>NC_065577.1:12651666-13898333 GCF_937616625.2 Mercurialis annua | reverse complement strand
GCTACTCCCGGGTATATCGATGCTCTCCAGACCTCTCGCCCTCCGATCTTCGCCGTTAGCACGACCTCTCTATCTTGTTCATCTTCCGTGGGGGTCAGACTGGTGTGGCATTTAACTTCCGGTAGGATTTTTCTCCTTCGCTTGTAGCTCTGCTCATGATTTTCATCCCCCTTAGCCCTTTCTCTTTTGGTAGGTAGGTTTCTTTTAGACACGTCCATCTTAATTTGATTATTGAGCATGTTAATGTTAATTGTGTCATGGGTCATGTGTTGCTCTTATCGCTCCCCGCCCCTATCATTAAATTTGTTTTGAGAACAGGTTCCCATAGACAGCGCCAAATGATAGTTGTTGTGATGTTATAGTTTACAGAATTATATCTTAGTAGTGTTTGTTTAGCTCATACATGTGAATAGGTGTCTGTATGTCCGCCCCTTGTATTGGTGTGGGGTTGATCTATTTATAGACGCACTAGTTTCCTTGTTTGCCTTAATCGATATGGGTTTTGTGCTGACCTTGGTATTTTGTGGGCTTATTCCATCAGGACTAATTGCGATATCTTAAAACTTTATGTGTCAATTTGCAAGTTTGACAGTGAAAATGAACCATACTCAAACCCCTAGGGTCCTAGAAGCATTTGTTAACACTTTCGGGCACTAAAAACAGTTTTTAAACACACTTTACTTAGCCATCAAGCTTTAATACGAAATTAATTAATAAAATGGAGATTTAGCTCAATTTTAACATAACCCATCTCATCACTTCACACTCTTTCCCTATTGTTGTATATCTAAAACTCTAGCTAATAGAATTCTGATCTAACTTAGACTATAGGAAGACTAACACTAATTTGACCCTTATAGATAGAACCTCTAGACAGGCTAACTAAAGGTTGGACCAAAAATATAAAAATCAAGCACGTAAACCTAGAAAAACTCTATTGTGGACACATATTTTTTGGACAAGTAAAAAGTGATAAAAGGCTAAAGTGTCCAATGATGATTTCCAGAGAAATCTGTCTGCGTGACGAGCTATCGATTTGCTTGTTGGAATCTAATCAGACGTAATCCGAGCATAGCTGCAACTTTGAAGGATTAAAACGTAATTAGCCGCAAATAGTATATAAATCCAAAGCAATTGTAGTTTAAGTTTAGAAATTGGACTAATTGCAATATATTTGAAGTTTATGGGCCAATTTGTAAGTTTCACAGACCAAAATTAACCATACCTAAACCTGTAGGGTTTTAGTAGCCTTTTTTGACACTTTTAAGTAACAAAATTGACTTTTAACACCTTTTCACTTAGCCACCAAGTGTAAATCAGAATCTCGTTATAAAACCTAAATTAAATAATATAAACCTAATCCTAATTCTAATAATATATCACTTAAAACTTCTTAACCTTTAAAACAAACTCTAACTAGGTAAATATTAATTTAGTACTATGTTAATCTCTAAAAAAACCCTAGGTTAGTCTTAACCCCTTTAAATACACCTACTAGCCAGTCACTATTAGAAATACTAGAATTAGCAGCAAATATTTTTGCTGCTCATGATGCTAAAATTGTTGCTATTAATAAATAGCAAAACAAATTGTGGCATCTTGCTGCTAATAAAATATTGTCATAAGTAATTGGCAATAACATTTGCTGTAAAATGCTGCTTATAACTAACTAATGGAAGCAAATTTTAATATTATTGTTGTCAAATGTTTTTTAGCAGCAAACAAAAATTAGCTGCAAAATTATTATTGCCAAAATTTATAATTTTTGTAGTGAGCTTAGCTAAATGTTGGACCAGAAACACTTAAATCCTAAAGCCAGAATTCGAACCCCCACCCCCCATAAAAACCTTATCCTAGCCGAGTATTCCACACACATACCAAATCGCATTAGATTCCAGTCCCCAAAACACCTATCTACGATTCGATTCTCTAAGAACACAGCTTGCACAGACTCGAATCTAGATTATGCATCCACTTTGCTAGAAAGCGAGCCAAAGACTCAGAACGGTACTTCTTAGGACCCTTTTTATCACTTTTATAATGTCCTATTCATGTTTGTTGAATTTGAATGCTTAGATTGTATGTTTAGATTACTTGCTAATTTTGCCATAAAATTAACATATTAGTCAATTTTAATATTTTAACAAATTGAAATGAAAATCGATGAAAAAGCATGTTAATGGCTAGATTAATATATTGTAATGCTTAATTCTAGAAACCCTGACAATTACATTTTTAGGACGAATGTTTAGCTGATTTTATCTTATTTGGCAAAGTTTGCTTAAGCTATAAACTGCTGTAATTTGCTAATTTTGATATTGTTAATCACCTCCAAATACTTATTACTCGCTGTATTTGTATTCGTTGTTCTTTTTTATGCGTTTTTAACTAATTTGCATGAAAAACTGACATAAAACGAGCTGAAAATGCTAAAAAAATTACTATTAAAAACTACTTATGCTGCCCGTAGTGCCTCTGTCGCCGCCAATCAGACCGGCAGCACCACCAGAACAAAGTGGCGGCGCCGCCACCCCACACTGCCGGTGCTGGCAGTCACACCGGCGCCATGTATGTCGTTCCTTACTTCCTAGAATCGCTTCCCATATGTTCTAAACTCCTATCAAGACTTCCAAACGCGTTTTCTGGCTCGTTCGGGCTCGGAATAAGGTCGTGCTTGAACCCATACATAGAGAATATAATGTAGTTTAATTTTATACATTAAAGTGGGTTTGAACTACTTTAAATTGGGCCCATGAGCCAAGAAATGTAACATAATGTATAAACCGGGCCCGTGAGATTGAGTCCCGTAAACCTAGAAACTTTAATAGCAGATTATGGGTTTACCAGAACTCGGAATCAACCGCGTTCAAACCGATAGCCAGTTCTGACCACACCGACGGTCAAACCCACGCGAGTGGAAGTCACTCAAAAGTCAACGAGATTCAAAAGTATCTTTAACCTTATATGCATACTATTTGTTCATGAGCATGTTAAAATTGTTTATCTCTTTCCAAAAAGCATCTCAAAACAATATTAACAGGATAAAGGACTAACCATATTAAAATTGGAAAATCAAATCAATTCTAGCCTGTAATTTGGACATCGTAGGTATACCACGAAAAAGTAGTAATGGTTGTATAGGACATTCAACATCACATAATAAAATCAATCAAACTTAGACTCCCAGTTTATGCTTTATGCATGCAATCAATCCATACCATCATGACTTATGCTATTTGCTAGAAAACGCCAGGTTTAGATGTATGCTTAGGAGTACCAGCTACTTGCTTTTCATGTCCAATCCAGATCGAGTCATATGAGCATCTAACGTGTTTACTACTTTCAAAACTTGTTTATTTCCAGCAATATATCCTATGTACTGCTATCAAATGTCAAGATGAGAATAAAATGAATATCTCTAGTAAATAAAACAGGTACTAATAAGTAAAGTACACGAGTCTCGGGGAGATCCACGAACCTGGTCTTTTGGTTGGATGTACAATAATCTTCCCGGAGGCGAGTAAGGTTATCTAGTCGGTAGAAAAGGCATTTTGTAATTTAACTATGTGGCGGCTCCATTTTTTAAACCATTTCTAGATCAAAACTTCAGCAATAAGCCTGGGCAAGCAGCCCCCGAACCCCGCTTCACTCACAGTGGCGACTCCACTAGGGATTAAAATTAACTGTTTTTAAAACATAAAACCTAAAGACGTTTTCAAAATTGTTTTCAGAAACGGTTATCATGGACCTAAACCACACGGCTTGTGCCTTATCGATCACCAGCTTTATTTACTAGACATATTCGCACCAGTTGCATTGCATTAGAACTTTCTCTTCTCACCCACTCTCTAGGAGTCCCTATCCAGCCCCGATACTCATAACCACTCTCACACTTAGGCGTTGCACTCCAACGTCCATAACGTCTTATGCGGAGCAGTTGTAACCCAATAGCAACTAGAAGGGGGGGGTTGAATAGTTGCCACTAAAAACTTTTGCGGATTAAGGATTTGATTAAAACTAACCTAATGGAGGTTTGAGAAAGAAGAACACACAAGATTTATAGTGGTTCGGTGATTAACACACTCACCTACATCCACTTCCCTCAAACTAGAGGTTTCCACTAAACTTGGAGTTTTTACAAGTTCACTCCCAACTTAGGTTTTCAAAGGCTCAACCCAAACCAACAACTAACAACAACAACCTATACTTTTTCTAGGCAAAACTACAAACCAAACAACAACAAGAGTTTCTAGGGTTCACTCTTAAACCAACAAATTACAAAGGTTTTTCACACAAGATTTGAAGATTGCTTGAGAGGTTTGAATGCTTTTGTTGTCAACCCTTTTCCATACACAATAGTATGATATATATAGGCCTCCAAACAATTCTTCCCGTTACTCCTTTTGTGTGAAGCAAAAGAGTAACAAATCAACTTTTCCAAGAATGCCTTGCCAGACAAGGTTCGCGCCCGCCAACTACACTTCGCGCCCGCGAACGGCTTCTTGGACAAAGTTCTCAACGGTCCTCAGCTGAAGTGTCAGCACCTCGTTGGGTGTAATAAATGACCGTCGCAACTCAACTTTTTGAGATTTAAACTTCGCGCCCGCGAACTAAAGTTCGCTCTTAACACTTGTTGAATCTGGCACTCGCGAGCTTCAGCCCCTATTCATGTCTGATTAAGTTCGCTCCCGCGAACTAATGTTGGCGCCCGCCAACTTCCTCTGGACAGCTTGGTGATCGAAAAATTCGATTGTCGCTAGAGATGTCCGATTTGCTTTCCGAGTGTTCCGAGGGGTTCCTACACACTTAATTAGAGTGTTATAACCTTTGTTGTTAATTGTCATGGTCAAAATAGAAGAGATTGAATCAATTAAGGTCCAACATTCTCCCCCTTTTTGACTTTGACAATTAACACAAAAAAAATAACTTGAAGACTAAACTTAGACTAAACTTTGTCTCCCCCTCAATTGATGCATATAATACAAAAAGAGAAAAGTTAAGTCAAGTTGAGATATCTCCCCCTTTGGCAAAATCAAAAAGCAAAAATAGACACGACGTAAGCATAAATTGCACAAGTTTGAATACGACATGAAAATCACAATGACATTATGATAAACATAAGAAAACACATGTGTGTTCCAACCACACTTAAAAAAACAAGCAACACAAAAAGACTATGAAAAGAAAACATGACATGCAAGTGAAAGTATGCAATTGGTAGGTTCAATCTTCATCATCATCGGGGTCTTCATTGTGAGGAGGTGAAGTGGAGGGCGAAAATGACCAATGAGAGTCAAATTTGTTCTTGAGATATGTCATCCCTTCCTTGATAGTATTGACCTCCCCCTCAAGCATTGTCATCCTTGACATCATATGAAAATTTTGTCCATAAATAGTTTCAAACATTTGAGCTTGAGACATGGTTGCAAAAGGAGGTGGAGGGTTACTTGATGAGGCATGGGGATCCATATGTGGCCATGATTCACGCTCTTCTTGCCTCATTGCCCTTGCGGCTTCCTCAACATCTTCCTCAATATTAGTAGAGGAGATCCTTCTTTTTCTTGCTAGCCTTTCAATTCCACCACCAATGGAATTCTCACCAAACAAATATTGAATGGAGTTGTCACGAACCAAGATGGCTTTAGAAGAATGCTCAAAATGCTCTTGGTCCAAGGGAGCACATTTCCAATGAAAAGGTTGAGGATTAGCATTCTTGACTTGAGAAGTGAGGGCTTTGGCCTTTTTGACTAGGCACGTCACAAAGGAGGCAACCCTTAGGTGACCCCCTCTATTATCAAGATCAAAAAGGTAATTCATAAAGTAGAAGCCACAAGAAAATTTAATACCTTTTGTTGCAAGATAGAGGAAAAACACATCCTTCTTGGAAATTTTTTCATTGCCCTCACTTCTTGCATGAATGGAGTGAGTGATGATGCGATGAAGGATGAATAATGGTAGGGTCTTCAATGTCTTGGCGGTTGCGGAATTGGAACGATATGGTGTGATGGTGCTAATTTCGCCCCAAAATTCTTCAAAGTTGAACCGAACATGAGAAGGACATGTAGGATGCCCCCATTCAAAGCCAAACGCATCATCAACTTCTTCTCTTTATAGCCGGTAAAGCCTTCCTTGAACTCGAAAGGAGACCCCAAAATAACCAACTTCTCCATCTTCCTTGCAAATGATGTAGAGTGAAGAGAGTACTTCGCGAGTCAAATTTTCATACCCATCATGGTGATGAGAGTAGACAAATTTCCTCCACCCGAGATTGTCAATTAGTTCCAAAACATCTCTTTTCACATTGCTTGCTTCTAAACCCGTAAAATCTATGTAGCGACTAGGCAAAACGGGCCTCTCATGGAACTTACTAATCCTTAAGTTCAAGGTCTCTTGATCATGTGTTGGAATTTCCACTTGTGGTGGAATTGCTTCTCTTTGGCTAGTAGAAGGGCCTTGAGATTTCTTGCCTTGTGTCTTTCTTCTCAATGAGCGAAGGGGAATCAATGATCCAAGTGAAAAATGATGATGAACAAGAGTATTTGATGAGAAAAATGAGTGATTTTGGTAGCAAAAGGTGTTAGAAATGTTGTAGAAAGTTGTAAACAAGAGAACTACTAAAGGGGAGTATTTATAGGCATGAAAAACGACTCCAACGGCTAGTTAACGGCTAGTTTGACCCATTAAATGCATTGAAAACCGTTACCTAACGGCTATTTTTTTTTTTGAAAATTCGAAGGAGTTCGCGCCCGCGAACTAGGGTTCGCGACCGCAAACTCTCACTGCTGAAAATTTCCTTTTTGAAGATCAAACTTCGCAGGGGCGAACAAGAGTTAGCGCCCGCGAGGTTTGTCTGGACACAAAAAATTGACAAAATTGAAATTTTCAATTAAAAGGAATTAAGCCTTGATTTTTAAAAGTTGGAACACATTTGATGTGAAATGAGGGACTATTCAGTTTAATTCATGAGTAGAATCAACTAGCTAAGGTCCAATCATTTAATCATGTTATCACAATAAGAGAACAATAAATAGCATGAAAAATAACAGCCATAGAACCAAAGAAAACATAAATTCGGATGCTTAAATCACATAGCAAACAAATCACAATAAGGTAGACCCATCAATCATACCAATTTCTCTTAAGATAAAAGACATCCTTTCCTCATTTAAGGGTTTTGTGAAAATATCCGCCAATTGATTGTTTGTATCAATGAATTCTAATACAACATCTCCCAATTGGACATGATCACGCATAAAATGGTGTCTAATATCTATGTGCATGGATCTAGAGTGTTGGATCGGGTTCTTGGACAAGTTGATCGCACTAGTATTGTCACATTTCAAAGGAATATGATCAACCACAATTCCATAGTCCTTGAGATGTTGTCGAATCCAAAGAACTTGGGTACAACAACTTCCCGCGGATACATATTCGGCTTCGGCCGTGGACAAGGCAACCGACACTTGTTTCTTACTATGCCAAGAAACAAGGCAATTGCCTAGGAATTGACAAGTTCCCGATGTACTTTTTCTATCTATGACACTAGCGGCATAGTCCGCGTCCGAATAAGAAACAAGGTCAAAGGAGTTATTCCTAGGATACCAAAGACCTAAGTGTTGTGTGCCCATGAGATATTTGAAAATTCTTTTGACATGAAAATAATGAGACTCTTTCGGACAAGATTGAAAACGAGCACAAAGGCAAACACTAAACATTATATCCGGTCTACTAGCGGTAAGATAGAGTAAGGAACCAATCATACCTCGATATTTCTTTTCATCAAAGTTCTTACCACTTTCATCCTTGTCAATTTTAACATTGGTGGGCATTGGGGTTTTGCTTGTCTTACATCCATCCATGCCAAATCTCTTGAGTAATTCTTTAGTGTATTTGGCTTGATTGATGAATATTCCCTCATTACTTTGCTTGATTTGAAGCCCCAAGAAGAACTTAAGTTCTCCCATTAAGCTCATTTCAAATTCATTTGTCATGCACTTTGAAAAATCCTCACAAAGCAACTCATTAGTAGCACCAAAGATTATGTCATCAACATAAATTTGCACAACAAGAATGTCTTTAAAACTTCTTTTGATGAAAAGAGTGGTATCCACTTTACCCTTAGTAAAACCGTTTATGATGAGGAATGTGCTAAGCCTATCATACCAAGCTCTAGGTGCTTGTTTCAACCCCTAGAGAGCCTTGTTAAGTTTAAAAACATGGTTAGGAAATTCAGAGTTTTCAAAACCCGGAGGTTGAGAGACAAAAACTTCTTCTTGAATAAAACCATTTAGGAAAGCACTCTTTACATCCATTTGATAAAGTTTAAAATTCATATGACATGCAAATGCAAGCAAAATTCTAATAGCCTCTAATCTAGCCACGGGGGCAAAGGTCTCATCATAATCGATACCTTCCTCTTGGCTATATCCTTTGGCAACAAGTCTAGCTTTGTTTCTAGTAATGACTCCATCCTCATCAAGTTTATTTCTAAAGACCCATTTTGTGCCAATATAATAGAACCAAAGCTAGGCCTAGGGACTAATTCCCAAACATTACTCCTCTCAAATTGGTTGAGTTCATCTTGCATTGCAATCACCCAACACTCATCATTGATAGCCTCTTCAATGGTTCTTGGCTCAATTTGAGAGAGAAATGCAAGGTTGTTAGAGGCTTGAGATCTAGTGAATATACCTCTTTGGAATCTATCAAGTACTTGCTCTCTTGGGTGGTTCTTCGTTGTTCTTGTCGCTTTAGGGAGTTCCGGGTGCAGATCTTCCTCTTGTGGAAAGTCTTCCTCAAGTGTTGTTTGCATTGGTGCACTTTCTTGAGGTTTATCTTCATCATCCATTTTGTTGAATGTGGGATCAACCTCTTCAATGTCTAGTGATCCAAAATGATCTACAAAATCCATACCTTTCCCATCAAGTGTATTGTTTTCATCAAAAACAACATGCATAGATTCTTCAACAAGCAAAGTGGACTTATTGAATACTCTATAGGCTTTTCTACATGTAGAATAACCTAAAAAATATGCCTTCATTGGATTTTGAAGCAAATTTATCTAGGTTATCCTTTGTATTTAATATGAAGCATTTACACCCAAAAACTCTTAGATATGAAATGTTGGGTTTTCTTCCCATCCATAACTCATAAGGTGTTTTATTCAAAATGGATCTTTTCAAAACACGATTTTGCACATAACAAGAAGTATTGACGGCTTCCGCCAAAAATAGCTTGGTAATTTAAATTCATTTAGCATAGTCCTCGCCATTTCTATAAGGGACCTATTCTTCCTTTCCACTACCCCATTTTGTTGGGGAGTTCTAGGACACGAGAACTCATGAGAAATACCAAGGTCTTCACAATAGCTTTCAAAAAGATGATTTTTAAATTCACCACCATTGTCACTTCTTATACTCATAATATAATATCCCATTTTGTTTTGAACAAGTTTTGAAAAACTTTTAAAAGCATCAAAAGTGTCATCCTTATGAGCCATGAAAATAACCCAAGTATATCTAGAGTAATCATCAACAAGGACATAGGCATAGTGCTTACTACCCAAACTAGCAACTCTAGATGGTCCAAATAAATCCATATGAATCAATTGAAGAGGTTTGGATGTACTTACCACCTTTTTAGATTTGAAGGATGACTTGTGTTGTTTCCCCATTTGACATGAAGCACAAACTTTGTCCTTCTCGAATTTAATATCCGGAAGTCCAATCACAAGTTCTCCTTTTCTCAAGTTGTCTATCAACTCCATGTTAGCATGGGCAAGCCTTCTATGCCAAAGCCAAGGCTCGTTCTTTGTGGACATAAGACACTTGAGATTCTTGTTAGAAGTTGAGTCTAAGTCAATTATGTAAATATTTTCACTCCTTTCTCCTCTAAGGATGGTCTTGTTATCACTCACTTGAGTAATGTAACAAGCCTTAGAGTCAAAAGTGACTCTTAAGCCACTATCACATAATTGACTTACACTCAACAAGTTATGCTTCAAACCATCAACTAATAGAACATTTCTAATACAAGAAGATGAGTTTGAAGTCTTACCAATCTTACCAATACCAACCACTTTTCCTTTTGCATTGTCACCAAAGGTTACATAGCCACCATCCTTTGATTGAAGGGTTGTGAATAGCTTTGAAGTTCCGGTCATGTGCCTTGAGCACCCACTATCTACAATCCAAGGTCGATTTTCCTTGATGGCTACTCCTTTGCCCTAAAACACACAAGGAAATTAAGAACTTTTAGGTACCCAAATGTTCTTGGGTCCTTGAGGGTTAGTCTTGGAATCATCCAAGTGAATCAAGTTCAAGTCGATTTTCCTCACATAGCACCTTCCATTTGTATGCCCAACCTTCATGCAATAGAAACATCTAATGGTTGACTTAGCCTTTTTGGGCTTAGGTCTCCATGTTTTAGAATGAGTTGAAGGAGCATCCTTACCACAAGAGCAACATGTGTGAGGTTGTCTTGGGTTGGTGTGAGCATTCTTACCCTTGGGTGGTTGTCCCTTGGGGTTGGGACCTCTAGGCTTAGTATTCTTGGGAATGCTTGGTCTAGTGTCCTTAGCCTTAGCATTTGTTGGAATGCTTGACTTGGTAACTTTAAGCTTATCATCCTTAGATGTGTTGGCCTTAGCTTGTGGAGGATCAACATCCATCTTAGTCATAGAAGGACTAGAGGGTGTTGTCTCCTTTGTGAACTCCACATCTATGGAAGAAGATTGTATCGTTCTAGCTCTCTTGAAGGTGGTTCTAGAGGATGGAGATGATGAGCAACTAGCCACAAGACCCAATCCTTCCTTAGAAGAAGAAGGTCTTTGAAAAGTCAACATCTCATCTAAAGATCGTTTTCCCTTTTGAAACTTAGTCAAAGAAGTTTTGTACTCAATCACTTCCTTCTTTAATTTCTCATTCTCTTCTTTCAAAGAGTTGAGAGAAGTGAGATTGGAAGTATTAAGTAGAGAAATTGAATTTTTTAAGGATTCATTTTGTAAATTCAAATTAACAATTTGTTTTTGAAAATCATTAATCTTAGCCTCAAGTAAGGAAAAATCTTCTTTGTTTTTCACAATTTTTCTCTTATAGCTATTGACTTTCTTAGCCATAGTTTTCATCATTTCCACCTTCTCATCCCCACTATCACTTTCATGATCATGGGTAGAGTGATCATCAATAGAAGAAGAGGAAATAGAGGAGTCATTGTGTACCTTAGTGGAAGAGGCTTCCTCTATATTGGCCATGAAACAAATGTTGGCTTTTTCACTTTCATAGTCCTCATCCTCTTCACTAGAGTCATCTCATGTCACTTTGTAAGCCCTTTTCTTGACTTCTTTATCTTTCCTATGTGATCTTTGTGGATTCTTCTCATTGTTGTTGCACTCATTTTTCATATGGCCTTTCTTGCCACACTCATAGCATTTCACATCTTCCTTCTTGAAGGGTCTTTTGTGAAATTCTCTCTTGCTTTTGTCTTGCTTCCTCTTGATGTAGTTGTTGTATCTCTTGGTGAACAAAGCCATTTCTTTGTCACTCCCATCATCCGAGTCCAATTCACTAGAGTAGCTTGACTCTTTAGCTTCCTTTGCCTTAGTTTCTTTGACCTTGGTCTCCTTGGCCTTCAAAGCTAGCACCTTTTCCTTTTCTTCTTTAGGCTCTTCCCTTTCAATGTACATTTCAAAAGTAAGAAGCTTACCAATTAGCTCATCGGTGTTGAGCTTTGTGAGATCATTTGCTTCCTCAATGGAGGTGACTTTTGACTCATAGAGACTCCTTGGCAAAGACCTCAAGATTTTGCTATTGACATTCGCCTTGGAGTAGTGCTTCCCATACTTCCTTAATGCCTCAACAATCTTGAGAAGTCGGTTGGTCATCTCGGTCACCTTCTCTCCGGCCTTGTGGAAGAACATCTCATATTCTTGAGTTAGGAGTTGAATCTTCTTGAACTTCACTTCACTAGTTCCTTCATGATGATTCTCAAGAGTAACCCATATCTCCTTTGCGGTTTGACAATGAAGAATTTTTCCTCCTTCTTCTCTAGAGAGTGCATGATAGAGAGTGGACATGCACTTATTGTTTTTCAAGTAGGCAATTTCCTCAAGGGGAGTCCAAGCATCTCTTGGCTTATTCACCTCAACACCATCAACAAGATTTGTAGGACAAACCCATGGCTTCCTTATGCATTGCCATAGATTCACATTTTCACTATCAAGATACTTCTCAATCTTTTGCTTCCAATACGCATAATCGGTACCATCAAAGTATGGTCTTATGGAATTGTTGAGAAACCCTTCCATTGCATTTGGATCTTCAAACTCTTGCAATTAAGCACAACTAGAGCACCAAGCTCTGATACCACTTGTAACCCAATAGCAACTAGAAGGGGGGGGGGGGGGGGGGGGTTTAATAGTTGCCACTAAAAACTTTTGCGAATTAAGGATTTGATTAAAACTACCCTGATGGAGGTTTGAGAAAGAAGAACACACAAGATTTATAGTGGTTCGGTGATTAACACACTCACCTACATCCACTTCCCTCAAACTAGAGGTTTCCACTAAACTTGGAGTTTTTACAAGTTCACTCCCAACTTAGGTTTTCAAAGGCTCAACCCAAACCAACAACTAACAACAACAACCTATAGTTTTTCTAGGCAAAACTACAAACCAAACAACAACAAGAGTTTCTAGGGTTCACTTTTAAACCAACAAATTACAAAGGTTTTTCAGACAAGATTTGAAGATTGCTTGAGAGTTTTGAATGCTTTTTTTGTCAACCCTTTTCCATACACAATAGTATGATATATATAGGCCTTCAAACAATTCTTCCCGTTACTCCTTTTGTGTGAAGCAAAAGAGTAACAAATCAACTTTTTCAAGAATGCCTTGCCAGACAAGGTTAGCGCCCGCCAACTACACTTCGCGCCCGCGAACGGCACCTTGGACAAAGTTCTCAACGGTCCTCTGCTGAAGTGTCAGCACCTCGTTGGGTGTAATAAATGACCGTTGCAACTCAACTTTCTGAGATTTAAACTTCGCGCCCGCGAGGTACACTTCGCGCCCGCGAACTAAAGTTCGCTCTCAACACTTGTTGAATCTGGCACTCGCGAGCTTCAGCCCCTATTCATGTCTGATTAAGTTCGCTCCCGCGAACTAATGTTGGCGCCCGCCAACTTCCTCTAGACAGCTTGGTGATCGATTGTCGCTAGAGATGTCCGATTTGCTTTCCGAGTGTTCCGGGGGTTCCTACACACTTAATTAGAGTGTTAGAACCTTTGGTGTTAATTGTCATGGTTAAAATAGAAGAGATTGAATCAATTAAGGTCCAACAGCAGTATCACTGACAGCATAGTATCTCGGGCGTTTGTACTCGTGATTGGGAGACCTATGAAAGGTATATCATTATGAGGGAGCCTTAATCCGGTTACTATCAAAACCTACCGACTTAGCCCACATGCATTCCAGCCTAGACACTACCCTCTAAGAAAATAAACAACATATTGTTTGTATTTGAGGCATGATGTCAATGTAACGATTCTAATTCCAAATTTTGGAGAACTACTACTTCAATTCCAGTCTTAGGTCAGTCCCAACAACATTTTCCAGTTTTCAAAACAAGCTTTTCAAACCATCCTGTTAGGCCATGCCTAAATATTAGATCTGATCAAGTCAAAAATTGTTTGCTTGATCAAGCCTCTAATAACAAATCTAGCGAAAACTCCTTTCACTATAATAAGTCGCTAAATCAATTTCCAGAATTTCAAAACAGACTTCCACGTCGACTCTACATGTTTAAATGCCTTCCATAAAGGGATAAAAAGTCGTTATATTGACAAAATGTCATCTATCTGCCTTAGAATTGCTAGAAGAGAGCTTGCAGGTATACGTCGACTCTTATATTGCTATGCGAGGGTCCATACCAAAACACCTAGGAATCAAACCTCGCCTGGAACACGTTTGTGGAGAAATAATGTTTATAAGAACAATTTGCCTCCGTGATATCAACTGTTTACTTGCTACTTGCTACCTGCTATTTGTTAAAAAAAAATAACCTCTTCATATCATGAATTTTCATATCATGCATATCATGTATCTTAAATGTGAAGCACCATATACTAACCCTTGTGGATGCAGCCACTAATGGAACTAGCTCTACTGCTCTCTAGTAAAGTTAATCAGATAGACTCACTTGAACAATCTGCAGAGTCATAATGTTAGACGCAACCAAAAAAGCATCTCCTACGACTCAAGCTCAACTTAACCAGATGAAAAAAAAGAGGTCATGGACTCAATCAAGAGACGAACAGATGAAATGAAGCAATGGTACAAAGGACACATGAGCTCCTAAAACGGACCAAGAACCAGCCAAAACACTGACCTCGTATTCACTACTAGAAAACGAGCTGAGGTTCAATAGGAATATCAAAACGAGTATATTCAGCTCAGAACCGTGATTGTTAATCGACCTTCCAACAACCAGCAATGGATCACCTGTGTGCTCAGCGAATGCCAACGCCAAGTAGAAAAGAAGAATGGGAACATAGAAATTGAAGAAAGTCGAAGACTCCTCTTTCCATACCTAAAAAGCTTATCTAATAGTGAATGGGCAAAGTAAAGCAGGTTCCGACTAAGAGCCGTCAGATCTATCTTCCACAGCAGGATCAATCTAGAATTCTTGCATGCACGCGCCAACTTTTTGGATCTAAAGGCCCATGTTTTCAGATTGAAAGACGTTGAAATATGCCGTCTTTTGGAAGAATTCAAAGCAAACATGGGGAAAACTGACAATAGACTAGGCATTAATTTGATGATTAGTCCCTAGTGCAATCTCTTGCCTGACAACATGGACTGACTGAGAGAAGGGAATTATCTACACCTCCTGAATGTCATCATTAGAGTCTAAAACCTAGAACGGACAAGCGAAAGCCGGATAAGAATAATCAACATATGCCTCTACGCGTAATTCCTACTATGCTCAGGTAACGGACATGCAGACATCAAGATCTCAGGGATCATGAAACAAGGGGAAGAAGTAGCGAATCCCTATACTGTGATTCTAGGGAAGACCTTGGTCGGTCTTGAAAATTTCAAAACTACAAGACGCCATACGGGAAGTCCTCTACTGCTACAGATTCTGCTATAAGAGAAGCTACGGATGATCGACCCACCAAAAGACCCATTCTTATATCTACCAAAGGATCAGATGAGCTGCCATATCATCACACTAAAACCAAATAATTGGAACTCTACGTTCGAAGCAATCAATAAAACAGTCATCCGCTGAATATGTACCTGATAGAAGATCAGCAATGTCACTATCAAGATCTGCGCCGAATGTGTCCCCCCATATGGTCTACACGCTAACTCATGCTATGAATCATCCATATTATGTCGGAAATACGGAAGGAAGTAAGAAATCATGGAGTTCCCCTCTCCTTTCTCAGATACCACCTAGCGCACTCTTCTTAGAAAAGCTTATGGCTTGCTGGCAGAGAAAAGAAATGGCACGACTAATGAACATGACATTACCAGTGAATGCCACAAGGTTTAGGTCTTCCTAAATGAAAACAACAAGTCAATGCTGTTGAAAACGAGAGAACAAGAAAATTCAGTAAAGTCCAAGATGAGGCAGAAAGACTAGATTGTCATAGGAAAGTCAGCTTAGTTTTTCACAAGTCTCGTGACCCTCTTCAACCTTAGCATCCATGATGTAACCAATAACACTGAAGTAGTGACCCCTCCCATGTTCGGGCCACTCGGAGACCCGTTCTCCTAAATTATCATGCTATGTAGCTGCAGTTTCTTTTCTGCATTAAGAACATTTCGAACAATCTGTTTATTTGTTTTGTTTCAAATTTCAGAGTCGATGATGAGCTCCAAGGTCGCTCATTTATGAAATGTCTTGCCTAATGAGTTTGAGCGGAGCGGGGTTCCGGGGCCGCTCACCCAAGGCTTATAAAATACGCTTTAATGAGCGGATAATTTATACGTGTTTTCAGGCTTGCTACGGGTTTCGGAGCCACCACTCCCATTCCCTACCGCCAGTCGCGGCTCATGAATTTGGGTCGTGACATGTGCCCTATGTTTCTAGTTGATGGAGATCCAATGCCCCCTGTTTCTGATTGATGGATATCTAATGCCCCCTACTTCTTATTGAAGGAGATCTAATGCCCCCTATTTCTGGCTGACAGAGATCTGATGCCTCCTGTTTTATATTGATGGAGATCTGATGCCCCTCGTTTCTAGATGACGGAGATCTTATGCCCCCTGATTTGATTCTGGTGAGGACTTTGATGTCCCCTATCATCTGGTTTGTCCCTTACTATCAGATTTCTGTTTTTGAGATAGGGGAGGCACGTTGCCTATTCTGGATATTCTGGTAGTGTCGAGGCATGTTGCCTGCTTGCAGCGTCAAAATTTGCGAAAATTGGCCCCATTTTTCTTTTGACTTTATCGTTTCTCTATTCTAGACTCTGTATTGCTCCCTCATTGAAGCATTCAGTTTTCTGGTCAGGTTAATGGATGATTCAATAAAGACTCTTAACTGCTTGTATTAGTCTCTAGATTATGCTTTATGGTTTTGGACGGGACATGTATTGTGTTTTTATAATAGTTTATGCTCAGTCAACTATTAACAGCGCTGTTGGAAAATGTATTAGCAGATATTTGAATTGCAAAGTTTTAAAAAAAATTGTTTGTTCATTTGTCTCAAATGTTATGCTTTTAAGAATTATGATTGTTTGTCTGTTCTTTCTGGAACATGCGATGGTCAATAATCATGTTATGCATGTATGATAAAAGATCCATTCAACTAATTCATTCAATAGCTTGTAAAAATTGAGCTACTTTCGGTTTCAAGTGGTCGTACCCCTGTTATCAATTAGTTCTTGTGGATTTTCGTAACTGACTGTTTTTTCTCTCTCCCCCCCTTTTATTCATAAGTCGTCTTTTTTAATTTCAACCTTATCAAAGATGTCCTTACCTTTTTGCTTAAGCCATCCTTTACAGATTTTCTACTCATCGAGATCCCTTTTTTGACATGGAAGAGCTTTATCTTTTCATTGTTGATCGGCTCTGCAAATTCATTTCCCTCCAGGTCTGATATTCTGATTGCGCTTTTTCTTAGCACTTTCTGGACCAAGTATGGGCCTTCCCAATTTGGTTTAAACGTTCCTTTGGGATCAGTTTTCAGAGAGCATGTATATTTTAAAACGAGATCACCGGCCTTGATCTCTCTGTCTTGACCTTTTTGTTTAAAGCCTTTGATATCCTTTTCTGGTACATCTGGTTGTGAAAGAGAGCCTCAGTGTCTTTCCCCAAGTAAGAGGATTTGGGCAGACCTCTCTTTTGACCATTGAGCTTCTGGAATGTTTGATTCTTATAAGACCCGTAGTGATTTCATAACTAATATTAATTGGAATCACAGCCTTGCATACGTATATTAGAGAGAAAGGCAACATTCCAGTTGACGGTCGATTAGTGGTCTGATATGCCCACAATGCATATGGTAACTTTCTGACCAATCTTTATAATTCTCGATCATCTTCGACAGCATGAGCTTGATATTCCTATTTTCATCCTCGACTGCTCCGTTAGCCTGTGGTCTGTAGAGGAGTGATTTGTGATAATCAATCTTGTCCTCTTTTAGGAGCTCACTAGTATGTTTATGGAATTGGACCTCGTTATCGGTTACCACGTGACAAGAAACTCCATACCTACATATTACAAATTCCATAATGAATTGAGCCATCTGTTTGGATCCAATGTTGGTGTAAGATTATGCTTCGAATAACTTGGTGAAGTAGTCTATGGCCACGATTATGTATTTGTGCCCGTTCGATGCCGCTGGCGTGATCTCGTCGATAATGTTAATCCCCATGCTGAAAATGGCCATGGACCTGAAAAGCAAGTCAATTCGAATTGTGGAACATGTTGGATATTCCCGTACATCTGGCATTTTGTGCAACTGCTAACCATTTTAATGTAATCTTTCTCCATTGTTGGACAGTAGTATCTATAACGGGTGATTTACTTTTCCAGGAAATAAACATTCATATAAGGGCTGCACACTCCTATATGTACCACTTCCATGAGGCCTCCTGCTTCTGCCTGAGTGACACATCTGAGCAACACTCCTTCAGTGGATCTTCTGTAGTTGCACTCCCGCGTTGGAAAGAAAACTTATGGAGAAAAATGTAAGACTGTATTTATCTTTTGGCTCTACATCTTCTAGGTATTATATTGTATCTATGAACCCTTCAAAATCATAGAACCATGATTTCTCCTCCGCCCCAAATTGTACATTCATCACTTGTTCGCTGCAATGGGATGGACCTCTAGATCTTACCATGACTAAAGGTCTCATCTATTTCTATATGGGATTATCCCATATCGGTAAGGTCTCATCTATTTCTATATGGGATTATCCTATATCGGCATTAAAGTCGGCAAGGCATTTGCATGTTGATTGTTTTCCCTCAAAAGATGGAAGAATGTGCAATTTTTGAATTCGGTAATAAGTTGGTCAACTGGTCGTGGTAGGGTTTCAGCCTTTCTTCCTTGACATCCTTTATCCTTTGGCTTTATAAACTACCAATATGGAATCTTCATATATTTGAACGTCTTTCACGTTTACAACCTTTAATGCTTATAGCCCAAAGATGTAGGCTTCATATTCGAACATATTGTTAGTTAGCTCGAAGTCGAGCTTCTTTGCTAGTTGTATGTGTTCTCCTTCAGGTGTGATCTGGAGAACACCTACTCCGGCTTCTTTTTGATTGACCGCTCCGTTACAGTACATCTTCTAACCATGGACTGTGATGCCTGCTAATCCCTTATCAGGAAAATTTAGATCCCAAGGTCCGTCACCCTCTACCGGATGTTGTAATAGAAATTTGGCCACTAATCTAGACGTGCTGGATATCAAATTTTGTTAGTACAATAATCCATTTTGCTAACTTTCCTGCTAAACTAGGAGCTTCATAGAGGTGTCCACGTGGATCAATCTTTGATGTCATTTGAACTTGATAGGACTAGTAATAGTGTTAGAGCTTTATGGAATTCCTGATGAATGTTAAACACATCTTCTCCACCAATGAACATTTTTCTTCGTATGGCAACAACTTTTTTCATAAGTAATAGATAGCGTGTTCGACGCCAAATGCATCTTCTTGTGCCTTCATTGCCTTTATGGAATTCGTCTCCATGACCAAGTATCTGATTAATGGCTTTCCGTCTTATGAGGTCTCAAGACTGGCGGATTAATCAGATATTCCCTTATTCTATCAAACGCCTTTTGGCATCGGTCGTTCCGTTCCACTGGATGATCTTTCTTGAGCAGTTTAAAAATTGGGTCACAGTTGTCAACTTTGCGATGAATAGGCTAATATATTGTAATGTCCCAATGAATCCTCTCACTTCTGATTCTGTCTTTGGTACAAGCACTTCTCTATTGGCCTTAACTTTTTCTGGGTCAAACTTGTTCTAGGTCAACCTTTTTCTGATTCTGTCTTTGGTACAAGCACTTCTCATTCTATTACCCTGAAGATGCATTTCTTGAGGTTCATCATCAAATTAATGTGTTTGGCCCTCGTTAAGAATTTGTCAAGGGCTTCCTAATGACCTTCTTTTGTGTTTAATTTTACAATCACGTCATCAACGTATACCTTGACCTCTTTGTGGATCATGTCGTGAAAAATGGTAGTGGCCATCTGTCACGACTCGATTTCCACCCAAAACTCGAGCTGAGACTGGCACTAAAGAATGGAGGTGGTAGGTCTGAAACCCGTAGCAAGGCTAAAACCTCTATAATTGTTTCTCAAATATTATACTAGGTCATACATCACGTACGACCCACTTTCAGAAAATACCGTTCAACATTTCTCTCATTTAATATAAACACATCTTTGAAATATACATATAAACGAAATACGTTTTTGGAAATGTTGGTTACATAACCTTGTTATTTTAACACTCACTTCTTTCTAAAAACTGGTGTGGAACCACTTGAAACCAGAGACTTATCTTGTTTGTCTTATCACATAGGCAGCCCTATTTTAGACCACACATCAAGCTTTACTATAATAATATGTTAATAAAATAATGCAGAACACCATCGCACTTCAAAACCATTATATTAAACATATAAAAATAAATATAGCGGACCAATTACATATAGTCGGTATATATGAAAACATAATTTTTTTGCACCTCTAATACATAAGCCCAACTCATATATAAAGAGACCGGAAACTAGATACGTGATGTCAACTATGCAGCCACCAAAATATTATATACAAAAATAGTGGATCCTATTAGAGTATATAAACAAAGGACCACTGACCCGGCTGCTGGCATATCATTCCTAAACTACTATAAGATTCTAAGAGTACAAAGCTATATATACATATAAAAAAAGAAGAGCTTCCCTGAAGCAGGAGTGTGGAAGCTCAACTAACCCCAAAGCAAATTACCTGAAAATGGGAAATAACAACAGGATCAAAAATATAAAAATTGCAGAGTGAATAAACATGTATACAGTTAAATACCAAAATCGCATATATATAAATCATTTATACAATAAAATATTACAATTTTATCGATCCACATGAAACCCTAATCCACAGTTGTCCTAATTGACAGACTTGACTCACAAACCTTATAGACTACCGAATATAGACCGTGAACTTAATCTATAACACCCACATTTAGATTTCATATAGTCATGTTCATACATTTCATGCATTTCGAAGGTTAAGAGCTGTATCATTCATTGGCTTTTACTTGAGCATTTAAAATTATGATTAATATTAAATTAAATGAATTGATGAGAATTTAATTAATACAATAACTATTCTAAATGATGGAGAGATTATATAATAATAAACGAATATATTCAAACTAAATTAAAATGAAAGTATGTTGGTAAACTAGGTTGATTTGAGTGGTTCAAAATGAAATTAACTTTAAGGTTAAAATTGAACATATAAAATATTTTAAGGACTATATGAGATATTAGTATTTATAAATGATGCTATGAAACCAATTCTATAATATCATAATAAACCCTAACTACATGTTAAATATCACCTCTTAAGCATTTTCCTTATCAAAACTAAACCTAGAAAAGGAAGAGAGAAGAAGAGGAAATCCATTGCTAATATTTAACGATTATTTCATCAATTAAACATAAAATCAGTTAGGTTTTAAGATTGAATCAAGAATTGGAAGAAATAAGTTTTGCGGAATCATTTGAATTAGTTTTTTTAGGTTTTCTGTTTTAACTCCGTTTCTGTCAGAATTTTTATTCATGTTGTTTCTGTTATAAGTCAAGTTATAAACCCCTAATTGATCGATTCTTGTTTCTATAGAAACTATGGCCAGTCTACTACAGTTTTATTCTTTGTATTTCATCATTTGAATTTGTTA
This sequence comes from Mercurialis annua, assembly GCF_937616625.2. Lineage (NCBI taxonomy): Eukaryota > Viridiplantae > Streptophyta > Magnoliopsida > Malpighiales > Euphorbiaceae > Mercurialis > Mercurialis annua. The sequence goes on along the minus strand of NC_065577.1, from coordinate 13,876,903 downwards.
TAATTACCTAATAGTCGATGCCATTTTAGTGGTCTGTCTACCTATACAGCCTGTTAGGGTATCACCCAAAACATGCATAAATCATTATATATAGATCTAGTTGAGTTGGTTCTTTTTAGTATATTTTATTGAGTCATATACCTATAACTCTACCAAAGGGTGTTGCAAACCTATGTTTATATTGATGTGTGGATCACGTTTAAGATATAGTATATGTTCTTCCTACTATGTAGAACTATGGCTACAATCTTACCTACTTGTATAATTCACATATGGGTTAATGTCATAAAAATACACCAACTTTACACGTTTTCTCATTTTAATCACGTAGTTTAAATTTTCTCATTTTCATGCACGAACTACCACTTTTTGTCAAATTCATGCACGGTGATGAGGTGTCACGGTTCCATTGGTGTAATTTGTAAAGGTGGAGGTCATTTTACACCAATAAACGAGTGCCACCTCAGCATCATGCATGAATTTGAGAAAAAGTGGTAGTTCATGCATGAAAATGAGAAAATTTAAATTACGTGATTAAAATGAGAAAACGTGTAAAGTTCATGTTTTTTTTTGACATTAACCCTTGACATATTGAGTTATACATGTCCAAATGATGCCAAATTTGATTATGTGTATTATTTAGGATGTTAACTAAAACTTTTTATTTTTGACAACGTACTAATTATGTCATTTGGATGATGATTACAGAGAGACAATTTAGTTGCACACTTTATTTAGACAGTTTAACCTAGTTGTGTTGTAAATTTCATAATTTGCTTTCTACTAATCTCATTGATGTGATTCTAATTGTAAATGAAACTAGACTCATATATACAAGACATATATCAATATTGTGAAACGATGGTGTGTGTTCAAAATGATTCTAATTGGAAGTCAGTACATGTAATATGTCTAGTTAAAGGGATTGTGGTTACAAGTTTGTTTCATTATGTAAATTATCAATATAGTTTTATCTTGTGAATGAGTTGCAATTGTATATGTGAATAGGTACTTATAAACCATAAGGTAATATGACGGACAAGCCTGAAACTTCACGGGTTTGAGACTCAGTGAATTGAGTAAGTGAACTAGTGTTATACTTGGTATATACGTTTATTTGCAATTGCAAGTGTGTGTTGATTAGAGATGTAAATGCGCTTCTGAATGATGGTTAAAATGTTAATGTGAGTGATGTGTGGTTGTGAGAATCATGTCATGCTTTTATTTGGATATTCAGTGAGAATTGAGAATAGTCGTTAGTTGCCTAAAATGGTGATTAGGGCCAACGACGTGAGATTGAGTTATTGGTTGCCTAAAAGGTGATTCGGGCCAATAACGTATGTTGGTCGCCTAATATGGCAATTCGGGCCAACATGTGAATTATGTGCATGATTGAATATCCTTTTGTTACCTTGATGTTGATTAGAATTGTGTGAATATGTTTGGTTTGAATTGACCATTAGACTGATCTATTGGTTATGAGTATTGCATATATTGAATGGGTCATCGCTTGAGTTATATTTTAGTTATTTGGAAATTCTTTTGTTTGTATAAGTTTAGCATACATATATCTATTTGCTTACTGAGTAGCAGGCTCACCCCTTTACATTATTTTTTATGATCCAAAGACTTACATTGAGTCGATATTCGCATCAGATAGACGTTTCAGGTGGGCCAATGGAGAGTTCATTGCACATGCATATTTTGAAGTGTTTCTATAGATAAGATAGATAAATGTCATGTTTGTACTAAGAGTTAGTGTTTTATGTGAGATAGTATGAATATATATGGATATGTTTTTAGCTAAAACTTTTGCGTCATAACATGACATGTATGAAATGGATTTTGTTATGTTTGTTATAACTGTATGAGTAAATAATATTTTAATTATGGGTATGTAACATTTAGTGGTATGAGAGCAGAGATTAGATTGCCTAGGGCGTAGAGTTGTGATGCATACTGGCATAAAATCTATTACATGATATACATCTAATTGATGTAATACATCTTCTATAGGATGGATGAGCATGGAGATGATTCCATTGGCCCCGAAGTGTCAATAGAGTCTGTGCATGGTACTGGAAATACATCTTTTAATGAACAGGAACAATATGAAGATAATGCTCCACTACAAGATGAAAATCCCTTGATGTGACAATTTCTTGAAATTTTGCAAAACATTGCACCACCTCAACAACAAGGAGCAAAAGAATCGGAAATTGACAAAAACTATGGGAGAGTTAGGAAACAAGGGGAAAAGACATTTTAAGGTACTACAGATCCTACATAAGCTGAAGAATGGTTGTGAAATACTGAAAGGGTTTTAGACAGAATTGAAAGCTCTCCTCAAAAAAAGCTAAAATATGTAGTGTCGTTGTTTAAGAAAAATGCTTTGGATTGGTGGGAAACAGTTCCATGAAGCGGGAACAGACCAATGACTTTAAAATATGATGATTTCCTCAGAGAATTTGGGGAGAAGTACATCCGACCAGTGTATCGTTATAAAAAGAAAACTGAATTCATGGAACTGAAGCAGAATGAGTTATCAGTGTTTGAATATGAAATTAAATTTATCATATTATCAAAGTATGCACCTAAAGAGATAACTATTGAGGACAGAAAAATAAAGCAAATTCAAAAGGTGTTTGAACCTTGATATTTGAGAGAAAATTGTTGTTTAGACCCCTACCTATAGTGCATTAATTGAAGAAAATTTGAGGGCCGAAGAAATATTAGTTGATATGAGTAAGATAGATTATGAAAAGAAGAAATGACCGAGACTTTTAATGCTCCTTCAATACATGGTAATTCCTTTTCTTTTAGAGGGTCGAGTTCACATACTAATGGCTATAAAGGAAATGGAAGAGGTCAATTGATGAGGTCAGTCTCAATGTTAATTGGCAGAAGCGGATATACATCGAGTGGGTTTGATAATAGGCAATGCCCAACAAGGTCAGTTAGTGTGGGATCTACTCCTATATATGTTAACTATGGTAGTGTTGCGGAATGTTGATACCCAATTTTTGACGACAATTTTATCGATTGTTTTAGATTTATTAAAGTAAATAGAATAAAATAAAATAAAAAGTCGAAGCAATTAAAAAATCTATTAATACTGGCTTTTCACAAAATTACATACAAATAAAAAAAAGAGCAAAAATAAAATTAACATGGACTAAATAGAAATAAACAAGCAGATTATTCTGCAATTTTTGTTTAGGGATTGATTCTGAAATTTTTTGAACATAAGGGACCAAAATTGGCAATTTAATATCTCTAGGGACACAAATGGACAATATATTAAAATAGAGGACCGAAACAAATAATTTGCCAAATTTTGTTTTTGGTGGCACTATTTGCTACAGTGTTTTGGAATAGTGAAAACACTGTAGTTTAAACATGATCAAATGCTATATATGTTATTTAAGAAAATTTAATTAAAATTACATCTAATTAAACACAATTAGACCTAATTAATTATATTTTACATATTTATAAAATTATCACTGCCTTCTTCTATATAAAGAACCCACTTTTTTGTCCAAACCATCTGAAAACTCATATAGCAATATGCCCATTCTTTCTTTCCAATTCTTTTAAATCTTCATTTGGAGTATGCCTATTATTTCCTTCCACCTCTTTTAATTTTCTTTTGATCAATCTATTCTTTTTAATTTGTGTTCAAAGGAATATTTGTTTGCTTTCGATCCAAGTGGAAGTTATAAACTTTAATATTCATCTTTCATTATCTTAATTATGAATACTGTTAGTGATATGCACTAGGTCAATCATGTTTGACCATGTTTTGATTTTATCATTTTATTATTTATTGATTGGCAGTTTTTATCATTTTATATTAATGATTAAAATACTTGAATGGTTAATTCTTTCTAAGGTCATCGAGTATGTGACTTGATAGTAGAACTCTTAGGTTTAATAAAAGAATTATATACCATCTATCCCTAGTCTTAATAGAACATTGAGACTAGTATGATGTTGACTGATGATTATGTTTTACTAATCATGTATATGAGATATTAAGTCAAATCATAGGTGCTATTTGAGAAATAAGGCACTGGATGACCCACTGTGAGAATACTACATAGATCACTGTTATAAGTAATTCTCATTACAGTTCTATTAGTATAATCCTTTGACCTTGAAATCATCATGGATTTCTACATAGCTATTTCATATTTTGATACAGTCTTACATTATCTTTAACAGGATAATGGAATAGATTGTCATTGGATATGAAAGTAACTATGTGAGAAATGTGAGTGACTGAGAAGGAATTTGTCCCTCATTTATTTGAGTAAGATATCTATGGGCCCCTTGAAGAAGATAGACTGAAGAAAATGCATGACCATGCTAATTGATAAGAAGTTATCATTTTCAGTCTACTTAGAGTCAAGAAACTAATGATTGAATGTTATAAGGATGACATAACTATGCCTTATATTCAATCTGGATATCGAGAGACAAAGGGATTAAAATATTATTGTAAATGGTTAAATCGGATTATCGATATTCATATAACTTGGGTAGTCATAATGTCTTGCTAGAGGCCACTTATGACTTGTGGGCTGAAATAGGGATTTCGAGCCTACTGCCAACGTTATATGAACCTACAGGGTCGCACACTAAGAACAGGCCCAAAACAGTTATGGGTTGTACAAGCCCAATGTGATTAAGTGATTAATTATATATAATTCGTAATATATATATTAATAAATATATATATTAATTCGAAATTTAAGGATAAGTGTTTTCCTTAATTTATTATTTTTGGAAGATAATAAATATAGTAATTAATATATATGGATAATTATCAAAAAGGAGTTTTTGATAAACATAAACTTGTAGAATTGCAATGAGATTGAAATTCGAATTTGTCTCAAACCCTAGTGTTATTTATCACTATAAATACTCATTAAGCAGTTGGTTTGAGAATGACGAAATTCATTATTCACTAAATCACTAAAATTCGAAATTGCTTGTGAAGCAATAGTGCTAGCACACAAGCACTAGTTTTGGCTAAGGTCTGTTCGTGTGGATACTCGTAGAGGACGCATTCTTTTGGAGGCGTTTCTGATCCGAGGCCAGGTATCACCAAAGTGAACCACCTCCTTCCTTCCTACATTGCTGTTGAATTCGACATACAAGTAAGTAATTATTCTGTTAATTCGAATTACATGGATCTTGGTTTGGGTTTTTAGATAAATTTTTGAAATTTCGCTGCGTTATGAACCTATAAAACCCAACAGTGGTATCAGAGCTGCTTGTAATTTGATTAATTAGATTCTAAGTATATATGTGATATATGCTTATTGTATGTTCTGTTTTGAAAAAGGGGTTGTTTTTCGAAATTGTTTTTGAAGGAATTATAATTCGTTGTAATTATAAATAAAACGTTTATGTGGTTAATTGTATTAAAAATAGTATGAAGAATTAATTTGATTAATCGTTTAATGTGATTAAAACTTCGAATATACTGTTCTAAATTAATATTACGTTTTTATTTGATTAAAGGTTTCGTAGTATTAATGTTCATACGAATTGAAAAGAAAAGGGGAAACAGAATAATAAAACTGTTTTTGAATAAGGATTAGTAAACTGTTTATGAAACTGTTTTAATTCTATTAGGAAAACTGTTTTTGAATAGGATTAGTAAACTGTTTGTGAAACTGGTTTTAATTCTATTAGTAATTCTGTTTTGAATAGGATTAGTAAACTGTTTGTGAAACTGTTTTGATTCTATTAGTAATTCTGTTTTGAATAGGATTAGTAAACTGTTTGTGAAACTGTTTTGATTCTATTGATAAAACTGTGTTTAATTATGTTATGAACATAATTTATAAAACTGTATTTAATTCTGCTATGAGCCGAATTAATGAAACTGTTGTTATTTAAGTGTTAAATAAATTTTTTCTGAACAGTTTTTAAGATGCAGTAATTAGGGTTTTGGGGTTATTTTAATCTGTTTTGAACATATTAAAATAAACCGTAATCAATTAAGATTATTGATTTCGGATAAAGAAATTTTAATTCTGTTAAGAGTAACATGTGAGAAAAATTAGCGGGACCACCGCCTGGGGCTCTGCCCCCGGGCCCCGCCAGGGGCGCTGCCCCCAGACCCCGCCAAGGGGCCGCGCCCCTTGGACCCCGCTGATACACCCCATTAAGGACCGTTATCCTTTTAAGCCGGCGTGTTTTTGTCATGTATTTTATTTTAATACTTTAATGATAAATTTTAAATATGATTTAAATTATCATGAATAACATATTTATATGATTGTTGTTAAATATGATTTAAAATAGTAAAATAATATGTTTTTAATGTTTATCTTATTGGTTATATGCTTTGCATGATTATTTTACATGTGATAAGATAGGATAACTAAATAGGATAAATAACAAACCCTTATTTAATATTAAGTCTTCAATATACCTCCCATTGTAATAACACTTATCAAGACTTAGATTGCTATGCATAGGCTATGCCAAAGCATGATGTATAAAGTCATCTAAGTAAGATAAGTTGGATAAAAGTGATATCCATATGTTTGATTTGGTTAGACTTAACTAGGTTATCAAAATAGTTTTGAACCTAGGGTATGAGATAGAATATCAAGACTACATGTGATGTTAATATTCTATGTTCAAGAATTGCATGAGATGTAATTGGTAAAGTGTTACCTACCTAAATAAACCACACTTAAAGTGATAAGCCAAAGCTTACTTGAAGTAGGGTGAAATATGGATCTTGTCCCACTATTATTTTTCAATTGTTGAAATTAACATTAAGGGTTTTTATATGAATTATGGATATATGTTGTGGGAATTTTATTGTGCCTTTTATTAAATGCTACTTGTATATTTATTGTTGTAGAGATGGCTACAAACACTACACCTACTTCATCAGTGCGATCAATCCTTGAGAAGGATAAGCTCAATGGCACTAACTTTCTGGACTGGTGCAGAAAACTAAGAATTGTTCTTAGGCAAGAAAGAAAGGAATATATCCTTGATCAACCCCTCCCTGAGGAACCAGCTCCTGCTGCTACTAGAGCTCAAAGGGATGCTTATACGAAGCATCTCAATGACTCTACTGATGTCACTTGCATTATGCTTGGATGCATGGAGAATGAACTCCAAAAGCAAATGATGGAATTGGATGCGAACACCATGATTACTGATCTCATGGAAATGTTCCAAGAGAGAGCAAGAATTGAAAGGTTCAATACCATCAAGGATTTGCTTTCTTGCAAGTTGACTACTAGCGGCTCAGTTAGTCCTCATGTTTTGAAGATGAAGGGTCATCTTGAACATTTGGACAGGCTCGGTCTCCCAATTGCCCAAGAGTTGGCTACAGACATTATTCTCCAATCTTTGCCTGAGGCTTATGATGGTTTCATCATGAACTTCAATATGCATAATATGGAGAAGACCACCACAGAGTTGCATGGGATGCTTCAAACTGCTGAAAAGAACATCAAGAATGAGATTAAGGATGTTCTTATGGTCAACAAGGGAAAGGGTATGAAAAGGTCTGGTAAGGGCAAGGGAAAGGCTTTCAAGAAGTCTAAACCTAAGTCCAAGCCCAAGAACAAGGATGAACCCAAAGCAAAACCGCCAAAGGAAGGAACTTGCTTTTTCTGCAAGGAACCTGGACATTGGAAAAGGAATTGCAAGAAATATCTGGATGATCTGAAGAAGAACAAGGGTAGTGAGACTACCACTTCAGGTATTCATGTTATAGAAATTAATCTTTCTACTTCTGATTCATGGGTATTAGATACTGGATCTGGATCTCACATTTGTACTAATGTGCAGGGTCTCAAAAGGAGTAGAAGTTTGACAAAAGGCGAAGTGGACCTACGAGTTGGCAATGGAGCAAGAGTTGCTGCTTTAGCTGTAGGGACTTATGAGTTATCTTTGCCTAGTGGACTTATTTTATCTTTGAACAATTGTTATTATGTACCTACCATGTGTAGGAATATTATTTCTGTTTCTTGTTTGGACAAGGATGGTTTTGAATTTATTATTAGGAATAATAAATGCAGTATTTCGCATAATAACATTCTTTATGGATATGCTCCACGCAGTAGTGGTCTTTATATTTTAAATGTTGAAGACACTAATGAAAAATCAATCTATAACATCAATGCTAAGAAGTTTAAGTCAGATGATTTAAACTCTACTTATCTCTGGCATTGTCGTTTAGGCCATATAAATGAGAAACGCATATCAAAACTTCAAAGAGATGGACTTTTGAATTCATTTGATTATGAATCATTTGAAACATGTGAATCTTGTCTAATGGGCAAAATGACAAAAACACCTTTTGTTGGACAAGGTGAAAGAGCTAAAAACTTATTGGGCCTTATACATACAGATGTATGTGGTCCATTAAGTACAAATGCTAGAGGTGGATTTCAGTACTTCATTACTTTTACTGATGATCTCAGTAGATATAGTTATGTTTATCTGATGAAACATAAATCTGAATCTTTTGAAAAGTTCAAAATATTTAAGAATGAAGTACAAAATCAACTTGGTAAAAATATTAAAACACTAAGATCTGATCGAGGTGGTGAATATTTAAGCCAAGAATTTGTAGATCATCTAAGAGATTGTGGGATCGTTTCTCAATTGACTCCACCTGGAACACCACAATGGAATGGTGTGTCTGAACGGAGAAATCGAACTCTATTGGATATGGTTCGATCAATGATGAGTCAAACTGATCTTCCAATCTCATTTTGGGGTTATGCTTTAGAAACCGCTGCATTCATTTTGAATAGAGTTCCATCAAAGGCAGTTGAAAAGACACCATATGAGATATGGACTGGAAAAACTCCTAGTTTGTCTTTTCTTAAGATTTGGGAATGTCAAGCTTATGTGAAGCGACTAATTTCAGATAAATTAGCACACAAATCTGACAAATGCCTTTTTGTAGGATATCCTAAAGAAACTAAAGGATATTACTTCTGCAATGCTTATGAGAACAAAGTGTTTGTTGCTCGAAATGGTATCTTTTTGGAAAAAGAATTTATTTCCAAAGGAACCAGTGGGAGTACAGTACAACTTGAAGAAATTCAAGAACCACAAAATAGCATTGTACCAAGTATGGAACCTCAAAAGAATCAACAAGCAATTGCTGAACCAGTACAAGTACCACAAGGCCAAAGGAGGTCTGATAGGACACGTCATAATCCTATGAGATATGGATTTCTCATTACTGAGAACAATGATGTGATGATTGTGGATCAAGAAGAACCCACATCCTATCAAGAGGCCATAAATAGTCCTGACTCTGAAAAATGGCTCGAAGCCATGAGATCTGAAATGCAATCCATGTATGATAATCAAGTTTGGACCTTGATTGACCCAACGGATGGTGTAAAAACCATTGGGTGCAAATGGGTCTTCAAAATGAAGACTGACATGGATGGCAATGTGCATACCTATAAAGCAAGACTAGTTGCAAAAGGTTTCAGACAAATACATGGTATAGACTATGATGAAACCTTTTCACCAGTTGCTATGCTCAAATCCATTCGAATTCTCCTTGCCATAGCTGCATATTATGACTATGAGATATGGCAAATGGATGTCAAAACAGCGTTTCTGAATGGAAACTTACTTGAGGATGTGTACATGACACAACCTGAGGGTTTTGCCAGTCCAGAGAATTCTGGAAAGGTTTGCAAGCTTCAAAAATCCATTTATGGATTAAAGCAAGCTTCTTGGAGTTGGAATCTTTGTTTTGATGAAGCAATCAAAGAGTTTGGATTCATCAAGAATGAAGATGAACCTTGTGTGTACAAGAAGGTTAGTGGGAGCGCGATTGTTTTCTTAGTGCTTTATGTTGATGACATACTACTCATTGGAAACGACATTCCCATACTGCAAAATGTTAAATCATGGTTAGGGAAGTGTTTTTCAATGAAAGACTTGGGCGATGCTGCTTATATATTAGGCATCAAGATCTATAGAGATAGATCTAGAAGACTCATTGGCCTAAGTCAAAGCACTTATGTTGATAAGGTATTAAACAGGTTTAGTATGCAAGACTCCAAGAGAGGATTCTTGCCAATGTCACATGGCATCAGTCTCAGCAAGACTCAGTGTCCTAAGACACAGGATGAGCGAGACGTCATGAGTAAGATTCCATATGCTTCTGCTATTGGATCTATCATGTATGCAATGTTGTGTACTCGACCTGATGTCTCGTATGCTTTGAGTACAACGAGCAGATACCAGTCAAATCCAGGTGAAAGTCACTGGGCAGCAGTTAAGAACATCCTTAAGTACTTGAGAAGAACCAAGGATGCATTCTTGCTATATGGTGGTCAGGAAGATGAGCTGATTGTAAAGGGTTACACAGACGCTAGCTTCCAAACTGACATTGATGATTATAAATCACAGTCAGGATATGTGTTTTGTTTGAATGGAGGTGCTTTTAGCTGGAAAAGCTCGAAGCAGGACACCGTTGCTGATTCTACAACAGAAGCTGAGTATATAGCTGCTTCAGATGCAGCTAAGGAGGCTGTTTGGATCAAAAAGTTCATAACTGGATTAGGAGTTGTTCCTAGTATATCCGATCCAGTGAACTTGTTATGTGATAACAATGGGGCCATAGCACAAGCAAAGGAGCCCAGATCACATCAGCGATCCAAACACATACTTAGACGTTATCATCTCATTCAAGAAATCATTGAGAGAGGAGACGTGAAGATATGCAGAGTTTCGACAAATGATAATGTTGCTGATCCGCTAACTAAGGCTCTTCCACAGCCTAAGCATGAGAGTCATACTAGGTCCATGGGAATTAGATTTAATGTAGATTGGGCCTAGTGCAAGTGGGAGATTGTTAGTGATATGCACTAGGTCAATCATGTTTGACCATGTTTTGACTTTATCATTTTATTATTTATTGATTGGCAGTTTTTATCATTTTATATTAATGATTAAAATACTTGAATGGTTAATTCTTTCTAAGGTCATCGAGTATGTGACTTGATAGTAGAACCCTTAGGTTTAATAAAAGAATTATATACCATCTATCCCTAGTCTTAATAGAACATTGAGACTAGTATGATGTTGACTGATGATTATGTTTTACTAATCATGTATATGAGATATTAAGTCAAATCATAGGTGCTATCTAAGAAATAAGGCACTGGATGACCCACTGTGAGAATACTACATAGATCACTGTCATAAGTAATTCTCATTACAGTTCTATTAGTATAATCCTTTGACCTTGAAATCATCATGGATTTCTACATAGCTATTTCATATTTTGATACAGTCTTACATTATCTTTAACAGGATAATGGAATAGATTGTCATTGGATATGAAAGTAACTATGTGAGAAATGTGAGTGACTGAGAAGGAATTTGTCCCTCATTTATTTGAGTAAGATATCTATGGGCCCCTTGAAGAAGATAGACTGAAGAAAATGCATGGCCATGCTAATTGATAAGAAGTTATCATTTTCAGTCTACTTAGAGTCAAGAAACTAATGATTGAATGTTATAAGGATGACATAAATATGCCTTATATTCAATCTGGATATCGAGAGACAAAGGGATTAAAATATTATTGTAAATGGTTAAATCGGATTATCGATATTCATATAACTGGGGTAGTCATAATGTCTTGCTAGAGGCCACTTATGACTTGTGGGCTGAAATAGGGATTTCGAGCCTACTGCCAACGTTATATGAACCTACAGGGTCGCACACTAAGAACAGGCCAAAACAGTTATGGGTTGTACAAGCCCAATGTGATTAAGTGATTAATTATATATAATTCGTAATATATATATTAATAAATATATATATTAATTCGAAATTTAAGGATAAGTGTTTTTCTTAATTTATTATTTTTGGAAGATAATAAATATAGTAATTAATATATATGGATAATTATCAAAAAGGAGTTTTTGATAAACATAAACTTGTAGAATTGCAATGAGATTGAAATTCGAATTTGTCTCAAACCCTAGTGTTATTTATCACTATAAATACTCATTAAGCAGTTGGTTTGAGAATGACGAAATTCATTATTCACTAAATCACTAAAATTCGAAATTGCTTGTGAAGCAATAGTGCTAGCACACAAGCACTAGTTTTGGCTAAGGTCTGTTCGTGTGGATACTCGTAGAGGACGCATTCTTTTGGAGGCGTTTCTGATCCGAGGCCAGGTATCACCAAAATGAACCACCTCCTTCCTTCCTACATTGCTGTTGAATTAGACATACAAGTAAGTAATTATTCTGTTAATTCGAATTACATGGATCTTGGTTTGGATTTTTAGATAAATTTTTGAAATTCCGCTGCGTTATGAACCTATAAAACCCAACAAATACATAGCCTGTCACAACATAGCCATGATTTAAATCAAACTCTTAGGAGTCGTTTGGTTCAAGGTTAGAAATCGGAATAAGAATCGAAATAGAAAGGAATGGAAATGAGAATTATTGTTTTAATTTTTATTTGGTTCAAAATTAGTGTAGGAATGGAAATGTGTAAAATTTAATAAAAATATTATTTATTATTTGTTAAAAATATTTTTTTATTTTTTTAAATATTATTTATATTAAAAAAAATTAAAAAAATTAAATTTAAAAAAAATTAAAAAAATAATTTTTTTAAAAAAAAATAAAAAATATTTAAAAAACAATATTAAATGTTTTTTTTTATTATTTTAAGTATATTTTTAAAATAAATATTTAAAATATTTTTTTAATAATTATATATTTATTATTAAAATATTTTATTAAATTTTGATTCTCATTCCTAAAGGTCGACTCCCATGGAGTAGGGAGGGAATGAATAATTTTCATTGAAAGGAATAATCACATTCCTATTATCTACATAATTTAACAAAACAAACACAAAAAATGGAAATCATTCCGATATCCCTTTTTGTGGCGAATCAAACGGCCCTTTAGTCCTTATAATCCCACTCCACTGCCAATGTCAAAAATATTACAGATAAGTAAATTAAACCAAAATGTAAACATATGCCAAGATTATTTTTAACTAAAATTAATTCAAAAGATTTGCTCTCTTTTAAATACTGACTGGATGTTTTCTTGGAGTTAAAGGAACATTCTAGTCAACTTATATTAAGAGTTCATGGTGTTAATCAACTCTTAAAGTACCCTAAGAAAAACATAATTAACAAAAAAAATTAAAATTTAGTTTTTTCGACCTTCTCTTTGATCTAGAAAATTCGATAAAGTAAATGACCAAATATCATACAAACTGAGATTAAAATAGTAGATGACAAACCTCTAATTTCATAAAGCCTTTAAGAGATAAATTACCGACCTATAGCAAATGAACAAACTAAACCAAGGATTGATTCAGCTGATCCCTCCAAAAATCGAGCCATTTAGTCGAATCCAAGCACTATTATTAAAAAAAGTGTTGAAAATAACAACGTCCAGGCTCCCGAGGCCCGCGCACAGGCTCTCTAGCCTGCTGGCTGGAGCAGCCAGGTTAGAGAGCTGAAACTCCTTGCTTCCGGCCCAGTCCGCGGCTCGGACCTTTCATTCTCTCCGATTTATTTTTTTATTAGATAAATTATATACATATTTTTCTGTTTTTTGGAAATAATTTTCATTTTGGTGTTTATTTGATTATTTATTGATACCAGAGTCAAATTAAATAAATTAAAATTTTAACATAACTTGTCATTTTTTATTGTATTAAATATGTGTTTACGCAATTAGATTGTCTAACTGTTTTAACAATTTAAATCATGTTTCTAAGTGATGAATTGGAGGTGTCGATTTGTCACTTTATCATATACCATTCTTTTTGTCTAAATCTTCTTCCCATTATTATTATTTGGAAAAAGGGTCATTTATGCCCTTAAGGTTTATTTATGAGATCAAATGAGCCCCTAACGTCCATAAAGGTTCAAATATGCATCTAACGTCTTAAAAAAATGAACAATCAGGCCCCTAATTTGACTTATAAATGAGACGTTAAGGGCACGGTTGTCAAAATCGGAGGGCCTGTTTGATCAATTTTTAAGATGTTAAGGGCATATTTGAACCTTTCCGGACGTTGAGGGCTTATTTGATTCTCGAGTCAAACCTTAAGGGCATAAATGACCCTTTTCCCTTAGAATTTTAATCTTTATTCCTTTGTCTTTTTCTTTATTATAACTTCAAATTACGCAGACTTTTATCCCATTTATTGGGTACGTAGACCTCTCGGTGCATTGAATTCCGAGATCAAATTCACCCTCAAAAAATTATAATTATTTGTCACCGATATATTTGCGCTCTATATGCCTGGGGTTAAAATATGTAAGTGTCGAATTTATTTTTTGGAACAAAATTATAAATAAATTAATATTCTACTTATTTCTTTTTATTTAAGTAGTTATTTTTATATATAATTACTTATTCTCGAATCTTCTCATTTCGCAATATATATACCTAAGGCTAAAGTATGTAAGTGTCCGAATCAAATAAAATAATCTTAGTATTTCATTAAATTTCACTATTCCAAATTCTTATTTTTTTTTTTGACAATTGAATAATCTTTCATTAATTATAAAGAGCAGTTACAGGTGTAAGAATTCAGAAAGGGTACAACCGTTTCCAATGACCTGACATGGAACAAGATATAAACCTTGATTCGCAGATCGCCTTACAAAACAAAATCAAAATTACATAACCGCTCTAACACAATAAGATCCAATCCTTTTCTGTCTAACAAAAGACTCACAAACTCTTCATAAAAAACAACAAATCTTTCATATAGAAAGAACAACAAAACTTTCAAAAAAGAAAGACAATCACTGTAAAATAGTTATCAAAAAAAAAACTAATATAAACTATAACGATTTCATCTTTAATCTTGAAAGGGCTTGATCCATCTCTGATTTTTTATTTGTATATATATTGAAATTGATGCGCCTCGTCGATAGATTTACCAACCAAAATAAAAAAGATGAAAAAGAGTCGGTCATTTATTTAATTCTAAAGCAATAAAAAAGAAATGGCTACCGCCAACGGCAAAAATAAACCATTGACGGCAGCCGAAGCGAAAAACAAAGGAGAAACGTTTGACGGCTAGGGTTTTCTATTTGAGAGAAAAGGGAGAGGAAAAAAAAATAGCTAATAATTTAATTATGAAGATGATTTTTCCAAATTCTTATTTATTTTGTCCAAAATTCTTATTCCTTTTTTTTTCTAAAAACCTACTCCTTTTTATTATTATTATCCAAATCATGATTACAAACAACTACGTGGGTTTTGATCCCAATACATTGGGTACGTAGCGTCTCGGAACACAAACTGACCCTTTTTCAAACATTTCTGTTTTTTTGTTTAAATACATTTCATTCGAACTACGCGGACTTTGATCCCATCTATTGGGTGCGTAGGCCTCTCGATACAACAAATGTCGAGATCAAGCTCATTTCTATTTAATCCTTATTCATTTTTTTTGGGTCTTTATTCATTTACTTATCTATTTCAAGTATCCAAATCTCTATCTTTTCAATCTTTCGTTTCAACTTATAAAGTTCGAACTACGTAAACTTTGATTCAGGCATATCAGATACGTAGGCATCGAAATTTAATTTTCGACTCAAGTCTAATTCTTATTCAATTTTTTTTATATAAAAATGTTCGAGTATTATTTGGGTTTACAATATTATTCAATCTACATTAATTTATAAAAAAGTTAAAATAAATAATTTTGGATACAATTAGATAATATTTCGAGTTCAGAATATTATTTAATTTATCTCAAATCTACAACCTTTACTCTATGTGTTGGTGTTCTAACCGAAATCACATTTAAACCTTTTTTTATTTAGTTTCTTATTCGAACTATGCGGACTTTGATCCCATTTACTGGGTACGTAAACTTCTCAATACAACTAATATCGAGACCAAGTTCACTTTTATCAAATCCTTATTTATTTTCTAAAATCCTTATTCTTTTTTTTTTCAAAATCTCGTTCCTTTATTAAATTCTAATTCGAACCACGTGAACTTTGATCCCGGAATTCGGATACGTAGGCATCGGAACGTAAAACTGTCCGATTCAAGTCACCCCATAAATTTATTTAAATCTCGCTTAAAATAATAACGATTCGGTGTTACAGCGTTATTATTAAAATGAATATTAATTCTTACATGTTTCATATATTTAAGCCTAAATCCATAAATATATTAAATAATACAATGGTGAAACACTATTAAATTAAATACAAAACATATAAAGAACCGGCTTATCTTGGCGGGATAGGGTGATGTGATTTCTTCCCTATACGTAACCAACCCCGAACCCACTAATAGAACAGTACCGTAAGTGGACCAATCCCACTCATTAGATTGGGGGCGACTCCCAAAAACCTAACAATGTCAAACACGGGAAGTCAGCCAAGTCGCACAAAGTCTCGAAATAATCCAAATACTCCTAGATGCGACCAAGACCGGACGGTACAGTACAAAAGGGAAGAAACCCTACTATGTGTTATAATTGTCATCAGCCTGGCCATATTGTTAGATATTGTCCATTGAGGAAAGATTTTCTTGAAGAATCTAAGTCAGAGTAGTGTGGGTGAGAATATACACCAAGTGGGTATAGGCCGGGGAAGAGGAACAGGTTATATAGGAAGAATAACTTCAGCTATACAATCTGGATATACATGCCGACCTTAGACATAAGCTAGAGTATTTGCAGCTGCGAGACGAGATGCACCTACTGCACCAGATATGATTACTGGTACATTTTTTGTTTGTAACTATGATGCACATGTCGTAATTAATCCTGGATCTACATGTTCATAAATATCACATGAGTTTGCATTATGTGTGCATGGCATATTACAACCTTTGGGACATGATATATATGTTTCTATGCCTACTGGGGGTGTTATTATTGTTATTACTTTCATAAAATCTTGACCTATTGTTGTGGATAATATGACCTTACAAGCTGAGTTAATTGGTTGTTATTCATTTGAGGGAGTTTGATATTATATTGGATATGGATTAGTTGTCAAAACATAATACCACTGCTAATTGTCAAAGTAAAGAAGTAGTTATGGAAATTCAATGGCAGATGAAAACGTTGATTGTTGGGGAAAGAAAAACAGTGCCTAATTGTTTGATCTCTGCTATTAATGTATTTCATTTAATTAAAGATGGGTGTCAAGCATATTTGGCTAGTGTAATAGATGTGACTAAAGGTTAGTTGAGGGGTTTCAAAAATTCTTGTGGTTAGAGACTTTCCAGATGTGTCTCTTGAGGATTTGCCTGGTTTACCACCACATAGAGATGTTGATTTTGAAATTGAAATTATACATAGGTCAGCTCCTATTTTTATAACACCATATAGAATGGCTCCACTAGAACTGAAAGAACTCAAGAAACAGTTAGAAGAACTACTTGATAAGGGGTTCACTAGACCTAGTATTTCTCCCTGGGGCGCACCTGTGTTATTTGTGAAGAAGAAAGATGGTGGTATGCGATTATTCATTTATTATAGGCAATTGAATAGAATTAATGTGCAGAATAAATATCCATTGCCAAGAATCAATGATTTCTTGATCAATTTAGAGGTGCCATTGTGTTTTCTAAAATTAATTTGCGATCCGGATATTGGCAACTTAGAGTTGATGAAAAGTTCATTCCTAAAACTGCATTTAGAACTAGGTATGGTCATTATGAGTTTATAGTGACGCCATTTGGATTAACAAATGCTCCAGATGCTTTTATGTCATTAATGTATAAAATGTTTCAACAATATTTGGATCAGCTTGTGATTGTGTTTATTGATGATATTCAGATCTATTCGCGAAGCCATGAAGAGCATAAACAACATTTGAGAATTTTCTTACAAGTTTTAAAAGACAAAAAACTTTACGCCAAGTTTAGTAAATGTGAATTCTGGTTTGTAGAAATAACCTTTTGGGGGCATAATAATTCAAACATGGTGTACAAACAGACTCATCAAAGATTAAAGCTATTCTTGAATGAAAGTGACGAAAGAATGTTATAGAAGTTTAAAATATTCTGGGTTTAGTAGGGTATTATAGAAGATTTATGAAAGATTATTTTGTTATAGCAAAATTGTTGACAAATTTATTGAAAAAGAATGCAACTTTAAATGGATAGACGAGTGTGAGAAAATCTTTGAGGAATTGAAGAAAATGCTTACTTCAACGCCAATACTTTCCTTACTATTTGGAAATCTAGGCTATGTGGTTTACACTTATGCATCAAAGCAAGGCTGTGGATGTGTATTAATGCAACATGGAAAGGTTATTGCTTATGCTTCTATATAGTTGCGACCTTATGAAGTGAATTATCCAACACATGATGTGGAATTAGGTGCCATTGTGCATGCATTGAAGACATGGAGACATTACTTATATGGTAAGGTGTTTCAAGTTTTCACAGATCATAAAAGCTTGAAATACATTCCTACACAGAAAGAGTTAAATTTAAGGCAAAGAAGATGGATCGAGTTATTAAAAGATTATGATTGTACTATTGATTACCATCCCGGAAAAGCAAATGTTGTTGCAGATGCTTTGATTCAAAAGGTTATGGATCGTACGACAAGAATGCTATGTTATGATATAGAATACTTAGTTGCACTTCACGGAATGAGCACTTGGTTAGACACACATTGATTATCTTATTAGCCACCTTGAAAGTAAAGCCTTCTATTGAAGATAAAATTAAAGAAAATTAGTTTGAAGATCTTTATTTACAGAAGATGAGAAGAAAGGTTGAGCAAGGAAAACATGATCAATTTTATTTTGAGAAATGATGGTCTTTTTTTAAATGGCAGTCGTGTTTGTGTTCCAAATGTGGAAAACTTGAGGAAGCATATATTAGAAGAAGCTCATAATGCACCCTATAGTATGCAATCTGGAAGTACTAAAATGTATAAAAATGAAGAAATATGTGTTAGAATTTGTGGCTAAATGCTTAACATGTCAGCAAGTGAAAGCAGAACATCAGACACCTGTAGGTAAAATTCAATCTTTGGCTATACCAGAATGGAAATAGGAGAAAATTACGAAGGAATTTGTTGTTGTGTTACCCTGTACTTTCAAAAAACATGATTCTATTTGGGTTATTTTTGATAGACTCACTAAATTGGCTCATTTTTTACATATTCAACAAACTTATTCCCTTGATAAATTGGCTTTATTATATGTTTCTGAGATTGTTAGATTGCATGGTTTGCCTATTTCAATTGTATCTGATAGAGATCCACGGTTTACCTTGCACTTTTGGGGTAATTTACAAAATGCTATGGGTACGAAGTTGCATTTCAGTATAGCATTTCATCCGTAGACAGCTGGGCAATAACACAGAATCATTCAGACTTTGGAAGACATGATGAGAGCTTGTGCTCCTGAATTCAAAGAAAATTGGGATGATCATTTACCTTTGATGGAAGTTGCCTACAATAGGTAGCTCGTTTCAATGGATATCTCTTGGCTAAGTTTCATACTTAGTGTGATTTTTAGATTTAAAACAGTTGAGTACTAACATTCACAAGTAAACATGTAATCCTGTAGAATGTATGATAGACTCCCTATGGTCCTGGTCTGACTACTTGATATCTGGTCAGATCAAACACACAAAACAAACAAGATAAAACATTAATACATGTTTCTTGTAAAAACTTCTAGGTTCGACAACCTAGTTCCACAAAAGCATACAATCATATAACATATATCACTTATGGTCTCGTTCTTTTTTTAATCGTATGAACAATTCTCATTTTCAGGAAATGTTTAAACTTCTCGTTAGAATTCACTTTAGGTAAAGCAATACCTAAAGAAAATCAGTTTATAGTATATACTTGATTGTCGAAACGATTCACAGTCATATGCTAGTCATTTAGCAAAACCGTTTGCTAAATCTTTTAAACTGCTTAAATGTAATTTTATCTCTTTTAAATTCCGCTTAAAACGTTTGGTTTTACTTTTAAAACCTCTTTTAAAAACACCTAGTTTTAGGTTTAAAAAGTTTGTTTCAAACATTTTAGGTTTGAATGGAAAACATATCGAGATACTAGGCGAAAACCCCTCGGAATCGCCCCAAAAATCCTCCATCAAAGCCCCAAAAAAGTCCTAAAAAATGCCTCCTCTTCCGAGCTAATGTGCCCCCACAGAGCATTTTCATGGTACGCGATCACACAGCTTCTGTTGTGCGCTCGCAAAGCATAATGTGTGCTCACACAGCTCACTACGCTTGCGCACATTAGCCTGGCTTTTGCACAACCCCGAGATCAATCCGGGCCTTCCCGACCTACTCCAAACGTTCAAAAACGTTAATTCGATGTCCTAAAACACGTATACACAATCCAAACACTATTCAGACGTATAGTTCGATCGTTTGGATCAAATAACCGTTTATAAACGAATATGTATCAAAATATATCAAAATAAACATAGGATATGGGATTAATACCTTGATTAATCAAGCATTTGAAGAAGAAACAAAGTTATAATCGAGAAACAGTTGAAACCGATCGAAACACTACATTTCGTTTGCTTTAGAGAGCAAAGCAGCTGCACATTTTCTTTTAATTTGAAGGAATGAAATCATCTGTTCATTTTTTGAATTCAAATTAAAGGTTATATATATAATTTTGTTAAAGTGTGCTTTAGTACTAGCTCAGCTATGCACTTTAATCCAACTTCTTAATTATTCGTCTGTAGCTCAAAAAGAAACGACTTTCAAATTTCGTGGAACGTTACTCAAAAATTCAGTATGATATAAAACGAATAAAAATATAATTTTTTTTCGCGTCGAGCTTATATTTTATTTTTAATAAATCATCTAAAATTTTATTAGGTCTATATTAACATCGCTTGATAAAATTTCTGTTTCCGAATTTTATCAAAATTTCACAATAACCCTTATATATTATATCGTGAATATTAAAATAAAAAATATTCGCTCGGGACTTATAATTTATTTTAATTGTAATTTATAAGCTTTTTTTAGTCTTGATAATTATATAAATATTCAAATTTAAATTTCCAAAATTAAAATTTGAAATCCTATAGTCAAAATATATTTTTAAAGACACTTGTAAATTAAATTTATATTTAAATTTAAATTACATACTCCCGTCTAATAAAATATTAGACACGTTGCATTATTAATCCCTTAAAATTACGGGATGTTACACCATCCTCTGGTAAGTGGTGCCTGTGTTTTTTAGGCCAAATGGCATTACCCGATAACGGTAAATTTCCCATTCTGTGATAAAGGTGTCTTGATCTTGTCTATCAAGGCCATCATAATATGTTTGTATCCAGTAAACCCATCCATGAAGGAGAACATCGCGTTAGCAGCTGCATGTCGATTAACACGTCTATATATGGTAAAGGAAAATGATCCTTAAGAGTTGCTTTGTTTAAGTCGCTGCAATCGACACAGACCCTAATAGGGCCGTCTTTCTTTTGCACTTGTACTATGTCGACCAGCAATTTTGGGTATTTGACC
Organism: Mercurialis annua; assembly: GCF_937616625.2. Lineage (NCBI taxonomy): Eukaryota > Viridiplantae > Streptophyta > Magnoliopsida > Malpighiales > Euphorbiaceae > Mercurialis > Mercurialis annua. The sequence continues at coordinate 13,855,370 of NC_065577.1, read as the reverse complement.
ACTTTTAGGAACTTCGCCTCAAGTTGGTCCTTCACTTCATCTTTCACTATTGATGTCCCTTCTGGCCTGAGTCTTCAGAGTTTCTATTTTATCAGCTTTGCGTTTGCATTCATTGGAAAATAATGTTTCGGTATTTCTCGTTCAATACTAGGTATATCGTCATAAGACCACGCGAAGACTGACTTCCTTCTTAGGATAAACTCGTTCAACTCTCTTTCTTGCCTCAGGGGTAAGACTACTAAAGACAAGGATTTATCTAGGATTTTCTTTTGTACAATCATTGAATGTATCAGTTTTAATGGATCTAATGTCAAATATGCGCATGAGATGTTCATTAAAAATAAGCTTAATTGCACCAAAAATCACCAACTTTCGCGTATTTTTTGCATTTAACATAAACTTTTTTCTTGGCATATTTAACATTAACTTTTATTTTTTGGAATATTTGTCCATGATAGTATTTTCTTTTAAAATTTGTTTCGGTTTTGATGCAAAACGACGCCGTTTTACATTCAAAATCGCGTCGTTTTTCATCCAAAACGGTATCGTGGACATATATGCTAAAAAATGAAAGTTAATGTTAAATATGCCAAGAAAAAAGTTTATGTTAAATACCAAAAACACGCGAAAGTTGGTGATTTTTGGCGCAATTAAGCCTTATAAATAACATGCTCATTAAGCAAGACATCACACAACTGCGCATAATTACCAATTATATCATTGACTTTGGAAGCAAAAATATTGTCATCATGGATGCCGACATTACATCAGTTTCATTAAACAAATTAAAATATTTCTAAATACAAACTCATCCAGATTTGCTAGAGTATCCTCTGCAAGAGTCGGTTCTCTAGGCAATGTTGTCGAACGGGCCTTTGACGAGCAGATTTTGTAGGGCGACAACCTTTGGCTCTCCCTTCAGCTCCTTAAGGACGTCTTGAAATATCTCAAATCATGGCGTTTGATTCGTTTCCTTTATGATCTGCTCATTTTCTTAAGAGAAATTCTTCGCTACGGCTCAAGGTGTGGTCTAGTTTGCTGTTACGATGTTTCACTTTTTATCTGTCCGAAAAATAGACATCTACCCCTCTAATTAATGAGATTAAAATTACTTGAAAGAACCTTCTAATTTAATCTGCGTGGCTCAATAAATGCCGACTCTTCAATCTTCAATGATCAAAATTTCTAACTTTTACTGGTCTTTTTTCCTCTTATCTATCCTCTCTCTATTTTCACTCACTTGAACTAAAGTGGCATTTGTCTCTTTGGAAACATCCATCAAACCAGCACAAATCCCCTAAACAATAACAACGAAGAGCAACTTGTAATTTTCACGTAGGCGAAAAATGTAAAAAAAACTTTCATAATTTTCATAAAACTACAAATTAGCTCTTAAATTAATTTTGGAAACAATTCAACTCTTTTTATTTTTATAATAGAATAAATAACTCTTTTCTTCCAAAACTATTAGAAACACCCGTTAATTATGACATGTCATTTATAACCATATAGAAAAAAAGTTCAAAAATAATTTTAATATTTAAAATATTTATCAAACAAATAAGGGGTTAATTGTCCAAAAAAATAAATTAAAAAAGTTTAATCCCTCTTTCTAAAAAATTAGAATACCTTTTTGCATAATTAAAAACGACAAGGGTTTAAGTAGGGGTGTGCAAAAATCGACCGAAACCGAATAATCAAACCGAACCGATAAATTTGGTTCGGTTTGAAAAGGCAGAATAATTTCGGTTGGTCGGTTCAGTTAGGTTTTGGGAGTAAAAAAATTTCAATCACTTTTACACGTAAACCGAACCAAAAAACCTAACCAAACCGAAATAACCGACCAAACCGACAGGTTCGGTTCAATTTAAAAAAATTAATTTTTTCCATAATTTTAGTTTGATTTTTAAAAAAAACCAAAAATTTCGGTTTAATCAGTTTGGTTTAACCGAATACACACCCCTATGTTTAAGTGGCCCAGAAAAATTTAAAAAACATATATTTTTTTTAATAACTTAAAATATACTTATTTAGCTTTTGCTTTTTACGGTGAAACTGAGAGACATCAATTAGAGAAAACAAAGAATGACCTTTCTCTTATGTTTCTTTTTTCTTTTTTAAATTCCTTTGGTTGATGATTAAATGAATACTCCGGACTTGAAGTCTAAAAATTGTTGTTTTTGTGGAGAAGTAAATTTCTCTAGCACAATTTTCATTTCGAAGCTATAGTTGTTGGAGTGTTTAGGCCATAAGGTGTTTTTGTAGATAATATATGCATGTATACTTTATATAAACACATTTGATGCCACTAATATTATTGTAAAAATTTGTTTTTGTTTTGTCTTATTCTTAAATTGTCATTTTGTGTTATTTCAAAACAACCAAAATCCCACATGGGAAGTGAAGAGCCTCAAATGTGAGTTTATAAGAGTTTAAGCAATATAGGCTCATAAGTGTGTGGAAGGGGAAGCAATGGGCTCGTGCCCCCCCTCCCCCCCCTCTTCGGAGTGAGGTTGTGGGTTGGGGTTCGGGATGAAAGTCGAGTGGGCTTGTCCGAGGCTCGACTAAACTTTTTGCAACCCATTTTATTTTTTGATTATTATTTTTAAACAAAGGTTTATCTGAGAAGCCCATTATTTCACTATCAGAAATTATTTTTGCTCAACACCTAAATTTTCGGAACAAACTTTGACTTGGCTTTTATCACACGTTTTAATTAAGCTTGCACTTTCATTTTCTGTTAAGCCACGTTCAAACTTTAAACACGATTTTCTGTTATGCACAATATTTGATTTTCTATATTTTAAACTTAAACTGCTGGATTGATTAGATACGAAATATATCAAATATTAAAACTGCTTCTTCTGCTCCTGTTCTATATAACAGAAGAGCTGGTTGAACCCTGGAATATACAGCAATATACTTTTAGGGCACTGACACTTCTCACGCCTCTGGCTAAAAACTTCGCTCTCATTTCATATTATCTAACAATCTAAAAGTATATTTCGAAATGAGTACTGAAAATGTTAACGATGCTACTGATCCTAATGGTAACTCTACTGCTACGCCGACTGTTGCTGTCGCCACTGCCGTCGTCCCTCCTGCCTTGCTGACTGGTGTTCCTTACGCCAAACCTTTTCCGGAAATCTCAAAGATTCAAGTCTTTGATGGTGAAAACTTCAGGCGCTGGCAGGAACGGATCTTTACTGTTCTTGATATGCACGGCGTGGCTTCTGCTCTCACTGATCCAAAGCCTCTTCCAGCTGCTGTCAAGGAATCCGAAACTTGGCTCTATGCCAATAAGGTTTGCAGGCACACAATAATCAGTACCTTATCTAATGAATTGTTTTATGTTTATTGTGCATATAAGAAGGCGAAGCAAATTTGGGAATCCATGGCTGCAAAGTACACTGCTGAGGATTCTGGCAAACAGAAGTTTGTAATTGGCAACTTTTACAAATGGGAGATGGCTGAGGACAAGGATATGATTGCTCAGATCAATGAGTACCATAAACTGCTGGAGGACCTTAAAGGCGAATCAATTACTTTGCAGGAGGAATTTGTTGCTGGAATTTTGATTGAGAAACTGCCTCAATCATGGAATGATTATAAGCAGAATCTGAAACATAAGCACAAACAGCTTACTTTGCAGGAACTGATCACTCACATCATAATTAAGGAGACGAACCGAAAGGAGATCAAAGCTGCCCGAAACAAAGCGCTGAATGCAAGGGCTAATCTGGTGCAAAACAAAGGGAGCTTCAAGAGGTATGACCAAAAACCCTCTATAGTTGTCAATACTGATTACAAACCTAAGGTTGCTAACCCCACTGTTTTCAAGAAAAAGATCAGTTGTTTTGTGTGTGGAAAGCCAGGTCACATTGCATCTCAATGCAGGAAGAGAGTCAGAAATGGCAATCCTCCTAAGCCAAATGCAAATTTGGTCGAAGGAGATGATATTGTTGCTGCTGTCATTTCTGAAGTGAATCTGGTTGCTGATGTGAAAAACTGGGTGGTAGACTCTGGTGCTACCAGGCATATCTGTGCAAACAGAGATGCTTTTACCTCCTACACACCAGTAGGGGATGGAGAAGAATGTGTGTTCCTTGGTGATTCCCGAACAGCCCCTGTTCTAGGAAAAGGAAGGGTTCTTCTAAAGCTCACATCAGGAAAGACACTGGCCTTGAATGAAGTTCTTCACGTGCCCATCATTCGAGCTAATTTAGTGTCTGTTGCACTCATGGGAAAAGGTGGGGTTAAGGTGTCATTTGAATCTGATCAGATTGTAATGACAAAAAATAATGTCTTTGTGGGAAAGGGTTATTGTAATCAGGGTCTATTTGTATTGAATGTTGCTGAAATAATAAAGGCAAATGCACTTTCTTCTGCTTACTTGATTGACTCGATTGATATTTGGCATGCAAGATTAGGACATGTGAATGCTAGCTATATTAAGAAAATGCAAACACTTGGTATAATAAATGGATTAAATAAAACGAACTTAGATAAATGTCAAATATGCGCTGAAACTAAATCAACTAAGAAAACGTGCCATTCAGTAATTAGAGAATCTGAATTACTTAGTTTAATTCACACAGATTTAGGAGACCTAAAACAAACCATGACTAGAGGTGGTAAAAAATATTATGTGACATTTATAGATGATTGTTCTAGATATGCTAGAGTTTATTTATTAAGAAATAAAGATGAAGCATTTGATATGTTCTTAATTTATAAGGCTGAAGTAGAAAACCAACTTAATAAAAAGATAAAAAGAATTAGATCAGATAGAGGTGGTGAATATATAGCATTTAATGAATATTGTGAAAAAGAAGGAATAATTCATGAAGTAACTCCTCCATATTCACCTGAATCTAATGGCGTAGCTGAAAGAAAAAATAGAACCTTAAAAGAAATGATGAACGCTTTATTAGTTAGTTCCTCTGCTAGTGATAACTTATGGGGTGAAGCTATACTGTCTGCCTGTCATTTACAGAATAGAATACCTTATTAGAAAACTGGAAAATCACCTTATGAACTGTGGAAAGGTTATAGACCTAACCTGAAATATTTAAAAGTGTGGGGGTGTCTAGCTAAAGTAATGTTGTCTGACCCTAAGAAAAGAAAAATTGGCTCTAAAACCTCTGATTGCTTGTTTATTGGATATGCTGAACATAGTGCTGCTTATAGGTTCCTTGTTTTGAGAAGTGATGTTCTTGATTGCAACACTATAGTTGAAACTAAAAATGCTGAGTTCTTTGAGAATGTGTATCCACTAAAGACTGAGTCAATTTCTCGAATGCCTACTGTAAATGAAAATGAAACTGAAAAATGTAACTGTGAACTCTAGTGAGGAGTTGAGACGGAGCAAGAGACAAATGATAGAAAATTCTTTTGGAAATGATTTTTATACATATTTGGTCGACAATGAACCTTTAACATATAAATATGCAATTTCTTCTACTGAGTCTGTTTTTTGGAAAGAAGCTATTAAAACTGAAATTGATTCAATTAATGAAAATAAAACTTGGGTTTTAGTTGATTTGCCACCTGGCGCAAAACCCATTGGCTGTAAATGGATTTTTAAAAGAAAAATGAATCCCGATGGTTCAATTGAAAAATATAAAGCTAGATTGGTTGCAAAAGGCTTTTCTCAAAAACCAAATATTGATTATTTTGACACTTTTGCCCCTGTAACTAGAATTGCTTCAATGAGAGTTTTAATTGCCTTAGCTTCAATTCATAAACTTTTTACTCATCAAATGGATGTTAAAACTGCGTTTTTAAATGGTGAGCTAGAAGAAGAAATTTATATGACTCAACCTGAGGGTTGTATTATTTTTAAAAATAAGAATAAAGTTTGCAAACTTTTGAAATCATTATATGGTTTAAAACAAGCTCCTAAACAGTGGCATGAGAAATTTGATCAAGTCTTAATTAGTGATGGGTTTTCCTATACTGATGTTGATAAATGTGTTTATACTAAAGTGCTCGATGGTGAGTCTGTTATTATTTGTTTATATGTGGATGACATGCTTATCTTTGGTACTTACCTTAGTATAATACACGAAACAAAGGCTTTTCTTGCTTCCCAATTTGATATGAAAGATATGGGTGAAGCAAATGTGATATTGGGTGTTAAGATCATAAGGAATGGTGATAGTATTATGCTATCACAAGGACATTATGTTGAGAAACTTCTTAAGAAGTTTGGACATTTTGATGTCACACCTGTGAGTACTCCTTATGATGCCAACACTCAATTAATGAAGAATAGAGGAGATCCTGTGGGTCAAACTGAGTATGCTCAGGTTATTGGGAGTCTGATGCATCTGATGAATTTCTCTCGACCTGACATAGCTTATGCTGTGTGCAGATTGAGTAGATATACTCATAATCCCAACCGTGATCATTGGAATGGCACTGTCAGACTAATGAAATATTTGAGAGGAACCATGAATTATAGTATCCTATATAGTGGATTTCCCGCTGTACTAGAAGGGTACAGTGATGCTAACTGGATCTCTGATTCAGATGAGACAAAATCCACTAGTGGCTATGTGTTTACACTTGGAGGAGGTGCAGTTGCTTGGAGATCATCTAAGCAAACGATGATTGCCAAGTCCACTATGGAGTCCGAGTTTGTAGCTCTGGAATTAGCTGGCAATGAGGCTGAGTGGTTGAAAAACTTCTTAGTTAGTATTCCTTTAGGAATGAAACCAACTCCTTCAGTGTCTATGCATTGTGATTGCCAAGCGGCAATAGCCATTGCGAAGAATAAAACTTACAATGGTAAGAATAGAAATATTCGTCTAAGACATGATGTGGTAAAGCAATTGCAAAAGGATGGAATTATGTCCATTGACTATGTGAAGTCAGAGCTGAATTTGGCCTATCCTCTGACTAAACCTTTGGGAAGGAAAATGATTCTTGAAACATCGAGGGGAATGGGACTTGTGCCAATTTGAGTATTAACCGTGATGGTAACCCGACCTCTGTGATTGGAGATCCCATGAATTTGGTTCATACGGGTAATAACAAGTCATGAGTTAGTCCTGCTAGTACTAAATTTTGATTTAGTTCATTCCTATGGTGTGGGTTGTGCTAGAAGCAACTATTGTGAGGTTGAGTTTGTAACTCTTAATGATTTCATAGTTCTTAAGGATAGTTTATATATAGTTGCTATATAAACTTGATGTAATCACCTATATGAGTGTGGAGTGGGGCCGCTCCTATATGACTTGTGGCTAAGTCATTAGAGCATTCATGAAAATCCAGGCACGCGCATGGCCTATTAGCGCAAAACCGCGTTGAGTAGCAGTTTGTGGAAAGTAGAATGTGAATGTTGAGAATTATATCTTACAATGGAATTCTTGGTTCATAGAAGTTTAAAACTTCACCAAGCTTACCGTGAGTTATAACTCTTCTTTTCAGATTTTGGTTCATAGTCTAAAAGACACCAAAACTAATGCATTTTATTTAACTTGAGAATTAATCCAGCAAGTGTTTTTTCTGTTTTTAAATAAGTGGGGGATTGTTGTAAAAATTTGTTTTTGTTTTGTCTTATTCTTAAATTGTCATTTTGTGTTATTTCAAAACAACCAAAATCCCACATGGGAAGTGAAGAGCCTCAAATGTGAGTTTATAAGAGTTTATGCAATATAGGCTCATAAGTGTGTGGAAGGGGAAGCAATGGGCTCGCCCCCCCCCCCCCTCTCTTCGGAGTGAGGTTGTGGGTTGGGGTTCGGGTTCGGGATGAAAGTCGAGTGGCCTTGTCCGACGCTCGACTAAACTTTTTGCAACCCATTTTATTTTTTGATTATTATTTTTAAACAAAGGCTTATCTGAGAAGCCCATTATTTCACTATCAGAAATTATTTTTGCTCAACACCTAAATTTTCGGAACAAACTTTGACTTGGCTTTTATCACACGTTTTAATTAAGCTTGCACTTTCATTTTCTGTTAAGCCACGTTCAAACTTTAAACACGATTTTCTGTTATGCACAATATTTGATTTTCTATATTTTAAACTTAAACTGCTGGATTGATTAGATACGAAATATATCAAATATTAAAACTGCTTCTTCTGCTCCTGTTCTATATAACAGAAGAGCTGGTTGAACCCTGGAATATACAGCAATATACTTTTAGGGCAGTGACACTGCTCACGCCTCTGGCTAAAAACTTCGCTCTCATTTCATATTATCTAATAAATATTGTTTGGCCACATAGGCTTATATAGACTGTTATTTGAAGTTGTAAGTTTAATTAGAGGGGTATAATTAGGACTCTTTTAAAACATGAAGGGTATTTTTTAGCAAATTTTATCACGAGAAGGTAATCCGAACTCCAAGCTAAACATGAAGGGCATATTTAGAATGAAAAGTTGCAAGTGCTTTAACAATTCTCTTACTATTTTTATGAAACTCTCGTCAATGCAAAGCTGAACAAGAGAGATTTTTTCAAAGATATTGCTAGCTGTCACCTCAGCATTGATAAAACACAAATTTAGTAGTACTTGCCTTTTTAAAGTATTTAATGCCATAGACGCAGTTGTCATTATCATGCAAATAGAAATTTAAATTGTTTTACCAAAAAAAAAAAAACGTACTCAAAATGATGCAATTTATTTAATAAAACGAGTCCCATTCAATCATAACTTATTTTATTTTGGGCTCAGATTACAGAGACGAGACATAGACCTAATGACTCAAGCTAGCATAATCTATAGCTCAGAATCATCTTCTAGAGAATCCTCCTCATCAAGCTTTGGGATATCACATTTGGGTCCGCCTTTTTGTCCCTTCAGTTTCAAGAACTCATTGAACCAAGAAACCGAAAGTTTCGGGCGTCGCGAAAGGTTATCTTCGTGGTCCACGCCATACAAACCCATCGATACGGTAAAACCATTCGACCATTCGAAGTTATCGATAAATGACCAAGCAAAGTAACCTTGCACATTAACACCGTCCACACTGCCAACAATCAATCAGCAAATTATGTTACATATTATTTATAACAAAAAATATTTTGTAATATTTTTCAAATTGGACTCACCAGATGGCTTTAAGTATTTCCAAAAGATGTTCTTCATGGTATTTTATCCTCCATAAATCCTTGCGAGAATTCTCAGAAGAAAGACCTAAGGGATCACCAACTCCTGAATATGTCCAAATGTTAAACATATATCATTGAAACCCTAATGCTTAATGCAAAATAAGTAAAAAGATTGAGAAATTTACCATTTTCCGTAACATAGATTACTGGGTTTCGATATGCAACTTTGGTATAGTTCAAAATACGTCGGATTCCTTCCGGCCAGAAGTATAACCACGATGGAGAAGCCTGTAAATGTTTTTTTTATCAATATTATAAATAATTACACTTTGTTTTAATATTAATGTATAGCACATAAGAAGATAATTATTTTAGAAACTATATAACCTGTTGACCAATGGGTTTGCCATCTTTAAACTCTGTACATACAAAAACTACATGAGATAAAAATTCAAATAAACACTCTGCAATTTAAGAATAAAAAATATTTACTTGTCAAAGTAACAGCACTATCGGTTGCGTATCGAAGATGAGTCGGATCAGGGTCGGCAGTAAAATTGGCAGAAGCAAAATTTGAAGTGTAGGAGTTTATGCCAAAAAAGTCATATGATCCCTTCACCAAATCAATTTCTTCCTTGGTGAATTTTGGCAATCGATCTCCAACTAGAGTCTGCATTGTCCTTGGGTAATGACCATACACTATGGGATCCAACCACCTAAAACCAGCACAATTTTAGCTAAAGTTTTCGTTCAGTAATGCTAATTCCGCAATGTGAAAAAAATTACACTCACCAGCCGAACAAGAAATCAAGGCTCCGTTGGGATGCTGCAATATCATCAGGGCTGTCCGAAATAGGCTCAGACCAAGTTAAATCTAATGTAATTCCGATCTTACCATTGTTATACTGTAGCATGAAAAATAAAAAGATCAGTACATGTTATAAAAGTTTACGCTAAAGATCGAATTTCGAAAATTTTCCCAATAAACCAATTTTTTTGCTATATTTTCTGCGTTATACCTTTTGTCTGTATAAATGAACAGCTGCTGCATGAGCAAGGAGCAGATGATAGCCAACTATATAAGGTTCAGTTCCCGAATCTCCGGCTTGGCATGCCCTATTCACCCAATGTGAGCATCGCCCTGGTGCTAAACCACCGAGTTCATAACCATGTGTATCGAACACAAAGGGTTCATTCAATGTAATCCAATGTTTCACTCGGTCTCCAAATTTTTGAAAACAAAGTTCAGCAAAATCCTTGTAATCAGCCCTATTCAAAATTAATGATATGTCAAATTGGATTTGAAAAATAATTTTTAAAATTGATTTTTCTTGACGTCTCACACTATGTTACGGCTTCTGAAACCGCCATATTTGTCTTCAAGGGCTTGAGGAACATCCCAGTGAAAAATAGTTCCAAAAGGAGTCAAGCCTAGCATATGTCACAAAGAAGAACAAATGAGAATTATACGGAAAATTTAATTTCTGAGATTATTATTGCAAAAATTTCCTTTATAAAGTAAAAATAATATGGTTAGGGTAAGGGCAGTTGAATAGCAGTATAGCACTTTCAAAATTGTTGCTATATTATGTAAAGGCTACAAAAAATGTGCAGTTTTCTAATTCTTACAAAAATTTAAATTTGAGTTAATTATATTTCATCTTTCTGTAATTTAGCGGATGATTTATAATTCATTTATTAAATCATCCTTTAATTTAACACATTATACTAAAATATCCTTTTGTATATCCCAAATTTATACTAATCAATACCTTTAATTTTGGTACATTAAACATTTTACCACTATCTATGTTTTCTCTAACACATAATTTAGATCTCCCAATTTGACATGGTTTTTTAAAAAATATAAAACAAAATAAAAAACAGTATTGCAAAAAATTGAGGGATATATATATTTTTAAAATGCCCATGGCTAATTAGTGTATACGTCCAATTTTAGAGATTAAATAAAATTATCTCAATTTTTTTTTAAGGCTTAATTCCTTAAAAAAACCCCACCTTACACTTTTTCTTCGTTTATACCCTGACCTTGTAAAAACACCATTTGTACCCAATTTTGGGTTTTTATGTTTCATCTCTACCCAAAAGCATTAAATTGTACTTTTTTCATTTGGAAAAGAGTTTAAAACATATTTTTTTCTATTTTAAAATATACAAATAAATCCTTAAACTTAAAAAATAATCAGATACATCCAAATAATTAATTGATTTTTTTAATTTGATAAAATAATAAAAAATTAAAAAAAATTATTATTATTTTTAATTTTTTTGTCGGAAATATTTTTAAAAAAGTTGAAAAAATTAAAAAAAATTCGAAATATTTTTTAAAAAAACTAAAAAAAAATTATTATTATTTTTAATTTTTTTTGTCGGAAATATTTTTAAAAAAGTTGAAAAAATTAAAAAAAATTCGAAATATTTTTTAAAAAAACAAAAAAAATTATTATTATTTTTAAATTTTTGAAAAAGATGGTATTTTTGTACTATTAATAACATTAATATCTAATTCGTATATAAGTTAAAAATGAAGGATTGTTTTAAACTTTTTTTCAAATGAAAAGAGTACAATTTAATGCTTTTGGGTAGAGATGAAACATAAAAACTCAAAATTGGGTACAAATGGTGTTTTTACAAGGTCAGGGTATAAACGAAAAAAAAATGCAAGGTGGGGGTTTTTTAAAAAATTAAGCCTTTTTTAAATGATATTAGTATTTTTTTAAGATCGATTGTTACTGATATAAGATAAATTTAGAAACGGTTCACCCCAATTATTGCAAGTCATAAATATATGTTACTATGTAGTAGCAAAAGGAGAAACAAATTAAACACCATTTTTGATAGATTCATCAATAATTTTGTTGTAAAATTCAATTCCTTCTTCATTTATCCCTTCACGTATTCTTCCACCTGCAATTAGAGTTTGGATTAAATTTATAAAAATTTGGCAAAAACAAATTTATAAAAATTACATAATACTTACTAGGTATGACTCTTGTCCATGAAATGGAAAATCGGTAGGCATTCATACCCAGTTGCTTGCTCATTCTTTTAAAATCATCCTGAAACATTAATTTTTAATATCATTATTTAATTCTTATTTTCTTACATAAACAAAAACACATAGTTTTTAAGGATAATATATTACTTGGTAGTGATTGTAGAAATCCACAGTAACATCTGCATTGCTGCGATCATCAATTCTTTCTGCATTATGTACAATAAATACATTTTATTAAATTCACACAAAGAAAAAAATTACCACATTAAATCTTAAAAAAAAATAAAGAAATAAATTAACCTGGATACTCATGAACAAATGTATCCCAGATACTAGGTCCTCTTCCACTTTTGTTTGAGTGGCCTTCGATCTAAATATATATTTATTCAATTAAGAACATTAGCATATATTAATGAAATGTACGTAAAAATGCATGCAAATTATTATTTAATTAATTAATTATATTTTATTAAATTATACCTGATAAGCTGAAGTAGCCACTCCCCAGTAAAATCCCTCTGGAAAATAACTACTATCAAACTTCAGAACTGGAATTATTTCTTTCTTTGACTCAGTGAGATTAGCTGAGCCAATTATTAGAAGCACTAAAAACCCTAGCAGTAGAGAGCTTTTATTTTCCATAATCAACATTATAATTTCAAGCTGTGGTGTATTAATTTCAATGGTGACACCAGCTCTTTATACACATTTAGCATAACTCTTGGTCGCTCTTTCAGCCCTTGGATTTACAAGGCTATAATCTACACCGTGCGATCAGGACAGGACCCATATATAGTATTTACGTTTTTCTTTTTCTGCATTTTTCACATCACAATACGCATTTAGAATAATGGTTGGTAATTCATGCAGATAATGTCAGTTAATCTACGCCGTTGGATTGAGGCCAGGTCCTATATATAGATTTCACGTGTTTCCAGCTTATGGAATCTTTTTGAAAAAATTACATAAAAACACCCGATTTCTAGAAATGTAACAAATATTCAGAAATGATCATTTTCTATTGATAGCTAAAAGCCATAAATATTCCTATTTGCTCGAACTGCACATGTGAGTTTCTTCACCATTATAAGACAAATTTCAATGCCAAAACAAGCGAAAAATAATTGTATGAACAGAAAATCAAAATATAGGATCGTCAAATATCATGACACGTGATCTTAATAAAAATAGACGGAGGTTGAAACGGTGTTAAGAACGAAGGCTTATATGATACAATTTGTAAACGTTAGAAGTTTTTTTGAACCTTTTCCCTAATAAAAATAATTGGCATAAACTGATCCGCAATTTATTTGATGTTTCTCAAGAAAATTTTGCATCATCTACAAGATTAACTCAGAAGGATATGAGCTTAAAGTGAACAGACATTAGTAAGAAAAGTTTTGGAGAACGGAAAGATGATTTGGAAAAAAAAATGCGTTAATAAGTGGATAAGACTTTATAGTTATTGTAATGAATGTAAAATGGGATTTAGATGCAATATGATCAGATTATATAGAAAAAGATATAGTGGAATACAAAAAATAAAAAAGAACCTGATGTCTTTCTTCCTAAACCCCTTCCACCGCCGCCGACCACCTTCAGAGCCTTAGCTGCCATCGCAACCACAGAGTCTCGGTCTATCTCTTTACCGATAATCTACTTTGAGAATTTTCTGGAACTATGGTTTTTCTCAGACCTCCTGTGTGCCTTTTCTAAGTACTTTATTCATGGACGGGTAACCCTAGCTAGGAAGAAGAATCGAGCGAACAGGAGATTTGATTTTCTATATATGGAACAGAATCAAGATGTTAGAGAAACCCTTTACCTGTTGAATAATGTTTTCATAGGTTCATGGAGGATCCGCCGTTTATTTGAAAATTTGCTAAACCTAAATCTAAAACCATGCAACGTCCAGATCCCATTGCTTCCATTAGGGTTTCTTCTTCAAAACGTATCCATCATCATTCTCTTAGGGATTCTCGTTCGTATGCGGATGTGATTAACAAATCTGCGATTGTCTATAGCTATACTTTGGATGTCAACAAACTTCAGAAGTGTTCAGTTATTGTCTCGCTCAAGCACATTACTGATGTGCTTCACGTTGGTTCATTTTTGCAGAATAGAGGTATTGCTATTGATTTCTATTCTATTCTTGGAGGTATCTTTGTTCTTCTGAACTTTTCCAATCATGAGGATCAGTCTCAATTTATGAAGATCTTTCCCACCCTTTCCGAGTTTTTTGTTAAGATCTCTCCATTAGGGTTCTTCACATCAGAACAACATTTTATTTGGGTTTCGTTTACTGGAGTTCCATTGTTGGCATGGGAGGAGGATTTTTTTCACATTGTTGGGCAACCATTTTGGGAGTACAATTTGTGTTAACCCTTTGATTTCAAGTAGTATGGATTGCAATTTTAAAATAAACTTATTCATCCATAACTTGTAGTTGATCACGCGCGTGACTTGATATCCAAATTTTCACCCCATTCTCCAATTTTCATTTCATCTTACATGGTCACTTAATTTTACATTTTTTTATCTGATCCCTTAATTTTATATTTTTTTATTTCTCTAGTACCTTAATTTTCCATTTATTATTGAATAGAAGCTTTTTAAAACTATTCGGAAAAATATTTATAAAAATACTATAAAAAAATTAAAAATATTCAAGATATTAGAAAAAGTATTTACAAAAATGTTGGAGATATATTTGATACAGCTCTGATAAATATTTGATACATTTCCGACACATATTTGATACATTTCCGATACATATTTGATACATTTTTGATACATTTCCGGTACATATTTGATGCATCTCCGATACATATTTGATATATATTCGACAGTTCAAAATATTTCTTCTTGTTTTTATATATTATTTCGTTTTATTACGTATTTTTATGTATATATATTTGATACTTTTCCAATATATATTTGATTCATTTTCGATAAATATTTAATTCATTTTTTCTATACATATTTGATTCATTTTCGATACATCTCAGGTATATCAGATAATTATTAACTTATTATTTGAAAAAATAAATAGTTAAATGACGCGTAGGTGAATTAATTTATCTTTTCCAAAATCTTTTAATCGAGAAAGTGAAATATATATAGTAATGTGAGTTTAATTAACCGAATTAATTAAATTTTTTTATTTTTATCTTTTATTTTTATCGATTTAATTGAATCAACCGACTAATTACTTATGCATCACACTCGTGTTCGCTATGTATCAATAATGTATCCGATAAATAATTTATAAAATTATATTTTTTTAAGTTGTATCATTTTGTGTTTTTGTATATTTTATATTTTTAAAATTAAAATTAAATTCTAAATTTTAAATAAATATACAAATAAATGAATTATTTTATCAAAACAAATAAGAAAATTATTCATATCCAATTCAGTTTGTAAACTGAATTGGTACAAACTTAATTGGATATGGAATTGGACCCAATTCAGTAACAGGTCAATTTTATCTCTGGTGCACCAGATGACACGTCAGGTCAGCTGGCGCGCTGACATCAGGTGTTATAATGGTATTTTTGAATATTTTTTTATAAAAATAGTATAAATGTTATTTTTTATAGTGATATGATAATGTGTTAAAATGGAAGCTATTTTTAGGCAATTTGTTATTTTCTCTATATTTTTTTAGTTATTTTAAATAGAAAAAATATTAAATTTTACTATGTCCGTTTGAATTTTATGATTTTTTTATTTATTTAATTAAAAATTAATTATATATCCATTAGTTATTAAATGCAATAAATTAATTTTTCTTAATATATATTAGTTTTAGTAATTAATTAATTATTATTTGATTTAGTTGGATTTGATTTTGTTTGGTTTAATATTTGGTTTGGTTAAGTTGCGTTAGTGGTTTGTGATGTTGCCATGTCAGCTAATGTGCTGAATTGGAAGCGACATGGATGACATGGAGGCAACAAATACAGTTTGATGAAAAAATGGCTGGAAAAAAATAAAATATAGCAAAATTGGCTAAATCTAATCATTTTGAAAGGTTTGGCTATAAGTGACACAGGAGGCAAACGTTTGGCATTTTTTAGGACGTTGCCATGTTAGCTAGTTTGTTGAATTCTAAGTGACATGGATGACATGTAGGCAACAAATCCGGTTTGATTAAAAAATGGCTGAAAAAGAAACAGAATATAGCACAATTGGCTAAATCTTGTTATTTAAAAAGGTTTAGCTATAACTGACACAAGACGTAAAGGTTTGGCTTTTTTGTGATTAAACATAAATGAAATTTTAACAAGCGCGGATGTAGACACCTATTTTTCGGACAGGTACAAAATGATAAAAGACTGAAGCGTTCAATGATAATTTCCAGAGAAATTTTTCTGGACGACGACCTACAAATTTGTTAACTGGAATCCAAACAGGCGTAATTATGCACAGCATCAAACTTGGAGGATTAAAACGCAATTAGCCGTAAATAGCCTATAAAAATCTAAAGAGATTGTAATCTAAGTCCAGAAATTGGACTAATTGCAATATCTTGCAAGTTTATGGGCTAATTTAGAAAATTTATGGACTGAAATTGACCATAACCAAACCCATAGGGTCTTAATAGCCTTTTTAATACTTTAAGTCACCAAAACTAACTTTTAGCACATTTTTCCTTAGCCACCAAGTGTAAATCCGAATTTAATTGTACAAATCTAAAGTAAATAATTTAAACCTAATTAATAATCGATCACTTAACACTTCCTTAACTTTAAAACAAACTCTAACTATGAAAATAGTAATTTAAAACTAACTGAACCTCTAGTTAACCTTAGGTCCCCCCCTAACCTCAATAAATAGACCACTAACACAACCTAGCCAAAGGTTGGCAAAATTAACCACCTGAAAAGGCACATCAAACCCTAGAAATCAATAGTGTGGCACACAAACTTTAGAAATCAGACAAAAAATTTGATCATCCCCCTAGAATAGCATAGCCAAATTTTTCAACAAACACACCAAATCACACTGATTTCCGGTCCTAAAACACTAATACGTGTTAATTCTCCAAGAATGTATCACAAGCATCAGATTCCAAGCTGGATTCCGCATCCACTTTTCAAGCAAACGAGTCAAGAACTCAGACCGGTAATAATCATCATATATGCTAAAATTACACGATTTAGGGTGTATGTAGTTTATTTGCCAATTTTAACCATAAAACTGTCATGCTAGACTTAATAATTTAATTGCTAAATTTCCATGAAATCGTTGATATATCCATAATTAACCGTTTTTATGCTCAACTCCAAAAACCCAATCGATTAAAACTTGTAGTTAGGATGCATGTTTTCAGGTGTTTTTAGCTATTTTTACCATGAAAAATACCTAAAAAATAGTTGCTGGAAATTTTATTTTTTTGTTCAAATAACCTAATAACACTTCCAGATTGTTATTTTTGAATTCCTTGTTCGATTTTATGCGAGTGAGAATCGAGCTAAAAACAAACCAAAAGCTGTTGAAAAACGAGTTCCCTACTGCTGCCCAAAACCACCATTGGCAACCACAACCGGTGGCGCCGCCGGTTACCAACTGCCGGCGCCGGTAGTCACACCGGCGCCCAGTTCTTCTTCCTTGCTTTCCCAGAGTTCGTTCCCAGATTCCATAACATAGATCCAGATCTTCAAATTAGTTTTTCATGCTCGTTTTGAGTTCGGAATTAAGCCTACTTCGAACACAGATTTACTATTTTTAATGTACTTTACTTTTCTGCTTTATAAAGGGCCAAGCCCCATGTAAAACGGATCTAGAAGTCCAATAATGTAACATAGTGTATAAACCGGGCCCACGAGTCCGAGACTTAGCAAACCAACAACTTTTAGAGAAGATTCTGGATTCTTCCGAACTCGGAATCAACTCGAGATCAATCTAGTAGAACCAGATCGACGAGACGCATGAAGGATGTAAGCGACTAGCTAGTCTCGTTGCAAACATTTCATGGTTTATCCCAAATGTTGTATAAATAGGATTAAAAACCCTTGTCTGAAGTGAAGCATATGCTATAGAGCATAAACCCCTATGTACGAAAAGTGTTATGAAGTCATCTGAGTTATGTGGCTTTAGATTTTAAATTCGAGAACAAATTTTTGTGAGGAGAGAATGTAAAACTCCACACTTTTTAAGTGTTAATATAGGGATATTAAACTCTGTAGATCACTGGACTTCACTCAAATTACAGAAAGGTCACTAAAAAAACTTTTGTTACAAAATGGTTATTGAACTATACCTTTTATTACAAAAATGTTTATGTTGTTATAAAATGAACATTAAACTTTTTGTGAATTACAAAAACGTAATCGGATAATACCTTTTATTACAAAAAGCTCACTGAACTATGTTCCTTTTTGTAATTTTGGCTTGCCACGTAAGTATAAATGTTGCTTTTTTGCGTAAAACGCAACGTTTTATATGGCTGAACTCCTTTGTAATAAAAGGTATAATTTAATGACCATTTTGTAACAAAAGTTTTTTTAGTGACCTTTCTGTAATTTGAGAAAAGCCTAGTGACCTACAGAGTTTAATATCTGTTAATATAGGCTACATGTCAGGAGTTTTCTAAACCTGTAGTACGTAAATTAAATAAAAGTATAAATTTAATTTATAAGTATTCCGAGAAATATATTGTAACTATAGGAGTTTAAAAATTTAAATTTTAATAAGTGGTTGTAAGACAAAGAAAAGTTTAGAAAATTATTTTAAAATAATTTACAAGTTCTGAGAGAAAATATTGATGCTTAATATTCGTGAAATACTTTTAAGAAGTTATCGTCAAAATTTCATGAAATTTAGACATAGTTCAAGTAATTAAGTGGGAATGAGCGGAACCTAATATATCTTTAAAGATTTATATAAAATAAAATATAAGTCCCGTGCAAATAAAAATTACATTTTTATTTTTTTATATTTTTAACGATTTTTGGGTAAAATTTCATGAAATTAGGAATTGGTATCAATAATTAAGTGCAGACGATAATTAAGAATATGGGTTAAAGTGATTAATTGAGCTAGTGGTCAAAATGACACTTTAGCCGATTAAGTATATAAATTGGCAATGGAACTCAAATGACCAGCATGTTCATTTCTTCTATGTTTCACGCATGAGCAGAGGACACAAAACCCTAGCTTCGTTGTTTTGTCGATTCTAAGCCAATTCCTGCGTTACGGATCTGATTTCTTTGATAACCCGCACGTATATGAGGTAATAATCGTTAAATTGGATTCAATTTGATATAATTTGAATTTTAATTGAATCTATAACGTTAATCGTATCGAATCGATCGTGTTCGTATTGATTTAACGTTTTAATCGACGATTTGAATTGGATTAAGTGTCGTTTTGGTATTCGGTACAGATTTAAGTGTCGAAACTAGGTACAGGAGGCGCGGGAATATATTTATGGGGATGTTGTGCGGACGCATAGTCATTTGTGCGAACGCACATCCATATCAGATTTGAGGGGACTTGGGCGTTTTCAACCATATTCGAACAATCCGTCCAAAATTAATTTTAACGGACTTTTTAAACGTGACTGAGGGCATTCGAATAATTATTTCACGGCCTGATTTCACGGTATTGCGACCAGCGCTAGGGAACAGGAGTGTTTTCTTTGGAACCCGTAGCCAGCCTTGGAAAACGACCAATAAGCATAAATACTAAAAACATAAAATCGCATGCTCGGAGGCAGCCCAAGACTCCACTCTCATAAAACAATTCAAAAAATAAAATCGTTATAAACAGAGTGCGGAAATTCAAAACAACAAAAGTTGAAGCATACAACAACAGACTCTAAGTCTAACGACTAATTGCGGACTAAAGAGTAAAACCACTCAAATCCTTTTCTTGAAAACCGAACCTTCGGAAAGAAAATGGAAGTCACCTCGCATACTCAATAAATCCTGAAAATGTAAAACAACAACGGGGTCAGTCAAAACTGAGTGAGTTTTATATTTCATATCCAATTTATAAAGTTAAAAACCAAACATTTATACATATATGAAATAAGTATGGAAATTTATGGAACCCTAATCCTCTATCTCGTGATATCCCATAATACCATCGAAAATTCCAAGTGATCGTGGCTCCCGAGAAATTAATCCAATGAGATGTCTCGCTGATCAGACACTTAATCTATAATCTATTCTAATCCAAGGAGTCGCGACACCCATGAATTTAATCCACCAAGTACTTCGCCGACGTCATTTAATCCATGGGTTGTGAAGTCCAAGAATTTAATTAACCGAGTACATCACTAGCGCATAGCCCGAGAACTTAATAGACTGAGTACTATCGCTAAACCTCTGGCCTGAGAACTTATTCAACCGAACTTCAACCACATCCTTAATACACGTGTAATCGATCATCCAATTCATTATCGTAAATCTTCCCCGGTGCGCACGCAGTCCTAATCCCGCCCATTAGGAAAGCACGTTTGTCACGATCCAATTTCAAGGATTGTGACCGGCGCTAGCGTATGGGTATGGTAGTACCAAAACTCGTAGCTAGCCTTGCGGATAAGCAATTATCACAATTAAACCTGCATAGAACTTGCTCGGGGGCAACCGAGACTCCAACCTAAGCTAGCAGTTAATATAATAGTTCTAATATATAATATACTCGGCTCAAATCCGAGATTCCAAACATGCCTCATGTATAAATAGTCATATCCAAAGTATAACATGCCATCAACAATATAAAATAGTCGAACCACTCCGACAAACCAAAGTATAAAAATAACCATAAACGTCTAACTAGTTCTACTGCGGTCTAAAAGTATAGAACACTTGACTAGTTTTATTAAAACAAAGAACCTCCGAGGGAAACCAAGAAATCGGAGATCGACCAACTCTCTCAAATCATAAGCCTGGAAAAATTTAGGAAAACAACGGGGTCAGATATACTGAGATGAGTTCATAATACTATTTACATTTATTAAGTTTAAAACCCTTAAAACAAATCCTTTTATACTAATATACATAAGATTATGGAATAACAGTATTGAAATGATTTCAGCGTAAGTATGACGTATCATACCGAAACCCTGGGACGGGAACAAATCCTTGTCATATACCAGCGTAAGGAAGACATTAGTCTGCCGATCCCAGAGTACTTACTGGTGCACACAGTCTCGATAATGCCTATCGAGTAGCTCGTTCCAATCCAGATCCATAATCATTTAAAAAATAGTTCGTAAACAGTTGTAATACTAAAATAAATTGTGGTACTTAATAAAGCGGTAAATAGCACTACAAACTCACTGCTTGCTTATCCACGTGAATCTTGGCAAACACCTAACCTTGCGTAGAGTCCGAAGCACGAGCAGTCGACAGGTCTAAAACATTATATAAGTTAAAATTCGAACAAGCCTAACTCTAAGAATACTAGACACCATATAGGACTAGCATCTCGAACACAACCAAACAATCAACCAAGGTGACCAAGTAAAGCCAATGTATATCCAAAGTATTCCATTCAAACCAAATAACAAAGTTAGACAAATTAAGCTTAGGTGAGTTCTTATCTTTAATACAAAACCAAAGTCCTTTCATAGCTTAAATACTTTATTTAAAATCAAAAGATTTCTCAAAGTAGTGTGTTAGCCTTAACTGCAGTATAGCTCAACATCACATGTCAGGCGACACACGTCTAACCCGACCCAACCATAATCCAAAGTGAAGACTAAAGTCTTAAATCAATCATTTAAATAAAATCAAGGTCATTTGAAATAAGAACTCATACCTTCACTTAAATAATGCCAAAACATAGAATGCAATAAAGCCAAATAGGCTTGCCAACACTTGGCAAGTAACACCCAAAGTACACTTAAATATATCACCTTAAATAGAATCATTAAGATTCAACATCTTTCAAGTATCAATTTGAAGCTAAAAATAGTTCAACTGAAACTCTACATATCATATAACACCTTATATGCCTTATATAGTTTAATCAAAAGTTAAATCACAACTTAAGACAAGACTAACATCCTTTTTATATGTTTAAACCATTTTATAAACCAAGTTTCCAGCCCTTAATAACATGATCAAAACCACCCTAAGTATGCCACATACCTAAGGCAAAACAGCAACTCTTAACAAATTAAGTCAATAACCAAAAAGACACCCTAAATATTTAATTTTATTTATAAAATCATCCTTTAATTTACAAATTTCCAGCCATATATATATGCTCCTAAAACAGCGATTTAATCTTGTTAAAACATCAAATAATCATTATACTTAACTTAGTCAATTATATCAAGCCACCCAATGTTTAAACAAGCTTATAAAGCCAAAACCAATATCATAATGTTTAT
The DNA here is from genome assembly GCF_937616625.2 of Mercurialis annua. Classification (NCBI taxonomy): domain Eukaryota; kingdom Viridiplantae; phylum Streptophyta; class Magnoliopsida; order Malpighiales; family Euphorbiaceae; genus Mercurialis; species Mercurialis annua. The sequence goes on along the minus strand of NC_065577.1, from coordinate 13,832,939 downwards.
TTCCAGATTCTTGAAATAAGCCTAAACAGAATTATAAACCCAAGAACTTCAACAAGTTGATTAACCAATCAATTATATCGTTCACACCAAACCATCCAACGTATATGTAACATCTATAATCCAATTACAATATCAATCAACTATTTCCAGACTTTATAATTCAAACAAAACAGAAAACATAAGTCAAACACCCTAAGTAAGGATTTAGTACAACACTCAATCAATACAACACATAGATCCTATCATAAAACCAATGTAAAAGGAGTTACTAACCTCTTGAATGATCAAAAGAAGAAAACCCAGAAATTTATTGATTAGAACAAGCTTACAATCAATCAAACACCATAGCTAATGAAACCAAAATGAAAAGACCATGGAACCAAAGAATTAATCAATGAAAACTAGATTAGAAACACTTACCAAATGTTATGGACACTAATAATCAGAGGAAAATCGCCTAGGAATACTTTAGAATGAGTTTAGGGTTTTAAAAATTGAATAGGAGTTGTTTAGGTCGAGTAAAAGTCTATTTAAAGCCTCCAAAACGAACCTGACCGGTTCTATGGCCGGTTCTACCCAGTAGAACCGGTTGCAGAACCAGTTTACTCACTGAAACTCAAAAAAACGAAGTGGACCGGACCTACGGCTTGATCTACCCAGCAGGTCCGGTTCACAGGTCCGGTTCACCCGAAAAGGGGTCGAACCAATGATCTGAACAGTCGAATGAAAGATAATCCTCTTAGGTACAACATATCAAAAATGCAGTCCGATCCGACGGTTCAATTGTGAGATATGGACGTTTTACTACAGCATGGCAGATTTGAATAACACGCGAATACTGTTTCGATATAAACCCAGAAATAAATCAATTCCACATTGAATACTTAAAGGCTCAAGGGGTACACATAAGTCACTCAACATGAAACAACCAAGGTACCACATATGCTAATCCGAACATATATCAATCCGAGAACAAGTCAGAACCACAACGAGAATATGTAGAAGCGAAAACGCAATCAAAGTCCATCACAAACCAAACTTTAAACGGACAACCAAACCACCAAAAGAAGTAGGAAAATACGGGGTATTACATTCTCCACACCTTATAAAAATTCGTCCTCGAATTTAACATAAAACAACTCAAATAAAACATCAAAGATAGTGTGCTCACAAAAATAATAAAAACACGTAAGCAACAAACCCAACGAACATCGAGAGAAAAGAAACAAAAATAGCGATTCTGCAAAATGGACTTTGTCTCCAAAGAATACTTCTCAACCGATTTATTAAGCCACAAGTTGAACCATAATTATTTTTTTACTCAATAACTTATGCACTATCGCACACTCACTATTGGTTTTTCCTGAAAAGATAAATCAAATATCAAAGCTCGATTACTCTTATCAATCTCATATGATTAAACCAGTCTTAAAGCTAAACTACTGCATAACACAACATCAACACCAAGACTAGGTGGACACGAAGGAACACACAAGCCTCTAACTAAAAATAAAAATCTTACATTCTGGATACCGAAACCTCTCATGTCAAATAAAATGGTTCTCTATCTCCATTAGAACGAAGATACTCCCTCCAGCATTGAACTTAAGTTACAAACTTAATCTATGCCCCCGAAAGATCGAACACATAAACGCGCAAACATACATTCGATAAAACAACAATTGAATACTCAAAAATACTATAGCCAAAGACAATAAAACACATTTTAATAGTGTGAAACCAAAAACAGCTCGAACCTGACCAACTTCTAAAACCACACTAACAAGGTGCAATAACAAGTCCGCGTCTCAAATTGTAGTTCTCACTATACCCAAGTCTACGGCCTCAAATTTGAAAATGATGAAATTCACAAACCAAAATAAATTCACCAACACTTACCACTCATTCACTAATGATCTCAAAACCAAGTAGACCTTATCAAAATACTCGCTATAATCATATACCAATAGGTTATATCAACAAAAAAAATCATAAATGAATCAGTCGAATTCTATACACTCGGTTAAACAACCAATCAATCAATAACAAAAATTTAACCTATAAAAACCTCAATCAAAAGTCTCGAGCAACCAACCTTGTTGTCGAAACCCATCGATCGCTATCCTCCGATCAACAAACTCAAATATTTTAATTAAGATCAATCTTTCAAAATTATATCTTAGCTATAACCTCATGTATAACTAAGGATCTCTCAGATCCAAATCACGAATTGTTAGGTTATTGGTTAGGCTCAAAACCAATCTTATTGTTAAAAACCAAAATAACAACCTTTGAAAAACTTCCCGCTTCCTATACACATCATGTTTTAAAACTCCCATAATTTTTGAATTCGCATTTAAATTTCTCTTTTGAATAAATTTGCAAATTTACAAAATCGGTCAACCGATGAAATGTATCATTCGCTTTAAATTAAACTTGATAAAAAGTCCAGCCATTTTCAAAAGATAGAATCTTGCAATGAAAATCTCTCTGTCTACAAAAATTATTTTTATATAAATAGATCAAAATAGTGAAAAACAAAACATCCTTTAAAAACACATACACGCGTGGAGCATGACCAAATTCCTTAATTCAACACTACTTATGTCATAGATCGGAAATTAACACATAAGCCTTTAACTCTGACTCCAACATGTTATCATACATATTAAAATAAAATCTCGAGTGCAACCTTAAATCGAATACCATATACTACGAAACAAAATTATTCCAATTATACTATCCGGTCCTTTACAACATAATCGTCCTCAATTCACCACTATCACCACAGAGTATTTGTCTAGCTACCTTTCGGTAAAAATTTCAAAACCATTTGAAATTCTCCTCTTTATAAATACATTTATCACATAGTGACTCGCGAGTTCTTTCAAAACATCTGGCGCACAATTATGCTTCTTCTCTTGGTCATCCGGGAAGATAAGAATTTGATTGTACCCGGAATATCCATCGAGAAAACAATAATAAGCATGGCCCGCTACCCACTCCAACATTTGATCGATAAATGGTAACGGAAAATGGTCCTTCCTCGTCTCCGTATTTAACTTGCGATAGTCAATACAAACACGCCATCCCGTTACCGTCCTTGTGGAAATTTTCTCACCCTTCTCGTTTTCAATCACCGTCATACCCCCTTTCTTTGGAACACATTGAATGGGACTTACCCACGCACTATCGAATATGGGGTATATAATTCCGGCGTCGAGAAGTTTTACTATCTCTTTGTGCACGACCTCCTTCATATTTGGATTCAAGCGCCGTTGTCTTTAAGCCGATGCTCTTGACTCACTTTCTAGATGTATCTTCTGCAAGACCACCGATGGACTAATTCCTCGAATGTCCGAAATTTGCCAACCGATCGCTAATATATGTTGCTTCACCACTTTGACAACTCTCGCTTCTTGTGTTTCCGACAAGTTGTTTGAGATGATGATGGGAAGTGTCCTGTTGTTTCCTAAAAATGCATACCGTAAGTGAGAGGGTAATGTTTTAAGCTCAATCTTTGGTGGAGAAATAGAAGAAGGTGGTGTCACGCTCTCTCTTCTAATCAAATTCTCGGCTTTCGGCTCATCTTCCTTGGAATATTCTTCCCCGGTGGTTTCATGTGTCTCCTCGGAATGAAATATGACTTTTGAAACCGGAAAAAGTTTTTTCACGATTTCATCAATCATATCCAATTTCATGCATTCTACCTCCTCAAAAGTGTTGCGCATAATCCTTTTCATATCAAACTCCACTTTGTCATCATCGATACGCAAAGTGAGTCGTCCGGCGTGCACATCTATCAATGCTCTCCCCGTGTTCATGAAGGGATGCCCAAGAATCATAGGGCATATTTTATCCGCAGCATAGTCAAGTACGACAAAATCCACCGGAAAGATGAATTTGTCTACTTTGACTAGAACATCTTCTACCACTCCGTATGGCTTTTTGAGTGAATTGTCCGCCAATTGAAGCATCATCGATGTTTGCTTCAATGTTTGATCACCAAAAATATCCCTGAAAAGAAACAAAGGCATTAGATTGATACTTGCCCCTAAATCACATAGACAATTAATTGAATTTAAATCGCCTATTTTGCATGGAATTGTAAAACTCCTTGGTCCTTAAGCTTGATGGGCAAGTCAATAAGGATGAGTGAGCTACAATTTTTCCGTTAGAGAAATTGTGCCTTTGTCGTCCCAACTCCGTTTCTTCGTTATGATTTCTTTGAGAAACTTTGCATATTGAGGCATCTCACACAAAGCATCCGCAAGCTTATGTTGATTCGGAGTTTCTTGAAAATTTCCAGAAATTTATGGATTTTTTGGTTGCCGGCGTCTTCTTTAATTGTCCCGGAAAGGGGACCTTTGGCACAAATGGAGGAGGAGGTGGCGGTTTAACATATGGAAGTTCAGTTACTTCCTCCTCATTCATGTCCGTTGTTAGATCAACCGCTTTCTCTTTGCTTGCATGTGGATCATCAAGTTCTTTCCCGCTTCGGAGTTCAATGGCTTTTACTTGCTCCCTCGGATTTGATTCCGTTGTAGAAGGTAGACCTCCTTGAACCCTATTTTGAAGCGAGATGGCAAGTTAAGAAATTTGTGTTTCGAGATGGTGCTTGACGGAAGGTTGGTTTTTGAAACCAGCTCTTACTTCCTCAATAAACTTGTATATTTTGCTCCCTTCATCCGCATTCCGATTTTGTTGAAAAGCGGGCGGGTGTTGTGGTCGGTAGTTGTTGAAGTTGCCTTGGTTTGGTGGACCACGGTTTCCTCCTTGAAAATTTGCTCCTCCCATGTTTGGGTTGGCATTGACTTGACCCGAATTGTCCTTCCATGCGAAGTTAGGATGATTCCTCCACCCCGGATTGTAGGTGTTGGAATATGGGTCATTGCCTTGCCTTTGCCCATTGACATAGTTGACTTGCTCATTTGAGTTTTGATGTAGAACGGGGCAATCCATTCCCAAATGATCGTGCCCATCACAAGTCTCGCAACCCATTTGAACTACCGCAAGTTGAGCATTCCTTTGATTAGCTTGTTGTTTGTACATCTCGAGTTGTGCTAGAAGTGTCGCATTCTTCGCTTTCATTGCTTCAAATTCTTGGGTTTGCTCGAGGGTCATTATACCCTTTTGAGGTGGTTGTCTCAACCGCTCGGTTGACCAAGAACAACTATTTGTAGCGAGTTCCTCTAGGAAGTTGTTGGCCTCATCATAAGTTTTCTTCATAAGTGATCCTCCTGATGCCGCATCAATAGTTGCCCGCGTACTCTCATTGGTACCATTGTAGAAAATAGAGACAAGATGCTCCCTTCCTAGATGATGATGCGGACAATTTCGTTGAAGCTCTTTGAAGCGTTCCCAAGCTTGGTATTGAGATTCACATGTAATTGGAGAAAATCTATAATTTCCTTGGTCATCCTCGCCGTTTTGCCCATAGAGATATACTTATTGAGAAAAGTTTGTGCCAATTGCTTCCATGTTGTGATTGAGGAGCTTGGAAGTGATTGAATCCAATTCCTCGCCTTATCCCTCAAAGAGAAAGGGAAAAGACGAAGCTTGATTTGATCCTCCGTCACATTATGGATTTTGAATGTGTTGCATACCTCCGTGAACTTTGAAAGATGAGCGTTTGGATCCTCGCGTTCCAACCCATAAAATTGGCAGCGACTTTCGAGTAGTTGAATCGTTCTCGGCTTGATTTCAAAGTTGTTAGCGAGGATAGGAGGTGCAAAACATCCATAGTTAGTGTTGTCCACGTTGGGTAAGAAGAACTCTCCCAAGGTACGTCTTTCGGGATGAGGGACAACCCTTTCGTTTGCCCTATTAAGAGCTAGGCCATCATGTGGTGGTGGTGGTGGTGGAATAATCCCATCATGATTCAACTGAGGGTTACGGTCGTCCTCCATTGTTTTGGATTTCCGCGCTGTTTTACGGATACTTCTTTCGAAGGACGTTAAGTTTGATTGAAACGGTTCTAGCGGTTTTTTGGCACGTCGTGTATTAGGCATACACTAAGCAAAACTCCTGCGCAAACACAAACAAGAAAACCAACATAAAATCCAAGAACACAAAAAAGAAATAACTAAAAGAAAATAAAACTAACTCAATTAAAAATAAGATACTTTTAATTAATTTAATCGCAATTGCTCCCCGGCAACGGCGCCAAAAACTTGTTGGAAATAATCGCAAGTATACGATATCGCGCAAGTAATATAACTTGGAAGACCAAGTATCGATCCCACAAGAAACAATGAATTAAACAACTAATTTCTAGTATTCTTTAATTGGCTAGTAGAAAAATAAATGAATTTGTGTAATTAATTAAAATCTAAGGTAAACTAACTCAAGTAATTAAACTAAAACTCTGAAATCAAACAAATAAATTGAGGTTTAAAAAATAATGACAAAAAGCTCAAGGATTGATAATTCCAAATAAACTAGTAAAAGAATGGATTAAAACTTATTTAGTGATTTTATTGTGAATCGAGCTATTCTAATGCACCGAATCCCGCTCTCTCAAGCCTCAAAGATTTAAATAAAATCACAACCTAATTAACTAATCAATTATTAACTTGCTCTCACAATATTAAAACTAAATTAAATAACTAAATTGTAATTATGAAGCAAACTCAACGATTACCTAAATTCCAACCCGCTCTCACGGTGTATTCCTCTAAGTTCTTAATTACCTATGTCTATTTAATTAACAATCTCTCAATTAGTTAATTAAACACAAAATCATGAACTAAGTGATCAAATTAATTCAAGCATTATTCGTAGTAATTAAAACACAATTTTACTCACTTAATAAATCCTAATCCAATTCGAAAACTAATCTAAGTGTTCATATCAATCCCCGAACAAAGGATTTAGTTACTCATGCTCAAGCTTAAATTAAACAAAGAAGAAGATGAAGAATTAAACATAATTAGAACAATAAATACCGGAGTTGTCAATTTCGGAAGAATCGTCTTGATTAAACTTGAAATCTTCACAATCGTTATTTGCAGAAACTAATTATAAACTACTTATAAACTGTTGGAAAACAGAAGCTAAAACGCTATTTTAAGAGAACGAAAATATAACTAATGTATTCTAAAATGTAAAACTAGTCTATTACAAGGTCTTTATATAGTGGAGGAAGCTTTGGAATCTTCTAAGTCGATTTACAAATCAAATTTGTAATAGAAGTTGCGTTTAAAGTCGGAAAAGGAGATTAAGTCCAAGTCCAATTCTAATTAGGCAAATTTCACCTTTTTCTCATTCGAGAATTTTGATTCCCGTTCGAGACTTAAGCCAAATTCCCATGGTTCGAACAAAACCTTCATATTTCCTCTTGAGTCTCGTTCGAGAATGCCTTTCTCGTTCGAGACTTGGCCTTTTTCTTCATGGTTCCCGTTCGAGAATTGTGTTTTTCGAACGGGAACAAAGCTTTAGTGCATAAGGTTCGTTCAAAAATAGGAATGTCCCGTTTGAACCTTTCTTTACGATGTTAATTCCTTCGTCCGCAAGCTACGCTTTTACTCCAACGCTTAATCCATCATTAATTAGCTCCAAATACTCGATAATCACCTAATTTCCACTGAAACACTAACAAACACTATCAAACATAAAAATGCCAAATAATGTATGACATTAATACTAAATGTGATAAAAATCGAGTATAATCGACCCTAATTATAGGAGTAAAATACTCCTATCAGTCAGTATAAAACTAAGTGAGTTCACCAAATTATAAGCAATAATACAGAAAGGGTAAAAACATTTGAAACCCGCTTTATGTAGAAAATATTGCTTTTCTCAAATTATACTTTATATATTCATTATTCACTTCATAGTTTCAAATACGTTTCAATGATCTTATATACTTTTTAATAATTGTATACTTTACTTAATTTTATCGTTTATATATATATATTTCCATGTTCGTATATATCATAGTACATACCTCTAATAAACCATATAATTCTGTCATACTTGGGTTCAGTATCTTTTGTTTCTTTATATGGTTTGATGCTTGTCTTTTCCCGTTTTGTTTCTTTGGTTTTCGACGGACATTTTAGGCTTTGGATCATATTATCCCAATACGTCGATGTTGAGCTGCACTTCTGATAAGTCGCTTATATTTGTTTTTTATAGTTTGGTCCCGGGATAGTTCAACCGAGTTTAACCATAACCATATGGTACAATCCCGGGATAATTCTACCGAGTTAAACTCGTCCCATTTCTTACGCCCTTTACTAGTTGATGTGAATCCCAGGATAGTTCCACCGAGTTTAACTCCTTAGACACAAGTCCCGAGATAATTTGACCGAGTTCAACCTCGTGTCCGTCTTCGAATTTTGGTACCACATCTTCTCTGATCTCAATCAATAGTCGCATCGTTCCTATTGTCGTCTAATAGGAAGGATTGTTTCATATTATCGTTGTCGTTCTTTATCATTCTTTGTCTCGTGTTAATTATCAATATGTTTTATGTTTAAATTTCATATCATATGAGTCCTAAGGACTGTTATCGAGAACGAGTGAGATATAGGTCCCGGGATAATTCTACCGAGTTCAACCTCGTATCTCGGATCTTTATTATTAATGTACCGTGGTATAATTTTATTATTTCATATGTCAATCATTCTATTCTTTACTTTTTATTTTCTTGATCCTTTATAGAACATGACATGCACAATACAATCTAAGACAAACATTAATATCACACGCACATATGGGTATTTATTATGATTAATAGTACATATCGGAATGTACTATGTTCCTTTTCTTATATTGTTCGACGCTAGTATATTATTCGATATTCAATCTCATCTATTGTCGATACTCATTTTCATATCGTATTGCTTTTACCCTTCCACGGTACTTTAAGCAATTAAGATCAAAGGGCTAAATTGTACTTTAACCTTTATGCTTAATTAATCGTTGAGCTTACCTTTAAAACGATTTCGTAAATCTACGAAACTTTGACGATAACTTATTAATAATGTTTCACGGACCTTGGCTTGAAAATTATTAGCTTGGACTTTACAATTCATTTATTTTAATTTATTTCCTTTCTTTTTAGTCCCGTTTAAATTCAATTTATCGCATACTAATTTCTCGCTTAAATTACTATTTTACGATAATTTTGATACACCCACTTTGGTCTAAATCCTTATTATCCCATCTTAATTCGATATTCTCAATCTTAATCTTCACGGTTTTGCCTCGTGACACTATATGTAATGCCTTAAAAATTTAGGTTATTACATTCTCAAAATATGAAAATTAATGTTAGTGATCCAACATAATATTTTTAGCAAAAATCCCTCTTTTTTAATTTTTCATTTTCATCCCTACCCCTTTCATTTGCATGTTACTAAATTAACTTTGTTCTACAGTTTCTGTTGTCTACTTCATACAATCAATTTCCCCCCCACTTTCTTTTCTTTTTTACGTTTTCTTCTTTACTTTCTCATTACCCCATTTTCTTACTCACACACTCTCTTCTCTTCGTCATTATCTCCAAAAATCACTCACCACAAACGTCTATTTTTGTTATTTAATTATTATCAATGGCTCATACACGTAATTCTTCTAAAAATCAGTTTCTAAAAAAACTGTGAATATGAAAATGAAGAATGCATTAGTTTATAAGAAGAAGAAGGATGAAGAAAATAATGTTAATGCCAAAGCTCAACAAGAGACATGTAGTGGAGATTACTAAGCCAAAGATGAAACAGAAAGTGATTTCAATCCCTGAAGCAAAACAGCCAACTCCTAAGGTATTGTTTTAAATTTCATTTTCAATGTATTGTTCCTGATTTCATTTTCCATTGTTAGGTTTTAGATTTTGTTAATTTTATGATGTCTATTTTATTTACTGATTATATGTTTATTTTTGTGATTCTATTCTATTTTATTTTTATTTCATTTTGATTTTAATTTATTTTTATTTTCCCTAATTTGTTCAATTTATGTTTTTATTCTTAGTTTGTTTTGTTAAATCACTTCATTCTCTGTTTTAATTCTTTGTTATTGTCATTAGGTTTATTTGGTTTGTATTTTAAATTTCAATATGTAGATCACTTTTATGTCATCTTTTGTTCATTTTTAGTTTTATAGTGTCTGGCAGATTATTATTTATTTATATAGTTGTGACAGTTTAAGCATTCACGTGAAGATCGATGTGAGCGGAGCGAGGTTTGGGGGCCGCTCGCCCAAGGCTTATGGTTGACTTCTCAATCTGGAAATGGTTTGAAAAACGGAGTCGCCACCTAGTTCAACATGAAAATGCCTTTTAACTGGCTAACTAACCGTACTCGCCTCCGGTATGATTATCGTGCATCAGACCAAAGACTAGGGTTCGTGGACCTCCCCAAGACTCTTGTGCTTGCCTTATCTCTTACAGCCTTTATTTACTGGACATATTCATTTTTTATCTCATCTCAACAGTATATGCAGTTCATAGGATATGAAAGCTGTAAATATATAGGTATGAAAGCAGTAAACAGGTTTGACTCGCATATGACTCGACCTGGAACGGCATTCGAGGCAAGTAGCAGGTACTCCTAAACATACATCTAACCTTATAGGTTTCTACTAAATATTCATAAGTCTGGCTGTTCTGGATTGATTACATGCAGAAAGCCTAAAACAGGATGTCTACGTGAGATTGATTGATTTTATTAGGCGAGTCTTGAAAAACATATACAACCGTTTACTACATTTTCATGTTAGTCCTACAATGTCTTATGGGCTGGATTTGCATTAATGGGCAAATTTTAGGTGATTAGTCCTTTAACCAGTTATTATTTGATTTGGAATAATTTTGGAAAGTGATAAACAGTGATGGAATGCTCAGGGGCAATTTGATATGCATACAAGGTTACGAGTACTTTTTAACCTCGTTGACTTTAAGTGCCTTCAACTCGCGCGTGTTTTGACCATTGGTCTGGTCAGAATTGGTTCTCGGTTAGATCACGGGAGTTCTGCGTCTTGTCGATCCGAACATGCCTCTAGAAGTTTGGATCGAGTCTGGTAGGATCTAGAAGCGATTCTGGGAAGTTGACGAACGAAGAACACAGAGCTAGTGTCACTGCAGGCACCAGAATTTCATAGTGGCGGTGCCGCAACTTTATTCTAGCGGCACCTCCGGTTCTTGGGGACAGTAGCGGTTCGATATGCAGTAGTTCCAGAATTTTGTTTTGCTTGGTTCTCACTCATTTTAACTCTGTTGTCCATGCAAAAGTAGTCAAAATCGTAAAAAATTGAACAAGGAATCCAAAAAGAGCTTAAATCATTTAAACGAAAAAAATATTTCGGGGCAGAAACTACTTTTAGGTCTTTTTCATGCCAAAAAGAGCTAAAATTCCTTAGAAACATGCATTCTAAAGGTCTTAAATCAATTGGGTTTCCGGATTTGAGCTTATACATGATTTACTACAGCAAATTAACGTGTCTATCAACGATTTTATGGCAATTTGGCAATCAAAATATTAAGTCTAGCATGGCAATTTTTTTGGAAAAATTAACAAACAAGCTAAGCATGCATCCTAATTGAATCACGACACATGAAAATCAAAGGAACAATAATAAAAGGGTCTTCAGAATTATCGGTTTGAGTCCTTAGCTCGTTTGCTGGCGAAGTGGATGCGAAATCCAGCTTCGACCATGTGCAGAGCTTTCCTTTTGGAGTATCAAAGCGTTTTTAGGTGTTTAAAGAACTGGAATTGAGTGATTTGTGTATGTGTTGTTCTAGGGGAATTCGGCCTAGGGTTTGTTAAGGGTGATCAAATTTTTTGTCTATGATTCTGACCTCTTTGGTACGACCTTTGACTCAATGAGCTAACAGTAGTATTTATAGGGGGATGGGTGACCTAGGGTTAGCTTAGAGTCATCTAGGGTTTAAATTTCTAAATGATAGGTCATTAGATATTAGGATTAGCTTTAAACTCCATTTAATTAATTAAAGGCAAAACCCATACAGAGGCCCCTCTACTTTACCACTTTTGTTCCAGAGGCCCCCAGCCCAAAGTTTGTCACCCCGAGCTCCCTGTACTTGGTAAAATATAATAATGAAGCCCTTCCGTGGATGGAAAAAATCGCGTGCTTCTCAAACGGCGTTAATAGACGGATTGGCTTGCCACCTCATTAAAATAAACTTCATCTGTTGGACATGGTGATGATGTACAGGTGGGAATTACCCACTGCACATGACGTGGATCAGTGAAAATGTTTTTACTCTTCATTTTTTACCCATTCTTATCCATTTAAACCTAATTCTTCTTCTCCCTCGCAGTCGACCTACCCCTAGATTTTTCTTTTGTAGCTTCTTTTCTCTCTTATTGTTGTCTGTTCTTGTCTGCTCCGTTCTCGTTCATGTGTCGTGCTTGTGTTCCTCAACAATGGCGGAGGAAATGTACGATGGTGTGATTCCGGCTAGTGACAACAGTAACTGCAAGTGTTGGAAGAAGGCAATAATGCTGACATCGTGGTCAGAAGAGAATCCCGTAAGGCGATTTTTCCGTTGTGAGGTAATATTCATAATTTTTTATATTTAAGGTTTGGTAATTTCCATTTTCGTCGTTTGATAATTATTTTGCTTTAACTGATTTAGGGTTTGCTATCTTTTGGTTGAACTGATGGTGGGTTTGCTACTATTTTGCTTTAACAGATCTAGGGCTTGATGTTATTTTGCTTTAACAGATCTAGGGTTTGTTATTTTTAGGTTTTATAGCTCTAGGGTTTTTTAATTTTTTGCTTCCGTTGTTGTTGTGTTTGCTATTTTTCTGGGTCAATAGCTGTACGGTTTTTCCTTCAATAGATCTAGGGCTTGCTTTGATGATATTGTATGCCTTTCCAGAATTAGTTTAGGTTTGTGAGATGGATTGGTGTATTGAACTATAGGTTTGAACTTAAATGAATTGTTTGGCTGTTGTATTTTTTGGTAGGCAAACAAGTGCTCCTATTTCATATGGTATGATGAAGAGTATGCTCAGCACATCAAAATGATGTTGAATCAACTAAAACGTCAAGAATCAGCCTTGTCCAAGGAGGGAGTGTATTTGAGTGTTTCGCCTCAAATACTTAATGGACCATGCTAGTACCCTCGATGCTATCGAGATGGAGAAGAAACTTAAGGAACTCAAAGCTGAGAAAGCCAGTTTGGAGCAGGGTGACTGATTTGAAGAAGGAGTTGAACATGGAGCTGAAAAATAAATTGTTGGGGATGCAGCAGTATGAGAAAGAGATTAAGTCTGTCAAGAAGCAGAATGAGCTCAGCAATTCTCTTGCAACTGCTGTGGCTGTATTGTTGATTGTTTTTGTTATTATGATTAAAGTTTAAGTTAAGCTATTAAGCTTAGTACTCTAACTAGTAGTTGGTTAATTAAGTACGGTTATGTTTAAGTTATTGATTAGGTAAATTGAAAGTACTTTTGTTGAATCCTATCTTGTGTTGTATTAAGTGGTATTATGTACTTTGCTGTATTTGACTACTATTTGTGTAATGAAGCTATGTTGTTTAAGTACTACTACCTTTACTTTCCTATTTTCTTTAGTAAGTGATTTGGTATTGCAATTAAAATAAATGCAGATTTGTAAAATACTATGAAATTTGAAAAAAGAAATTTTTAAACATTTTTATCTTTTAGTGCCATAATGGGGTATGTAAAGCCAAGGTTGAAAATGCAGAAAGTGCAAATCCCTTCTATTGCAGTTTCAGAATTTACCATAAAAGAGACTAAAGAGGCATACAACTTTTAAGAAACCCATAATATAGATAATAAATACTTACAAATCCTAAAGTATGTCAGTTTGGTTGACTACATCTTTACAGGTTTCAAAAAACCACCTATTGAAACTTATAAAATTACCATAGCCTTTGAAAGGCAGGCACAAAATACTACAACCCTAATAGATCATACAATTAACTTACAAGTAAACCATATATAAATAGTTCACAAAACGACAACCTTTAAAGAAGGCGCCCAAAAGGTAACTTTACGTATGACAACCTTGTAATATGGCACAAAAAGACTAAGTTTCAGTGGTTAGTGGTGTACGTCCTTCAAAACCTTATATGACTTCTCCAAGGTTTGACAAGTACTTCATCCATTTGAAGTTGCCTTGGAGTCATTGCTCTCTTTCCCTCTTTCTTGCTGCCTCTAGTTATTGGAGCAGAAGATGCACTTGGCTTTGTAGGTGGTGCAGGTGGGATTGGATCATGCCTTGCAGGTGCAGTTTGTGCAGTTGGTGATGATTCTTGAGTGTCCACTGCAATAGGTTCCTTCCTTGCCGGCGCCGGCGGTGGTATTCCATGCCTTGGGGGTGCAGAATTTCGAGCTTCCCCTTGCCTTGGTGGAGCTGATTTGGGTGATGTCACCTACAAAGAAAGTAAGCATTTACATCCAACAGTTGCACAACCCTAAGAATGAACATAGAAATCCACATAGTGTCAATCACCTACCCAAACTTCTTGGTTTACATGCACAATACAATCTAAGACAAACATTAATATCACACGCACATATGGGTATTTATTATGATTAATAGTACATATCGGAATGTACTATGTTCCTTTTCTTATATTGTTCGACGCTAGTATATTATTCGATATTCAATCTCATCTATTGTCGATACTCATTTTCATATCGTATTGCTTTTACCCTTCCACGGTACTTTAAGCAATTAAGATCAAAGGGCTAAATTGTACTTTAACCTTTATGCTTAATTAATCGTTGAGCTTACCTTTAAAACGATTTCGTAAATCTACGAAACTTTGACGATAACTTATTAATAATGTTTCACGGACCTTGGCTTGAAAATTATTAGCTTGGACTTTACAATTCATTTATTTTAATTTATTTCCTTTCTTTTTAGTCCCGTTTAAATTCAATTTATCGCATACTAATTTCTCGCTTAAATTACTATTTTACGATAATTTTGATACACCCACTTTGGTCTAAATCCTTATTATCCCATCTTAATTCGATATTCTCAATCTTAATCTTCACGGTTTTGCCTCGTGACACTATATGTAATGCCTTAAAAATTTAGGTTATTACATTCTCAAAATATGAAAATTAATGTTAGTGATCCAACATAATATTTTTAGCAAAAATCCCTCTTTTTTAATTTTTCATTTTCATCCCTACCCCTTTCATTTGCATGTTACTAAATTAACTTTGTTCTACAGTTTCTGTTGTCTACTTCATACAATCAATTTCCCCCCCACTTTCTTTTCTTTTTTACGTTTTCTTCTTTACTTTCTCATTACCCCATTTTCTTACTCACACACTCTCTTCTCTTCGTCATTATCTCCAAAAATCACTCACCACAAACGTCTATTTTTGTTATTTAATTATTATCAATGGCTCATACACGTAATTCTTCTAAAAATCAGTTTCTAAAAAAACTGTGAATATGAAAATGAAGAATGCATTAGTTTATAAGAAGAAGAAGGATGAAGAAAATAATGTTAATGCCAAAGCTCAACAAGAGACATGTAGTGGAGATTACTAAGCCAAAGATGAAACAGAAAGTGATTTCAATCCCTGAAGCAAAACAGCCAACTCCTAAGGTATTGTTTTAAATTTCATTTTCAATGTATTGTTCCTGATTTCATTTTCCATTGTTAGGTTTTAGATTTTGTTAATTTTATGATGTCTATTTTATTTACTGATTATATGTTTATTTTTGTGATTCTATTCTATTTTATTTTTATTTCATTTTGATTTTAATTTATTTTTATTTTCCCTAATTTGTTCAATTTATGTTTTTATTCTTAGTTTGTTTTGTTAAATCACTTCATTCTCTGTTTTAATTCTTTGTTATTGTCATTAGGTTTATTTGGTTTGTATTTTAAATTTCAATATGTAGATCACTTTTATGTCATCTTTTGTTCATTTTTAGTTTTATAGTGTCTGGCAGATTATTATTTATTTATATAGTTGTGACAGTTTAAGCATTCACGTGAAGATCGATGTGAGCGGAGCGAGGTTTGGGGGCCGCTCGCCCAAGGCTTATGGTTGACTTCTCAATCTGGAAATGGTTTGAAAAACGGAGTCGCCACCTAGTTCAACATGAAAATGCCTTTTAACTGGCTAACTAACCGTACTCGCCTCCGGTATGATTATCGTGCATCAGACCAAAGACTAGGGTTCGTGGACCTCCCCAAGACTCTTGTGCTTGCCTTATCTCTTACAGCCTTTATTTACTGGACATATTCATTTTTTATCTCATCTCAACAGTATATGCAGTTCATAGGATATGAAAGCTGTAAATATATAGGTATGAAAGCAGTAAACAGGTTTGACTCGCATATGACTCGACCTGGAACGGCATTCGAGGCAAGTAGCAGGTACTCCTAAACATACATCTAACCTTATAGGTTTCTACTAAATATTCATAAGTCTGGCTGTTCTGGATTGATTACATGCAGAAAGCCTAAAACAGGATGTCTACGTGAGATTGATTGATTTTATTAGGCGAGTCTTGAAAAACATATACAACCGTTTACTACATTTTCATGTTAGTCCTACAATGTCTTATGGGCTGGATTTGCATTAATGGGCAAATTTTAGGTGATTAGTCCTTTAACCAGTTATTATTTGATTTGGAATAATTTTGGAAAGTGATAAACAGTGATGGAATGCTCAGGGGCAATTTGATATGCATACAAGGTTACGAGTACTTTTTAACCTCGTTGACTTTAAGTGCCTTCAACTCGCGCGTGTTTTGACCATTGGTCTGGTCAGAATTGGTTCTCGGTTAGATCACGGGAGTTCTGCGTCTTGTCGATCCGAACATGCCTCTAGAAGTTTGGATCGAGTCTGGTAGGATCTAGAAGCGATTCTGGGAAGTTGACGAACGAAGAACACAGAGCTAGTGTCACTGCAGGCACCAGAATTTCATAGTGGCGGTGCCGCAACTTTATTCTAGCGGCACCTCCGGTTCTTGGGGACAGTAGCGGTTCGATATGCAGTAGTTCCAGAATTTTGTTTTGCTTGGTTCTCACTCATTTTAACTCTGTTGTCCATGCAAAAGTAGTCAAAATCGTAAAAAATTGAACAAGGAATCCAAAAAGAGCTTAAATCATTTAAACGAAAAAAATATTTCGGGGCAGAAACTACTTTTAGGTCTTTTTCATGCCAAAAAGAGCTAAAATTCCTTAGAAACATGCATTCTAAAGGTCTTAAATCAATTGGGTTTCCGGATTTGAGCTTATACATGATTTACTACAGCAAATTAACGTGTCTATCAACGATTTTATGGCAATTTGGCAATCAAAATATTAAGTCTAGCATGGCAATTTTTTTGGAAAAATTAACAAACAAGCTAAGCATGCATCCTAATTGAATCACGACACATGAAAATCAAAGGAACAATAATAAAAGGGTCTTCAGAATTATCGGTTTGAGTCCTTAGCTCGTTTGCTGGCGAAGTGGATGCGAAATCCAGCTTCGACCATGTGCAGAGCTTTCCTTTTGGAGTATCAAAGCGTTTTTAGGTGTTTAAAGAACTGGAATTGAGTGATTTGTGTATGTGTTGTTCTAGGGGAATTCGGCCTAGGGTTTGTTAAGGGTGATCAAATTTTTTGTCTATGATTCTGACCTCTTTGGTACGACCTTTGACTCAATGAGCTAACAGTAGTATTTATAGGGGGATGGGTGACCTAGGGTTAGCTTAGAGTCATCTAGGGTTTAAATTTCTAAATGATAGGTCATTAGATATTAGGATTAGCTTTAAACTCCATTTAATTAATTAAAGGCAAAACCCATACAGAGGCCCCTCTACTTTACCACTTTTGTTCCAGAGGCCCCCAGCCCAAAGTTTGTCACCCCGAGCTCCCTGTACTTGGTAAAATATAATAATGAAGCCCTTCCGTGGATGGAAAAAATCGCGTGCTTCTCAAACGGCGTTAATAGACGGATTGGCTTGCCACCTCATTAAAATAAACTTCATCTGTTGGACATGGTGATGATGTACAGGTGGGAATTACCCACTGCACATGACGTGGATCAGTGAAAATGTTTTTACTCTTCATTTTTTACCCATTCTTATCCATTTAAACCTAATTCTTCTTCTCCCTCGCAGTCGACCTACCCCTAGATTTTTCTTTTGTAGCTTCTTTTCTCTCTTATTGTTGTCTGTTCTTGTCTGCTCCGTTCTCGTTCATGTGTCGTGCTTGTGTTCCTCAACAATGGCGGAGGAAATGTACGATGGTGTGATTCCGGCTAGTGACAACAGTAACTGCAAGTGTTGGAAGAAGGCAATAATGCTGACATCGTGGTCAGAAGAGAATCCCGTAAGGCGATTTTTCCGTTGTGAGGTAATATTCATAATTTTTTATATTTAAGGTTTGGTAATTTCCATTTTCGTCGTTTGATAATTATTTTGCTTTAACTGATTTAGGGTTTGCTATCTTTTGGTTGAACTGATGGTGGGTTTGCTACTATTTTGCTTTAACAGATCTAGGGCTTGATGTTATTTTGCTTTAACAGATCTAGGGTTTGTTATTTTTAGGTTTTATAGCTCTAGGGTTTTTTAATTTTTTGCTTCCGTTGTTGTTGTGTTTGCTATTTTTCTGGGTCAATAGCTGTACGGTTTTTCCTTCAATAGATCTAGGGCTTGCTTTGATGATATTGTATGCCTTTCCAGAATTAGTTTAGGTTTGTGAGATGGATTGGTGTATTGAACTATAGGTTTGAACTTAAATGAATTGTTTGGCTGTTGTATTTTTTGGTAGGCAAACAAGTGCTCCTATTTCATATGGTATGATGAAGAGTATGCTCAGCACATCAAAATGATGTTGAATCAACTAAAACGTCAAGAATCAGCCTTGTCCAAGGAGGGAGTGTATTTGAGTGTTTCGCCTCAAATACTTAATGGACCATGCTAGTACCCTCGATGCTATCGAGATGGAGAAGAAACTTAAGGAACTCAAAGCTGAGAAAGCCAGTTTGGAGCAGGGTGACTGATTTGAAGAAGGAGTTGAACATGGAGCTGAAAAATAAATTGTTGGGGATGCAGCAGTATGAGAAAGAGATTAAGTCTGTCAAGAAGCAGAATGAGCTCAGCAATTCTCTTGCAACTGCTGTGGCTGTATTGTTGATTGTTTTTGTTATTATGATTAAAGTTTAAGTTAAGCTATTAAGCTTAGTACTCTAACTAGTAGTTGGTTAATTAAGTACGGTTATGTTTAAGTTATTGATTAGGTAAATTGAAAGTACTTTTGTTGAATCCTATCTTGTGTTGTATTAAGTGGTATTATGTACTTTGCTGTATTTGACTACTATTTGTGTAATGAAGCTATGTTGTTTAAGTACTACTACCTTTACTTTCCTATTTTCTTTAGTAAGTGATTTGGTATTGCAATTAAAATAAATGCAGATTTGTAAAATACTATGAAATTTGAAAAAAGAAATTTTTAAACATTTTTATCTTTTAGTGCCATAATGGGGTATGTAAAGCCAAGGTTGAAAATGCAGAAAGTGCAAATCCCTTCTATTGCAGTTTCAGAATTTACCATAAAAGAGACTAAAGAGGCATACAACTTTTAAGAAACCCATAATATAGATAATAAATACTTACAAATCCTAAAGTATGTCAGTTTGGTTGACTACATCTTTACAGGTTTCAAAAAACCACCTATTGAAACTTATAAAATTACCATAGCCTTTGAAAGGCAGGCACAAAATACTACAACCCTAATAGATCATACAATTAACTTACAAGTAAACCATATATAAATAGTTCACAAAACGACAACCTTTAAAGAAGGCGCCCAAAAGGTAACTTTACGTATGACAACCTTGTAATATGGCACAAAAAGACTAAGTTTCAGTGGTTAGTGGTGTACGTCCTTCAAAACCTTATATGACTTCTCCAAGGTTTGACAAGTACTTCATCCATTTGAAGTTGCCTTGGAGTCATTGCTCTCTTTCCCTCTTTCTTGCTGCCTCTAGTTATTGGAGCAGAAGATGCACTTGGCTTTGTAGGTGGTGCAGGTGGGATTGGATCATGCCTTGCAGGTGCAGTTTGTGCAGTTGGTGATGATTCTTGAGTGTCCACTGCAATAGGTTCCTTCCTTGCCGGCGCCGGCGGTGGTATTCCATGCCTTGGGGGTGCAGAATTTCGAGCTTCCCCTTGCCTTGGTGGAGCTGATTTGGGTGATGTCACCTACAAAGAAAGTAAGCATTTACATCCAACAGTTGCACAACCCTAAGAATGAACATAGAAATCCACATAGTGTCAATCACCTACCCAAACTTCTTGGTTTACATCCTGTATTTTCAAAAACCTAAAAGTTAACTATGTTATAACCCTAACCATTTAAAGGCAACAATCGGACTACCATTCTCTCTACCCAAATGATTTATCAACCCTACTTTAGCACTTAACCATACCAAACAGACTAACAAACATACAATGATATTTAAGTATTAAATGTACTTACAGTTGCTTTGGATATTTGTTTCTTTTTCTTGTTTCCTGTGGCTGCCTTGGTCTTTTGCTGCAACTCACCACTTAGCATTTCTGAAGTGAAATCATTAAGCCCTTCTATGAAATCATTAAGACCTTCTGGTTGAGTGTTGTCAACGACCTCAGCTTGCGGATTAGGATGCTCTACCCATTGGGTAGCAGGTATCCATCCTCCTTGAGCATCTGGTACCTCAATGTCATTATACTCATGAAGCTGGTTTGGCACAGGAAGCTGGTTTGGCTCAGGTCCTTGTGCCTCAGGAAGCTGGTTTGGCTCTTGCATAACTTCTACATTGGGAGGTTCTTCTTCATGTGGAGCTGGTTGTTATCATGCAGAGGGTCCTCTTTTCCTCTTTCTTTTTCTTCCAAATTCTGCAACCAGGTCAGCTGATGGTCTGACTACTTGTGAAGTTGATGCTCCAGCATTTTTATTCCTGGGTCTAGGTTGTTTTGCTGGCAGGGTGAGGTCCTATGGACATAACAAAAAAAATGCAGTGGTCAGTATTTTGACTGTTATAAGCTAACCAATTACAAATTGAATGTTTACTTACCCTATTAGGACATCCCCTAGCATTATGCCCAAGTTGGCTGCATGTCTTGCATCTCACAACCCTTCCTTGTCTGCTTATGATGCCTGTTTTTCTTGTCTCATGTATGTCCCTTTTCCTTGCTCTTTTAGGCCTTTATGGCATTCTCCTGTAAGCTGTGGGCTCTACAGGTTCCAACCCTGTTTCAGGCCACATTATCCTCCCTCTCACTGGTTGCAACATGAATCTGTATGCTTTCTTATAGGTTGCCACCCATTTAAGTGAAAAAACTAAATTTAACCTAATCATAGACTTAGCGAGCATCGAGGATCCACCCATTAAAGGTTTCAGCCAAGTTGTTGTCAATTACATCGCACTTTACTGAAATCTGGAAATAAGCCTTACAAAATGTCTCCATATCATACTCCATCATATGAGGCACCATGCCTGGTCCAATAAGTTCCAATTTTGCTAAATTGGCTATCAATTGCTGAGGAAAAGTGGACTTTGCACAGGTCCAGAAGCCTAATTTTCTGTCCTCTCCCTTCCACTGCTTTGCCAATGCAGCATAGACATGTCTTGCACACCTTCTATGCTCAACTCGTGGAAGCTGATTCTGAATGGCATTCTCCAAACCCTGAAATGGCATACATTGAGAAAAACAAGTTACATTTTGAAATTTCAAAAAAATAGTAACTACAGAAAATGCAATTGTACCTTCTACATGTCACTTATAATCGCACATCCCTCTCCTCGCTTCAAATGCAAATCATATGCAACTAATCTTATGAACAAGCTCCAATTGTCAGTATTTTCCACTTGGACAACAGCCCATGCCACTGGGAACATCTGATTGTACCCATCACGGCCAGTGGCACACAACAGCTTGCCTTTGCACAACCCCTTTAAGAAACACCCATCCATCCCTAGTATCCTTCGACAACCAGCCAACCACCCCCTTTTGCATGCGTCTAAACATATATACATTCTCTTGAAACGGTTCACTTCACTCCCATCCTCTCTTGTGCCCCTTACTATACACGTACTTCCTGGATTGCTAACCCTCAGCTCCTCTCCATAGTCAAACAGACTGTTATACTCTTCCCTTGTAAGAGTTTCCAAGTCCTCAAACATTCTAACTTTGATATTTTTGCACATGGTTAAACTCACTTTCAACTTTAGTTCTAATTTGCATAAGGCCCTCAGGTCAATCAATTTAATAAAAGGCTGAGCATACAGCCTTGGCTTCAAGAATTTTGCCAAATATTTACTTGTTGCCATGCGGTTGGTATTGGTGATGTAGCATCTATGGTTGGGAATGTAAGTTTTCACAACCAAGCTATGTGTCTTCCCATCCACACTTGCCAAAAATGTCCAAGGGCAGCCAGGGTGACAAACTGCTCTAATCCTCTTAGTATCATTCTTGACATAATGAACGTGCAACTTCTTCAAGATTGAATACTTAGCCAAAGCATACCTGCATCCCTCATTGTTCCTAAATATCATCCCCACAGTAAACACAGGAATGGCAGTCTCTGGATCATACCTAGAAGTAGTCTTCTTTGGAGGCTTGGCAACCGGATCATCCTCATTCTCAATGTATAAACTGGCCAGCTCATCGGTATCATAGTACACACTCCCACGACCAGCACCATCGTCTGCATCTGACCCACATACTTCATCTGCATCTGACTCATCTACCTCTTCTGCAACATAACTCCCATCACTGCTTTCAACGCTACTACCATCACTGTGTATAATATCCTCATCAACAGCTGTTGCAACTGCACCAATTTCACCTCCATCTTCATGGACAACATTCTGGTTAGATGTAATACCCCAAAATGTTTAAGTATCTAATTGGACCAAGTGTCCAGTTCTGATTCGCCAGGATGGCGATATCGGAAATAATTTCCAAGAAATTAAAGTAATTATGCAGAATTTAATATCATCTTCCAATTCTAAAGTTGGAATTTAAATTAAAACGAAAAATGTCAAGAAAAGTCCCAAACTAGAGTTCTGGGACTAAAGTGGTAATTTAACCAGTTGAGTCACGAAAAGGCAAATTATTTCTCCAAGGTCCGCGAAATGTTTAATAGTATATGTGGTAAAAGTTTCGGGTCAATCGGAGGCCTTTTAAAATTTGGACGCGGATGCGTCTTGGGCTAAATCGCAATTTTTGAAAAGTTCAAGGACCAAAGTGTAAATTATCCAGTTGAGCTTCGAGAATAGCAATTAGAAGATTATTGACGGAAAAATAATAATTTTGGGTTAGTATTATTTATTAGATATAAGTAATACGTATACAAATTGGTTAAAGGGTTAATTGATTAAGCGAAGGACTAAATTGAACAAAAGAAAAGTTCAAAGGATAAATTATAATAAAGAAAGAAAATAAAGATCAAAACTAACCGTTAGCCATGTTATATATAAGAAAATGATTATGAAGTAAGGATCAGAAGAAGGATATAGAAATCATTCGTTCTTACCGATCTAAACATCGTCACTTCGTCGTTTCTCTGTTCGACGTCCGTTTCGGACGATTTTCGCGTCGATCTCTTCGGAATTCAGACTCTATCTCTCCCTAGCATCAAAACAAGGAGAGTTCTATGTTTTTGTCACAAAAAATGAAGAATTAGGGGCTGTTTTGACAAAAACCTACTTTGGATTCGTATACGTAGAAATTGAGGCGTTTACGATTGATTTCGAAGTGATTACAGTGTTTATAATATGTTTAGATGAATTGGGTATGAATTGGTATGAGTTTTGAGGGATTTGGAGCCTTGGAAACTGTCCGTATACGTCTGAAACGTCATACCCGAAGTGGGAACGACGTGCACTACAAGGGTGCACGACGTGCACCACCAGAGGTGCACGACGTGCGCGTGCACCACCAGGGGTGCACGACGTGCACAAGGAAGGTCACGACGTGCCCTTCATGAAAATTAAAGGGCACGACGTGCCCTACTTCGATCGTGACCTCCGGGAGCGAAAAATAGCTTCTGAAAGCATGAAATGGACATGGAACTTGACGTTTTGAGCTAGGCTTTTGGAATGAGCATATTAAGAAAGGCTTAATTGATTAGTTGAATGCCACTAATGGTATTAACAAAGTGTAAGAATGAGATTTGGTAATAGAGATCAATAAAGAAAGATACGTTTAGAACACGACGGTTATGTTTCGTGTTTTTGTCGTGTTAGGTGTCTAGTGCAGTTTTTAAGAATAGGATTCTCTAAGTATATGTTTTAATGATAGAATCCTATGATAGATGTGACAGACTATTGAGCTACGAGTATGACGAACCAAGAAGCTGGACGAGGATTGACGGACCAGTCTCTTGGAGCTTATGTTCGGATATAAGAAATAGCGGTCACTATGAGTGGCAAATTTACTTTTGCGTATTATTATAAAAGTTATTTTCATACCTTATTAGTATTATTACCCGTATATCGCATCTATATGAACTGTTTATATGAGATGATAGGTTTGATGAATTTTATTATATGAATGATGTTGTAATCGTTGTTTGAAGATGAATGTCTAGTGTGCGGTCCGAAGAGACCAACTACCTATTGGGTGTCAATAGGCTGCGTGATTATTAGTGCGTCAGTCAAGAGTGTCTGACTTTGTGATTAGAATTTAATATATATTTATGCATGATATGATATGAATTTGATACAAGTGAGCATTCGGCTACGGTGTAGTCTGGAGTCCCCGTATCTAGTGGGTTGGACCCACCAGTGAGTTGGACTCACACTTTGATTTCGATACGAGTGAGCACTCGGCTACGGTGTAGCCTGGAGTCCCCGTATCTAGTGAGTGGGACTCACACTTTTGAAATTAATAATGTTTGCTTGTATCATAAATCCAGATACGTATTAAGCGTGTAACGCTATCTTTTGATAATACTATTAGTAACTTGCAAACTCACTCAGTATTTTCCCAAATACTGACCCCTCACTCTAATGTTTGCAGGTATTAGAAGTCGGATCAGACAAACCATCTACATTGTGCCAGAAGTCATTGGACTTGCACAAGTATGAGGTCCTAAAGCTGCAGTAGTTAGTAGTTATCAGTATTAGATAGACGCTTTAACTTCAAATGGTATTTTATATTGTAACTCTTATATGATACTTTAATATATCCATAAGTATATTATTTAAATGAGTTTCCCGAAAATGTTTTATATATAATATTATGTTTTTAATTGCGAAAAGTTATTAGTGGTTTCAGGCTTGCTACGGGTTTCAGAGCTACCACTCCCATTCCCTAGCGCCGGTCTCGGCTCAATAAATTGGGTCGTGACATTAGATCTTCTGGCAGCCTGGTTAACCAGGGTCCTCTTAGACTTCCTAACATTTTTACTTGCATCATGCAGCTCCTCATCCTCCTCATCGTCAGTCATTATACTCACATTCACACAGATATTATCAAAAGTTTCTTCCCTACCACCCACATGAACCTTAGGATTATGTTCATCCTCTACAAAAGGAACCTGCACCTCAGGCCCTTGAACATGCTCTACCTCTTGAACTTGCTCTTGCTCAACCACAGGAACCTGCTCTTCCTCAACCACAGGAACTTGCTCTTGCTCAACCACATTAGCATGTTGTTGATCTACCACATTATCCTGCTCAACCACATTATCCTGCTCATGCTCCTCTATTTCATCCACAACATATGAGCCATCAACCTTCTCTTCTAGATCACTTTCATCTGACTACATAGCCTCATTTGGCTGGACATGATCACCTTGCTGCACAGGAGGGTCATCTATAGCCACAATAACATCTGCCTACGTAGAGCCCTCAGGCTCAGGAGCTCCTAGTTGCTGTCGAGGATCCTGCTTCCCATCGATCATATGATCCACATATAACTCCAACATAGAACCACTTAGTGGCTTACCAATCATATCAAACAATCCCTTATCATAAAAAATAATAACATGATCCCCTGACTGCAGCCTATAGTAAATCCCACTGATTGATTCATACCCTAACTTCACAACATATCCCAAAATAACATTATAATTCAGCTTGTCCAGGTCACAGTATTCTTCAACAATAGTATGTTTCCCCCGTACATACTTCTGTGTCGGGGTAAAAACACCGCCATGGTGTAGAACAATACTAACATACCTCATTTTCCTGCATTGAAATATAACATACTATAAAAGTCTACCCATTTAAATCACACTAAAAAGATACAAATAACGCAACACTATCTATATGTAATGTACAATATATAGCTACTAATCCCATGACAACAGCCTCATTTGCATGCAACTTGCAATATTTTTCCATTTTTCTAACATGAATATGAAACCTTAAGTCATTTCTAACCAAAGGCAAAAGGCATGCACATTTACTTATATGGGACCACAACTTAATTAATCACCAACCAAAGAGTGACACTTACACATTTAATTAAACAAAACCCTAGATGGGGACCACAGTATCAATTCTAAGAATCCATCAAACTAAAATATTACTAAAACATCATTAACTATCACAAACAAACAAACCATAACTCCACTTTCTGGGGGACAGCAGTTAAAGAAATGAAAAGAAACAACAGAAACCCTAATTTCAATAAATGAAATTACAAACCCTAATTTTCATAACGCACAAATTGGGGTCCACATATTCAATTCACAGCAACCCAATCGTACAGAGTACCAAATATTTCTATTTCAGTTAAATAAATAAAAAACTCCTCTTTTGCAGAAAATCAAATAAAAAACCCTAACGAGTGAAAATTGGGGACCACGTTCTCACTGACCATACAGGGACAATCTTTATGCAATTTCACAAAAAAAAAACAAACCCTAAATCGCCATTCTGGGGACCGCAGTCACAGATAGCAAAACAAATTTTAGTTTAAGTTACATACCTCCACACCATCTTTACAAAACCCTTTCTCTTTCTTCTGAAACCTCAAAGTGAAATCCTCTCTATTTCTTCTAATGTCAACTCTCGTTACCTCTTTCAGATCGTAGAAGACCAAAACGGCAAAACGACGTCTTAGGGCTTCGTTTACATTGCACTTTCATTTTCAGATGCTCGACGGAAAAATGGGGAGTAAATGAACAGTCCTTTCCTTTTCAATTGGGGTTTGAGTTCCACATACGGTGGAAACGAAGAAAAATGGAAAAATGAGAGAAATAAGGTTCAGCGATTAGAGTTCATCTCTTAGGTTAGAATTTAATTAGAACACAAAACAATAGTGTCGTTTTTTGGGAGAGTTTAGGGTTCATCAGTTAGGGTAAAAATTTGAACAAATTTACAAGTTAACAAACGGTGTCGTTTTTTGGGAGTGAAGGTAAAAATGAAAACGGCGTCATTTTGGTTAAACCGACTCACCAACTCTTTCAACGCCATGTGTATCACACGTGGACCTCAATACCACGAGGGCCTTCTTAAGTGAGGCAGCACGTGATTTAACGTCGTCTGAGAAGCACGCGATTTTTTCCATCCACGGAAGGCCTTCATTATTATATTTTGCCAAGTACAGGGAGTTCGGGGTGACAAACTTTGGGCTGGGGGCCTTTGGAACAAAAGTGGTAAAGTAGAGGGGCCTCTGTATAAATCCCGTATTAAAACTTGATGGCTAAGCAAAGGGCGTCGAAAAGTTGATTTTGGTGCCCGAATGTGTTAAAAATGCTCCTAGGGCCCTAAGGGATTGAGTATGGTATAATTCTAGCCCTTAAAACTTGGAAATTGGCCCATAAACTTCTAATATATTGCAATTAGTCCAATTTCTGGACTTAGACTACAATCTCTATGTATTTTTTTTGGTTAGTTACACCTAATTGCATTGTAATCCTCCAAGTTTCCAGTTGTGCACAGATTATGCCTGCTTGGTTTCCAGCAAACAAATCAAAAGCTCGTCACCCGGACATATTTCTCTGGAAATCATCATTGGATGCTACAGTCTCTTATCACTTTTTACCTATCCGAAAAATAGGTGTCTACAGTTTTCCACCTCTTTAACGAGAATTGACGAAGTAGGTCAATATTTGTTAAATAAGAGACTTGATGCTAGACAAGCGACAAGGATACTGCCTACCATGGGAGGCGCTCGCTGGCCTGGTGGTATGGTAATTCCCTAGCCTGAGCATTACTGGTCATGGTGTATGACTCTGGCTTATTACACCTTGGTTCTGTTGTACTCCTCATCTGGCCGGGAGTAGTCTTCTCAACTTTCGTTGAACCCGGGCTACCTGAGTACTTGCCCCGTGGAATGGAGCTATAAACTCTTAGCCGTCCTGAGAGTAATCTGATGGCTTAGACCCCGTTAATTATCCAGTCCGGACCTTCTTAGGTTTGTAGAAAGGACATCATCCCCTTGGCCGTCCCAAGGGATACCCTATTGAGTAGGTGTCTAGATTCCGTTAATTATTCCACACTTAACGAATGCTGGTATCTTTCTACCAGGCTTTGGCTTCTTCATGCCATTTTCGATGTCTTTCTCCCGACCTTCGCTGTCTTTCTGCCGTATGCTGATGTTTTCTACTAGGCTTTGGCGCCTTTCTGCCATCTTCGGTGTCTCTCTACCGGTCTTTGGTGTTTTTCTACCGTCCATGGGGTTTTTATACCACACTTCGGTGTATTTCTACCGTCTTCCGGCGTCATTATGATATACATGGAGCTTAGGCTCAGTTTTGAATCCCTTTTTATGGGAAACTTTATAATCCTTTTGGGTTTTTCTCGAAGGCCTTAGGGCTTTTTATGATCCTCTGGGTATATCTTGAAGGCTCTGGGGCTTTTTCTAAGCCTCTGGGCTTCTCTTGAAGGCTATAGGGCTTGTTCTGATCCTCTAGGGCTTATCTCGAAGGCTCTGGGGCTTATTCTGATCCTTTAAGGCTTGTCTTGAAGGCTCTGAGGCTTGTTCTAATCCTCTAGGTCTTGTTCTAATTCTTCGGGGTTTCACTAATCTTCAGGGGACTTCTGATCCTCTAGGTTGTCTGTATTTCTGACTTTTATCTTCTGGGGCATTCGTATTTCCAGTTGTCCATCATCTGGGGTGTATATTCTAAAGGCTCTGGGCTCTGGGCTCTTGTTGGGAAAGGTCCTTTGGGAATTTGTACTTTGTCTGGCCGGATCCAGCATGGAGTTTTCTTATTCTGAATTTACTGTGGAGCCTTTTGGTTCTGGGTTTATCGAAAGAAAAATGGCTCTAAGTTGCTTGTCCATGGAAAGCTCGCGCTTATAAATGTCTGGGGAGAAAGTAGATACATCCTTATTAACTTTTATCCATATTTTCTCAGATTTGGGTGGTTCAGTCTGGCACTCTTTCAGGATTTTGGCCTTTTACCGGAGATAGGTTTTCTGTTGTTGAGATTTTGGGATATGTTTCTTATTCTGAATCGGAGTCTGGGAGTTTCTTGTAAAGAGTATCTAAATGAGCTGGCCTGGATTGGAGTGCACAACATACAACAAATTGGTTAGTGTTTAAACCGTATTTGACTTCTATACTTACTTGGAGTATTTTGCGGATCCCTTCGTCCTGGAACATCCCTCCGGGGGAGACTTGGCCTCGCTGGTTGCAAATAGTCTGAAGTCCCGGTCTCGGTTCTTAGGTGAGCGCATGTTCCATTGATGGGTTTGACCCATTGTTTAACTGGTTCCCAATGAACCACCCCCGTCGATGCTGCGTGGTAGGGATGTCGTGACATTTTCCCTCTGTTCGGACCACAAAGGTTATCCGGTGGCTGAGTTTGTATCTGCTCCCCAACGAAGCTACTTTAACGATCTGGAGTTATCCTGTCTTCTAGGTAGGTTGCCTCCGGTTGGCGTGCCAGGGCTTCAGGTTTTGGACGATGTTAATACGGTCCTTGGGAGCTGAGATGGTGAACCTGAATCATTATCGCAGGGGTGGGACTCCGACGAGTAGATTGTACCTTCTTGTACAGTAGATATCATATTGTCTTGACAATGCTCATTTATTTATGTATTTTGAATACATGTTCGCGTTCTTATCTTGTGGGAAACTCTATTTCTTGACTTCTGGCTGGTGGACACCTGATGTCCCCGTATTTCTGGCCGGTGGAGACCTGATTCCCCTTCGTTGGTGGAGAGCCGATGCCCCCTGTTTTCTGGTTGGTGGAAACCCGATGCCCCTTGTCTTTTGGCTGGTGGTGACCTGATGGCTTCCTGTTTTCTAGCTGGTGGAGACTTGATGCCTCCCTGTCTTCTGATTTTGAGCTGATATTTGAAGCTTGTTTTGGTATTGGAGTAGGGCTGGCGCCTTGTTTTGACTCTAGGGTGAGATGGAGGTTCAGAGCCTGTTGTTCCTGGAGAGAGTAGTTCCTTGCACGGTGGCCCGCCGTCACGCCTGTATGTTGTCTGCTATGTGCTTTTTCGGGTGGTGCAGGCTTGGCGCCGGCTGATTCTGGTAGTGCCTTTTGAAGATACAGGGTTGGCACCTGCTGGTTCTGGAATGGGATGGAGGCTATGACTTGTTGTTCCTGGAGATATCACATACGTATCGTATCTGCACAGATGAGGGTAAAAATGCCATAATGTAATATGATATATTCTATATGCATGCATGTATGCAATTTTTTTTCTTTGACTACTCTCTAGTTTCTCGTAGTACTGCATGGACAATCTGGATCGTAGGTTGCAACGGGCGGAGCTGGCTCCTATTGATGGTGGAGCTGATATTCCCCTTGGATTTTTTGGCAGTAGCTGATGTGACTTCCGTGTCAGCGGTTGTGGAGTCGGAGCCGTAGTGGTCGTGGAGACCATGCAACTTCTTCTAACAGTGTGTAGGCTGGGCACAGCGATGACGCTGATGATGAGCTCTCCAAGGGCAATGATGGAGATTCCAAAACCCTGGCGTAGGACTAGGATTCTGAAAAATAGGATTTTGTCCTTTGTACTGACTTCTTGTATGTTAGTACATTGTTTCCTACACGCGGATACTTCACTTGCCGAACTTCATCGTTGCTTCGCGTTTTGGACGTCTTGTTAAGTTTCTGATTTCCAAAAAGTGATCTGATTATTCGTCTTTTGATAGAATAAACCCAAACTCAAATGTTTTTTTTAAAAAGCCCATAGTCTAGTGGTGATCGAATTGCGGGAAGCTACAGTCCCGAGATGTTGCCATGATTGGGAACCCGTAGTCCCGTGACGATTAAATTGTAGGAAGCTTTAGTCCCCAGATGTTTCCATGATTGGGAACCCGTAGTCCCCGGACGATCGCATTGTGAGAAGCCTTAGTCCCGAGATTTTTCCATAATTGGGAGCCCGTAGTCCCTGAGTATATGAACAGTGGGAAGCCGTAGTCACGTGATGTTTGGATGGTGGGAAGATGTAGTCCCATGTTTTTTGGTTGAGGAAGTCTTCTAGCCCCTTATTATTTGATTGAGGAAATCTTGTGCCCTTCCTATTGTCTTGCTGGTGGGAAGTCGTAGTCACGTGATCCTTTGGTTTGTGGGAAGCCGTAGTCCCTAAGTTCTTGAATTGTGGGAACACGTAGTCCCTGATTAATTGAAAAATGGGAACCCATAAGCCATAGTACTGTGATGTTTCCATAATTAGTAGCTCGTAGTCCTATAAGTGTTTGAGTCGTGGGGGGCCTTAGTCCCATGACTGATGCCCCTTATTGTCTAGTATCAGAGGTTTTTTTTACTTTCATAGGGAGAGGTCTGATGCCCCCTGCTATCCGGATTTTGTCTCTGGATAGTAGAGGCATCGCGCTTGTGTTTGGATATCCTTGGAGCAATGAGGTCAGAATCCCGTCTTGATTGTGGAAGAAGATCCAACGCCTTTTCTGCATGCTTATGGGGTAAAGAGACCAAAAGCCCGTCTTGATTTCTCCTCGAGTAGGAGGCCTGACGCCTTTCCTGAGGTCTTTGATGCCCTGTGCTATTCAGATGTTCTTTATAGGACGGTAGAGGCATAGTGCCTTTAGCTTAGTAGAAGGCTTAAACCTGTGACGAGGGTTCAACGCCCCTGGCTATCCGGATTTTCACCTCAGGATAGTAATGGCATGGCGCATATTCCGAGTTGTAGAGGCTTGTAACTCGTTGGTCTTGAAGGTCTTCTTGCTTGTGGAGGATTCCGAGCCTGTGATTATTTTGTAGGAGGTTGGATGCTTGCGTTGAATGTGTATGAGGCCGGAAGCCTGTTGTGGGGACTCCGATGCTCCCTTTGCTATCCAGATTTCCATGTCTGGATAGTGGCGGCATGGTGCCAGTTCTGCTATACTTCTAGAGTGATGGGGACCTTAGATCTCCAAATCTGGATGGCGGTGAGTTCTTTTGTCTCCTACTCTCTGGGTAAGGAAGTCTTCTGCCCCCTTTGCTATTTGTCTGAGGAAGTCTTATACCCCCTGCTGTCTGTTAATAAATGAGTTTGATGCCCCCCCTCATATCTAGGTTCCTTTAAAGTAGAGGCTTGTTGCCCATCGAGTTTCTGGTACGTTCTAATTATAGAGATTTATTAGCCTATTCAGTGTGTCCAAATTCGCAAAACCTGGCTCCATTTTCATTTTTCTATGCTTGTCCATTCATGACTAGGTATTCTAGGCCTTGATGGGCGTCCAAATTTGCGAAAATTGGCTACATTTGTCATTTTGCCTTATCTATAATTGGCTCTATTTTTTATTTTTCCCAAGCTTATCTATTGTAAACTCAGTATTTCCCCCTCATTGAAGCATTCAGTTTTCTTGTGGGGGACTAGATGGTTCAATGAAGAGTTCTGCTCTTACTTCGCTCAATCTGGCTCCTGTAGTCTAGGTTTGGACAGATCAATATGTAATTTTCATGACAGTTAATGTGCATTCAACTATTAACAGTGCTCCTGGAAAAACAAATTATAAAACCATATTGTTCGAATGGTTTACAATTTCTAATGTTCCCCTCAGCTGTTCTGGATAGCTGAAGCCTTTTATGCTTTTGAACTCTATGATGCTCAATTTGGTTTCTCTAGATGACTGATAACCATATTGTTCTATTTTGATTGTCCTGGATGTCGGGAACTTGTATTCTCGTGAAATCCCATAGTGGTCTTGATGCCCACAGATTATGCGCTGTGAATTTCTGAGCTTTGCATTTTGCTAAGATCAGTTATGCTTTTTGTTATCTTTCCATTACGGACTCTGATTTGCTCCATTATTGGAGCATTTTATTTTATTGATAGGGGATGAATGTTCCAACAAAGAGTCTGGATACTCTATTCATCTACTTTGATTATGTGGCTTAGCCATGTAGGACTTGTTTGATTTTCGTTTTAACAGTATATGCGCATTTAAACAATTACATGGCGCTACTGGGAAGGTTATTTGATTATTATTATAGTTTCATTATTTTCCATTGTCTCAGAGATTGTGCTTTAGAATTTATGGTTGTTTGTCTGTCCTTTCTAGGTACATGCGCTGATCAATAATCATGGCATGCATGCTTGATAAGAGATCTATATTGCTAACTCATTGAATAACCGGTACAATTGAGATACTTTCTGTTTCAAGGGGCCATACCCCTGTCGTCAATTACTCCTTTTTGGATTTTTGTAATCGAATATTTTTTATGAGCGTTTTACGCAGCTCACAGGCATCAAGAGGAGGTCTTGCAGTGCACTCCTTCTTCCACTCTTTAGATCGTCCCGCTCTCGTAGATAGGTGGGCTGCTGCTTGGTGGTGGACTTCTTTGTTGGTGGTGATTCCTATCCGGGCTAAATATCCGTTCTAACGTATGCATCTACTGATGGACGCCTTTGAGTCGCGTAAACCTTTCGGTTTCTGGCCAAATCATTTTATGCCAAGAGACTTGCGAGAGAGCTCTTGAAAGTACTACCCCGCAACCGTTATCCCTTTTAAGTAGTTGTCCGATTTTTCCCATGATTCAGGAGTAAAATCTCTTGCAACAGAATTATCTCTAGAAGTTATTCACTTCTTTGTACCAGTTTTTGAATGAGCTAACGACATAGTTCGATCTCATCAATGCATGCGTATATGGCTATTGAAAATAACATGTCCATCAGGCAAGATATATCATAAAAAAGCAAACTTAAAGTTCATCATTGACGCTGGAATTTGAAATAAAATTAAATATATAAATTGTTCGAAATGTTCTAATGCAGAAAAGAAACTATAGCTACATAGCAGGATAATTTAGGAGAACGGATTTCTGAGTACCCCGAAGATGGGAGGGGTCACTGCTTCACTTTGATTGGTTGCATCATGGATGCAAGGGTCGCCAGACAAAAAAAATGAACTGACTTGTCTCTGGTAATCTAGCCTTTCTACTTCATCTTGGACTTATATGACTATTCTGATTCTCTTGTTTTTCAGTAGCGTTAACGCGTTGTTTTCATTTAGGAAGACCCAAACCTTGTAGAATTCACTAGTAATGTCATTTGCGTTTGTGTTCACTAGCCGTGCCATTTGTCTCCTCGACCAGCAAGCCATGAGCTTTTCCAAAAAGAGTGCGCGTAGTGGTGTATCAGAGAAAAGAGAGGGGCACTCCACGATCTCTTGCTTCCTTCCATATTGTCAGCGTAATCTGGCCGGGAAGTACGAAATTCCGATTGTTCAGAGAATCAGATCGGTTCTATTAAGGACAGTTCATAGCATGAGGTAGCGCGTAAACCAGGTAGGGGAACACATCCGGCTTAGATCTCGGTAGTGATATGGTTGATCTTCCACCAAGTACATCTCCATCGGATGACTATTTCGGTGATTGCTTCAAACACAGTGTTCCAATTATCTGGTTTTAGTGTGATGATGTGGCGGCTCATCAGATCCTTTGGTAGGTATTAGAATGGGTCTTTCGGTGGATCGATCATTCGTAGTGTCTCTTGTAGCCAAATCTGTAGCAGTAAAGGGCTTCCCTAAAATTGTCAAGACCGACCAAGGTCTCCCCTAGAATCACAGGAAAGGGATTTGCTCATTCTTCCACTTGTTTGATTATCCCTGCGATCCTGATGTCTGCATGTCCGTTAGCTGAGCATAATAGCAATTGCGCGTAGATGCATAGGCTGATTGTTCTTATCCAGCTATCGCATGTCCGTTCAAGGTTCTGGACTCTTGTGATGGCATTCAGGAGATGTAGATAATTCCCTTCTCTTGCTCCGTCCATGTTGTCAGCGAGAGATTGCACCAGGGGACTAATCATCGTATTGATGCGTAATCTACTGTGGGTACTACAACAGTTCTTGCTGTACTGTAGGTTTTCAACATGATTGCTTCGAATTTTTCCAAGAGAGGGAAAATTTCAACGTCGTTGAATCTGAAAACATGGGTCTTTGGATCCTAAAGGTTGGCGGCTGCATGCCGGAATTCTAGATTGACCCTGTTGTGGAAGATAAATTTGATGGCGCTTAGCCGGAACCTGCTCAACTTTGCCTATTCACTGTTAGATAAGCTCTTTAGGTATGGAAAGAGGAGTTGTTGGCTTTCTTCCTATGTTCCCATTCTTCTTTTCTGCTTGGCGCTGGATTCCGCTGAGCACACTAGTAAGCCATTGCTGGTTGCTGGGAGGTCGATTCACAATCTCGATTTTGAGCTGAATATACTCTTCTTGATATTCTCGTGGAACCATACCTCATTTTCTAGTAGTGAATCTGAGCGTATTGTTCTGTCTGGTTGTTGGTCTGTTTAGGGAGTTCATGTGTCCTTTTAACCATTCCTTTATTTCATTTGTCTATCTCTTGACTGAGTCCATGACCTCTTCTTTCATCTAGTTGAGTTGAGCTTCAGTCACATCGTTTCTGACATGTTGAGTGAGCTATGTAGATTGATCTGATGAGCTTTTCTGATTGTTGATACCAGAGAGCAGTAGAGCGAATTCTTAGATGGCTTCATCCATATGGGGTTAGTATATGATTGTTGGATGTATGAAATGCATGATATGCAAGGTTAGTTTTGAACACATAGCACATAGCAAGTTTGGCACATAGAACAATATGATATCATAGAGACTCGTTGTTCCTTCCAACCTTATTTCTCCCACACACGTGTTCCGGGAGAGGTTTATTTCCTAGGTGTTTTGGTCTGGACCCTCGCATCGCAATGCGAGAGTTGGCGTTCCTGTAAAAGCTCTCTTCTAGAAGTTCTAAAACAGATAGACGACATTTGTCGATGCAATGACTCTTTTATCCCTTTCTGGAAGGAGTTGAAACATGTAGGGTGGACGTGGAAGTCCAATTTGAAATCTGGAATTCGATTTAGCCTTACGACTGTATGTAGTGAAAGGAGTTTTCACTAGACTTGATATTGGAGGTTTGATCAACCGAGGAGTATCACTTGATCATATTTGTTTCTTTTAGGTCTGGCCCAACAGGATGTTTTGAAAATCTGGTTTATGAAACTAGAAAATTTGTTAGGCCAGACCTAAGACTAAGATAAAAATGGTAGTTTTTTGAAAACATGGATTTGGAATCATTGCATCGACATCACGCCTCAAGTACAATCATTATATTTGGTTGACCCTAGAGGGTAGTGTCTAAGCTGGAATGCATGTGGGCTGAATAATTTGGTTTCGGTAGTAACTGGTTTAAGGCTCCCACAAACTAATATACCTTTGATAGGTCTCCTCAATCACGAGTACAAACGACCGAGGTACTTGGCTATGAGTGATAATGCTCCGCATAAGACGTTCTGGACATTAGAGTGCAACGCCAGAGCGTGAGATCAGCTATTGGTATCAGGGTTGGATAAGGAATCCTAAAGAATAGGTGAGAATAGAAATTTCTAATGCAATGCAAGAAGTGCAAATATTTCTGGAAAATAAAACTGGTGATTGATAAGGCGCAAGACGTGCAGTTTAGGTCCATGGCAACCGTTTATAAAAAAACAGTTGATTTTAATCCCTAGTGGAGTCGCCACTGTAAGCGGAGCGGGGTTCAGGGTCCGCTCGCCCAAAACTTATGGCTGACTTCTCGACCTGGAAATCGTTTTATAAAGAGAGTTGCCACCTAGTTCAGCTAGGAAATGTCTTTTAACCGACTAGATAACCTTACTCGCCTTCAGTAAAATTATCGTGCATCGGACCAAAGACTAGGGTTCGTGGACCTCCCCGAGACTCTTATGCTTGGCTTATCTGTTACCTTCTTTATTTACTGGACATATTCGTTTTTATCTCATCTCAATAGTATATGCAGTTGACCGGTTAAATCTGCAAGTGTACAGAATCAATCGTAGCAAGTAATACTCGGAGTATTCCGAGGTCGAATCCACAAAGGACGAACTCTTTAAAATGTTATTTAATTTAACTTTTGTAAAGTAACTGTTCTGTTAATTTGATTTGATGTTGAAAAATAATAATTAAATAATGTAGAGAGAAAGAATATTTTGGATAAAATATCAAGATTTAAAACAACTAGGATTTCGGGTTTCACCATAGTCGAGGGGAAATCTATCATATGCAATAATACATTTCAAAAGCTTTTTCATGACAATTGTTTCTAAAATATGTTCGTTCTCTCTCGAAACACGAGCTCGTGTTTAATTAATTCTAAATATTTCTCAATTACCATGTTAATTAATTAAACCCATTTAGTAAGACAATTAGCGCCCTCACAATTCCTTAGACATATCTCTATTCTTAAGTAAATTGTGCTTAAATCTCTAGATACAAATTCATGCTTCACCGATAGGTCCTTCAGATGAATTCTAGGATAAAAACATTAAGGTAGTTAATCTTAATATTTATGATCATTATAAGAGATTTAAAGAAACCCCTTGTCTAACAACATTAATGAGATGCATTAATACATAATCAAAACTTCCCCTTCAACTAAGCTACATCCCTAATCCTAGTTTAGTGGTTTAACAATCCATTGTCATATTGTAAATAATAATGAAATTGTTGTACCTTGAGAACATATGAGAAGAGAAATGAAGAGAAATAATGGTTGATAAAGACTATCTTAGAATAAATGCTTACACAATTGCAAGTGTAAGTGAATGAATGATTTCTCTAGACAAATGCCTCCTATTTAAAGGCATAAAAGGAGTGGTAGTGAAGTCGTGGAAGATCTTCTTTCCTTAGCTCATCATTAGTGAGATCCAAGCTTGGTCTCTTTCTTGCCTTGTGTATCTTAATTGGAGTCAAGTTTGCAAATCTCATTTCCATAATGAGATGGAGTATTTGACAAAACTCATTTCTTTGTGTGCAAGTCAACAAAAAAGTACATCTTGAGTGTGAACCAAAGATATGTTCATATGGAAGTCAATATTGACATAGCAAGGCTTCCGAAAGTGTCCAAAACGGATAATTTGACCGCATTCAGAAGCTCAACCGGCCTGGAACCGGCTTGGTATCGAGCACCGGTCCAGAGCCGGTTCATCCTTTTACTGTAGGCAGAAGCTCGACGGTCTAGAACCGGTCTGATATTGGGGGCCGGACAGGCGCCTGTTGAGCTTCTGGTTTGGGTTCCTTGCTCTGGTTTGACAGTTTGCTGACTCGTTTGACTCGGATTTTGGCTGACTGTCTTGTTCTTGACCTGAATCAGTCTAGCTTGGATATTTTTCCAATTAAGCTCTATTTTATTCAAAAATATTCTACAAATGTTAATTGTTTACATTTTATACAAAAAATTACAAAAAGAGTAAAAGCAACTATAAACTCTATTTTACGTAAAAAGGATTAAAATATGTAATAAAGGTGATACAAAAAAATACGTAAAATAGAGTCTTATCAGCAGTTCACGGGATACAAAAACTGTAAATAAACAGGTATGAAAGAAGTAAACAGGTTTGACTCGCATATGAATCGATTTGGACTGGCATTCGAGGCAAGTAGCAGGTACTCCTAAACATACATCTAACCTTAGAGGTTTCTAGCAAATAGTCATAAGTCTGGCTAGTCTGGATTGATTATATGCATAAAGCCTAAAACCGGATATCTAAGTGAGATTGATTGATTTTATTATGTGAGTCTTGAAAAACCGATACAACATTTACTATATTTTCATGTTAGTCCTACAATGTCTAAGTGATGGGTTGGATTTGCATTAATGGGACAATTTTAGGTGATTAGTCCTTTAGCCAGTTATTATTTAATTTGGAATGATTTTGGAAAGCGATAAACAGTGCTAGCATGCTCACAGGCAGTTTGATATACATACAAGGTTAGGAATACTTTTTAACCTCCTTGACTATGAGTGCCTGGCACTCATGTGGGTTTTGACCATTGGTTTAGTCAGTATTAGTTCTCATTCAGATCATGAGAGTTGTGCGTCTTATCCGTAGTCGATTTCAGGTTTGGGTTAGCCCGGAATCGAATCTGGAAGTTGTTGGTTTGTTAGGCCTTGGACTACTGGGCCCGGTTTATACACTATATTTCATATTTGGACTTTTGTGTCTGTTATACATCGTGTATGGCGTGTTACACTACAGAATATTAAAGTACATAAATTTCTCTACGTCTAGGTTAAAACTAGGCCTGATTCGGAGTCCGGATAAGCTAGGTAACGCATCTGGAAGTTTGGATCGAGTCTAGTAGGATCTGGAAGCAATTCTGGGAAGCTCACGAACGAAGAACACGGCACTGGTGTGACTGCCGGCGCCGGCAGTTCATAGTGGCGGCGCCGCCGGTTCTTGGGGCCGGCGGCGGTTCGATTTGAAGCAGTTCCGAAATTTTGTTTTACTTCGTTCTTACTCATTTTAACTCTATTTTTCATACAAAAGTAGTCATAACCGCATAAAATTGAACTATGAATCCAAATATGGCAGTATTAAAGCTTTTAAAGCTCATATAAACAAAAAAACATTTCGGGGCAGCAACTACCTTTAAGTTTTTTATGCCAAAAAGAGCTAAAACTCTCTAGAAACATGCATTCTAAGGGTCTTAAATCAATTGGGTTTCTAGTTTTGAGGTTAAACATGATTTATTACAGTAAATTAACATGTCTATCAACAGTTTTATGGCAATTTGGCAATCAAGATATTAAGTCTAGCATGGCAATTTGTATGGCAAAAATTAACAAACAAGCTAAACATGCATCCTAATTGAATCATGGCACATGAAAATCAAAGGAACAATAGTAAAAGGGTCCTCAGAATTACTGGTCTTAGTCCTTTGCTCGTTTGCTGGCGAATTGGATGCGGAATCCAGCTTCGTGCCTGAGCAGGGCTGTGCTCTTGGAGAATCAAAGCGTGCTTAGGTGTTTAAAGGACTAGAATTGAGTGATTTGTGTGTGTATGTACTAGGGGAATATGGCCTAGGGTTTGCTAAGGGTGATTGATTTTTTTTTTGTCTATGATTTTTACCTTTCTTGTCCAACCTCTGACTCAATGAGCTAATATTAGTATTTATAAGGGAATGGGTAAGCAAAGGGTGTCTAATAGTTGATTTTGGTGCCCGAAAGTGTTAAAAAATATTCCTTAGGACCTAAGGGTTTGAGTATGGTCAATTCTAGCACATAAAACTTGCAAATTGGCCAATACGTTTCTAAGACATTGCAATTAGTCCAATTTTTTTTGACTTAGACTACAATCTCTTTGGATTTTTATGGACTATTTTTACGCCTAATTGTGTTTTAATCCTCCAAGTTTGCAGCAATGCACATATTACGGCTGTTTGGATTCCAGCAAACAAATCAAAACCTCGTCAACCGAACAGATTTCTCTGGAAATCATCATTGGATGCTTCAGTCCCTTATCACTTTTTACCTGTTGTGAGGGAGCGGAGTTCGCGGGCCGCTCGCCCAAGGCTTATCGCTGACTTCTCGATATGGAAATGGTTTAAAAATGGAGTCGCCACCTAATTCAACTAGGAAATGCCTTTTAACTGACTAGATAGACTTACTTGTCTCCGGTAAGACTATCGTGCATCGGACCAAAGATTAGGGTTCGTGGACATCCCGAGACTCTTGTGCATGGGTAATCTTTTGCCAGCTTTATTTACTGGACATATTCGTATTATATCTAATCTCAACAGTATATGCAGTTCATAGGATATGAAAGCTGTAATAAACATGTATGAAAGCAGTAAACACGTTCGATGCGCATATGACTCGATCTGGACTAGCATTTGAGGCAAGTAGCAGGTACTCCTAAACATACATCTAACCTTAGAGGTTTTTAGCAAGTAGTATAAGCTTGGATGGTCTGGATTGATTGCATGCACAAAGCCTAAAAATCTGTTGTATAAGTGTGATTAATTAATTTTATTAGGTGATCTTGAAAAACCTATACAACCATTACAACTTTTTTGTGGTAGTCCTGCGATGTCTAAGTGATGAGCTGGAATTGCACTAATGGGACATTTTAGGTGATTAGTCCTTTAACTAGTTATTATTTCACTTGGAATGCTTTTGGAAAGCAGTAAACGTTGCAGGCATGCTCAGGGGCAGTTGGATATACATGCAAGGTTAGAGATACTTTTAAACCTCGTTGACTTTGAGTGCCTGACACTCGCACGAGTTTTGACCATCGGTCTAGTTAGAATGGGCTCTCGGTGAGATCATGGGATTTGTGCGTCTCGGCGATCTGATTCCACTGGTTCAATCCAGAGTCGATTCTGAGTTCGGGTTAGCCCAGAATCGTCTCTGGAAGTTGCTGGTTTGCTGGGCCTCGGGCTCGTAGGCTCAGTTTATACACTATGTTACATATTTGGACTTCTGAGTCCGTTTTACATCGGGTCTGGCCCTTTACAATACAAAATATGATCCTACGCTAAATTATCTACGTTTGGGTTCAAATTGGGCTTGATTTGGAGTCTGGAATAGCCCAAAAACACGTTTTAAAGTTCGGATCGATGTCTAGAAGATCTAGGAGCGATTATTGGGAACTGTCAAAGGATGAGCACAGCGCCAGCTTAAGCTGCCGGCGCCGTTTTGTTTTGGTGACGCCGCCGGTTACAGGGGCGGTTGTTCGTCAGCAGATTCAGGGTTCGTTTTGTTTTGCATTTTTCTCACTCGTTTTAACTATGTTTCTCATGCAAAAGTAGTTAAAATTGTATAAATCGAACAAGGAATCCAAATATAGCATAATCAGAGTGTTTAATTCTCATCTAGACAAAGTTATATTTCTAGGCAGCAAGTACGAAAATAAGTTTTTCATGGCAAGTAAGCTCGAAATCACACCTAACATGCATCCTAAGAGCTACAATCTACTAGGTTTCCGGATTTAAACATATTAAACACATTAAATCCGTCGTTAACATACTATTTCATCGATTTCATGGCAATTTGGCAATTTAATGATTAAGCTAATTCTGGCAATTCTATCGCTAAAATTAACACATAAGCTAACATACACCCTAAATATAATATTTACCGGTTTGTGCACAATTATGATATTTATGGCATACAATTTAATGGCAAATTCAAAGGAATAATATTGGGGGTCCTCAGAATTACCGGTTTGAGTGCTTGGCTCGTTTGCCAACGAAGTGGATGCGGAATTCGACTTCGAATCTGGTACTTGCATTGCGTTCTTGGAGAACTAACACGTACTAGGGTGTATCAGGACTAGAAATCGATGTGATTTGGTGTGTGTGTGTGTGGTGAAGAATTTGGATTTGACAATTCTAGGGTGGGGCCAAATTTTACTTAATATTTTCTAGGTTTGTGTGCCTCCTTTAGCCAGACTGGCTTAAGGTTGTATTTCTAGGGGAATGGGTGACCTAGGGTTCTCTAGAATCTTCTATAATATTCTAGAATCTTCTAGAGTTGAAAGAGTTTGAAGTGATAAGCCTTTAGGTATTAGGATTAGCTAAAAACACTATTTTTTATTAAATTCGTAATAAAGCT
Organism: Mercurialis annua; assembly: GCF_937616625.2. NCBI lineage: Eukaryota > Viridiplantae > Streptophyta > Magnoliopsida > Malpighiales > Euphorbiaceae > Mercurialis > Mercurialis annua. The sequence continues at coordinate 13,790,229 of NC_065577.1, read as the reverse complement.
TGATGGCTAAGTAAAAGAGTGCTAAAAGTGCATTTTGGTGCCCGAAAGTGTTAAGAAAGGTTCCATGAGCCCAATAGGTTTTGTCATGGTCAATTTTAGTCCGTCAAACTTGCAAATTGGCCCATAAACTTTTCAGATATGGCAATTAGTCCAATTTCTAGACTTAGATTACAATTTCTTTCGATTTTTGTGGGCTATTTACACCTATATATGTTTTAATCCTCCAAGTTTGCAATTGTGCACAAACTACACCTGCTTAGATTCCAGCAAGCAAATTCAAAGCTCGTCAGCCTAACAGATTTCTCTGGAAATCATCATTGGACGCTTCAGTTCCTTTTCACTTTTTACTTGTCCGAAAAATAGGTGTCTATAGTTTGCCCCCTCTTTAACGAGAATTGACAAAGTAGGTCAGTTTTTGTTAAAGAAGAGACTTGCTCTTAGACAAGTGACAAGGATATTGCCGACCGTCAGAGGCGCTCGCCCGCCCGGTGGTATGGTAATGCCCTAGCCTGAGCATTACCCGTCATGGTGCATGACTCTGGCTTCATGCACCTCTGGTTCTTGTCTACTCCGCATCTGGCTGGGAGTAGTCTTCTCAGCTGCCGTTGAACCCGGGCTGCCTAAGTGCGTGCCCGTGGAATAAAGCTATAAACTCTCGGTCGTCCTAGAGTGGTCTGATGGCTCAAACCCTGGTAATTCTCCTGTTCGAGACTTCTTTATAAAAAAGACAGGATCCTTGGCCGTCCCAAAGGCCACCTTATTGAATAGGTGTCTGGATTTCATTAATTATTCCACGCTTAACAGATGTTGGTGTCTTTCTACTAGGCTTTTGTGTCTTTCTACCGTATGTTGATGTTTTCTATCAGGCTTTGGCGTCTTTCTGCCACTTATGGTGTCTCTATGCCACGTTTCAGTGTTTCTCTACCGTGTTGGTTTTTTTCTACCAGGCTTTGACGCCTTTCTGGCGATCTTCGGTGTCTTTCTACCTTACTTTGGCATTTTTATGTCATATCTTGGTGTCTCTCTACCATCCTTTGATGTTTTTCTACCAAGCTTCAGAGTGTTTATGCCATATTTTGGTGTCTCTCTACCATTCTTTGGTGTCTTTGTACCATGCTTTAGTTTTGGCGTCTTTATGCCATATCTCGGTGTTTTTCTACCATATGTGAAGTTTGGTACTGTCTTGAAAATCCCGTCTTCAGGAAAGCTTTCTAGTCCTCTAAGGTTATTCTGATTTCTACCTAGGGTAATTCTGGTCCTTTATCTGGGGTTTCTGTATTGCTGACTTTTGTCTATTTATCCTCTAATGTTACTGTATTTGTGTCCTCTATTTGTTCATCCTTTAGGGGCTTCTGATTTTTGTCTATTCTTTCGGTCTCTGACTTCCGTTCTCTTAGACTTGTTTGATCCTCTATTACTCGTTTTAAAGGCTCTAGGCTTGTCTGAAGGCTCTAGGGCTTGTCTGAAGGCTTTGGGCTTGTTTTGATCCTCTAGGGCTTTTCTTGAAGGCTCTATGACTCATTTGAAGGCCCTAGAATTTGTTCTGAAGGCTCTGGGGCTTGTTTTGATCCACTATGGCTTGTTATAATCCACTAGGGCTTGTTCTGATCCACTATGGCTTGTTCTGATCCTCTAGGACTTCTTCTAGTCCACTAAGGCTTGTTCTGATCCCCTAGGAGTTGTTTTGAATTGTCTTTGGAGCCTTTTGGTCATGAGTTTATTGGAAGAAAAATGGTCCTAAGTAGCATGTCCATGGAAGGCTTGCGCTTATAAATGTCTTGGGGAAAGTGGATACATCCTTAATCACTTTTATCCGTATTTTCTTAGGCTTGGGTGATTCAGTCTGGCACTCTTTCAGCATTTCGGCCTTTTACCTGAGATAGGTTTTCTGCTGCTGATATTCTGGGATATGTTTTTTATTCTAACTCGGAGTCTTGAATGAGCTGGCCTGTATTGGGGTACACAACATACAACAAACTGGTTAGTGTTTAAACAGTATTTGACTTGTATACTTACTTGGAGTATTTTCTAGATCCCTTTGTCACGGAACATCCCTCCGGGGGAGATTTGACCTCGCTGGTTGCAGGGCGCTACTGAGAGATTTGGCATGCGATATCTGATGCATGGCCCGAATTGTTCGTCCTGACTTCTAGGTAAGCGCGTCTTTCGCTGGTGGATCCGGCCTAGCTCTCCTATGATTTCCGTGAGACCGCCATTATCTATGCTGCGCGGGAGGGACGTCGTGCCACCTGTTCTTTTTCCGGACCATAGAGGTTATACGGTGGCTGAGTTTATATCTACTCCTTGACAAAGCTACTTGGACGACCCGGTGTTACCCCGTCTTCTAAGTAAGTTGCCTCTAGTTGACGTGCCAGGGCTTCAGGTTCTTGACGATGCTGATATGCTCCTTGGGAGCAAGGATGGCGACCCTGAGTCGTTATTGCAAGGGTGGAACTCCGACGAGTTGATTGTACGGTCTTGTATTGTAAATGTCGTATTTCTTTGACAGTGTATTTTGAATATGTGTTTGCGTTCCTGTCTTGTGGAGAACTTCTATTTCTTGACTTCTGGCTAGTAGAGACATAAAGCACCTAACTTTTGGCTGTTGGCGACGTGATGCCCCCAGTTCTCTGACTGGTGGAGACCTGATGCCCCCGGTTCTTCTGATGTTGGAGACTTGATGCCCCCTATTCTCTTACTTGTGGAGAAATGATGCCCCCCGGTTCTCTAGTTCGTGGAGACTTGATGCCTCCTGTCTTCTGGTTTTCGGAGACCCAATGCCCCCTCTCTTTTGGCTGGTGGTGACATGATGCCCCCGGTCTTCTGGTTGGTGGAGATCTGATGCCCCCCCTGTCTTCTGATTTTGAAGCTTATATCTGATGCTTGTTCTGGTGTTGGAGTAGGGTTGGTGACTTGTCCTTATTCTGGGGTGAGATGGAGATTCGGAGCCTAGTGTTTCTGGGGAGTATTTCCTTGCACAGTGGCCCATTGTCTGGCTTGTAGGTTTTCTACTCTAGGTGTTTCCGGATGGCGTAGGCTTGGCGCCTGCTGTTTCTGGTGGTGTCTTTTGAAGATAGAGGGTTGGCGCCTGCTGGTTCTGGAATGGGATGGAGGTTGTGACCAGTTGTTCCTGGAGAAGTGTTGGCAATTAATCGCAAGTGTACGATCTCGCGCAAGTAATATAACTTGGAAGACCAAGTATCGATCCCACAGAGACAATGGACTTAATCACTAATTTCAAATATTCTGTAATCGGCTAGCTAGAAAAATCAATAGGGTTTTGTAATCTAATTAAACTAATATAAACTGAAAACAAATAATAAAATATGATTTAAAACAATAAGATTAAAAAGATCAAGGATTGATAGTCCCAAATAAATAAAATTATGGAATAGGATTTCTTAGTGATTTTATCGCGAATCGAGCTATTCTAAAGCACCGAATCCCGCTCTCTCAAGGCTCAAAGATCCGAATAAAATTATAACCTAATTAACTACCCAATTATTAACTCGCTCTCATGATATTAAAACTGAATTAAATAATCAAATTATAATTATAAAGCAAACTCAATGACTACCTAAATTCCAACCCGCTCTCACGGTGTTTTTCTCTAAGTTCTTAATTATCCATGTCTATTTAATTAACAATCTCTCAATTAGTTTACTAAACACAAACTCATGAACTAAGTAGCTAATTTAATCCAAGCAATAATATTAATAATTAAGACACGAATTAACACTAATCCATCCAATCCAAGTATTTACTAATTTATAAGTTCATATCAACTCTCGAACAACGGTTTTAGTTACTCATATTACAAGAAGGATGAAGAAGAAGAAAGCATAATTAAACAATAAATACCGGAATTGTCAATTTCGGAAAGAATCGTCTTGATTAAACTTGAAATCTTCAACAATCGTCTTGCAGAAACTAATTATAAACTACTTATAAACTGCTGGAAAAAAACTAAACGAAAAGCTATTTAATGAAACCTAAACTATAACTAATGTAATCTATTGTCTAATCTATTTTTTAATTTTTACAATGCCTTTATATAGTGGAGGAAGCCCTTAAATAACTTTAAATACAAGTCGGAATTGTATTAGGAGTCTCCGTTGAAGTCTAAGTAGGAGAAGAATCCAAATCCAAAACTGATTATGCTTTTTAACTCATTGTCCCGTTCGGGACATGAATTCTCATTTGAAATGAACTTGCTGAGGGCAACAGTCTCGTTCGTACCTTCAAGTCTCATTCGAGACATGCTCAAATTCTTCACGGGTCTCGTTCGGGACAGGAATTCTCGTTCGAGACCCTAATTCCAGCCGCAGAACTACTAACTTCAAAACTTCATAACTCGATGTAGAAAACTCCAAATGGGTCAGTTCTTGAACCGCTGGAAAGCTTAGGATGTCTACTTTATTTCTTATGAAGAACATAAAGTCATTTGAAGTCATTAACTGCTCCAAAAATTGTCAATGAATACGTCGGGGTCAGATTTTCATGTGTGCAATGTGCTTTCTTCATTCCCAAACTTCACGCCTTCGATCTAATCCATGATTTATACTCTTTATTGCTCAAAACGCTCCATAATCACTAAATAATCCTTGAAACACTAACACGCACCATAAAGCATAAAAATACTAAATAATGTATGAATAATACGATAAAAGCGATTAAAGATTCGTAGAAACGACTCGAAATATAGGAGTAATTTTACTCCTATCAAACATCCTCACACTTACCCTTTGCTTGTCCTCAAGCAAGAAATAAATCTTACTCTACAAAATATGTTAGAAAACTTGGCACAATCTTAACAAAATAAATCAATAATAGAAATCCCCGAACCTATTAACAATATGAACAATCAAAACTTCTAAAATCGCAACTAAATAATGATGCAATCAAATAACAAGTATAATTTCATGACATAACTCAATATAACAACGTTTACTAACTCATTAGAAGAAGGTCAAATTGAATCACACTTAAGTTTTACTATCACTTGCGGGACATGGAAAATAATCAATTTCTCACTTTAGGCGAATCATAGCACAAATTAGTAAAAACCGAGCTAATGGCATCAATATTTCAACAAGTAGGGTATATAACAAAGAAAAACTCACAATTTGAAAACATGAATACTCACCATAAGCTTGCTCATAGTCCCGGACTCCGCTACTTGATTCGGTAATCAACAAAAATCATATGGTCTTTAATGAGGTTGTAACGTGGCTAAGGTAAAAGGTAGGTAACAAGGATAAAATAAAGGCTAATTATCAACTTAATAAACTATTTATTACTACTATTAACTTCTAGGTTGATCTAACTCTGCTTTTGCGTTTATATGAACTCATAACTTTCTTTCTTTTTTGAATTACGCTTTACTCATTGCTTTTTGCAATCTCAGAAATTTTTCTTCTTTTTTTTTCAGCTATTACTCGCAAATTTTTTAACTCTTTTTTTTTCAATCTTTTTCAAGGCGCAACCTTTATCTTTTTAAGCACAATGTAGTTCACTTTCTCCTTTCACTAATCTCGAGTTTCGAATCACCTATATTCATCATAGTCATAGCAAATAATATATTAAGTCGATAAGGTAAACAAAAGAGGTAAAGCATAGAACGATAAAAGGTGTAAAATATGGTAAAAACAATAAAAGGTTTAAGACTCAAATTGGTGTAATCTAGGGGATAAAGGGTAGTCTATTTAAGTGGTATAAAAGAAAGGTTATACCTAGTTGCCATAATCATCTAATTGTTGAAAACTCAATCGTGTAACTTTTATCGGACACCGAGCAAGTTCTAGGAATAATACATGAAATCAACGCTCACAACACGGAAATTAAGCTCAAAACTCTCAAAAGTGTGTAGTGTTATGCCATAAACTCAATTCCTACAAGAATTATGCTACTTATGCCAAAAGTTTAAAAACGATTATAAAAATAAACAATCGACATGTCATGAATCGAATCAAGTTATTCAATTATGTTTCAACGATTTGAACAAGTCTAAATTTTGAATTCACCCTTATTTCATCGGATTATATTAACGAATTATTAAGTCATTAAACAAGCATCGCTTATCAATTGTCGAATTAAGAAGTCGCGTTCATACATTCATTGATTCGGGGAACTCTAGAATTGACAAATTTTCAAAAATAAACGCCAAATATTATAACACTTCTTTTTCATACTTTCAAAACAAAGATTAAAGAAATACAAGGCATTGAAATAAACTACGAATATCCTAAAATGCCCTAATATAATATATTAAAGCATAAAAACACAAGAAAAAAAACAATTAAAAAAAACTAAACCTAAAAAAATAAATAATAATAAAATAAATAAAAATCCTAACTAAACGATATGTTTTTCCTCCATCCTCACACTATTTCATGCAATGTCCTCAGTGTAATGAAATAAAATAAAATTGAAAAACATGAGTGTAGGATGAAAGAAAAATAATACCTCTTGGGATTGCCTCCCAAGTGCGCTTTAGTTAGAGTCTAAAGCTTGACTCTTCGCGTAGGTTGCTAAAAATAAAACCTAACATGAGGAAGTCGTCTTGGTAGCATCTTCTTCCTCTTTTTCCTTGTTGGCTCCTTCAAATAATACTTGGATGATATAGAGTATGCTTATACTCTATAGTAGGGAACATGAGGAGTATGAAGCATATTCATATATTTAGTATTATTTCCATCATATTCGGAATCAAATCCTTCTAAGAATGGATCTTTGAAATCAAAGGTTTTATTAAATTCCTCGTAGAGTACTGTAATACCAAATTGCTCTCCACTTTCATTATTTAAGCTCAAGTTCACCATTCTCACATTGTTCTTTTTCGACCTCTACATGTACCTTTGTTGGATGATGTCCAACTAAACCATTGACATATGGAATTTCAACCATCTCATCCTCACTATTGATCGGCACATCGTCAACTTGAACCACCTTCGTAACATGCGGATTGTCAAGTGATTTTCCGCTTTGAAGCTCAATCTCTTTTTCTTGGTCTTTTAGATTTGACTCTGTTGTAGATGGTAGACCATCTTGAGCTCTATTTTGAATCAAAATAGCCAATTGAGAAACTTGCGTCTCAAGCCGGTGGTTGACGGCGGCTTGATTTTGGAAAGTGGTTCTCATCTCCTCAATGAATTCGTCAATCTTGCTTCCTTCATCCACATTCCAATTTTGCTGAAAATCCGGTGATTGTTGTGGTTCATTGTCAAAGTTGGAATTGAAATCCCATTCGTTTTGATGTAGGTGATAACTTGAATTAAAGTTCAAACTTTCATTGAAGTTCTCCCAAGTATCGTTCCAACCATAAGTTTCACTAGCTTGCCATTGATCACCCATATAGTTGACATGTTCATTCCAATCTGGATAGAGTACATGACACTCAGCTCGAGTATGACTAAAATCCCCACAAATTTCACAGTTGTACTGAAAATTTTGGTACTGCATATAATTTTGATTCCATGCCATTACTCCTTCCATAATAGGTACACCAAAATGTTTTTTAAGGATAAACCAACAAATATCAAATTTCCTGCACACCCAAAAACAAGAACACCCCACGTAAAATTCAACAAACACAAAAATCAAATAAAAGAAATAAAAAATAAATGCTAACACAATCAAAAATATAATACTCTTAATTTATTAAGTACGCAATTGTCCCCGGCAACGGCGCCAAAAACTTGTTGGCAATCAATCGCAAGTGTACGATATCGCGCAAGTAATATAACTTGGAAGACCAAGTATCGATCCCACAGAGACAATGGACTTAATCACTAATTTCAAATATTCTTTAATCGGCTAGCTAGAAAAATCAATAGGGTTTTGTAATCTAATTAAACTAATATAAACTGAAAACAAATAATAAAATATGATTTAAAACAATAAGAATAAAAAGCTCAAGGATTGATAGTCCCAAATAAATAAAATTATGGAATAGGATTTCTTAGTGATTTTATCGAGAATCGAGCTATTCTAAAGCACCGAATCCCGCTCTCTCAAGACTCAAAGATCCGAATAAAATTACAACCTAATTAACTACCCAATTATTAACTCGCTCTCATGATATTAAAACTGAATTAAATAATCAAATTATAATTACAAAGCAAACTCAATGACTACCTAAATTCCAACCCGCTCTTACGGCGTTTTTCTCTAAGTTCTTAATTATCCATGTCTATTTAATTAACAATCTCTCAATTAGTTTACTAAACACAAACTCATGAACTAAGTAGCTAATTTAATCCAAGCAATAATATTAATAATTAAGACACGAATTAACACTAATCCATCCAATCCAAGTATTTACTAATTTATAAGTTCATATCAACTCTCGAACAAGGGTTTTAGTTACTCATATTAAAACTGAAACAAAACAAGAAGGATGATGAAGAAGAAAGCATAATTAAACAATAAATACCGTAGTTGTCAATTTTGGAAAGAATCGTCTTGATTAAACTTGAAATCTTCAACAATCGTCTTGCAGAAACGAATTATAAACTACTTATAAACTGCTGGAAAAAAACTAAACTAAAAGCTATTTAATGAAACCTAAACAATAACTAATGTAATCTAATGTCTAATCTATTTTTTGATTTTTACAATATCTTTATATAGTGGAGGAAGCCCTTAAATAACTTTAAATACAAGTCGGAATTGTATTAGGAGTCTTCGTTGGAGTCTAAGTAGGAGAAGAATCCAAATCCAAAACTGATTATGCTTTTTAACTCATTGTCCCGTTCGGGACATGAATTCTCGTTCGAAATGCACTTGCTGAGGGAAACGGTCTCGTTCGTACCTTCAAGTCTCGTTCGAGACATGCTTAAATTCTTTACGGGTCTCGTTCGGGACAGGAATTCTCGTTCGAGACCCTAATTCCAGCCGCAGAACCACTAACTTCAAAACTTCATAACTCGATGTAGAAAACTCCAAATGGGTCGGTTCTTGAACCGCTGGAAAGCTTAGGATGTCTACTTTATTTCCTAAAGAAAAACATAAAGACATTTGAAGTCATTAACTGCTCCAAAATTGTCAATGAATGCGTCGGGGTCAGATTTTCATGTGTGCAAATGTGCTTTCTTCATTCCCAAGCTTCACGACTTTGATCTAATCCATGATTTATACTCTTTATTGCTCAAAACGCTCCATAATCACTAAATAATCCTTGAAACACTAACACACACCATAAAGCATAAAAATACTAAATAATGTATGAATAATACGATAAAAGCGATTAAAGATGCGTAGAAACGACTCGAAATATAGGAGTAATTTTACTCTTATCAAGAAGTCAGCTATGTACCGTATCTGCACAGATGAGGATAAAAATGTCGTAATGCAATATGATCTATTCTATAAGTATGCATGTATGCAATTGTTTGCTCTGACTGCTCTCTTGTTTCTTGCAGTACTGCGTAGAGGATCTGGGCCGTAGGTTGCAGCGGGCGGAGCAGGCTTTAGCTGACAGTGGAGCTGATATTCCCCTTGGGTATCCTTGCGGTAGCTGATGTGACTTCTGTGTCGGCGGTCATGGACTTGGAGCCCGTGGTGGTCTTAGAGACCCTGCTTTTTCTACTAACGGTGTGCAGGCTGGGCGCGACGACGATGCTGACGATGAGTTCTCAGGTGGCGATGATGGAGATTCTGAGACCCTGGTGTAGGACTAGGATTCTGACAAGTAGAATTTGAGCCTTTGTAGTGCCTTCTTGTATGTCAGTACATCGTTTCCTACGCGTGGATACTTTGCTTGCTAAACTTCATCGTCACTTTGCGTTCTGGATGTCTTGTTTAAATTTTTGGTTTCCAAAAAGTGATCTGATTCTTCGTCTTATGTTGTGTTTATGAGCTCGTAGTCCCGTGATGATCAGTTCTGGGAAGCCATGGTCTCGAGATGTTGTCATGATTGGGAACCCGTAGTCCCGTGATGATTGAATTGTGAGAAGCCTTGACCCCGAGATGTTTCCATGATTGGGAACCCGTAGTCCCGTGATGATTGTGAGAAGCCTTAGCCCTGAGGTGTTGCATAATCGGGAGCCCATCGTTCCTGAGTGTATGAACAGTGGGAACTCTAGTCCCGTGATGTTTGGATGGTGGGAAGCCGTAGTCCCACACTGTTTGATTAAGGAAATCTTCTGCCATTCCTATTGTCTTGCTGGTGGGAATTCGTAGTCCCATGATCCTTTGGTTTGCGGGAAGCTGTAGTCCCGAAGTTCTTGAATTGTGGGAATCCGTAGTCTTAAGATTTTTAACTAATGGAAAGCCATAGTATTGTGATGCTGCCGTAATTGGGAGCTAGTAGTCCTACAAATGTTTGAGTGGTGGGAGGCTTTAGTCCTAAGACCGATGCCCCTTGCTGTGTAGTAGTAGAGGCTTGATAACTTTCATAGAGAGGGGTCTAATGCCCCCTGCTATCCGGATTTCTGTCTTAGGATAGTAAAGGCACCGCGCCTGTGTTTAGATACTCTCGTCTTGATTCTAGGGAAGAGGCCCAACGACTGTCTCGGGTGCTTTTGGAGGTAAGAGGTTGGCAACCCGTCTTGTCTCCTGGGGTAGGAGGCCCGACGCCTTTCTTGAGGTCTTTGATGCCCCGTGCGATCCGTATGTTCTCTGCAGGATGGCAGAGGCATAATGCTTTTGGATAAGTAGAAGGTCTGACACTTATGACGAGAGTTTCGATGCCCCTAGCTATCCGGATTTCCACCGCGGAATAGTAATGGCATTGTTCATATTCCGAGTTGTAAAGGCTTGTAACCTATGGTTCTTGAGGATCTTCTTTGAGTAATGGGGATAATCCTCCTACTATCTGGGATGACGGATTTGATGCCCCCTATCATCTGAGATTTTGTCTCAGGATAGCAATGGAATGGCTATTATGACTCTGCAAGAGGACTCTGACATTTGCTGTCATCCGGATTTCCTTCTCCGGGTAGTAGAGGCATGTTGCATATGGTTTTTAAGGTGTATCTTGCTTGTGGAGTTTCTAGACCTATGTTAATTTTGTTGGAGGGTTGAGGCTTGTGCTTGATTCTGTATGAGGCCGAAAGCCTGTTGTGGGGATTCCGATGGTCCCTTACTATCCAGATTTATGTCTCTTGATTGTGACGGCATGGTGCATGTCCTGATGTAATTTTAGAGTGGTGAGGACCTTAGGTCTCCAAAATTCAGATAGAATGGAAATCTTCGGCCCTATGTTGTTATCTGTCTAAGGAAGTCTTCTGCCCGACTGTCTGGCTGAGGAAGTTTTCTGCCCCCTATTGTCTGGCCAAGGAAGTCTTCTTCTCCCCACTGTCTGGCCGAGGAAGTTTTTTGCCCCTATTTTCTGACTGAGGAAGTCTTTTGCCCCCTGCTGTCTGGCCGAGGAAGTCTTTTGCCCTCTGTTATCTAGGTTCTTTTGAAATGGATGCTTGTTGCCCATCGAGTTTCTGGTACACTCTGATTATGGAGATTTCTGGGCCTACTCAAGGCGTCCAAATTTTCAAAAATTGGCCACGTTTTTCATTTTCCTGAGTTTGTCTATTGTAGACTCTGTATTGACCCCTGATTGAAGCATTCAATTTTATGTTGGGGAATTGGATGGTTTAATGAAGAGTTTTGCTCTCGCTTTGTTCATTCTCTTTTTTTTTTGTATTTGATTTTGATTTTGAATTTGAATCTGAAATCGGGCGCCGCCATTTGCTTTTGCCCTATTTTTTGGCCAAGAAGTTCTTGTGGATTCTCTCTTGGCATGAAATTACTCCCTCGCCTTTCAAGAATAGAACCTATAGAAACAAAATTATCTCTAGACTGCAATTTTATCGTTTCCCTAAACCGGACATTGAATATGCTGGTTTATATACAGCTCGATTCTATCACTCATGCACGTATAGTGATTGAAGAGAATATGCCCGTTGATCGAGACATTACATAAATGCATTAAATAAAGTTATTCGAAAATATTCAAATGCGGAAAATGAATAACACTAGAAAACGCAATAAATTGTTTAGAAAAACAGATCCCCGAGAGCCTGAGATTTGGGATGGATCCCTGTGTTCGTCTTGTCACAAATGTCGAGTTCGATGTGGGGCGCCAATTCGGCTTGCTTCTAACGCCGTTGTAGGACACTGGGTATATAGCAGGAAACTATGTGGCCAATTTTCTGGGGATGCTTTCCTGGGATATGAGCAGGTCGTGGATGGGCGTTCCTTGGATGGTGGAGCCTTCTATTACTTGGTCTGGATTTACTGAGATTTCTCATATCCCGTTAGGTTGCTCTGGAAAGATGAGACCTCCATTGTTTTGTCTGGTGGAAATCCTTGCTTTGTTTACTAGCTCTAGAGTCGTGGAAGACCCATTCTAAATGTGTCGGAGGCCGGAAGACTGTTCTGACTCTGTAGGAGGCTGGAAGCCCGTTCTGATTCATTAGGAGGCCGGAAGCCTGTACTGATTGTAAGAGGCCGAAAGCTTGTTCTGATTCTTTAAGAGGCCGGAAGCTCGTTCTAAATGTATTCTAGAGTCGTGGAAGTCCTGGTAGAAACCTCCTTGTGATATGTGGGCTGCCGGGGTTGCTCATTCTAGAGTCGTAGTAGTGCCGTTTTTCTGGTCCATTAGATGTCTGGGTTGCTGATGTTGGGGTCATGGTAGGACCATTCCGATTTGTTGGACTGATTGCTTGACATTTTGGATGTTGACTGGGTACTGGATAGAGCAGTTAGTAGCATGGCTGCAAAACAAGGAGTTAGTGCATGATGATGTGATGCATGATATGCAGATGCTATGCAGGGGTTAGTTTGTAGCACATAGCAAGTTTGGCACATATAACAGTTTGATATCATAGAGACACGTTATTCCTTCCAACTTTATTTCTCCCACACACGTGTTCCGGGCGAGGTTTATTCCTAGGTGTTTTGGTCAGGACCCACGCATCGGAATGCAAGAGTTGGTGTTCCTGCAAAGCTCTCTTCTAGCAGTTCAAAAGCAGATTGGCAACATTTGTCGATGTAATGACTCTAAATCCTTTTCTGGAAGGAGTTAAAAGCATGTAGAGTGGACGTGGAAGTCCATTTTGAAATCTGAAATTTGATTTAGCCTTGCGGGTGTATCTAGTGGAAGGTATTCCCACTTGATTGGTTATTGGAGGTATGATTAAGCAAAGGAATTTCACTTGATCAGATTTGTACTTTTAGGTCTAGCCCAACAGGAAGTTTTGAAAATCTGGTTTTGAAACTAGAAAATTTGTTAGAAGGAACCTAAGACTAAGATTGAAATGGTAGTTTTTGAAACATTGGATTTAGAATCATTACACTGACAACATACCTCAAATACAAACATTATGTTAGGTATTCTCCTAGAGGGTAGTGTCTAAGCTGGAATGCATGTGGGTTGAGTCATTGCGTTTTGGTAGTAACCGGATTAAGGCTCCCACGGACAGATATACCTTTGATAGGTCTTCTCAATCATGAGGAGAAACGACCGAGGTACTGGGCCATGAGTGATACTACTCCGCATAAGACGTTCTGGGCAATGGAGTGCAAAGCCAGAGCGTGAGAGCGGCTATGAGTATCGGCGATATATAGGGACTCCTATAGAGTAGGTGAGAAGAGAAATTCTAATGCAATGCAACAGGTGCGAATATGTCTGGAAAATAAAGTCGGTGATTAATAAGGCCCAAGCCGTGCGGTTTAGGTCCATGGCAACCATTTTTTAAAAACAATTCTGAAAACGTTTTTATGTTTATATTTTAAAAACAGTTGTTTTAATCCCCACTGGAGTTGCCACTTTGAGTGGAGCGGGGTTTAGGGGCCGCTCGCCCAAGGCTTATGGCTGACTTCTCGATCTAGAAATAGTTTGAAAAATGGACTCACCAGCTAGTTCAACTAGGAAATGGTTCATGGACCTCCCTGAAACTCTTAATCTTGGCTTATCTGATACCGTCTTTATTTTCTGGACATATTCGTATTATATCTCATCTCAACAGTATATGCAGTTCACATGATATGAAAGCTGTAAATAAACATTTATGAAAGCAGTAAACACGTTTGACGCGCATATGACTCGATCTGAACTGGCATTTTAGGCAAGTAACAAGTACTCCTAAACATACATCTAACCTTAGAGGTTTCTAGCAAGTAGCATAAGTCTGGCTGGTCTGGATTGATTACATGCACAAAGCCTAAAAATCAGATGTATAAATGCGATTGATTTATTTTATTAAGTGATCTAGAAATACCTATACAACCATTACTACTTTTTCGTGGTAGTTGTAAGATGTCTTAGTGATCGGCTGGAATTGCATTAATGGGCCAATTTTAGGTGATTAGTCCTTTAATTGGAAAGCAGTAAACATTGCAGGCATGCTCAGGGGCAGTTGGATATACATACAAGGTTAGAGATACTTTTAAACCTCGTTGACTTTGACTGCCTGACACTTTCGCGGGTTTTTACCATTGGTCTGGTCAGAATGGGCTCTCAGCCAGAGCACGAGAGTTGTGCATCTCGTCGAACTAGTTGCACTAGTTTGATCCGAAGTCGATTCCCAGTTTGGGTTAGCCCATAATCGGCTCTATAAGTTTCTGGTTTGCAGGGCCTCAGGCTCGTGGGCACGGTTTATACACTATGTTACATATTTGGACTTTTGAGTCCGTTTTACATCGGGTCTGGCCCGTTACAATACCGAATATGATTTTACATTAAATTCTCAAAGTCTGGGTTCAAACAAGGCCTGATTTGGAGTCCGGATAAGCCCGAAAACACGTTTTGAAGTTCAGATCGAAGTTTGGAATATCTGGGGGGGAATCTGGGAAGCTGTCGAAAGAGGAGCACGACGCCTGTTTAAGAAGGAAAAACCCATATGGAGGCCCCTCTACTTTACCATTTTTGTTCGAGAAGTCCCTACACCAAAGTTCGTCACGTCCAGGTCCTTATACTTTGCAGAATCACATTTTGATATCCCTTTTTGTCTATTTTTCAGTCCCTCTACTTACAATGTGTTAATTTTCCGGTACACAAAAAATTACTTAAAAGATTATAATTTGTAATTTGAAAGACTGGGAGAACAAATAAGTTAAGTAGAGGGACTTCACGAATAAAAAAAAGTACAAGGACTACCTGAATAAAATAGTAAAGTATAGGGGTCTCCGTATAGGTTTTGCCTTTTAAGAACAAAAATTTTGATTATAAAATAAGAGAAAAATAAGAAAAATATTATTTGGTGTCGTATAATGAAATATATTGATAATTAATATAATAATATATATCTCTAATTGTAGAGTTAAAAGTTTCGGATCAAACATAAAAATTAGATTGTCAAAATTCGGAAATTTCGACGTTAAATTAAAAAAAGTAGGTCGGTATATATATATATATATATATATATATATATATATATATATATATATATATATATATATGTAAATTAAAAAAATAGATAAAGGAGAAGGAGAATGGAGGGGGAAGTAAGAATTAAAAAAGAAAAGATAAAGATAAATCATATTTGAGTAAAGGATCAAAAACCTCCCTGTACTTGGCACAAAATATCAAATAAGTCTAATCTCGCAAAAGTGGATCAAATCACCCCAGAACTATACAAAAACATATCAAATACCCCTTTTCCAACTGTCACCCTCGAGAGTGAACGCACCCTTCGGTTTTAGATGGTTAAAAGCTTAAAAGAATCCTTTATTTTCACTTCATTCATTAAAGTGACATCAAAATATTTTAAAATTTCAAATATATCTCCTATATTTTTAAACTTAACAAATCAAGTTAGTTTTTAAATAAAAGATGAAGGATCTCTTTTCACCCTTTTTATTTTCAAATCTAACCGAATTTATCCAAAAAATATAACCCACGATTCATATCCATTCCCGCCGCCGTCTTCTTCTCCAACCCATCGTCGCTGCTCCTCAATTCGTCCCCGGTGCTCCTTAGAAACATTGCTGGTTCGTCTTCCACTCCTACACCTGACCGCCGATTCTTCACATGACGGAGCCACATGGCGGAGGTTAGAAGAACGGACTTTATAGACGGCACCGGTGAGTAAAGAGGAGAAATGGGTCGTTGATAGTTGTGACGGTTGTTCGACATGAAGAAGCTGCTCGGTTATTGCTGCTGCCACCGATTCCCTCAAAAACCTGCCGCCGCCACCGATTCCCTTTGTTGTTGCTGCTGCTGCTGCTCCTGCTATGTCATTAAATCGATGGTGCATTTTTTTTGTTTAATTTGTTTCTTTGATTTCGAGTTTAATTTTGGATTTTGATTTTGAATTCTTAGTTTGGGTAGTTTGTTTGTTTGATTTTATCATTACAGCAATGGTGGTTGTTAACTATTTATATTCAATTGTGGTGTTTATTGTTTAATTATGTTTAATTAGGTTTAGTTATATATAATTAAGCTAATTTGGAAAAAGGGCAGAAAAGGTCACTGTTTTTTTTATTACAGTTTTAATTAATTAGGATTAATTAGAATTTTAATTAAGATTAGTTAGCGTTAATTAGATTTAATTAGAGTTCATATTTTAGATTATGTAATCCCACTCTCTCTTTTGGTCAAAAGGGTGAAACCGATCCGGTTTTACATAGTTCTGGGGTGATTTGATCCGGTTTTGCGAGGTTGGACTTATTTGATACTTCGTGCCAAATTCAAAGGGTACTCAATCATATTTTGGTGGGCGGTGGATGGCTGTCACGACCCAAAATGTTGAGCCGCAACCGGCGCTAGGGAACGGGAGTGGTAGCTCCAGAACCCGTAGCGAGCCTCAAACCACCATTAATTTTTCCCAAATAATAAACAAATAACACAACACAACAGAAGTGGCCTCGCGGTACGAACTGGCCTCGCGGTACTATATACAAAAGTTAGTGTAATAAACATATCACCAGCATCTGGCACTACTAGAAAACAGTCGATTTACGACGGATTTTAGCGACGGATTTTGAATCCGTCGCTAAATCCTAAAACAAATTGGCGGGATGAATCCCGCCAATTTGTTTTTCACTTTTAAAATACGTCGCTAAAAGTAATACATATAGCGACGGAATACCACATCCGTCGCTAAATGCTTACTTTTATCGACGGATTACTAAATTCGTTGCTAAAAGTATTATTTTTATTAAAAAATATATTTATTAAAACAATATTTATTAATTAAAACAATACTAATTATAAAACAATTTATTAAAAAAATTATTTATTATAATTATTTATTAATAAAATAATTATTTATTTAAAAATAATTATTTATAACAAAATTATTATATTAGAATGTGGGAGTAAAGTGTAATAGTAATAATTTGTTGTTTTTATTTAAAATATTTATTAAAAAAATAATTTATTTTTATTTAAAAATAATTAGTATGAAAAAATAATTATTTTATATAATACGGGAGTAAATTGCGGGAGTACCTTTTTGTTACTTTTTGTTATATTTAAATATAATATACATAGATATAAAAAAAAGAATCTGAGCTGGATAAGTTGGAGTCACGCGTGGGGGAACTACAAAGTAAAAGAGGAGTGGATGGGAGTAATGTGAATGATGGGTGACCTACTGGGAAGTTGGAAAATTTGCGATATTTGCAGGTCAGTGCGGGTGTGTGTTGTATAGCCGGTGGGTGTGTGACGGTGGTTGACCGTTTATATAATATTTCATTTTACGGTTTTAATTAAAAAATAATTTTTATTATTTTTAAAAATTAGCGACGGATTTAAATCCGTCGCAAATTATTTTAAATCCGTCGCAAAAAAAATGTATTCCGTCGCTGCAAAATTGGCGACCAGGTATTTGATCCGTCAGAAACTAATATCCTAGTATGCGACACAATTTTCAAATAATCGAATCATACTGATCCAGATAGTCAGACCCGTGAGTGTTCACACTCCACCTCGTCGATCACGATCTATCTCTTAATCCTAAAGTGTGAGTCCAACTCACTAGATACGGGGACTCCAGGCTACATCGTAACCGAGTGCTCACTCGTATCGAATTCATTGTCCAACTTCGAAACTCATATCATATCGTATCATATCACACATGTATATATTAAATCATTTCTCATATGCAAACACACTAGACTGACTCGATACTGGTGATCACACAACCTATTGACACCTAATAGGTAGCTAGTTTCTTCGGATCGCATACTAGTTCTCGTATATATACTTGATAGAAACACATAACACTTAATCAAATTATATATAATACGATGCATATAAACAAACCACGTATATATAAAATTTAATATTAGATAACTTTAATACATAATACACGAAAGTAAAGTGCAACTCACTGTGACCGCTATCCAAGTAATGATGTGGTCGATCTGATAGTATGCTCTCGCTAGTCCACGTCTACTGATCCCACTACTCGCTAACACTTCTGATACATAATGATTAACGTTTAATAATTAGACGTGAATCGCGTGTTTTACGTATAGTACTTTCAATTTCTAGGGTTTAGTTTCATTCTTAATATTATTCATGAATTCGATATTCCTTTATCGTATTCACGATATATCGAACTCTATTTCTCGTATTCAAAAATAGTATAATACTCTTAAGCGTTTTTTGTTATCGCTAATTGCCGAAAACGTCGAGCTAAAACTTTATTTTTCGAATTATCGTGGTCCTTAATCGTTTTTAGGGTCTAATATTCAAAAATATTGAAATCCCGTTCAATTAGGACAAAAAGTCCATTTTGGTCCCAATGGACCCACTGTGCGAGCGCGCAAAGGCACTGTGCGTCTGCACAGTGTCGTGTGCATTCGTACACTTCAGTGTGCGTCCGTAAACCTTGGTGTTCGTCCTCACACCTGGGTATGCGCCCGCACACTTCAAGTGTGCAATCGCACACCGAAGACAGCACCCCGGAAACTCGTTTTTCGGGCTTTTCAACGACATCTAACCTTCCCGACATGCTTAAGACACTAACTCTTTTAAAACCCATCATTTAGTTTTTTTTACCAAAACGATCTAAAAACGTCGAATTCAATATCTCGCTTAATATAACCCAAAAATTCGGATTTTCATACCAATAATCGATCTCTTACCTCGATACAAAGCATAGGACTGATAGAGAATGGAATTCTAGAGAGATCGCCACGAAAATTGCTCGAATCGGACGTCGAACGGAGAAACGGCGGCGAAACGACGAACGAACGAAATTTTGATCAAATAATTTGAAGCTTATGCATTCTCTCTGATTCATATTTCTCCTTCTTATATAACTTGGCAAAAATTCCACTTAAGTCCTTGTTCTTTTTGTTTCTTACCATTTATCATTTAAACTTTTCTTTTATACGATTTAGTTATTCTTAAATTATAGCTTTTACGTATTATTTATATCCAGTAAATAATACGAATCCCGATATTGATATTTTCCCGTCAAAACTCAAAATTTCTATTTCCGACACATAGTGGCTAAATTACCACTTTAGTCCCTGCATTTTATTTTAGGACTTTTTTTGACACTTTTCTTTTCAATTCCAATTCTGACTTTAGAATTGAAATATATTATTAAATTTCTCACATAAAATCTTTTTCCAAAATCGACCTACTAATACTTATTTAGGAAAACATTTCGATATCGCCACTCTAGCGACTCGAAAACGGACATGTGGTCCAATTAGCAAATTAAATATTTTGGAGTATTACAATGGCCTATAAATAGGCCATCCAAGTTTTGAAAAGAGTGGGCCTATAAATAGGTCATCCAAGTTTTGAAAAGAGTGGGCGCGCATAAGGCTCTCTCTTTAGAAAAAAAGGGCAAGTTTCATTCTTTATATTTAATTTTAACTATTTATTGTTCGATAATTAAATGATATTAATTAGTATGAATTAAACTAAAAAAATGTATACTTAATTTACGACTCTAAGAGCAGTTTGGAAAGCCGTCAAAATAATTTTAAAGTACGATTAGGATATTTATGTTTCGACGTTTGATTCGTAATTAGATTCGACGAGTAATCGATCTGTCGCGTCAGAGCACTAGGGTGTTTGACTATAGGGCTATCAGGAGCATACGCTTTTGGGGGACATCAGTTTTGTGCGTTTACTTTGTGGTTTTTACTTTTGGATATTTATATTTAAAATGTTTTTAACTAACAAATCGCTCTAGTATCACATAGCCATGAAAGATCCATTGGAACAAGGTCCCTATTGGTTGTCAATAGGACAGTGTGATCACTAATAGTACAGTAGAGACGAGACTATGTCTCATATAGAGGTCAGTTAAGCCATTGGCGTTGAAAATGCTAGCGACCCTGACTTAACAGTCAGAGACGGTTGAATGGTTATGGTCACATGTAACATTGTGATGGCAGCTTGATGGTTACGGTCCAGACACCCGGCTTATATGGCAGTGATTCAGCTCACGGTCTAACGCCCATGTTGTGTAGGTTGAGACCCATATAATTGCATATCGTATAGGGTTTCATCTGGAACAAGTAATTGGTAATATCTTATATATATACAAATGTTTTATATGTATGCGATTTGAATATTCAATTGTAAATGTGTAGACTCACTCAGAAATATTTATATTTTTGACCCTCCCTGATGTTTTCCCTTTCAGGTTATCAAGTACGAGGTCGGACTTTCACAATAATTCCGGAAGTCGTCGTTTGTATTTGTAGAGCTGCAAGTAGTTGGGTACCGGGAAGTCTGTCTTTCTGTTTTCAGTAGTTCAATTATATTTTGATAAGCTCTGATTTGAACTACTTTATATATATATATATGTTTTAAAAGCTGTGCATTTGTCTAAAATGCTTTTAACCAGTGGTTTAAAGAGATACACTGGTCTTGTGTTAATAAGCATTTTAGCATTGTATTGGGAATAAAGCAGGTACGCCATAAGAGATTGATGTTTGCGCTATGGTTTCTTGAAATACAGTTATGATTTTTTATACGCGTTTTAAGAAAAGGTTTTAAAGTGTTTTCGCAACGAGCTTGCGAACCTTTTTATGTCTTAAACGCGGAATATTTGTATGGGTTTATAGGCTTACTACGGGTTTCGGAGGAACCACTCTCATTCCCTAGCGCCGGTCTCGGCTCGCGTTTCGGGTGGAAATCAGGTCGTGACACGAAAACATATAATCACAGCAATTATGATATTTATGGCACACAATTTAATGGCAAAATCAAAGGAATAATATTGAGGATCCTCAGAATTACTAGTCTGAGTCCTTGGCTCGTTTGCCAACGAGTGGATGCGGAATCCGGCTTCAATCCGGTGCTTGCGCTGCGTTCTTGGAGAATTAACACATACTACGGTGTTTCATGACTTGAAATCGATATGATTTGGTGTGTGTGTGTGTGGTGAAGAATTCGAATTTGACTATTCGAGGGTGGGGCCGAATTTTACTTAATATTTTCTAGGGTTTGTCTGCCACCTTTAGCCAGGCTGGCTTATGGCTGTATTTGTAGGGGAATGGGTAACCTAGGGTTCCCTAAAATCTTCTAGAATCTTCTAGGGTTGAATGAGTGTGAAATAATAAGCCGTTAGGTATTAGGATTAATTAAAAACACAATTGTTTAATTAAATTAGTATTAAAGCTTGATGGCTAAGTAAAAGAGTGCTAAAAGGTATTTTGGTACCCGAAAGTGTTAAAAAGGATTCCTTGGGCCCTAAAGGTTTGGTCATGGTCAATTTCAGTCTATCAAACATGGAAATTGGCCCATAAACTTCTAAGATATGGCAATCAGTCAAATTTCAAGACTTAGATTACAATTTCTTTGGATTTTTATGGGCTATTTCCGTCTAATTACGTTTTAATCCTTCAAGTTTGCAACTGTGCAGATTACACCTTCTGAGATTCCAGCAAGTAAATCGAAAGCTCGTCACCCGGACGGATTTCTCTAGAAATCATCATTGGACGCTTCAGTTCCTTATCACTTTTTACCTGTCCGAAAAATAGGTGTCTACACTTGTCCGAAAAATAGGTGTCTAATAATCGACTTCATTCGAAAATCGATACTTGTATGTCCTACGATACACTTTTTGAAATAAAATCAACTTTGAGTTAGAGTTGTTTAGGAAGTTTTGTTTTAGTTATTTTTTAGATATTCCTAAGATTATGGTTCAAAACCAGATTACTCAATGTTTGTTGTGGAGGGAAGTAGAGCAATATAACAAGTCTGAGATGTGGTTTAAGGTTGGGGGTCGCAGGTTGAAATTCGGTATCGAGGAGTTTTCTTTAGTGTCGGGTTTAAAATTTTACGGGATGTCAATATATACGGTTATTCGACAGTGTCTAATGGAATTTTTGACAAGTGTTTTGATGGTTTGTAGTATTTTTCTAACCGAACTCTTCGAGATATTTTTAGGTGTGAGCGCTGGGATTGTCCGGAAGATGGTTTCAAGATTTCAATTATGCATTTTTTGGATAACATTTTGTTAGCTTCCCCTAAGACAGCTCGTATTCCTTTAAAAAATTTGATGTTTTTTCTGATGAGTTGAATGATTACTCGTGCGGTATTGATGTTTCTAAATATATTTTTGATTCTTTATCCACTAAGGCTATTTTTGGTCCGAGTAATCTTAGGGAACCAAAACATATATAAAAATACTGTCTTCAGGTTGTCCTCTTTTGTCTCTTTGTTGGTTTTATGAATGTTGTCCGAAGATGAAGAATTTCTTTGTTCAGTTTGTTAATGAAGCTGCCATTCCTCACATTTTGAAGTGGTAATCATTTTATTTTCTAAATACATCACAGTTGATAGACATTTTTTTGATGAAGTTGATTTTGAGCAGGTTTATCAATATTTGCATTAATTTTATGTTTAATTTTTTTTATTAATAATTTATGGTCACAAGTGGTTAATATTATGTTGATATTTGGTTTTAATGATTCAGGTGAATATGCGGTCCATTGTTCCAACATCTGCTGAATGGAAAATCCTGCCTTTATATGACATTTTCAAAAGTTATAAAGGAAAGGGTAAGTCTAGAGCAATGTTTTTTAAACCGAACCGGTTTCGTCGGGGATTCATGGTTCGATCGGGTTAGATCGGATGTTTTAATTTTACTAGATATAAATTATTTTTATTAAAAATATATGCAGTTAATTTTTTTATAAACCAACAAATATGATGATGTATTTAAATAAAAATATTTATTAAATTTTATTATGTAAAATTAAATTATAAGTGAATAATTTTCAAAAGTATGTAGAATATATGTAAGATAGAAAACAAACATCGTTAGTTTTTATAATAAATGTTTACTAAAATTTATTTGTTTAAATTTAATTGTGAAAAATAAAATTATAAGTAAATAATTTTCAGAATTCTATACAAGAAATGTTATGTAGGATAGAAATAAATATTTTTAAATTTTATAATACGTGTTTACTAAGTTGAAAATTAAAGTAATATAAATTTATAAAAGAGTATGATATTATATTTAAATAACTTTTAATATAAAATATAGCTACAAATAATTAATATTAAAATTTTAAAAAAATTATATAGTAATCAACTATACTAAAAAAAGAAAGATAATAAAAAAACTTTTTTTTTATCAGAAATTTGCTTGTATTGAAAGGGAACTAAAAGTACATATAAATGAGGACTCAATGAAATAGAGGAAAGAAAAATTAATCATGTGGGTTTGATTGGTTTGGAAGGAAATTTAGACGCTGATTTGGAACGAAATTCCAAAAACCGGGCTTGACCGATTCTTTTTATTAACCAGATTTATCCGGTTTAATCCGGTTACAGGCGGTTTTTATACTATTTGGATTTTAACATATAACCGGACCGGACTACTGGCTGATTCCCGGTTAACCAGGTTTGACCGGTCAGTTCGGTCCATTTTTCAAAACATTGGTCTAGAGATGGCGAAGACGTTGGTGCTGAAGATGGCTATTGTCCGACGTTTCTCATTATGGATGACTTGGATCGAACAAACAGATCTAGTGATTTAGTCGCTATGGAGGAGAAGTTCTAACTCATTTTTGTTGGTCAAAAGCAAATCCACCCTGAAATTTTTAAGTTTAAACGCCATATTAGCAGTCAAGTTTCTAAAGTTTTATGTTGTCACGACCTAATTTCATGAATCGTAACCAGCGCTAGGGTATGGGCATGGCTGTACCAAAACCCGTAGCAAGGCTTGCGGAAAACAATCAAACATATAAATATGCAGAAACACTGCTCGGGGGATCCGAGACTCCAACCTAAGTCTAGCAAATTATATCACAGTTCTAATAAAAATAACTTAAATATCTGAAATGCTCAACATCATGCCTTAAATATAATAATAAAATAATCCAGAGTATACATGCCAATAATAATCAATCGGACAAACCGACAATCCCAATGTGCAATAACCGAAGTAATATATAATCTAGTTCTACTGCGGTCTAAGAGTTCGAAAACAGTGACTAGTTTAAATAACATAAAACCTCCGAGGAATCAAAAGAATCGGATTCGACCAGCTTTCAAAATCATAAACCTGAAAAATTTGGGAAAACAACAGGGTCAGATATACTGAGATGAGTTCGCAATACTATTTACATTTATTAAGTTTAAAACCCTTAAATTAAAACACTTTTATACTAATATAATATATGATTATGGAATAACAGTATTGAAATGATCTCAGCGTAAGTATGACATAGCATACTGTAAAACCCAGAGTTTTACGGGAATAAATCCTCGTTATATACAGTGTAAGCAAGACATTAGTCTGCCGATCCCAGAGTACTTACCGATGCACACAGTCTCGATACAAGCCTATCGAGTAGCTCGTTTCAATTCAGATCCATAATCGCTTAAAACAGTTCAAAAGCATTTATAATACTAAAATAAATTGCGGTATTTAATAAAGCGGTAAATAACACTACAAATTAACTGCTTACTTATCCACGTAAATCTTAACAAACAGCTAACCCTGCGTAGACTCTGAAGCACGAACAGTCGACGGGTCTAAAATAATATATAAGTTAATATCCGAACAACCCCTAACTCTAAAATTATTAGACACCACATAGAACTAGCACAATACCGGGTCAAGCATAAACGTAGTCAGAATAGAATGAACAAATAATCACGTAATGACCCGAGTCAAAAACGAACCACTTCGAGTAACACAATACTCCAAAAACTAAATAAGCCAAGTTTATTGGGTTCCCTCTTTAAAATCCGATCCGTAAAATATTACTTGAATAATATATAAATAATAACTTAAATGAATTCCTCAAATAGTGGGTTAGCCGAGTTACCAATAATTACCAAGCTACCTCACATGTCGGGTGATCCAAGTCTAACCCGAACCAAAATATTTTATCAAATATAAATCAAAGTTTATAATTCTCAAAATTATTTTGATAAAATAAACATAATTATATCCAATTATAAACCATAGTTTATAATTGTGGAAACAACTTTAATAAAATAATAAATCAATATTTAAAACGGAACCCAATAGATTTAACTTTAATTAATCCTAGTTACTACCAAAAACCTAATCAAATAAGTATTAAAACATTTAAGTACTAAATTGAAATTTAGCCAAAATGACATACCAAAAAGATATTTAAAATCGAATATAATTACCCGAGTAATTATATTAATTTAGATTATAAAATAATCATCGTTTTCTATTTACCAATTTATAACTCGAAACGAAAACCAAAAATTAAAAATAAAAATTTAATCACATTGGCCCGTTAAGCCAAAAACCCAAAATAATTATAATTATTAATATCCAATTTGCCATAAATATAAAATAATTGATTAATCTAAAATCATACAAACCAAAATAGGATTAAAATAAATTCTAGATTTAATATAATGACGCCCAAGGTAATTAAAAATCAAAATAAATAATTAAATTTCCGAAGTAAAGTCGAAACTAAATCTGTAGATTTAAAATCAAAATCCATTATAACACAGTTAATAAATAAGTTAAGGAATCAAAGGTTTTTGAGCAAATAAAACAGTGACCAAAAAGGCCCTTTAGCCAAAAAGAAATAAAACTACACAAACTACCACTGCCACATCAATCATCTTCTCCATAAGAGTATAACCCAACTTCAAACAAACAATTTCAACAAAATACTTGCAGTAATAGAAACTGAAAATTCCCATACTACCAAATCAATAATTCCTTAATGAAACAACACATAAATCACAACAACACCTCAAGAAAGATCACCTGAGTCACGCCAATACCAAGAAAAAACCCAAACCAGAAGAAATCGATTGAAAGTAGCTATAAACTCTTTGATAATCAACAACACATAATCTCAAGGAAACAACGAATACGAACCGGGAATGATTGAGACAAAACATAATTGAGAGCTTAACAATTCACTAGCCAATACACCAGAGACTATAACCATTAAAGTAACAACATCACAATCAAATAATAAGAAATCGACAGAGAACCTAGTAACAAAACAGAGAACAATAACACGCACACACGAAGAAATGATGGCGGCTCTAGCGAATAGATTTACGCACCATTTGACGGAATTCTAAAAGAAAAGTTGTAGAGAAATGAGTCTACTTCCACGGAAACGAAACGGATCTGAATTCGATCTCCAAACGGCTGCGAACGGATCGAAAAACGAAAGTATCGTTTTAGAGTTAAAACAGAAAATAACTTGAAAACGGGAAAACGGCGGCGGCTATAACACAAAATATAACGTACCGTTTTATGAAAACTAAGCTCGAACTTGTAGAGGGATGAGTCTACAATCTCAAGAATCAAACGGAATGAAATTTGGTGCTGAAATGAGGGTGAATGAATCAAAATACGTAAGTGTCGTTTTTAGCTAAAAACAGAATTTCATAACTTGAAGCTTACAAAATACACAACAATTTGGCGATGAATTCACGAAGAATCTGAGAGGAAAAGTACGGCTAGGGTTTGATGAAAGTTTGAGGAAGGATTTAGGT
Source organism: Mercurialis annua (assembly GCF_937616625.2). NCBI lineage: Eukaryota > Viridiplantae > Streptophyta > Magnoliopsida > Malpighiales > Euphorbiaceae > Mercurialis > Mercurialis annua. The sequence continues at coordinate 13,763,342 of NC_065577.1, read as the reverse complement.
AGGAAATTAGGTATTTATATGATTCAATTAGGTTAGAAAAATAGGTGAAAAGAATGCCCCTCGCTCGAGACCAGCCAAAAGAATGAAGGTCTCGTTCGAGACTTGTTGGTCTCGAACGAGACCAACACTTAAACAACAGGTCTCCTTCGAGACCACCGTTAATTTTAAAAAGGGTCTCGTTCCAAACGAGACCCGATCAATTTGGTTCAACCTGAAATTTTGGTTGGACCACATTTAGTCAAACCCAATTCCAAATCAAACCAAAATAACAATCGAACCCCCAACGAATTGCAATTACAAAAACGACTCAAAATATTACCGAAACATATAAAATAAATTCAAAATTTTACCGGGTATTACATTCTCCCCAACTTATAAAAAAATTCGTCCTCGAATTTAACAAAAAACCGAAGTAATATAAAATCAGTTATAGTACGCATTAAAACACACATTACTCAAAATACGAGATAACGCATCCTCGACAGAACGAACGAAAAACAATTACGCAAAACAATTACCGATTCCCAAAATTACTCATGACCGAGTGACAACTCAACAGATAAGAAAATAAAGACCGTTTAATTTAGCATAAGCAAAAATGCCACCGCAATCTCAAAAGATTAAACAAAACTCCTACTCAAGGGCAATCTTACCATAACGAAAACTGAGGAGAGCCAAGAAAAATGAAACACCATCTAACTGAAACGCGCTGAAAATTTTACGGACATTCTCCCCAACTTTTTGAATTACGACATCGAAATTACAACTAATTTGAAAACCCAAAAGACCACCACACGCAAACGCGAAAAACTCTAAGATCAACAAATTTGGTACATCAAACGACTTCTCAAACACCACATGTGAACGGATTAGAAATTTATTTACAACCGGAAAATAGCCAACACGCTAAACGAGGAAAAGTTTCAAAATGACAAGATCAAGTCTCCAAGACCACCAAGCAACACCACAAGTGAAGGAACAATCCCAAAATTAAATCGAAATCTTAATAAACCAAACTCCAATGCTACAACTGAAACATACAGACACTCTCTCTAGAAATAATCTTACATCACTCAACGCCTGCGCACTATAAAACTTATCGTGGTCATAATACCAATTACCTCAAATGAGAAAGCTTATCAGCAAATCAAAATGTCGTCCTGCTTATAATTGTTCTTACAAATAACAGCCTAAAACTAAATAACACTAGAATCGTCTCTGTTCAACCAACTAAGATCAGCTCGACAATATCATCAACTTCGAGAACTAAGACGTAAGAAAACACACCAATTTTAAGGAATACATAACTTAAACTTCTGATAGCAATATTTTTCATTCTCGACATTTATCTTTGAATTACCAAAACCTCGAATCCTTTTGAAGATCATTAAGATCAAATCGCAATCAAATGGATTATTGGTTATGCTAAAAAAATTCCAGAAAGACGCTTTCCGTAAACATAATTATATAATAACGCAATCCACTTTTAATTTGAAATCACTAGAACTCAAATTTAATTTTCACTTTCAACCGAAAGAAATTAATCCGTTGAAAAAAAATTCTTTTGTTTGTAAACGTATCAACATAATAAAATACTCTCAATTTGAAATCATAACTGAACCTTACTTTCAAATAATTTCATGATTTTATAAAATCGTTCATTTAGAAAAATCTTAAAATCCACTTTTAAATCAAAACTGATAAATTTCATCACTTCTTAAAAAGTTAAAATTTCACAAATAAGAATTCCTTTATTTACGAAAAATTTCATATTGGTATCAAAACTTTTTGTACAGAAATCGAATCTGTAAAAACAAAATTTCTTTTTAAATTTTTCAGTGTAAATAGACACGCAGAGCATAACCGATTTCCTTAAATAAAAAATCCTCAAATGCATACTCTAAGTTGACACAATTCTTAAATCCGAACTAAACCTCGAGTGCAATCTTATAACCATAATTCCTATTCACCAAATACTGATACTCCAACAAAATTGAATAATTCCTTACAAAGCAACTTCTCCTAAATCACCACAGTCATCACAGAGTATTTGTCTAGTTTCCAACCAGATAAAAATTTCAAAACCGTTTGAAATTTAATAACCTTTTAAATACTATTTTCACAATATAACTCGCAAGTTTATAACAAAACATTTTTCTTGAAATGTCCCATTGATAAAATGTATTTTACATAATTGTGCGCCAGGGTAATGACAGCTCTCATCCCCAAAGAGTTGTATTCAACCCTAATAATTTAATGACGTGATGAATGTTCTAAATGAATATATTAATTATTTCTCTTTTAATTAGTGATCATGCTCAATGCTCAATGCAGTTTCCTATTCGTGGTATTTCAAATGCATGTTCATGACATGTCTGGGCACAATTACGTGATGCAAACATTCCAATTTCTTTAACCAGTTAACATTTGAAATAATTTTTTTTAAAAAAAACCTTTTCTAGACATTACACTCTGTGAGACGTGCACTCATCCATCTTAATATATTTGTCCATCTCCATTATTCTATTCCATCCATTTGAATCGTCATTGACGAATTAGCCCACATCAATAATGAAACTAAAATCTATCTTACAACGAATTTCTCCTCAAATCAAATTGAAGAATTTCTCCAAAGACAACAAAGCAATACGACCGCCTTCACATCTCTACTATCAGTTTTGGCATTTCACCGATCCACCAAAAGATAACACCAGTGTATTTTTACACTAATCAACCTCGAACACAGTTTCCACATTCTTTTCCATAATATCAAAAGCCGAAAGATTTGATACTACAATTTATCACAAACGAGCCCGACGTAGAAACGCATAACGCTCGAAATTTCACGCACGAGGCAAACACTCACGAGAAGAATTATTCCACCGATGCTGATTAATATAAATCAAATCACCTTCCTCTGACCAGGACAGATTAGAAATTCGAATCTGCAAACAGCTCTTGAGAATCGCTCCTCAAATTTGTTGATGACAAAATTAATAACTTCGATTTCCAGAGTCTAATTGTTCGATCCAACTAAACTAATTAGAAAATCTAAACTAATCGCAGGGTCAAAACGAAGGTTCGAAACGCACATCGATACCAATGCCAAAGTTAAGACAAAGAAAAACTAGCGAGTAGTGTCCTCACGTGATACTTCACACAATGAGGTAAACGAGAACAATAACTACCATGGCATAACTTAACCAAACATGAGAGACAAAAATAACAGTATCGTAATTAACAAAATAGATAAAATTTACTTGTAAAAAAGTACTTATCAAAACGCACTTCGAAAGATAAAATTTACAAAATAGATTTCAAGTTCATGTCGAGCCCCACAGTTTTAAAAATCATTTTCCGGAAAACCTCTTTTATCAAACAATAGATATAATTGTTCCCAAACGCCTCAATTTAAAATCATCGAGTTAGCCGAGTGATTACCACTTCCAAGCTCAACTCCAAATTTGGGTGACCCAAGTCAAACCCACAATAACCATCATAAAACGTATACAAAACATTTTCAAATCCGGAAAAATGCATTTCAAAATAAATCTCAATATTTTCAAAATAGGTAGCTCGACGTCATCCAGTAACAACATCAGAATCATAATCCAAGTGAGAAAACAATTTTTCTTTAACAACCTTTTTAGAAACATAAGCTTCAAACAAAATTAGCAATTCGCACACAAGACCAACACCACCAAAGTATTGAGAAACTACAAAATGGTAAAATCACAAATATAATATTAAAATGTCAAAACAATATTCCCTTCTAAAATAATGTTATCTCAAAGACAGTCGTTTTGGAAACAACAATTCAGATGTATCATTTATATTTTTAAAATACAATAAATTCATTTTATTTCAAAAGAATCACCCTTTTGCAATCATCTGTGAAATGTTAAATTTTAAAATATATGAATTTCAATTCACTACAAGATACTGAAAATAATATCTTAGGGTGTCGTGTCCAGACTCTCCATTTGACTTTTTGCGTCAAAATACCAAGTAGGCAAAATTAATTATCTTAAGGAAATTTAAAACCAAAACGTGGCCATCAACATGATCCACAAACGTGATAAAGATACTTTTTTTTCTGTAAAAAATCATTTAAACTCAAAACAATGCTAACATTAACATTATCAAAGCTCGTGACCAAAGCCAGAAGTACTCTCAAAATAGTTCAACATTAACAATTTTATTAAGGGCATAAAAGCCAGAATACTATCACCCAGCAAAATGCATCATCAATATGATAAGAAAAATAACATCATACCCAAGCATGAATTAAAGCAAATTACCAACATAAGATTTCCCGAGAAATCTTATGTTGGTAATTTGCTAGAAATCAAAAGCAATAAAAATCACCCAAGTGAAACGGCATCAACAACAAAAATATAAGCATCAAATCAGAACATAAAAATGACTAACTCGACACATTCCTATCGGTGTAGGCAGAAAGTTTAAAATTAAAAGATGACGTTTCAAAAGACAAGACACAAATGCTAATTCCGCAGTAGTACCCATGACTCAATAACAACTTGGCAGAGTAAACACATAGCATACAAATGGCCTTGGTTTGAAACCAAAGCTCTGATACCAAGTTTGTCACGACCCAATTTCATGAATCGTGACCGGCGCTAGGGTATGGGTATGGTCGTACAAAAACCCATAGCAAGGCTTGCAGAAAACAATCAAACATATAAATATGCAGAAACACTGCTCGGGGGCAACCGAGACTCCAACCTAAGTCTAGCAAATTATATCACAGTTCTAATAAAAATAATTTAAATATTTGAAATGCTCAACAGCATGCCTTAAATATAATAATAAAATAATCCAGAGTATACACGCAAATAATAATCAATCGGACAAACCGACAATCACAATATGCAATAACTGAAGTAATATATAATCTAGTTCTACTGCGGTCTAAGAGTTCGAAAACAGTGACTAGTTTAAATAACATAAAATCTCCCTCGGAAGGGACTAGGACTAGGATTAGGATCTATTGGAATGGAAGAGTTAGCCTTAGGACAGGAAATGCATATATTCTAGTTACAACACTTAAGGCAGTAATTGTAGCTGCAAAATCCCCATGTGTCCGAGGAATCAAAAGAATCGGAATCGACCAGCTTTCAAATCATAAACCTGGAAAAATTTGCGAAAACAGCGGGGTCAGATATACTGAGATGAGTTCGCAGTACTATTTACATTTATTAAGTTTAAAACCCTTAAATGAAAACCCTTTTATACTAATATAATATATGATTATGGAATAACAGTATTGAAATGATCCCAGCGTAAGTATGACATAGCATACTGTAAAATCCAGAGTTCACGGGAATAAATCCTCGTCATATACAGCGTAAGCAAGACATTAGTCTGCCGATCCCAGAGTACTTACCGGTGCACACAGTCTCGATACAAGTCTATCGAGTAGCTCGTTTCAATCCAGATCCATAATCGCTTAAAACAGTTCAAAAGTATTTATAATACTAAAATAAATTGCTGTACTTAATAAAGCGGTAAATAGCACTACAAACTAACTGCTTGCTTATCCACGTGAATCTTAGCAAACAGCTAACCCTGCGTAGACTCCGAAGCACGAACAGTCGACGGGTCTAAAACAATATATATGTTAATATCTAAGCAACCCCTAGCTCTAAGATTACTAGACACCATATAGAACTAGCACAATACCGGGTCAAGCATAAACCTAGCCAGAATAGAATGAGCAAATAATCACGTAATAAGCCGAGTCAAAAACGAACCACATCGAGTAACACAATACTCCAAAAACTAAATAAGCCAAGTTTATTAGGTTCCCGCTTTAAAATCCGATCCGTAAAATATTACTTGAATAATATATAAATAATAACTTAAATGAATTCCTCAAATAGTGGGTTAGCCGAGTTAATAATAACTACCAAACTACCTCACATGTCGGGTGACCCAAGTTTAACCCGACTCAAAATATTTTATCAAATATAAATCAGAGTTTATAATTCTCAAAATCACTTTGATAAAATAAACATAATTATATCCAATTATAAACCATAGTTTATAATTGTGGAAACAACTTTAATAAAATAATAAATCAATATTTAAAACGGAACCCAATATCTTTAACTTCAAGTAACCCAAGTTACTACCAAAAACCTAATCAAATAAGTATTAAAACATTTAAGGACTAAATTGAAATGTAGCCAAAATGACAATACCAAAAAGATATTTAAAATCGAATATAATTATCCGAGTAATTATATTAATTTAGATTATAAAATAATTATCGTTTTCTATTTGCCAATTTATAACTAGAACCGAAAACCAAAAATTAAAAATAAAAATTTAATCACGTTGGCACGTTAAGCCAAAAACCCAAAATAATAACTAATTATTGATATCCTATTTGCCATAAATATAAAATAATTGATTAATCTAAAATCATACAAATCAAAATATGATTAAAATAAATTCTAGATTTAAAATAATAACGCCCAAGGTAATTAAAAATCAAAATAAATAATTAAATTGCCGAAATAAAGTTGAAACTAAATCTGTATATTTAAAATCAAAATCCATTATAACATGGTTAATAAATAAATTAAGGAATCAAAGGTTTTTAAGCAAATAAAACAGTGACCAAAAAGGCCCTTTAGCCAAAAAGAAATAAAACTACCCAAACAACCACTGCCACCTCAATCATCTACTACTTAAGAGTATATAACCCAACTTCAAACAATCAATTCCAACCAAATACTTGCAGTAATAGAAACCGAAAATTCCCATGCTACCAAATCAACAATTCCTTAATGAAACAACACATAAATCACAACAACACCTCAAGCAAGATCACCTGAGTCATGCCAATACCAAAAAAAACACTGAAACCAGAAGAAATCGTTTGACAGTAGCTATAAACTCTTTGATAATCAATAAAACATAATCTCAAGGAAACAACGAATACGAACCAGGAATGATTGAGACAAAACATAATTGAGAGCTTAAGAATTCACTAGCCAATACACCAGAGACTATAACCATTAAAGTAACAGCATCACAATCAAATAATAAGAAATCGGCAGATAACCTAGTAACAAAACAGAGAACAATAACATGCACAGATGAAGAAACGACGGCGGCTCTAGTGAATAGATTTACAAACCGTTTGACGGAATTCGAAAAGAAAAGTTGTAGAGAAATGAGTCTACTTTCACGGGAACGAAAAGGATCTGAATTCGATCTCCAAACGGTTGCGACCGGATCGAAAAATGAAAGTATCATTTTAGAGTTAAAACATAAAATAACTTGAAAACGGTAAAAAGGCGGCGGCTATAACAGAAAATGTTACGTACTCTTTTTGAAAACTTAGCTCAGATTTGTAGAGAGTTGAGTCTACAATCTCAGGAATCAAACGGAATGAAATTTGGTGTTGAAACAAGGGAGAATGAATCAAAATACGTAAGTGTCGTTTTCAGCTAAAAAAGAATTTCATAACTTGAAGCTTACTGAATTACACAGCAATTTGGCGATGAATTCACGAAGAATCTGAGAGGGAAAGAGTGGCTAGGTTTGATGAAAGTTTGAGGAAGGATTTAGGTAGGAAATTAGGTATTTATATGATTCAGTTAGGTTAGAAAAATAGGTGAAAAGAATACCCCTCGCTCGAGACCAGCCAAAAGAATGAAGGTCTCGTTCGAGACTTGTTGGTCTCGAACGAGACCAACACTTAAACAACAGGTCTCGTTCGAGACCTGTTGGTCTCGAACGAGACCACCATTAATTTTAAAAAGGGTCTCGTTCGATCAATTTGGTTCAACCTGAAATTTTGGTTGGACCACATTTAGTCAAACCCAATTCCAAATCAAACCAAAATAACAATCGAACCCCCAACGAATTGCAATTACAAAAACGACTCGAAATATTACCGAAACTCATAAAATAAATTCAAAATTTTACGGGGTATTAAATAAGTGTTGTGAAACAGTTGTTTTTAAAGATTAATTTAGATGTTGATCCTAAAAAGATAAAGTATCTTCATTCATTAATCATTTAGTTTTTGATTTTCTTTTTATGTTTTCTGTTTGTTTTTATAAATATTTGTATTAATCATTATTCACTATTTTAATATTCTTATTTATGTCTAGGTTGATGGTTTGTCTACTTCGAAAAAAGATGCTACATCATCTAGTGACGATAACGGTAGTGATAGCGATGAGAAGTGCGTCTTTGGTAAAACATCAGTCTCTGAAGATCCTACCGACTTAGCTAAGTCTTCTTCTGATGATTGCGAGCCAATTTCGAAGGTTTAGTAATACTCAAGTTGTTCTTATTTCAGTTTATATTTTTGGAACTAAAAGTTAACTATATATGAAATGAATATGCACTATATTTTGTTTATCAAGCTGTCAGTAATAACCAGCAACAATCTTCGAGTAGGCGGACATCTGGGGTGGTAAAAGAAAAAATTGATTTTGTTGCTGAGTAAAATTTTAAAAAGGATAGCTTCAATGCTAGCTTTATTGGAGTTGAGCAAGGCATTGAGGATCCTGTCAACCGATTAAATCTTACACCGGAGAAACAAAATACTGACAAGTTTGCGTCTGTAAATGCAAACATTGAGGATAAGAGCTCTAATGATAAGCCATTGATCAAAAAAGCTGCAAATGAAGATGCGGCTGATGAGAAGGTTGTTAATGAAGTTGCTATTGATGGTGATGGCGATGGTTCTTTATTGGACGCCACGATTTCGGAGAAGGCTGATCGTGAAGTTAATGACATTCCAAGTGCCAATATTGAGAACGGTGCAATTGATGGTGTTGCGGATTCCGTCAACCGATCAAATCTTACACCGGAGAAACAAAGTGCTGATAACTTTGCGTCCATAAATGTAAACATTGAGGATAAGCACTCCGACGACAAGCCATTGAGTGAAAACGCTGCAAGTGAAGATGTCGCTGATGCGAAAGTTGCTAATGAAGGGGCTATTGATGGCGATGGTTCTTCATCTGAGGCTATAATTTCGGAGAACGCTGATTGTGAAGTTGATGACAATGAAACTGCCAATATTGAGAATGATGCAAGTGATGGTATTGTTGATTGTGAAAACTTCATTTGTCCTATGGATGTTGAGACATCTACTGGCATTAATATACTCGATGATGTTATTACACAAAAAAAAATTAGATTCTATTGTTTGAGCTTTTGTTTCCAATGAGGTATATTTTCTAACTTGTTATTTTTTTCAAATTATTTATGTTATTTATCACTTATTCAATTTGATAGGTTTCGATCCAACCTCTATCTATAATTGAATACCCAACTTGGAATCTATCTACTTAGGTTTTTGATCAAACAATTAAAAATAATATGACATCTTATGCCGAAAGGAAGTCACAAGTTGAAACTGAACTTTACTGTTTTTTTTTCCAAGTATTTTAATGGTAAACATTTAGTACATATTTAGCTCATATCAGGTTACCAAAACCCTTTTTAATGTTTTTGAAAGTTGATTATGCATATTTGAATTTTGGTACTTATTCTCTATAAACTTCTTTTCCGTTCATTTATTATCAATAGCTTTATTCAATTTAGTTTTTATTAAATTGGTTTCCCTATTATGCTTTCGCTTGTTTAGGTTGAAATGTACTGAAGGACAGTATCGGTAGTGTTTGTATATGTCCTTTCAATGACAATGGTAGTAGTTTGCTCATGTGAGTAAGCATGAAGCTTTCATGAAATGGATTGAAGAAGGACATGTTAGGAAGTTAAAGTCACTATCATAATATATGTTACTTTTGTGAACTGGCGATTTTAATATTAAAGAAAAACGAACTTGGCTTGCTTTCTCATTGTACACGTATGGATGTGGAAATAAGAAATCTTCGGCTTGAGTGAAGATGAAGCTCCTCTAAAAATTAAGGGGAATGATTAGTGTTTTTTAAATTTCAGTTCTTTCTTTGAATTTCAGGAATATTATTTGGTTAAATGTTCCGTATTTTCATACGATGAAATTGTTTATTATTTTGTTCGTCTGGTATTACAGATTCGATAGTTTTAATTTAATTTTTTTTGCTTTTATTCCAACTAACCTTTATGGTTACTTTATTTTTAATATGTGAACCTGATGTGAACCTATATCAATTGAACTACTTTAATTAAATTTTTAATAAAATTTGTCTTGCTTCTCTTTACAATCATAAATGACATTTTATATAGAGACGATTTTGAGATTTAGTTTAATATACAAATTAAATATCTCTTTTAAGTGAAAAGTACTTGACAGACTACAAAACTGAAAATCAACATGATGTGAACTTGATGTGAACCTATATCAAATGAACTACTTTAATTCAATTTTAAATAAAATTTGTCTTTCGGCTCTTTATAATCTTAAATGACATGTCATATGGAGAGAATTTTGATATTTAGTGTAATATAAGAATTGAATAACTGTTTTTAATTGAAATATAATTGACAGTCTATAAAACTAAAAGGCAACCTGATGTAAACCTGAAATAATACCACATAATGAACTATTTTTTCTTATGCATACTCCTCCAAGTCTTCACATTGTGTCCATAAACATGACATCTGCTGCACTTGTTATGACCTATAGTTTCCCAAGCAGACCTGATAATTTTCTTTTTAGGTCTTCCCGACTTTGTTCTTTCTTATGGTGGATTGACAATCTTCTGTGCTACTTCTTCTAGCACATTTAAAAGACTCTTATCTGGCGCAACTCATTAGTTGCGGGCGCTACTTAAGATTTTCACGGGCGCTACTGGAGGTTTGAAAAACCCTTAGATTCTCTTCATGTGTCATGGGCGAGACTAAGAGACATCGCGGACGCGACATTCATACTCGTTTCAATCTTCAAAGGTCATATTTGAATCTCCTAATGAAGATGTGCCATGTGGCACATTACCGTCGACCTTTTTAGAAGTCAACGGAGGGCGCGACCTCAAGGAGTAGTGTAATATCCCGTAAAAATTTAATTTATTCTCGATGAAATTCCGGTAATTTTCGGGTTCTTTTCGATGGTGGTTTGGGTTGTGGTTCAACCGAAATGGTTGAACCACTCTCTTTAAAATCAGGTCTCAAAGAGACCGGATTTTGTATTGAGTTTCGAACGAAACTCAAGGTCTCGTACGAGACCTTAACAAATAAGGCATGGTCTCGTACGAGACCATGGTTCTCGAACGAGAACAGCATGAAATTTGCTGTTCTCGTTCGAGAACAGCGTACCCTTGCGTGAGGGGTATTTCAGACCTTCGTATCTCCTATTTTCTTCCTATAATTACGTATTCTTTTAACTCTAATCCTTTCCCCACTCTTCAGAGAAACCATAGCCGTCATTCCCTTCCAATTTCGCTGAGAAATCGCTGTTCGAAATCCTTTTTGAAGTTGACAGAATATTCATCGGTAAGTGGGTTACAATTTCAGTTTTTACTTTCGAACAACATTACGTAATTTTGATTGTTCTTATTCGTTTTTAGATCGAAATCAAAACCGTTTGATCTCAGGTGTTCTAGACTCACATACCTTCGATTCCCCACCTTGATTTCGCAAAACGGTACGTGATCGACCTCGTTTCAATTGCCGTTCGGTTTACCGTTTTGAGTTTGTTATAAACTGTTTCTTGCCTAGGATGTTACTGCCGATTACCTTCATTGTCTTGGGCCAAGAAATTGATTGCTGTTATGGTTATTAACATCCCTGGTTATTAAACTTGATTAACCGTATGGTTTGAGTCGTATTTTTCCGTTGTGTTTAATCGCCGTACGTTTATCTCTTCCTTGTTCTTTTACGGTTTCTATATAATATTGGTTAAGTAATTAGTGTGTTAGTTGTTCATGATAAGTTGGTGTATTAGTTTGAATCTTATATGGTTAATGATTAGAGGAAGCTTGGTTGTGGTTCCTCTGCTCATGAATTACAATATTGATATGTTGAATTTATTTGTTAAAGAAGATGATGTGGTGTCTAATGCTTATTTGCTGTCTTGATTTGTGTTTGGTAAAAGGTCCTTTCAAATCACTAAATTGTTGATTGAATTCAATTGAGTTGGAGAGAATTAGTTTGATTGGATATTAAGTGATGGATAAAGGACCAGAACAAGGGACAAGACTCACTACAACGGCCCTGAATATGGACCCAGAGACCGATCTATTCAGGTCCTTGACCCAGTATGCAGCTATAACAGCTGAAGATATCAAGATAACACCGAAATCCCTTAAGATCAGGGCTAGAGGCGAATCTCAAAGAGAAGACTGAAACTAATAGAGAAACAATCCTATTATGATACAAAGACTATGCAATGTATATATAGACGAAGCCTAAGCCAGGTAACTCTCAGATTCACTTCTCATCATTACTCTCACTGAGACCTCATCAGAGACTGACTTAGGCATCGGAGGGTGTTCAAGCCAACACCGGCTCGAATCCTTCTAACTTGTTGATCTTAGCAGGTGGGAGCTCAGCGACAATAGTGACAAAGACGATCATCAAAACCATCATTTGGCGCCGTCTGTGGGAATGACATTCGTTTCTAATATAAGTTTTAATCTTGGTTTTGAAGACGGAATCGATGGAAGAGAAGAACCACCACTGCCGGGAGTGATCGTGACAACAGCAGGCTACCAGCAAGCGGTGGTCCGATCATCCCACCCCTGATACCCGAAGGAGGAATCAGATTTAACGTTCTGATCTCCAGTGGGACCGTACCAGCAATCACGGGAGTCGCGTACGACATCACACCACCACCCATGATGAGAAACGTTCAGGGCATACACCCACTAAGGAACACAACCTCGCCGTGGGGATATTATACTCCACAATACCGGCCACCTATGACCTACCAGCAACCGGCAGGAGGATGGTATCCAGGTTACTATCCGTGGAGTCAACCTAATCAACCAGGGTATCCGCGACCCGTCCAGCCTATTCCCTTCCCGTCCCTAGACACAGAAGGAATAGTAACGTCAACGGCGCAGATACCCCCATACGTACCCAGGGGGTGCCTATGCCACCCCTCTATCATGAGGCAGTAATGAAGAGCATCAATGACTTCCAGGACCACCTGATAGGACTGGCGAGAGATCAGGAAAAATTCGCAGAAAAGCAAAACCAGGGAGTTGACGCAGAGACCAGACGTAGAGAGGATCCCCCAGTCACTAAGGAAAAATAAAGAGGAAACGCACCGAGAAGAGGACAATCTGAGCCCGTACTACAAAAGGAGAAGGAGGGGCTAGACAAGGGACCCGGAGCAATCCCGCTCCTTGGAGACAAGACAACCCAGGAGAAGGTCGCAGAAGCAGCGGTGCGGAACAGCGGTCGAATTCATGTAATTGAGGACGACAAATCAAAGGGAACCAAGATGTCAGGGAAGCACAGCAAGGACGCAGAAAGCCATTCATCCAACAAGAGGAGGGGAGCGGACGAAAGGAGCAACATTGACGAGAAAATTAAGAACTCCATGAAGAAGTATCAGAAGGAAGGCAAGGGAACAGAGGAGGAGCGAGAGGACGAACACTCCCCACTCAACTCAGAGATACAGTCGGTAAGGTTCCCTTCGAGGTTTAAATTACCAACTTTTTAGCCTTTTGATGGAACAGGAGATCCGAAAAGCCACATCTTGAAGTTCAAGACGATCATGATGCTACAAGATGTAACTGATCCCATGCTCTGTAGAGTGTTCCCTGCGACGTTAAAAGTATCGGCGCAAAAATGGTACTCATGTCTCAAGGCAGGGTCAATAAGTTCTTTCTCCGACTTAACATCAGCATTCAAAGCAAGGTTCAGAACAAATATCCCCATGCAGAAGAGTTCCAGCGACTTGAGGAAGTGCAAGCAAGAAGAGCAGGAGAGCAGGAGACCCTCAAAAATTTCGTAGAAAGATTCAACACGGAAGCAGTGCAAATCGAAAATCTGAACCATGACACAGCCATCGAAGCAATGAAAATGGGAACAAAGTTTGAAGAACTCCGTGACAAGATCCTAATGAAAAAGCCGACCACCTTTCAAGACTTAATGCTGATCGCTCATAAATATGTGGAACTAGACGAAGCCCGAAGAACCCTCACGAAACAACATGAGCACACCAAGCAGGGTAATTGATTCTAGGGGTCACTGTACTTTTCAAGAATTACAAAATGGTGACCGAACTTCAAAACGTAACAAAATGGTTACTAAACTTTCAAATAAGTGATTTTGGAAGGTTTTTAAGTGTTTTACGGTCAAATTATACATATGTAGTAATCAAATTTTGATTATTTATGACAAATAATACCTTATATTTCATATATACACACAATCAAGAAAAAATTGACTCGAAATATTTTTCTTCGGTGACCAAAAATCCTTCTATCTTAACATAACCAAATAGTATAGTAACTAAAATGTTACGTTTTGAAGTTCGGTCACCATTTTGCAGTTTTTGAAAAGTACAGTGACCTCCAAAATCAATTACCCCACCAAGCAGGATAGTTCTAGATATCGAGGGAAGAAGGAAGAAGAAAGGCCACAGACTCAGCGATATGGCGCAGGGCATAGACCCTACGATTTCACCCCGTTGAATAAAGCCCCAGTATACATACTCAGCTGGATGAAACAAAACCGAGTGATGTTCAACACACCCCGGAAGATGGATCCGGACATCCAGAGAGACAAGAGCAAATACTGTCGTTTCCATGAGGGCTATGGCCACGACACGAACAGATGTTGGGACCTCAAGAGAGAAATAGAGCAGCTAATCCAGTCTAGACTCTTGAAGAAGTTTGTCAACGACAGACCCGGAGATAAAAGAAAAGGGGAGTCAACAGAAAAGGAGGAACAAAACTAGAAGCAGAAAGAGGTCGCAGGCGTAGTAAACGTGATAGAAGGAGGAGAGCCCTACAACAATAATAAGAAAAAGAAAAGGAACAGAAGAGGGTCGGCCACGGTGTTCGCAATTGAAAGAGAAGTAATCCCAGAGATATCGTTCGGGCCAGACGATGGACATCATGTGAAGGGACCACACAATGACGCGTTGGTGATAGAAGCCATAATCAGAAATCACCTAGTAAAACGGATACTGGTAGATGAAGGCAGTTCTGTGAACTTATTAACCTTGGAGGCATTCAAAGAGATGAAAGGCTCAGCAACAGACCTGCGGAAGTCCTCAGTCCCACTAGTAGGCCTGGGAGGGGCACCAATACGTCCGGAAGGAACAGTAAGCTTATATGTAGAATTGGGAAATAGAAGTGAAGGGCCAGTCAAAAGGATGCATGCTCAGTTTAATGTAGTAGACCTTCCCCTGGCCTACAACAGCATACTGGGCAGACCATTCTTATACCGGTCGGGAGCAGTGACTAGCATCAGACTGCTGACCCTGAAAATGCCAACGTCATCAGTGATAGTAGTAGTTAGAGGAGACCAGGAGATAGCTAAGGAATGCTGCTTGGTAAGGACAAAGGAAGACGAGAGCTTGACTATTGAGGCGTTCCCAGGAGACGCAGTAGAAGAGGAAGAGTCACAAGGAGCAGAACCAGTAGGCGTCATGAAAGAACTTCACCTAACTGAGACCAAGATGGTCAAAGTAGGCACTGATGTACCAGAAAAGGTAGCGCAGGAAATAACAGAGATACTGAAAAAGAACGTGGAGTCTTTTGCCACTGAACCAACAGAGATCGTGGGAATCGATCCCAAAGTAGCGTCGCACAAGCTGAACGTGATCCCAGGGAGCGTACCTAAAGTCCAAAAGAAGAGGAGATTCACTGAGGAGAGGCAGAAGATAATCGCAGACGAAGTAAACATATTGGAGGCAGCAGATTTCATTCGCGAAGTTTTCTACCCTGAATGGGTGGCAAATGTGGTCCTAGTAAAGAAGGCAAACAGGAAGTACAGGATGTGCGTCGATTTCACAGATTTGAACAAAGCATGCCCAAAGGACAGCTACCCGCTCCCCAACATAGACCAGTTAGTGGACTCAACAGCCTGCTATCTCCTATATAGCTTTGTAGACGCAGCGCAAGGGTATCATCAAATACCGATGGAGGAGAAGGATCAAGAGAAAACTTCATTCGTCAATGACCGAGGCACGTACTGTTACAAAGTCATGCCGTTTGGATTAAAGAACGCAGGAGCCACCTATCAACGTCTAGTCAACTTTATGTTCCAAGACCAGCTGGGGAGGAATGTAGAAGCCTACGTGGATGACATAATTGTGAAAAGCCTGACAGCAGAGGAACACGCCCAGGACTTAGAAGAAACCTTCAAAGTCCTGAACAAGTTCGGAATGAAACTCAACCCGGCAAAATGTGCTGTCGGTGTTAAAGCAGGGAAATTCCTAGGCTATTTGATCAGCCAACGAGGAATAGAAGCAAACCCGGAGAAGATCCAAGCAGTGATGGATATGAAGGCCCCCCAAAGTGTGAGGGACGTACAGAAGTTGAATGGCAGAGTCACTGCGCTGGGACGTTTCATTTCTTCCTCAGCCAAAAAATGCCTGCCGTTTTTCAAACAACTCCGGAACATGAAGAAATTCAAATGGGATGAGGATTGCCGAGTCGCATTCGAAGAATTGAAGTCATTCTTGACTAACCCGCCCCTACTGAGTAGGCCCGTAGCCGGGGAGAACCTGTACCTGTACTTATCGGTAGGGAGAGAGACTATCGCCTCAGTACTAGTACGGGAGGAAGAGGAGGAGCAATGGCCGATATACTACATAAGCAGAACGCTAAAAGGGGCAGAGCTCAATTACCCAACCATAGACAAACTTGCACTTGCCGTCGTCATAACCACCAAAAAGCTCAAACCGTATTTCCAAGGACACACAGTCATAGTGCGCACAAACCAGCCTTTGAGGAAAGCAATGTATCGACCTGAGACTTCGGGACGATTGGTCAGTTGGTCGGTACAACTGGGAGAGCACGACATCAGGTACGAACCAACGACCACCTTGAAAGCCCAGGCACTCGCGGATTTTGTGGCAGAGATGACAGAGAAACCGTGTGACTCAGTAACCGAGGAGTTAACATGGAACCTATTCGTAGACGGAGCCTCCAGTGACCAAGGAGCCGGAGCAGGCGTAGTCCTATTAGGACCTCACAAAATCGCAATTGAGTATGCAGTACACCTAAGCTTCAAGGCTACCAACAATGTGGCAGGTACAAATATGTTTTATTCATTTCTCAGGCAAATATTTCTGCCATACGCTAACAATGTAGCAGAATATGGGGCCCTCTTAACAGGACTCGAAATCGCAATTGAAGTAAAGGCGGAAAAGTTAAAAATCCACAGTGATTCCCAACTAGTCACTAGCCAGGTTCTGGGACAATTCCAGACCAAGGACCAGAACATGGCGAAATACATGGCAAGAGCAAAGGAACAACTCAAGAAGATCGAAAAGAACGGAGGACAATGGGAAATAATACCCATCCCCAAATAAGAGAACACCAGAGCAGATGCAATAGCCAAGGCAGCCGCAGTGAAAAGCCAGCTATATGTATCACTCCAAATGAAGGAGGAACGGATAACACCAACAGTAGAGGAGCAGCAGGTGTTACCAGTCGCAGTACTTGATCCATGGATGCAACCCATAGTGGCATATTTGGCGGACGGAGTCCTACCTGAAGGACGTACCGAGGCGGCTAAGCTAGTTCGAATTTCCTCAGTTTACTCACTAATAGAGGGAGCACTGTACCGGAATTCAGTCACACACCCATGGTCTAAATGCATATCACTAGAAGAAGGAAGCTACATCCTTCGGGAAATCCATGAAGGAGAATGTGGAGCTCACGTGGGCGCAGTCACTCTATACAGGAAAGCAATGTTACAGGGATTTTATTGGCCCACGATGAAAAAAGACGCTGAAGAAATGGTCAAGAAGTGCGATAAATTCCAGTAATTTGGGTCGCTCATCAGAACCCCAGCCGCTCACCAGTCAACTATTGGAAGCCCTTGGCCTTTCATGATCTGGGGAGTAGACATACTGGGACCTTTTGTCCCAGCGAGAGGACAGGTAAAGTTTATAGTCGTCGCAGTCGACCATTTCACCAAGTGGATAGAGGTACAACCCATGAGCACCATTACAAGTAAAAAAATCCAGAAGTGGTTATCAAACGAAGTCATGAGCAGGTATTTTGTGTTTTCATTTTTTCCTTTAGTCAAAAGCAAAACAAAACCACACATTAACATGTCACAGGTTCGGCACTCCACATGCCCTAGTCACAGACAACGGGAAGCAATTTGACTGCGCCAGCTTCAGAGATTTCTGCACTGGGCTAGGAATTCTCTTAAAATTCTCCTCAGTAGCACACCCGCAAACCAACGAACTAACAGAAGTCACCAACTGCACCATCCTTTCTGGAATAAAGAAGAGGCTAGGAGACTTAAAAGGGAGATTGATTGATGAGCTTTATCATGTGGTCTAGGCCTATCGAACCACCCCCAGAAAAGCAACAGGGGAAACCCCATTTCGCCTCACGTATGGCACCGAAGCTGTTCTCCCAGTAGAACTTGTGATGCCGACTTTACGAGTTCAGGTCTTAGACGAAGATCACAACGAGGAGTCCCTGAGGCTATGCCTGGACCTCCTCGAAGAAAGAAGACAGCAGGTAGTAGTCCGAGCTGAGGCATATCGCAGGCAGATGACCAAGTACCACAACGCCCGAGTCAAAGAAAGAAAATTCGAAGAAGGAGACTTAGTCCTGAAGAAGGCAGAAATTGGAAGAGGAGCCGCCGGAGTTGGAAAATTAGAGGCCAACTGGGACGGTCCATATCGCGTAGTAGCAGTAGTCGGCAAGGGAGCATACAAAATAGCTCACCTAGATGAGACTCCATTACCCCGGACTTGGAATGTTGAAAATCTGAAGCTATACCTTCAGTAAAAGATGTAACCACCATTCATGAATAAAGTTACTTCTTTTCTTCTTACTTCCTTTAATTTATTCTGCTATTTATGTCAACCACAAGAGTTGAACCAGTAGTATGACGAAGACGCAGGACGAAGCTACACATGTTCATATAAAAGTATATGACGCAACAAGACGACTCTGCAACCAGTCGCCAACACTTGAAATATGAAAATACAAATTTTTCAGTTAACCAAAAGAAGGGAGTCTACTATAAAGACTCCCCAACTACGTACAAAAGCTACCTAACAAGTAGCAAGAAAAAGAAACAAAACGGCCAAACACACGGCCTATACATCTTCCTCTGGCAGGGTCGCTCCCTCCTTTGGACCAACCGCATCTCCTACGGGAAGCAAAACGTCAATTGGGTCCACGTCACCCAGCCCTTGGTCTGAGGCACTAGCTTCAACATCGGGGGTAAACTCAGTAGACAGCGCAGCCACCTCAGTCCCAGCAAGAATTTCAGAAGAAGGCGTCACTTCCTTCTCCTCAGCACCTTTGACATTCTCCTCGGATCCGATCGCATCAATAGCCCCATCATTAACTACATCCGACGGAAGAATAGGAGAGACACTCCGCCCTGCTTTCTTTGCAGCCACCTTGGCCGCAACACGCTGACCCAGCGCGCGAAGATCAATGGACAGGAACTTACTTATATCATACTCCGGGTAATCTGCACGCACAATTTTAATGACGGTAGAGCAGAAATCAGTCAAACACCCGCTTACGTACACATTAGCATCCTGTCTGCTACTTCTCTGCTCCTGCAACAACTTGTCATAGGACAGCCTCAATTCCATCAGAGCATTCTCACGATCAGAGACCTTTTTCTCCATAATTTTCAGGCGATCAGCAGCCGTCTGACTCAGCTTGGACAACCTGACCTTCTCCGTAGCCGCAGTTGCCCAAAGGGAAGCCATCTCCTTTTCATGCTTGTGACTCAATGAGACCATCTCATCTCGGTGACGACGCATCAAAGCATTCCCTTGCAAAAGCTGACAGAACACAGTACGAATAAACAACTAAACAAAAACAGAGAAAAAGAAGAAAGAAAAGACAACGAGGAGGGAATTATTTCAAACCTGAAGTAAAGCGATGTCAACCCGGTCACAGGCATCACTTTCCGAGAGATCGGTCCAGGACTCCATATCCTGAGGGAATTGAACAAACTGCGAGCAAAGAGACGCAATACCAGGAGAGGTCACAGTCACATTGTCCACGTTTCGCTCCAACCACTCCCTGGGACTGGGGCAAGCATCCAAGTTCGTTTTCAGTCGCTTGGCGGAGCCCTGTTTGGCTTTGTCACGACCATCACGGTTCTTTTTCGCAGAAGGGGCAGCCAGGGTGGCATCTATGGACTTCTCCAACTTCACCACAGGCTTAGGAGGAAGAGAAGTAGACGCTGGAACAACACCAGTAATCACAGGGACATCTTCATCAAAGGACAATTTCAACGAATCAAGATAGTTATCACCCATATCTGCATTTGCCAAAAACAAACGAATCAAAAGATGAATAAACATCAAGTAAAAGAAAACGAGACAAATTGAAGCATACTATGAGAGGCAGTCAAATCTACATAAGATGCAGTAGGAGAATTATGGCAAGATTGAGATAAGGTACCCTCACTCTCTAGAGGACCCTCAGTCACAGCACGAAGGGGCAACTCAAGATGAGGAAACTCTCGCAGAAGGTATTTATCTACTAAATCACAACAATCGTACATACAACTTTTGGCATCATCAACAAGGGAATCTATTACCTCCAACTCAGTAGCAGAAAGGGGAGAGAAAGCCAGCGAGGCTGCATCATCAACCCACTCAGTAGGAAAATCAACAAAAGCTTCATCATGACTGACAACAAAAAATGACCGCTGCCAACGTTTAGTGATCTTAGGGAGACCTTCAACTACCTTCTTACCCCTATGAGCAACTAAACGAACATAAAATTCATTGTTGCAACGAGACACGAAGAACAGTTAGCTAAGGAGACCTAGAGAAGGGACTAAGCCCCGTTCGTGAGACAACTCAACGAAGCAACAAAGAGTTCTAATGGCATTAGGGTGGATTTGAACCAGAGGAACTTGATAATCTACAATAAAGGCTTTGATCAGAGGATCTAAAGGAAAATGCAAGCCACAACGCAACTGCTCCTTATAAACGATAACCTTGCCGTCACCGACGAAGGTGTTAGCAGCAACTCGAGAACCGCAGACAGAAAGAGAATAGCTAAGAGGAATACCATACTCTTCACGGAATTCAGCCAAAGTCTCTTTATCAACATTGGAGGTAAACGTATCAAGTGAATTCCTATTCTCTACAGCCGTACCAGATGAGGGAAGAGAGACAGAAGACCTAGTCCGAGGCATTGAATCAATTACACTACCAATAAAGCAGATGAAAGAAATTTACCTGATAAAAGGAGGAAGAAAACACCCAAAGATAGGAGGAAATGAAGCCGAAGCAAGAGCAGATCAGAGGAGGAAGAAGGAGCAGTTAAAATAGAAAAAGGAAATTTGAAAAGAGCATTTAAAGAAACAGCTAGAGAACCGTTAAGCGGTTACCTGCGCGAAACGTGGCGACAGGCGGAAGTCCAGGGGATTTCAAATGATTACAATTTTGAAATTTTAAAAATTAAACCAGCTCCATAAGCGCCCAAGTAAAAACGACGGGTTGGGCCTAGGAAGCTCCTTCTAAAGTAAGTAAGCCGAAAACCAAGCCCAACTAAATAACTGCCCCAACGAGCAGTCACACAAACAAGCATAAATACTTGACAAAACTGTTTTTCGGGAGGGACTAATGATGGATAAAGGACCAGAACAAGGGACAAGACTCACTACAACGGCCCTAAATATGGACCCAGAGACCGATCTATTCAGGTCCTTGACCCAGTACGCAGCTATAACAGCTGAAGATATCAAGATAACACCGAAATCCCTTAAGATCAGGGATAGAGGCGAATCTCAAAGAGATAACTGAAACTAATAGAGAAACAATCCTATTATGATACAAAGACTATGCAATGTATATATAGACGAAGCCTAAGCCAGGTAACTCTCAGATTCACTTCTCATCATTACTCTCACTGAGACCTCATCAGAGACTGACTTAGGCATCGGAGGGTGTTCGAGCCAACACCGGCTCGAATCCTTCTAACTTGTTGATCTTAGCAAGTGGGAGCTCAGCGACAATAGTGACAAAGACGATCATCAAAACCATCATTAAGGATGGCTAATTTGCTAATATAATCATTCATTGTTTTTATTGAAATTAATTAAATCCTTCAAGTTAAATATTACTTGTCACTTTAGTAATAACTTGAATTTCACATCAACTTATGAATACGTGAATTATGAACGTTAAATATTTTACAACTCAAAGTATAATTACTCGGGTAATTATATTTAATTTCGAATAACAATTTGGCATGAAATTGGCTAAATTACAATTTAGCCCTTAAACGTTTTTTAAAACTTATTTAATTAAGTTTTTGATTAGTAACGTTATATTTTATATTAATTATAAACAAAAGTGATTAATTTGATTTTAAATATCAAATTGGCCAAAATACAATTTAGTCCCTAAATTGGCAAAAATACAGTATAACCACTAATTGGCTAAAGTACAGTTTAACCCCTAAACTTTTATAAACTTAAAATCTTGAAGTCATTGGGTTCCGCTTTTAAAATGGATTATTATTTTGTTAAATTATTTTATAAATATAAACTCGGGTTTATATTTGATAAACGTTTTGAGTTGTGTTAGACTTAGGTCACCCGACAAGTGAGGTTAGCTTGGTAGTTATTGGTAGCTCGGCTAACCCACTATTTGGAAATTAATTATTATTTAAAGATTATTAAATAATATTCATAAATTGGATTTTAAAGCGAGAACTCAATAGACTTGTGCAAATTGAACGTTTATTATCTATTGGGTATTTTTGTGTGTTCTGGCTTGTTTTATTCCGACGTGTTAATTTGTGCTAGTCCTATGTGGTGTCTAGTACTCTCTAGAGTTAGGGTCTGTTTCTAATAATTATTTTATTTGTCTAGACCCGTCTATTGTTCGTGCTCCAGAGGCGAACCAGGATTAGTTGCTTGCCGGTATTCACGTGGATTAGCAAGCAGTGAGTTTGTACTTACTATTTACCGCTTTATTAAGTATATTGTTATTTTAATATTAAATATATATATTGTACGTATATTTCGAATTGTTTTTATATTATGGCTTTTGGTTGGAACATGCTACCTAATGGGCATCATTAGGACTGCGTGCGCACCGGTATTGATATGGGTAAGTTATATATGGAAATGTGGTAACTCGGTGTGAGCATAGCTCTCGGGACCAGGTAGAGTAACTCGGTGTAGCTCAGCTCTCGGGACTCTAGTATAAGTGTGGTCAGTGGTAACTCGGTGTAGCTCAGCTCTCGGGAGCAGACCTATTGGATTATGTTTATTATTTAGAATTGTGGATTAGGGTTCCAACTATTATTCGTAATATCGTCAATAAATGTTTTAAACGGTTTTAAAGGTTTTCCACTTAATAAATGTAGATAGTGGTATAAACTCATCTCAGTATATCTGACCCCGTTGTTTTCCCAATTTTCCCAGGGTTATGATCTGAGAGAGTCTGGTGATCTCCGCATTTACTTTTCTTCGGAGGTTCCATTTATTTTGATAAATTGTAAAACTGTTTTATTCTTAGACCGCAGTAGTAACTAGACGTCTTTATTATTATTATAGTTTTTTTCAGATTGGTCTGACTGATTATTTATTGCTCTGGCATGTTAAACGATTATTTCGGATTATTTATGTTAAGCCGATTAAATACTATTATTGGAAAGCATGTTATTTTAATTGTTGAATATAATAACTGCTAGATTTAGGCTGAAGTCTCGGTTGTCCCCGAGCATTGGTTTTCTGCAGGTTTATATGTTTATATGTTAATTGAAAGGCTAGCTACGGGTTTTGGTACTACATTACCCATACCCTAGCGCCGGTCGCAATTCATAAAAATGGGTCGTGACAAGTAGCGGGCGCTACCCAGTGCTTTTCAGCATGAATTTTGTCATCTTCTTTGATGATTTAGAGAAGAGTTGTTGAGTGTTATAAATACCCCATAACCACTTTATTTAAGTGGTTAGACACTTTAAGAACAACAACAACTATAAAAATTCAATTAAAACTCTCTTAAACATTTATTCTGAATCAGTTTGTATTGATTTCTTTTCTTTATTGTTGATTAGCAATTATTGATTAATCATTTAGTGTTGTCAGTAATCTTCATTGGTGGGTAATTTTGATTTCACTTGCTATTTGATCTCCAAGCAGGTGGTTCACATTCATAGTGCAAAACTTTACTACTCAAGCTGCATTATATACGCATCACCAATGCATCGCAGGATTCATCATGACAAGAGCTTTTGCAGTTGCTATAACAGTATTTGCAGAAATTCTTTACAATCACTCTCTTTTCATATCAACATTCCCATAGTTTCAAAGTTATTGTACTCCATGTTTTGGTTCCGTTTTCCATTGTAATGAAAAAAAATTATAATATTCTCCATATCTGCATTAATATAAGAAATAAATTAAATAAATGTGATTTTTAGCAACAATATTTGGTTATTAAGTGTTAATGTATGTATAACGGCTATAATTTGAATGCAATGTCATTTAAATCATTTTTTTATCATTTTCAACTTTATTATTGCTGACATATTCTTTTTAATCTGGATTCAATGAACTTATTATGATTGCGTATCTTTATAACAACAAATCAACTTGTATTTTCCTAATATATTTTTTAATTTGTGTCATTTTTATAGTCTAATTATCTATTTAAATTTGAATCAAACACAGAAAAATGCACTTTTGAAGCCAATCTCACTTTTATTACCACTCTGAGATATTTTTGAATTGTTTATGATTGAAATTTAATTGAAATTCAATAGAGCAGTTAATGATCAATTATAACTGTTAAATTTGAATTAATTACTTGAATGTTTTCTTGATTTCTATTGTATTTCAATGGTTGAAATCTGTTTGTATGTATTTGATCTTTACTTTATTTGCAATTTCAGCTCAATCTTTAACAGTTGATTTGTGATGTTGAATGTTCTTATTTGTTTTACTAATATTTTTGTTATTTTATGAATCTTCGACTTTTCAATTTGATGATCATGATTGATTTATAATTTGTTCAGAGTTTTTTATTCTATTAAACACGTTAATATGCAACAGGGACATAATGGTTACTGTGTAGTTTATATTTATTTTATACTAGTAAAATAACCCTCGTTTCACTTCGGAATTAAAATTAAAATTAAATTAAATTTTAAACTTAAGTTCAAAGACAAAAATTGATATATAAAGACAAAAATTGATATATAGTATATGTGTGTGTCTATATATATATATATATTTTATCCGTAAAATACTAAGTGTCACAAAAATGATTTTATTTAAGTACTATATATATTTTTTAATCAATTACAATCAATTTTTTTAGTTTTTAAATCATTTTTTTTACAATTGTGACCAAAATTTTAAATATATTTTTTCAAAATCAAATCTTTGCCTCCTTTTATCTTTTTTTTTTTGAATAGAAAACTTTATTAATCAAGAATTCACAGCTGATGAATCAGCCAATACACAATCTTTGATTTCAGAAGGGACACACCCCAACCAAACCGAAAAACTATCAATAGCTTTAAAAGCCAATCTAGCCATAATATCAGCTGCCCTATTAGCCTTTCTATTGACATAAGAAAAGCCAATGCAGCTGTTCATAGGTATCATTCTTCTACAGTCCTCAGCTATTAAACTCAGTTCATTACAGGGAGAATTTTTGCTATTGAAAGTATCAATTGTTACCTTCGAATCAGATAAAATCTGAAAAGGTATAAGATTCGCTTCCATCGCCAAACTGATCCCATCTCTGATAGCACAAGCCTCTCCAGAACTAACATCCATTTGCTGCTCATATCTTCTATTTGCCGTAGCTCTCACCTTCCCTAAAGTGTCTCTGATAACAACACCAGTACTGAATCTGCCATTGCCTACGTCAAAACTTGCATCAACATTCACAGTGAAGGTCCCAGGCTTAGGAGGTACCCATATGCAATCTCCCACTGCAAATCTATGGGGCAGGACAATATTAGCACAATGCACTTTAGCAGAATTAAACTCCTCAATATAGCTAAGAGCCCAGTCAATCACAAGTGCAGCAGGTTTACAATTTCTACCAAACACAACTCCGTTCCTGTTATTCCAAATGAGCCATAACACCACACCAAAAACAATAAAATCAGATTTCTCTAAAATCTGAAAGCCATAGAAAATCAAATCCTGAATACTCCAATTTTCTCTAACCTCAAAATTATCATAGCAATTCCACTCCTTCCACACACTCTTAGCATTTTTACAAAACCAAAGACAGTGAATAGCAGACTCCCTATCTTTATTGCAAACAGGGCATATATGAGTAATACACATACCTCTATTAATCAAATTCAATCTGACAGGAAGCCAATTCTGAAAACATCTCCAAATAAAAATCTTTATCTTTGAGGGTATTGCTAAACACCACAGAAACTTCCACCAGCGCCTCACTCCTGTACTATCAGATCCTGAACCACAAACTCTAGCATCAAAAGCCACCCTATAACCACTCCTCACAGAGTAATTACCTGACTTATCAAAATGTCAGCGCAATTGATCCTCTTGCTCAGAATTTGCTAGAGGGATACTGCTAATACATTGCACATCATCTGGAACAAAAGAGGCCTTTAAAAGCTCCAAGTTCCATTGCCCCTGGCATAGGAAGAGGTCCCCAACAACAGCATCTTCAGCAAGAACAGGATTACTAATCACTCTGAAAGTTTTCTCTCTGTTAAGCCATTTATCTCGATAAATATAAATAGACTTACCATCTCCGACCCTCCATCTTAAGCCTTCCATGAGAATCTCTCTTCCCCACCAGATACTTTTCCAAGTATATGAAGCAGAATTAGGACATCCTGCTGTTAAGAACGAGCCGTCCTTAAAATACCTATGCTTAAGAATTTTTGCTAGCACACAATCTGGCTTCTTAAAAATCCTCCACCCTTGTTTAGCCAATAGACTCTTATTAAAACATTCTAAGTCTTTAAAACCCAAACCACCAAGACACTTTGGCTCGCACAAGGTCTTCCATCTAGCCCAGTGAATTTTATTGTTTCCATCTTCACTTCCCCACCAAAACCTGCAGCAAAGCCTCTCAATTTCTCTAATTAAACTCTTTGGGAACTTAAAGCAATTCATATAGTAGCTCGGAATTGCCTGAATCACTGCTTTGAGGAGTACTTCCTTCCCTCCACTAGAAAAAAGACTTCCTTTCCAACTCTGCAACTTGTTCCAGATTCTTTCCTTGATAGACTTGAAACTCTGGCTTTTACTCCTTCCTACTGAAGAGGGAAGCCCTAAGTACTTTTCATGGCATTCAGTAATAGGAATTTGAAGAATCTGGCTAATTTCATTTTGAAGTCTCACATCAGCTCCCTTGCCAAAACATATAGCAGACTTATCAAGATTAATAGTCTGACCTGAAGCTTTACTATAAACCTGCAAAATATCTCTAATAACTGCACAATCATTTACATTTGCTCTGGTAAAGATAAGGCTGTCATCAGCAAAAAATAAATGGGACACCACACAATTATCTCCAAACTTTAAACCCCTAATCAAATCATTATCAATCGCTGAATTCAACAAACTCGACAAGCCTTGAGCACAAATAAGGAAGAGATAGGGTGAGAGCGGATCACCCTGCCTCAGACCTCTCTCTGGATTAATATTCCCTTTAACCTGCCCTTCCACCAGAAATGAAAACTGGACAGAATTTAAACAATTCATAATTTTCTTAATCCACCCTCTACAGTAGCCCATTCTCTCCATCATAGCTTTTAGAAACCTCCATTCTACTTTATCATAGGCTTTTGCCATGTCAAGCTTAATGGCAGCATGCCCATTCTTCTTCCTAACAGATTTTTTGATTACATGAATACACTCGAAACCAATAAGACCATTATCAATAATCTGTCTATCAGGAATAAAAGCACTCTGAGCAACATCTATAACTCTATCTAAGGTGTTTTTAAACCTGTTTGCTAAGACCTTAGACATAAATTTGTAAATCACATTACAAAGACTAATGGGTCTAAATTGGGTCATCCTAGCAGCTTTCTTTACTTTAGGAATTAAAGCAATAACAGTTTGATTAATACACCTTAAATCACCATCATCATTCAAGATATTAAGACATACCTTAACCACGTCCTCTCCAACTATATCCCAATATTTTTGGAAAAATAACGCAGGGAAGCCATCTCTACCGGGAGCCTTAGTAGCTGGAGTATCTCTGATAGCGTTAATAACTTCCTCAGCAGTAAAACTTCTGATCAGTTTCTCATTCATCTCATTTGTAATAGAAGCCTCCACATGTTGAGTCACTTTCTGAATCTCTTGGTCACTAGGATTAGAGGACTCAAAAAGATTTGCAAAATAACTCTGAATTATCTCCTGAATCTCATTAGGTTCTTCTTTCCAGTTGCCATTCTCATCCTGAAGCCCCTCAATCCTGTTCGCAGCTCTTCTCTTTGATGCCTTCATATGAAAGTATCGAGAATTCTGATCTCCATGAGCTAACCAATCCACCCGAGATCGCTACCGCCAAAAAAATCTCTTCTTGCCTTACCAGCTCCTCAATCTCCAATTCCACAGATTTCACCTGCTCCAAGGAAACACAACCATTACTAGCATTAAGAATATTCTTTAAAGTGCCTTTCTTCTCTGCAATTCTTTTCTGTAAATTCCCAAACTTAAGTCTTCCCCAATGCCCTAACTCTTTAGCACAAAAATTCAGCTTCCTAGGAATCTCCTCCATAGACATCACTCTATCCCCAGAATTCCACACCTCAGCAACTTTATCTTTAAATTCAGCATGAGTAGTCCATACCTCTTCCAGATGAAATCTACTCCCTCTTCTTCTATTCCTGAAATTCCGCTTCTTCTGACCATATAACAGAATAGGTCTATGATCAGAATTACCAAAATCGAGAAGATGAGCTCCAAAGTTAGGGTAGAGCGTTTGCCACCCTAGATTAATAACAAAACGATCTAACCTTTCTCTGATAACTCCAGACGCTCTCTTGCACCACCAAGAGAAACCTTTCTCCGAAACATTAGTATCAAAAAGCTCACAATACTCTAATGATTCCTTGAAATTTCTAATAAGATACTCAGGCCTAGGATTACCTCCATCCTTCTCAGAAGCATCTAAGATCTCATTGAAATCTCCACCGCAAACCCAAGGACCCGAGAACAAATCCTTCAATCTCTTCAGAAGCATCCAAGAATGGATTCTTTGAGATTGTGTTGGATTACCATAAAACCCAGTGAACCTCCATTGCAGCTGATTTACATCCTCTACAAAACAATCAATATGAAAGCTAGAGTAACTCTTTATTGAAATTGATACAGAACTATCCCAAAAGAGAGCTAAACCTCCACTCTTCCCTTCACAGCTTACTCCGAAGCAACCCTCCATATTCAGCTTATACTTGATACTTTCTAACTTACTAACAACCATCTTCGTCTCCATAAGAAAAACAAGACAAGGCTTGATCATGCGCACATGATCATTGAGATCTTTGAACGTTCTAGGGTTGCCCATCCCTTGAACGTTCCAACAAAAGAGATTCATTGGAATCGGTGGCCCTGCACCGCAGAGTCCACCGTAGCAAAAGTAACTCCTCCATCATCCAAATCAGGTTGATTAGAAATGAGTGATGGCTTCTTCTCTCCTCCTTCATCAATTTTATCCCCTGGAAACCCTGTACTCCCCTCTCCTTTACCTTCTATCAAATTTGAAATGTCACTAAAAGGCATTAATTTACCTCTCGTTTTTGTTTGGCTTTTTTTACTGGGCCCAGATTTCATACTGGGCTTTTTAACTCCTCCTTCTATCGCCTTCAATTTCAGCCCAAGGGAAACATCACCAGTATATTTGAATTTGTTCCTTCCCCGCGCCAAAGTATCTTTCCTATTCTCTCTAAGATCTTGGTCAACTTCCACTTCAACCAAATCTAAAGCAATAGGTAACTGCTTGATATTCTCATTATCTTTAGGATTCCGTTTCCCAACTCCCTTTGATTCCTTAATAGTCGTAACTGACTGGGATTTTGTCAACAATTCCCCAGTATATTCTCTACTTTCCTTTTCTGCCCCCACCCTCTCCACAGCCTCTGTCGCCTCCTTTCCGTTCCCGGCCTCCTCCTCCGTGGGGCTCCTCTTGGTTTTTTTGCTTTTACTCGCTATCCATTGCAGAGGACCAGCTCTTATCAGATCATTATATTTCATACAATTCCTCTTGTCTCCTCTCATCACATCACATTCTTGCAATGGGTGACCCAGGATACCACAATTGTAGCATAAGCCTGGTAATTTTTCATATCGGATCACTACCATCGCAGTATTCCCCAAGCTATCAACTTTCACTTTCAATCCCCTCTTCAGAGGTTTTTTAACATTAATTTTCACTTTAACACGCATATATCTCCCCAAACAGTCACCGGACGCCCCTGGATCAACCATTTCCACTTCCCCAACTTGAGCTCCCAGAGAAAAACCTGCTTCCTTATTCAAACAAAGCAGTGGGAGATTGTGGAACTGTATCCAAAAGGAAGCAAACTCAAATTTCATTGACGAGTAATCACCAATTCCCACCGGAGGTTCTAAAACTATCAGACTCTCCTGAAACGTCCATGGTCCTCCGTTCAGCACTCTCCTTTATCAATTACAAACAAATTTTTAAAATACTTCTAAAATCAATTAATATGAATGTTTGGCCGCAACTGGTAAAAAAACGAAAATTTGAATCTATTAAAGTATTGGTTATAATTATAATAAAAAAATTTAAATTTGACATAATTAAAAAAACTGATGGCAATTAATAAAAAAACACAAATGTTTAGATGTTAAAAATAGTAAGCCCAAAATTAAATAAGCTAAGATAATAATTAAGATAATATAAAATTTAAGTTCAAAACGTTCTTAATTTCTTATTCACTCCTTTAAAATATAAATTATTAATTTAATTATATTTCTCATGCCATATACATAGTTTAATCTACTAAAAAAATCATTATTAATTTTGTTTTTTAAAATGTTGTTATACAATTTAAATTGATTTTGATATTATTTTTTTATTTATCAGACTTAAATTTGAAGTTAAGCTTCATGCACAAATATACTATACTTGTAAAATTGTTTGTTGCATACCTAAAATTAAGATACATAATTTTATTTTTTATGCTAGATGATGGGTGTTTTGTAAATAAAACGTCAAGCATGGGTTTTTATTAGGCGACAATTATGGTTTTACTAAAATAGACTTTAAAGCATTTAGATATGTCCTTTTTCTTTTGAAAATAATGAAAAAAAGCATGGCTTTTATAGTAAATGTCAGATGTATAAAAGGACAAAACAAACAAAAAAAGTACAACTATTTTGATTTTTTCGTAATTAAATATGGAAAGTTGGTTTTTTTTAAGTGATTTGCTGTGAACTTACAGAAAAGGGCAACAAAAACTATTATGTTCTATTGGTTTTATTGTAATTATTTACAAAGAAAATGGTTTCTAAATAATTGAACCCATTGGATTCACTTTTATACTATTATATAGATTTGATTTTGAGTGATTTTTATAAATATCCGAGATTATTTGGGAGATTGTTGTAAAAACAAATATTGAGATATAAATATAACAGGATAGTAATATTGGGGAAATCCTGTTTTTTTCCCTTTTTTATTTGAAATGTATACATCAGAATAAATAGACAAGTCAAACTTATTGGCGTTAGTGAAACAGTGAAATGCGGAGTGGACCACAATGAAAATGTGTCAACACAGAATATCAAGAAGACAATCACATGCGGAAATTGGGAACCAAACATTATTTATAGTACTATCTCCGTTCTTTTTTAGTTGTTCATTTAGCCAATATTGCACATATCAAGATAGTGCTTCTTTTGTCTTAATTTATAAGGAAAAATACTAATATAGCCCTATTAGTTAATAAATACCTTTTAAATTAAAATATAGAGTCATTTATTAGGGATGGGTAAACTTGGAAGATAAGTAGCTAATATCATATGAAATTTTTAAATGGACAACTATTTGTAGACAAATAAAATTGGCTAAATGGACAACTAAAAAAGAACGGAGGTAGTACTTTTCTCTTAAATTATCTTGTGTAAATTACTTATACCATAAAATTGTTTTATTTAACTAAAGATATTTATTAAAAAAAACTACAGATATTTATCTGAGACTGTAAGTAAACAATTTCAAGAAAAAAAAGATTCAGAAAAAAAATTAAAAATTATGTTTAAAGTTCATCCTTCTTATCGTGTAGTACCAAATATTAATTCACTGATAACATAATAAATTACTAAAAACATAATATAATTTTTTTTGTTCATTTAGTTAATTATGTTATGTATATACTACTAGTCAGCCTTAAATTTTTAATCATCGTTATTACTTAATCATTTATTAATATTGTTTTTGTAAATTAAATATTGTATTTTAAAATAAATTAATAAATAGTATGATATATTTGTGTAAAAATTTTATTACTTTCTAATATATATCAGGTACTCAATTAATATGTTGATACCAAGTTTTAGATCTGAGTTAAATGTCTACTAGTATATGTTTCTTTTTCTATTAGTTTTTTTACTCAATTTAAAATTTCTATTTAAATTAGAATAATATTTCCCTTGAGCATAAATAAGGCAAAGTCAATTTTACAATTTAATTGCTTTTTACGTCCAAGTATTTTAATTTTAATAATATTATATTCAATCTATAAGATTCTTTTCTAATTATGTCCAAACTTGTGAATTTTATTTTTTTAAATCTTTTTTTGTATCTTTTATCAACTATAATTAAATTTTAAAATTATTATCTAACTTCTAAATATAATTACTTTAATTAATTGGTCGTAACAAATAAAAAAAATATTTTGATTTAAAAGATAAAATTTATTTGAACATAAACATATAAAATATTTTTTTTTTCAATTAAATACAATTATAAAAGTAGAGAATTTAGCTAGTTATGACTGATAAATTTTAAATGTTTAAATTTTAAAACAATTTGGCCTAATAATGTATAGTAAATTTGCTATTGATTAAATTTATGTTTCTGTGCCCCATCCTATAAGAATTTCTACATAATATGTGTACATATAAGGTATGCATGTTATTTATCTTCACCAATGATTATAGTAATAATTTATTGAAAACTACATAAAAAGGCAAAATAGAAATATTTAGTATAAAAACGTTCTTAAAAGTGAATATTAGATCAAATTACTCTAAGGGGCCGTTTGGTTCAAGGTTGGGAATGGGAATCGGAATGGGAATGGGAATGAGAAGGAATGGGAATGGGAATGATTGTTTTCATTTTTTGTTTGGTTCAAAATTAGTGTAGGAATGGAAATGGATAAAGTTTAATAAAAAAATTATTTATTATTTATTAAAAATACTTTTTTTATTTTTTTTAAATATTTTTTTATATAAAAAAATAAAAATAATTTTAGAAAAAATAAAAAAAAAATTTAAAAAAAAAATTTTAAAAAATAAAAAAATATTTTCGAAAAAATAAAAAAAATTATTTTCGAATTAAAAAAATTATTTTTAAAAAAAATTAAAAATTATTTTTTAAAAAAATATTAAAAATTATTTTTATAAAATAAAAATTATTTTTAAAAAAAATTAAAAAATTCTTATTTTTTAAATAAAAAATATTAAAAAAATAATTTTAAAAAAATATTAAAAACGTTTTTTTTATTATTTTAAGTATATTTTTTTAAAATAAATATTTTAAAATAGTTTTTTAATAATTATATATTTATTATTTATTATTAAAATATTTGTAAAATTTTGATTCTCATTCCCAAAAGTTCATTCCCATGGGGTAAGGGGGGAATGGGTGATTCCCATTGAGGGGGTAATCACATTCCCATTCCCTAGTACAATTTGACAAAACAAACATAAACAATGGGAATCATTCCCATACCCATTCCCATTCCCCCCTTTTTATGGCGAACCAAACGGCCCCTAAGTCCTTTCATGTATGTCATAATTCACAATTTGATATATTTAAAAATCAAACGATTTGATACCTTATTTTCAATTTCTTTAACAATTAAAGATTTTTGTTAGTTTCGTTAATAATTGGCAAAATCCATACGGAGTCTCCTCTACTTTACCATTTTTGTTCAGGTAGCCCCTCGTAAATTCCCTCTTCTTACCTTATTTGTTCTTCCAATCTTTCAAATTCTAAATTATAATCTTTTAAGTCATTTTTATGTACCGGAAAAATCATAAATTGTAAGTAGAGGGACTGAAAAAAATACAAAAAGGGATATCAAAATGTGATTCTGCAAAGTACAAGGACCCGGACGTGACGAACTTTGGTGTAGGGACTTCTCGAACAAAAATAGTAAAATAGACGGGCGTATGTATAGGTTTTTGTCTTAATAATTTGATATTCACTTTCAAATTATTTGGTACCTCACTTTCAATTATGTTAACAATTTGATCCAATCTTATTAATAATTTGGTATTTCACTTTCAAATGATTTGATATCTCATTTTTAATTCCGTTGACAATTTAATATCAGATTTAACAAAAGATTGTAATTTTTTGTAAAGTTAAAAACGAGTTATCAAATCGTTTGTTTTCAAATAAAAAACATCAAACTGTAAATTATGACATAGAAGAGCCTCACAGTAATTTGCTCTAAAAATTAATACAATGAAAATGGTGTATATTAAAGAGTAATACTCCCTTTTAAAATGAGTTAGAGAAAATAAATTGATTGAGTCTTCTTTCTTGATCTTTGATTAAACTTGTAAAATAGAGTAAAAGGTCAATTAAAGTTTTCGTCCGATTAACTCTCTGATGTTAAAGTCAGTATTGAGCTTTAGGCATAGTATTTTCATATGTGAAGTAATTGTGCATTTAGGCGTACGTCAACCTCCTTATACAGTAATGAGGGAATACCTTATAGAATTCAAATAGAAAAGTGATTTCTATTTAGTAGTTCGTGTTTGAATAGGAATAGGATTCCTTATCTAAAGAGAGTCCTACTCAGAAGTGAATTCCTGAATAGGCTTATCTTCCCAAATAGGACTTTATCATCCAAAATAGGAAACTGATTCTGCGTATTTGGTCTTCTAGATATTATTCAATTTCTATATAACTAGGTCTCTAATGACGCGCTTTGAACTGTTTCCGAATCTTTACCGAACCCTTTGGGTTTCCGTCTTTGCTGGGAATTCAGACGAATCCTGTTTTTTCCTTTAGGCATGATGAGGTCCCATGAACTCTGAAGTCATCATTTTAAGCTTTTTTCCTTGGGCAAGTCCTAAGAATCACCTCGAAAGAGTAGATCCTATACGACTCGGTTCCAATATTTTTATGCTATAATACAGTTTCCATCATTAGTCCCCCCACAAGTGAGCTAATGTCTTGGTGTTTATGTCTTGTTATATTTTAGCTTTTGAGTCGTTCTCTCTTCTGGCGAGTCATTTCACTGGCCAGTCAAATTTTTTAATTTTTTTTTTCTTTTAATCTACTTATCCGCTTCTTTCTTTTGATTCTATCCAAATGTCGTTTTATTTGACATGTGTCTTCCATCCGTTGTGTCATTTAGGGTTTTGACTCTTCGGTTTCCTAACCATCATCATTGTCGTTTTTAGGGATTTGTGAATGTCTATATATTCTTTTTGTCTTCATCTTCTTCCTTTCTTATTTTCGAATTCTCAATCTCCTATAAAGCTCCAAATTCTGCCATTTTTCCCTGTTGATGCTAACTTACAAAATTCATCGCTTCAAAGTTGTCTCATATCTTTCTTTCGACCTTGCTTACCTAATTTTCAGGTGTTTCAAGTCTAGTTTTATATTTTTCTTTAATTCATTTGTGTTTTCATTTTTGTGTTCTTTTTGTTTTTGTTGTTCTTCAATTTTTTCTTCATTTTTCGCTGTTTTTAATCTTTGTAATTTCAAGTTTTCAATCCTTTCTTGTTTTCCCTCTTTTTATCACTTGAACTCCAAAATGTCTGAAGATGGTGAAAAGCCTCGGGGATCTCGGAATGATGTGGAACATACCCCCAGTTCACTGTTGTCTTGTCAAATTATTCAATTGGCTTTGGACTGTGATTTTCCTGAATCGTACGAGGTTTTAAAACCTGCTTCGAAATATAGGGTGAATCATGTTTCTAATTCGCCGAATAAACTTTTATTTATGTCGAGCATCTTCTCGCCGTTTTTAAAAGATATGAGCGAAAACTTGCGAGTTCTGCCTAGGTAGCTTCATCCCAATGTTGTCCAAGTCATTTTTTCTTTTCTCGAGTCTTGTAAGTCTCGCGATCAAGTCCCCTCTTTAAGCTTGTTTAGTTATTTCTATTATTTTTTTGGTCGAAAAGATGATGAATTTATATATGCTGGCGGTAGGCCTGGTCGATCTCTTTTTGTTCTCCTTAATTAATTAAAGGGTGGGACCCTTAAATTTTTCTTAATCAGTCATAAATCTTTGCATTCTTTTTCTTGGGGATTTTCCAGCGGTAAATTATCCCTTTCGTCTCTTCCCTTTTTAATTGGCAAAGAGATTGACTTTGCAAAGTCTTTGTTATCTGATTGGAAAACTAATAATCCCCAGTACACCGTTTTATTTGAAAGTTTTTTGAATCGACGTATTTCGCCTTCGGCAAGTCTTCCCATTGGTGTCGGAGGTATTTTTTCTGACTTTGTTTATTAATTTCTTTATTTATAGAATGTCTACTTTTCTCGATCACCTTCTTGTAGACTTTGCAGTGGACATGTCCATCGACATGGGTGAGATAACTAGTGGTCTTCCTTCTTTCATTTCCAATCTTTCAGCCTCTGCTTCTCTTTTGGATTCGGAAGATGTACTGGTGAGAGACTCTGAGTCTGCCCTAAATGTTCTGAAGAAGGTGTTGGAAGTCGCATAGGATGGGCTTGTGGCATTTGAACCAAAGCGGCAAGCTTCGTGAGATCTACCTAATCCTCCCACCGCCAAGAAATACAAGAAGGGGAAGAAGATCCCAAAGGAGTCTTTTTCTCCTGGGGATATGCCGAACCTGGTTGGATGGGCGGAGAGGCGGGATCCTCCGAAGCTTTCTAATTGCAACGTACTTCATGCTTATATGGAGAACATCTCTATTCGGAGGGATGTTGACTCCATTGATCGCGAGCATGGAAAAGACTTGGTCGTCGCTGCATGTCTGGTCGGTTTTGTGGTTTGTTATTTTTTTCCTTTTCTTCTTTTGCTGCCTTTTCAGATTTTGTCTTTTAATTTTATCCTTATTATTTCCAAACATTCAGACGATCATCGTGATGAGAGGCGTAGTCAAGCCGTTGTTGATGACTTGAAAAAGATGAATGATGATTTTGCTGCTTGGGAGTCCGAAAAGACGAGTCTCTAAAATATTTTGAGCGAGTTGGTCGAAGCTTTTACTTTACAGTTGCAATCTTCCAATTCCTCTCGGGAAAGAGAGATTCCTAAGCTGAAAGGTTTTGATTAAGACTCTTTCGAAAGAGATCGAGTCTATGAAGGTTTTTTCATCCTCTCTTATTTAAAAGAGGAATTTGCTTAAGGTCGAAGCGGAGAAGCTTCACCGTCGTCTGGCCGATACAAGGTCTTTCTACTCCTAGTTGATGTCAGATTATCGTCTAACTATTTGGGCAAAGCATCGCGAGCAGAACCCCAATGTTGATCTTTCCGGTGTCAACTAGTTTGATCCGACATCTTCAGATAAAGGCGTTAAGGCGAAGCTTGACAAACAGAAGGCTGATGCTTTCGAAAAAAAGTAGTTGATCTTTTCCTCGTTTTGTAAATTTGGACGATTCGGGCCCTTGTAATGTTTTTTATTTAATGAAAAGAACGTTTTCTTTAGAATATGAACTCTTATTTATATTTATTTATTTTTGTTTGCACTTCGAGTTAATCTACTCGTTTATGCCTTTTAGAGTTATTCTAAACTCATTTTTGGGGCCACTTTGGGGTTTTTTGTTTTCCGAATATGCTTGAGTTTGTGTAATTTAGAGTCAATCTAAACTCAAATGATTTTCCAGAGTTAATATAAACTCTGAGGTGAGACAAGATTGGTTTCAACCTTCTTATTTACCTTTGGAACTCCGGCGAGTCTATTTGGACTCGAGTTAGTCTATTAGTGTCACGACCCAAATTATTGAGCCGAGACCGGCGCTAGGGAATGAGAGAGGTAGCTCGAAAACCCGTAGGAAGCCTAGAACCACTATAAATTTTTTGCAAATTCAAATATATTATTATGCATAATACGTTTTCAGAAAGCTACTTTAAATAATATAATAATAGATATCAAAATATCGTATTCATTTTCTGAAAACCGATGCAAAACGATTCTTAGAAACCAAGGTCTTACAAAGCGATATTTCATATCCAGCACTGCCCTGTCTGTAGTCATAATCACGACCAATTCCATTCATGGCAATTGGTACAAAAATCAAACGGATAAAACATCTTTTTATAAACAAATACCATTTATAAACTGTATCATAGTTTACAATATAAAATACCGTTTGAATTTAAAACCTTAATCATACACTGACACCTACTAGCTACTGCAGCTCTATAAGGACTCGTACTTTGTGCAAGCCAAACGACTTCTGACACAAAGGAGATGGTATGTCTGATCCGACTCCGATCACCTGAAAGGTAACAAAAGTGAGGGGGTCAGTATTTTGGGAAATACTTAGTGAGTTTACACATAACTAAGATATTATATAAATTAACATCGCATTTAAAAACAAAACATATATATGCAAACATATAGTATAGTTCAAGTACTTGATCCGATCGAAACCCTAATCTCAAAGCCAACCCGGACTAGGGTAGACTTCCTAATCATAACGAGCAAGTACGATTTCTTAAATCCTTTTGGTAAGGTCCGGGATAGTTCGACCGATTTTAACCCTTACCAAGTGGTATCGTCCGTGATAGTTAAAACGAGTTTTACCAGTACCATTACTATATCTAAATGATCGATCGATATGAGTCCCGAGATAGTTCCACCAAGGCGACTCGTTATATACAGGTCAAGGGATAGTTCCACCAAGCTGACCCTGTATTTAAACAAACGATAGAGTACTCTTCTAAGTTGTCGAGACTGATTCTATGACTTACCCGGACACTAGTGATCACACAGCCTATTGACGCCCAATAGGTAGCTCGTTTTTCCACTGATCATACACTAGTTTTTACAAGCCAATATAATTGATAATTCAATATTCAAAATCATATATAGCGATAAAATACTATCACATGCGATGTAGTTTACTATATGTACTTATAATATCAAAACTAGCTATTAAATAATGATACACAAAAGTAAAGTGTAACTCACTATGACCGCTATCCAAATCATGCAAGTTCTACACATCGTTTGATTCCTTAGCTATTCCAGCTCGTCAGTTTAGTAGCTCGTTGATACGTGTTACCTATTCCAAACACACGTACGTTTAATTTATACATGTCATTCGAATACTAAAACCCTAATCGCAACCTAAATTGATACCATCTTTTTCTTTGATTCTTAATCTTGATTAATTCTTAATAAATACCCTTACACTTAGCCGATGTAGTTATCGCACTCATCTTATCAATTATCAACTGCTTATTACCTTCATTCTGAAACTTTAACCATAAACATTGTGTTTTATGTCCAAATTTCATAATTTAGGAGTCCGAGGGTCAAAATCAAGTTAAAAATTCCGAGCTCCGAAAACCCTTAAATCCAATATGTCATGCTCCCACATCATCATATGACGTGGTCCAATTGGGGATGTCAAACACTTGGGGTATTACAATATGTCATGTGCGGATCAATTTCCATAATTTCTGAGGCTTTAGAGGCGAATGTCCCTATATTGTTTTTGCATTACACCTTTGGGGATGTTTTCCTTTTCTTCTATGTTATGGTTCATGATTTCTTTGACCGGCATTGTTTCGAAGGATTCTTGTACAGATTTATCGTAGCATTTCCTAGTCGAGGCTTGGCTTCCTTTGATTGTGACAATTCCATTTTTAGTAGGTAGCTTCATCGTGAATGCTTTTGCGCGTAACTGCTACCGAATCGTAAAGGAATGGTCTCCCCACGATGGCTTTGTATGGTAGATCGATATCTACTATGCGGAACAACCTTCGTAGCTCTTCATCTCTTCTTTCTCTTCCTAGCTTAAGTCCAAGGTTATGGTGCCCATCGGTTTGATGGGAGATTCGCTGAATTCAATCAGTGGGGTGACGTTTTTTTAGTTCTGCTACTATCCATCTGAGGCCTTCGCAGACTTTTTAGGTCATTAGATTTATTGCGCTTCCTTTATCGATCAATATGCTCTCCATGTTCCAATGTTCAATGGTCATGGGAACAACTAGGGAATCGTTCTTTGCTTCGTTAATTCTTCCAAAATCATCTTCATCGAAATTTATTGATGGCAATCTCCTAGATTCTTACAACTTCTGTTTTTTCTCTAGTGGGCATTTTTGTGTGCGAATTCGTTGGTTTTTGGGGTTTAATAGATTACAATTTGTTCCTTCAATGAATTTGTCTTTATTTATGAAAGCTCCTTCAATCTTTTGAAGTTTTCAATCTTTCTCACAGACGTCATTAATTGAAGGAGTCTACCTTCTTTATCTTTGATTAAAGCTGCAAAACAGGGTAGAAGGTCAATAAGATAATGGTTGTCCGATTAACTCTCTTATACTAAAGTCAGTATTAAGCTTTGAGTAGAGTATTTGTGTATGTGACTGTAATTGTGCGTTCAGGCATACCTCAAACTCCTTGTATAGCAGTGAGGGAATATCTTGTCAAATTCAAATAGGAAAGTGATTACTATTTAGTAATTCGTGTTTGAATAGGAAAAAGAATTCCTTATTCAAAGAGAGCCCTATTCAGGAGTGTCATCCTGAATAGGCTTATTTTCTCAAACAGAAGTTTATCTCGAAGTATGAAAATGATTCTGCGTATTTAGTTTTCTAGATATTATTCCAGTTCCAATGGCGATGCATTTTGGGATTAATTTCGAATATTTACCGAACCGTTTACCGTATGTGATTCGGTTTTTGCTGGAAATTCAGGCGAACCCCGTTTTGACTATAGGCATGGCGAGGTCTCATGAACTCGGGTGTCATCATATTATGCTTTTCGCCTTGGTTGAGTCCTCGGAATCACTTGGAAGTGTGGATCCTGTACGATTCAGTTCCACTATTCTTATGCTGAAATTCGGTTTCCATCAGTTATTATCATAAAGTATTTTTACAATGATAATAGCAATTAAATATAATTTTCTAAACATTTCATATTTCTTTAATAATTTTTATTTTTATTATTGATACTAGGAAATTTAATTCATTAATAATAATTTTCTATAAAAGTTTTTTTTTCTTCATAATTTATTAAAATATTACTCATTCCGTCCCACAAATATAGACAAAATGATTATTTTATGTGTCACATGGTAAAATTACTATATTAATTTGAATAATACTAATATTATCCTCCATTAACTTCAACTATTTTTATTATATTCTATAAATCATCATTATTATTTTATATAATATGAAAAATTAATAATAAATTTATCTTTTTAAAATTTTATTAAAATTCTAACACAATAATGATCTTTTTATAATATAAATTAATAATATTTAAAATATTTATAGTTAAATTAATATTATATATTGAAAATTAATAAAATATAATTATTTTAATTATTATTTTTTAATTTATGTGTAAATTTTATTTTGTCTATTATTTCAAGGATGGAATATTAATAAGAAAAAAGTTGTTACTATATTTTCGATATGTGTGATTATTCTAATTTGGACGGTAAATGTAGAAAGATAGAATACTAAAATAGCCCCCTCATTAATGTTTCGCATTATTATGATGGCTTTATAATTATAACAGCAGAAGGGTAGATAGGAATACAATAAATAGACAAGACAACGACTAATTTATTATGGACCATTATATCATACGAATAAATGATAGATCTATATATAAATCGAGTTTTTATATTGTCTTTTTTTTCAAGAGTCAAAGTTATAAAACAAATTATCAATTTTATAGTACATTTTTCTTAATTTTTTTAATAATAAATGGGGAAAAAGTATTTGTGTGAGTAATTGAATTCACAACCTCAACAATTTACCGCTCATCGTTTATATTAATTGAATTATAACTCTTTAATATTTTTTCTCAATTTAATTACATTTTTTAAAAAAGTATTAGATATCAACTTTTATTTTTTCAAAGCGATACACAGAGTTATAATTGGCTGAGGTGACAGCCGAAAAATAACTTCCACTACATTAAAGTACAGTAAAAAATAGGCGTAGTTTGATCAGCATATTATAATCTCTTGTATTGATTTGGAAAAAAATAAAAGTCAGTGTACAAATATAATATTTCTTAAAAACCGCGATTAAATAAAAAAGTGTATAAAATTGATTAATTATTTTGACATTTATTTTTTTAAAAATTGATACATACTTCTGCGGCTATCTTATAAAATCTGATTTATATAAAAATTAGAAAATAAATTTTTAATTAACATGTCATTCTTTTTTTTATATACAATTAATTATATAAATGTTTTTGATATTATTAGTTTTATATTTTGAAAATACAAATTACAAATTTTGATTAAAAATATATTTAAAAAATTTAAATTTATGATTAATATTTTTATTGGATAAAGTAATTAATAATAATAAGTAAAAAACATAAAAAATGGTTTAAAATAAGTATATGGTAAATTGAATATTTCGATTTAAATATTTAAAATTAAACTTAATAGTATAATAAAT
This sequence comes from Mercurialis annua, assembly GCF_937616625.2. Lineage (NCBI taxonomy): Eukaryota > Viridiplantae > Streptophyta > Magnoliopsida > Malpighiales > Euphorbiaceae > Mercurialis > Mercurialis annua. Next base: position 13,720,464 of record NC_065577.1, on the reverse strand, counting down.
CTAAATATTTGTGCATTGTTGGAATTTTAATCAAAATTTATAATTTTAATCAAAATTTTTAATCAGTGACATTTATGTTTAAATTTAATACATTTTACGACGTTAATTGTGACAACTTCTTATATAAGGGTGAGCATACTTTCTCTACAAATTAAATTGCTTTATTAATTGGTAACTATGGACCAACGGATTATAACTCAAATGTTATAAACATTAAATGATCATATTGTTAAAATTGTGGATTAAATTCTTCTCATAGACGCATTTCTTTTTTAAGTATCAGAAAAAACTGGCGAGTATTTATGGAAAAAACAAAAGACTAAAAATTACCTTTAATTCACAAAAAAAAAACCAACTATATATGTGAAATTATTTATTGTTATTTATAAATTAATAATATTATGTGAAATAAAAAATTAAATTTTGTATACTTTAATAATTGTCTCTCTTGGCTTAATATATCATCTGACTCTTAAACTATACTTTTTTATTCTCTGAAACCCCTCAACTAATTTTATATTTTATTGGATCTGTTAACTTTGTTTTTTATTCTATTTAATCCTTCAACTGTAATTCTTTTGTCGAACGTAGCAAAAGCCCGTGTTTCAAACACTTTGAAGCCTGTGAAGAATAATTAAAATGCATAAATTGTTCTATTTAACTCCTGAACTATATTATTTTGTTCTGTTTGACCCTTGAATTATTTTTATTTTTCTACTGCACCTTTTAACTTTTAATTTTTACCCATTTGACCTCTTCAAAAATATGATTAAAAAATTTCAACAATTTTATGTCTAGTATGAATGATTAGAAGCATATAAATTAATTTATATTCTATCATATATAATTTTTTTTAAAATAAATTTATATTAAATTTTATTAATGGTTTTATAAATTGTTAACGATGATAAAAATAAAAGAAATGTAAAAAAATAAAAAATATTAAAATTTAGTCAAATAATTACATGATATAACGTGTTGTACATGTAAGTATTTCTTTACATTTCAATAGTGATAAAGAAATTTTATCTATTTTTAACGATATTATAAAATATATAAATTTACTATACTGTGGTGATATTAAATAAAAACTTAATTGTTTAAAAAATTAAAATTTTTAGTGTGTTTCACTAATTTTAAATTTTAAATTTTTTAATATACTAACTTTTAATTTTTTGCAATTTCAAACTTTTCAAATCAATTATGAATTTTCTAATTTTTTTTAAAATTGAAAAACACGCTAAATTTCATGATTTTTAATGTAATTAAGGCGTAAATAATTTTTTCAAATAATACATAAATTACATCACTTTTAATTTTTAAATATATATATATATATATATATATATATATATATATATATATATAGGTTTAATATATTTTTTGACCTATAAAGTTTACCCTATTGTTTCCTACGACCTCTAAACTATTTTAGTGTTCCATTGGACCTCTTAACTTTTGTTTTGTTCTATTTAACTCCATATCAGCAAAGTCATGTCATCAATTTGATCCACGTCAGCGCGCGTTGTGTGTACGTTTCAAATTAGGGGTTAAATAGGACAAAAAAAGAGTTAAGAGGTCGCAGAAAATAAAATGATATAATTTAGGGATTAAGTAATGTATTAAACCTTTTAAGAAACTATGTTGACTTTATTATGTTTGAGCATCCCATAGATTATACTTCGATTTCAGTGATTTTAGATGATAATTAGGCGACTATAATAATTTTAAAGAAAACCTAAAAAAATGCTATTGAATTCTTACATTATGGAGTTTAGAATTGAACTCTTGTTTATATACAATAGCAACAAAAAACAGGTATGGTAATTGGTACGACTATAATAACCTATGTTTTTTTTTTCAGTTGTTCATTTAACCAAAATTATTACTCCCTCAATTTTAAATTTATAGACACCACTTTAAATTTCTTTATCCCAAATTATAGGTACTAAAAATTTATTTAAGTAATTTTCAAAAATATTATCATTAATTATAGAAAGTATCTTGAAAACACTACAAAAATCACAAAAAGACAAAAATTACTACTATATTAAATAATGTCAAATAGTATGATTTTTTTTATATTAACTCATTTTATATAGGAATCATAAATTTTAGTAATACTCGTATATGTTCTAAACTGTCTATCAATTTGGACAGGGGTGTATAGATTAAAATAGTCAGTGTTTTATCTTAAATTATAAAAATAAATACCAATATAATCCTATTAGTTAATAAATAATTAGCTTAATTCCTTAAAAAAATCCCACCTTTCATTTTTTTTCGTTTATACCCTAACCTTGTAAAAACACCATTTGTATCCAATTTTGAGTTTTTATGTTTCATCTCTACCCAAAAGCATTAAATTATACTCTTTTCATTTGGAAAAGAGTTTAAAACAATCTTTCATTTTTAACTTATATACTAATTAGATATTAATGTTATTAATAGTATAAAAATACCATCTTCATCAAAAAATTTAAAATAATAATAATTTTTTAAAAAAATATTTCCGAATTTTTTTTTAATTTTTTTTAATTTTTTATAATTTTTTTAAAAAAATATATCCGACAAAAAATTAAAAATAATAATAATTTTTTTTTATTATTTTATAAAAATTAAAAAATTAATTAATTATTTGGATGCATTTGATTATTTTTTAAGTTTAAGGATTTATTTGTATTTTTAAAAATAAAAAAAAGTATGTTTTAAACTCTTTTCTAAATGAAAAAAATACAATTTAATACTTTTGGGTGGGGATGAAACATAAAAACCCAAAATTGGATACAAATGGTGTTTTTATAAGATCAGTGTATAAACGAAAAAAAAAGTGCAAGGTGGGGGTTTTTAAGGAATTAAGCCTAAATAATTTGTAAGTTGATTTATAAAGTCATTTATTAATAGTAAATAAATTTAGAAGAATTGTTAAAGTCATAATCCTAAAAGAAAAAAAAATTAATTAAAGACAAATATATTTTATTAAATGAACAAATAAAAAAAAGCAAGACGTACTTGATTATATAATAAGAATAAAATTTAGTATTTCGATAATGTTTAATTAATTTTACTAATTAAAACAACAATAATATTTTAGATTTTATTTATCTAATTTTTTAAATAATAAAAGGTCAAATAAGAATTTATATTTATTTAAAAAAACTAAGATTTCCGACATTTTTCTCAATATTTTAATTTATTAAAGCTTTTACAATAGTTTTAATATATTAAAGCTTATTATGCTACAATGATAATAATAAATTGGGCCATTTATTATGAACAGATTTATCTTCATTAAATCCAAAGGACACCTAATTTTTCTAGCCGCCCAGGTCCTAGCCATATTGAAATCTTATGAAAGCTCAGTGCAATTTTTATTTCTCGGTGTTCAATAATTCAATTATAAGGACATGATTAATAGAAATAAATGCTATCTCCTATTTACCGGCAAAAAAACGTGAGAAAATAATGGGGAGGAGAGTCGTGGCATTACTCCGACTCTGACGCCATATTTATTACTAGTTGGTAGTATTGAATATAAATTGAAAGTTAATTTATTACTCTCGTCCCTTCATAGCTGTAAAATAATTTATTACTGACTGGAGTGGCTATTGGAGGTTTAACCAAATAAAAGGATTTTACTTGATCGGATCTGATATTTATGTCAGGCCTAACATGATGTTTTTAAAATTCAGTTTTTGAAAACTGAAAAAGTTGTTAGGCCTAATCTAAGACTGAGATTTGGAATGAGAATTTTGAAAAATAGATTCAGAATTCTTACATTGATAACATGTCTCAAATACAAACATTATATTGTTTATTTTACTAGAGGGAAGTGTCTAAGCTGGAATACATGCAGGCTGAGTTGATGGGTTTTCGTAGTAACCGGTTTAAGGTCCCCATAGACAAATATATCTTTGATAGGTCTCCTCAATCACGAATTACAAGCGACGAAGGTACTGGGCTGTGAGTGATGCTACTCCACATAATTAGTGGTTTGTATAGTGAGGTTGATTTTATTCAGTTATCTTGAATTTTTATACAACCACTAAATATGTTTTCATTGAAAACATATGATTTCTAAGCGATTTGTTGGAATTGATGGATGTACTAAGTTAACATGGTTAGGTTCATTAGCTTGTTAATACTAGATTTAATCATGCTTTGGAAAGTGATTAACAATTATAACATGCCCATACGCAGTTGATATACATTCGAGGTTAGAGATAATTTTAAGCCTTGTAGACTCGGAATATCTAGCACTCCTATGTCGTCTAGCAGTCTGTGTGTTCGGTATATAGTTTTGATAAAAACACAAAAGTTCACTGGTTCAAACCGGGGTCAATTTCAAGTTCAAACGAACCCGAAATAACGTCTAGAAGTTGCTGGTTTTGTCAGGTTGGGGCTTCGAGGCCTGGTTGGCTAGGCGGATTACAAGTTTAGGCTTTCAGGCCCGAAAAAAATTGGAATTCACCCATTACAGATTACAAATATGTCCTACAACTAATTACAAGTCCGTGGGCTCAAACAATGCCCAGTTCCTAGTTCAAACGAACCCGGAAGCACAAAGGCCACTTTAGATAAGTACCTATAAAAAGGTAAAATATTCTCCAAAAGACAACGTCAAAGTTTGTTTTTGAGAAATAAAATTTTTACTTTTTTTTTTGCAAAAATAACTTTTTTTAAAATAAAATATACAATCAACTAGAATCAGGCGTCAGACCACTACTATTAGACACTAAGGGGCTTCATGTTACCACTACCAAACACACAAGGGGTATTCGGTTCCTACTGCTAGACACTAGGGGGAACCATGTTCCAACTACTACCAGACATCTAGAGGCGCAAGGCCACCATTACCAGAACTAAGCGTCAGGCCTCCACTAACAATATTAGGCGTCAAGCCACTACTACCAAACACGAGGGGGCATCAGGTTCCCACTATTAGACACACGGGGGCATCAGGTTCCTATCACCAGACACCAAGGGGCACCGGGTTCCCACTACTACTGGACATCTAGAGGCGTCAGTCCATCATTACCATACTAGAGAAAACCAGGCCAATTTTAACATAAGACAAAAAATTGGGTCATTTTTTGCGAATTCAGAAACATAAGACAAGTACATCCTGACAGAAGGCAAAACATCAAGACTGCAAAAAGGGACTGACGGAGTCTAGCAATACAAATAAATATCAAAAACGTAGAGTCGAAGGAATACAAGCACAGAAGAGTTCCTAACCATGATCGCCACCATATGAAGAAGAAATGTCTCAACGATCACCAGAGGCTCCAAATGCACGCCTACCAGCCCGAAAATTGACAACTCTACCATTAGTGGCTCCAAACCTACGCCCGCCAACTGAAGAGTCACCAGCTATACCACAAGAGGGCCCAAGATCATCCAGTAGAAACCGGTCTTCTAGATCCTCCATGTGTAACTACAGAATCCCAAAGAGAAGTCAGAACTATACTTTCTACATGCATATAATCATATTTGTCAGAATAAAGCATAAACATATTGCAATTTTACCCTCATCTTTTAATATACGTTATACAACTAGTCCCGCCAATGATAGGACATATTGGCTAGTTGAGCAGCCTCAGACGCCGACACCTGAAAACTGAAAATAAGCACTCAATCAAAGGAGGCAAGCTTTTATCTGTATTAATAAAAGCACAACTAGATAGATAAAACTCAAATCAGTACAACCGGGAGGCATGCAAGAAATCGCAACATATGTGTCGGGGACGAAACTCTGCGTACGCCCACGAGCATCCTAATAGCAAGGAGTGCTCTCCGACATCTGACATATTAAACCAGGAACAAGTCAAGAAGAGGTAGCACCCACCGGCTCACCAGTCGGGACTCATCTTGGAGACCCATGAATCGATATCCGAGCACGACCAGCATGGGATCCACGTTTAAGTCCTCCCTGAAAAGATGCCAGATGACGAAAAAGGGTTAGACAAACAGTGAGTAAACCCTAAGCATAAAAGACAAGAAAAATGGTACATATATGAGGCTCAATAGCAGCTCGCTCGACAAGAGCATAAGGAACAATAGGCACTGGACGTGCCACCAAGCCTACTAGAGGCATCCTACCCAGAAGGAGAGGTCTCACCTGGTCATCTATATAGCTCCCTCGAGGGACAAAATCAATGTTTTTGACAGAGTAACCCTTCAATTCATGAAGAGGACCAGGCAGGACAATATCCCGACCATGTAGCATAGAAATCGGTAGTTGTCACGACCCAAAATATTGAGCCGCAACCGGCGCTAGGGAACAGGAGTGGTAGCTCCGGAACCCGTAGCAAGCCTTAAATCACTATTAATTTTTCGCAAATAATAAACAAATAGCATAAAGCAATAGAAGCAAGTATACATACCATGTATACACAAACATTTACACTAACTGTTCAAAAACCTCGCGGGCTTTAGTTACCGTACCCTGTACGAACTGGCCTCGCGGTACTATATCCATCAGTTAGTGTATCCAACATATCACCGACATCTGTTGCCGTGCACAACATATAAAACACGTAGCCTACAAAAACATATAAACAGGACAGCAAGTAATATGTACAATCAAAATGTACTGCTGTCTAGGCTACGACTATGTCACACGGGACCACTACTGCAGCATTCACAGAAGTCAGATACTACACATACACAGCTGACTTCTGGACTTCAAAATTGGCCTCTAGCTAGGTCCACATACTAAGTACCTGAAAACATCAAAGGTGAGGGGTCAGTATTTGGGAAAATACTGAGTGAGTTGACATTTACTAACGGTATTAATATAAAAACATAGCATCGCATTTCAAGAAAACAATAATATAAAACATATAAACATGTATTCGATCCATACGAAACTAATATCCTAGCATGCGACACATTTCTCGAATAATCATTATCATTCAACCCAATCGTAAATATCAATTGCGAGTCCAACTCGCTGGTGGCCCAGCCACTAGATACGGGGACTCTGGACTACACCGTAGCCGAGTACTCACTCGTATCAAATCATATACCCAATCGTAAATATCAGTTGTGAGTCCAACTCGCTGGTGGCCTAGCCACGTAAAATTTCATAATCATCATCAGCTCCCAGCTGTGTCAAGTCATTTCTCAAATGCAAACATACTAGACTGACTCGATACTGGTGATCACACAGCCTATTGACACCCAATAGGTAGCTAGTTTCTTCGGATCGCATACTAGTTCTCGTATATAGAAATTAAATAAACATATAACATTCAACCAACTATATATAATGCGATGCGTGAAAAAAGTATATATTTTTATATAAAATAATTTTAATATATAATACATGAAAGTAAAAGTACAACTCACAGTGACCGCAATCCAATCAATAATGTGGTCGATGAAATGATATGCCCTCGCTATCCCACGTCTACTGACCTCTCTGCTCTGACACGTCTGATAAATAATTAACGTTTAATGATTAGACGTGAATCTCGTATTTCTATACTTATAATGCTTTTAAATTTTAGGGTTTAGTTTTATTTCAATGAAGTTTCAAGGAGTTTTCAGGACAATGCGCAGGTGCTGCCTGCACACTGACACTGTTTAACAAAACGACGATCTCTCTCAATTGAACCGTTGGATCGAGATGAAATTTGACAGAGGCGTTCCTAAGAGGCAAATCTATAAACTGACCATTGGAATTTTTCTGCCAAGTTTTGGGTAGTGTGCGAACGCACACCCTAAAACTCAGGGAGTGTGCGAACGCACACTCGTGACAGCCCCCCGGAAAGTCGTTTTCCGGGGTTTTTCAACCATCCCGATGTGCTATACATTCAACTATATAAAACCCGCATCTCGGTTTCTTCAAAAACGCCATAATAACATCAAAAACGTCAAATTCACTATCAATACAATATTTCATTAAAACAGCCCACTAAACTCAAATTTCAACCATAATTCTCGACCTCTCACCTCAATTTGATGCTCGGAGATGATAGACCTTTCAATTCCGAAGAAATCGCCGCAAAAATCGCTCGAATCGGACGTCGAACGGCGAAACGGCGGCGAAACGACGGTATCGTCGATATTTTTCTTCACTTCTCTCGATCCTTCTGCTTCCTCTCTGATTCATATCCTTTCCTTTATATATATATTGGCTAAAATTCCACTTTGATCCTTGTTATTTTTGTTTGTTATCATTTATCTTTTAAACTTTTCTTTCATACAATTTAGTCCATAACTAAATCGATAAACTCTTAAATTATTACTTTTACGTATTATTTATATCCGATAAATAATACGAAACTCGATATTAACACTTCCCGTCAAATCCTACAAATTTCCATTTTCGACACAAAGTGGCTAAATTACCACTTTGGCCCCTGCACTTTATTTTGGGCTTTTCATGACATTTTTCTTTTCAATTCCAATTCTGTCTTTAGAATTGAAATACATTATTAAATTCCTCGCATATAATCCTTTCCAAAACCGACCTACTAAAACTTATTTATCGGAAAAGTTTCCGATTTTGCCACTCTAGTAAATCCAAACTGGACACGTGGTCCAATTAGATAATTAAATATTTTGGGGTATTACAGTAGTGCCCTAGGCATCAGACGCTAACGAAGACAGACCCACTAGCGAAGTACTCGCTCACTCGAAAACCATGCCCGAAAATTTGGATCGTGCATCAAATAGCACATGTTGGACCTCTCAATAGCACCCTGAAGCCAATTAGGCCAATGCCTCCCCGGAAGGGTATTCCAAGACGCTCAAAATTACTCCAAATAAGTACACATTTCAAATACAGTTTATACACTAACAAGTTTGTTGTATGCTGTTTACATCAATCAAGGTGAAGCGTTCATCCAATCTCTACAATTTGCGTCACTTCATTCTGGTGTCGACGCTAGTCCTCCGGGACACGATTTTTTCAAAAACGGGGCCTTGTTTTTAGCAATTTCATGCAGTATTTTGAACATTCAAGTAATAGAATCATATACCCATGATAAAAATTTGGAAAAACTTACCTCGAACAAAAATCTGGTAAAGATATGTCGCTCCAAGCGCAGAAGAAACAGGACCTCCCAATCCATTTCCACAGACAAAGTGTCCTGTACGGCATGTCGGTCAAGATCCGTACACGGTTCCTTCGACATATGGCACCATAATGTAAATCAAAACAGAGAATACTTGCAAATTGAAAGAAAAGCAAGTAAGAGAATCAGAAGTAAAAAGTGAGTAAGGAACTCCACTGATGGATACACCACAGGAATTGTACACAAGACCCACACAGGTGGCGTTGGTCACTGACTCAGAGACAAGCCCGAAGTCACTGACTCAGAGACAAGTCCGAAGTCACTGACTCAGCTCGCAGTGTTACCAGAAGACCAGATAACGCCCTTATCCCGTGAAATCAGGGATAAGGACGGATTTTACCTTATCTTAACAAGAAGATGAACTCAAATCAGTAACAAGACTCATACTACAATTCAATGACTATCTATTATATATTAATGGACCTAGGTCAGGTAAAGGACACCTTTTATTACTCATATTCACTCTAAACTCTTATGAGGGTGTTCGAGCCAACACCGGCTCGAATCCTTCTAACCTATCTTTTCTGTGTAGATTGAAGATCACACTCAGACCGGCCACATCAAGACCGGATCCAGCATCACCGGAACCATCATTTGGCGCCGTCTGTGGGAACGATAATTTGTTCTTGAATAAATTTAATTTTGGTTCTCGGTGATAGACAACCATAGAAAAAAAGATTGGAAGTTACGAGTGAAAATGAACAAATCAGAGCATAAGTGGCTATCAAAAGTAATGTATGAAGCTGTCGAATCAAGAAAGTTTAGTTCATCTAAACTTCTTCATCTCTATGTCATAGAAGGAACAGTTACCGTGTACCAGACGCAGACACCAGTGCAACATACAAAAACAAACAGATAAGTTTTTCTTTTTATATCACTAGTATTCAAAGTGGCAACCTTATGATTCTTGTAGAATAACGTTTAATCGTATCGATATTATGGATCTATTAAATTAAAATATTAAAGTAATGAAATCAAAAAAAAAAATTACTTTATTGTACTGGCATTAAAATTTACTTGTTGAATCATTTTTACCGAAGCTTGCAATGATTGAACTGTTGCTTAATGAAATTTCAGAAGAGAAACCACTGTGAAAGTCAAACTACTGTGACAGTCGGAAAAGAAACCACTGTGACAGTCAAAAGAGAAACTACTGTGACACTCGGAAGAGAAATAAATGTACCAGTCAGTATATAAATCACTGTACTAGTGAGCAAAAAGAGAAAGGCACCAGCAAAAGAACCAAAGAAGGAACGATCCCAGACGCAGAGTGTTGGGGAAACAATCGGAGGATAATGTTCCCAGACGCAGAGTGCTGGGGAAACAATAACTGATGCTCCCAGACGCAGATCGCAGACACAGATGTAGATTAACGAATGGTCCCAAGCGCAGACGCAGATCCCGGACGCAGATATAGAGTAGAAAGGTAGGAAGATGAACAACAACATCACAGATTAGCGAGTAACCCCAGACGGAGATGTAGATTAACGAATGGTCCCAAGCGCAGACGCGGATCCCAGACGCAGATATAGAGTAGAAATGTAGGAAGATGAAAAACAATATCACAGATTAACGAGTAACCCCAGGCGCAGATGTAGATTGACGAATGGTCCCAAGCGCAGACGCAGATCCTAGGCGCAGACGCAGGTGAAATATAAGAAACTCAAAGATATAGCAAGCGTGGTACATATGAAAGAAATGCAAATGGACCAATAGTCCCAGACGAAGAGGAACAAGTGATTCCAGATGTAGATGAAGAAATGCAGGAGGACCAACAGTCCCAGACGTAGAGGAACAAGTAATCTTAGACGTAGATGAAGAATATAAAGGCATGAGGATCAACAGCCCAGACGCTGAAGAATGAATGAGGAGGAAGAACCACCGCCACTAGGAGTGGTCGCAATAACGAGAGCCTTACCAGAGAACAACGGTCCAATTATCCCTCGCCGGAGGAGTCATAAGGAGTGCACCAAGAAGCAACATCGTGCCACCAGCAACAAGTGGAATGTCGTATGACATTACACCACCACCGATGCAGAGAAGCGTTCAAGGACAAGAACCTTCACCCTGAGGCTATGGCACACCCCAGTACCAGATAACAATGGCGTATCAGCAACTAGGGTCGTACCCGGGATACTATCCATGAACCCATCCTACTCATCAAGGTTATCAGAGGACTATGCATCCAATTTCTTTCCCGTCCCTAGATAGGATGGAAAGGAGAGGCATACTCAGAACAAAGACTCAGAAGGGAGACGCAGACCAGAGGCTCTCGGGCAGAAAAAGAAAATCGGAGATGAACCTCCACGAAAAGGCCAGTCCGAGCCTACAACCCGGAAAAAGAATAACGCACTATACAAAGCTACTAGAACCGCCTCTATACCAGGAAAGAACAATGCTCTAGAGGCCAGAGAGAAGGGCGCAGACACAGATTTCTTGAAAGCAAGAAAAGGGAGAGGACGAAGACCGAGAGGACGAAGATTCTCCCCTTAAAACAGAAATATAATTGGTAAAATTTCCTTCACAGTATAAATTACCAAACTTTGACTCTTTTAATGGGACAGGAGATTCGAAAAGTCGAAAGGGCAAATCGACAAAAAATAGCAGAAGCGGCTATGAAGGAAGGATTATTGTGGCCGTACCATCCCACCAAACAGCAATACGACTTTGAGAAAAACAGATAAGTTTCTTATTTTATATCACTATGATTCAGAGTGGTCGTCATATTACTCTTGTAAAATAACGATTAATCATAGCAATAATATAGATCTATTGAATAATGAAAATTGAAATATCAAATTGAACGAAAACATTACTTTATTGAAGCAATATTAAATTTACTGGCTGAATCATTTTTAAGGAATCTTGCAACGATTGAAAGGTCGCGATATAGAGTTTCGGAGAAGAAAGTGGCGTACCATTCAGTGGAACAACTATTGTACCAGTTAGTAGAGAAACCATGGTCGCAGAGGGACTGTAGAAATAAGCAAATGACAAACAAATATCAATGGTAAAATAGAAAGCAATCGGAGGACGCACAACCCAGACACAAAGGTGTTGGGGAGTAATTGGAGGACACACGAGGTTCTTGACTCAAACAAAAGCACATAAAAGATTGTTCCTCCTAAGAAGGGAATGCCAAACCCACCCAGAAAAGAGCACTTGGAGCCAGTAATAAGAAGAAAAGAAGAAGTATGAGATAAAGAACTCAAAAAAGCATTGGTAGAGAAGAAAAAAAAGCCTCAGAAGAAGGATGAAAGTCTTAGAAGAAACCGGAACCACATAGATGAAGTCACCTCAAAAGATCCACATGGGAAAGACTCAGTTCACAAACCCAAACCTCTAGAGAGAGAAGCAGAGAGTTGCATCTGCGACAAAAGAAATGAAGGTGAAGAGAAGGACACCATCGATCAGGAAATTAGAGATGCGATAGAAAAATATATGAAGCTCTGGGCAAAGTCGACAAGGAGGATAGAGAGGACGAACACTCCCTCTTGAAAACTGAAATACAATTGGTAAGGTTTCCATCACGTTTTAAATTACCAGCATTTGACTCTTTTGATGATACAGGATACCCGAAGAGCCATATCTCGAAATTCAAAACAATAATGATGTTGCAAGATGTCAGAGATCCTATGCTGTGTCGTGTGTTCCCTGCGACGTTGAAGGAATCAGCCCAAAAATGGTATTCCTACCTGAAGTCGGGATCGATTACATTATTCCCAGACCTAGCATCAGCATTTAAAGAAAGATTCAAGACCAACACCCTCATGCAGAAAGACTTAAGTGACTTGAGGAAATGCAAGCAAGACGAACAAGAAACATTGAAGAACTTTGAAGCGGTCCAAATTTAAAATTTAAATCATGACACAACAATAGAAGCAATGAAGATCGGCATCAGATTTGAAGTATGGCGGATGTGGATCTCCAAGTATAGAAAATGTGGGTTGGAAAATATCCACAAAGTATCGAAGTATGGAGGATGAGGATCTCCAAGTATGACAAACATGGATTGAAAAATATTCACAAAGTATCGAAATATGGCGGATGCGGATCTCCAAGTATGAAAAACGTGGATTGAAAAATATTCACAAAGTATCGAATATGGCGGATGCGGATCTCCAAGTATGAAAAACGTGGATTGAAAAATATTCACAAAGTATCGAATATGGCGGATGCAGATCTCCAAGTATGGCAGATGCGGATCTCCAAGTATGACGAATGTGGATTGAAAAATATCCACAGAGTATCGAAGTATAAAACACTCATACATAACTGAAATGGATCCATAAAACATGAAAATTGTTCCGAAATAGAGGGGCCGGTTCTAATTAACGTAAGAGCCCCAAAAGAAAAGAACAAAAGAAGTGATGTCCCACGAGGCAACACAAAAAGTATTCGAAAGCTAGCTAAAAACAACATTTTCCTTTGGTAGGGTCGCTCCCTCCTCTGGACCATCAGTATTCTACTCACGAAGTTCTTCCTTTCTCGAAGGATCGTCAAATTTTCCCTTGGACTCTTCACCTTGGCAGAAGACTGAGCAAACATAAATGCTTGAAGAATTCTTGTTTGAAAGGAAGGAAGTAATGATGGATATGGTTCAACCATACCAGAAATATCTAAGACTGAACAGAGTCCTACACAAACAGGGATAGACGTAATGTACCAGACTCAGTTGTATCAGACTCAGTGTATTGTATCAGACTCAGTATGGTGTACAGGACTCAGTGTACTGTATCAGACTCAGTGTAGTGTACCAGACCCAGTGTACTGTATGGCGAGTGCAGATCTCCATGTAGGATAATGTGGATTGTAAAACATCCACAGAACATTCACCACAAGAAATTTTGGAATACAAAACAAATGATTGTCCCAAGGGACAAGAACAAAACAAACACGAAGTAAAAAGGCTACGAGCCTAGACGATGTTCTCCTCTGGAAAGGTCGCTCACTCCTTTGGACTTACAACATCAAACGCATTGAGTTCCTCTTCATCAGGAGAATCTTGAAAGTTTGTCATTTTTCGGTTCGATGCCTCTAGTAGAAGCTAGTCGCAGACGTATGACACAGACGCATGACATAGTCAACAGTACGATTCTTTACAGATAAAGAAATAGCAACACACATTTATAAAAAGCAAGCAATTGTTCCCTGAAAGGGGGAGTCTACCACAAAGACCCCCTAAAGAAAAGTACAAACAAAAGAAGTACTACCTCACAAGGTAGCACCAAAACAAAGTAAAAGAAAGCTAGCTACAGGTCCAACATACGGCCTACATCTTTTCCTCTAGAAGGGTCACTCCCTTCCTTTGGACCACCTGAATCTTTCTCTTTAGAAAGTTCCTCGATTGAGTTAGGGACAAGAGAATCATGCTTAAGGACCTCTGAAGTTTCAACCTCCAAATAATGGTTGAAATTGTCTTGGACGCAGTTAATAGTCCCGAAAGAGGCAAAAGCTCCTTGCCATCTTTGACAGTAGTATCAGCAAGCTCTTTTTCTCCTCTGATTCCATGGCGTCCTTCATGCCATCTCTAGAAGCGTACGAAGGGAGAACTGGAGAAACATGCAACCCATCTTTCTTAAGCTGCAACCTTTTGCCGCAGCTCACTGACCCAGAGCTCGAAAATCAATCGACATAAACTTGTTGATATCATAATCGGGGTAGTCCTCACGAATGATCTTTATCGCAGTGGAACAGAAGTTAGTCAAACAACTGCTCACATACACATTGGGTAACACAGGTTTAAACCCGACAATCACAACATCATCATTATTATCAAAAGAGAGAGAGAGAGAGTCAAGTCATCAAGAAAATTATCACCCATCTTTACAATAAAGGAGAAACCAAGTATGTAACATGTAGAACAAAACAAAGAAATGAAGTGGGCCGAGGAAAGCTCGATAAGAAGACACAACACGAAGAAAGCAACGTTTCAAAATACAAGACAAAAGGTCACAGACACACTCCACAGAAACAATGAAACAAACATAAATGCTTGATATAAATATTCTTGTTAGGAGGGACTAATGATGGATACACCACCAGAATTGTACACAAGACCCACACAGGTGGCGTTGGTCACTGACTCAGAGACAAGCCCGAAGTCACTGACTCAGAGACAAGTCCGAAGTCACTGACTCAGCTCGCAGTGTTACCAGAAGACCAGATAACGCCCTTATCCCGTGAAATCAGGGATAAGGACGGATTTTACCTTATCTTAACAAGAAGATGAACTCAAATCAGTAACAAGACTCATACTACAATTCAATGACTATCTATTATATATTAATGGACCTAGGTCAGGTAAAGGACACCTTTTATTACTCATATTCACTCTAAACTCTTATGAGGGTGTTCGAGCCAACACCGGCTCGAATCCTTCTAACCTATCTTTTCTTTGTAGATTGAAGATCACACTCAGACCGGCCACATCAAGACCGGATCCAGCATCACCGGAACCATCATCCACCTTCCTAAGGTATATATGGCGCAAGCCCACAAGAAGACAAAGCTACATAAAGCTTTTTTCTGCCCGAAAGAGGTCATACTAGGCATAATTTCAAATTCTCAAACACAAGACCAGACGTCATCTTCACCGGATCAGATCAAACTTCATCCTCAGCAGAGTAGGACAGCTAGAAGAAATCCAAAGAATTATCTCCAGAAAACAGGATCAGATTTGAGCGTCCATTAGTAGAAGACACAAAGATATCTAGAACCGGCAAAAAGCATAACATCAGTATAACCCCACATGCGAGACTT
Organism: Mercurialis annua; assembly: GCF_937616625.2. NCBI lineage: Eukaryota > Viridiplantae > Streptophyta > Magnoliopsida > Malpighiales > Euphorbiaceae > Mercurialis > Mercurialis annua. The sequence continues at coordinate 13,704,616 of NC_065577.1, read as the reverse complement.
CAGATGAGCAGCACTTTATTGTCAAGAAGACATCATAGTTTTGTCTGCAATAGTTCAAATAAACTTCAGTAATCTCTGATAGTTATGGAATAACTACGGAGTCCAAACATCCATACAATAGGATGGCCCTTATGATGACTAAGGGGATGATGTCCCCTCTACAAATCTAGGAGTCTCAAAACAGGATATTTACCAAGCATCCATGCAATTCGATTGCCATTGGTACGGCCAAGGGGATGATGTCCCTTCTACAAACCTAAGAAGTATCAAACAGGATAGCTCCATTCTACACGGCACACTACGGGTAGTTCGAACCAAGCAGATGACCTTTAGGAAAGTTGAGAAGTATTACTCTAGGACAGTTGTAGAGTAAACTAGAACAAGGGCATGGAATCAAATGCACGCACCACAACCGGTAATGCCCAGGATAGGGCATTGCTAAACAACCGGCAAGCGAGTACCTCTGAATGGTGGGCAGTATCCTTATCGCTTGTTAAACGACGAGTCTCATTATTTGATAAAAATTTACCTACTCTGTCCATTCCTATCAAAGAGGGGGCAAACTGTAGACACCTATTTTTCAAACAGGTAAAGAGTGATAAGGGACTGATGCGTCTGATGGTGATTTTCAAAGAAACTAGTCCGGGTGACGACCTAGCGATCCGCATGTTTGAAATCAAGCGGGCTAGATCAATGCACAGTGACAAACATAAAGGATTAAAGCGTAGTTAGCCGCAAATAGCCCTTAAAAGTCCAAAGGAGTAACAATAGAAGTCTATGAAATTGGAATAATTGCAATTCCTTAGAAGTTTATGGGCCAATTTGTAAGTTTGACGGACTAAATTGACCATACCCAAACCCTTGTGGCCCTCGCGGTCCTTTTTGATGCTTCCAGGCACCAAAATAGCCTTTTAGCCACCTTTTCCACTACACCCATTTATTAGTACGAATTTAGCGATATAATTATCTAAGATGAACTTTTAAGCTAACCTAAACACTTAATATAACACTCCTAACTCAATTTAAATACTAGCTAACCCTAGACCTAATCATAATTGTATTTAAACTACTGTTAGCATACTAATTAAGGGGTGGCACATAATCAGACACATGATAGAGAAATAACCAATATACCCTAAATTACTAGGCTTTGGCTGAACCCTATACCTCCACAAACACCAAAAACATTCGAATCCAGTCAATCAAACAAGTTTTTACGCTTAAATCAGTCAAGAACCCACTGCCACCTATCAATCCAGAGCTAGACCCCACATTTGGATCGCTAGAAAAAGAGTCAGGGACTCAAAATGTAAATTCAGAGGACCCAACTTCATCTATATCACTTTTATTTATATATGTCAAATTCTGTTGAATTCTATTGATCAGGTTGCATGTTCAGCCAGAAACAGCCATAACTGTTATAACTACCATGCTTGCCATGCTTTAATCCTAGAAACATGCTTAGGATTGTGTTTTTACATGTTCTTCTGTTGATTATATGCTTTTCCAGAATTCCAAATACGTGTTTTTTACTGTTTTCGTATTGTTTTTGCACTGCGGCCACAATAAGTTTGCACCGGCGCCACTCAAAGTGGCGCGTTGTTCTATTTCTAGCCTAGCATGTATATCAACTATAAATGGGAATGTTAATATTAATTTTCGATTTGCAAGCATGTCCATATCCAGTTTTAACAGGCTTAACAAGATAATCCCGTTAATTAACCTTTAATTTAATCAAATCACCTATAAACCTTAAGATTACAATAAAAAAAAGTAACTTGAGGTTTTACATGCATTCATGAAGACTAATAAAATCAACCTCACTTAAACATCCTGTCACGACCCAATTTCATGGATAGCGACCGGCGCTAGGGCATGGGTATGGTTATACCGAAACCCGTAGCTAACCTTGCGGATAATCACACAAATATATAAGCATGTAAGAAAACCACTGCTCGGGGGCAACCGAAATTCCAATCTAAGTCAAGCAGTGTATATAAACATTTATATAAACAAATGCTCAGCTCAAACCCGAGACTCCAACAGCATGCCTTAAATATAAAATAGAATCCAAAGTATAACATGATAAACATAAATAAACAGTCAGACCAATCCGACAAAGAATTGTATAAATAATCATAAAGGACTAACTAGTTCTACTGCGGTCTAAGAGTATAAAAAGAAAGTTGACTAGTTTTATTAAAACAAAAGAACCTCCGAGGAAACAAAGAAATTGGAGGTCGACCCACGCTCTCAAATCATAAACCTTAAAAATTTGGGAAAATAGCAGGGTCAGATATACTGAGATGAGTTCATAATACTATTTACATTTATTAAGTTAAAAACCTTTAAAACCTGAAATCCTTTCATACATATATATATATATATATATGTGTGTGTGTGTGTGTGTGTGTAATTATGGAATAACAATATTGAAATGAAAACCCAAAGTATAATCCAATGTAGATGAGAACAAATCCTCATCGAGCCCAAAGTAAACCAGACTTATAGTCATCCAATCCCAAAGTACTTACCGGTGCACACAGTCTCGATACAGGCCTATCGAGTAGCTCGTTCCAATCCAAATCCATAATCATTAAAAACAGTTCGTAAACAGTTGTAATACTAAAATAATTTGCGGTATTTAATAAAGCGGTAAATAGCACTACAAACTCACTGCTTGCGAATCCATGTGATAACCTGGCTAGCAACCTAAACCCTCTCTGACTCCGAAGCACAATCAGTCGACGGGTCTAGAAACAAAACTTAAGTTAAAACCACATTAACCCTAACTCTAAGAATACTAGACCCCACATAGGACTAGCATCTCAAACCACAACCAAAGTACAAGCCAAAGTAGAAGTATACAATAATGCAAACCAAACAATAAGTTAAGCTTAGATGAATTCTTGCTTTAAAGACCAAATCCATAGTTCTTACATAACTTAAATAAACCATTTAAAACCAATTGAATTTTCTAAAGTAGTGTGTTAGGCTTAACCACATCATAGCTCAACACAACATGTCAGGCGATCCAAGTCTAACATGACCCAAACCCATACTAAAGTATAATTCAAAGTAAATCTCAATCCTTTAATTAAACCAAAGTCATTTGAAAACCAAGAAGTCATTTTGAAGCTTAACAAAATCAAAGTTAACCACTAGCAACATCATGCTAAACAATTTGCCAATACTTGGCAAACTTCACCCAAAGATACCCAGCATGTATAAATCACCTTAAATGAAATCAACATAATTTTATTTACTTTTAAACAATTAAACATCAAATCTGAAAATAACCATTTCAATTAATCACGAAACCTTTGCAACACTTAACATAGCTTATAAGCAATTCCGCCCAACAACTACAAACCAACCTAAAATAACACTAGCATATTTTATATATCAAAACTAATTTTATAATACACAATTCTAGCAACTTACAAACTTGAATATACAACCAAAATAAACAACATAACCTACGCAAAAGAAAAACCCAAAATCAACGAAGCCAACCACCAATTGAGCATCCAAGGTATTAGTTCTATCATACTAATATAGCACTAGGTATAAGATTTCCAGCACTTTAAATTAACCAAAAACAGAATTACAATATAAGAATAACAACCAATTGATATACCCTTCAATTAAAACAAGTATCCCAATCACTTAATGTATTGACATCAACAATTAAACCGATCTCTAACACACAATTCTAGATTTTATATCAATAGCAAAATAAAGAATTAAAACCACAACACCCAAAGTATCAATCTAGATCAATAACCCACAAACTTTAAAGCATCAAACAGGAAATTAGGAACACACACCTCTTGATTTGACAAAGAACAACAAAACAAAAAAAATATAATTCAATATCAGCCTACAACAATTAAACACAATAGCTAAAGAATCTAAATCAAAACAACCATGAAACCAAGGATTAAATTGATGAAAACTAGGTAGGAATACTTACAAGTGATTAATTATGCAAGGGAGGGGTGAGGGAATGCACAAAATATGAGTCTCTTCTGCTTTAGGGGTTTTAGAAAGGTTAAAATCTGATTTAGGTAGAATTAAGTTGCTATTTATAGAAAACAGCGAACTGAAACAGTGTCAGTTCGCGCCCGCGAACTCAACAGCGTAAGTTAGCGACCGCTAACTATAGTTCGCGCCCGCGAACTTAACAAAAACAGGATCCGACCAGAAACGAATCAAATCAACATCGAATACTCGCACGACACATGTGACACATACAAGATACAAAACACGGGTCAACGAGGTATCAAAATGCAAAAACCAATCCGAACTAATTATAAACCAAGTCAAAAACAAGACATAACATCAATACAAAGGTTATGCACACCAAATCAAGGTTTCCAATAACCAAACCACTAAAGATCAACCTAAAACACATTGGAAATTTCATCGGAACAAGTCGGAAAAACATGAGGTATTATATTTTCCCTAACTTAAAGCAAAATCGTCGTCGATTTTAACACAGAACATAACAAGCATAAAACAACAAAATGGATCGCACATAACTATGCAAAAATAAACATGCAAGCAATAATCCCAACGTATTACAAGGAAAGAAAATATTGCAATTCTGTATAACGAACTCTGTCTCCTAAGTGTACTCCTCAACCGAGTGACCAACCCAACTGAAACCAAAGGAATACCTTGAAATCCTAACTGATAAAGATATTGCATCCCTTGCCGCTTATATAACAACTCAACACCAAGTATCCCATATCAAAACATATAAATAAATCTGACATAGCTAACAAACAATCTAGTCTAATATATAAACTAGATATGACTCTCCACAAGACCAACAACCTTAACAAATCAAGAATCATGAAATCACCGAACAATACTCCAAGAGTACACCAATTAAACTCATGATAACAAAAGTTCCAAATTGTTAAACAACAAAATCATCCAGAAGACTCTTCAAATCCTTCGAAAGTATAAAGTCCGTACTACCTATGGTAAATAAACATCGACCATATCCCACTTATATTACACAAACTTACTATCACGTCGCGCACATAATAGGATCCACAATCGATCAAAACGATATCTAAGCATTTCACAATAATATCATCAATCAACAAAATCGACTAACCAACCGTTGTTGGCGAAATCTATTAACCGCGATCCTCGATCCTCGAATCAGCTAACTCGTATATTCAAACCAAACTGAAATTCTCAAAATCATTCCACCAAATATAACTGAAACCTTGCAAAATAGAGATCAACTAGATCAAATTCACTAGTAACCGGGTCATTGGTTATGCTCAAGTCAAACAAAATATCCAAACACAAAACATTATTTTTATATTTTCCACTTATCTTTAAAGACGTTAACATCTTATACTTCTCTAATATATAAAACCAAATGCTTTTTCCGTTTGAGAACCTCTAGTTTTGTAAACACATTAAAATGTTCAAAACATTAGTATTTTGAATTCGCAATTACACCTTACTTTCAAATAAGTTTGCAAATCCATAAAATCGTTCAACTAACAAAATTATTATTCTCTTTAATTCAATGCTTGATAAAAAATTATCCTTTTGTCAAAATGGAAAAATATTTGTTAAGAAAATCTCTTTGTTCACACAATATCTTTATACAAGTATACCAAAACATTTAAACAAAATTGAATATGTAAAAAAAAACTACTTTTACAATCACGGCGTATACACACACGTAGAGCATAACCAAATCCCTTAATCCAACAACCCTCAAATCATAAATCGGAAGCTAACATGTAAGCTTTCCAATCCGACCTCAAAATCCTATCACACTAATCACAACAATAACTCGAGTGAAACCTTATATGCAATACTAATTCCTACGAAACACAATTATTCAAATAACATAAAACGGATCATTGCAACGCAATCGTCCTTAATTCACCACTATCCATATAGAGTATTTATCTAACTACCTTTTGGTAAAAAAATTCAAACCATTTGAAATCCATCAACTTTATAAATAAATTTATCACAATGTGACTCTCGAGTTTGTTTCAAAACATTTTTCTCAAAAACACTTTATCGATAAATAAATTTATCACAATGTGACTCTCGAGTTTGTTTCAAAACATTTTTCTCAAAAACACTTTATCGATAAAATCTCTTTTTACATAATTATGCACCAGGGTGTTGACACCTCTCATCCACAAAGAGTTCCATCCAACTCTAACCATTTCAATGCACATGATGCATGTACTATTAAGCATGTACCAATTATTTATTTTCTTTTTATTTAATGAACATACTTAGTGCTCAATGCAATTCCCTATTCATGACATATAAAAATGCATGTTCATGATATGTGTGGGCACAATTACGTGGTAAGAACATTCCAAATACTTTAACAAATTTTCATATGAAGTCAATTCTTCGATAAAATATTTGCTAGACATTACCCTTTGTGAGACGTGCACTCGATAGCCTCAAAATATTTCTCAAACTCTATACTTGCAGGCCACTAAATCATACAATACCATGATAACAGTTCAAACCGATAACTCCATTAAATTCTCTTATGCAAAAGTAATATTCAATTAAACTTCAACCAAATTGAAACTTAACTTAAACATAAACGACACATAGCATTTGTATCTACAAATCTCACCATAAGTTCCAGCATCGTGTCGTCCAACATGACGTAAGAACTAGTGTATTAGTACACTGATCTATCTTCTCGGGTAGAACTTCAATACCATTATCCAGGATAACCAGAAACTACTAACTGATCCCAATAGTCATTTTCCTCATCTTTATCCATATCATTTCCCAAATGCCTCGATCCACAAATCTATACATTAAACCAGACATTAACCAAACAAAAAAATAAAATAAAACACAGAGGCTAAGTAAAGGTTCGACACAAATATCAGCACCAATCATCAAGGTTAAGCCAACTTGCTAACAACGACCTCATGTTCTATCCGCATAACAAGGAAAATAAGATAAAACAACTAACACAACAAAACTTAACCAATATACGAGTCATACTAACACGAAACAATACCAACAAGTCATGGTTTTCACCTAACCATAAATCACCCAAGCATGTCTTAACCCGCATTTAACCCAATCATCTTGCCATATAACAAATCATAAACATGGTAGGAAACTGATAGGAGTATTTTACTCCTATTTATAGTGTCATTTCTGCATGCTTTTATTATGTTTTATCACGGTTTTATGGTATTCCGAATGCCTTATTACGCGTTTTAGTATTTCAGGTACTTAGGAGCATTGCGGAAGCATTTTGGTGCAAAAGTTAGAAAAGTCGACAAAAGAGATGCGAAAGCTCATTTGCAAATCTGAAAAGCTGACCCCTCTGCGGTATTTGGCCAATTTTAACCAGCTAGAAGTTTCAAATGAAATTGTGTTCTTTACAAAAGTTGAAGTAGACATCCTAAGCTTTCCAACGGTTCAAGAATCGTCTCAATCCGACATTTCTACATCAAGTTATGAAGTTGCGAAGATCGCGGTTCTGCAGAACAAAGGGTGTCTCGAATCAAGACACCTAAGTGTGATATGTGTCTCGATTCGAGACACAAATGTCCCCCAAACAGAATGGTGAGCTCGAATCGAGACACTCACTTAAAAAGGTGTCTTGATTCGAGCTAAGGCTCAGGAAAAGGGGGGAATTCTGATTTCAAACATCACAAGGCTTGATTCAATTTCCATTTTGGGCCCAACACATGTGTAATGGATGTTTTATTATCCTCTTTTGTGGGTACTATAAAAACAACATTATCTCTTTTAGGTTAGAGATCATTCTCTAAAATATTATTCCTTTTTGCTATTACCTTTCTTAATATAGAATCTCATTAGAATTAAGTGCTCCATAGCTTTCTCCATTGTTGGAGCTTTTGAAGCATTTATTGCTTTGTAAGAACAAGATCTTCATTATTATTGCAAGATTATTTATTATTGAATCTTCATTATCTCTTATGGTTGATTGCTCTAATCATTTAATTAAGGTAACCCCTCTTTACTTTCTAATGCTCTATTGTTCTTATTCATTGTTTGCTTGTGTTGCTTTAAGTATGAGTGGCTAAACCCCCCTTGTTTGGGGGTTGATATGAATCCTAGTTAATGCATGATTGAGTTAGGGTTAGGGTTTGTGTTGATGTTCTAATTAATGCTCCTAAGGCTTGCTTAGATTAGCTACCTAAGTATTGTTGTTAGATTAAGACTCACCTTGAGAGAGGGATTGTTAATTGGAAAGAATTGATTAGAAGCTTAATTATTGACACCATGAGAATGGGTTAGTAATTAAGTGGCCTTTGGGTTGTGATATATTGTAATTACCCTAATTGTCTTTTAGTGCTACGAGAGTAGGTTAAGCTTGATTAGTTGTGATTTTGTAGCTGTTTAAGGCTCGAGATAGCGGGAGTTACGACTTAGAAACGCTCGGCCTTTGTTTTATGACTCTAATCCCGAAACCCGTGAATGCATGACCTACGTGGATTGTTGACCTTCAAACCTCGTTTATCATTTGAATTCTCGTTTATAGTTAATCACCATTAGTCTTTTTACAATTGTTAAATTAACTGTCAATTCTAGTTGTAGTTGCAAGTTAGTGATTAGTTGAATTGTTAGTGTTAATTTGATTCTTGAATCTAAACCAAATTGTTGTTGCGCTAATAAAATTGAAATACAACTATAATTCATTCTCATCAATCGCTCTAAGATTCACTCCTCGCGGGATCGATATCCGACTTCCGGATTTACTACGAGTTGGGTTTATTCCTAACAAGTTTTTGGCGCCGTGGTCGGGGAGTGACGAGTGTTTATTGATTGATTGAAATTAGTTGTAGTTCGGTCGATTTAGTTTTATTTTCTGTTTTTGTTACTATTGGTTGTTTGTGCTTTTTCCGGGTTTACGCGTGGTTTGCTTGTTCTTGTTTGTGTAGGAGATCAACTATAGTGTATGCACAATACACGAAGAGTAAATCTTCCGCTAGAACTGTTTCAAGACGACCTTGGAAACTTTGAAAGAAGTGTGAGGCGGGAAAATCGTAGACCTGTTAGTGATATGCACTAGGTCAATCATGTTTGACCATGTTTTGAATTTATCATTTTGTTATTTATTGATTGACAGTTTTTATCATTTTATATTAATGATTAAAATACTTGAATGGTTAATTCTTTCTAAGGTCATCAAGTATGTGACTTGATAGTAGAACCCTTAGGTTTAATAAAAGAATTATATACCATCTATCCCTAGTCTTAATAGAACATTGAGACTAGTATGATGTTGACTGATGATTATGTTTTACTAATCATGTATATGAGATATTAAGTCAAATCATAGGTGCTATTTGAGAAATAAGGCACTGGATGACCCACTGTGAGAATACTACATAGATCACTGTCATAAGTAATTCTTATTACAGTTCTATTAGTATAATCATTTGACCTTGAAATCATCATGGATTTCTACATAGCTATTTGATATTTTGATACAGTCTTACATTATCTTTAACAGGATAATGGAATAGATTGTCATTGGATATGAAAGTAACTATGTGAGAAATGTGAGTGACTGAGAAGGAATTTGTCCCTCATTTATTTGAGTAAGATATCTATGGGCCCCTTGAAGAAGATAGACTGAAGGAAATGCATGACCATGCTAAATGAATTGATAAAGAGTTATCATTTTCAGTCTACTTAGAGTCAAGAAACTAATGATTGAATATTATAAGGATGACATGACTATGCCTTATATTCAATCTGGATATCGAGAGACAAAGGGATTAAAATATTATTGTAAATGGTTAAATCAGATTCTCGATATTCGTATAACTTGGGTAGTCACAATGTCTTGCTAGAGGCCACTTATGACTTGTGGGCTGAAATAGGGATTTCGGGCCTACTGCCAACGTTATATGAACCTATAGGGTCGCACACTAAGAACAGGCCCAAAACAGTTATGGGTTGTACAAGCCCAATGTGATTAAATGATTAATTATTATATATATATATATATATATATATATATTAATAAATATATATATTAATTTGAAATTTAAGGATACATGTTTTCCTTAATTTATTATTTTTGGAAGATAATAAATACAGTAATTAATATATATGGATGATTATCAAAAAATGAGTTTTTGATAAACATAAACTTGTAGAATTGCAATGAGATTGAAATTCGAATTTGTCTCAAACCCTAGTGTTGTTGTATCACTATAAATACACATTAAGCAATTGGTTTAAAGATAACGAAATTCATTATTCAATAAATCACTAAAATTTAAAATTGCTTGTGAAGCAATAGTGCTAGCACACAAGCACTCGTTTTGGCTAAGGTATGTTCGTGTGGATACTCGTAGAGGACGCATTCTTTTGGAGGCGTTTCTGATCCGAGGCCAGCTATCACCAAAGTGAACCACCTCCTTCCTTCCTACATTGCTGTTGAATTCGACATACAAGTAAGTATTAATTCCGTAGTTAATCTATTTATTCGAATTACATGGATCTTGGTTTGGGTTTTAGATAAAAAATTTGAAATTCCGCTGCGTTATGAACCTAGAAAACCCAACAAGACCCGCTATCATGGAACATGGGGAAGATGATTATGAGGAAGAGCAATATCATCCTCAAGTCGATGGAGTGAGGTAACATCCGCCTCCTCCACTCGATGAGAGAATTCGGTAAGAGCACCAAGGGGAAGACCGCCCTCAAGCTCAAGGCAATCAACTGCTAAGGCAAACTTTGAGAGACTTCTTTCTCCCGGATGTGGATAATGCCACATATGGATGTTTTGCTCAACCGGTTAGAGCGGCTACCTTTGAAATCAAGCCTATCACGATTCAACTCCTAGAGAATCGGTGCAAATTCTATGGGTTACCAAGTGAAGATCCGAATGAACATATAACAAAGTTCTTGGGAGTGTTGGATACGTTCAAGCTTCATAATATAACAGCCGATCAAATCAAGCTCCGGATGTTTCCATTCTCACTAAGAGACAAGGCAAGCTTGTGGCTTCGTTCGTTACCTAATGCATCAATCCATAATTGGCGGGATCTCGCTCAAGCTTTCCTCCATAAGTACTTTCGATGGGGAGAACCGCAAATTGACCAAAGACATCATTGACTATTATCAATATGAAGGTGAATCTCTTTATGAAACTTGGGAGAGATTCAAGGATCTCCAAAGGCACGTCCCTCATCATCGCCTTGCAAGGGAGCATGTGCTCTAAATATTCTATAATGGTTTGGGTGAGATTACACGGTCTACCATTGATTCGGCATCGGGAGGTTCTTTGATGCAAAAGACGTATGAGGAAGCAAATGAATTGATTGAAAAATTGGCTATGGTTAGTAGCACTTGGTCCTCGGAAATAAGAAGGTCTCCGGCTCACAAAGCGTTGATCACATTTGACCAATCAAAGGAATTTGAAGCTATGAAGATTTCGGATGCATCTTTGCAAAGCCAAGTGGACGCCTTGAAGAAGCAATTGGCTCCACGAAATGCTCCGGTGGCGTATGTCCAAGTAGGGTGTGAACATTGTGGGGATTTCAATCATAGTAGTGGTGAATGTTATTCTACGGGGCAAGCTTTGAGTGAGCAAGTGAACTACGTTGGGTGCCAAAGGCAAGCTAATGATCCTTATTCTAAGACCTACAACCCCGGATGGAGGAATCATCCAAATTTCGGGTGGAAAAATCATGGGGCAAGGCAATGCTCAAGGGTCTAATCAAGCGGGTTCAAGCTTTCAAGGCAACAATAGGCCTCCACAACAACAAGGTCACTATCAAGGCAATCAAGGCCAAGGGAACAATTATGGTGGTAGACCTCCGCACCCTCCCGGTTTCCAACAACAACGGAGTCCGGATGAGGGAAGCTTGCTTGCTAAGGTACTTGAGAGGTTTGATAGGATGGAACTTGAAGCCAAGAAAAAAGAACTTGATGCTAGACAAAGGGAGAGGAACCAAGCCGCCACTAATCAAATGCTTGAAACTCAAATCTCCCAACTTGCTATCAATCTTCAAGGGAGACCTCAAGGGGGATTGCCCTCCACTACGGAAAACAATCCTAGAGAGCATGTGAAATCCATCAAAGTTGTGGAGCTTCGAAGTGGTAGAGTCCTTGATGTTGATCCTGATAAGGATCTTGAAAAAGCTAATGGCAAGAGGCCAATGATTGTGGAGGTTGAGCCTCAAGTGGTAATAGATGTTGCAAGCTCAAGTCAAGAGCTACCAAAGTCTTGTGAGGAGGTGGCCATTGATATTGATGTTGAAGAACCATATGTGAGGTCACCACCACCACCACCTTTTGTGCCTAAAGTACCATTTCCAAGCCGGTTGAGAAAGGCCCCGGACAATGAAAAGTTTCATAAGTTTCTTGAAATATTCAAGAAACTTCAAATAAGCATGAGCCAAGGGATGCCTTGCGAGAGATGCCCCAATACGCTAAGTTCTTGAAAGACATAATTACGAACAAGCAAAGTTGGGAACAAGGCAGAACAATTCCTCTAACGGAAAGTTGTAGTTCTATTATCCAAAGAAATCTACCGACCAAGCTACAAGATACAGGGAGCTTCACGATTCCTTGCTTAATTCGCACTTCTACTTCTCTTAATTGTCTTTGCGATTTAGGTGCAAGTATAAATCTAATGCCGTTGTGTCTTTTCAGGAAAATATGTGGAAACCAACCGATAAAACAAACTTCCATGATGCTCCAATTGGCCGACCATTCACTCAAGAGACCGCACGGGGTTGCGGAAGACGTGCTAGTAAAAGTGGGCAAGTTCATCTTTCCGGTGGACTTTGTTGTGCTTGATTATGCGGTCGACAGAGATTGCCCCATGATTCTCGGGCGTCCTTTTTTGAATACAGAGAGAGCATTGGTTGATGTTAATGGGGGGAATATAACATTGAGAATGAATGATGAGAGCATGGTGTTTGACATCAAGCATGGCAAAAGCAAGTGTGAGGAGGAGAAATGCATGAAGATTGATTCTATTGAGCCCACATTGCATGTGCTTATGAAGGAGGTTCCTAAGAAAGGACCCGAGGTTGTGTGTGCAAAAATTAAGACAACACCTCATGTCAAGCCACGCAAGGGAAAACCAAGACGTTGAGCCTCTTGGAATTTGAAGCTCAACGGGATAGCAACCGCAAGCAAGAGACAAATATGCACGGAAGTTGCAACTCTTGGTGAGTATGTCCAAGTTCGAACCTCTCAAGCATATTCACAAACGGGGAAGTTGATTTCTAAGTGGAGCGGGCCGTTTAAAACACGACGCAAATTAGATGATGATTTGATTGAGTTAAAGGGGGACAATGGAGATGTTTTTAAGGTGCTTGGAGAACGGGGCAAACCATATCCTAAAGTGTTGATCGATGAAAGTCGCGAGCAAGTCGCCCTTTTTGTTCCTCCATGATTTTGAGGATCGCTAGTCGAGCTTTCGACTCTAAACAAGCACACTTGGGAGGCAATCCCAAGAGATTCGTTTTAGTACTTTCACCTTTTTCTTAGTTTGTTTGTTGTTTTAGTATTTGTGTGATTATTTTCCGTATTTTGTGTTCAAGATAACACCCGGTATGTTTGGTTTTTGGATGTGTAGGAGATTGGAACTCGCGTAAAATCTCCAACACTTCATCTTCTCCAACTTCTTTTCCATATTTGGCCCCGAACCGCCGGTGTTCGATTAAACACACAAGATTTGATTTTCTAAACTCAACTCCTATTCAATTTTTATATGTCTAATTACTTAGCATTGAGGACATTGCATCGAAATGTGTGAGGAGGGTTGGAAAATTGAATGTAGTTGCGTAGGATTGTTTGTGTTATTTTTATTACTTTCTTGTGTTAGGATTGTTTTTAGTTTATGTTGTGTTGTGTCGCCTCAAATCAAAAATTCGAGTTCCAAGCTTGTTGAATGCTTTTGTGCGAATTTTGGTTTGATGGATTTTTATTGGAGTAGGATGCCTTGTTAGGTAGTTTTTGTTGTTTCCCTTTGATCACTAAATCTCTGGCTTGTTGTGGATAAGCTTGATTAGTGATTTTAGCGTTTTTGAAGTTTTGTCAACAAATGTTGAAAGTTTGCATCTTTTGTCAACAATTAATAGTGTATGCTTGCCTAATGAAAATCAATTTGTGTAACTTGTTTTGATGATATTAGGGTGCTACCATTTGTTAAATTTCGACCAACTCTAGAATGATTGTTGAACATGAGGCGGATGCATGATATGTGTTTCAATTTGGCAAATTTGTGTTAAATTCAAAAATATTGGACATAATTGGCATGATTTCATAGGAATTAAGTAACTATATGCATGACACTTCTTTGATTGATATATTCGAGCCTATCGTTTTTGTGTATGTGTCGGAATTCCTAGAACTTGCTCGGTGTCCGATTGAGATTATATTGTTGAGTGTTGATAACTTAGATGACTATGGCATTAGGATCACACAATTCAAAAGATCACTTAAAAGCCTACCCCGTTTCCATTAGTTAGCACAATTTTGAGCCTAAACATTTTCTTGACTAACCACACAACTACATATTTAACCTTTCAACAATTTACCTCTTTCAATACCCGGATTTAACTTCAATAACTTAAGATTAAGAAAAATATGATACTAGCTCGATATATTAGAAAAAAAGAAAAAAGTGAACAAGTGCCAAAACTATAAGTTAATGCCTTGAAGAAAAAGAAAGAAAAACAAAAGAAAGAAAGAATAAAGAAAGTCGAGAAATAGAAAAAGAAAATGAAAATAAAATAAAAAAAAAGAAAAAAGAACAAAGAGGGAAGATAAAGGCATATGGAAAAAGGAAGTAGTTCACTTATAAAAAGTTCCGAGTTTAGATCATTATTAGTGATTGGAACATTTTTGTTGTTCAAGTTGAATCTTAGCCAAGTATCCAAATTACCTACCCAAACCCTTAACCAAGTTACAACCTTTCAAAAGTCCATAAGATGAGTAGTCAATTACCGAACTAAGTAGTGGAGACAGGACAAATAGCAAGCCTATGGTGAATTCCCACATGTTTTTGTGCTTAATTTTCATATACCCGAAACACTTGAGCGTTAGAGTGAAACCTTGTGACAAAATGGTTGCCTAATGCCTATGAATGTTATGCCATGCTTTTCGTGTTTTGAGTTAACCAAATGTTCGCATGTCCCGCCTATGATTGCAATGCATGATTATTTTGAGTAGCACTTCATTGACACGGTTGTAGCCTCAATATTATAGGAACACGTCGCTATAATTGAATACATCATTTGTTTTCATGTCTTTTAGTTGTTGGCATTTGATGTTTTGCCTTCACGTTTTCATCGGTTGGGAGTATTGTTTTGACAATTGTTCAAGTCATTAAGGTCGCCAATCTTATAGCTCTAGTAAGATTCATTTCTTGCTTGGGGACAAGCAAGGGTTTTGTATGAGGAGGTTTGATAGGAGTATTTTACTCCAATTTATAGTGTCATTTCCGCATGCTTTTATTATATTTTATCACGGTTTTATGGTATTCCAAATGTCTTATTACGCGTTTTAGTATTTCAGGTACTTAGGAGCATTGCGGAAGCATTTTGGTGCAAAAGTTGGAAAAGTCGACAAAAGAGATGCGGAAGCTCATTTGCAAATCTGAAAAGCTGACCCCTCTGCAATATTTGGCCAATTTGAACCAGCTAGAAGCTTCAAATGAAATTTTGTTCTTCATTAAAGTTGAAGTAGACATCCTAAGCTTTCCAACGGTTCAAGAATCGACTCAATCAGACATTTCTACACCAAGTTATGAAGTTTCGAAGATCGCGGTTCTGCAGAGCAAAGGGTGTATCAAGACACCGAAGTGTGATATGTGTCTCGATTCGAGACACAAATGTCCCCCAAACAGAATGGTGAGCTCGAATCGCGACACTCACTTAAAAAGGTGTCTCAATTCGAGCTAAGGCTCAGGAAAAGGGGGGAATTCTGATTTCAAACATCACAAGGCTTGATTCAATTGCCATTTTGGGCCCAACACATGTGTAATGGATATTTTCTTTTCCTCTTTTGTGGGTACTATAAAAACAACATTATCTCTTTTATGTTAGATATCATTCTCTACAATATTATTCCTTTTTGCTATTACCTTTCTTAATAGCTTCCTCCATTGTTGGAGCTTTTGAAGCTTTTATTGCTTTGGAAGAACAAGATCTTCGTTATTATTGCAAGCTTATTTATTATTGAATCTTCATTATCTCTTATGGTTGATTGCTCTACTCATTTAATTAAGGTAACCCCTCTTTACTTTCTAATGCTCTATTGTTCTTATTCATTGTTTGCTTGTGTTGCTTTAAGTATGAGTGGCTAAACCCCCCTTGTTTGGGGGTTGATATGAATCCTAGTTAATGCATGATTGGGTTAGGGTTAGGGTTTGTGTTGATGTTCTAATTAATGCTCCTAAGGCTTTCTTAGATTAGCTACCTAAGTATTGTTGTTAGATTAAGACTCACCTTGAGAGAGGGATTGTTAATTGGAAAGAATTGATTAGAAGCTTAATTATTGACACCATGAGAATGGGTTAGTAATTAAGTGGCCTTTGGGTTGTGATATATTGTAATTACCCTAATTGTCTTTTAGTGCTACGAGAGTAGGTTAAGCTTGATTAGTTGTGATTTTGTAGCTGTTTAAGGCTCGAGATAGCGGGAGTTACGACTTAGAAACGCTCGGCCTTTGTTTTATGACTCTAATCCCGAAACCCGTGAATGCATGACCTACGTGGATTGTTGACCTTCAAACCTCGTTTATCATTTGAATTCTCGTTTATAGTTAATCACCATTAGTCTTTTTACAATTGTTAAATTAACTGTCAATTCTAGTTGTAGTTGCAAGTTAGTGATTAGTTGAATTGTTAGTGTTAATTTGATTCTTGAATCTAAACCAAATTGTTGTTGCGCTAATAAAATTGAAATACAACTATAATTCATTCTCATCAATCGCTCTAAGATTCACTCCTCGTGGGATCGATATCCGACTTCCGGATTTACTACGAGTTGGGTTTATTCTCAACAGAAACAAACATGCTATCAAAAGAAATGAGCATGTAATATATAATTTGATCATTATATATCTACCGACATTGGCATATAAAATCATATAACCTAATGATATGTCAAACCTCAAAACAAAACATGTTATAGCACACTTAGAATCGTTGTAATAAAATCTACATTTTGTATGGCATCGATCAAAAGGTACGCATCAAAAA
Organism: Mercurialis annua; assembly: GCF_937616625.2. Classification (NCBI taxonomy): domain Eukaryota; kingdom Viridiplantae; phylum Streptophyta; class Magnoliopsida; order Malpighiales; family Euphorbiaceae; genus Mercurialis; species Mercurialis annua. The sequence continues at coordinate 13,687,371 of NC_065577.1, read as the reverse complement.
CTCTTTTCAAACATAAATCAGTTCGCAATAATTTTCAAGTTCTAGTCGAGCTTCTCAGTTTTAATATCACTTTTTCAAAAAAAATTCCTTTCTATAAAACAATTGACTAAAATTCTCAAAGTATCTCAATTTATAAAATCACCGAGTTAGCCGAGTCATTACAACTACCAAGCTCAACTCCCACTTTGGGTGACCCAAGTCAAACCCACAACAAGCATTTATAAAAACTATTCAAAACATTTATAAATTCGAAAAAAATGCAGTTAAGTAAAATCTCAATCCTTCAAAATAGGAGCTCATAATAACCCAATTCAGAATAACCGAAACATAAACATCAACTCAAATATTCAAGTGAGAAGAACGTTAACCGCAAACAACTTTTCAGTAGACACGTACTCCAGCCAAACATAATATACCCAAAATATATGACCAACGACACCTCAAAGGTCGACATATTACAATATGGTAAAAAAATAGAAATATTAAATCCTCAAGACGTGACATATATTATAAATTCTATTATTTTGAAAATAATCGATTGTAAACATCAATCCAAACATAACATTATGAAATACGAGAAACTCATTTTACTGGAAAAATAACCAAAAATCACATTTGAAGGTATTATATCCAGACTTCTCTTCCGATTCTCGTGTCAAAACACAAATCAAATCAAAATAAATATTTTAATAATAACTATAAAAACCAACATGTGTTCAAACAACATAAAGACACAAAACATGCTTGAAGATTTAACACAAAAATCCTTTCAATGCAAAACAAGGCCAACGCCTACCGTATCATCGTACGTGCCAACCTATTTAGCAACCAACAAACACGACCAAAGCCAAAACGTACTCAGCAACAAGGCGAAAGCAATTCAGTATGAACAAAATCATCCAAGGCATAAAATCCAACAAGTAATCACCTAAAATAAACATCATATAAGGCACAACAGCCAATAAAACATCACCCGAAGTAAACACCATGTAAGGCACGACAGCCAACTAACATCATCCAAAGTATACACCATATAAGGCACAACAACCAACAAATATCACCCAAAGTATACACCATATAAGGCACAAAAGCAAACAAACATCACCCAAAGTATACACCATATAAGGCACAACAGTCAACAAACATCACCCAAATTATACGATAATCATACCAAAGTAAAGCATCAGGATAACATAAGACCGACTCACAACATTCCTATAGGTGTAGGCAGATTATTTTAAAATCAAAAGATGACATTTCAAAAGATAAGACATGAATCCTAATTCCATAGTAGATCCTATGACCAAACAACATTTAACATGTCTTAAAGTACTAAACACATAACATACAGAATGACATTGGTTTGAAACCACAGCTCTGATACCAACTTCGTCACGACCCAATTTCATGGATCGTGACCGGCGCTAGGATATTGGTATGGTTATAACGAAAATCGTAGCTAGCCTTGCAGATAATCACACAAACATATAAGCCTGTAAGAAAACCACTGCTCGGGGGCAACCGAGACTCCAACCTAAGTCTAGCAGTTTATATAAGTATTTATATAACCAAATGCTTGGCTCAAACCCGAGACTCCAACATCATGCCTTAAGTATAAAATAGAATCCAAAGTATAACATGCCAAACACAAATAAACAGTCGGACCAATCCGACAAAGCAATGTATAAATAATCATAAAGGACTAACTAGTTCTACTGCAGTCTAATAGTATAAAAAAAGTTGACTAGTTTTATTAGAACAAAAGAACCTTTGAGGAATCAAAGAAATTGGAGATCGAGCAACGCTCTCAAATCATAAACCTGAAAAATTTGGGGAAACAAAGGGGTCAGATATAGTGAGATGAGTTCATAATACTATTTACATTTATTAAGTTAAAAAGCTTTAAAACCTGAAATCCTTTTGATATATATATGGGAACAAATCCTCATCGAGCCAAAGTAATAAGAGTATTGAAATGAAAACCCAAAGTATAACCCAATATAGATGGGAGCAAATCCTCATCTAGCAAAGTAAGCTAGACTTATAGTCAGCCAATCCCAAAGTACTTACCGGTGCACACAGTCTCGATACAGGCCTATCGAGTAGCTCGTTCCAGTCCAGATACATAATCATTAAAAACAGTTCATAAACAGTTTTAATACTAAAATAATTTGTGGTACTTAATAAAGCAGTAAATAGCACAACAAAGTTACTGCTTGTGAATCGACGTGATAGCTTGGCAAGCAATCAAAACCTGCTCTGACTTCGAAGCATGAACAGTCGACGGGTCTAGAATGAAACCTTAAGTTAAAACCACATCAACCCTAACTCTAAGAATACTAGACACCACATAGAACTAGCATCCCAAAGCATAACCAAAGTACAAGCAAAAGTATAAGTATACAATGATACAAACCAAACATCAAGTTAAGCTTAGATGACAAGAAAATATCCACAACAATGATATGTTCTTGAAACCGATCCATGGTGGATCTGTTTCAATAACATATCCAAAAATTTGGATGGCCGAAAAATTTTCCGGTCATCATTCATTCGGAGAAGATGACTAGAAAATTTTTCGGCGGTGGTTGGGTTGGTTGTTGGATTAATCAAATGGTTTATATTAGATGGATTGGTTTGGTTTTTTGTTTTTTTCTATATAAAAATTAGGGGTATTTTGGGTGTTTGAAATTTTTAAGGTATTTTACTGACGTGGCGCCATCAGTTTTTTTTTTCAAGAATGTCAGTTGACCTAAAAAGACAGCCCCAGGGGTATTTTTGTCATAAGGGGGGTTTTGTTAGCGCCGCCACAAATATCAGGGGGTTTTGTGCCCGTTTTTAAACATCAAGGGGTTTTTTGCACGGCCCCCAAAGGTTAGGGGCCATGGGTAATATCACCCACGGCCCCTGACTTTAGGGGTACCCTACGACAAACCCCCTGATAAAAAAAAACGATCAGTAAACCCTCTAATCTTTGTGGCGGCGCCACGTAAACCCCCTGAGCCCATTTCTCGCTGATATTTTGGCAAAATGATGACGTGGCACGATATATTCACTGACGGCTCTGCAAGTCCCTCTGCATGCATGTCAGACATGTGTAAGAATGTGTAAGGCTGTCTAAGGTTGTGTCAGTTGACTTTTTTCAAAAAAAAATTTATAATTTTTACCGCTCGGTTAAAAATCAGTTTCTCTCTCTAATATACTTACTGCTCTAACTCTCATCTTCTTCTCTCTTACTTTATTTGATTTTATTTCTGTCCCAAAAAACAACGTCCATTCTTTTTGTGTACCTACTTTGTTTCTTCATCGCCTTCTTCGTTTCTTGGTCCCCTTCTTCGTTTCCTGGTAGGGCTTGGTTTCTTGATCGTCTTTTTCGGTCTTCTTCGTTTCTTAGCAATTGGGTATGTAACATTTTTTGATTTCTTGAAAATGGAAAAGATTTTGATTTTTTGAAAATGGGTTTGTGTTTATGTTAGTTGGTTCGTGTAATGTATAACTTGAACAGGGCTTGTGATTGGCATGTGTAAAGGGAAAAAATGGGGAAAAGAAAACGAGAGCGAAGGGAGAGGGAAAGGCAAAGTGAAAGAGACAAGATATGGCAAAGGACTCCAGGGTCAAATACTCGAGATAACCCTTTACAGTGCCATGATACTGATAGTGAAAGCAGTGACGAAGTAGTCGAAGGTACGAAACTTTTGTAAATGTTGACCTCATAACCTCTAGGACCACTTATGTTGAACTGGTGTGCTGAAAATAAAGTTTGATTTTTATGGGTCCATTTGTGATAATATTTCTTTATATGCTTGATTTTGGTGAAAATTTGGATTTTATGTTGGCTTTGTGAATACTTTATTGTGGTGTGTTGGCTTTATGAATAGTTTATTGTTGGTATGTTCCTGTTTAAAATTAACTATTGTTACTGTGTTGGTTGTTAGGATATAGAGAATTTATTGCCGTTGTTATGTTGGTGGGTGTATTCAATTGTGTGGTTTGTTGGTTGGCTACAGAAATGAATGCATTGGTTATTTTCTGTTTTTGCAGTTTCATTAGGAGGCGGTAAATTATTCCAGATTCATTTACATCACCATGGGGATCTTAGTAAATTGGCCTATTATGGTGGGGAAGTTCAAAGTAGGATATACCATATTGGTGAGATTGAAATGTCCGACCTTGACAAATGGTGTAGGAGGCTATACGGCGGAAAAGGCATTGTGGATTACCATTGGTGTCCGAAGGGAGTTGAATACCGGGATGGGATAAAGGCGATAAACCATGAACAAGATTTCAGGGAAATGGTCTGTTGAGGTATACGTAAGGGAGTATTCTACAAAGGACATTAAAGAGTTACATCGAAAGATTAAGCTTGACTTGGAGCCTCCTCCTCTTCCCCCTAGTACGGTTGTTATTGAGGATCTTGTGGACCCGGAGGCTGGGCCAGGGGAAGGGGTGAATATACCAGACCAAGTTCAGGGGCCACCAGTGAATTTACCAGCATGAGTTCAGGATCCAGGAGTGTTTCAACCAGAAATTGAGGGGGTGTTGTTGATCGAGTGGCACGGAAATGATGTGCAGGCGCCAGTTATAGATGCATGGGAGCCGGAGGAGGCAGTAGCGGGGCTGGAAGAGGATGTGCAGACTCCAGTTGTAGATGCATGGGAGCCTGACCCGTTTGTTAATGTAGTGCCCGAGATTGTGACTGATGCAACTGTCGAGGAGGCAGCAACTGTCGAGGAGGCTGTAGTGGGGCTGGATGAGGTGCAGGAGGGGCTGGCAGAGGGTGCAAATTTAAATCAACATGAAGAAGTGGTTGGGACAGAGAAAGGGGCTGAGGGGACAGAGGTTACTCAAGAGGGTGAGGTGCTGCCAAAAGGGGGGCCAGATGGTCCCCCTTCAACTCTAGAGAGGATGGCACAGGGTTTATTAATGATATGATTGAGGAGCTAGAGGGCATGGAGGGGCTGTTTGATGACGATGAACAAAATGAGGTTGAAGGAGAGGAGCAAGAAGGTCAAAGGGGGAAGAATGAGGTTGAGAAGCTACCACTTGACGACGTCGAGCTAAATGTCGATGATTACATCGTCGACCCAGATTACGACATATGGGACGGCGATGAAGATTTGATAACGGAGCTTAGATCGACGGGCCAATATTATGAAGAGGGATCAGATGCCCAACATGAGGATGATGTAGATGTTGGATCTTCACAGAGATCTGGTGGGAGACCAAAGGGTGAGAGTCAGGCAGAATTTCGCCCGGGGGGCGTTGAAAAAACTATAAATCCAGAAGTTGACGAGGAGGAGGAGGAGGTGGACTCGGACTACATTGCTTCTGATGATAACAACACGGCTTTCGAGTCTGACGGTGACGGTCGGGTGAAGTTCAGGATGTTCAACGAGGAGACAGAGATGGAAAATCCAACCTTCAAGAATGGATTGCAATTTGTGAACAGAGAGCAGTTCAAGAGAGCATGTAGGCAGTGGGGCATCAAACATAGGTATCAACTGCACTTTCCTGTGAACGAGAAGACCCGTTTTAGGGCCAAGTGCTACGACAAGAGTGACAAGGTACCTAAGTGTCGGTTTGAAATATTTGCATCCAAGAAAAACATGTCAGATCCGGATGATGAAATATTCCTAGTGAAGAGCCTGAACTTGGTACACACTTGCCCGAAGAAAAGAACGAATTTCCACATGACCAGTGCCTATCTGGCTGAGTTTAGGGCCAATCCAGATTACAACCCTGAGCAGTTTGTTGCTAAGATTGCACGGGAGCTGAAGCAGAAGATCAGTGTGCACACGGCACGAAGAGCACGACTCAGGGCTGTAAGAAAATTGGAGGGGGATGAGGATGGGCAGTATGCTAAGTTGTATGACTATCGAAGGGAGGTCCTTCGAACCAATCCGGGGAGCACAATGGATTTTAAAGAGCCTCGAGGAAAGTTTGAAGGTATGTACATGTGCCTGGCTGGAATGAAGAATGCCTTCCGGAATGGGCTAAGGCAGATCGTTTGTCTCGACGGTTACTGGTTGAAGGGGAAGTATGGGGGTCAGTTGCTATCTGCAACTGGGATCGACCCCAATGATTGCATGTATCCCCTGGCTATGGCATGGGTGAAGGTTGAGAATATTGAAAACTGGATGTGGTTTTTGGAGCTATTGAAGGCTGATTTGCATCTGGGCAACATGACAACCTTCATGTCAGACAAACAGTAGGTAGTTGCTTTCCATAACAGAACATTCATTTTATAAGCTGGGATTGGGTCCATAGTTGATTTTTTTTATCAGTAAGGTCCACAATTGATCATTTAATAAACGTTAGGAACAGTAGATAATTGCTTAAATTTTAGGGGCCACAGTTGATAATTTCTTAAACTTTAGGGGCCACAGTTGATAAATAATTGACAAACATTGCGCTTCTCCAGGGCCTTGTACATGCACTGGACGAGCTTTTTCCACATTCAGAGCATAGGTTTTGCTGGAGGCATCTATGGGCAAATTTCAGAACCACCTTCCACTTGCAACATTTAAAGCTACTTATATGGAACATTGGGATTGCAACCTACACATCCAAATTGAATGCTGCCATGAAAGTTTTGGAGAATACTCATACGGCGGGCTACAACTGAATTGAGGAGAGATCTAGGGTGCATTGGTCCAGGGCACATTTCAGGCCCGAAGTCAAGTGTGACATATTGCTGAACAATTTAGCGGAGGCCTTCAATAAATATGTACTGACTTCGAGGACGAGACCTATCTTGACTATGTTTGAAATGATTAGGACTCAGCTGATGAAGCGGATCAATGACAAGCAGATTTTTGGGAGCAAGATTGATTCACGGTTGTGCCCTAAAATTAGGAAAAACCTGGACAAGATAATCGAAGAGGGTTGGAATTACACCGCACACCCTGCCGGCAGTCCACAAGTGCAAGTTACAGGTCCCGCGGGTCAGTTCGTGGTAAATTTGGACGAAAGGACTTGCACATGTAGGCGTTGGGACCTCACTGGGATTCCATGCGTTCACGCATGCCCCTGTATTTATGAGAACAATAAGGTCCCAGAGAACTATTTGGACAACTGCTACACAAAAGCCACCGACCAGAAAGTGTACAGCTATGTTATCAACCCATTGAATGGGGCTGATATGTGGAAAACCGATCCAAATCCATTCCACATCATAGTTCCTCCCTTGCCTGTGCAAACAAGGAAGCGGGGTAGAAAACCGACAGTAAGACGAAAGGAAGCGGAAGAGCTAGAGCAGCAACATGAAAAGACTGTACGGGAGGCCCATGCAAAGAGGGCAAAGTAAGGACGTAAGGTGCTTCAGAAGGTTAAATGCAGTGAATGTAACAGATTTGGCCACAACAAACGCACGTGCAAAAATGACAATGAACAGGCTGCAGGCGGGGGTGACACTGAGCCAGGAGCAAGAGCTGCAGGGGAGGTGCCAGGGGGAGAAGCACCAGCTGCAAGGGAGGTCCCGGGTGGGGAGTTTGCAACTGGAGAGCAGGCCCCAACAGGAGAGTCTTGTATACACCTAAGTGGAGCCCATTCTACAACAGAACAAGCCTCAGTAAGTGTATTTAAATTTGTTGAAGGAATCAGTGTGTTTAATTTGTTGTAAATGATGTGTTTTGTTTTCCTTTCAGTCACGGTTGAACAGCAAGCGTCAACTGTAGGGGAACCCAGTCATGACACTTCTACACAAGCTGCTCGAACTGTTGACAAGAGAAAAGGAAAGAGGCCTGCTGGTCGAGAAGTCCCTTCGCGATACAGGGATTGTTTGAGGAAACGAGCAATGAAAAACTAGTGCAAGAAAACAGATGGATGTATATTTTGTACCATGTGCTTTTTGTTAAGGAATGTTTTTGTTTTGGGCAGCACATGGATGTATATTTTACTAGATGCCCCAAACCTTTTTTGGAATTGTTGTTTTCAGAAGCGTAAATGACGTTGGTTGTATGTAATTGTGAATGGTTGTAAATGTAATTGTGAATGGTTTTTATTTGTAAATAATGTTGGTTCATGATTGTATTTAATTGTGAAAGATTTTGGTTGTATTTAATTGTGAATGGTTGTGAATGTTAGTGATCAGTCAGGTTTAAAGTATAATCAACTACGGCCCTTCATGTATTAGCAATAATCAATCATGAACCCTTATGTTGTTTTATATGATCAACCATAGACTCTAACGTTTAATTATTTTAACAGAGACAGGCCCTATGAAATACAACCAAATCATCATTGGCCCACAGTTTGGCCCATAAATATCCGCCTATGAATTTAGTGTTAACGCTTACAACTCAACTCACAATATTTCTTCTTCGTCTAATCCTATTTCTCTGCAAACAAACTTAAACGTTTAGCAAAAATTACAACCAACAATGGAAGGAGTAGCTGCACAAGTGGTTTGCGATTGCGGAATCCCATGTTGCATACATATTTCTTCAACGGATAGAAACCCTAGTCGAAGATTTCACACTTGTTCAAAGCGAACTGTAAGTAATTTATGTGCTTTACAAATAAATTCAAACTGTAAGTGATTTACAACCATTTTTTGACCTAACTTCACCTTTTCTTTTGGGCCTACATTTTACAGAATCAGTGTGATTTTTTGCTTGGCTTGACAATGACATGCCTTACCAAATGTCGGTGGTCCGAGGCTTGAAAAATGACATTAATGCCATGACTGCACAACTGGAGGAGGCCAAAAATTTGCTTGCTGCCAAAAATGATGAGTTCCAGGAACTGAAAGAGTCCCATGAGATGTACGTAGACGAAAATGAGGGATTGAAGGAGTCCATTGAGATGTATCGCGACGAAAATGGAATCTTGTTTGAGGAAAGTGGTCTACTTTTTATGGAGATAGACACACTGAAGGAGTAGATCAAGCACATGGAGGTTAAGTGTGGAGACTTCAAGAGGTCAACCAGGATCATGAAGTTTGGTTTTTGTGCTGCTAGTGCAGTTGCAGGATGTAGTATAGCCTTGCATTGCATGAGGAAAAATTGAAATAAAACATTATTATTATGGGTTGTAATGCTACATATTATTAATTGAGTAATTATTAATTTAAGACAGTGTTTTTTAAATTATGATAGAGCAATTAATTAAATATGCTAGAGTAATTATTAATTTATGGATGTTTATTTTACAGCCCAATATCATTAATTATACATACTGACTTGTCTTATCAGCATTAATGATGTTTAAGAAACCAATATACCCTTTCATTAACCAAAACCATCATTAATCACATCCACTCACTTGGGAAACAACACAATGCTTAAGTGAAGAATATGAAAAGACATGTATCCAACTTCTTTATATATGTAATCATGCTTACTTACTATCACACACAAAGACACTTATCATTCATACTTAAAGAGATCACTTTCGCCTTCATCTTCAAAACAATGCAGCAATGCCTGATAATACAGTCTGTTCGTTTGATCTTGAACTCATAGATTATGTCGTATGCTGTGAGCCTCTAAGCCCTCCCATTATTCAAGTTTGACCCCATATCATTTATATATTTGGAACTTTAGGTTTTTCTTAATTTTCTAACTTTTCATTTTCTTCAGTGTCAGAATGGACATGCAACATGCAACTCCTGCTCTGTGAAGATGGGTCAATGTCATGCTTGCACTTTGCCAATCGGACCAATGCGCTGTCCGATAATGGAAGCAGTCGTGGAGTCTTTAACGGTTTACTGCCAGAACAAAGTATATGGTTGCCAAGAAAGCTTCAGTTACGACGAAAAGACAAATCACGAGAAGTACTGCTCTTTTATAGAGTGTTCATGCCCGCTTCCAGAGTGCAATGTGAAGGGCTCCTCCGAAATGATTTATGCTCACTGCAAAGAGTTGCATAAATATATTCTCACACCATTTTACTTTGGACATAAATTTGTAGTTTCTGTGGACATGAATGATAGGGGTTTGCTTCTCCAAGAAGAACAATCAGACATTGTGTTTGTTCTGAACAACACAAAGTGCTCTTATAGGAATATTATAACAGTGCTTTGTCTTGGGCCATTGTCAAACGGAAGCTGCCCTTATGACATCGAAGTGAAGTTTGATGAATCCTCAATTCACAGGTTTCATTCTTCTACCAAGAATTTTCAAGACACCAACAAGTATTACCGTTCATTGACAGGATTCCTTCTTGTAGTGACCAAGATTTATTTGCTGACGGGTTGATCAAGATGGAAATTTCGGTATATCGATCGTTGGAGTTTGGTTATGCAGATGATGTTTAATGCTGCCCTTAGTCAGTATTTAAGACAGTGTTTTTCTATAGTAATTTGAAATATTCTAGTATATGTTTTATTTTTTTGGTTGATGAATATTGTAGTATGGTTGATTAATATTATAGTTGTAATTCGTAGTTGTTTTATTTTGGAAAATTTTATATATTCTAGTATGGTTGATTAATATATATTTTATCTTTTTGCTTGATGAATTTTCATTATTTATATCAATGATGTTTTAGTAAATTTCAAAAGTGCGTATTTATTGAAGGGTCTACAGATGATCAGTAAGAATACTTGAGGGTCCATGGTGGATTATAAAAAAATAGTATAGGGTCCATAGGGAATTATTAAGTTCAGTGAAACTGTAAGTGGTTTCAAACGAACCGAACGACGATATCTACAAACATTACTCCATTTGAATAACAATAACAACCAATATTAGAAACAAAACACCAATAACATAAGCAAACAATACATTTCCAAGTTTGTAATCAACATACATTTTGATCTAAAATCCAAATTGTCACTAATAATATAAAATGCAACATACATATTAACCTAAAAGGTTACAAATGTTGTTCCATATGGCCCAAAAAATAGGTCACTCAAGTGTCTCAGCCTTCAGTCTGACCCACCAGTCTGCTGCTGCTCCTCCAAGGGTTCTTTAACTGCTTCAATTTGCAGCAAATCCAGTGGTTCACCTTCACCTTGCCTTTCAATCTGCAGGTACTTCACTGGTTCACCGGGACCTTCAATCTGCAGCACCTCCACTGCTTCACCAGGACCTTCAATCTGCAGCACCCCCACTGGTTCAGCCTCACCAACACCCTACAGCTCCAATGCATCATCCCCATCTTCAAGTTCTTTCAACTCCAATGTCTGTCCAAGTATAGGCCTTAGGTTGCACACATCAACACAGCTTAACTTCCTAACATACACATCAACGCTACCATCTTCTGCCCCAGCCAGTGCCATGTCCATGACATGCTCATCGTTTTCCATAGGAATTAAATAATCAGTATACATACCAGCCCGCCTCCAATAATACATTAACAATCCCTCAACCTTCAATTCAAGTAACCACTTAACTAGACTATTTAATCCTATATCCTCAATATGAGATTTTCTAACAGCCACATCCTCATTAAAATAACCCAAGTCTTCAAAGTGTCCATTGTAGTTCAGAATAATTTCAAAGACCTCAAAAACACAATCTTCAGTAGAAGCTGCTCAAACCAACAAATAAACAAATAAACAAAGAACCAATTTTTAATTAATGAACTAGTGAAAACCAAACCAAAGCAACAACCAATGACGAACAAGAAATAAAATACCAACAAAATTGCAAAAAAATCACCAACGAATCAAACACAACTCAAAAAAAAATTGTTCCAGCGAAAAAAAACACACATACCTTTTCGTTTCTGTAAATCCCATTTTCTGTTAAAGAACAGAGAGCTCGAAAAAAAATTAGAGAAGAAAGGGCCACAAACAAAGGAAGAACTGAATAGGGGCGAAATAACACACAAGAGGGAAGAGAAGAAGATGAAGACAATGGACGGCGAGAAGGGTGAAAGAGTAGTAGACCTAGGACAAGAAACGAACAAGACAGAACAAGACGGAACAAGACGAAGAGAGGATGAAATATTGAAAATTATGACAAAAATTAAAGGGAAATGAGGGGGAACAGAGGAAAAATAAGTATGTTAGAGAGAGAAACTGATTTTTAACCGAGCGGTAAAAATTATAATTTTTTTTTGATAAAAGTCAACTGACACAACCTTACACATTCTTACACATGTCTGACATGCATGCAGAGGGACTTGCAAAGCCGTCAGTAAATATATCGTGCCACGTCATCATTTTGCCAAAATATCGGCGAGAAATGGGCTCAGGGGGTTTACGTGGCGTCGCCACAAAGATTAGGGGGTTTACTGATCGTTTTTTTATCAGGGGGTTGTCGTAAGGTACCCCTAAAGTTAGGGGCCGTGGATGATTATTAGCCTAATTAATAGCCCAAAATACCTAAAATTGTTTAAAACCCTAAAATTTAACATAAGCCTCCACGCCCACTCTCACCCGTCAACCTCCACCTCTGTTGTCGAGTACTCTCACTCTTTAACCTCCACCTTTGTCATCCACTACCAGCAACATCGGATGAAGACCTCCTCATCTCCAGCAAACGACGTATCAGAGAAGACCCATGTGCGATTAATCTGTGAAAGACAACTTTTAGCAAATTGAGGTTTAAACCTACTTAGAGTTTTCAAATTGAATTGGGTTGGGTTTGTAGAGACTAATTTTTGCTTCTTCTTCTTCTTCTTGTTGTTGTTGTTATCCTTCTTCTTCTTCTTCTTCTTCTTTATGTCAGTTTGTGTAATTTGATTGGGAAGCAGCTGTTAGAGAAATCGATGTAGAAGGTTGCTGTTTGGTTTCATTTGCCAAAGTAGAATTATAGTATTTATATTTTTTATTATAAATATAAACTAATGAATAATAATTATAATTTAATTATTAGTAATTTTGTGGTTCGGTTTTATCCGGAGAGACGACAAATTGTTTCGATAAAATTTAAATCAAAAATTATATACTAAAAAAATTTATTTAAATTAATTCTAAATTAATTTTACTAAAGACGGTGAGGTCCAAATAAAGCGAAGGAGGTGGATTTTTATAACATAATAATATTTATTATATTAAATAAAACATTATTAGTAATTTTTGACATTTTAGAGAAGAGGGGTTTTTTGTTTTAATTATAATATTGAGAACTATTTAGAATATATATAGATTGAAAAAAAGATCAATTTGATATTTGAGAGTGCAATTGAAAACGAAAGGTGTGGATTTGGGTGAAATCAGCAATTTTATAACGTTGGGGTGCAAATAAAAAGGAGTTAAAAGATGAAAGTTTTTTCAGACCATTAGCTTTCTAAATTTCAAAATAAACTATTACTTAACTCAACTTTTTTCATTTTGTAAAAAAAAAAAACAATCGTCCGCTCTTTTATTTGTCCATCTAACAAAAATTGCATTGTTTTTGTTAATTTAAAATATATTTTTTACTATTCACACACATATTAAAATACTTTTATTATTTTTTTATTATTATTAATTGTACTTTAAAATTGTATTAATTGTCTAATAAGTTTGATTACAAATAATAATAGTTCAAATAGTTTAGTGGTAGATCATAGCATTATCCAAAAGTTGTAGGTTCAATTTTTCAATAAATTTTCTTTCTTCAGATAATAATACAAAAATTAGTTAACAATTAAAATAAAGCCTATGATAAATGAAAATTACATTAAAAAGATACAATGTAAAATCATCTTAAAATCTACATGGACCCTACCATCTTCAATGACCTAGAACGTAGGTTTCGTTTACGTGAATAAAGAGTGTTTCTCCCACACAACGGTTGTGCCACGTCATTTTTACAACAAGCCAATAATCATTTGCGATAAGAAATCTTTATTTATTGTTTATTTTTTTATCATTAAATATTTACACATGGCTAACGCCTCATCGGTTTGTTGCATGAATGACGGGGTGCAACCGTTGCGTTGTATAATTATTCGTGAATAAGACTTGTAGATATGCAGAAAATAGAAAAACAAAATTCATAAAGATGCATGTGAATTCTTCTACACATGTGGGGCTAGCCTGACCGACGGTGTGGATTACACCCTTGTAAATCCAAGGGCTGAAATAGCAACCAAGAATTATTCTAAATGTGTATAAAATGGGGGGTGTCACCATTGAAATTGATACACCACAGCTTGAAGCTAAATGTTCATTATGGAAACTAAAAGCTCTCTGTTGCTAGGTTTTCTAGTCCTTGTGATAATTGGCTCAGCGCATCGCACTGAGTCAAAAAAAGAACCAATTCCAGTTCTGAAGTTTGATAGTAGCTTTTTTCCAGAGGGTTTTTACTGGGGAGCAGCTACTTCAGCTTATCAGGTCTAATTTATGTTATGTAAATTATTTTGCATGAAATTTACGTACATTTTATTGATTAAGATATGCTAATAATGTTCATAATTGAATAAATAATCAGGTCGAAGGGCATGCCAACAAAAGTGGAAGAGGACCTAGTATCTGGGATACATATGTCCATGAGTATCCAGGTCCATGACCAAATTAATTTCTTGCTTTGTGTGAATTTTATATAATATTGTAACGTTATATTAATTTTATTTATGTGTGTATATTGCAGAGAGAATTGATGACCGTAGCAATGCTGATGTTACGGTGGATTTTTACAATCACTACCAAGTATATATAAATCATCCCTAAACTATGTGATTTTTGTGGGTATAATTAAGAAGATAATAATTAAACAATAATTGAAATTAATGTTTTAGGATGACCTCAAAAGAATGAGCAAGCAACTGGGTATGAATGCCTACCGATTTTCTATTTCATGGACAAGAGTCATACCTAGTAAGTATCATCTACAAATTATATTTTCTTAACAATTTTTCTACAAAAATACTAAGCGGTTTTTGATAATTGTAGGTGGAAGGATACGTGAAGGAATAAACGAGGAAGGAATTGAATTTTACAACAAAGTTATTGACGAAATGATTAAAAATGGTGACGAAATTATCATAATTTATTTTATTTTTTTACTTTCTTTTGGAATTACTTTTGTAGTAAGTCTCATTTCTTCTTCTTTGTGACATATATGCTAGGCTTGACTCCTTTTGGGACTATTTTTCACTGGGATGTTCCTCAAGCTCTTGAAGACAAATATGGCGGTTTCAGAAGCCGTAACATAGTGTAAGCATTTTGTTGTTGTTTTTACTTCTTCAAATGTATATATTAGCTAACAAGTTTTGTTACTGTTCAATAGGGCTGATTTCAAAGATTTTGCGGAGCTTTGCTTTGAAAGATTTGGAGACAGAGTGAAACATTGGATTACAATCAATGAACCGTTTGTTTTTGATACACATGGCTATGAACTTGGTGGTTTGGCCCCGGGACGATGCTCACCATGGGTGAATAGGGCATGCCAAGCAGGAGACTCAGGAACCGAACCTTACACTGTCGGCCATCATTTGCTCCTTTGTCATGCAGCAGCTGTTCAAGTTTACAGGGAAAAGGTATAATGCAGGAAATATTATAGAGGTGGAATGAATTAGGTTTACTATTTATTGAGTATATTGAGAAAATAATTAAAATTATATTTTTTTATAAAACTTTACTGCAAACTTCGTTTGAATGGATAATGTGGAGTGTGAGGTTGTTAATTTTTCATGGATATCCCCCTCTTTAATTTCCACATTGGGGTTTCTAACCGTAATTTATTGAAGTGTACAACAATGATAATAATAATAAAACTTAAATAAATTGATTGCAAATAATTTTTCTTTTTTTGAATTTTAGTTAAATGATATGGTAATTTTAATTTTAACCTTTTTCTTTTCATGCTACAGTATAACACTGGTAAAATCGGGATTACATTAGATTTAACCTGGTCCGAGCCTATCTCCGACAGCCCCGCCGATATTGCAGCATCCCAACGGAGCCTCGATTTCTTGTTTGGCTGGTGAGTGTTTTTTTTAACATAACCGATTTATAATTAAATTGCAACTACTTATGGATACAAACTTCAACTTAGTCATACCGTGCTATTTTTAGGTGGTTGGACCCTTTGGTATATGGTCATTACCCAAGAATTATGCAAACTTTAGTCGGACACAGATTGCCAAAATTCACCGAAGAAGAAATCAGTTTGGTTAAGGGTTCATATGATTTTTTTGGCATTAACTCCTACACTTCAAATTATGCTTCTGCTAATTTTACTGCCGACCCGGATCCAACTCATATTAGATATGCAACTGATAGTGAAGTAACTTTGACAAGTAAGTTTTAATTATGAAATTGCAGAATTGATATTCTTTTTAATTAGCAAAAATCTCATTCATTATCCTGTTTACATGTACAGAGTACAAGGATGGCAAACCTATTGGTGAACAGGTTAGTGATATAAGAAATTATTTTCTTATGTGCTACATATATAGACATCAGAAAAGTAAAAATAAATAAATAAATAAATAAATTTAAACAAATTAAAATAAAAATAAAGGAAATTTTGTTACAGGCTGCTCCAGCTTGGTTATATGTCTGGCCGGAAGGAATCCGACGTATTTTGAACTATACCAAAGTTGCATACAGAAACCCAGTAATCTACGTTACCGAAAACGGTAAGTTCCTCTAGATTTTTAATAAAGTATGGTTTCAATGAATATACTATTTAAGTTTTGAACATATATATTCAGGAGTTGGTGATCCTTTGGGTATTTCTCCCGAGGATGCTCGCAAAGATTTATGGAGGATAAGTTATCATGAAAAACATCTTGAGCAGATTCATAGTGCCATCTGGTGAGTCCAAACTCCAAATGTTTAGAATATTTCATACAGTTTGTGCTCTAAATTTAAATTAACATTTGTTTTAATTTTGGCAGTGAGGACGGTGTTAATGTGCAAGGTTACTTCGCTTGGTCGTTTATCGACAACTTCGAATGGGCGAATGGATTTACGGTATCCATGGGTTTGTATGGTGTCGACCATAAACAGAACCTCGCGAGACGCCCAAAACTTTCGGTTTCATGGTTCAATGAATTCCTGAAAAACAAGGGACACAAAGGCGGACCCAAATGTACTCTCCCAAAAGCTGAGGAGCCTCATGAAGATGATGATGAGCTTTAGGGTTTGCTCGATTGAGTTGGATTGTATGAGAATTATGTTTGTATGAGAATTATGACTTCTCATTTAATAAAAGGCTTTTGATGTTTTGTTATTTCTTTTTAATCAAGTTTGTTTTTTTCTAAAATTTCTGTTTGTTTTGGTAGAAAATTTAAATTTCTGTCTAAATCAACACAACCACTACATCTAATTGAAAACACAAAATTCAAAAGTTGGATACTTTTTGATTTTGAAGATCAGGAAGAGAGATTAAGTCTTTCGTCTTAATGGCTATCTACTAACAAGGGATATTTAATCTTGTGTGAATCCAAACTTTGTTTCTTTTTGGAATTAAAACTGCAATATTTATGTGACGGCTGAATTTTGTTTTAATTTTACTTTAAAACTTACACTAGGTATGAACAATTTGACCAAAAAACTATGCATTTCTAATGAGATTATGCACGTGGGACAAATTTTTAAGGTAAATTAGTAAAATTTTATTACCATATTTTAAAATCTGACTGCCAGTTATATAATGAAAAAAATAAAAATTTCATTGTCATAATAAATAGTATATGATAATTTGATACTTTAGGGATCAATTTACCCTCCCAAAAGACTTTAATAGAAAGATAAAGATATGAGTTTGAGAATGCATGGTAAGATAATTTATGAGCAAAGGGTGGTCTGAACATGTATATCGGAATCAAATAAGTATATCTTTTTGGTCAATTAGACCGAAAATTTGTACTTTTGAAATTAAATAAGTTTATTTTAATTTTTTGGAACTATTAGATTCCTAAATTTGCGTTTCGGAATCATACGCCCACATTTGATGTGTACAATCTTGAAGTTATTTAACCTAAATAAGAGAGTTTTGGACTTAATTAACACAAAAGCTAAAATGAGCTTATTTGACCACTAAAACACAAGTTTCGGTCTAATTGATCTAAAAATATAAATTTGATGACCGCGTTGACCTTTTATCCGATAATTAATATTTCCCAAATTTCTCCTCCAATGCTTCAATGCCCGTGCGGGACAGCAATATCATGATATCATTACAATTTACAAGGCTATGCCTTAAATGCCTTCCGGATCCGGCTAAACATGTCAGTATCATTTACTTACACTGCCAACTCATGATATAATATTACAAAATATTTTACTCGTTGATTAACCGGTACAGTTTCTTTATTTTATATTATTATATGATTTATTTATGTAAATATAAAAATGTTTTTATACTATTTATAATTGAAAAAGTTAGATTATATTTATACTTATGTTTCATTTCAGCTTATATCTTATATTTCATTTTGATTAATAGAGTGTTCGATCTTCTTTGATGGCTGACCAGGTCTAGGTGTTCATCTGGATACTTGGGCAACAACATTGCTTTTTGGCAAAAACAAAATAAAAAAATCTTTATAATTTTTATTTTAAAAGAGAAGATCAGTCTTTTAATGTTTTTTGGACATAATAAAACCATCATAAACAATTAAATACTCGTTATAAAATCGGAAAATTAGAACCTTAACCATTAAATATATATATGATAGCTAAAAGAGTCGGATCTATTAAGAAAAAAATTTAAAAATTATCTTAATATTTCCAATAAGGAGATGTGTAGGTGGAATCCTAGCCCCGGCTTCAACCACTACGCCCCGATCATCACTGCTACAACAGCCGCCACGCAACGAACATCAGCCTCCGTCTAATGATCCCAATTGATGACAAGCAGTACAAACAGGTGGTTATCACTCCTATTCTCAACACCGCAAACCCTAAGATGAACACTATTCTGCCATGTAGGTTCAAATTATGTCACGTTCAAATTATCTGCATATTTTAACGACGGGATTGCTGTATTGAAGATGGAGAATTCACGACTCATCTATTTTGAGAATTTCCCGAAAACTTGGAGTCCAAATGTTTAGAATATTTCATACATTTTAGGCTCTAAAATTAAATTAACATTTGTTTTAATTTTGGCAATTTCGACAGTATTAATGTGCAAGGTTACTTCGCTTGGTCATTTATCGACAACTTCGAATAGGCGAATAGATTTACGCTATCAATGGGCTTGTATGGCGTCGATCAAAAACAGAACCTCGCAGGACGCCCTAAACTTTCGGTTTCATGGTTCCATGAATTCCTGAAAAACAAGGGACACAAAGGCGAACCTAAATGTCCTATTCCAGAAGCTGAGGAGCCTCATGAAGATGATGATGAACTGTAGGTTTTACTCGGTTGAATAAATTATGAGAATTATGTTTGTATGAGAATTATGACTTCTCATTTAATAAAAGGCTATTTATGTTTTGTTACTTTTTTTTTATTATGTTTGTTTTGGTCTGTTTGTTTTGGTTTAAAATTCCAATTTCTGTCTAAATCAACACAACCACTACATCTAATTGAAAACACAAAATTCAAAAGTTGGATACTTTCTGATTCTGAGGATCATGAAGAGAGATTAAGTCACTTGCCTTGATGGCTATCTCCAGATACAGTGTAGAGAGTGTGGTTTGGGTTACTTATAGTGAATTAAGTGGCTGATGACGTGTGCCCCACTCATTCAATTATTAGTCTATGTCCAATCATTTTGCCTTCCATAAAATAGGATCTGCTTTTTTTTTTTAGCATTATTTTATCATGTGTTGGCCCGACCACCTTTATAATATAGCCACCATTTTATATTATTGGGAAAAGGGTCATTTACGCCCTTAAGGTTTGCCTCCAGGATCAAGTAAGCCCTCAACGTCCGGAAAGGTTCAAATATGCCCCCAACGTCTCCAATTTTGACAATCAGGCCCTCCAATTTTAACAATCAGGCCCCTAACGTTTCATTTATAAGTCAAAATGGGGGCCTGGTTGTTCACTTTTTAAGACGTTGGGGGCATATTTAAACCTTTCTAAACGTTGAGGGCTTGCTTGATCCTTGAAGCAAACGTTAGGGGTATAAATGACCCTTTTTCCTATATTATTCAACGTGGCTGAATCATATAATTTGCTGGCTAATTATACTTTTCTAATTTATCGAAAATAATATAGTTTTTTAAGTTATTGTCACATTGTGAAAGAATTAACAAATATAATATAATTTTGTGTTTACCATTTTTAATGTAATGAATGTTTGTTTTTCACATTTCATAAAATAATATGTAAGGAAAACAAAATAAATGAATGAATGAATAAAATATACTTATAAATTAATTGTCTGACTAAAGTAAGATAAAATATTTTGAAATGAATGTTCTATAAAATAATATGAAATTAAAATAATAATTAGTTACTTTATGTGGACCTCGAGTTTTTTAATTCAACTACTCACATTTTGTTAAAAATATCTTTTACAACACATGCTGGAATTGGTATGGACTTCACCAATAACTTGTCAATACAACTAACTAAAACTTAGCTTTTAACTGCTCATCCCGTTCTCAAAAGATAAAAGATTTCTTATTGTTTATTTTCATTTTGCCAACCAAATATTTAATGTATTATTAATTTATTGTACAAATAATATAGTAATTTTTTTAATATGCAAAATAAGGATAATTTTAGTTTCCCAAAATCTCTCCACCACTGCTTAAATGCCCGTATGGGACAGCAATATCTTGATAACATTACAATTTACAAGGCTAAGCCTTCAATGCCTCCCGGATCCGGCTAAACCTGTCAGTATCATTTACTTACACTGCCAACTTATATCGCAAAATATTTTACTCGTTAATTACCCGATTTATTTATTTTGCATTTAATATTTTATAATTTTTTTTTTTGATGAATGTATGTATATTAAAAGCCACAAAAATAGCAAAAACCTCACCCCAAAGCTTTCGCACAAGAAGTGGCACGCGCTAGATGGCACACTAGAGGCTACAACTTTGGGGATAGGCTAGATAATTACAAACCTGAGAAAAGAATAGAAGCGGGATTTCTAAACAAATCTAATCCCGTGTAAGCAAAGTCCTTGTTACAAACCTTAAACATAAAAACTGAATGACTAAAGCTTTTAAAGATAACAACCTCTGCATCCTTCTCCAAACGCTGAAAAATTCTTTCATTCCTATTTTTCCAAATTTTCCAAATTGTGATAAACCAAATAAGCTTCCACAATTTCGAATAAGGACCAAAAGGAAGAATGTGGAACCATTGGAGCATGAAATCCATGAACGAATTAGGCCAACACCAAGAGATACCGATGTTATTAAGAACCGTCACCCAAACACGACGAGCAAAAACACAGTGGATGAAAATGTGATCTTGAGTTTCAATATCCCCGCAAAGCGAACAAAAAGAGCCGTCAGCTGAAATTATCAAGCGATGAGCAAGAAATTCCAACGATGGCACTCTTTTGTGAATAGCTAACCAATTGAAAAACTTCACCCTCGGAGGAGCAAGAGAGTTCCAAACTAGAAGAAAAGCATTATTGTCCTTTTGAGTCCTCCTACAAGCTGATTCATTAAAAACATTAGAGCCATTAGCAGCTCTCCCATTTTCAGCAGTAAAGCCATGCAGAACATCTCCCACGTGAACAGTATTATGCAAAGTATCATATGCAGCAGCTCCAAAAATTCTGTCAATGCCTGTTACATCTGCAGCCTCCATACCCACTGCTCCCTGCCCAACCTGCTGCGCATATCTGTCATCGTTGAATCCCTGCGCATTAGCAGCAAGGGCGTTCAGCTCATCGTCGTTGAGTCCCCGTCCAGAAACAGCAGGTCCGATCAGATCTTCTTCACGCATTCCAGCGACAGAAGCAGTCACAATAGCCGACACCTGAAACTCTCCTTCTCTGCCATCAAACACCGAACCCATCACAGAAGCCATAGACCGAATCTTGCAAAAAGAAGCAGGAGAATAAGATCTAGCTTTGTCCTTCCAAATCACTTCATCCGATCTGCTCAAGTTCGGATTTAATTTATTAAATTGCACCTCCAGCTCTTTAAAAAGCAATAATTCATCGTTTCTCAAACGACGACGCCAACGCCAACCATCACTCCAAATAACGTTAATAGAAACTCGTTTTTGGTTAGATAGATTAAACAATCTCGGGAATAATTCTGCCGCCCATAATTTTATTTATTTAAATATAAATATATTTTATATTATCTTCATTCCAATAAAATTGTCCACTTTAAAAAAAATGTATCAAAATTCTTGTCCACTTCTAAAAAGTAACAATTTTCAAACTCAATCTCTTTATACTACACCTATTTAGAATTCACTAAGAAATAAACTAAAATTAAACCCTATATTAAATAGAGATATGATAAGAAAATAAAAAAAATTATAAAATCCACAGTAATAATTTTTTTTAAAACTGTGTGATAAAGGTAAAGTGGGCAACTCTATTAAGACGGAGGGAGTATGATGTAAAATTGAAAAAGTATGATTACACTTTTTAGGCATAATCAGTAATCACTCAAAACCCCTTCACCTTTAACCCCTTTGGCAATTATATCTTGCCGTAGAAAGTTTTTCAATTTTTCCCTACTATTCCCTTTTGTGTTTCAATTGTACCCAAAAATATTAAATTAACCTCTTTTCACTTGAAAAAAGGTTTAAAATAGTACATTATTACATATATTCTAATTAGACGCTAATATTAATAATATAAAAAAGCCTTCTCCCCCACCTAAAATAAAAAAATATTATTTTTTATTTAATTTATATTAATTATCAATAATTTTTTATAAAAAACAATACCCTTTTCACAAAATCAACTTACAAAAAAGATTAAAAACGTTCCACCGAAAAAAAAAATGCTTTTCCTAATCCGCCAGAGGTTCTTCTCCACGAAGAAGGAGCAGAAGCTCCTTCACCATGAAGGAGTTGCTGCTCCTCAAGATCTGAGAAGGCTTAGATTTGAGGAGGAGCACAGAGAAGGAATTGCAGCCTTTGGCGGGTTGCGGTGGAATCGGTATACGGTGCCTGTGGTTGGGACGGAAGTAGTTTTAATAAATTTTTGGTTTTAAATGTATTTAATTTTTAATAAAATTTAAAAGATTAATTAATTATTCATCTAAAATTTATTTAAATTTTTTAAAAGATTAAGGATTGTTTTACTTTTTGGAATAGAAAAGAATATGACAATACTCTTCTATTTAGTTGTTTTAAATTTTTTATTTTTAAAGTAATTAAATTGACAGAATTTTGAAATTTGGGGTACAACTGAAACACAAAAGGGCAAATTACGGTAAAATTGAAAACAATCCTACGATATGCTATAATTGCAAAAGAGGCTAAAGGTTTGAGGGTTTTTAGTGATTAGGCCTACTTTTTATGATCCAATAAAATTGTCCATTTTTTTAAATTTTATTATTTAAATTATTTATCCATGTTTAATAAATAATAATTTTTAAAATTACTTTTTCACACTACTTTGGTTTAAAACGTACTAATAAATTAGTATTTATTGATATCTGTAAGTAAATAAGAGTTAGTGATAGAGCTAAAAACAAATTAGCTGTAAATACAATTATGAACCCCAACCCTAAAAGCCGCCCTCGTCGCTGCCTACCACGGCCTACTGTTATACCCTTCATCTGTCGGCCAGTAAGCACCGCCCTCTCATCATGCCTCTCCTCCATCAATGTTATACTTCGAAAATTTTCCCGCTCATTGGTTTTATTCGAATTTGCAAAGAGCTTTTGCAAATATCTTTAATCAAAGGTATGGTTACTATTGCACGTAAGCTGAATCATTCGAATTGTAGATTTGAATTCCTCCACCTTGAACCCGATCAAGACATCAGAGACAAGCTATATAGATTAAATCATGTTCATGTAGCTTTAAACATCATGGCGTTTATTTCAAAATTTTCAAATCCTAACTCCAAATCCATACAACGGAAGATTACATCGCCACCATCATATCCTCTTATTATAAATCTTCTTCTTCTTCTTCTTCTTCTTCTTCTTATTTTTTATATATTAATTTTTAATTTTTATAAATAATTTTGTTCATACGTTTGAAACTATTGTAAACCGTTTGAAACTGTTTATAGAAATCGTTTTAAATTGTTTGTTTGAAACCTTTCCGGATTTATAAATTTTGTAAACTATTTTAAGCTGTTTTTATAACTAATTTAACTTTTTTATGAAATGTTTGAAACTATTTATAAAATCCGTTGGAAACTAGTTTAAAACTTTGTAAACTGTTTAAATTTTTTGTAAACTGTTTGAAACTTTTGTAAACTGTTTTTGAAATTTTTGTAAGCTGCTTGAAAATGTTTTTTTTAACTGTTTGAAACCTTTGTAAAACATTTTTAAACTTTTTTTAGATAAAGTTGCAAATTGTGTTTTATGAAACTGTTTGAAACGCTTGTAAACAGTTTAAAACCTTTGTAAACTGTTTAAAGCTGTTTTTTTGAAACTGTTTCAAACGCTTGTAAACTGGTTGAAACGTTTGTAAACTGTTTAAATTTGTTTTTTTTAAACTGTTTGAAATACTTGTAAACTGTTTAAAACCATTCTATAAACGTTTTTTAAATGATAATAAAACTGTATTTTCAAAACTTTTTGAAACTGTTTGAAAGTACATTTGAAACTGTATTTGAAAATATTTAAAATCGCTTTTAAAGATTTTTAATGAGAACAAATAAATTTATAGTTTACAGTTTTTTGTTTTTGGAGACAGTTATAATCGTTGGATTTGAATTCGAAGTAAAATTTGAAGCGATTTGATTACGAATTAAAAATTCGAGCGGATCGAAAATAAAATTTGAAACTCACAATAAATTTTTAAGAAATAGATAGAAAGATAGAAATCAATTTGCTGAATTGTTATGAGCTGAAAATTTTGAATTAATTTGGTGAATAGTTATTTTTCTTTGATTAAGAAGAAGAGAAAAAGAAGAAAAATGACGATGTTTACATATCGAGTAAATAGAGAGTACACAAATAAAAGAGTAGAGTAAAAAAGTAAACATATAACACGCTGAGATAGGAAAATCAAGTTGAAAAATGGTACTTAACAAATGCTAATAATTTCTTTTAGGTATTTTGCTAATTATCCCAATGTTTTTATATGAGAGGGCCTCTTAAGCAGCTCCTCTAACTCTCACTCTTCACCGACAATTCTCTTGGACCTCCACTACCACATAAGTCCAAACTAAATTTTGTGCCTACTTTTAATGTAAATGTTCAAGCAAATTATATTATCGCTGTTTGCTCGACGATTCTGTCACTTTAATTTCATTTTTTTCAAAAATTATAAGATGAATACTAAAAGTTCTAAAGGGTAAGTGTTTATTTGATTTTCTTTTTAAATTATTATATTAAATACCGTTTGTTTAATAAAATTATTAATGACTTGTTGCTTTTAATTTATTAAGCGAATGTGTAATTTGATGGCTTATACAATATCCGCTAAGTTCATATATGATTCCTTTTTAAAAGAATGATTCATTATTTTCATACAATTGTCATCTTTATACATTATTTATAATCTTTGGCAAAAAAGATCTTGTTGAAATGATTGTATACAGTTTTTAATTTTTCGTCTACAATTTCGTTAAAAAAAACTGGCCAGTTAACCATGTAATAGGTAATGAAATTAATCAAGCGTGACACATGAGTTTGGAGGAACGCATAAATCTTTTTTATTATAGAATATTCCTCTTGGACACCTTTTGAATTAAGAGATTTTAAAATGAAATTTGCATAGTCTATTAATTTTACTAAAATTTATTGTTTGGCAATTATTAAAGATTGTGAAAATACTTCCTCCGTCCCGTTTAAAAAGGAAAAATAACTTTTACACTAAAATTTAGAAATCACCTATTATTATAGTTTTTTCTTATCTTACTCCTACTAATAATGATCTTATAGTTTTTCTATAGTGTAATAATCATTAATTTAAAAAAGAGAAATGGAAATGAAAGAGAAAAATCCATGTAAATACATGATATGGACTTTTTAGACGTGACATATAAAAATTTATTTTTAAACGTGACGAAAAAGTTTATAACTTTTTGCAATTTCACATCCTGCAAAATCTATTATTTGATTTCCATTTAAAAAGTGGAAAAAACTAAATACATCATTTAAAAAAAAAATTAAACTATTTTAAACTTTTATTATTCCAAAAACACTCTTACAAGATAATGAATTGATATACAATCCAAAATAATAGAATTTTAAACCCACCTGTAAAATTTATGAAACTTAATGAAATTTATGAATTTCAAGAACACGTGATATAGACCTTAATACTTTTTTTTTGGATAATAGAATTCTGTGGGAAAAATTAAACCACGACCTTAACGGTTTGCTATCCAACACTTATACCATTTGACCTATAGCTTGTTGGTCTTAATTATACATTTTATAATTCTTATTTCTTAAGCAGTTGGGAATCCAACTTCCTTTGCATATGAAACAATTTTACCAGGAATATCTAAATAAAATGACTTGAGTGGCAATTTCTCCTTCAACTTGTAAACAATGGGTAATTAACATATAAATTAATTTTATGGGCAAATTAGTTACGAACTTGGTAATTATGGGCATTTAACCCCATTTAGACAAATTAGTATACAACACTACTAAAAAACAGCCAGTTTGTGACGACAAAATCCGTCACAAATCCGTCACAAACAGCTGTTTGTGACGGATTTGTGACGGATTTTAATCGGTTGCAAAAAAAGGCGTCACAAAGACTTTGTGACGGAAAATATGAACAATGTCGCATTATACCATCTTCTTCCCATTCATGTTCACCATGCCACCTCATATGATTTGCCGTTGCATGTGAAGCATACAACCTCTGCAAACGTGGTTTTAGCGGAAAATAATGCATCTTAGTATAAGGTATATTTGTTTTCCGCTTATTGGAACCACGTCCTTGCTTCTTAAATCGAGGATGACCACAGACCTTGCAGCTAGTAAGGCCAACATCGTCATTCCAAAATAGCATACATCCTTGCTTGCAACAATCAATCACTTCTACTGGTAAACCCAATTTTCGAACTAGCTTCTTCGTGTCATAGAAGCTATCAGTCATTACATTATCAGTAGGTAGTACCTCAGACAAAAACTTACAAAGTTCATCGTATAACCTTTCTGAAAAATGAAATTATGCTTTCAAATTCATAAGTCTAGCAACATCAGATAACTGAGAATGTCCTCCTGGATTTCCTTCCCACAACTCTTGTTCAGATGCCCTAAGCATATCATACAAACGTTGTGCTTCCAAGTTCGGGCCCTCTTCCATTGAATGTGAAACATGGGAAGGACCAATAACATCTTCCGTCGAACAAGGAACACTAGAAGGACCGATAACATCATCCATCATAGATCGAAATAAATCACCAGCATTATTGGATTCAGCTTGGTGGAGTTGATTCTCTAGATCTATATTATGACTAGGATGGACTAAATTGGGCACATAAGTTTCCCCATGATTGTACCAGCAATAGTAGTTCTTCAAAAAACCATTTCTTCCAAGATGACACATTACTGTCATCTCATCCAGATAGCATTTGTTTCGACATTTTTTAAGATTACAAGGACATCTTATCTTCGCACCATCCATGAATTCAGGATGTCTTTTAGCGAATTCTACAAATTCCTCCACGCCTTGAGAAAATCGTGGATGCAAAAATCCATCTTGTAGTCGAACATACATCCATTCTCGGTCCATACTTATACTTTTTAAATTCTGCCAAACATTATACATTGTTTTTTTTTATGTTAAAGCATAATAACATTTACATTGTCTATTGTTTATCAATTTCATTTAAAACCCAAAACTAAACTTAATTTGATCAGTCAACTAATTTGGTTAGCAAAAAAATAACACCAACTGGTTTGATTAATTGTTAAACTATTTTCATTTGTTTACATGCAATATAAATAAACAAAATTAGCACATAAACAAACTCTAAGAAAACGCAAGTCTTCAAGCCTAATTAGAACTAAATTATAAACACAAAAAAACTGCAAATTCATCAAACACAAGCATGCATGGTCTAAAGATCTACTAATGTTACAAGAAAACACTGACCTTCACAATTAGTTTAGTAGACGTCACAGTTCCTCCAATACTTAACTGCTGCTGTAGAAGTAGCGGTTGCTATGGCTGTTAATATTTTAGAAAGTCTCTGCATTCAATTAAATAATATATATTATGATATGTTCATGTAAAATATATAATTACGAAAAAATTGATAAGAACAACATGATTTGATAACACTGCATCTTATTTTATTACATGGACTGACATAGCTGATCAAGGCAAATTCAGATCGATTTCATATATATTTAAAAATTCAATAAACTTTGATTTAAAAACAAGCAAAGGAAATAATTTATACAATACATAAAAAAAAAGATCAACAATCACTTGATAATCTTCTCATTGACTTGTACAATGAAATATTAATGATACATATTCAATTACTAATCATTTGGTTCATACTTCAGTTGTCATCTAATATGACAGTCAATATACTATTTGTTATGCAAAAATGTGGGAGGGTAGAGGAGAAAATATAAGCACTAAAAAGAAAGCTAAGAATGATATAGCAAGGACAGGCAAACCCACCAAAACTACATGCTCCCTTGGCAAGAAATTTAAAGTTTCTGTGCAGCTAGAAGTGTCCAGATTACTAGTAACTAATTCTTTAAAAACTTAAGTTAACGATATATATCAGATAGTTAATGACCTAAATCTTGTTAAAATCTAGCAGAACCAATCATTTAAATCTTGTAAACAATTAGACATATATCAGATACATAAATGCATTGTTCTCTAGTTCTTAACATCATACCAAATGCAAACACAGAATAAGTCTATCCTTAACACTATCACAAAGGTGTCTCCAATCAGTACATCAGCTGGGATGAAATTTCTCGGATCATACTTATACTTCCAAATTTCATCCATTCTCGGTTCATACTTGTACTTTCTAAATTTCTGCCAAACATTATACATTTTTTTATGTTAAAGCATAATAACATTATACATTGTTATTCCTTATCAATATATATGAAAAGTCTATAGAATAATCAATTTAGTAAATGAAGAAAGCTAAATCAAATGCAGCACTTCATGGGTGGACACTACTATAACAAAGAAGAAGCTAAGCAGAAACTTTATGCAAACATCTCATGAACATAATCAGGTTTTAACATACCAACCAACCAACCAACCAAAAAGAGTATTAATTGATGCAAATTTAGTCTAAATAAGTCACGAACAACAGATTTATGCATGAAACAATATTAATTAATGAGATAACTAAATAAAGTCAATGATAAAATGAAGGTGACTTGCACTCAGCTGCTCACTGACTAACCAAACAGAGTGGAAATGAAGCTACTGATTCATTTCCACCGTCACAAGCTTTATATATAGAGAGAGAAGAAATACATACTGCTATGAGTAGTAAAAGAGTAGTTGTTCTTACGACACAAATATTATGGACATCCATTAACAATAATTATGCCTCATATCCATTGTCAAACACGCTTTCTTTTAAGACACAGATTCTCTCCCTTAAAATGTTTGAAAAATAGCTAAACCCATAGGCTCTTACTTGTACTATACATGTTTTAATTAATTAGCCCCTCCAATTTAGTTTTACTCGTGTGAGTCCCTATACATCCGAAAATGTGTGCTAAAAAACGCATGTTTCACAACAAATGAAAATGTGATAAAAAAAACACTAGATAAAACAGAGAAATTCGAATCTAGGCAAGAGAAAGGTTGCAGCTGGAACATAATTTATAAAAAACACAATAAATAAAGAATTATTTGATAAAAAAAACTCACCTTTGTTCTTTGCTGATTTAAGAATGCATTTGTAGCGATCAACAAATAGCCATCAGTATGAGTTTTTTACATCAACAGCTTATCTTTCAATCTCTTCAATCAACACATAAACCCAATGACAAATATGGACCTGCAAACTGTCCTCAATCAATAGCGAAAAATAAAACAATTCTTCTATATGAACTCAACTCAGAAGTACAGCCAGTTGATTCCACTTTCAAGTGAGCACATACCTTTATGGAGCCCTAGCGTAAGGGCCTGAAATAGTAATGAGACTAGTATAGAAAACAAAGTAAATACCTGCAAAATTGAGAGACATTTGCTATTAGAAGAAAATAAAATTAATAAAACAGTCCAAACTTTAAACTTGAAAAATAAAAAAATATCATTATGAGTAAGTTAATAATTGATGTAAGAAGGAAATGATGAGTATGTTATGAAATTGCAATAAGAGACATTGTATGGACATTCAAGTGACGAGCTAAAATAGAAAGGAGGAAAACAATTTTAAGCTATACAAATAAATGACCAGGATCAATCTAAAGATAAAACCAACTACTTAAAATAATTGATGTCAAAAAATTCAAATCAAGAGGAAATTAGATCTCAGTTTTCCAAGTTGTCAAAATGATAAATACAAATCAAGAGGAAATTCAAATCACTAGCAGTGTACTCACCTATTAATTCTTTGACATTAAAATGAAAGAGCAGCTTCAGAAACATGTAATTCAAAATAAGCTTCAGAAACATGTAATTCAAAAAGAGCTTCAGTAACATGTATTTCAAAAAGAGATTCAGAAACATGTAACCAGCCTGGTTATGGATTTTACCAGCTGGATGGCATGCACGAAAGTTTTCAACAGGTGCACATTTTTCAGCTGGGGTAAAGTATGAACACAAATATTAAACCAGAGGCCCACAAAAAGAAACTGTGACCCAGACAAACTATTCTTTGTTTCTGCAACCTCTACCATACTCGTTACCAGCTGCTAGTGTTGCAGAAAATCCTATTCAGACAGCAACAGGCACGTGGTATCTGACTTCCAAACAACATTATCACTGGCTACTTGGCCAATAACAACATTATCACTGGCTACTCATTTTACAAACTAATTAATTCACAACTTTATCAAAGCTACATTCTATGAACTGTCAGAAAGTTCAAAAGTAAATGATTGGTTTATCAAGTTCAAAAGTTACTGTTAGAGTATCAAATGATTGCATTGAGCAACTACTTGAGAGCAAGACATTAATTACATGAGTCTAAATCACCCATTAATTCTTCCTAGCACTAGCGCAAAAGAAACAATTGGCTAAAATATCATAGCAGGTCATCAAACAGAAATATATATATAAATTTGCTGTCAGTTTCTACAACTTAGCTGCACATACACAAATATTGAAATTTCCATGTATTCTTTAAAATCATTCCATCTCCAAAAAATTAATCGAAAAGGAAATAGAGCTCTGGAATGCTTACCGATAGCAGCGTCTCAGTTGAAACGGTTCAAATAGCATCATTCTCTGGGATTAAAATCGTTCAAATAGCACAGTACTCGTAGGCAACGGTAGAGACTGAAATTAGGGATTTGTTGAGTTAGGGATTTGTTGAGAAAAATAGGGAAAACTGAAATTCCTTAACAAAAAAGAGAATGTACTCACCTGAACTTGAAGGAGTGAAGGATTTGTTGAGTTATGGAATCACTCACACTGTACTCGTAGCAGCAGTGCTCAAACTGTTGAAAACCCTAAGAAATCACTCACACTGTACTCGTACACGAAAATGTATGTTGCTCAGGTAGAGACTGAAATTAGGGATTTGTTGAGTTAGGGAATGGTAGTAGAAAATGTATGTTGCTCGTAGAGACTGAAATTTCAGTTTCAGACTATACTCAAACTGAAATTAGGGTTTTTGCCATGGATTAGGGAATGGTAAAATCGTAGGCAATGGTAGAGAATGAAGAATGTTGAGATTTGTTGAGTTAGGTTTTTGCCATGGATTTGTTGAGTTAGGTTTTTGTCATGGATTTGTGAAGAAGGAAATATTGCTGATAATATTTTTGATAAATCGAAAGAAAACGGCAACACCTATTTGTGTTTTGCAGTTAATAAAATACATCTGTCACAGATTCTGTCACAAATTTGTGACGGAATTGTGACGGACAATCACAATTCCATAATTGTGACGGCCGAGTCCGTCACAAAGATTTATGACAGATATATCCTTCACTATTCCGTCACAATAATAAGTATTTGTGACGGAAAATAAATTCGTCATTAATATCCGTTATAAATACGTCACAAATCCGTCACTATTTTCTTTCCGAAAAAATTTGCAACCAAAAGTTTTATCCGTCAATAATTCCGTCACAAAAATATAAATCCTACACTAGTCTGTCATAAATCCATCACAAATTTCCGTCACAAAATCACTGTTTTTTAGTAGTGCAAGTTGAGAGGGCTAATTGCAATTTAGGAAACAATTAACTTACAAGTTGAGGGGATAAATTACCAAAATGAAGTTAACTGCTCATAATCAACAAGTTCATGACTAATTTGTCTATAAAATTAATTTATATATTTATTGCCGTTACTTACAAGTTGAAGGGGGGAATGGTCATTTAAGTCTAAATAAATTACACTTTTTTTATTAATAGTAGTAAGATGAAATAATATATGAATCTATGTAAATTAATTGTTAGTTAATTTATCTTTTAAATTTACCTTCCTAATAAATTAATCTATGGTTCAATTTATAAAACTAAATAACTGTATAAATCAAAATATTAATTAGTTAATAATTCAATTAACAGATTTCATTACTTTTTTTATTTATTCTTTAAAATGATAGCTATCAAAAAAAAATATCTACTAGATGGGCAATTTTAGAAAAAAGAGAAAATACTATATATTAACGAGTTACTAACACAACTTATCTTAAAAAAGTAATATAATACCAATAAGGGTTGGTCCAACTCGTAAGCGATTTGATATCGCTTAATAAGGTCTCGAGTTCGAGTCCTTGTGAATGCAGAAAATTTCCACTGGCAGACTCACTCACTATGCCAGGTGCGCGATGCGGATGGGATCCGGATTAGTCAAGCTGGAGTCTTAGAAATCGGATGGACTTACCAAAAAAAGTAATATAATTAAACCTAATTATGATTTCTAACCTACACATTTAATATATTGTCTTCTCATTTATTTCTTTTATTTTCTCTTTCAAAATTGTCTGCACACAAGTCGCCTATTTTGACTTTATGGATCGGATTTTTAGAGTTTTTATGGAAAAATCAGGAAGCCGAATTGTTACATTTTTTGAAGATTTGATAAGGGGTTTATATTTATATAAATACCAACACAAAATTCTCATTACAAACAATACTAGCATTTTAGGAATATTTACAAAATTAAAATACTATTTATTTAATACAAAAATACAATTTTATATACATTAAATAAAAATTTCGTATGCATTGAATACAAATTTCTTATATAAATTTATAATATACATATATAATTTTATTTTGTATAATATAAATTATATACGTTTTTTCAAGAAATTTCATATATGAGAATATCAAATATAAAATTTTAAATATGATATTTCAGATCTGACAAGGGGTGGCGCTATGAAGGCCGGCAAGCGGTGGCAATATGAAAAAATGGCGAGTAGTGACGGTGGCGTGGAGGAGAAGCGGGCGGCGGCGTGGAGGAGAAGCAGGCGACAGCGGCATGGAGGAGCAGCAGGTGGCGGTGGCATGGAGAGATTGACGAGCGGCGGGACAGCAAACACATGACAAAGGGCGGCAGCAACGCTTAATAGGTGAAGGTTGATGGTGGTGGTGAATATTAATACATGAAGAGAAAGAAATTACGGTTTGATGAAAATAAGAAATAAAAAAAAATAAAGAGATAGTAGTTTTATAAATAATTTTAAATGAAGAGTATTACTTGTAAAGAGAAGAATGAGGTAGTATTTTTATAAATATTGTGCTTATTTTGTATAGGGTATAAATTTCCGTTTTGATAATTAGTTTCACGGCTAGTTCTGTGACTTGTCTAATACAACTATAGTAGATTTTTTAATAATTACTATTAAATAAATACTCTGATAATTAATTAAATTTTAGAAAACCAATTTTCATATTACATTTTATATAATATTTAATAAATTAATAAATTTAATAATTAATAAATTTTTAATTTATTATATATCAATCATCTGAGGGTCAACTGTCGTTATTTTTATTTGAGGGTATCATACTGAAGTCATAATTTAGAGTTTTATCAATTAAATAACACACATTATGAAATGTGGGTTTTCTTAAAAATGTCATACAAACGCCACAACTTATACTTCAACCATAAAAAATTGAATCGTCTTAACATGTTATATATAATCATATTTATCGTTTATATTAGGCTTAATTGCACCAAAAATTACCAACTTTCGTATGTTTTTAGTATTTAATATAATTTTTTTCTTACCATATTTAACATTAACCTTTATTTTTTAGCATATTTATTCACATGACCATTTTGAATGTAAAACGGCGTCGTTTTGAATGTAAAACGGCGCCATTTTGCATCCAAACCGGCAAAATTTTCAAAGTAAGCGAAACCATGAACAAATATGCCAAAAAGTTATAGATAATGCTAAATATGAAGAAAAAAAAATTATGTTAAATATCAAAAACACGCGAGATGCAATAATATACGGAAAATTCTACAGTTCACAAATTGGACCAGTTCACATTTCACATATAATAAAAAAACAATTAGATTATCTACACAAATCAACTAACTTTACACCTCATTTATATTTATTCTCTATAACTTTTTGGTACTTAAAAAATTTTCAGGTAAAAGTAATAATTAACATATTGAAAGCTGAAGGAGGCTCTAATTTTCTGTTAGTGTGGAAATTATGAAAGTGCAGAAATAGTAGAATTTTTTAGAATAGAATTCTAAGTAAAGAGTTGGTGATATTTAATTGTTTTTCGAAATCTGTTTTTTTAGGTAATAGAGATTTTTCTTATTCGAAGTTGAATTTCTTTACAAATCCTTATTTTATCCTTTTTCTAAATTATGATTATTTTTGCCTTTTCTTTTATTTGTAACCTCCAATGTGTAATCGCTTTTTGTGCGAAAATTTTGAAAAATGATACTAAACACCTTAATTTTTAATATATATATTATCCATAAGAAAACAGTTCATAATTTAAAATAAGCTGAATAGAAAAGAAAAGGACACTTATGCCCACTAATAGTTCTTATCACTCTCACCTAAAAGCAACGCTATTGTGCCGAAAATGATGAAAAAGTTGTCATCTTAAATCTTCTTCAAGCTTTTAAAATAAATTCATATTTTTAAAAAGTCAAGAAAGAAACAAGAACAAAAGGTCAAAAAACCCATTAAACATACATTATACTGTACCGCCGATTTAATTATTCTCTTTATAATATTTAATTGGCCAATACCGTTAAAAACTACCAACTTTTTTTTTCAATAACGCCCTAATTTTGTAAAAACTTCAATAACACTCTATTTCGTATTTTTACGTTTCAATAGCACTCTAAAACATTAAATCGAACTCTTTTCATATGAATAAAATTCAAATTAAATCTTTCATATTTTTATAAAGTTCTAAATAGCATAAAATATTTTAAATTATACATATAAACCATCTGCTTTACAAAATAAAAAACAATTATTAAATTTATCATCTCCGGCAACACTTTTTGGGTCCGCCGCCATCCACTTCCGGAAACGAGCTGCCCGTCTTCCATGAAAGACCAACAGCAGCTGGTCTTCCATGGAATACCAGCTGCTGTTACTGGACCATCAACTGGTCTTACATGGAATATAGCCTTCCGTTGCGGTCGGCGGCGACAGGTCGGGTTGGGAAAGTTGCCGGAATAAGGGAATTTAAGTTATTTTAAGTGATTTTTGATTTTATTTGCGCTAATTTGCTTAATTAAAAAATATGACATATACAATTTATTTTCAACATATATTTTCATGGATATTATGTATACTAAGAGATAGCCACAAGAAGTGGCTAAAAAGCAAGTTCTAAACTTTCGCACAAAAAGGTGCATACTCTAATTGGCATAATAAAAACTATGATTCCGAGAAATGGCTAAAACAAATAAGGGTTAAATGCAAATTCATACACCTAATTTGCAATTACAACATAAACTTTTAAACTTGACAATGTCAGTAATGAACTTTGCACTTTTGGAAAATCGATACACCGATTATTTTCCGGGACAATTTTACTGAGTTGGAAGCCGGAAAAAACACGTATACTGACACAATGGATTTCAATATTTGCTACGTAATTTGACACGTTTACAAATAAAATCACAAACTTTAGCGTAATTTGCAAATTACCACACTAATTTTAAAATTTTAGCAAAAACAGGCATCAACTTTTACTTTTGGCAAATCAAAACGTTTATTTTCCAACTTGTCAGCCTACGTGGCAATCCTGATTTTCAACTCAGCAAATCCGAAAAAATATCGGTGTATCGATTTGACAAAAGTGCAAAGTTCATTACCGACATTGCCAAATTTTAAAATTTATGTTGTTATTGCAAATTAGATCAAAGTTGATGTATGAATTTGCATTTAACCCAAATAAACAAGGATCCGAATACAAGATATATGAAAGATTTCTAAAAAATCCAAATCCAAATAAATAAAATCTCTATTATAAATCTTATAAAAATAAGTCGCCTTAGAAAAACCATTTTAAATCACCATCTCTTTTTTTTAGTGATTTTACTCTGAAAAAACTCTACTTTTTATGCACTTTCAAATTTTCCACACCAAAAGAAACCACAAAATTTTCCATAACTTCAAATAACAACCTCTCGTGATAATGAATCGTAAAATCAACAAAAGAACAAAGAAAAGTTCACGCCACATCCAATTTCTAAAGCATATCACACCAAACATTTCTTGCGAATTCACAGTGAATAAAATATGTGCTTGCGTTTCCACAACACCAAAAAGAGAGCACACAAAATTATCAAGTGAAATAATGGTAGTTAGCCGAGTCCACCAAAACATCCAAACTTATCTCACATGTCGGGCGACTCAAGTCTAATACGACCCAACGTAACCAAGTTGTAAACAAATATTTAAAATTTGGAATCAAATAATAATTCAAAACCCAAGTTTGAAAAATAAGGAACTCAATATTGCTTAATCAACACGTAGCAAGTGTTTTATAAAATTCATAAGCTTGAAAAAACAACACAAGTCATAACACGTTTTAGCAAACAAATTAATAAAAGCATATCATCATTGCCCAAACAATGTTAACCATCAAACTAATTGGCCATTTGGTTCGTCTTAAAACAAGGGGAGTATAGCTCATTCCTATTCCTACACTAATATATTCAACTAAATAAGAAATGAAAACAATCATTTCCATTCCCATTACTTCTCATTCCGATTCTCATTCTGATTCTGATCCCCTACCTTGAACCAAACAATCCCTAACATCAATTTAATCCTTAAAAATAGAGCATGACATAGCATAACCTATCTTAGCTTAGTCTAGGTATAATCCAACATGAAATGAACACTACAAACCAAGTATAACATTACCATAAAAATATTATACAAAACTATCCTAACATTTAGATTAAGCCAAAATAGTTAATAAGCATTTATCAACATGCCAACTCAATTAAAATCACCCAACTTAAACTCCAAACAAAAACAGATAGCTCAACATTTATGAATTTCTTAAAATAAGCAAAACAGCCCTATAACATGCTTGGACAAATCTAACAACTCAACCATTCGAAATGCCAAGCAAAAACAAAAACCAACTCACACATGAACTAGCAATTTAATAACTCAATTCAAATTCAAAGAACGATAATCTAAGACATACGAATCAAACGATACAAGGAATAACGATTTTATACATCAAAAGTTGAATCTCATAAACTCTTAATCATGAATCTACAACATTCAAAATCAACCAACAATCTAATGGCAAATTAACTATGGGCAGCCCTAACATTTCAATTATTATGAAATTCATATAACGTATAAATAAATCAGAATCAATAGAGTATAATCTATTACAATGATTACCCAAAAAGCATTGATAATTAAAATGACATACCAACTAGAATCCCTAATCGAAAAAGCCCATGTATGTATACATATCGCAACAATCAAAATTTAGAAATGCAATCCAATAACAACCACCATAAGTCAAAGCAATGAAAGAAGGAAAAGATTAATTACCTTAGCAATTTAAAAGAGCAAGGAATCTCAGAAATAGAATGAATCTAAAGCTACAACATTGAAACCAAAGGACCAAATGAATACCCAAACGAATCGATTCCAAAAAGAATGATTTGAAATGATGAAATGAAGATTAGAACACTTACCAAATGATTGAGGCACAAGTAATTGAGAGAAAAATGATTTGAAATAGTTTAGAAATGAGTTTTAGGGTTTAGGAAACGAGTGGGGGCTGAAAAATGCTCCTAGGATTTATGTTTCACACATAAGATGTCAAAACTGCGTATTTGTTAGATTTCAGCATATAAGATTGTTTAAAATATAAACGGCCGTTCAAAATGGTTTGAACTATCGTTTATGGGTCTTTTACTGGGTATTTTATACTACTGTTTACCCAAAACATCTCTAAACGATCGTTCATGAAATGAACGATCGTTCAAACGATCCTAACCGCCAAAACAAGTTTTTTTTAGCCAAAGGAAGGTTTAAACACTAAGAACAATGCCAAACATCAAAGTAAAGATTATGCACACCAAACCAAGATTTCAAGGAACCAAAAAACCAAAGATCAACCTAAAACACATCGGAAGGTTCATCATAACAACTTGGAAAAACACAGGGTATTACATAAACGGCGTGATTGAAATGAGAAAACATGTAAAGTTGGTGAATTTTTATGATATAATCCCTTTATTAGTATATATCATTTTGAAAAGTATATATTATATATGTTTGGAAGTGCCGATATAATACCGACGAAACAAGCTTTTCTATATGGCGGTAATAGAACTGTGTGTACACCAGTGGTAAAATGAATATAAAATATACTAATGTAAATGTGTGGAAATACCAGACAGCCGTAAGTTTCATGTCTGAAGGATTAAGAACAGACTGAGGGTCTGTAGAATTATGCCAAAATGAGGGTCTGAAAGTTAGGTCTAACGACTGAAGGCACGGTGAGATAAACCCCGATAATCCCAAGATTGAGATATTACAAAAGTACGTCTGTACGAGTACTTTGTGTAAGTTTCACATCCGTAATTATTATGATGAATTTGTGAAACACCAATATCTGAAAGATCGACAAGAAAGTCGTATTAATAATATCCAATAATAACTATGGACTCCGGTGTATGGTTTTGTCTGGTAATGTATATGATTATATGTATTATCTACTTTGTTAATGTTTATTTATAACATGCAAACTCACAAATATTAACTAACGTTTTAAAGTTGAACCATTTTCAGGATTGGTTCAAATGTTTTGAAGATTACCTGCCGACTTCTTGTTCTTGGAGGTACATTTTGGGATTTGAAGAGTCGTACAGTTTTCACAATTGAGAATCCGCAATAAGAAGTAGATAGTCTGGTATTAGTTATCCGTCTTCCATGACGAGTTACAAGCAACCACTCCCGTTCCCTAGCGCCGGTCGCGACTCATGGATTCGGGTCGTGATAAAGTTGGTATCATAAAAATGGTTTAGTATACCTAGGCCATTGCTACTATTGTGTGATATGTGTATGTTTGATATGGTTGGTATTAATTGAGTACCTAAGGGACCACAGCGGATATTAAGATTCTAGTAATATCGTTTCCTTCTTGTTTCATTTGATTTTCAAAAGTTCCGTTCTCCCTGTCAAGAGTCGAGTTAATATGTGGAAATCTTTAACTATGTTCTGTTTTTGTGAATCAATATGTTGTGATGAAATGATGCGTATGACTTGGTATATTAAATGGAACATGTTTTGGCATTATATGAGTGAAATAATGTGATATATGGAATAGATTATGTTGGGATTGATTGTTCGATTGATAGCAATGTTGGAATATAGGACTAACCGCGATAGATTAGTTTTACCTCCCAATGATGCTAGTATGTAGTGAGGAAATGTTTATCAGTAACCATGTGAGCTAAAGAATGATTCTAATGAAAACAAGAATGAGATTTTGGAGAATAATGATAAAGTGAAGGACGATTTGGATAAGGAAAATAATTCATATAGGAGATTAAAAGAATAAGGTACACGGTGAGAAGAGAGAAAGTATTAGAGTAATTGGTAGAACCTAAACCATAAAATGTTTGTGAGGATAAGCTTGAACGAGGTTGCGCGGTGGATAAGTGCAAATGTTATGCTTGGTTTGGAGTAAGCTTATGTGAGGAATGTTAAGAGTAGATTGATCTAAATTAAACAAATAAGAAACCGGAGAATATGTGTTCTCTAAAAAATTAGACACATTCATGAGAAGTGGGGTGTTAGTTGTCACGATCCATTTTCATGAATCGTGACCGGCGCAAGGGTATGGATATGGTTGTACCAAAACCCGTAGCTAGCCTTGCGGAAAACCAACTTATAATATTTAAAACAATGTACCTACAGAAAACCACATGCTCGGGGGCAACCGAAACTTCAGCCTAGTCTAACTGTACATAAAACAACATATATTCAAAGTATGCTTATCTCGAATTATAAGTCCAACAATATGGAAAAATTATTCTAAATACCATAAACAATGTAATCATGCCAAAGCTGATAAAATAACAGTTGGACCATTTCAACAAACAATAGTCTAAAATATATAATATCAGACTAAGACATAAATACTGATTCTACAACTGCGGTCTAAGAGTATAAAACAGTTCAACTCTTTTATTCTGAAATAAAATAAAGAACCTCCGAGAAATGAAAAAACGGAGATCGACCAATGCTCAAATCATAAACCTGGAAAATTTGGGAAAACAACGGGGTCAGATTTACTGAGTAGAGTTTATATAACCATTTACATTTATTAAGTTGAAAAC
This sequence comes from Mercurialis annua, assembly GCF_937616625.2. Taxonomy (NCBI): domain Eukaryota; kingdom Viridiplantae; phylum Streptophyta; class Magnoliopsida; order Malpighiales; family Euphorbiaceae; genus Mercurialis; species Mercurialis annua. The sequence goes on along the minus strand of NC_065577.1, from coordinate 13,646,558 downwards.
ATTAAAAAAACGTTTAATAGAACATTTTCATTATGGATTATCAATGAAACCCTAAACCACAATTCTAAATCCATTGTCGTGTCGGTGAGACATATCTCAATAACCGATCCCCGACTACCACTTAATAAAATAGTGAGCCCAGGAGACGTATCTTCCAACGGTGCCCTCACTAAGGTGAGACACATCTCAAACCTACCTCGATACCATAATAATCATTACCGGAACGCACGCAGTCCCGATGATGCCCATCGAGTAGCACGTTACAAATCAAATCCACAATGCCGAAAAACAGTTCAAAAACTGTTTATACATATACATATACAAAATATAATATTTGCTTAATAAAGTGGTAAATAGAGATATAAACTTAGTACTTGCTATTTCTCGTGAAATCTGACAAGCAATCTAACTCTGGTTCGCCTCTGAAGTACGAACAGTCGACGAGTCTAGACAAGGTATAAAATCATAATTAAAAACAGCCCTAACTCTAGAGAGTACTAGACACCACATAGGACTAGCAGAAACAACAAATCATGATAAAGAAATCTAAAGTAAACACAAAGCTCAAATAAATTGTAATGCCCAAAATAATACAAGTCTATTGAGTTCTCGCTTAAAATCCATTTCAGAAAATACTGCTTAAATATTATTTAAATAATAAATTAATTTAAATCCCAAAAATAATGGGTTATCCCGATAACTGCCAAGCTAACCTCAAATGTCAGGCGACCCAAGTCTAACCCGATCCACACAAATATAATCCTAAATTATAAACCATAGTTTATAATTTAAAAATACCCTGTTGATAAAATAATAAATTAATGTTTTAAAATGGAACTCAATATCTTGAAATCCAAGAAACCAATAGTTACAAATAATTTATTTAATTTAAAATAAATTAAGAAAACATTTGAAATCTTGAAACGTCAAATTGACATGTCTAGTCCATAAATTCTGAAATTTATTAATTACCCGAGTAATTATAAATTATTGAATAAAAATATTATTATAGCTTTTCGTTTATAATAATAAAAATAAATTAAATAATAATTAAAACTAACATTATTTTTAGATTTAAAATAATGTTGACAATTAATAACTTGAAACGAAATCCGAAAGTTAAAATCAAAATCAAACACAACAGACGAAGGTTATTAATAAGAATTTAATTTAAAGAATCAATTTAACAAAATCAATTAACGAGGATAAACCCATGATAATCTTAATAAAAACCATGATAAACCCTGATAAACCAACCATTAATAACATCCATCAATTCCATTAAGCAAAAACATAATAAACAAGGCAACCAATCGATAAGTAAAAATGCCAAATAGATTTGAATTACAAATCTCAGCCGAACATCATCTTCATCATTTGAAGGACACAACACACACTACACAAGATTATAATCAATATGACCATATCAATAACAAGAAACAGGACCAATGTAAAGGCAACCGCACCAAAAGATCACAGAGATACGGAAACGAACAACGAAACCGAATCGACATCGAGGACAATATACAATGGACGATGAAACCCAATTAATGAATCACTTAAGCTAAAACCCAAGAGATTATAATCATTAAAACCCCAAAATTATAACCAAATAATCCTTAACAATCGGCAGAAACATCATTTACAAACAGAACACAAATAACACGCTAATACGATGAAACAGCGGCGACTATAGTAGAATGATTTACGTACCGTTTGGCGAAAACGAAGTTGAGAATCGTAGAGGCGTGTGCCTACTACAACTAGGACGAGACGGATCCAAAATTTGGTTCTAAAACGATGAAGAACGAGTCAAGCAACCAAAGTATCGATTAATAGAACAAAACTGAGAATGGCGAATGGTTGATCTTACCGATTTCTCAAGCAAAGGGAGGTCGATTTGGACAGCGTTTTTCTTAAGGAAATTTAGTATGATGACGGCTAGGGTCGTTTCAAAAAAAAAGGAAAATAGAATAGGGTTTTATATGATTAAGAGGAAAAACGAATGAATAAGAAAACGCATCAAATTTCTCTTTACTGCTACTCAAAGTTTCTGCTCCTTAATATTGATGGGCTTTCGCTTTCAAACAATTTTGACCATCTAAAGAAATTGGATGGGCTTTACGTGATAACATCAGGTAATTGCATGGTTTCATGTATGCTAATATGCTTCCTTTATATGTTACTTTCTTTTTTATTTTCTTTTTTTAATTTTAAAAAAATACAAACCAACTACGAATCAAATCAGTGAACAACTAAAATAAAATTTAATAAAAATATATAATAAAAATAATAATAATAAATTACCTAAAGTTTAACGGAATGCAAAAATTATAATTTAAATTTTTTTAAAAAATACGGGATATTACATTAGTATTCGAGTAAATCGATAAGTTATATATGATGTTGGACATGTATGTTTCTATTCTGAAGTTAATCAACATTAGATGCACCACATAGTTAGATCTCGAGTAGACAGTGTTATTGTTGGGTTTTTTCGGTTCATAACGCAGCGGAATTTTATAAATCTATCTAAAAACCCAAACCAAGATCCATGTAATTCGAATTAACAGAATAAGTACTTACTTGTATATCGAATTCAACAGCAATGTAGGAAGGAAGGAGGTGGTTCACTTTGGTGATACCTGGCCTCGGATCAGAAACGCCTCCAAAAGAACGCGTCCTCTACGAGTATCCACACGAACAGACCTTAGCCAAAACTAGTGCTTGTGTGCTAGCACTATTGCTTCACAAGCAATTTCGAATTTTAGTGATTTAGTGAATAATGAATTTCGTAATTCTTAAACCAATTGCTTAATGTGTATTTATAGTGATACAACAACACTAGGGTTTGAGACAAATTCGAATTTCAATCTCATTGTAATTTTACAAGTTTATGTTTATCAAAAACTCCTTTTTGATAATCATCCATATATATTAATTACTATATTTATTATCTTCCAAAAAATAATAAATTAAGGAAAACACTTATCCTTAAATTTCGAATTAATATATATTTTTATTAATATATATATATTACGAATTATATATATATATATATATATATAATAATTAATCACTTAATCACATTGGGCTTGTACAACCCATAACTGTTTTGGGCCTGTTCTTAGTGTGCGACCCTGTAGGTTCATATAACGTTGGCAGTAGGCTCGAAATCCCTATTTCAGCCCACAAGTCATAAGTGGCCTCTAGCAAGACATTATGACTACCCAAGTTATACGAATATCGATAATCTGATTTAACCATTTAGAATAATATTTTAATCCCTTTGTCTCTCGATATCCAGATTGAATATAAGGCATAGTCATGTCATCCTTATAATATTCAATCATTAGTTTCTTGACTCTAAGTAGACTGAAAATGATAACCTTTATCAATTATTTTAGCATGGCCATGCATTTCCTTCAGTCTATCTTCTTCAAGGGCCCATAGATATCTTACTTAAATAAATGAGGGACAAATTCCTTCTCAGTCACTCACATTTCTCACATAGTTACTTTCATATCCAATGACAATCTATTCCATTATCCTGTTAAAGATAATGTAAGACTGTATCAAAATATGAAATAGCTATGTAGAAATTCATGATGATTTCAAGGTCAAAGGATTATACTAATAGAACTGTAATAAGAATTACTTATGACAGTGATCTATGTAGTATTCTCACAGTGGGTCATCCAGTGCCTTATTTCTCAAATAGCACCTATGATTTTACTTAATATCTCATATACTTGATTAGTAAAACATAATCATCAGTCAACATCATACTAGTCTCAATGTTCTATTAAGAATAGGGATAGATGGTATATAATTCTTTTATTAAACCTAAGGGTTCTACTATCAAGTCACATACTTGATGACCTTAGAAAGAATTAACCATTCAAGTATTTTAATCATTAATATAAAATGATAAAAACTGCCAATCTATAAATAACAAAATGATAAAGTCAAAACATGGCCAAACAGGATTGACCTAGTGCATATCACTAACAGTTATATGAACGTGTCACATGAATCTATTCTTCATCTTAGTCAGTCACGGTTGATCGATAGTACATCTGAAGCATGGATGTAAGTTGGCTGACCGACCCCGTAGAGATTCTTTAGTGACATACGAGCTAGGAGGGAAGTAGATCCTGGATTAAACCTGATGAGGGTATTGAGGATATTAAGTGATGTTAAAGTTAGTTAAAGTGAATCAACAGATCATGAATGAAGTGGTATAGACCGTAGAGCGACCCACAAGTTTTTAGGTATATTTAAATATCAGGTTTAAGTATTGTTTCATGGAGTAGAATGTAATCGTATATATTATCCGGTTATGATAGAAAGGATGATATTCATTTATAGCAAGAATAAGATAATAAACGATAGAGAATAATAGTAACTGAGGCGTTATCGCTAACATCGCAATGATCAACGAAAGAAGAAAGTGAAGAACGATATCTGCAAAGTTGGAAAGGTCTAAAGCAACTTATTAAAAAAGTATCAAATTATTTTCAAAAGATTTTTTATTTCAAACTTTTGATCACAAGGAAATAAAAATTTTAAATGAGATTTTCTTTGATTTCAAAGAGTAAAATTTTTGAAAAGAAAAAGGGGACGCCCTAAATTTTAAAGTGAATTTGAGTTTTAAATAAGTATGGCTAAACATAACTCTGTAGTATCAAAAAAGATTCAAGATATCAGCAGTGATTGTGGGCCAAATAATTCAAGTACGTTCTGATATTCAACGAGTTACGAATCGTTTTAAAAGTATAATGGAATACCTAAATCTACAACCTAGGATTTTAGGTTTACGAGGTTCACGTTTATTTACTAAACGTGCTTGTGATTGGATTATGTATCAGACGTATCAGCAAGCTACGAGGTAGACGTTGTGGGATTAGACATGTTTGATCTACATATTGAGTACATTGTAGATTGGATAGCGGGTCAAGTGAGTTACATTTTACTTTAGTGTATTATTCGTAAAACTTATTTTATATACTATAGATAGTGTTATTGCATACATCGCATATTATATGATTGAATTTTACTATATATCATATATTTGATTGTTTTAAATATAAGAATTCGGTGTGCGATCCGAGGAAACAACTACCTATTGGGTGTCAATAGGCTGTGTGATCACCAGTGTCGGTAAGTCTTAGCAAGTAGAACTAGACTAACTTATTGTAATGTGATACGAGGTCATCTTGGTTTATCCCGCGGCCTGTATCTAGTGGGTCGCCTTGGTTGAATTATCCCGGGACTCCGCTGTATAGTTGGATTTGAGATGGTATGAGGCATAATGGTTTAACTATCCCGATGCCCAACCAGATGGTGGTTGACATGGTTGAACTATTCCGTAACCCCATCCAGATTAAAAGATTGTATTCATTATGAATACTAGGAATTGTAAGGTTTAAGATTGTTTATGAAATTAGGGTTTCGATCGGATTAAATACTTGGCTTATATTGAATAATATATATATGATTGTTTTAAAATGCGATGTTACTTTTATAATACCGTTAGTAATTTGTAAACTCCCTCAGCATAGTCTGAGCCATTGGTTTTAAACATTTCAGGTGCTTAGTGTTTGGACTTGGCTAGAGTCCACTCTTTTTGGATCCAGAAGTCATCAGTAGCATGTATAGTTCCTGACTTCCGTAGAGCTGTAGTAGTGGTCCTGTGTCGACAGAGTAGTAGCCTTGACAGCAGTGCATGTGGTTATTAGTTTTACTTGATGTCCCTCTGAATATCTTTTTATAGGCTACGTCTGTGTGTTTTGTTCACGGCACCAGATGCCGATGATATGTGTAGGTACATTAGTATGTATAGTACTGTGAGGCCAGTTCGTACGTGGTACGGAAACTAGAGCCCACGTGGTCATCGGAACAACTAGTGTAAATATTTGTATATATGTTGTGTGTTTGCTTCCGTATGTGTTGTATTTTGCGAAATGTTTTTATTGTTTTAGGCTTTCTATAGGTTTTTGCGCTACCACTCCTATTCCGTAGCGCCAGTCTTAACTCAATAATTTGGGTCGTGACAACTGCCACCGCCTTCACCCACCACTGATGACGGTGTTCCAGATGACGACACCACATACTTGTAGTGACAGACTTGTAGTGTAGTGTAGGGTCGATTTAGTATACAGTTTATGTATTGTATATTGTTATATATTTTCAGCGGGTTCATTACAGTTTTTGTATAGTATATTATTATATATTTTTAGCAGTTTCATTAAGTTTTTGTGAAGCTCAATTGCATGTTTTGTGTATTTAACAGGGTATAAATTTGAATAAAATGCCGAAAAACAAAAAACAATTGGCCGGAAAAAGCCAATTTAATCGACGGATTTGGAGATTTACCGACGAATTTACATCCGTCGCTCAATCCTTTTATTAATAAGGGACAAAATTGGCGACGGACTGGCTGTCGTCAATTAGCGACGGACTAGCTTTCGCCAATTAGCGACACACTCGGTGTCGCCAATTAGCGACGGCCACAATCCGTCGCCAAATAGCGACGAAATATGGCGACGGATTGTGGCCGTCGCTAGTTGCCGACGGCCACTCCGTCGCCAATTCTGTCGTTGACCGTCGCCAATTGCCAACGGATATATTTGTCGGCAATCGACGACAGATTTCTTCCCTCATCGCCTAATAATTTAGCAACGAGGATTTTGCTGACGGATCAAGTTCGTCAGCAAATCCGTCGGGAACACATTTCCCGACGGATTTGAGCCTTTTAGCGACGGAAAGATCTGTCACTAAAAGGCTGATTCCTAGTAGTGGTTTATGTAAAGGATTTGGTATTGTTTTGAAACAGGGTGGTTCATGTTACGAGGCAAGTAAGTTACGCCCTAGTTTCCAGAGTTACAATACAAATCTTCAGAAATTTGTTCTCGTTAAAAGAAAGAAATGTTTTAAAGGTATTTTGTGAAAACATAGCATATATGATATATGGTCTTGAATTGCAAAACATTTACAGTGTTTTTAGGCTTACTATGAGTTTCAAAGCTACAACTCCCAATCCCTAGCGTCAGTCTCGACTCGAGATTTCGAGTCGTATGATACGGGTTCCAACTACTCGAGCAATTAGGGGTATTAAGACTGCAATATTCGGATACCATGGGACTACGAGCTCTTAATTACAGCACTAGAAAAACTTATGTTGATCTAGCAAAAGATGAAAAACCAGGCTACTTCTCACAAGAATGAAATATAAACAGGGCATCCAGAATGCAAAACAACGAAAAAATTCAATAAGCAAAGCATCCACACATATGACATAATATAGTGACATGCAAAGGTTACTGTCAAAACAGGACAATATCTAAAATATCAAACGAATACAAGGGGTAAGATATACTCATTAGAATCCTAGTCTTGTGTAATCGGCTCCGTTTCTCCACCTTCGCTCCAAGAAAGCATAACATCATCGTCGCACCTAGCTTGCGCACCGCTAGAAGAAGAAGCAAAGTCTCTAAAATCTCCAGAAGCACCAACTCCACAACCACCACGGGCTCCAAGTACTTGACCGCAGACTAGAAATTTGCCACCTCTATTGCCAGGGAATCCGGAAGGAACATCGTCTCCACTGCTAGTAGGACCCAGAACAACATGTCGCAGCCTGTCCTCAAAATCATCAATGCAAAACTACAAGAAACCAGAGAGCAATCAGAACTATAGTTGCATATATGGATACATGCATACATAATTAAAATAGATCATAGGCATATTGCATTTTACCTTCGTCTGTGTAGATACACTATATAGCCGGTCTCGCCAGTAATAGGCCGCATCAGCCAGATGACATCTGACTCTGGAACCAGTAAAGCAGAAACAGGCACTTAGTTAAGAGGACAAGCAGCCCCAATGTAAATAGAATCACAAACACGATGAATAAATACTAAAATGGGTACAATCGATAGGTGCAAAATAATGCGTAAGATATGCAATGGGAATAGAATCCTACATGGGCCCACGCGTGTCGCAATAACAAGCCGATCTCTCCGGCATCTGAAACAATGAACTAACAACGGCAGACCTTGCAACATCCCACCTACAATCCAGATCTCGACCAGGAGATCTGGGACATCTATCCAGGCACAATCAGTACGGGTTTCACGCCTAACTCCTCCCTGAGAAGACACTATAAAGCAAAGTCAGATAGACATCAAAAGCGAATACAGAAACATAAAGACCAAAAAAGTGGTACGTACCTATTATCTCGTAATCACCCGCTGAATTGGAGCATCTGAAACAAGGGACACCTAATGCTCTGGCACCTCAACCAAAGGCAATCTACCTAAAAGACGGTAGCTCACCAGATCATCCATATAGCTCAACTAAGAAGCAGACACAAGATCCATGGCCGAATAACCCCTCAAGTCTTGATAAAGAGCTGGTATTACGACGTCTCTACCATGAAAAATTGATAAAGGTGGCTCCTTGGAAATAATACGAGCATGGGGATTGACTACCAGTAAAGCACATGCTTGCTTAGGAACCAAGATCGCCAGTTCGGACCATGCATCAGATAGCGAATGCCGGACCTATCAATAGCACCCTAAAGCTAGCGAGTCCAGTGTTCCCTCGAAGGAGTGTTCTAAGATGAGTGTACCTTCAAAAATTGGTACAGATGAGCGTTGCAGTTCCAATATAAATCACTCACTGACAAGATCATCACGTACGTCGATCCACGCCAGGTCGCTCAGCCGGTCTCCACACTCAGCTCCTTGACAATATGTTAGAGTACGAGAGATATTCCAGAATTGCAGTAGTGGGATGCCCAACGCCGAAAGATTGCCGAATCTGGTCAAAATGCCCATCTAAACGACCCAAATCTGAAAAGAGGGGAAAACACAAAATTAAATAAACAGCAAAGAAAAACAGGCAACGCCCAAGAGATAAAGTGTCTAGAAAAGAACTCATATGCACAACGGGCCACATCCCAAAGAGGCGGGATCCCCCGCGAACAACCTGGTCCATGCTACCATACAAATGAGAAAGGGAAGCAAATCCTTAAATGTAGGACGCGACCTGATCCAAGTCCTCTAACACCGGCAGTACATAAATAGGCAGAGTCGAACTTGAGTTGCAAAATAGTGTATTCCCAATAAATAAAACAAAAAGACTCGAGCAATAAGATCAACCTCATCCCCGTTCCTTGGGACACAATCACGATATCGATCGTACAACTCAATATAACCAGGGGCACGACCCTTGATATCCGGTACAAAACCTAACATATCGAAGATATACTCATCTTGACGGCCAAAAGTTGTTAAACCGTTGTTGCAAGGGACGAGCTAACCGTCGAAATTTATCCCAATGATGAGTGAGAAGTCCACCAGAGTCACAATCAACTCCCCCACCGGAAAATGAAAGGTCTGAGTCGTTTCCATCCACCTCTCCATCAAAGCACGCAACAAAGCGTTGTCACAAACCCTCGGCGAGGTAAATGGAGAACTATCCAAACGGCCGAAGCTTTCAACATCTACTTGAGATTGAATAGCGGAGGGTAGAGAGTTGTACCAGGTTCGAGCGTCTACAAATTTCCGGAAGTGCAGAATAGGTCCCTATCCTTAAAACAAGAGAGTAAAAATGTCATCAAATACTTGTGTTAGAATTGCCCGAAAGTGGGCCAAAAAGCATAATCAATTAGCCAGAAATCACGCAGCGAGAGTGAGCTTACGTCATTACCACGGGGCAAGTGGTACTATTGGCGGCGCCAGTTCCCCTGCCTCCTCTGAGAGGCAATTTTTCGACCATCAGGGTCCTTTTCCAAGACATTCTGAGCGGTATTTCAAACATCTACCTAAGAAAAATATACGGAAAAACATACCTCAAGTCTGAATCTATTGCAGATGTGTCGCTCTAGGCGCAACAAAAACGGGACCTCTTGGCACACCTCTAACAACAAAGCCTCTCGAATGGCTTGATTATCGGAATCCTTACATTTCTCCTTGAACATAAATAGTGGTGCCATACTACCAATCAAAATAAAACTTACAAGTTAAGAGAAAAGCAAGATAGGAGAGAGAAAAGGGGAATGAAAAGTGAGGAAGAAAGTCCTACCTTCCTAACACTTATAAGGCACAAGCCCACAAAAAGATGAAAACTTCCCTAGAGGACATATCAGAAAAGAAGAATTCCCCATATGACAAATCAGAAATGAAAATTCCCCTAGAGGACAGATAAGACCGGAAGACTTACCCGGAGGAGAGGTCAGAAAATGCATTCCTAGAGGATCAAATTAGAAAAATTCCCAGAGGACTAACCAGAAGACTTCCCTAGAGGACTGATCATAAAAGAAAACTTCTTTAGAGGACAGATCAGAAAAGAAAACTTCCCTAGAGGACATATCAGAAATGAAGACTCCCTAAAGTACTAACTAGAAGAATTACCCAAAAGATGGGATCGAAACGCCTAATGATAGAAAAACATTGCCACACCATCCAGTATCGCTGAACTTGACACCCAGAATAGCATAACAGTGGTCTAACCCTACATGCAGAACTCCGGCAGAGGAATATCTAGTGTCTAGAAGACACCTAGATATTGTCTGCAATAGTTCAAATAAATTTCAAATATTTTTGATAGTCATGGAATAACTACAGAATTCGGGCACCTACATAATAGGATGACCCTTGGGACATCCAAGGGGATGGTATTCCCTCTACAAACATAAGAAGCACCCAACAGGATAATTACTATGGACCTACGCAACAGGGTGGCCCTTGGAACTGCTAAGGGGATGATGTCCCTTATGCAAACTTAAGAAGTACCAGATTATACTCTTTTATCACATTCCATGCATAATATAGAACATCTAGATTCCATGTTTTATAATTGCATGTTTCGCTGATTTTTAATGTTTTCCCATAAAACTACAATAATTTTCATAACTGTCAATTTTGATGTTCTTGCCATGATTTCCATGCATATTGATTAGAAACATCTTATTAGGTTGTGTTAACATGTTTTTTTAAATCGAATTTGGTTTTCATTTTATTCTAATGCTTAAAATACATGTTAGGACGTGTTTTACGCTTTCTTTTGCCATAAACGTGTTCTTGCTGAAATTACCATGATTTCACACCAAAAACATGTTTTTCAGCTGATTTAATGTGTTTTACCAACTGTATATCAATTCCATTACATGCCAATGTGTTTTTGTTTTTGTTCGTTTTAATGCGTTTTGCATGAAAAACCAAACCAAATATCGAATTACTGCCCTCCCTCACATTGGCGCCCCCGCCAGAACATATTGTCGCCGTCGCTTCTACGGGGGCGCTGCCGCCACTCACTTTAGCACATGTTGTCGCTTATTCTTTGATCCATAATCGCTCATAGATCTTCCAGACTTATTTTTGTGTTTTCGGATTCGTTTGAATTCGGAATTGGCCTCCGTTTGAGCCCACAGTTATGTAATTAGTTGAAGTATATTAATATATATTGTATTGGTCATCTCCGAATTTATTTTGGGTCTCGAAGCCCACAGTTGTAATCTTCCAAGTCAATCGGGTCTTAAAGCCCATGTATGACGAAACCAACAATTTCCAAACGCGATTTCTAGTTTATCTGAATCAGGAATCGACACCGGTTCAAACCAGTAGATCCTTATCAATAATATGAAAAACTTCTGTGTTCTGACCAAGTCCTGATTCTGACCACCTCGACGTCCAATTCACATTGAGTGCTAGAGACTAGTGTCTACAAGGTTTAAAAGTATCTTTAACCTTGTATGTATATGATATGCTTTAAGTTTATGCTTGAAATATTTAAACGCTTTCCTAAAGTATGTCCAACCAAAATATTAACATTCTAAAGGACTTAACCACGTTAAATTAGCAATTAAATCCATCAAATCCAGCAAATTACTTAGAAATTATAGGATTGCCACGAAAATATAATTAGAAAGTTGTATAAGCATTCAAGATAACTTAATAAAATCAATCTCACTTAGACATCTGGTTTTACGCTTTATTCATGTAAAATAACCCAAACTAACCAGTATTTGATATTTGATAAATGCTCCAATGTTAGATGTATGTTTAGAAGTACCTGCTACTTACCTCACATGTCAGTCAAAATAGAGTCATATGCGCGTCTTACATAGTTTAATGCTTTCCTTTACTTCTTTACTACATGTTTAATTTCCAGTAGATTATCTTATTAATTGCATGAATGTTGAGATTAGAATAACTGAATATTTTCTGTAAGTAAGAATGTAATCAATAAGTCAAGTACCCGAGTTTCGGTAGAATGTGTACGAACCCAGTCTTTTATTCCGGTGTACGATAATCTCACTCATAAGCAAGTGAGATTATCCAATAGGTAGAAAAGACATTTCCTAACTGAGGTAGATGGCGACACTTTTTTGAAATTTTTCAGATCTGAAGTCAGCCAGAAGTCTGGGTAAGCGACCCATGAACCCCGCTCCGCTCATACTTATGCTTGTATGTAAGATCAAAAGTGAGTTCTTCACGTTTTTATCAAGAATCAGCTAAAAACTTTGAAAAATCATATCTTTTAATTCCCATGCTCAAAGATTCTGAAAAATGGAAGATATTATCTTGAGAGGTTATCTTCAAATCCTTTAAATTGTTTTTTTAATTTGGATGGGTTTCCGTTGGTATTTCGCATGTGTATATTTTATGATATTTTGAATAAAAATTGATAATTTTCTCATAGAAAAGTGGATTAAATGTTCTTGATGATTCTTGATGGATTGCATGTAAATAAATCATCAAAAATTTGAGTTAAATGGTAGAATTAAGGACATGTATGAATAAAATAGATAATTTCAAATTAATTAACTAAATTGGCATGAATATAGAAGTTTATAAGCTTGGGGTTTGAATGTTTTTCATTTCAAGGTTTTTGTGGTTTGATTGTGAAAATAATCGCATTGGATTGATTAGAATTGGAAACATTTTGTTTGGTATGAATTTGATGGATTTTAGAGGTGTTTGGAAAAATTAAAATTTTAGGGATTCAGTTATAAAATTGGCAAATAATTAAGGACTTGATTGATATTTGACCAAAGATTGTGTTTTGGAAATTTAAGGGCTAATGTGAATTAATGTGATGTTTTGAATTATATTTTGTTATTGGATTAAAATTAAAAGTATAAGGACTTTATTTTATTTTGTGTAAAAATTAAGGATTTCTTCGTAAATTAATCGAAAACATAGATTTTTGGCAAAGAGGGGCTGTTTCAACATGATTTGAGAATCATATGTTGTTTTGAATTGAATTGATGTAAAAATTCAAGTTTTGAGTTAAATTGGTTAAAAGGTAAAGTTCAAGGACCAAAAAAGTACTTTTGCCAAAATTTGTAAATTTGAAACTTTGGGACTGACAGTACCTAAGAATATGATTTGATAAGTTTGAATGTTTTTGAGTAAGTTTTAAAAAGAAATGTTAAAAAGGGATGGAATGGTACATTTTGAATAGTTTAAGGATTTTTTGGTATTTTTACCAAAAGTCTAATATTTTAGCCAAAGGGAGCTGATTTAATTTAAAATATGGAAAATAATATATTAAGAATAATATAGGAATCAAATGAATAAAAAATGGAATTTATGGGGTTTAAAAGAATTTATTGATTTTGTGCTCCGAGAAAAGAGATTATCGTTATTGATAAAAATCAAGGACTTCGTCATAATTTAATCGAAAAGATAGGTATTTTGCAAAGAGGGGCTATTTCAACATGATTTGAAAATCATATGTTGTTTTGAATTGAATTGATGTAAAAATTCAAGTTTTGAGTTAAATTGGTTAAAAAATAAAGTTCAGGGACCAAAATGGTACTTTTGCCAAAATTTGGAAATTTGAAACTTTGGGACTGATATACTAAGAATATTAGTATTTGATAAGTTTGAATGTTTTTGAGTAAGTTTTAAAAAGAAATGTTAGAAAGGGATGTCATGGTACATTTAGAATAGTTTAGGGAGTTTTTGGTATTTTTAGCCAAATGGAGCTGATTTGATTTAAAATATGGGAAATAATATTTCAATAATAATAGAGGAACCAAATGAATAAAAAATGGAATTTATTGGATTTAAAAGAATTTATTTATTAATGCTCCTAGAAAAGAGATTATCGTTATTGATGTTTTAAAATAACGATTTTGATATCGATATTGGAAATAAATGATTTTTTTTATAGAGATGGAATGAAACCCGAACTTGAAAGGGGAAACCTCGTTTTATGTAATATGAAGTTCGAAAACAAAAATGATACCGTCGAGCATTGAGTGGTGTACTCAGCCGACGAACTACAAAAAACATTTCGAAAAAGAAAAGAGAAAGGGTTTGAAAAGTATTATTTAAAAAGATGTTTTATTGTGGAAAATGTTTTACGGAGCTAAACTCGATAACGAATTTCAAACCGAATAAAGAAAGAGAGTTTTAAAATAAAGTAATTTCAATGTTTGATTTGTTTAATTGTTATCTAAATGTGAATCTAGAGTAAGGATGTTATTGTATGTGTTTATACGAATATTAGTTCGTTCTCATTTGTTAGATTCATTGCATTCGGAGGCATTAGGATCCGAATTCTTATGAGTTTGCATTATCTGTAAATTGTTATTAAGAATTATTTTACAAACATATGAATTGTTTTGAAAATGGATATATTATATATGTTTTTAAAAGCCGATATATTTCTAAAGAAATGAGTTTATCTATTGGGCGGCAATAGCACTGACACCAGTAACATCCGTAAGTATGTATTGGATTAAAATTGAATATCATATATGAGAAGGAAGGTAATGGAATATCTTAATCCCTGATGGTTTAACGCCTCGGGTAATATGTAACGACTGATGTATGCGACCACAGTTAAGACATTGGAAATAAGTCAGACATCTGTTGTACGTGCGCCTCGGGTCAATTATGACGGCCGATGTATGCGTACCCCAGGTCTGAATGGTTAATGGCAGAGGGAGACTCCCCTGCTATAAATAGCGGCAGTGGTTGAATCCCCGGTTAACCCAAGAATTGTGAAATTATGAATAAATCTGCTTTGATGTATATAGCTGTGACTCGGGTCAATTATGACGGCCGATGTATGCGTACCCCGGGTCTGAATGGTTAATGGCAGAGGGAGACTCCCCTGCTATAAATAGCGGCAATGGTTGAATCCCCGGTTAACTCAAGAATTGTGAAATTATGAATAAATCTGCTTTGATGTGAATAGCTGTGAATCGAGAATTAGGATTTCATCTAGTTATCATATCTGATTATATATATATATATATATATACATATATATATATATATATATATATATATATTTATATTATTTTATTAATGTTTATTTATAAAGATACAAACTCACAAGTTTTAACTAACGTTTTAAAATTAAACCCTTTTTAGGTTGCAGTTCACGCTATTGAGGTTGACTTCTGAATTTGTTATTCTTGGAAGGTATTTTGAAATTTTGCAGTTTACAATCCGTTTTGCCTCTAGCAGATCCGCAGTAGTAGTAGAGATATTAATCTTGTATTTTGTGTATGACCTTTATAGTTATTGTTTTTATATATGTTTGATATGTGAACATGGCGTTGTGATAAAGGAATTAATATATGTATAAAATGGATTGCCGTGTTCAGTATGAAATGATTAGCTAGAGAGGTACGCAATGTGAATTAAAGAAAGAGAAATATGCATGAATTAGTAAAATTGGTAACGTGCACGAATTGCATGATATGATTATAAAGAAAAATGAAATAAAAATGTTTGCCTACGTAATAAGATTAAAGATTAACGAAAGAGATAAAAAGAAATTTTGAAAATGCGATAAAATGTTATGCATATGTATGTAAAATCAATAGATCATTAGGTTTGCTACGGGTTCCGGAGCAACCACTCCCGTCCCTAGCGTAGGCTGCGACTCATGAATTTGAATCGTGACACTCTTTGCATCTCAGATTTTCCAATTTTTGTAGGCAGTCAAGACATAAGAATATACCAGTTTCAGACTTATTGGTGCCAGCAACAGCTTTTCTTGACGTTGGCAAATTCTGTTTGTTGTGTAGATTGAGATTGGGAGAGCAGAATAATTTCAGGCTAGTGTTGTCCGAGCTTGTGGAGGTGAGGATCCATACCAGACCCGATACTGTCAAGTGGATTAATAGGCATCAAAATTATGCTACAGGTTCAATGGCTAATGTGATGGTTTTGGCAACAACAGGAAATGAGAAAAATTCCAGTTTCTTTATTCCATACATTTTAGATGTAAAAATTACCTCCTAGAATTCAATTCTTTTGTTGGCTAATGGCTAGAGATCGTATTTCATGCAACGAGCCCTAGTTTCAAGAGATATTATTGATCCTTCGCTTATCGGTTGTTCTCTTTACCATGTGGTGGAATCTGTTTCTCATATCCTTTTGCATTGTAAATGATGGAACCCTACAAATCTCACATCGCTAGAAAAAAGTTCATGGGCACGCTGGTTTATAAATACAAAGCTGAAGGGCCACTCCGAGCTACGTATTAGTAAGACATATGTCCATATTTATTAAATATATTGGGTAATTTACACAAATCCCCTAAAAATGCCCTTCTCTTATGTTTTCCCTTAGCTTTTTTATTTTTGCAATAATCTCTCAATAAAATAAAAAAGTTTTTACAATGCCCTCATAACCCAAAAGATATTTTAGAATAAAATATGACAGCTTTGCCCCCCTCCAACTGTATCACTACCAAAAATCTAAAATGCCAATTGCAAATCCTCCATGTTTGCTTTTCCACCAGCAGTCTCCCTTCCTCACCGGCAACAACAACATCTCCGACTAAATCCAGTTCATGGAATTTAAGTATTTCAATGACGATGTTCACCTTCAATGCAAATTCATCTTGGTCTTCACGTCAATTTGACCACCGTGAGCAGTCCAGATCTTTTTGTCATCGGAGGCGGTATAAAGGTGGAAGGGAATCCATCGGAAGTGGGACAGATGAGGAGGCGGACAGATGGCTAATTTGAGGACAAATCTGGTGCCGTGATATAGAGCTTCATCGGCAAGTCCTTGTTTAGAGTAACGAGTGGCAGAAGTAGAAGGAAGATGACCGGAGCGGAGAAGAAAGGAGGACGGAGAAGATTTCTGGACAGTCTATTCATATATCTTCATTCTACTTTGAGTTTGATTCCATCAAAAGGACGGTGGTTTGATCTAGAATTAGATTTTTCAGTGTCTATTTTCATAACTGATTGTTGATTTGGTCCTTTTAGTAGTACATTCATTTATTTTAATAGGATAAGACTAGGCCAGTGGAGACGAAATTTTGGCTTTAGTAGTACAAATTGATTAGTCTTTGTTTGGATGCATGTTTAAGTATAAAAGTTGATTAATATTTTGTTAAATATCTCAAAAAATTACCACTTTCTTATTCTAACATCTCACTAAATTATATATCTTATAATACAACTATAATTAATTAAATACTAAATTAGAATACTAGAAATTTTTCAATGACAATGTTCAGTTAATATAAGTTCATATCAGGTTCACATCAAGTTGATTTTTGATTTTATAAACTATTAAATACATTTCACTTAAAAAGAGATATTCAATTTGTATATTTTACAAAATCTTAAATTTTTATCTACATAAAATGTTAGTTAATATTGTAAAGAGCAGCAAAAAAAATTATAAATAAATAAATTAAAATAGTTCAGTTGATATAGGTTCACATCAGGTTAACATCAGGTTGATTTTCTGTTTTATAAACTATCAAATATAGTACACTTAAAAGAGATATTTAATTTGTAGATT
Source organism: Mercurialis annua (assembly GCF_937616625.2). Lineage (NCBI taxonomy): Eukaryota > Viridiplantae > Streptophyta > Magnoliopsida > Malpighiales > Euphorbiaceae > Mercurialis > Mercurialis annua. The sequence continues at coordinate 13,628,757 of NC_065577.1, read as the reverse complement.
ACACTACTACAAGAAACTTGATTTTTGGAAACGTGAGTTGTCGTTGTGAAAATCTAAAATATGGTTGTTAAAAGTTTTTAACAACGACAAATTTGGTTGTGCGTGTTGGCATAATGTAATGTTTTTTATAACGACTTTATTAAATAATGGTCGTTGCTATAGGTTTTACAAAATCTATAAGATTGGTTGTTAAAAATCATTAGTAACTATAAAAAGTCGTTGTCAAAACATTATAATATGAATTATTATTTAAATATGTTATATAATTTTAGAATTTTTTTTATTTTTATAATTTAAAATACAATTATTATTAAAATTTAATATTTTTTACTTTTTGATTGATATACTACAACAAAAGTAAAAATTATTTTATAGTGAGAATGCATCATTCTCATTTCACTTATTTTCAATGTGGGATTTTAACTATTCCTTCTTTCTTTTAACAACGAAATTATTTGTCGTTGTGAAATGATAATATTTAAAAACAACAAATATTAAATCGTTGGTAAAGCAAATAATTTACAATGACATGATTAGTCGTTGTAAAAAAATTATCTTTAAAAACGATATAAATTAAGTCGTTGCTAAAAGTATAATTTTTAATAACGATTTTATTAGACGTTGTAAAATAATTATATTTAGAAACGACATTAAAATAATCGTTATAAAAGATATATGTATTGTAACGATTTTGATGGTCGTTGTAATAGACCGTTGCTAAAACTCACTTTTCTTGTAGTGTAAATTTCAAAATTCTCTTTTTATAAAATGACATTTAATATTATAAATAGCAGCAAGGCAATTGCTATTAAAAATTGAATTAAACTACTTCAGTTGATATAAGTTCACATCCGCTTCACATTAGGTTAATTTTAAATTTTATAGAATGTCAATTACATTTCACTTAAAAAACAGTTATTCAATTCTTATAATAGACTATATCTCAAGATCTCTCTATATAATATATCAAATAAGATTATAAAGAGCAGCAAAACATATTTTATAAAAAAATGAACTAAAATAATTCAGCTGATATAGGTTCATATCAGGTTCATTTTTGGGTTTGTAGAGTATCAAATACATTTCACTTCAAAGAGATATTCATTTTGTATATTACATTAAATCTTAAAATTTTATCTATATAAAATGTCAACTACGATTGTAAAGAGCAGTGAAACAAATTTTATAAAAAAACTGAATTAAGATAGTTCGGTTTATATAGATTCACATCAGGTTCATTTTCGGTTTTATAGATTGTCAAATATATTTCACTTAAAAAAATATTCAATTTATAGATTACACTAAATCTCAAAATTCTCTCTATATAAGATGTTTGTTAAGATTGTAAAGAGCAGTAAGACAAATATTATAAAAAAAAATGAATTGATGAGTTCAGTTGATATAGGTTCACATCAGGTTCGCATTAGGATGTTTTTTGGTTCACATCAGGTTCACATTAGATTGATTTTTAATTCACATTAGGTTCACATTAGTAAACAAGTGGTTAACCAACAACAAAACCAGTTAACCAAAAGGCCACCATAAACAAATGAGTATAATCTGAAAATATTTGTCCATCCATAAATAAAGCCATCATTGAATTCTTAATACCTGCATAATGGACACTGCTAATAACACCTATGACAATGTTTATTATTGGTTCTTGAATACACATATCCTTACTTAAATAAATTTTTTTATTATCAGTTCTCAAATAAAAATTCATAATCAGACTTCAAAATCAAGAGGATGTACACAAACTCGCTTGAAAGCTTCACTGGAAATATCAATTAATCCATGGTTAGTGCTATCATCGCGGGTTTCTCTGCTTCTTGCCACCGCCATGAAATTTTAGCTTCTGAAGGACACTGATAATATGGATCTCCTACTAAAACAAGCTATTCAGTTGAGAATAGAGAAGCAAGCATTGTTACTCAAATTGATGTCCATAAAGATAAAATAACGGTTGAACAGTGGCCCTCTATTTTCCGATGAATCTCTTGACCTTCAAATTTCTCTTTATCAATAAACAAAAAACTTAAATTAAAGTAAAAATAGACAACATCAACAAATCAATTGCAAAATTAAAAATCTATTGTAATCTATTATTACTTTAGACTATGAACAATAAAATTGTGTTCAGTGATACAAATTAAGAAAAATATGACCACCGTCGAAAACAGCCCTACAAAAAGCAGTGTTTGAAGAACACTAATTGCTTCGATAATAGTAAATAACAACATACCTTCAACATAAGCAACTGTTCTTTTATAGGATTATCAATGGAGGAACTATTCTCAGCCGCCGATCAACCACCGCCGACTAATTACAACAACCACAAAAACCATTAGTCTTCTTACGTCGGAAGATCATCATCGCCACTGACACTCCGATAATCGACCGGCAAGCGCTAGTAAGACTGCCGCCGATGTTTGACAAATGGAGTGAATGAGAGAACTTAGTGGAACAGTAGAAAATTAAATAAAATCGATGATGGAAGGAGAAGAATTGGGGCAAATGTTTGAATAAATGAAGAACACAATAAGAATGTGGTTTAGGGGTAGATTAGTAACAGATATTTTGAAAAGGTAGAGGTGAAAAGAGATTTTTTAAAAAGGGGATTTTTGATTAAAATATATTTATGAGTCACTAAAGTAAACTTCTTGAATTTTGAGGGAATCTATGACATTTTCTCAAATAGATTCTCCTCCTGACATTAGCATCAAAGTCGACCTGGGGCCCGAGCCCAAGATCCACATCTCTCCACAGATACCTACGACATACGGGCATAATTGATTCTCAAACATTCTCAGATCCATCAGTAATTATGGTTGGCGCACTTGGTGTTACATTCTTCATAAAGGTTGTATTACTTGGCTTATTCCTCAGAATACTGATCAATTTTTTATTCTCTGGAAAAATTTTGCATTGAAGGAATTCAAGGATTTGCGAAAGGTTATTTGGTTTTTCTACATTTAGCAGCTTTGGAAGAAGAGGAATAAAAGAATTTTTCGAGTAGAATTTACTTATAAATTAGTCTATTTGAGTATTTGTAGAGTAATTATGTTTATTTTTTTTTTATGACATTCTCAGTTTCCGTATTTTGAAATGACGTTTTTAGATGTTTCGATCGTTTTGTTAAGTTGCATTGACTTTTGCAATTTTTTTTTGCATTTCCGCTTTCCACCCATTGTGGTAGAGCTTATCAGCAATCTTAAAAAAATAATGTAAAAATATTTATTAAATTTTAAATTATTATCTTTTTAATTAAAATTATTATTTTGAAAAACTTTACCATCATGATTTTTAACTTGAGAGACTGGCGGAAATTTTTAAGAGTTTTATATAAGGCCAAACCTATTCTAAGACCCCTCTACTTTACCATTTTGACTCAGTAAGCCCCTACTCCAAAGTTCGTCACGGCTGGGTCTCTTTACTTTCAAAAATGGCATTTTTAAGCCCTTACGTGGATGGAAAGTGGGAAGTGAAATCCACTCTCCGTTAAGGGAGACTAGAAAAAAATATTGTCTAGACTTTAATATTTAATTTCCATAGATACACATAAAATTCAAGGACCCTATGTGCATTTTTTTCTTTTCTTGAATTCATCTTCTTCATCAAATTCTCTCTAAATACTTCAGTCACTGTCTTTTACTAACTGTCCGATCACTCCCATTCTGTTTCTCTCAGATCTTGCTCTAAATCTCGTCTCTTTTTCATGCACACGCTCTCTCAAAAGCCTCACCGGCGTTTGGCTCTCACGCTTTGATAATCTCACTGATCTCACTGTAATTAATGTGCCTGTAAAATCTTCTGGTTTGTATGTTGTTCTTGGTCATATGCATTAGATTAAGTCTGTAACTATTTCATATGCTAATGTCACTGGCTATATACCTAAACATTTGAATACTACGCTCACCCATGTTGATTTTTCCGGTAATAAACTTAAGGGAAGACTGCCCAGTTCAATTTCAGTTCTTGAAAATCTTGAAAGTCTCAATCTTTCATCTAATGCTCTCACTGGTGAAATCCCCACTACTTTGGTGACTTGATTTACTAAAGAATGTATCTTTGGGGTCTAATTCATTATCGGGATCATCATCCCAAACTCAAAACTAGTCCTCCTGCCTTACCTTGAAAGGGTTATATTCACGATTTACACCGTTTATTGTAAAATGAATGATGTACAATAATTTTATTAAAATTTTACTCTTTTGATTTACACCATTCATTTTACAATCAATGGTGTAAATCGTAAACATGACATCTCAAATTCATTTTGAACTTGATGGAATCTCAATCCATATTTTGACTCAGTTGTCCCTTTACATTTAATAGGGCATTGGTTCTGAATTTTACACTTGTATTCTCAATGGTTCAGATATGAAAATAACATCTGTTAGCGCAGCAGAAAATTAATAAGAGAAGAGAAAAGAATCACACAAGATTTTTTACGTGGTTCGATCAATGCGATCTACTCCACGGCAGAGAGAGAATTTATTCTATATGTTTGTTGTGAGTTTACAATAGGGTCATCACCTCTATTTATAGTGAACCCTTAAGACACAATTTAAGTTCTAATCCAATAAGGAACTAGACTATAAATCCTAAAAGGAAAACAATGCTAAACAAAGGATTAAGTATCCTAATCTAAATAGGAACAATATATCCTAATCCAAATAGGAACAATATGAGCCATAACTCAACAATCTCCACCTTTGCGAATACACACAATAAGATTAATCTTGAAACCTTCTTCAGCAAATCACAAAGGCCACCAAATTGCATCACAGAATAAACTCTCCACCTTGACTTAAAATTACTCCAAAGTCAAAGTTAACCAAGACCAACTCTCTCTCTGCCATCCATGCCCCTTAAGGGCCTCATGCACTGCGTACATTGACCAAGTCCAAGCTGAGCTTGAACTTTTCAGTAGGCAACGGCTTTGTCAACATATCCGCTGGATTAACTGCAGTGGCTATCTTCTCTATAAGAAATCTCTTGTCTTCCACGACATCCCGAATGAAGTTCATCCTCACATCAATGTGCTTTGATCTCTCATGATACACCGGATTCTTCGCCAAGCACAAAGCACTTTGACTATCGCAATAAATCACAGGCTTCTGAACTTCTAAACCCAAGCTATCAATTAGACCTCGCAACCACATACCTTTCTTGACCCCTTCCGTCAATGACATGTATTCCGCTTCAGTTGTGGACAAAGCAACTGTAGATTGTAAAGTTGCTTTCCAACTAATAGCACATCCATATAGGGTGAAGATATAACATGTTAAGGACCTCCTTCGAATAAGATCTCCTCCATAGTCGGAATCTGTGTAACCCACAATTCCATCAGAACCACCACTAGAACCATAAACCAGACATATGCCACTCGTTCCCTTCAAGTACCGCATAATCCACTTGACCGCCTCCCAATGAGTCTTTCCCGGATTACTCATAAATCTGCTAACCACACTAACAGCATGTGCTAAATCAGGTCTTGTACAGACCATTGCATACATCAAGCTTCCAACTGCACTCGAATACGGAACATCGCTCATGTATTCCTTCTCAGCATCAGTACTAGGTAGTGCATTAGCATCAAATTTAAAATGCGATGCCAAAGGAGTATTTACTGGCTTAGAATTCTCCATTTGAAAAGATTGCAGCACCTTCTCAATATATTTCTGTTGAGAAACATACAACAGGCCTTCTTTCCTATCTCTCCAAATCTCCATGCCCAAAATCTTCTTGGCTGCACCCAAATCCTTCATCTCAAACTCACTACTCAACAAGGCTTTCAAGTCATTAATTTCAGCTTTAGACTTAGCTGCAATTAACATATCATCCACATATAGCAATAGATAGATCAAGGAATCATCAGACAGCTTCCTAGAGTAAACACAGTTGTCAAACTGATTTCGAACATACCCATGAGAAAGCATGAAAGCATCAAACCTCTTGTACCACTGTCTAGGAGACTGCTTCAAACCATACAAGGACTTTTTCAGCAAACACACATAGTCCTTGTGATCAGAATCAAGAAATCCCTCCGGCTGTGACATATAAATCTGCTCCTCTAAACTCCCATGCAAGAATGCTGTTTTCACATCAAGTTGTTCTAACTCAAGATCCAACGCACTCACCATAGATAGAAGAACCCGAATGGTTTTGTGCTTCACAACAGGTGAGAATACTTCATTGTAGTCAATTCCCTCCTTTTGTGAAAAACCCTTCGCTACAAGTCTCGCCTTGAATCTAGCTGATTCAACTCCAGGAATACCCTCTTTCTTCTTGAAAACCCATTTGCATCCTACCGGTTTCACTCCTTTTGGTCGAGGTACCAACTCCCATGTACTGTTCTTCTCAAGAGACTGCATCTCCTCATTCATGGCAATTAACCATTCAGATGCTTCTCTACTCTGCACTGCCTCTTTATACGACTGCGGCTCATCAGAATCAATGATCTCACTTATTGCCAAAGCATAAGCCATAGGATTAGTATCAACTGTATCAACACAATCCACATATCTCATTGGTGTTCTGATTTGCCTTCTTCCTCTCCTTGTTGCTATACTCTCTTCTACCACTTCTTCATTAGGCTCGTTTATAGGATCAGTAGTAATCCTATTTGGAGCTACAAACTCCACCTTCTGGCTAGCACCCAGATCAGTTTTTCCTGCAAGATCACCAAGTTCCTCTTTCTGGCCAAACATAGTAGATTCATCAAAGGTTACGTCTCTACTAATAATCAGTTTTGGAGTTCTATCCATCTCTGTGCACCACAGTCTGTACCCTTTAACTCCAGTCGCATACCCTAGAAATATGCATTTCATTGCCCTCGCCTCAAGTTTACCATCATTAACATGAGCATAGGCAACACAACCGAAAACACGCAAGCCAGAATAATCAGAGGGTTTACCATACCATACCTCTTGAGGTGTCTTCAAATCAATTGCAGTAGATGGCGATCTATTCACCAGATAACAAGCAGTGTTAACTGCTTCAGCCCAGAAACGCTTTGGAAGACCCGCGTTTAACCGCATGCACCGAGCACGCTGTAGTAGTGTTTGGTTCATCCGCTCTGCAACCCCATTCTGCTGTGGCGTGTACCGTACAGTGTGATGCCTCACTATACCTTCCTTTCTACAGAAGTCATCGAATGGTGCATTGCAAAACTCTAACCCGTTGTCCGTCCTGAGTGTCTTGACCTGTTTTCCAGTATGTTTTTCAACCATGGTCTTCCACTCCTTGAACCGCCCAAACACTTCATCCTTCGATTTCAGAAAATACAACCACACCTTTCTCGAGTAGTCATCAATAAAGGTCACAAAATATTTGAGTCCCCTGTGGGATTCAACTCGAGCAGGACCCCATAAATCCGAGTGAATATAATCCAGGATGCCTTTCGAAGTGTGCCTTCCAGAAGTGAATTTCACCCTGTGTTGCTTGCCAAGAATACAAGTTTCACAGAACTTCAGCTTCCCCGTTTCCGCTCCTTCTAACAACCCTTGTTTACTCAATATGGATAGCCCCCTCTCACTCATGTGACCTAACCTTCGATGCCACAACTCGGTTTTACCATCATGTACTTCCAAGGATCGAGCAACCGCCACAATTCCCACCACTGCACTCCCTGTGAGAATATAAATGCCGTGTTGTAGCACACCCTTCATCACAATCAATGCACCTTTAGAAATTCTGATCTGTCCATCTCCACCTGAGTGGTTGTACCCTTGCTTGTCAAGTGTACCCACAGAAATCAAGTTCTTCCGCAGTTCAGGAATAAACCAAGCATCAAATGTTCTAACCATACCATCATACATCTTGATCTGAACAGAACCACTACCCTTGACAGCAAGCTCCTTATCATTCGCCACCTTTACAGTGCCATTCCACTCCTTGAAAGAATTAAACAATTCCTTTCTAGAAGACATATGATAAGATGCACCAGTATCTAGGACCCAGGTACTATCAGAACTTGATGTACTCACAGTCAAAACATCACCGCTTTCTTCCTCATCAGAACTCTCCTGTACCACAGCTGCATTAGCATTACCGCTTGATTCCTTGTTTTCGCCACCCTTTTTCAGCTTCGGACAATCTCTTCTAAAGTGCCCCTTCTCCTTGCAGTGATAGCATCGTCGTCCATTAGACTTCGATTTGGAACGCGACATGTTTCCTTTCCCACCATCTCTCTCATGACTCCTGCCCCGACTCACCACAAGACCAGAAACCGATTCCTCCTCATTAGAGTTAGAGACCTTTTTCTTTAGTTCTTTGGATTGCAAAGCATCCTTTACATCACTAACAGAAATCAAATCTCTACCATATAACATTGTATCAACAAAGTTTTCATATGAATTGGGCAAAGAACATAAAAGAATGAGGGCTTGATCCTCTTCTTCAATCGAAACACCAACACCTTGTAAATCTATAACAATTCGATTGAAGTTATTAACATGATCTCTTACCTGAGTATTTTCCGTCATCCTCAATGTATACAAACGTTGTTTCTGATACAACCGGTTTGTAAGAGATTTCTTCTGAAACTTGCTCTCCAACGCTCCCCATAAAGCATCAGCAGTTCCTTCACCGATAACCTCTCTCAACACCTCATCAGAAAGACTCAATAGAATCGTACTATGTGCCTTTGACATAATATCTGCCTTCTCTCCCACAGACAAACCTTCCGGTAAATTGCTTTCTCCTCCTAACGCCGCTACGCATCCTTGTTGAACCAAAACAGCCTTCATCTTGACTTTCCACAAAGTAAAGTCATTCGAACCATTGAATTTCTCAATATCAAATTTATGAAGCGACATCTTCAATCAACAAAATACCTAGAATCTCAGATTTGAAATCTAGGCTCTGATACCACTTGTTAGCGCAGCAGAAAATTAATAAGAGAAGAGAAAAGAATCACACAAGATTTTTTACGTGGTTCGATCAATGCGATCTACTCCACGGCAGAGAGAGAATTTATTCTATATGTTTGTTGTGAGTTTACAATAGGGTCATCACCTCTATTTATAGTGAACCCTTAAGACACAATTTAAGTTCTAATCCAATAAGGAACTAGACTATAAATCCTAAAAGGAAAACAATGCTAAACAAAGGATTAAGTATTTAACTGCTTCACTTGTTAGCGCAGCAGAAAATTAATAAGAGAAGAGAAAAGAATCACACAAGATTTTTTACGTGGTTCGATCAATGCGATCTACTCCACGGCAGAGAGAGAATTTATTCTATATGTTTGTTGTGAGTTTACAATAGGGTCATCACCTCTATTTATAGTGAACCCTTAAGACACAATTTAAGTTCTAATCCAATAAGGAACTAGACTATAAATCCTAAAAGGAAAACAATGCTAAACAAAGGATTAAGTATCCTAATCTAAATAGGAACAATATATCCTAATCCAAATAGGAACAATATGAGCCATAACTCAACAACATCACTACCACCGGTAGACTAAACATGTGAAGAGCAGACTTATAATTTATCACAACAAAGGTAAACCCCAAAAGAGGTTATTTTATTTCCAGTAAGCTTTATTATTTGAAAATCATACATAGTTTTCATTAAAATGGTGTCCGAAGACTATTCCATTAGCTCAGTACACTTGAAAATCAACGTTATTACAACTCGTCGTCGAAATCATCAGCCTGAGTTTCCTCTTTTCTAAGCCAGCATTTAGGACCACCAGAGGAAGCTTTTTTACTCAGAAACTCCTTCCACCAAGTAACCGAATCCTTGGGAAATCTTGCTAGGCTTTTTTTCCTATCGACACCGTATAAACCCATTCTAATAGTGTATCCATTTGACCACTCGAAATTATCGATATATGACCAAGCAAAGTAGCCTTTCACATTAACACCGTGATCACTGCCCAAACGATCCACAAATAGTCAAATTTACAGTTTTAAATTGTTAGCCAAAGATTGTTTATATGTTGGTGGATTGACTCACCAAATGGATCTAAGCACATTCCAAAGATGGATGTTAAAATATTTAATCCTCCATATATCTTTACGAGTATCTTCCGGAGAGAGATTTTTGTCGTCACCAATTCCTGAATATATATTGAATATTCATTAATAGTAAACTACTAAAATTGCACTAGTTTTTTGGCTCATTAAGAATTTCACTTACCATTTTCAGTAACGTAAATAACTGGATTCTTGTATGCATCTTTGGTATAGTTCAACACATACCGGATTCCTTCTGGGAAAACATATAGCCAAGATGGGGAAGCCTGCAAACACATTTTCAATTAGGTTTAATCACACAGAAAAATAAATAATTGTAAGTGTCGTTAATTTTTTTTAAATCCCTTACCTTAGTCAATTTTTGATAAAGTTATTTCAATTTTAGCAAACCACTCTAATTCATTAAAAAGAAAAATCTTCTTAACTTTTTCGGTCATAACAAAATATTTAAATATCTGTGAATTGTATTCTAATTTTTACAAGTACTTCTTGATCGAAAAAATGTAGATTTGTTTCGAACAAAAAGACTCAAAAACATTTGGTGTTTTGGATAGATATGCTATTAAATCAGATAAATTGCTATAATTAAAAGCTCAAAATATAAAAAGGGACAAAATTAATATATTTGAAAAGTTTGGTTATATTTATATTTGAAATAAAAAGAAGAATTAGTTTCTTTGGATTCTAACCTGAACACCAATTGGTTTGCCGTCTCTGTATTCTGTAAACAAGAAAATAAAATTATTGATTTCTATATTTTTAAGCTGTTTCAAGTTAAGGTTTCTTATCATATGCTTAACATAAGTAAAGTAAATTACTTGTCAAATTAACATGACTGTCAGTTGCATATCTAATGTGAGTTGGATCAGGATCAGCTGAAATATTGGTAGAAGCATAATTTGCAGTGTAGTAGTTAATGCCAATAAAATCATATGATCCCTTCAATAAAACAACTTCTTCATTGCTGAATTGAGGCAATCTATTTCCAGTAACTAGTTCTTGCATTATTCTTGGATAATGACCATACACTAAAGGATCCATAGACCTGCAATTTTAAGTTGTATATTAGTTCATCACGATTACAATACTAATAACAATTATTCCAAAAAACAATAGTTTAAACCATATATTGAAAGAAATGAACACTGACCAACCAAACGAGAAATCAAGGTTCCTTTGAGCTGCTGCGCGATCAGCTGCGGAACTGAAATCGTAAGGTTCTGGCCATGTTACATCCAGTGTTATTCCAATCTCGCCATCTTGACCCTATAGTAATAGCATATTTATATCTATTACTCTGCATAATGAGTAATGAGTAAACACACAGTGACGGAGCCAGAATTTTAACATCGGAAGGGTTAAATTGCAATATGTATATATGAAGTAGGTAATCTTAAAAAATTAGGGTGGGTTAAATTGTAAAAGATAACAAAAAATTGGTACTAATTTTAGCAATTTTGAGATTTTAGAGGGGGTCATGACACTAACATAGCTCCCCCTATCTCCGTCATTGGCAACATATTAATATTTATTACTCTGTATTTTGTTTTATATTCTTACCATGGCCTTATATGCTCTGTAAGCAACTGCATGAGCAAGGAGAACATGATGGCCGACGATATAAGGTTCAGTTCCGGAGTCTCCTGCTTGGCATGCTCTATCCACCCAAGATGAGCATCTTCCTGGGGCCAAACCGCCAATTTCATAGCCATGAACAGTAAAAACATATGGTTCATTAATAGTAATCCAGTTCTTCACTCTATCCCCAAATCTCTGGTAGCAAAGTTCCGCGTAATCCTTAAAATCCGCTCTATTGAAAATGCATCTCATTAGGTAGATGAACATTTTATAATATTGTAATAACTTGGATTTGCTTTGGAAGTTGTAGTATATATGCTTACATTATGTTAGAACTTCTGAAGCCACCATACTTGTCTTCAAGGGCTTGAGGAACATCCCAGTGAAAGAGAGTCACAAAAGGTATCAAGCCTACAAAATTTAAATCACAGGAAAATTAGAAAAATTATTTTGACATTTTTTTTTATAATATGGAGAGGAGGGAGCGCTTGTGGGAGGAAACGAACCTATGACCTAGCAGTTTTTTTCTTAGCGCTTATAACATTATAATAATACTTTTATCCTTTTAATTTTGAACTCTCTTAGATATGGTTGTCGATTAACATCACTTCTTGAAATTTTTCTAATAAATTAAAGAACTAAATAATATCACTAATTAGTAATAAATGATAGCTATTTGGTATTGGATTGGACTTACTATAGAATAATATTGAGTGTTTAATTTAGCGAGTCACTAAATCTTTTTTACATTTTATTTTAGTCATAAAATTTGGAGTCGTTTCATTCTGATTTAAAAGTATAAATTACGAAATAATAGAAATAAATTTAAAATAATAAAATCTACATGTAAGTTCAACTCATCTCCACTCTTAAACTATAAGGATTAAAAAGAAATTAACCATTATCTTTTCAGGAAAGGCCAAACTGAAATTAACCACGGTGTTAGGATTTGGATCTGAACCCTTCTCTGTCTTGGGACATAATTTTAGGAAAACCAGTGCACAGTTTTTGAACATTTATAGAAATTCTTTCTGTATTTTATTTTCAGACTCAAGATATTGCCTTTGCCTAAGTTGTACGTGCATCTTGTATGTCACTTTTTGAACTTAAGGTTTAAATTTATCGCCACTTTTTGTGGCTTTTAATATACAAATTATTCATCAAAAAAAAAAAAAAACTAAGCAAAGTGTAAAGTTCAAATCACCATTCGCCAAGGATTCATCGATAACACTATTATAAAACGCAATCCCTTCCTCGTTGATTCCTTCTCTTAATCTCCCACCTGCATTACATAATTTTCATAATCAAATTAATATTTATTTAATGTAGATTAGTTATGATTTCTGCACTATACTTACTAGGAATTATTCTTGTCCATGAAATGGAAAATCTAAAAGCATTTACACCCAGTTGCTTATTCATTCTTTTCAGATCTTCCTGCAACATCAAGTTCAAATTAATGTTTGAAGATAACAAATCATTATATACTTGTATGCATAACCCAAGTGTATCATGCCTTGTAGTAACCATAGTAGTTGACCGCAACATCTCCATTGCTCCCGTCGTCGATCCTTTCTGCAACAAACAAATTTTAGATTGATGTTCATAAACAGATATTGATTTTATTAGTTTAACTAATGATATTCGCATTTAACCCGGAAACTCGTGCGCAAATGTATCCCATGTACTAGGTCCTCTCCCGAATTTGTTTGCCGCACCTTCAGTCTGCATAACAACATTACTATATAATGTTATAAATGTTGAGTTTCTAATATATGAAACCTATGTAGCACGGAAACGTAAATGTACAGCATAAACACTCCATTTTATATAAAAATAAGCTATAAATTCGAGTTGCGTAAGTTTTTTCTAAAACATAAAATAATACCGGAATGTAGGAATCAAGAAATTTTCGTGTAATTTAGATGTAAACATAAAATGTGTTGTAAAAAAGGGGTGGATGAGAATTATGCCTGATAAGAAGATGTAGCCACTCCCCATATGAAATTTTCTGGGAAGTAGCTGCTATCAAACTTAATAATTGGAGTAGGAATGTCTTGAGACTCAGTGGTCTCCAATGAGCCAACTGCAAGCAAGCCTAGTATTCCTATCACAAGAAATATTTTACTTTCCATACTGATTTCAAGCTTTAATTTGCATTTTCTTATCATGACAATGCACCCTTTTTATACACGTTTAAGGGACTACCTGCTAGGAGCTTATCCACACATGCATATGGCTCTTCAGCCCTTGGATGTGGGATAGTATTTGCGTATCGTTGGATTGTAATACCTCCCAATGCTGCAACTTGTTCATAATAAAAATCCAATGGCGCTTGAACCCTCGGATTTTGTAATTTTTGGATATTAAACTTTGTAGGTCATCAAATTACAGAAAGGTTACTCAACATTTTTGCTTATGTGCCAAGCCAAAATTACAAAAAGGGACATAGTTCAGTTAACTTTTTGTAATAAAAGCTATAATTCAATGACTTTTTATAATTCATGAAAAGTTTAGTGTTTTGTTTGTAACACGTAAATATTTTTATAAAAAAGGTATAGTTCAGTGACCATTTTGTAAAAAACGTTTGTTTAGTGACTTTTCTGTAATTTGAGAAAAGCATAGTGATTTAAAGAGTTTAATATCTGTAAATTTTTGTTTCTTATATATGCTTTTAATTACCCAAAATTAATTTATCTCCACAAAATTATGACCAAATTGACAAAACTGTTTCTGAAATATAATTTCGACATTCTTATCTGCTAATTTTACAAATATCAATTTTCTTATCAAAACCAATGCAAACTCCGAATTTATCGATGTGGAATGCTTACGTGAACAAATTTTTTCCCTTATTAGATTCAATATACTAATTTTAATTTATTTACATAAAGTTACGTAATTTGTTTATTGAAATTCCTAATTCCTTTTTATTCATATAGTTTAGGGAAAAAAACGAAAAAGATTGCAAAATGCAACTATTTTATGTAATTTTTTGAATCGTATACTTTAATTTACATATGTAGTCCACAAACAAAGAAAATATACACGTAAACGTATAGTTCACATCAGATATAATTATCAATATTCATAAAAATTAGCAGGATTGCACTGCTGTGTTTTTTTTATAGATATTTCTATCAATTTATAGTTGTGAATATTTAAAAATATCTTACGTTACAATTACATGAATACGTCGAAATACATTTTGGATGGCAATTAGAAGAGTGATGTAGCAGAAGTAACAAGAATAAGGATAAATTTAAGAGTTGTTAATTAACAAATTAATTCCAACAATTAGCTTCCAAAACTTATTGACTAGATTGTAAAGAATAACAGAAATAAGGCATCAAATATTTGTTAAAAGATCCATTATTTTATAAAATCAAATCAGAAAGATTCAAGTCAAGATATAATAATAAGAAAAGAAAGTTAAGATGTCTCTCCCCTCCCAAAACCCTAACCCTAACTATCAGACAAACACCTTCAACCGCCATACTCCGGCCGCTGCCCATCGCCAATCTCACCTTCGACCTCACCCACAGCAAGTTCCTGTCTTTGACTTTGAAAACTATCTGGACCATTGGAACTATATCAATCTTCAACGGGCGTTTTTGAAATTTGGAGTTGTGGGTTGGGTTTCGTTGGCAAGGAAACGAAACATTAGGAACAAGCGCTATGGTTTCTTCAGGCCAAACCCAAAAGAAGACTTTAGTTCAGTCAAGGCTAATTTGAATACGGCAAGTATTGGATACTATTGTACTAAGACTTTTGATGCAAAATACCCAACTAGGGCTTCTCCCAACACTAATTCTCAGGATAACAATTATATTTTCCTCAATCAGAGATCCAGCCAGCAGCAGAAACACGTCTTCAAACCTTCCATATGTGACAGCGGGTCTTTTGCACAAGTTATATCAGATGATCCAATCATTATTTCTCCGTCGGCTAAATCAATATCAGATTACTCAGACTCTCTCATTGTTACAATGAAAGATATTTGTTCCTTGCTATAGGTCACCTCGTATTTACAGAACAAAGGAGTGGATTATGTCTCTATGTCTTTTCTGGGAGGAATTGATATAATCCTTAGATTTAATTCTAAGGATACAAGAACTGTTTTTGAAAATATTACGTTGCCTTCGCTGTTGGATTTTTTTGAATCATTTAAACCAATAGACAGATTTACGCTGAGTAAAGGTAGATTTGTTTGGATTAACATTGTTGGATGCCAATATGTGCATGGGAGGAGAGTACTTTCATGCAAGTAGGAAATCGTTATGGGAATTCTATTGCGGTACTCCTGATGGTTCTCTCAAAAGAAAGACTCGATAGTGGTTCAATTCTTATCTACACTACGATGGATGATATGAACGACTCCATTCCTTTGTTGCTTGCTGAGAAGGAATTTTCAATCCGTATTTCAGAATCTGATTTGTCAATTTGTCTTGGAAGAATGGGATGGTATGGATTCTAGTTCTTATGAGGAATCTTATAATCAAGAGTCCCTCTTTGAAGCAAATACACCACTGGACAACGATAACCTGTACTCATTAAAGACCAAAGGCTTCATGTCGGTTTCATCTCGTGCTTTTAAAAATCAAGCTGAAGTTGAGCACCTCTTTGCAGGTTCGAGTTCTTTGGCAGCTTACACACCAGCATATTTCGGCTGTTAGTAAGGTCTCAGAAGCACACAAGAGCTGGAACATCGGGCTGTAACTTGGATTATTTTATGAGGATAATGAAACTGCAATTTTGGACTTATTAACAAATAGAATTCAATAGGACTTCTCGAAGTCAGTTTAAGTAAGTCTTTTTTCTGCAGCTTATCAAACTTTTCGATTATTTTATTGTTGTTTGCTTTGAATTTTTTTTCATGAAATTGTCGAGGAGGTATTACATTCTCTAGAAAACAAAGGGCTATTCGTTCTTTAATTTCTCAACATCATTTATCTTTAGATGGTATCATTGAGAATAAAAAGGAGGTGACAGATTATTTTATTGTTAGTCGTTTGTGGCCTCATTTCGACTATAATTTAAGTTTTTTGCCTTCTTCTGAAGCCTCTAGAGGACTATTGTGCATTTGGTATACTAAGGTTTTTTTCTGTTTCCAGAATTCTTATTTTCTGATTTGTATTGATTTTGTTTGCTCACGATTTACTTTTCGATATGTTTTGGTTATGGTTGTTCGCAAGTTGTTGATAGAGTTGTTCTTTGGTCTAATATTCTTCCTGAACTGCAAATGGATATGCTTTGCTTCTTGGTTGGTGATTTTAATGATTTTTTCTTCAGTCTGAATAGCTAAATTGCGAGGGGTTTTGTTATGGTACGAAACAGTTTTTAGATTTCATTCATGATTATAATATTTTAGAAGTTAATCCTCAAGTCGTCTTTTTACCTGGCACAATAACCAATCGCGCTCTAAGATTGATCGTTGTTTTATTTCAGCTAGTGCTTTCGTCTCATGGCCGAACTTAACTCTTGAAACTCTGTCAAGAAAATTCTCAGATCATTATCCTCTTTTGTTTCGCTCAGCTGCGTCTATTGACTGGGGCCCTAAGCCATTCAAATCGATTAATGCTTGGTGGAGTAATTCTTATTTTTATAATTTTGTGGCTTCTTCTTGGTGTGATATCTCGGCAGCCACGGATAATAATTTCTTGGTTTTAAAACTTAAAGCGTTGAGAAGATTAATAAAAGACTAGAATATCAACTGCTTTGGAAATTTAAATTCAAGATTTGGAAGCGATTCAAACTTCAATCGAGGCCTTGGAAAGAGATGTTGATTCTCAGATTCTTTCAGTAGAGGAGATTACCGAATTGAATGTTCTACATAATGAGCTAACCTTGATTTCTTAACATCCAAGAATCTCTATGGCATCAGAAGTCTAGATTGAACTGGAACGTTTCTGTTGATAAGAATTCTAGATTCTATTATACGGTGGCCTCTGTTCATTCCAGGAATAATCTTATTTCTGAGATGGTAGTGGATAATCAGCGATTTACCACTTTTTTAAGAACCTATACACGCCGCCTACTGCTATTAATTATTCCCTTCATTCTTTGTCCATTAGAAGGCTATCTGATGACCAAGCTGCGACCCTTACTTATTCTTTTACGAAAGAAGAGATCTACCTCACTCTTATTGGGTGTGATGATAACAAAGCGCTAGAGCCGGATGGTTTCAACTATTTTTTTCTACAAGAAGGTATGGAAGATATTGAAACAAGATATGCTTGATTTATTTTTCAGCTTTCATTGAACCACTGATCCAAATTGAATACCTCTACAGGATAGACCTCAACAGAAAACTGAAGAGTAATACAAGCTTGAATACTGCTTTTTTGGTCCACATTCCAAAGTTGAAAGGTGTTACAGATATTAAGGACTTCCGCACTATTAGTATGATTAATGGGATTTTTCAACTTCTTTCTAAGGTGCTAGCAAATAGGTTATCTTCCTTATTTCCTCTGCTCATTTTTTAAAATCAATTTGGTTTTATAAAAGGAAGAAATATACATGACTCTCATATAATTGCCTCAGATTTAATTCATCTAGCACGTAGCCGCAAAAATCAAGTTTTTCTCAATAAACTTGATTATAAGAAAGCATTTATTTCCATCTCTTGGGATATCATTCTTAAAATGCTTGCTAGAATGAATTTCGATGTCACTGGGATCAATTGGGTTTGTTCCTTCTTTAAGTCCTCCCAATTTTATGTCCTTGTGACCGGTAGTCCCAGTAAAAACTTCAATATGAGAAGAGGAGTGCGACAAGGTGATCCTATTTCCCCTATGCTTTTTGTCCTTGCAGTTTATGTCCTAAAGCATTATTTAGTCAGGCGGTTGTTTTGGGTCTTTTAGATGGAATTCACGTTGATGGGTATTCTGAACCTATTTCTATTCTGCACTTTGCGGATGATACACTTTTATTTGTGCCTAAAGATTTGGAGATGATCAAGAATTTATTAATAATTCTTATATACATAGGTTTAAAGTAGTAAACCTAATCAACATGAAAGATGCATAAATCACATATCAACACGTAAATACAAACGTAACGGGGTTAGACGCGATGATGTGATAAGTTTTGTGTATAAGTGTATTCCCGAGTCTTGTGCTTACGCGATAATGATTAAAGAATTGGGATAGCAAACAGTGAGTACTTTATGTGGAAAGTTTACATTTGAAGTATTTTAAAATGTATTTCTGCTATGCTATATGATATATAAAGTGCATGGCATCATTTCCAAATGACTACTTGTTTTGGAATGCATACATCATGATTTGAAGCCAGTATAGACCCGATGAAATAAACTACCTATTGCGTGTCAATAGGCTGTGTGATCACAATTGTCGTTATGGTCTAGACGTCTAATGTCATTCGAATATGGTGAGGTATATATGAAATGTTGCGTATGTATGCACATTGTTTGTAATTCGTTTGTATGGAGACCGTTGGTTGAGCTTGGTTGATTTATATCGGGCCCCGGACCTAGGTCTAGTGTGTGAACTCGATGAATTATCTCGAGACACACAAGTTGTGAAGAGGAGACGGTACAAGGTAATTTGGTGACTTGTACCATTTGGAAAATATGACATGATCAGAGGATAACGATGAGTATACGTGGTATGGAAAGTACGTCTTATGATTAAGACTAGGGTTTCATTCGGAATGCTTATACATGGATGCATTTAATTTAATGGTTTCACATTGATTTGAATGTTTTAAATACTAAATTGAAAACTAGTGAAATTGATCAGTTTGGACTGACCCGCCCTATAGTGTCTGGTGCAGGTGTCTCATTTTTGCAAGCCAGACTTCTATTCTTGTTCCAGATGTTTGAAGTATGTACAGGATCAGTAGTGCTGCAGTAGGGACAAGTCCTAATTTGTATGTATGATAGTCAAACACTGTTGTATGATTGTGCATACTCTGATATATATATATATATATATATGTATATTTTGAATTCCGCTTTAAACTGTTTGCTTTGTGATGGAACAGGCTGTGCTTGGATGTGAAAAATCGCATGGTAAGACCCAGGTTCCTATGAAACGTTTTCGTGTTTCTGAATAGACGTTTGTATACATCATGTTTTACAAAGATTCTATGAAAACGTTTTACATATGAAAACTATTTGTATGATTGTATGTTTGGAAAGATAGTTTGCGAAAAACGTTTTACTCGTTTTTAAGGCTTGCTACGGGTTTCAGAACTACCATTAAAACGTTTGTATAAAACTATCTCATTTTGGGCCGGTCGCTGCTCGAAATTTCGGATCGTGACATGCAACCTTCTGAAGGACGGTGATTAGAGCATGGTTGAAGGAGGGTTAGGGTTAGGATTTTTTATCATTTTCTTCAGCCATTGAATATCGTTAATTTTGGTAAGTTTATTTTTTTTATCAATATCATTTGGTGTTAATTGGCAAAATCCTTTTTTATATTCACAATGTTGATCATTTTTTCAACTATATATATAAAATATGGACATTATGATCCGTCAATTTTACAAATTAGGAAAAATATATATATTCCTCAATTTAAAACTATTTTCGGACATTTTTTTAATTTTAAACCTAAATAACTTTTCCTAAACTAATTTGTTTTTTTAAATCAACATAATATAGTCTTCAAGACTTGTACAAAGATGGAAAACATAAGCATAGAAAATAACATAATCCAATCATGTTTGAAGATGATAAAAACAAGAATTCCACATTATTTAGGAACATGATTCTTTATAATAGAGTATACTAGCAGGTACGAGGGTTCTAGATAAAGAGGTGTCTCATCCTATCGCCGTCATAGAGAAATTAAAAATTTATTGTGTATAATTATTTATGAAATAAAAAAATTCTAAACAAAAATTCTAAGGATATGTATAGTTTAAGGCTTTGGTATATTCTTCACAATCAATTTGTAATACCCCGTAGCCTGTTAATATACTAGAACGTGCCACATGTCTGAAACTATGAAGTTAGGATAAGAAGATCGGAAATGCGAATCGAGATAAGAAATATAGTCGGAGTGAGTTTGTCAAGTATGATCACGAAATAATAATTTAATTTAAAATTATTATTCGTGGGAGCAATTGTTAGCGGGACTAAGTGAAAACTAAGGAAATTAATATAAAATAAGGTATAAATCTCGAGCTAATAATTTTCATGGAATTTTTTGTGAAATATTAATAAGGTTTTATCGGAAAAAGAATTCCGAAAGTTAGGCACGACGGTTAATTGTAAATTTGAGTTTAAGTGCAAATTAACCGTTTTGAGCCAAAGTGACAGTTTAGCCATTTAAGTCATCTTAAAAGGAAATGATATTTCATTTTCTTCTTAAGCATAAGAAATGGCTCTCTTCCTCTCCATTTTGGAAAAATTTCCGTGGCCTCCATCCTTCATGCCAAGGTGATGATTCCTTCACCAAAATCATCAATCTTTGGTGCAAAATGATTCCTTCAAGGCTAAGGGGATTGAGCTATGGTAAGTAATTTAAAGTTTATTTGGTTGATTTTTGATAGATTGATGAAAGAAATTCTAGGGTTCATGATGATAATTTGAGGTTCTTATGAATTGAGTTAGGTAATGTGTTCTTGAGTTTGTTTGAAACAAAATCATGGTGAATTGGAGCATGAGATCATTCGGCCAATAGGTGTATTTCATGGTAAGGAATTTTTGAAATTATAGGCTTTATAATTCGGCATTGATATGCCTTGATACTTGTTTGATGGTTGCTTATTAAGTGTTTGATGTATTGCCTAAGTGAATTGTGGAATATGTGTTGTTTTGTTTGAAATTTTGGTTTGGCAATGGATGAAGGGTTTCGGCACCTAAGTCATACGGATGATGTGAAGTCTAAATGTTAGATTTATGTTTGATTCATGACTGTTAAGGCTGAATTAGATTTCCATTCAGATAAGTAAGATTGAATGATGAAGTTTGGATTCAAATGTTAAGTATGGTTTGGCCTAAGCACAATTTGATGTCTAAGTGTTGTTGGTGTTGATAAATTCATGGATTGTGAGTATGGTGGTTAAGTATTGATGGCTGTAAATTTTTGTTATAAGGTTATGATGTCGATAGAGTCTTAGGTTCCGACAAATTGTAAGGAACGAAATATGTAAACGCAAACTAGTCAGATGTTTTGCAGAATATTGTCATGCAAAACAGCCACGTTGCGAGGGAAATATCTCGAGTTGTCGAGCTCTGAATCAAGTTATGTTTGTTGGTACAGAAATTTGAAGGTGTAGTCTAAACATGTTTAGGTTTAAGTTTCTACTCCTTCAATCTCTAAGTTGCTTGAATACAGAAGAACATTATGCTACGTAAACTACCCTGCAGTTTTTGGACAGTCCAAGGGCTTTACTTTCGGGCTAGTTTCCGACACCTTCGGGTGCTAGATTTAGTCCGAGACCTAAACAAAAGCTGTAGGTAACATTCTGAACTTTAAGAATTTTGGTTTCGTTTAGAGTTCAGACTATTCTATGATTAGCAAACGTAGTCGATTACGGGGTCGATAATATGACAAGTAATGTACTTGGTTATTTCTCGAGTCTACGTGCTTATTGAGTTAAATCTTAACTAGATATCTATATGATTTTTCCTAGGTTCGATAAGGCGACCTATTAGAGGACAAGGAGCTCGGGAAGCTTACCCTATATATTGAAGATTTTGAAAATAGCAAGCCGTGAGTTTATTATGTTGATAGTTTACATATGCAGTATTTTAAAAATGCATTTCCCTTATGCAAATGTTTTATATACTTGCATAACATCATATTAAATGATTGCTTGTTTTGAAATGCATGCATCATGATTTGAAGCCGGTATAGAGAACCGATGAAACAAACTACATATTGGTTGTCAATAGGCTGTGTGATCACCAGTGTCGTTATGGTCTTGGCGTCTAAATTTTTACGAGTATAGTGAAAGGTATATGAGATGTTTTATGTGATCCGTTTGAATGCGCATTGTTTTTATGATTTGTTTATTTTCCCGTAGGTTGAACTCGATGGAAATATCTCGAGCCCCGGACCTAGGTCTAGTGGGTGAACTCGATGAACTATCTCGGGACTCATAATTTATGATTAAGAGGCGGTATAGTGGGACGTGTACTATTTGGATAATATGATCTGAAATAAGCATACGTAATAGGAAATATGTTTTACGATTAAGACTAGGGTTTCACTCGAAACGCTTATACATGGATGCATACGTTTGAATGCTATATACATTGTTTTGAAAGTTTTAATAAATACTTGTTTGTAAACTAATGAACTCGCTCAATCCCGACTGACCCCCCAACAGTGTTTGGTGCATGCGTCTAGTTCTGGCAAGCCGGACTTCTATCCTTTTTCCAGAAGTTCGTAAGTACAGAAAGAAAGAGTCAACGAGTAGTCCTGTAGTAGGATCGAGTCCTAGTATGTATGTATGTTTGTCAAACGGTTTTCTTGTATATAATAACTCTAATACATGCATGTTGTTTTGATTTCCGATTTAAAACGTTTGTTTGTTTGGAACGGGCTATGCTAAGATGTAAAGAATCGCACTGTAAGACCTAGGGCCGTATATAACGTTTTCATGTTTTGAACATATGATTGTATACGTCAAGCTTTGAAAAGCTTATATGAAAACGTTTTGTTTGTCTATGATTGATTTGCGAAAATGTTTTACTCGTTTTAATGGCTTGCTATGGGTTTTGAAACTACAATTTCCATTCCCTAGCGCCGGTCGCGGCTCGAGATTTCAAGTCGTGACACAATTGATGGATGAAAATGTCATAATTATTCTAAAGATATATATGACAAAATGACCAAAGTTATGGAGATAAAAACAGGGCTAACTGAATAAAAAAAAACTTTTATATGTATTTGTAATTTAAACTAAATCTTTTAAATTTTATAAAACTATCTCATTTTTATTTTTTGGGTGCAATTCTATCTACTTTGTTTTTTAACCAATTTAATTATATATTTACAGTTGGCGGATGTAAAGCATGTCGTCCTCTCAACCCCAAAAAAACCCTACCAAAAACCAAAACCCTAACCTAAACACCATCAACAACCAGCGATCATCCCTCCCTTCCCCGACCATGTCATCTATTTCGAAAACTTCCCTTCATCCTGGAACTACCTAAACCTTCAGACGGCCTTTGAAAAATACAACTTATATGGGAGGATTTCAATTGCTAGGAAACTAAATTCTGCAAAGCGCTGCTTCGGATTTCTTCGTATTGATTCAACACTGGACATAGCTTGGATTATATCACAGATTAATATGATCTCAATAGGGTTTTATAGATTAAGAGCTTTTGTTGCTAGGTTTCCGGAACCACGTAAAACCCTAAATTCCATGAAGAGAACATCTGAGGTAACAAACACTGCTGCTGCTATGCCCACTGGGTTTCGATCTGTCAAACCGGCTAGCCGCGATACGAGATCTTATGCTGAGGTTCTTCAAAAACCTAATGCATATTCTGCCATGAAACCAAAACCCTTATCTGCAGTTTATCGTGAATACGATAATCAAGAGGTCAATGATTAGCTGATGCGATCTGTTGCTATCTCGCTGAAATCACCAACCTCATTACTCAATATGTATGAGTACTTATCAAGCTTGAATGTCAACCATGAAAAGATTTCAATCCTGGGAGGCTCAGATGTGCTACTCACTTTCGATTCAGGTGCTAATGCTGATGCTTTTGTAAAGAATAGGCCTGGTTCGAACGATGTATTTTTTCAGGCATTCTGCAAAGCAAAGGACTACAATAAATCCTCTAATCGTTTGGCATGAATTAACATATCAGGGGTACCATTGGAATTATGGTCAAAGCAGTTTTTCCTATTTGTTGGTAATCTGTTAGGTGATTCAATCACTGTTCATGAAGATTTCCTTTTGAAGAACCGGTTGGATGTGGGTACGGTTCTAGTTGCTCTTAAATGTCCTCGTGTTAATCAGGATATTAAAGTAAACTACAAGGATCATTCTTGTTTTGTCCATGCCATTGAAGCAGATATGACGGTATCGTTTGACTCAGAAATTGTGGATTCAGATTCTGATTCGGATGAGTCTAGACATGATCAGTCTGATGCTTCTCCTCCAATCTCCCTTTCTTCTCCTCCAATCTCCCTTTCTCCAATCTCCCTTTCTTCTTCTACTCCCCCACCATCTTAAACAGCAATAAGATCCCTTCTACAACAAGGGATACCATTAAAAACAACAAGCAAATCCCCTCGTCAGGAAGGGATACCCATGATTCAGACACAATTATTCCAGAAACAAACCAAGGAAGTAACTTTGATGATATGGCAGAACCTTCTGTTTGTGACCCTCTGAACCTGATCAACGACAGCAATTCCGCTGAGATTACAAATGCAGCAGATGATACAGAAGGAAGAGATTTGTTGCCAAACATTTTTTCACCCATTCTACTCACAGCTGATCAACTGAGGTATGTTAACACTAGCAGGAAAGATAAAAAAAACGACCATTGAAAAAGATGGATTTTATGGGCAGCATCAAGTCATTATCTCAAACACAAGAAGGCTCGGATATGATTTCAGATGGAGACTTTCAGAATATGAACAGAATAATTACAGCTTCAGCAGATGACACTCATTGTGAAGCGGTAAAAACATGGCTTGTTGGAAGGGCAGTGGGATTGTTTAAAGAGAAGGAAAGATCAGCTACTATTTATCAGTTACAGAATAACATCAACAAGGACAAAGAGAATCAGGTTGTCTGATTCTTCTTCTTAGAGGTATTATTTTTTTATTGATGTCGCTTCCTCTTAAATTTATCTCATGGAACTGTAGAGGGGGTTTACATAATCCCCGTAAACAGAATTTTATTCAAAAATTGGTTAAAGATCATAATCTTTCATTCATTGGCTTGGTTGAATCCAAGAAAGAAGTAATTGATTTGTTCTTGGCCCGTCATTTATGGCCAGACATGGATTTTGAATTTAATTTTGTCCCATCACCGGGTGCTTTTGGAGGAATTTTGCTGATTTGGAACACTATTTTGATGAGAATTACTTCAGTTATCAAAGGAAACCGTTGGATTTGTATTGACTTTAATTGGTCAGGTATGAGCATTAGACATATCCTTGTTTATGCTCAAAATTTAGTTGCTGAAAGAATATCTCTTTGGGATTCTTTGCAACCTCTATCTCTATTTGCTGGGGTAGTTATTTTCAGCGGAGATTTTAACGAGATAATAGAGCCGTCGAAGAGAACGAATTGCAATGGATACTCTCCATCCATGATTGCCTTTAAAGATTTTATCAATGATTCGGAATTGGTGGATATTCCTTTACAAGGGAGAACTTTTACTTGGAGCAATGCAAATTCTAGATCGAGAATTGATAGATGCCTTATATCGGCAAATTCAGCAGCTTGTTGACCATTCCTATCTCTCTCGGCCTTGTCCAAAGGCCTATCTGATCATGTTCCCCTTCTGTTCAAGTCTGAAAATGAAATTAGTTGGGGTCCAAAGCCTTTCCGCTCAATCGACGCTTGGTGGAATCATGAAAAATTTCCTGATTTTGTTTCATCTTCATGGAGAGAAGCACAGAATTCGAGCACTTCTTTGTTTGTCAAACTTCGCGATCTCAGAAACCGTATTAAAATTTAGAATTCAAATGTTTTCGGGAATCAAAATAATATCATAAATCAGATAACTAAAGACATCGATGCATTGGATTTAGCTGCTGATAACGGAAATTTGTCGGATATGGATAGAAATAAGGTTGTTTCTCTAAAATCAGATTTATGGATGGTGGGAAACAAAATCGAATCGATGTGGAAGCAGAAATCTAGAGTAAAATGGCATCTAGAAGGGGACAAAAATACAAAGTTTTATCACAGTATAGCATCAGTTCACTACAGACACAACGCAATCTCTTCCATCCATGTTGGAGCTGATCTTATCACTGAACCACAGGAAGTTAAAATTCAAATTAGAAATTTCTTCAAGGCCTTTTTCAGCAAACAAAATCGTTGCTCCTACTCCTTGTCGGGGCTGCTTTTCAAATCAGTAACAACAGATCAAGCAAACAACCTGGTTCGGCCTTTCACAGAAGCTGAAGTACACGCCACTCTCTGCTCTTGTAATGAACATAAAGCGCCTGGTCCCGACGGATTAAACTTCTTCTTCTCCAAACGTTCATGGGATTATATGAAATCGGATATTATGGATCTTTTTAATAATTTCCATACGAACAATTTTTTACCCAAAGGAATTAACACTTCTTTTATGGTTTTGATTCCTAAGGTAGCGGGCTCGGCAAACCCAAAGGATTATCGTCCGATTAGTTTGATAAATGGGATTTATAAGCTTTTATCAAAACTGCTTTCTTTTCGTCTGGCTCCCCTGCTGCCCTCTATTATATCAAAATTCCAACATGCTTTTATTAAGGGTCGAAGCATTTTGGATTGCTCAATGATTGCTAATGAACTGTTGCACCTTGGCTACAAAACGGAGGGACAAAGTACTCATTTTAAAGCTTGATTTCCATAAAGCTTTTGACACGATTGATTGGGCATATCTCCTATCGGTTATGGACATGATGAAGTTTCCTAAAATTTGGCAAAATTGGATATTCAAATGTTTATCAACCGCAACGACTTCTATTCTAGTTAACGGAAGCCCTATTGAGCCTTTCAATTTGGAACGGGGAGTAAAACAAGGTGACCCGATTTCTCCGTTTTTGTTTGTTGTTGCTTTAGAAGGGCTGAATGCGATATTTCAAAAAGCGAAGTCTTTGTCTCTTATTGATGGCTTTAGCTTCAGCGATAATCACGATACCATATCCCAGTTACAGTTTGCGGATGACACGATTCTTTTCATTCCATATGACTTGGGCAAATTGCAAAACGTTATTAGACTTCTACGTTGCTTTGAGCTCATCTCTGGTCTAAAGATAAACTTCCACAAAAGCTCAATGATGGGAATCAATACAGGGGAACAGGAGTTTCTTGAGGCAGTGAGCATTGTTGGCTGCAAAATGGAAGTTCTGCCAGCAAGTTATTTGGGGCTGCCATTAGTCAACAGGAAGATACCAACTAGTGTTTGGGAAAATGTTTTACAGAGATTCAAATCGAGATTATCATTATGGAAAGGCACTCTTTTATCTCCGGCGGGTCGCCTTATTCTCATTAAATCGGTTCTTCAAAGTATTTCTGTTTATTACATGTCGGTCTTCAAGATGCCGATAAGTGTTCAGAATTCTTTAGAAGCTTACATGAAGCGATTTCTTTGGAAGGGAGATACATCGAAAAGGGTTTTATGTAAAATTTCTTGGGATTCTATTTGTCAAGATTACGATACGGGTGGTTTGGGTCTCTTTAGACTTCAAATAAGAAATCAAAGTCTTCTTTACAAATGGGTCTGGAAACTTCGATATACCAACCAGAATTCGCTTTGGTTTAAAATAATTTCTTCTTGCTGTTTATCCTTTACTGGGATAGCTTTGTTTCGGATGTGGTTAGTAAAATGTCCCCAGTCTGGAAAGGAATTCGAACCTGCTGTTTTCTGAATACTTCCACTTGGACGTTATTCATTGATAATGTCTCTTTCCGTGCTAACAATGGCTCGAATATAGCATTCTGGAATGATAAATGGATCAATGGAACTTTACCTGCTTCTCGCTTTCCACGTCTATTTACTCTGTCAAGACAGAAGACGGCTTCAGTTCAGCTAGTGAAAGCTGCAGACTGGTCTTGGCGGAGGAGATTAAGAAATGCTGAGAAAGAGGAGCTTCTTCAATTGCAAGCTGCTATAGACAATGTAAATACCAACAGTAATGAAGCGGATATCATTCTTTGGTGCGGAAGAAGCAGTACTTACACAGCCAGCTCCTTTGTCAAGCTTACTCGCCCTTCAATTTCAGTTAAGCCGGGATTTATAATTGCTTGGAAGTCCATATCTCCGCCAAGAGTCATCTTCTTCACCTAGACAACCTTACATGGCCGTATTCCGTCTCGACGCTTCTTGACAGACAGAAACATACTGCCAGCAGGTGAAATTTCTTGTGATTTTTGCAATGAAGATGAAACAAATGATCATATTTTAATGCACTGTGAGTTTGCAAGAACAGTTTGGCAAAAGATCATTTCTAAGTTTGGCTTGATTTGGGTTATGCCAAAGAATCTTGAAGACTTCATAATTCAATGGAAAGCATTGCTTCTGAATTGCTCGAACCTGAAAATTTGGCTTTCTATTTGGGACTTGACAATATGGAATATTTGGAAAAGCAGGAATAAAAGAATATTTCAGAATGACGCTACAACTCCGGACGACATCGTGTTTTTAGTTTTCACTAAAGCGGCTAATTTTTACAAGTACTGTAATCCGTCATTTCCTTATTCTAGTATAGACTTTTTTAGGAGTCCAGATTGTATTATTGCTAGATGATTTTGTTTGCCTTGCTCTTGAGTCGTAGCCTTTGTGCGTAAGCTCTCGAGTTTTGGTCGTTTAGCCACTCCTTGTGGCTTTTTTTAATAAAATTTACATTCATCAAAAAAAAAAAATTCAAGCTGTAACTTTTAATCTAATTTTGTTTTTTCAAAATTTACATTAAAATTTAATTTTAAATTCTGCAACCCTTAGTTGTTCAAGTAAAAAAAACAAATTTGAAGATAAAAATGATCAGAAAAGTCAAATAAAACAAATAGATATTTCACCGAATTAAAAACTTGAAAAAATTAACTTGAATTAAAAATGGATAAATTTCCAACAAAATATTAAATTTAGGCTTGATTGCACCAAAAATCACCAATTTTCGCGTGTTTTTTATATTTAACGTAACTTTTTTTCTTGGCATATTTAACATTAACTTTCAGTTTTTGGCACATTTAGCATTAACTTTCCTTTTTGGGCATATTTGTCCACGGGATCGTTTTGGATGTAAAACGGTGCCGTTTTGGATCCAAACCAGCACAATTATTCAAAGGAAATATAACTATGGAAAAATATACCAAAAATGAAAGTTAATGTGCCAAGAATAAAAGATTATGTGAAATATCAAAAACACGCGAAAGTTTGTGATTTTTGATGTAATTAAGCCTTAAATTTAAATAGTATTACAAAAATTAAAAATTTGAGTTTAAATTAAAAATAAAAGCTAATGTTTGGATTTTTATAAGTAGATCTATAAAAATCATTTTACCTTGTTAATTTTGCCTTGTTAATTCTGCAATTTTTGACAATAATTTTATTTGTGACTAATGCTAAAATAGTTGACAATAATTGTACTTTATAAATTTTTAGCAGCTATTATACTTGCAAATTATTATGTTTTGATAGCAACATATGTTGTTAGAGCATCTCCACTTCTATGCTAAACTAGTCTTACAATGCTAAATTTAGCATTAAATTACCAAAAAAGCACAGTTCTATTGCTATACTATATACTGTGCTAAATTTAGCATATGCTAAACTTCGTGCTAAATTTGGCACCAAATTTACCTTATGCCATTTTTCTAATTAAATTAATTACAAAAATACCATAAATAGTAATTTTATTTAGGGTTAATATCATAAAAATTCACCAACTTTATACGTTTTCTCATTTTAATCACACAGTTTAAATTTTTTCATTTGCATGCACGAACTATTATTTTTTCTCAAAAATAATTATGTTGCTATCAAAAATAAATTAACATTATTAAAAATAATATTTTTAATAATTAATTAATAGCATATTTTATAAAAAAGCATACAATAATTTACTTTTTGTAATATTTTTTGAACTTTTTTTAATATATATATTTAAATTTAAAAAATTATTTGTTTATGAAAATATATATTATAATATTTAATTAGTAATTATGAATTTGATCAAATGTTAAATAAAAATTTAAATTATTAATTAATATTTTATGTTTATTGCATGTGAAATAAAAATCAATATAAAATTATAAATTTGTCATTTAATATAGCATTGTGCATTGGAATAAAAAAATAAAATCATACTATATTTAGCATTTTGCTATATTTTATGCTAGAAATAGAACAAATTATAGCATATGCAATGGAGATGCTCTTACTATTATTACAATTTGAGCAGCTATTAAGATTTGTTAACAATCATATATGGCAAGTGTTTTATTAGCAGCTATATACTAGCATTTGTTTTACCATTATATGTTTATATAAGCAATTTTAATATTTTTAGCATTTGTATTTTTTTATGATAATTTTTTTTGACGAATAATAATTATATTAAAGGCCACAAGAAGTGACAAAAACAAAAATTAAAAAAAAGCATTCGCACAAAAAATGGATCACAAGAAACACACTAAAAGCTATGGCTTATAAGTAAAAGCAAAGGAGAAGTTACAAGTTCGAGAACAAAATACAGTGAGGATTCATGTAAAAATCTAATCCCGAATAAGAAGAGTTCCTATTACTAAGCTCAAACAACCAAACTGCCTTTGAGAAGCAGTTAAAATTAAATAATCCTTATTTGAAGTTACATTCTGAATGACTCTTTTGTTTCTGCTTTTCCACATTTCCCAAATGCCTAACATCCAAGCAACTTGCCATAGATTCATGTACGGTCCTCTAGGAGTAATATCATGCCACTGACACATGAAGTCTACAAAGGACGATGGAAAAATCCAGACTACATCCAAACTTTGTAAAATGCTACACCAGATACTTCTCGCATAATTGCAATGAATAAAAATATGTGCTTATACTTCAACAACACCACAAAGCGAGCACATAGGATTATCCATTATAATAATAGAACAGATAACCAAGAAATGAAGTGAAGGAACTCTATCATGTGATGCAAGCCAAATAAAAAAACTTTACCCGAGGAGGAGCTAAAAAATTCCAACACTTTTTAATGGATTAAAACAATCAATAGAATCGTCCATGGAAGTTTGTTGATTCTCTTCCCAATCGCATCTTGAAACCGATAAGCTCCTTCCCTTGCAGCAGCAAAATTTAGCCTTGCAACAATAGCAGAAAACAGACTAACAATAATAGGAGCAAATCGATTAACCGTCGAGGCAGAAGATCGACTTTCAACAGCAATAGAAGGCCGACTTTCAGCAGTAGCATAAGACCTGTTGACAGCAGCTATAAAATACTTCGACGATCAACAACATTTGACATAGATTGACCCACAACAACTGTTCTCATTACATCCCTTAATTTGCTGAATGAATAGATGAATTGAAAATCCTAGAGTTTGACTTCCATATCACTTCGTCTTGTAGGCCTAACATTTAAATCAGATAACCAAAAACAGTTTGTAATTACGCAAAAAGTAAAAGTTCATTACCCGTTAATCTCCGTCTCCATCGCAAATTTTCATCCCATATCTCTTTAATTGTTGCTTTCTTTTGGTTCGAAAGATCATGTAGCCTAGGAAAAAGCAAAGACATGGGACCATTCCCCGACCAAGTATCAATCCAAAAAGAAATTCCATCCCCCTCTCCCACAACATATTTGACATTGTTAATAAAAACACGCCAAATATTAATGTCATTGTAACTCAAATTTCTAATATCTTTCTAAATAAAATTTCTTCATATCACCATTCAAAAGAAAATTCCAATCAACAATGGAAGAGTAATTAGAAATAATTTTGAACTAAGTAGAACCTTCATTGTTCATTCTCAATTTCCAAATCCACTTAAACAATAAATTTTGATTTTTTTAATGAAGATCAGTGATGCTCAAACCCATTTTTTAAAATCTTGACAAATAATATTTCAGGAGACCTTACATAATACTCAAGAAATCACATCCCTTTTTCATAAAAATCTAATCATATACGACTCAAGTTTGTTTCGCACTACTCCAGGCATACTAAACAAAACCGATTTTATGAGGACTAACCTTCCTACCGAAGATAATAAAGTACCCTTTCAAAGAGCTATACGCTTCTAAAAGCGTTCCACAACAAAATCCAAAGAACCAGTAGTTAGTCTTTTGTGGGATAAAGAAAGACCAAGATATCTGATCGGAAAATAATCTGCCTTACAACCCACCAATTCAGCCGCAGATAGCAATTCGGTTTTACAAACATTAATTCCCATAGCAGAACTTTTATGAAAATTAATATTCAGCCCATAGATCAATTCAAAATAGCGCAAGATACGAATCAGATTACCAAGCTTCTCTAAATCATATGGAAGATATAAAATAGTGTCATCCGCAAATTGCAACAACGAAATAGGCTCATGCTCTGGACCAAAGCTAAAACCAATAGTGAAGCCTAAAACTTATGATTTGTCTAGTATTCCCTTTAAACCCTTCACCTTAATAACAAACAGATAAGGAGAGATAGGATCTCCCGGACGAACACCTCTACGGAGAGTAATAGGATTAATAGGGCTATCATTAACAAGAATTGTCGTAGTAGCTAAAGAAAGGCAATAGTACATCTACTCAATCCATTTCTTAGGGAATTTCATACAACATATAACAAAGAACAGATAACCCTAGTCAATACTGTCAAAAGCTTTATGAAAGTCAAGCGTTAGGATAAATAATTTATCTTTCCTCGTTGTTGCAATATGAACAAGCTCATTTGCTGTCATTGAACAATCCAGAATGCCTCTACCTTTCAAAAAGTCATGCTAACAATCCGAAATCACACCCGAGAGAATAGGTGCTAATCTTTTACTAAAAGATTTAGAAAGCATCTTATAAAAGCCATTCAACAGACTGGTAGGATGACAATCCTTGATAATAGAAGATCCAACCACCTTTGGAATAAGAACCATGTATGATGAATTAATACCTTTGGGTAAGGTACAAAAATCATGAAACCTCTTGAAAAAATCGGTAATTTCACCCTTCATCACAAACCAAGATTTCTGATAAAAAAAAAATCCATCCAATCCATGAGACGTTTTAGCACCACACAAAGCTGTAATGTTGCATATTTCAGCCTCGATCAAAAGGATTAATAAGGAAATAGCTTGCCCATCAGTAATCTCGTCAAAGTTAAAGCTAGTTATATCAATACTAACACTCTTTGCCCGACTATAAAGAGAGTTGTAAAAGTTCCTGATGTGAAATCTAATATTTTTCGGCTTAGAAAACGTAATTCTATCCACAAGAATAGAAA
Organism: Mercurialis annua; assembly: GCF_937616625.2. NCBI lineage: Eukaryota > Viridiplantae > Streptophyta > Magnoliopsida > Malpighiales > Euphorbiaceae > Mercurialis > Mercurialis annua. The sequence continues at coordinate 13,595,091 of NC_065577.1, read as the reverse complement.
AAATATGATTATTCCTGTAATGAGCTGAAGAAATGCTATGCAAAAACTTTGTGTTCCTGTCACCCTCATCATTCCACTTCACTCTTGATTTTTGCATCCACATAGAGTTCACATTTTTCTCCGCTTTCCAAAATTCAGCTCGCACATTAACATAAATAACCCTCTCCTCGTCTATCTGCGTACCCAATTCTGCAGCTAAATTCGTCGAGAGCAGTTGTGCCGAAAGCTCTTGAATTCTCTTGTTTTGGTCCCCAAAAATTTCAGAATTCCAATCCCTTAATTTATGTCTAAACTCCTTTAATCTCTGAATAGGATTTGGATTACTAGAACAAATCGATCGCCAACTCTCTTCCATAAATAGGCCGAATTTATCGTAGTCCCACCAATATTCCACTGAGCAAAAAGCTTTTAGACCCCAATAAAAAACATTTGTCGAACAAAAGCAAATAGGGAGATGATCCGATTGACTTCCAGGCAAAACTAATAAAACCATGTCTAGCCAGCAAGTTTCCGCATTGGCCAAAATCAAGCATATGTCAATGATGGATTGGAGACCATGTTTTGCCAAGTAAAAAGTCTTCCTTGAAGAGGTGAATCTAGTAATTTCGAATTATTAACAAAATCGTGGAAAGCTAACATAGAAGTTGTAAATCCATAACCATTAAACCTCTCATCCAGAGACAAAATTTTATTAAAATCACCACTAATCATAATCGTGCCCATAAAACCCAATAAAGTTGTTGGCTCCTGCCAAAGTACCAATTTCTCTGATGACACATTACTAGCATGATTTAACATGTGACAAAAACAAACGAAATCAGATATGAAATCCAAAGCAATCCACATATCACTCTTTAAGACGCTAACATTCTTCAAAATAAACGAATTACAAACAAGAATTAATCCACCCGAAGCACCAATAGAAGGAACATAATCATAACCAAAATCCAAATGAGGCCATAGCTTTCTAACAAGAAAATCATCGAATCACTGTCTTTTGAGATTCAACTAAACCAATAAAAGAAAGTATTGATTGGTAACCAAATTGCAATAAATTTATATTTTGTATTATTCAACAATATCCCTTGCAATTCCAAGAAACAAAAGAAAGAGGCAACGATATAAATAAAATTAAAAACCTCGAGAAGGTGAACACAACTAAGTTGCATCCTTCTGCATCCTGCTTGATAGTTCACCCATAGTAGACTCCTTCTCCTCTAATTTGAATAAACCCATAACATAATATATCTTCCATGTTTTAGTTATATCATCATCTGAAATAGAGGTATCCGTACTATCTCCTCTTCTAACCTCAATAATTATAATCATATTTGCAATATTGCCATATGAAATTGCCATATCTTCATCAATGTGATAGGTTGAGCAAGAATGTAGTAGTCCAATACCATCAATACACTTAACTAATTTATTCACTTCTGATTTACGGCCAAATATTTGTTATCCGGACAGCCATTGTTGCTGTTCTGAATTCGTAGACTGATAACCTAGAGAAGAAATAATCACAGATTGCTGCTCCTGGAAGGAAGTATCCTTCACCCATGAAACCTCCACACCATTTTCAATATTAGTCCGAGTTGCAACATTGGCGTCTTTCGAGATAGGTCCCACAACATCACAAGTAATTGGAAAAGATTGGAGGCGCCCTTCCGTAGCTCGACCTGTGTTAACGACCTCCCACAACAAATCAACCATTCCAGATGGGGATTTTGGAGCTCTTTGATTGATTGCTTCTGTTCAGCCCCATATGTTTCTTCTACAAACAATCCTTCATTTCTTCTACAAACAATCCTTCGTCAAACTCAATAGGGATGGCTGATTCTACTGCAAAAAACCCTAACTGATTTATTTCTAAAGTTAACCTTAATCGATTGATTGATACTAAGACAAGTAGTTGAAATAAGAATGATTCCGGAATCCATTCTATTTTTGTTAGAAACAGATAAATGAATAGCGATAGATTCTCCAATTTCATTCCCAATGTGCACAAATATTATTTCATTCCAAAGCAAAATAAGTAAACCCAATATCATCACCCACACCAGTCGAGTATAAGCTTGATTAAAATCGTCCACCCATGAAAAAGTTTTAAAAGAATGCATTAAAGTTGGTCCAGTATCCATCATATAGAATTCTGCCAAGTATAAGGAATCAAAAGTGATTAGAACCAAATTACCAACCAGAAAAATAATAATTTGTACACTTGCGTTGTAATTTACCATGAAACTCTTCACCTTTAGAAACATAGTTATATCGCAAACCCTAGCAACTATAGAATGATGTACCTATTCGTTATCAGCTGTAATCGCATCATTCGAGATGGATAAACGTATATCAGGAGATATAGACTTTTCCCTAGCCTGTGAATTATTGTCTAAAGATATATCTGGAGATATCACATCCTTATATGATCGATAGTCTCTGAGAGAGAGAAAAGACACTACCTTTGCTTCGTTCGAAAGCTTAGCAACCGTTACATTAGTTTTCTTCTATGGAGATCTTGAGTGAAACGCGTGGAGTCTAAATTTCCCAGTAAAGATCATATTCAGTCTATCAATGATCGATGCTGTTGTTTTCTTCGATTCAGGACGTAAAAATCCAAAGCCGACATTGCATTTTGTAGGTTTCTTTGCCAATGAAACTCTACCAATCACACCTTACCTAGCAGAAACTCTTTCCAAGTTATGGTATCGCCAATTCCTCAGAAAGTTTTCAAAATAAATCACCCCTGAGTTGTCAATCTTTCTTCCCACGCCAAAATTGCTGATTGATTTGTCTGCTCTGGTTGTTGTCTGTTGTCAGATTGAGCTGGTGGCCGGAGGTAGGTTGCTTAATGGTTTAGAGTTCTCCCAAGGTTTTAGGAGAGAATCGTGTTTTATTTTACAATGATAATTTATTTCAATTCTAATAAAATAAATAGAATTTACAAATAAATATTTTAAAATTTAAGACATGTTTTATCATAATAACTAAAATATTTCCGATGAATTTTATGAAACTTTTGTCTAATTTGTGATAATGTACTTGAAAATGCATTTGAATTTCAAAAAAATAAATTATGATTTGATATATGCTAACAACTTGAAAAAAGAGTGATTTCTACGATGAGGAGTAAGTTTGCAGATGTAATGCCTGGTGTTTCATAATCATGTGATAAAGGAGTTAAGTAACACGAAAAAAAAAAAACAATACTAAGTGAAACCAAAAAATAAAATATTTTAAAAATAAAAGACATGAAACAACAAAAAACATGTAAATAGTAAATATATAAAAATTAAATATGTTAAATTTTATTTATAATTTATAGAATTACTGAATTAAATATACTCGCAATTTTAATAAAAAAAATTCAATAAATATAATTATAATAAAAATTAATATTTTACAATATTACTAATATTTTAAAATATAATATAATCCAACAAAAATAAAAATATGGGATTTATTGTGGTTATGGGGAAAAACAAATTAGGGTAGTTCATTAGTGCATAATTTTTTATATGTTTTGTTAGGAAATAGGAGTTTAATTTTAATTATGTATCGAAACGTTCTAAAATGTATCTTACGAATTTTCAATAATTAAACATTTAGAAAATTAAAAAATCAACTTGATTAAGAGAAAAGATCATACAACACTATGGAAAAACAAGAAAAATTGATGAGTGAGAGACTGAGAGTGATAGCCAGGCATAGCAAATTCTCGTGACTATCTGGTTCCTTTCATAACAGCGTCAGGACTCAGCCTTGTAATGGCACCAATGTGATAATTTGGGAAATTTGATATTTTATTATCAAAAAAAGGTATTGAAATAGTGGAGGAGAAAATTTTGGAAATTTGAAAAATTATCCTCAAAAATCATATCAAACTCGTTTTTCAAAATATTTGTCATTAGTCAGTGTAAAATGGTCCTCCTATCGCAGTTTTATAGATGAGTTATTGTCTCTTTATTATACTAAACTCTAAGGATATTAAATCATATCTACCCCACTCTATGATTAAAAAAAATAATAAATTTACCCCACTGTTATTATGGTACTAAAGACAAGTTCTATCATAATGAAAACAATTATTTTATTTAGCAATCAAATGGTAAATACGTTAGACATCGATCTATTTAGGGGTGTTACCACGTCCAATTTTTCAGAGCAAGATCAATGCTAAAAAATAGGAATGATAGTTCTGAAAACCCATATTAAATTTTAAAAGGGTGATGCTATCCGGATAGAATCTATCCGGATAGAAACCCATTTTATTTTATTTAATTATATAATTAAAAAGATATTTACTATTATAGCCTTTGGTAAAATAAATGGATAATAGTAATACCTAAACATTATTCATTTTACCATTTACTTTCGGTAATTAATATTTACAATTTGTCTTTTCTCTAACCAATTTTCAATTTTTATCTAACTATTTTATGAACGAGCTGTGGTTTGCGTTCTATTAAACTTACTGGCATAGTGATTATTAGGTGAAAATATGCCGTTAGCAGTTTGAAATTGTGAATATCATATGCTATAAATATTTTGCCAGAGTTTGTACGTATTTGTGTATGAATCTTTCTATGAACAAAAGCTTTTACTTTTCTTATTTTCAAATTGCTTTTCAAATCTCTCCATAATAGTATTCTGCCTTTTTTCTTGAATCCTTTTTGAATTTTAATTCGTATTTCAACTTCGATTCTCACATTTTATTGTAAGTACTATTTCATTTATTTAAATAGCTTTTACTTTTTTTAAGAAAATTAATACTTTGTTATGAATTGAAAATTATATTGATAAAACTTAACCAATATCAATAAAAAAATTAGGCCTAATTACTTAAAAACCACTCATCTTGTAACTTTTTTTCATTTATACCACGACCTAGGAAAATTTTCAATTGTACCCTATTTTCGATTTTTATGTTTCGTTTGTATCCCAAGAGTAATTTTTTTTGATAATTTAATTAATTTAAAGATGAAAATATTAAAAACAAGATACATAAATGATTAACATTAACGTTTAATTAGAATATAGGTTAAAAATGAAGGATTAATTTAAACTTTTTTTCAAAAGAAAATAGATTAATTCAACTCATTAGGATAGAGATGAAACATAAAAATTAAAAATAGGGTACAATTGAAAATTTTCCTAGGTTATGGTATAAATGAAAAAAAGTTACAAGGTGGGTGGTTTTTAAGTAATTAAGCCAAAAAATTATATGTATTATCTAATAATCGTTAAAATTATTTTTGATTAAAATTTGAATATTAATTATAAAGTTATAAAATTCAATGGTTTAAAAAATTTAGATAAACATAAAATAAATAAATTAAAATTGTTAACTCAATAAGTCTCATAATAATATGATTTTTATTTAAAAATAACAAAAATTAAATTTAAGAATTAAATTGAATTTTATTTTTGTTCTAATATTTTAATTTAGTTGACTAACACACTATATTGTGGAAGAAAACAAAAATGAAAGATATATCATTTGCGGTTCAGATGGAAGGGATTAAATTATAATTTATGACATATGTAGGAATCTCAGAATAAGTTGTTCTATTTTTTTTTAATTTATTAAATTCATAATTTATATTAAAATATTGGGTTAATCCAAATAAAATAGCAAACGTTTGTGAGTTACGTCAGTGTAGACATACCTTTCGAAATCGTCTATTTTAACCCATTTTGAAATATTTATTCTAACCATTTGTGAATAAATGAAAAATTTGATCCATTTTGGAAAAACAATTATCACAAAATTTTTAGCTTTAGTTCACGAATGGCTATAAAAGTTTCAAATATCTCAAAATGGGCTAAACTAAACGATTTGAAAAGATTCAAATATAGATGAAAAAATTCGCAAATGTTTGATATTTTATTGGAATTGACCCTAAAATATTTAACATATTTCTCAAGAAATAAAAAACAAAATAAAATAAAATAAAATAAAATAGGAGTAATTATACTCCTATCAACTGTAATAAAGTAAACAAAACCAAACTAAAATTTAATGGATTATGGGAGTGGTGACTTGGACTATTGATTTGGTCGTGCAGATATATACGAAGGCTTAAAGTCCTTTTCGGTAAGTCCAAAAGATTCCGAATAACTCAGCTGGAAGAGATTTTAAGCGAGAACTTAATTTTGGTTAAAATTGATAATTAATATTGATTTAAATTTAAGCAATTAAAAATATAAATTAAACTACTTTGATTACTCTGTTCGTCCAAAATTGACTCGCCATCCTATTCTTTTTGGTGTCTTAAATTATAGTCACCTTTTAGTTTTTGTAAACAGATTGAAGATTAGAAAACTTTTTTACCCCTACTAAATAATGTATATTCCTAAATGAATTAATTCTTCAAATTTTAAATATGAAAGTGATATATTTTTAATGCTAAATATTATAAATTATTATTTATATATATTGTTTATGTACCATAGAGATAAGAAAATTTGAATTTGCATACAAATTGAAAAAACTAAAATAACTACATGAAGGTTCTTCTTTATATTAGTGTTGATGGAAACCGATTTACAGAATATATCATTCTGAATTTCGTTTTCATTATTTAAGTTTATAAAGACAATATTAATATTATAAAATTAAGTGTAAATAAAGAGAATATTAATGTTATAAAATTAATTTTATAAATATGTAATATTGAAAATAATTACAAAATTAATATTAAATTTATAATGACATAAATTTTAGTACTCCACCGCCTCTCTCATATTAGTACTAATCTTTAATTTGATTCGATTTATTAGCTAAAAAACAAACATTGGTATTTTGACCAATAAATCGAACTGACTAATGCATATTCCAATCATAATTAAGTTGAGCTAAAACGGAACTAAACATTTCATCCAAAAAAAGTTAAATCAAAAATCAATTTAGATTAGTAAAAATTGATAAAAGAAAATATTTGTTTGGAATTAAATAATCTAAAATAATTTAGGTTTTATTTTACTTTTCACCAATCGGTTAACCAAATCAAAAGAAAAATAAAAATTTAAACTAGTTATTAAAGAACTGCACATGTCGGTTCAACTAGTTGAAACGAGAACCAATTACATATACAGTCCAACAAATCTGGGAAAAAAAATTAGAAATTCAGTGTAATCGTGTTTGACCATATTAAATTAGACAACTCGAATTAACAAGTGGTTGAACCAGTGATTAAACAAATTTAGTTGGTGGTTGGATTATAAAAAAGAAAAGTTTACCAAATAGTTCAACTGCTTGTTGAACTAAATTAAGAATTTATATTATCGGTTTTCAATTATTACTCTTGAACTAAATTATTTTTACTATTATTCTTGTCTAAAATTGAGATGTCACATCATTTTTGATATAAAATTATATTGAAATCATTTTTATTTATTTTTTGAATTGGCCTAAACCGATACTGGTCTGGAACCGACCACGGATTCCTTTATCTTTTCTTGGGACTGATCCCTTTTTTTCTCATGTTTAGGGGGGATTATGATGTTTAAATTCAAATATGCTTATTGAATATACATGACACATATCAATTATTTTTATTCGCTTTTTAATTCATTAAAAATAATATTCTTTAGTTTTTAAGCCGATAAGCATTATATTCTTTAAATTTAGGTTAATTAACCACAAAATTGGCTAATTAAAAGTTTAAATATTATAATTTAAGTTTAAATATTATCGTAGTCCCTTATCATTTCATAATCGTGATAACTCTTGTTCACTATCACCTATTAAACCACCTCTATAATATTGAATAATTCTTTGTTCATTTTTGAATTTAATATACATGGCACGTATCAAACATCACAATTCCCCCATTTTGATAATAGCCAACTATCCCGGCCATATCTCTAACTATTTTTTGAAACATTCACGATAGGCCATACAACTAATTTTGAAGCATTATTTATTTACTGAAGGCTACAGTTGTCTTTTTATTTTTGTTTTTAATTTAGATTACTTAAATAACCTTCAAATATTAAATCAAAATACGAAAATGGGCCTCTCTATGCGGATAGATTCTAGGGCTTTTTATGCAAAATACTGTTTTTTCTATGACATTTATTTTTATACCATCTTTTATAAATCTTTACTTTACACACCAGCTTTCTTTTCTTTTATACCATGTTTTAAAAGAAAATTATTTTCTATACTAAATTTCATTTTCCACCATTTTCTTTCATTATTTTTAATTATTTTTTTCACCATTGTATTTCTGCATTTAATGTTTATTATATATTTAATTTTTTTATTTTTTTTGAATTTTAACTTTTTTTTTACTGTTGACATTTTTCGTCAGTTTTTATCAACATAATATCAACATAATATCAACAACATTTAATAAACTAATTAAAATTATTTTTTTAAATCTTTTTTATATTGATTATTATTTTTAAATGTCTTTTAATTTATTTTTTGCTCATTTTAACCAGTATTTATTATTTACCACATATTTAATTTTTTTCATATAGCAACATAAAATCAACACAAGATCAATCAATAATCAACAATTAATAAACTAATTAATTTAATTTTTTAATTTTTTTTACACAAAATTTTTAATTTTTCAGCATTATTTCAATTATTATTATTTTTCATTTTATTTCACGTACAATATCGTTTTTTTTGCTAATGTTAAAATCACCAAAATATCAACCGAACATCAACACAATATCAACAAAATGTCAATCCAATATCAACACTAATAATTTAACATAATTATTATTTTATTCACCAATGCTAAAATCAACAAAATATCAACCGAAATTCAACATAAAATCAACACAAGATCGACACTATTGTATAATAAGAATGAAATTGGAATTTTCAATAAAATATTATAAGATGAGTAATTTAAGTACAAAGAAAACACAAAAGACCAAGGCGCATTCTCTTTGCAATTCATTTGCCAACTATAGTCCTCTGCTTCCTCCCGCATCCTTCATCTTTCCCCTTCACAGTCATCATGAATTTGGAGCTTCAATTTATATATAAAAAAAAAGACAAGAAAATAATCTCAAATCTCCACACCAATAATTAAAATAAAAAAGAAAAGGTAAACTTAGCTTTCACAAGAATACTAACAATTATGTTTATTGCTGGTCATTTTAGTAATGGTTGTAATTTACAGGTCAAGATGAGAAATTAACTCAAAACTCACCATCTAAGCAACAATTAACAAACTAAATAAGCTACAAGATGAACAAATAAACAAGAAGAAATAAAAACAAAACCCAACTGTAGAACAAAAATTCAAATATACATAACAAAGCAAAATGTTCAGCTCAACCAATCAAAACAAAAACACATACAAACAAATAAAAAGATTATAAAATCAAAAATCAAAAAGAACCCAGAATTAACCAGAACTTCAGCAGAGTAAATATAAGAGTAGATCTATTAGATCTAGAAAAATAGTAGAGACAAAGAAACGACGACAACAGCAGTGGAACGACGGTGAAGGAGGAACGACGGCGACAACATAATAATAACGAAGGGAACAACTGCAACGATAGCAGAACGATTGAAGGAGGAACGACTGCAACAATAGCAGAATGATTGAAGGAGGAACGACGGCAGTAGCGTAACAATGATGAAGGAGAACGGCAACAGTGGGGTGATAGTGAGCGGCGGCTAAGTTCAGAAGAAGAAGATGTTCTTCTAATTAGATTTAGGTTACAAAAGATAATATTAGTAGCGTGTACCGTATTTTAGAGATATAAAAGTAAGGGCTGTATAAAAGTAATAAATTTGGGAAAATTGGTTGTTTATGAGAAAAGCCCTAGATTCTATCCGGATAGCTTTTTCCATTTTAAAAATCCTTTACACACATCTTTTCTTTTGAACAAGCATTTCGAGTTATACTTATTTTCATCACATCACCAAAACAGAATTATAAGTCTGATACCACCTTTGGCTTAAGTATTGTCAAGTTCCAGTCCTACTGCGGATTTTATAATAAAATATTCTTTTATATATGTTTATACAAAGATTTATGAGGAATAAAATATAGAAATATTTTCAAAATCAGCTCTTCTTTTCTGCCAAATAGGGAACTATGAGTGCATATTAATACTAATAAATATTCAGTAAAACCAAGATGTATTAAATCATTCTCACTTGCAACCAGACAGGACATGCATTAGCCCATAAATTTAAAGAGCTGTAAATGGTGCCACGTATCTTAATTTGGAAATTTATTCTGGATTAGCCAAATTAAATTTAAATAATAAGAATTTAGACCAAGGATTAAGACCAACAGTTGTCTTGAATAAGTTTGTGATACTTATTCCTGGTGGTTTAGTCTCGGCATAATTCAACCGAGTTCAACTACAATCATATAATACAGTCCCGGGATAATTCCACCGAGTCAAACTCGAACTATCTTATATCAAATTTATCAAGGTGAGTTCCAGGATAATTCCACCGAATTCAACTCCCTAGACACAAGTCCCGAGATATTTCCACCGTGGTCAACCTCATGTCTGTCGTGTTCTCGAGAAGATCTCTTTCCATTCTTGATACTATTGATTCTCCCATCTGAATTGGTGATCACACAGTTCCTATTGCCGCCCAATAGGAAAGCTTGTTTCATCGTAAAGCAATGATGTATGCATTTCCAAACAAAGCATTTCATTTGAAATGATGCAATAAAATTTTATAAACAATTTGCGTATGAAGAAATGCACTTTTAAATACTTCAAATGTAAACATCGATATAAACTCACTGGTTGCTATTTTTCAAAATCTTCGATCACGATACCTGTCAAGCTCCCTGAGCTTCTTGTCTGGTGTTACATTTCCTTTCCGGATCTAAAACAATCAATAATAATAGTCGAGTAAGAATCTAAGTTTAAATGGACACTTTAGACTTAAGAATTAAACGTTTACGCGACTTGTCGAAATTTCGAGTCTAATTTCGATATGTTCTTCTAAAATTTGTCGATATGCAATTCTATTGTTTTTACGCCTTTAGGTTTATCACATAAACCTAAATTCCAAAACATTTATTGGATTTGCTTATCAAATAATCAACTTTATTTTTGATCTCACTTTTAACTTTTTAGCACATTTTAGTTCGTCGAACTTTTTGTCGCGTATTTTATTTTTTTTATCGTTATTTGATATTCCGTATCAAATAACCTATCATTATATATCAATTAAATATTTATCAAACTTCTCAAGTCCATAAACGAATCACTTTATAAACAATATACACATTACTTTTAAATAACATAACGTTTTATCGCAAAACGTTGAACTACCGCATTCGAACTCAATTCGTCAAACCGTCGAGCTATCAACTAAAGACCGAAACGTCTCTCCCCTTGAAGATTAGGGACTGTCCAAGAAGCCCCCAATGGACTGCCATCTCAGTCCAGCCGAAGCAGAGCTCAGCTCCGCTCACGGCGAAATTCTGCAGGTGGCAGAATTCTGCTTCGGTGGAGCAGAATTATGCTTCACCGTGGCATAATTTCTGCCACTGATGAGTAGAAATTTCTTGCTTACCGGAGCAAGGTTCAGCTGGCCGGAGACTTGCCAGAGATAAGGGCCAATTCTCACATCAAATTTACACGACACAATCCTCTTCCTCACCTCACAATCACACACAAACATCAAATTAACCATAGCTTACATCAATTGACCAAAAACCATATAAACCCAAACAAATTTTTAATCAATCAACCAAGCTTTAAATTAATTAGTCTAACTACTATACCTTTAGTTTGTGATGAAATTGCCTAAAGAATCTAGAGCTATGGTGAAGGATTCATATGGCTATGGTGGTGATGTTGGTTCGGCCTTGAGGGAGAAGAAGAAAGGGTTTTGTGTTTTTTTTCAATTTCTTTAGCTATCTTAAGAAAATGAGAGGAATGGATTTAATTAATCCCTTAATGCTAAGAATATGTCATCACTTTACTGGGTTAAAGGTCCATTTTAACTGAAACGTTAAACTGACGTGCTTAACTTTCAAAACGACTTTCCGACGTGATTTTCTCAATCAATTGCTTAATCTTTTTAAATAATAATAATCTTAGCTTTAAATTATTATTATTTCTTATTTTGCGTATTAATTCCATTCCGACTATATTTCTTAATTAATTTCTCTTTTCCCACCTACTTGACCAAAATTTCTCAATTTAGGTATGAAGCATGATCTAATTTGTCAGAAACTTTTTTGGCTTATTACATTCACCCCTCCTTATAATAAATTTGTACTCGAATTTAAATTTTTTGTCACATACCTGGGATAAACATATATGGATATCTCTGGCGCATACTCGTCTTCGTTTCCCATGTACATTCTTCTATATAATGGTTTCTCCAAAGAACCGTCACCATCAGAATTTCTTTGGTTCGCAACTTTCGTATTTGTGGATCAACAATCTCTATTGGTTCCTCTTCATATGATAATTCCTCATTTACCTCTATTGTTTGTGGCTAAATCACACGAGAGGGATCCGATACATACTTCCGAAGCATGGAAATATGAAACACAGGGTGAACATGTGACATATCTAATGGCAATTTGAGTTTATACGCAACTTTTCCAATGTGTTCTATGATTTAGTATGGACCAACATACTCTGGAGATAACTTCCCCTTCATTCTCAAGCGAACTACACCTTTCATAGGCGATACATTAAGGAAAACATAGTCTCGAACTTGAAATTCTATGTCTTTTCTCTTTGGAACTGCATAACTCTTTTGTCGACTAGAAGCAGTATTTAGACGTTGTCTAATTAATGGTATCTTCTCTAAGGTTATCAGAATAATTTCTGATCCCGTTAGCTTCCTTTTTCCTACCTCGTTCCAACAGATAGGGGATCTACATTTACGTCCATATAGAGCCTCATATGGAGCCATCTCAATGCTCGAGTGATAACTATTATTGTATGAGAACTCTATCAAAGGTAGGTACTCATCCCAACTACCTCCAAAATCAAACACACAAAGACGTAACATGTCTTCTAGTGTTTAAATTGTTCTCTCAGACTGCCCGTCGATCTGAGGATGGAAAGCAGTATTGAAATCTAACTGCGTTCTTAACGCTTCTTGCAGACTTGTCCAGAAACGACAGGTAAAAACTAAACCTCTATCAAAAAAAAATTGACACTGGAACTCCGTGTAAACTGACAATATTGTCGAATAAACACTTGTGCCATCTTTGCTGCTGAATACATCATTTTGATGGGTATAAAATGCGGTGACTTCGTCAAAAGATCTACGATCACCCATATAGAATCAAATCCTCTTTAAGTTCTAGGTAAACCGACAACAAAATCCATGGCGATCCTTTCCCATTTCCATTATGGAATAGGCAAAGGTTGCAGAAATCCATATCGTAGCTGATGTTCCAATTTGACTTGCTGACAAGTCGGGCACTTGGCTACAAATTCTGCAATATCCTTTTTCATTCCACTCTACCAATATTTTTTTTTAATATCTCGATAGATCTTTGTTGATCCTGGATGAACACTATATGTAGATCCATGGGTCTCTTCCATGATCTTTTTTCTTAAGTTCTCCAGATCCGGCACACACAATCTGGTGCAATATTTCAACATTCCATCTATAACTCTAAGATCTTGTATCTTTCCCTACTGAACTTCATTCATCAATCGTTTCAGTTGAGGGTCATCTACTTGTAGTTCCTTAATTCGATAAATCAACGTTGGTCGAATACTCAACTGAGATAATAGAATTCTAAGGTTTGAAACTTCAAATTTAACTCCTTGGCTAAACAACTTATGAACTTCTTTAACCAATGGTCTCCGCCACGTTATTGTAATGTGCGCAAGACTTCCTGCAGACTTTCTACTCAAAGCATCTGCAACTACATTCGCTTTTCCAAGATGGTATTGAATAGTATAGTCGTAGTCCTTTAACAGCTCTAACCATCTTTTATGTTGAAGGTTCAATTCACGTTGCTCAAAGATATACTTTAGAATCTTATGATCCGTGAATATCTCACACGTTACTCCATATAAATAATTTTGCCAAATCTTTAGAGAAAAAATTACCGCTGCTAACTCCAAATCGTGGGTTGGGTATTTCACTTCGCGTTTCTTCAATTGTCGAGAAGCATAAGCTATCACTCGACCATACTGCATATGGACACACCCTAATCCAATCCTTGAAGTATTACAATAAACTGTGAATCTGTCTGTTCCTTTGGGTAAAGCTAACACTAGTGTTGTTGTTAAGCACTCTTTTAGTTTTAAGAAACTGACTTCACACGTATCCGTCCAATCAAACTTTGCATTCTTTTGAGTTAACTTCGTCAAAGGTGCAGAGATCCTAAAAAAGTCATGCACCAACAGCCAGTAGTATCTTGCTACTCCTAGGAAACTACGGATCTCTATAACAGAATTAGGTCGTTTCCATTCTGATATAGCTTCAATCTTGTAATACCCCGTACATTTGATGTTGCCGGAATTAGCAATTTGTCCCTTTTCCGAAAACCCGAACTAATAGGAAAAAGGATATCAAAGTGATTGGATATTTTAATACCCCGTACTGTTAAAGTACCAAGTAATGTGCCACGAAGCATAAGTACGAGAACTTAATCAAGGACATCGGAATTAAGTTCGAGAAATAAGAATTTAGATCGAAGCGGGTCTATTAAAATTATCGTGAAATAATAAATTAAGTGGAATTTATTATTTGATAAATTGGAATTTAGCGGGACTAAGAAAAATAAATAAATTAAAATAAAATAAATGGTAAGTCCCGAGTTAATTTTACGATAAAGTTCGTAAAATAAATTTATGGATCAAAGATTAAATTTTATTGAAATTGGACGAAAGGACTTTAATTAAACGGGATTCGATTATCGGCAAAGAAAAAGGATATAAATAAATTATTTGGACCCGGATAAATAAATAATGCAACAAAATCCATTATTTATTGATAAGGAAACATCGTCAAGGTTCCGTTAATTGTAAAAAAAATTTGGAATTTAGTTGAAGCAATTGGAAGTTGGGGAGTTTAGTTGTAAGGAATGCTAACTTCAAGCATTGTATGTAAATTTTTCCCACCAAATGAATTTGATGAAGACACATCATAACACCCCACCTCTTCAATATTTATCTAGCAAAATAAGATTAGAAAGAGGGAAAAATAAATGAAACCCCAACTCTTCTCCATGAAGCTCCATCACCGCCATCATCATCTCTTCCTCTCCTTGTGCGCGGTGGACGACGGCGGCCATAACTCAACGATCCGACAACCGTTTTCGATGGTTCAAGCTCGGTTGGAAAGCCAACACATAGAGGAATATGGTAACCTCTTAATCTCTGAATTTGATCATGCTTTAGTTGGATTTTATTGAGTTTAAAGTGACTGAAAGTTGCTGCCCTGTTTTTGCTAAGTTTTAATTTGAGTTTTAAGTCATGATTTGAAGTTGTTTGTGAGTAATTCTTGGAACAAAGGGTTCGGTTATGAAAGAGTATCGAGCAAGCATGTCGGGGTGAGCGTGGGGGAGTCGGGACAGCAGCAAAATTGCTGCTGTACCAAGCAGCGAGCTGCTGCACAAGTGCAGCAGCAACACGCTTCAACTGCTGCAATATGCAGCAGTTTTGGTGCACTTCTGGACAGCCATGAGGGCTGTTTCACCCCTAGAAATAGACCCCCAATTATGATGTTTTATGCTCGGTTTATTATGGAATTGTTAGATGATGTTACATAGATAAAATATGGCTGTTTTGGTTTGAATTTTGATTGAGTTTGATGGTTGTTTTAAAAGATTGAAAATTGAGTGAAAAACAGAAAATGAATTTCCAGAATTGGGTATGATGAGGGGCTGACTTTGATGGCAAATTTGGACATAAAGGATATGTCGGTTTTAGTTCGAGTCTTAATGAAAAATGTAGACGGTGTTATAGAATATAAGAAAATCAAGTTTGTTTAGAATTTGTGTAGTCAGAAAAGATCGATTTTAATTGATTAAAGTAGTAGAAAATTTTATAAAAATCTGGAAATTTTATTTATCAAGCCATGAGGGCTGTTTTGAGGTTAAAAACGGACCTCGAACCGTAGTAATTTTAACACGAAAACAAATGAAGCATATAGACGGTATTGCATAGATTGATTTTGAGAAAATTAATTATAGTGTTGTTAAGATAGATTGAAAATTATTTAAGCTTGAAGTTTTATGGAAAATAAGAAAAATGCAGAAAATGGTTAAAGTTTAATAAGAAGCCAACTTTAGGATTTTATTCCGAACAAACGAAGCATCGAAACTAGTCGGTGTCTTCATGAAAGTTGTAGGTGGAAAAACGGAGTATAACTATGTCGAATTTGTTTTGAGTTTCGACGATGATACATGCTCTGTTTCTTACCTTGAAACAACAGCAAAAGTGGGGCTGTTTTGCAGCCAAAAACAATAATTGAGGATCCAACTTTAGAAAATTCTTGTGAACAAATCGTAAGTCGAAACTAGTTGAAGTCTTCACGACTTTTGTAGATGAGAGTATGGAGTTTATGAATATCAAATTTATTTCGAAAAATAATCGCTGTAAGTGCCCTGTTTCGAGGCCTGAAACAACAGCAATAGAGCTGTTTTTACAGCAATAAAAATGGCAGATTTGGAGTACCAACTTCAGGACCCATTTCCGACACCTTAGGACGATAATTTCAGTTTAGAATCTAAACGAAAGTTGTAGATGGGGTTAGGTACTATAAAGATGTCAAATTTGTTTGGAAGTCGGGCCATTTTAAATAAACATTTTAATAGTCCAAAGTCGGCTAATTAGCTAGTTTTGGGAAAACTAGTTTTAATTAACGAAATGTGAAGTCGTTAATTAACTGAGTTATAAATTGACGTTTCGAGCTAAGAAAAACTATAAATTATGGGATTATAATATTAAAACGTAATCAATTTATTCTGAGGTAAAATAAATTGATTTAGTCACAAAGTATTCTATAGTTAGAACACCTTTGGATTAGGATCCATTTTAACTACGATTCATTATCGTATTTTCGTAGACTCGGCGAGGCGACTACCAACGGAACACGGTACTTAAAGAACGCGATATGACCTTAGCTTTTGGATAGAAAACTGTGAGTTTTGCTATTTACTTTCGTATATTATCATTATAAGTTGTTATTTGGGTGGTAATCTATTAATTGCATTGCATATATATTATTACTTGGGTACTTCATGTGAATATTTTACTCATGATATGGCTTGGATACACTATTTGACGTATTGTTGTTATTTGTAAATTGTGATGTTTGCTTTAATGATCCGAGGAAACGAGCTACCTATTGGGCGTCAATAGGCTGTGTGATCACCAGTGTCCGGGTCAGTCATAGAATTAGTGTCATAGATGTTTGTATTTGAAAATGTTTGATATGAGCTCAATATACGTTAATCATGTTTGGGTATCGGAAAGGAGGATTATAATTTTTGTTAGATACGTGAGTAACTCGGTTGAACTATCTCGGGACCCGTATCTAGTGAGTAACTTGGTTGAACTATCTCGGGACTCACACCTTGGGGTTAAGCAGTGACATGATGTAACTCGGTTGAACTATCTCGGGACTATGTCACGTGGTAACGAGTAACTCGGTTGAACTATCTCGGGACCGAACCACTTGGATTAAAATGATTTGATATAATATTAATGGATACAATATGAGTAGGATACAGATAGGAAATAGTATGAATTTAAGATTAGGGTTTCATCGGATCAAATATTGTTGTTTGTTTTAATATATGTTTATGCAATTTATATTTATAATATCTTAAGTAAATGCGAACTCACTCAGCGTTGTCTGACCCCCCAATAGTGTTATGTTTCAGGTGTATAGTATCGAATGTAACGGACTTCTATCCTTGTTCCAGAAGTTCGCGAGTACAGAAAGAAGGAACCAATCAGTAGTGCTGCAGTAGTCGAGTTCTAGAGTGTAATTATGTTTTGTCAAACGGTTTTAAATGTTTTGTTTATACTCTGATATGTATAAAGGCTTTAGACTGTGCTTTTAAACCGTTTACATATATGTGAGAAACAGGGCTTTGCTTGATATGAGATATCGTTTTGTAAGACCCTGATTTCTAAAGATCGTCTTGTATCGTTTAAAGAAGTTTTATAAAAAAAAACATTTTGAGAATGTTTCGCGAAAAAAATTTATAGTGATTTCTAGGCTTGCTACGGGTTTCGGAGCTACCACTCCCATTCCCTAGCGCCGGTCGCGGCCCTCGATTTTGGGTCGTGACAGATATGCAAGACCCGAGTAGGTCGGTATTAAGAATTCTACTACAGAAAGTTTGATATTAGAATTCATAGATGTTTGTATTTGAAAATGTTTGATATGAGCTCAATATACGCTAATCATGTTTGGGTATCGGAAAGGAGGATTATAATTTTTGTTAGATACGTGAGTAACTCGGTTGAACTATCTTGGGACCCGTATCTAGTGAGTAACTCGGTTGAACTATCTCGGGACTCACACCTTGGGGTTAAGCAGTGACATGATGTAACTCGGTTGAACTATCTCGGGACCGAACCACTTGGATTAAAATGATTTGATATAATATTAATGGATACAATATGAGTAGGATACAGATAGGAAATAGTATGAATTTAAGATTATGGTTTCATCGGATCAAATATTGTTGTTTGTTTTAATATATGTTTATGCAATTTATATTTATAATATCTTAAGTAAATGCGAACTCACTCAGCGTTGTCTGACCCCCCAATAGTGTTATGTTTCAGGTGTATAGTTTCGAATGTAACGGACTTCTATCCTTGTTCCATAAGTCCGCGAGTACAGAAAGAAGGAACCAATCAGTAGTGCTGCAGTAGTCGAGTCCTAGAGTGTAATTATGTTTTGTCAAACGGTTTTAAATGTTTTGTTTATACTCTGATATGTATAAAGGCTTTAGACTGCGCTTTTAAACCGTTTACATATATGTGAGAAACAGGGCATTGCTTGATATGAGATATCTCTTTGTAAGACCCTGATTTCTAAAGATCGTCTTGTATCGTTTAAAGAAGTTTTATAAAAAAAAACATTTTGAGAATGTTTCGCGAAAAAAAATTATAGTGATTTCTAGGCTTGCTACGGGTTTCGGAGCTACCACTCCCATTCCCTAGCGCCGGTCGCGGCCCTCGATTTTGGGTCGTGACAAAGGTGGTATCAGAGCAATGGTTAGATTCATAGGTCATTGCTTATAGGTGATCATCTATACCTAGGTTTGACATTGTCACTAGGTTAAGATAGGAACTACTGCAGCTATAGGATTCGAGTCATGTCATTGATAAGTTCTTGTTTGTTTTCAAATCTTCTAACTCTCCTTGATAGGATGCGAGTCCATATGATCGATTGCTTTTTCAAACGTTGTTTTTTTAAATAGAATATGTGTATGCGATAAGGACGCGTGTTTCATTTATGATAGAGTATGCATACGCAATGTGAATACGGAGAAGGACATGTGACAAATGGACTCTCACAAGCATGTATGGGCAAGAGGAGGCTCAGCCATATGTATTGGTCCTCGTATGCCTTGTCCTATCACATTTCTTTTAGTAGCTATGGTTTGGCCAATAAGGCAAGCCATTATGGCATAGATGTATCGTATCAGATATAGATTGTTATCGAATAGACGATGCACTAGGAAGAATGAGAACCTAGGTGCATAACCTAAGATATTCCTTTAGGAAGGAAATAAAACGTAGAGAACATACATTGAAAGAGTTCGACATACTCTACAAAATGTCAAATATGCACAAATAACCTTAGCTATGCCCTGAACATAGCTTGATAGTATGTGATAGAAAGATAGAGAACGAGAATAAAATACACCAATAAGACAGATAAAAAGCCATATAAAGAAAAGTTAAAATGTCACAGAAGTTCCGATCTGAGTTGACTTATGGTGTTTACAAAAGAAATAAAGTTTTAAGATTTACTTTAAAAGTATAATTGTGCACAGACCCAACATGTAGTATGCCATAGGAAGCATGAAAGACATGATTGAAAACACATTGCAGTATCAGCATATATGTATAAATATTTTGATATAAAACCATAATTTTACTCTGCATCATGCATTCACTGATACGAGCAATTCAAAGAATTTTAAATAGCAACTCTTTAGTGATGAGAGGTGTCATCACTCTGATGCGCAATTATACTAAAGGTTTTGAAACTATATGATTGAAATTGTATTTGATTTGAAAAGAAATTGTTTTGAAAGTCCCGCGGGCAAAGTCAAATTGATTTGAAACGTAAGAAAACCAGATGGAATTTCCTGTGACACCAATATATAAACTTTAATAAAGAGCAATAACAAATATAAAAGATTGTACAAAGATAGTTTAATGGTGAACATAGTTCACACCTCATAGGTAGAACCTATGAAAGTAAGAATCGTATAAGGCAAGTAAGCCACCTCAAGAGTAAGAGGTGCAGTGATGATCAAAAATAACGACATCGGGATATATGATCGATATGGATAATAAACACGATGGTGTGAACTCATGGTACGCGAGTATATAAGCTCTAAAGGAAAACAAGGATATATACCGATAAATCTTAGAGGAAGCAAATAAAGAAAGAAGTCTTTAAGGCTAGTAAGCTATATAGGCATCAAGGGATGTAAGGAAATAGGAAGGAAGGACTCAACAAAGGGGTTGAGCTATAACACGAAGATGTTATCGGACAGCTCGAAACAAAAGGCAATAAAAAAGGACACCCATAAAAGCTTGAACTAAGATACCTACAAAGAGCCATTCAAGTGTAAGGATGTATAAGAATTAAAAAATAATGGACGAAGAATATGAAGAGATCGATTAAGTTAATCGACATAGATAAGACTTAAACAACCTACGTATATTGTGTGACACTCGATAAAGGTAATCGAGGGATGGAATTAAAGACGTTATATAGAAAATAACAAGAAGATAAAAGGAATCGACTTCTATGTAGTCATAGACACACGGTGTCAAGAAGGATAGAGCTGATCTAAGTATAAGATCAACCTTACTAGTAGATGAGATGTCGGTAGGAAGATGAGAATTAGATATGCACAAGACCAAGGGTACAACCTGTCGATGAACACAAAAGAGTAACCTCCAACTCTTATAGATAGTAGAGGTGGGAGATATTAAAGAAAGAAGTACACGATGATCGCAAAACGTATTAGACGATCGCGAGGTATAATAAGACAAAGATAAGAACTTCACCGGACGATGGTAAAATATTACAAGTCCTAAATTCACTAAGATTGAAGGATCTAGAGCTACGATATATCGTGGATAAGGACTCGATTCATATCGAGTAATGCCAGGCGGGCATTCCACTTCATGAGATTCATGAAACTATGAAGTGCATGATTATTAGTGAAGGAAAAGAAATTCCTAACCACCATAAGACATGAATAAGAGTGTTGGACGAAAGGCCGTATAAATCGAACTATAAAGACAATAGTTAGTAAATGAATATTAAGGGGTATCGCAACAGAAGAGAAAGAGGAGAAGGTAAACATGTACGTGATTAAATACATGGAGGAAAGAAATGCCAAGAAAGACGACGTCGGATGTCGATAAGCTCAAAAGTTAATAAGAAGCGGGAATGGAACAGAAGCTCATTAAAGAATAGTACAACTTAATGAATAAGAGCTAGGACTAAAATTAAGGTCTTGAGAAACAAGCGAAAGAGAATCGATAGTACTATTATGGAATGATAGTTTTTGACGAATATTGAGAGAAGCAAAGCACTAAAGGATATGAGACAAGAAAAGACTTTAGTTCGGGATAAGGAATAGACGTTAAGTAACAATACATCATAAAATAAGAAATATATGGAAGAATGAGCTTCGAGATGAGGTAAAGGATGTTGTGAACTATACGAATACCAGTTTCGTTCAGTGAAGAAACGCTTCTGAATAAGCAATTTGGACAGCCAAATTAAGCTAGATAAGCAAGATTTTGGACAAGTTTAAGATAACTTGAAATAGTAAGTCACTCAATTGGATTGGTTAATTAATCAAATAGTGCTTTAATTAATACTAAGAATAGTTGAAGAAAAGTTCAAAATTGAAAGTCAAAGTTGATATCAACAAGAAAAGTCCAAAATTGGCATTAAGAACGATACTACCCTTATGGTATTAAGGAGCAAACGACAAATAAAGATTGACGAATACCAACGTTAAGAAGTGAAAAGATGTGAACCTATCAAGGCAAGAAGTTGATAGACGATGAGATTAACATCTCAATGAGAATTGTATAAGGAGCAGCTACGTGCGAACGAAGGACGTTCGTGAAGAGATTAGTCATCTCTTTTATAACAGACATTAAGCATCACCATACGATTAAGTATGATACAGAAGGACGTAAGGACAAGACCAACTATCTTTAAGGATGTTAGCAATTATCGTAAAATAAATCAAACACTTGATAATAAAGACGAGTAACTAGAAAACCGTCAAGAAATGACGATGTAAGAAACTTTAAGGAACACAATGGATTACAAAGGCGAAGTTATTATAACTTTATGATCTGGGTAACGATAGTATAAAAAGTAAGACTTTAAGTCTTTATAAGAAGCAATAAGAATTGCTAAGAAGTGTAATACTAGATGGATAAGAGTATTACTATAATTATGAAAATTCGAGGACGAATTTTTATAAGGGGGGAAGAATGTAATACCCCGTATTTTTAAAGTACCAAGTAATGTGCCACGAAGCATAAGTACGAGAACTTAATCAAGGACATCGGAATTAAGTTCGAGAAATAAGAATTTAGATCGAAGCGGGTCTATTAAAATTATCGTGAAATAATAAATTAAGTGGAATTTATTATTTGATAAATTGGAATTTAGCGGGACTAAGAAAAATAAATAAATTAAAATAAAATAAATGGTAAGTCCCGAGTTAATTTTACGATAAAATTCGTAAAATAAATTTATGGATCAAAGATTAAATTTTATTGAAATTGGACGAAAGGACTTTAATTAAACGGGATTCGATTATCGGCAAAGGAAAAGGATATAAATAAATTATTTGGACCCGGATAAATAAATAATGCGACAAAATCCATTATTTATTGATAAGGAAACATCGTCAAGGTTCCGTTAATTGTAAAAAGAATTTGGAATTTAGTTGAAGCAATTGGAAGTTGGGGAGTTTAGTTGTAAGGAATGCTAACTTCAAGCATTGTATGTAAATTTTTCCCACCAAATGAATTTGATGAAGACACATCATAACACTCCACCTCTTCAATATTTATCTAGCAAAATAAGATTAGAAAGAGGGAAAAATAAATGAAACCCCAACTCTTCTCCATGAAGCTCCATCACCGCCATCATCATCTCTTCCTCTCCTTGTGCGCGGTGGACGACGGCGGCCATAACTCAACGATCCGACAACCGTTTTCGATGGTTCAAGCTCGGTTGGAAAGCCAACACATAGAGGAATATGGTAACCTCTTAATCTCTGAATTTGATCATGTTTTAGTTGGATTTTATTGAGTTTAAAGTGACTGAAAGTTGCTGCCCTGTTTTTGCTAAGTTTTAATTTGAGTTTTAAGTCATGATTTGAAGTTGTTTGTGAGTAATTCTTGGAACAAAGGGTTCGGTTATGAAAGAGTATCGAGCAAGCATGTCAGGGTGAGCGTGGGGGAGTCGGGACAGCAGAAAAATTGCTGCTGTACCAAGCAGCGAGCTGCTGCACAAGTGCAGCAGCAACACGCTGCAACTGCTGCAATATGCAGCAGTTTTGGTGCACTTCTGGACAGCCATGAGGGCTGTTTCACCCCTAGAAATAGACCCCAAATTATGATGTTTTATGCTCGGTTTGTTATGGAATTGTTAGATGATGTTACATAGATAAAATATGGCTGTTTTGGTTTGAATTTTGATTGAGTTTGATGGTTGTTTTAAAAGATTGAAAATTGAGTGAAAAACAGAAAATGAATTTCCAGAATTGGGTATGATGAGGGGCTGACTTTGAGGGCAAATTTGGACATAAAGGATATGTCGGTTTTAGTTCGAGTCTTGATGAAAAATGTAGACGGTGTTATAGAATATAAGAAAATCAAGTTTGTTTAGAATTTGTGTAGTCAGAAAAGATCGATTTCAATTGATTGAAGTAGTAGAAAAGTTAATAAAAATCTGGAAATTTTATTTATCAAGCCATGAGGGCTGTTTTGAGGTTAAAAACGGACCTCGAACCGTAGTAA
This sequence comes from Mercurialis annua, assembly GCF_937616625.2. NCBI lineage: Eukaryota > Viridiplantae > Streptophyta > Magnoliopsida > Malpighiales > Euphorbiaceae > Mercurialis > Mercurialis annua. Next base: position 13,570,881 of record NC_065577.1, on the reverse strand, counting down.
TTTTAACACGAAAACAAATGAAGCACATAGACGGTATTGCATAGATTGATTTTGAGAAAATTAATTATAGTGTTGTTAAGATAGATTGAAAATTATTTAAGCTTGAAGTTTTATGGAAAATAAGAAAAATGCAGAAAATGGTTAAAGTTTAATAAGAAGCCAACTTTAGGATTTTATTCCGAACAAACGAAGCATCGAAACTAGTCGGTGTCTTCTTGAAAGTTGTAGGTGGGAATACGGAGTATAACTATGTCGAATTTGTTTTGAGTTTCGACGATGATACATGCTCTGTTTCTGACCTTGAAACAACAGCAAAAGTGGGGCTGTTTTGCAGCCAAAAACAATAATTGAGGATCCAACTTTAGAAAATTCTTGTGAACAAATCGTAAGTCGAAACTAGTTGAAGTCTTCACAACTTTTGTAGATGAGAGTATGGAGTTTATGAATATCAAATTTATTTCGAAAAATAATCTCTGTAAGTGCCCTGTTTCGAGGCCTGAAACAACAGCAATAGAGCTGTTTTTACAGCAATAAAAATGGCAGATTTGGAGTACCAACTTCAGGACCCATTTCCGACACCTTAGGACGATAATTTCAGTTTAGAATTTAAATGAAAGTTGTAGATGGGGTTAGGTACTATAAAGATGTCAAATTTGTTTGGAAGTCGGGCCATTTTAAATAAACATTTTAATAGTCCAAAGTCGGCTAATTAGCTAGTTTTGGGAAAACTAGTTTTAATTAATGAAATGTGAAGTCGTTAATTAATTGAGTTATAAATTGACGTTTCGAGCTAAGAAAAACTATAAATATGGGATTATAATATTAAAACGTAATCAATTTATTCTGAGGCAAAATAAATTGATTTAGTCACAAAGTATTCTATAGTTAGAACACCTTTGGATTAGGATCCATTTTAACTACGATTCATTATCGTATTTTCGTAGACTCGGCGAGGCGACTACCAACGAAACACAGTACTTAAAGAACGCGATATGACCTTAGCTTTTGGATAGAAAACTGTGAGTTTTGCTATTTACTTTCGTATATTATCATTATAAGTTGTTATTTGTGTGGTAATCTATTAATTGCATTGCATATATATTATTACTTGGGTACTTCATGTGAATATTTTACTCATGATATGGCTTGGATACACTATTTGACGTATTGTTGTTATTTGTAAATTGTGATGTTTGCTTTAATGATCTGAGGAAACGAGCTACCTATTGGGCGTCAATAGGCTGTGTGATCACCAGTGTCCGGGTCAGTCATAGAATTAGTGTCATAGATGTTTGTATTTGAAAATGTTTGATATGAGCTCAATATACGTTAATCATGTTTGGGTATCGGAAAGGAGGATTATAATTTTTGTTAGATACGTGAGTAACTCGGTTGAACTATCTCGGGACCCGTATCTAGTGAGTAACTCGGTTGAACTATCTCGGGACTCACACCTTGGGGTTAAGCAGTGACATGATGTAACTCGGTTGAACTATCTCGGGACTATGTCACGTGGTAACGAGTAACTCGGTTGAACTATCTCGGGACCGAACCACTTGGATTAAAATGATTTGATATAATATTAATGGATACAATATGATTAGGATACAGATAGGAAATAGTATGAATTTAAGATTAGGGTTTCATCGGATCAAATATTGTTGTTTGTTTTAATATATGTTTATGCAATTTATATTTATAATATCTTAAGTAAATGCGAACTCACTCAGCGTTGTCTGACCCCCCAATAGTGTTATGTTTCAGGTGTATAGTATCGAATGTAACAGACTTCTATCCTTGTTCCAGAAGTTCGCGAGTACAGAAAGAAGGAACCAATCAGTAGTGCTGCAGTAGTCGAGTCCTAGAGTGTAATTATGTTTTGTCAAACGGTTTTAAATGTTTTGTTTATACTCTGATATGTATAAAGGCTTTAGACTGCGCTTTTAAACCGTTTACATATATGTGAGAAACAGGGCTTTGCTTGATATGAGATATCGCTTTGTAAGACCCTGATTTCTAAAGATCGTCTTGTATCGTTTAAAGAAGTTTTATAAAAAAAAACATTTTGAGAATGTTTCGCGAAAAAAATTTATAGTGATTTCTAGGCTTGCTACGGGTTTCGGAGCTACCACTCCCATTCCCTAGCGCCGGTCGCGGCCCTCGATTTTGGGTCGTGACAGATATGCAAGACCCGAGTAGGTCGGTATTAAGAATTCTACTACAGAAAGTTTGATATTAGAATTCATTTAAAGGATAAAATTTGGGACAAAAAGGAAGGGTAAGAAAAGTGATAAAAATAAGGTATAGGTCCCAAATTGGTAAATAATAAATTAAATCTCGGGAATTGCAATTAAAATATTATCGACGTAAATTAGTGATAATGAGTTAGTATTATTTATTTGGATATAAATAATACATACGTAATTGAGTTAAAGTGAGTAATTGACCATTTGGTTAAAAGGATAAGTTCGAAAGAGAAAAGGTTTAAGTTAAGGAAATAAAGGACTAAAGTAGCTATTTAACCAACATATATAAACAAAACCATATGAACTAAGTCAAGAATAAGAAGAAGAATCATAGAAGAAGTGACAATCGATAGGGTTTCGCTGTTTCTCGTCCGAATCGCGCGTTCTTGGTGGCGATCTCTCCGGAGCTTCAAAACAAGGTAAGATCGAGTTGTTGGCTTAGGATTTTGAAGGTTTTAGGGCTATTTTTTTTATGCTGTTGCGATTTGGATCGAACTTACGTAAAACACGTTGAAATCATTGTTTTTGAGCGTTTCTGAGTTGGGTTTTGAGGTATATGTGTATATAAGCATGTCAGAATGAGTTTGGATGAAATTTTGGTTGCAATACGTACTGTCAGGGGCCGGAAATGTTGCCTTACATCGTGAGAAGTTATTTCATGATGTGAGACAAGGTCTCGCGACGCGAGGCCAAGTCTCGTGACGCGAGACAGGCTCTCATGTCGTGAGACCCTCTCTCACGATGTGGGAGAGTCTATGCACAATATGCCTAGCCACCGATGACCCGTACTTGTCGTGTCGAGGCCTGACACGACATACCCCAACCCGAAAACGTTCTGTGGACTTCGAAAACGTAAGAAACGATCGTCGAGCGTGACTATTCGAGTTAGGGTTTCTGAGTAATGTTTCAAACGAAGTTTAAGTGATTAGTCAAATACCTCGAACGGTATTAAACACGTATAAAACATTGGTTAAAGGTTAACGAGTTTACGAATTGTTTTAAAAAGTAAAATGGGAATACCTAAATCTATAACCTAGGGTTTTAGGTTTACGAGGTTCACGTTTATATACTAAACATGTATTTGATTTGAATATGTATAATACGTATCGGCGAGCTACGAGGTAGACATTTTGGGATTAGCCGAGTTTGATCAGCATATCGAGTACTTTGTAGATTGGATAGCGGTCCATGTGAGTTACATTTTACATTCTTGTATTATTCGTAATAGATATTTGATATTTTATAAATAGTATTATCGCATACATCGCATATTATATGATTTGAATTGTATATTATATCACTGATTAATTATTTAAAGTATAAGAATCTAGTGTGCGATCCGAGTGAACAACTACCTATTGGGTGTCAATAGGTTGTGTGATCACCAGTGTCGGGTAAGTCTTAGCAAGTAGAATTACACTAACTTATTTGTGATTGCGATACGAGGTCAGCATGGTTGAACTATCCCGTTGCCTGTATCTAGTAAGTCGCCATGGTTGTACTATCCTAGGACTCCGCTGTATTGTTGGACTTAAGATGGTATGAGGCATAATGGTTTAACTATCCCAATGCCCGACTAGATAGTGGTTGACATGGTTGAACTATCCCGTAACCTACCATCAGGATTAATAGATTGTATTTGTTATGAATATGCTTAGTTCAGGATTGTTTATAAGATTAGGGTTTCGATCAGATCAAATGCTTGGTTCATATTTTATATCTTATAAATGATTGTTTAAAATGCGATGTTATTTTTATAATACCGTTAGTAATTTGTAATCTCACTCAGCATAGTCTGACCCGTTGTTTTTAAACATTTCAGGTGCTTAGTGTTTGGACTTGGCTAGAGTCCACCCTTTTTGGGTCCGGAAGTCGTCAGTCGTGTGTATAGTTACTGACTTACGTAGAGCTGTAGTAGTGGTCTTGTGTTGACAGAGACGTGGCCTTGACAGCAGTGAATAGTGTTTGTGTTTTACTTGTTGTCTTTGTTTATACTTTTTTGTAGGCTACATTTGTAGTGTTTTGCTCACGGCACTAGTTTCTGGTGATATGTATTAGATACACTAGTATGTATATAGTATCGTGGGGCCAATACATACGTGGTACGGAAGTTAGAGCCCATATGGTTGATAGAATGACTAGTGTAAATATTTGTATATATGTTATGTGTTTGCTTCCGTGTGTTAATTAAGTTGCTAAAAAGTTTTTGCGGTTTTAGGTTTGCTATGGGTTTTGGAGCTACCACTCCCATTCCCTAGCGCCGATTTCGGCTCAATAATTTGGGTCGTGAGAGATCTTCTTTGGATCGACCATAATACCATATTGAGACACAACGTTCCCAAAAAATGCCACTTATATTAGCCAGAATTCGCATTTGGAAAACTTGGCATAGAGCTGATGCGCTCATAGTACTAGAAGTACTAATAGTAGATGATGCGCGTTCTCTTCTTACGTGCAAATATGTCAAAATATCATCGATAAATACGATCAAGAACTAATCCAAGAATGTCTTAAACACTCTATTCATCAAGTCCATGAAAGCTGCTGGTGCATTTGTCACTCGAAATGACATCGCCAGAAACTCGTCATGTCCATAGCGAGTTCTGAAAGCACTTTTCGAAATATCACTATTTCGAATCGTTAACTGATGATAGCCTGATCTAAGATCAACCTTAGAAAAGCACTTTGCTCCTTGCAATTTTATCGAACTGATCATCGATCCTTGGCAGTGGATACTTGTTCTTGAACGTCACTTTATTAAGCTGACGATAATATATGCATAGCCGAAGTGATCCATCTTTCTTCTTAACAAACAATACTGGCGCACCACATGGGGAAATAATTGGTCTAATAAATCCATGATCAAGAAACTCTTCCAGTTGATCCTTGAGTTCTTTTATTTCCGCTAGCGCAATCCGGTATAGGTGTATATATATTGACTTTGTATCAGGAGTCATCTCGATTCAAAACTCTATCTCTCGTTCTGGTGGTAATCCAGGCGATTCCTCTAGAAAAACATCCGGATACTCCGTTACCACCGTTACATCCTGCACTCCTACACTTTTTCTTTTGTACATCCTTTATAATGGACAAAAATCCTCGACATCCCTTCTTTGACATCTTACACGCTTTAATGGCCGGAATAATACTCACATGAGATTCCAATTTCTCACCTTGGATTGAAATAGATTCAACTCCAGGTGGACTAAATACTCCTATTTTCTTGCGACAATCCACATTGGCATAGTGTTGAGCTATCCAATCCATTCCCAATATAACGTCGAAAGTTAATACCTCTAGTAATATTAAGTCAGCATGTAACTCTCGTCCTTGTACACTCACATGGCAAGAGGAATAAACTATGCTAACTTCTATAATTTCGCCTACCGGGGTAGCTACTAATAATGAGTTGTGTAAATAAACGGGCTGTCTTCCCAATTTAATCAGAAAACTAGGCGAACCAAATAAATGCGTAGCACCTGGATCAAATTTATACTAACGCATCTTGAGAAGCGATAAGGAATGAAACTTACGCAAAAGTATTGGAAGCCTGAGCTTCCTGAGGATTCAACGCGAAAACTCTGGCTTGACCTCCACCAGCCTATAAAGTCCGACAAGTTCCACATCCTCCGCCATTCCTTCCTCCTCGATTTCGATAACCTTGGCCTCTCTGGCAAGTAAATGTACTCCCTGTCTAACCATATCCAAACGTTGCCTGATACATAGGTCTTTGTTGCTAGTAGGATGGTTGTACAACCTTAGTCATGGAGGCTTGATTCACTTGCCTCGGACAATATCTAGCAAAGTGACACTGTTGCCCACAATTGAAACAGGCTCCCGAACCAAAATGGCATACTCCATAATGTCTCTTATTGCAGGTCTGACAAAGGCGTGTTTCAACTCTTGTACCACCCATTGTACTAGCACCAAACTTTCTAGTTCGGCTACCATGTCTGCCTCTCTTACGTTTCCGATTACGTTGGGGTTCAGGAAAATTCCTAGCATAAGATTGTACTGGAGTACTTTGTACTACTTGCACATGCTCACTTCTGGCTGGCACTTGACCAGAAGGATCTGGAAGTCGTCCGAATTGAATCAGGGAAGTCTCGATCTGTCAAGCACTGTCTATCAGTTGAACCAAATCCATGTACATATATGACATCAAACTCACAAAGTCGGGTCCTAAACCCTTCACAAATCTTGTTGATAACACACCAAATAAACCCACCTCAAAATAAGGAAATATCAAGAGAAACAATCATAAACTGAATCAGGCAGGACATCTGCACATGCTTATCTAATCAGAAATAGATGTAAACGAAACCCACAAACACACTCGAACAAACCAACCATAACAATAGAGACCGACGAAGTAACTGCTCGGTTTTACCGAGTAGAACCTCCCTAATTAGGCGACACATTAACGGAAAGTACATTGATAATCGCCTAATAATCATGCACAAACAAAGAGAAAAAACAGATTATTGTCGGGATAAACAAACATATCACTATCAAACATTAGAAAAGTAGGGGATAGTATAAAAGGCCTAAGAAAAGTAGGTGAAAAGGTTAAATCTCTTTTTCTCTCAACTCTTAACTGCTTTCATTTCTCACTTCCTTGTCTCTCTAAAACAGCTATTGACTTGACCGTCAGAGAGGTTTGTCGGAATTCCCTCCCGACACCCTTCTAACGGTTGTGTTGTGGTTTTTAGGTACCTCCCTGAAGACATTCCGGACCCCAGACTGCCTAGGTAATTCGCAAGTTATCATTTGGCGCCGTCTGTAGGAAAGAAAGTAAGAAAGTTTCCCCCTTTCTATCTCACCGACGGTCGGTGGAAAATTAGTAGAGTAGAAGACGACGACCGTCTCACGAAAGAAACAGACACCCAAAACAATACAGCTGGAGATGGGCTCAATGCCCCGGGATGCAGGGGCACCGACGATAGTTCATCTTGCCCGGTAACGACAGGTGGCGGCACCCACCTACGCACAACCTTCAAAGTTACCATTCACTATCACAAGGGCATATGCCCTTCTCGAGATCTATCCCATCGACCTCATTTTTCAGACCCCCACCGCAGATGCCCCAAAAAATTTCCATTCGGCATGGCATAGCGCCCTCCAACCCGAGATTCACTCCGGTGATCACTCTTACCGCCTCGGCAACATTTGTAACTGAGACCCAAAACTTCACTCCGGCATAAATACAAGAATACATTGAGTTCCACGCTCGGCAACTAGCATTCCTACAACACATTCAACAAGGCCATGCTCGGCCCCCAGCTCCTACCACATCCCGGGGAAATATCACCACACCACCATATGTGCTTACGGCACCCCTCACCCCTAGAATTTTATCAGGGGCAAGCTGCATTCAACGCATCTCCTGACGGTGCAACCCCAAAAAAGAATTAGCCAGAAAATCAGATCCCATGAAACGAATACATGAATCAAAGTGGCCGCAAAACACCTGAAGAAGCAAGAAAAACACCCAAAATAGAAGAAATTGAGGAGAGCGTGCATAGCTCAGGCACTGGATCCGACCAAAGAAAAGACTTGGAACAAGAAATAACAGAAAGGGTACGAACCAAGATGAAGAAGTTCAAAAGAAAAGAACAGAGGAAGGCAAGCTACCTCAAGATCGGAAACCCATTGGCAGCAGAAATTTGAGATAAACTTTTCCCTTTAAACTACAAAATGCCGACACTAGACCACTATAGTGGAAGCAGTGACCCAACAACCCACTTGACTTGTTTTCAAGTAACCATGATGGTCTATTGCTTATCCGAGGAAGCCAAATGAAAGATTTTTTCAACCATCCTTAAAGGGTCGGCCGCGATCTGGTACCAAAGTCTGAAAAAAGGATCAATTTACAGTTTTGATGAATTAGCGGAGGCTTTCCGAACTCACTTCCCGCCGAGTATACAGAGGAGGAAAACGTCCAGTGATCTCAAGATATGCTACCAAAAACCGGTAGAAAGTTTGAAAAATTTTGTGACCAGGTTCAACAAAGAAGGCATACTAGTAGAACACCTGAACAATGACACAACCATAGACGCCATGAAAGACAATACCACCATGAATACATTCTGAGACAGCCTGATAACAAACCCGTTGGAAACTTACCCCCAACTGATGAACCGAGCATGGAATTTCTTAAATCTAGACGAAGAACGCATAAGAAGGACTGCCAACTCGGTCGCACAGTCAAGTGCGGCGAGGCCATCCTTCACCCAGAACAATAGGCAGGATAGGTTCCAACCTAGAGAGCAGAGACCATCGGAACCATTCCGAGCAGAAAGCCACAGACCAGTTAGAATAGAAGATCAGGACTACATTCCCCTTAACACACCGAGATCGCACATTTTGATGTGGATCCAAAACAACAACAAACCAGTGCGCTACCAACCAAAGTTGCAATACGAAGGGGACATGAAGAAATATTGTTAATTTCATGATGGAGATGGACATGTCATCTACGAATGTGGAAGTCTAAAGAAAGAAACTGACATATTGGTGCAAGTTGGGCGCCTAAAAGACTTCGTGGCACAAAGTAAAAGTTATAACCCAGGAGGAATTAACCGAGGAGAACAATGAGATAAGAGAAAAGAGGGGCCACCATCGAAGAATTAAAACGTGTCAGGGGTAATCAATACGATATCAGGAGGCATGGCTGACCCCGAGTGTAAGCGTGGTCGGCGGAAAAGACAAAAGATGGTGATGAATATAGCAGTAACAACACCCCTACCCGAGGTCAGTTTCGGCCCAACAGATGGCGAGGGTGTAGATTTCCCACATCAGGATCCCCTGGTTTATATCAGATCTATTAGAAAAATTCTGGGTAATGATGCAGTTGGTAGATGAAGGAAGCTCGGTAAATCTCATCACAAAAGAGGCATACCTCGGAATAGGATGCTAAGTGCTAAACCTAAAACCGGTCAGAACACCCATGGTCGTCCTGGGTGGAACTCCGATACTAGCAGAAGGTGTAGCCGAATTAACAGTTGAGTTGGGGAAGAAAAACGGAACACCAGATGGAGGCCTAGTTGACATTATTAAAAAATGCAAGTCATTGTTCATGGTAATAGACATGGCACTTGCCTACAATGTCATTCTATGCAGACCGATGCTATACAACACAGGAGCAGTTACATGTATCAAATACCTGGCAATGAAAATTCCCACCGAGAAGGGTGTGGTAACAATCAGAGGGAGGCAAGACATAGCCAAAATGTGCTACTTAGTGTCAATGAAGGGTGTGTCTAAAACACCATCAATAGAGACAATGGAGATACCAGACTCAGATGAAGGGAAACTTGAGCAACATGGGAAGTCAGAAAAGGTAGACCTAGCAGGGGTGAACCCGAGATCGGTTATGATAAGCGCAGAATTGCCAAGAGCTATAAAAGACGAGATAAGCAGCATGCTAATCAGAAACGAGGTGGAATTCGTTAACACACTGGGAGAAATAGAGAGAGTGGATCCAGCTATCATCTCACATAAGCTATATGTAGACGCAACCTACAAACCGATCAAATAGAAGAAGAGAGCTTTTGTAGTTAACAGGCAAATTGCCATCAGAACCGAGGTAGACAAGCTATTGGCTGCTGGATTCATCAGAAGAGTATCCTACCCGGAACGGCTATCAAATGTAGTTCTCATAAGAAAGCCGAACGGGAAGTGGAGACTGTGTATAAATTTCACAGATCTTAACCGGGCATGCCCTAAAGACAGCTACCCCCTACCAAACATCGACCAATTAGTCAGCTCAACAAGCGGTTATGAAGTCAATTCATTCATAGACGCGGCACAAGGGTACTACCAGGTACCTATGCACAAAGACAATAAGGAGAAAACAAGCTTTGTAACCAACAGAGGAACACACTGTTACAAAAAAATGCCTCTCGGCCTGAAGAATGCTGGGGTCACATACCAACGATTAATGAACTTTGTGTTTAAAGACCAAATCGGTCGAAATATGAAAGTTTATGTGGATGACATCATCGTCAAATCAAAAAAGGTATAAGATCATGCAAAGAACCTGGAAGAAGTATTTGAAAAGCTCAAGAAGTACAAGCTCAAGCTGAATCCAAACAAGTGTGCTTTCGGGGGTCCCAGCAGGAAAGTTCTTAGGTTACCTCATCTCTCAGAAAGGCATCGAAGTAAACCCAAAACACAAAAGCAATTATAGACATGAAGGCTCATAGGACAGTGCTCTCGAACGATTTGTGTCAAACTCAGCCGAGAGATTCCTCCCATTCTTCAAAACTCTAAGAAATATGAAGAACTTTGAGTGGAATGAAGAATGCCAAAAATCTTTTGACGAGCTCAAGAAGTTTCTAAGCTCACCTCTTATGCTTGGCCGACCATAAGCATGAGAAATTCTATACTTATACTTAAGCATTACTAATGAAACAGTAGCCTCGCTACTTGTCAAAGAAAAGGAGGGAGACAAATAACCGGTGTACTATACAAGCAAAGTCTTAAAAGGTCCCGAGCTCAGGTATAGAAAAATTGAGAAATTTTCATTCGCACTCATCCTAACTCTGGATAAGCTGGAATGATATTTTCAAGCTCACACGGTAGTGGTCCGAACGAATCAGCCACTCAAAAAAGCCTTAGGGAGACCAGAAAATTCAGGAAGAGCGATCAATTGGTCGATAATGTTGGGAGCATATGACATCAAATATGAGTCGAGGTCATCCATGAAAGCAAATCCTGGCAGACTTTGTAGCCGAAATGACAACACACAATCAGCCTATAGAGGCAGATGAAAACATGATTAGATTGATTCTACAAGTCGATGGAGCCTCGAATATGGTAGGATCAGAAGTAGGGATTGTACCGAGAGGACCACATTCCATTAAAATGCAACACCCACAAACAATTCAACAGAGTATAAAGCTCTAATAGCAGGTTTGAGAATGGCAATCATAATCAAGGCAGAATACCTCAAGGTTCAAAGTGACTCACAACTGGTAGTCAACCAGGTACTCAGATTATTCAAGGTAAAAGATCCCGACATGAAGAAGTATATAGACCGAGTCAATAAATTACTAACTAAGATAATCGAAGACGGTGGAAAGTGGGAATTGGGAATTGGAAATCCACAGAAAAGAAAACAAAGAAGCAGACTTATTGGCCAAAGCCGGAGCAGCAAAAGAAACAATACCTAGCATACCTTCATTAGTTCAAAACTTCAACAGCATCCAGAATCCAAAGGTGACCTTCCTGATTCACCCATTGGATCAATGGATGGAACACATAATAACGTATATGGAAAACGGAAGACTACCAGAGGATGGCAAGAAAGGTCAAGCGTTGAGCACTACATTTCACATACCAAGATGGGATCCTGTATCGAAAATCATTGTCACATCCCTCGTCCAGATGCCTCACAATTGAAGAAGGAAAATATGTTTTTGTCGAGATGCACGAAGGCATGTGCGGTAGCCACAATTCTCACCGAACATTGTGCCGAAAGGCAGTGCTACAAGGATATTATTGGCTAACGTTGGCACAAAATGCTGCTGACCTAGTACAAAAGTGCGAGAAATGCCAGTATCATCAAAATGTACATCACCAATCAACAACCGAGTAGAGCCCTATAATCAGCCATTGGCCATTCAACACTTGTGGAATTGACATACTCGGCCCATTTCCAACAGCCAGTGGCCAAAGAAAATTCTTAATTGTCGTTGTCAACCATTTCTCAAAGTGGATAGAAGCCGAAGCAGTTTCAACCATAACAGAGTCCTGTTGAGAAAATTTGCTGCAAGTGCAGTGTCAACTCGTAATATAGACTGTGAAGTCCAGATATCGTACCCACAAGGAAAGCAACTAAATACACCCAATTACGATACTCAATTTGTATAGCCAAAAAGATAATTTGGTTGAAGTGATTTAAAATTAAAAAAATAGAATTAAGCAGATTTAATTTAGAATAAAATTAAGCTTCGAATAAAAATTGGTTTAAACAATAATAAGGAAGATCAGGGATTATTAATTTTCCTTATGTCATTAATCTCATGGGATATTTGGATTATGTTATCAATCTATGGTTCAGGTTAGTCTAATGCATCTATAACTCTCTCTCAAGCCGCTATAGATAAAAATATACAAATAACCAATTAATAGGCAAATTACTCACTCTCGTTTTATAAAATACCAAATCAAGTGATTAAATGATATTTATTAAGCAAACCTCAAGAACACGTATTCATTAACTCACTCTTGTGTTATTAATTCATACGTTGTTAATTAACTGATCTATTTCAATTAAGCTCTCTCAAGTCATAATTAAAACATAGGGCAGTGAATGAATTGGCCAAAAACATTCAAGCATTATGAGCATTAATTAACACATCATTTTAATAACAATCCAATATCCCAATATGATTAAGTATACATAAGTCCAATTAATAATCCCCGAAAATGGGTTTAGCTACTCATATTTAAAGGAAATTCAACAATAACATATATGGAATTCATGATTAACAAGAACACAACGGTAATTGATCTCTCAATAATGTTGTACCTTAACTCCGGAATTCCAATATGTTTTGTGTAATAATCCCAAACAATAGAGTAGAAATGATACTAAAATAGACTACCTCTAATGGCTTTGTCTATGATCTAAGATGAAAACTACAAAGGTGATCTCAAAGATGTTTAAGATCCCCCAAAAGATCATTTTTCTCTACACAAATGCAAGCTATTTATAGAGTTGCTAGGAGTTGAGCTCAAGTCAAGAATCTTTATTCTCTTCATGGAATTTGAGTGATGATCAAGCTTTGGATCTCTTCTTTCCATGTAGAGCGGAGTAGGGAGCAAGTTCTTCCATAACCGTCTTGAGTGAATCATGGTTCACTTATCTCGTTTCCAAAGATAGCTTGATTAAATCTCATCTTGATACATACTTTGAGTGCAAGCCAAGGAAGATCTCCTTGAGTGTGAACCCAATACATGTTGCTTATGGAAGGTGTGTGAGTGTATCGGCCAAGAATCCCCACGCGATTCCCAAGAATCGGAGTTGAACTCCGACATCAGAAGTCAGCTGACCCTTGGCCGGCTCGTAGTCGTGGGCCGGCTGAGCTGCTGCTTGTAGCTCATTTCTGGTTCGGTTCGGTTTTGACTCGGTTCGACCCGAAACTTGGTTGGCTTTCTTGAACTTGACTCGAATTCTTCTGGCTCTGATTATTTTTGCATTTTAACTCTGTTTTATTCCTAAAACTCAAGAAACATTAAATATTTACATTCTATAAATAATTTAACAAATAAGTGAAATTAACTAAATAAGCGTATATTTTACATCATAAAATACTAAAAACTAGTAAATAAATGACCTCTAAATGACGTAAAATATACACTTATCAAACCTCCTCACACTAAAACCTTGCTTGTCCTCAAGCAAGAGTATGATTATTTATAAATACAAATCTATCTACCTAATCAATTTTGAACAATTTTCAACAACATTACTCCCGACCGATGAAAATCACGAATTCCATCATTGGTAGGTAAAGCTGCTGCTTCCACCCATTTCGACACGCAGTCAACACAAACCAAGATATACTGATTCCCAAAAGATGCAGGGAATGGCCCCATGAAATCGATACCCCAAACATCGAAAATTTTAACCTCCTGAATGGAAGTAAGCAGCATCTCATTCCTCCTCGAAATATTTCATGTTCGCTAACATCTCCCACAATGCTCCACAAATGTTCTAGCATCGCGGAATATTGTGGGCCAGAAAAATCCACTTTCCAAGACACGAGCTGCAGTCCGAGCTGACCCATAATGGCCTGCATAATCCGAAACGTGGCATTGCCTCATGATGGAAAACATTTCTTCTTCTGCAACACACCTCCGAATCATTCCATCTCCACAAACTTTGAAAAGATAGGGATCATCCCTTAGATATCGTCTAACATCAGACATAAATTTCTTTCGCTGGTGATAGTTCAGGTCTGATGGCATGATGGAGGCGGAGAGGTAGTTTGCAAAATCTGCATACCACGGCCTCGCTTTGTCCCTTATGAACATGAGTGTTTCATCAGGGAAACTCTCATTGATGAAATCTCCATCTATTATGGGCTCTGGCACCTCTAATCTTGATAGGTGGTCTGCGACCACATTCTCAGTACCCTTCTTATCCTTGATCTCGATATCAAACTCTTGAAGGAGTAAAATCCATCGAATCAACCTAGGCTTAGCATCCTTCTTAGCAAAAAGATATCGAAGTGCAGCATGGTCAGTGTAGATGATAATTTTAGAGCCAAGAAGATATGACCTAAATTTATCCACTGCAAACACTACATCCAACATCTCTTTTTCTGTGGTAGTGTAGTTCAGCTGAGCTCCGGAAAGAGTGCGGCTAGCATAGTAGATGACATGAAGCTTCTTATCCTTCCTTTGCCCCAAAACACTTCCCAAAGCCTGATCACTTGCATCGCACATGAGTTCAAATGGAAGATTCCAATCTGGACAGATATGACTGGGGCAGTAACGAGTTCCTCTTTCAACCTGAGAAACGAAGCTAAACAGGCATCAGTGAACACAAAAGGCGCATCCTTGACAAGTAAATTTGTCAATGGACGCGCTATAGATGAAAAATCTTTAATGAAGCGGCGATAAAACCCCGCATGCCCTAAAAAAGCACGAACTCCCTTCACTGTAAGTGGAGGTGGCAATCTCTCGATCACCTCAGTCTTTGCTCGGTCCACTTCTATACCCTCCTTGGATATCTTATGCCCCAAAACAATGCCCTCTTCTACCATGAAGTGGCATTTCTCCCAGTTTAATACCAGAATAGTTTCCTCACACCTTTGCAAGACTCGATCCAGATTTTGAAGACATCTTTCAAAGGAATCTCCAAACACCGAGAAATCGTCCATGAACACTTCCATAATGTCTTCGATCATGTCATTGAAGATGAAAGTCATGCATCTCTGAAATGTAGCAAGAGCATTACACAGACCGAAGGGCATACGGCGATATGCGAACGTGCCGTATGGACAGGTGAATGTAGTTTTCTCTTGGTCCTCTGGATAAATCAAAATTTGATTATATCCCGAGTATCCATCAAGAAAACAATAAAATGCATGACCTGCCACCCATTCTAACATCTGATCAATGAACGGAAGTGGAAAATGATCCTTCCTCGTCTCTGTATTCAATTTCCTGTAATCAATACATACTCGCCAGCCAGTGACTGTGCGAGTTGAGATTTGCTCTGCCTTGTCGTTTTCCACGACTGTCATACCTCCTTTTTTAGGTACACACTGAATCGGGCTTACCCATGCACTATCGGAAATTGGGTAAATGATGCCCGCATCAAGTAGTTTCACAATTTCCTTATGAACTACTTCCTTCATATTTGGATTCAGCCTTCTCTGTCTCTATGCAGAGGTTTTAGATTCATCCTCTAGATGAATCTGATGCATTACCGCTGAAGGACTGATTCCTCTGATATCTGAGATCTGCCCTATTTAGATTCTTTTGAGCTGATTTTCGGATGCTTCGCTTAAAAGATGTGAGATCTGGTTGAAATGTTTCTAAAGGTAGACCTTTGCGACGTGTATTATGCATACACTACAAGAAGAGTACCTGTATCAACAAAAACAACAAAACCCACGCGTAAAACAAGAAAATAAAAGACTAAAACAAGCCGAGCTATCCTAACTTAGATGTTAAAGATATGCTTTCCCCGGCAACGGCGCCAAAAACTTGTTGAGAAAATTTGCTGCAAGTGCACAGTGTCAACTCGTAATATAGACTGTGAAGTCCAAATATCGTACCCACAAGGAAAGCAACTAAATACACCCAATTACGATACTCAATTTGGATAGCCAAAAAGATAATTTAGTTGAAGCGATTTAAAATTAAAAAAATAGAATTAAGCAGATTTAATTTAGAATAAAATTAAGCTTTGAATAAAAATGGGTTTAAACAATAATAAGGAAGATCAGGGATTATTAATTTTTTTTATGTCATTAATCTCATGGGTTATTTGGATTATGTTATCAATCTATGGTTCAGGCTAGTCTAATGCATCTATAACTCTCTCTCAACCGCTGTCTATAAAAATATACAAATAACCAATTAATAGGCAAATTACTCACTCTCGTGTTATAAAATACCAAATCAAGTGATTAAATTATATTTATTAAGCAAACCTCAAGAACACGTATTCATTAACTCACTCTCGTGTTATTAATTCATACGTTGTTAATTAAATGATCTATTTCAATTAAGCTCTCTCAAGTCATAATTAAAACATAAGGCAGTGAATGAATTGGCCAAAAATATTCAAGCATTATGAGCATTAATTAACACATCATTTTAATAACAATCCAATATCCAATATGATTAAGTATACATAAGTCCAATTAATAATCCCAGAAAATGGATTTAGCTACTCATATTTAAAGGAAATTCAACAATAACATATATGGAATTCATGATTAACAAGAACACAACGGTAATTGATCTCGCAATAATGTTGTACCTTAACTCCGGAATTCCAATATGTTTTGTGTAATAATCCCAAACGATAGAGTAGAAATGATACTAAAATAGACTACCTCTAATGGCTTTGTCTATGATCTAAGATGAAAACTACAAAGGTTATCTTAAAGATGTTTAAGATCCCCCAAAATATCATTTTTCTCTACACAAATACAAGCTATTTATAGAGTTGCTAGGAGTGGAGCGCAAGTCAAAAATCTTTATTCTCTTCATGGAATTTGAGTGATGATCAAGCTTTGGATCTCTTCTTTACATGTAGAGCGGAGTAGGGAGCAAGTTCTTCCATAACCGTCTTGAGTGAATCATGATTCACTTATCTCGTTTCCAAAAATAGCTTGATTAAATCTCATCTTGATACATACTTTGAGTGCAAGCCAAGGAAGATCTCTTTGAGTGTGAACCCAATACATGTTGTTTATGGAAGGTGTGTGAGTGTATCGGCCAAGAATCCCCACGCGATTCCCAAGAATTGGAGTTGAACTCCGAGATCAGAAGTCAGCCGGCCCTTGGCCGGCTCATAGTCGTGGGCCGGCTGAAGGCCGGCTGAGCTGCTGCTTGTAGATCATTTCTGGTTCGGTTCGGTTTTGACTCGTTTCGACCCGAAACTTGGTTGGCTTTCTTGAACTTGACTCGAATTCTTCTGGCTCTGATTATTTTTGCATTTTAACTATGTTTTATTCCTAAAACTCAAGAAACATTAAATATTTACATTCTATAAATAATTTAACAAATAAGTGAAATAAACTAAATAAGCGTATATTTTACATCATAAAATACAAAAAACTAGTAAATAAAAGACCTCTAAATGACGTAAAATATACACTTATCAAGGCCCGGATACAAAACTGACTAAGAAGAGAGATAATATGTCGGTACGGCATATCAAAGATCATAATTACCAATAATGGAAAGCAGTTCGATAAGGTCTTTAGACAGTATTGCACTGAAAAAGGAATAGATCTAAGGTTCACATTGGTGACTCATCCCCAAATCAATGGAATGACCGAGGTTACCGATAGGATCATCGTGAACGGGCTAAAGAAGCGGTTAGATGAAGCCAAAGGCCGATGGAAAGATGAGCTACACAGTGTCTTATGGTCCTACAGAACCACTCCTAAAGCCGGCACAGGAAGAAATCCGTACAGCTTGACATAGGGATGTCAAGCGATGGTACCAGTGGAAATAGGCAATGCCCACTATCCGAGTACAGTACTTCGATGAACAACAAAACAAGGAAAACACCAAGCTTTTCCTCGACCTACTCGAAGAACGTAGAGAGCATACTCTAATGCACATCGAGGCATACAAACAAAGAATGGCCACATATCACAACAAAAGGGTCAAGCCCCTGACTTTTAAAGTAGGCGACCTAGGTCGAGACCTACCAAGGACGTAGAATGCCAGGGTCCTCAAAAGGTTCTATCAATAAAAAATTCAGGTGATCGAGCCAGTCAGGGGTTTTTTCACTTACATTCGAGTTAGAGCCAGTTGTAGACAAGAATGCAAGTTTTTCCCGTATCAATAAAAGAAGAAAGAAAACCTGTCATAGCATACAATCAAAGCTATTGCCTTAAACCAACTTAATTCATAACTTAAAACGAATCAAAGATATTGCTTTAAACAGACGTAAGCCATAGCTTAAAACGAATTAAAGTTATTTCTTTAAACCGACTTAAGCCATAGCATAAAATGAATCAAAACTATTGCTTTAAACCGACCTAATCCATAGCTTAAAACGAATTAAAGATATTGCTTTAAACCGACTTAATCCATAGCTTAAAACGAATCAAAACTATTGCTTTAAACCGACCTAAGCCATAGCTTTAAACGAATCAAGGCTATCATTTTAAACCGATTTACACCATAGCTTAGCACAAATTAAAGTTATCACTTTAAACCAATTTAAGCCATATCAAAACACAAATTAAGGTTATTAATTTAAAACCGACTTACACCATAGGTTCAAAACAACTCAAAAACCGCTTTAAAACCGAGATAAAACTGTTAGTGATATGCACTAGGTCAATCATGTTTGACCATGTTTTGACTTTATCATTTTTTTATTTGTTGATTGGCATTTTTATCATTTTATATTAATGATTAAAGACTTGAATGGTTAATTCTTTCTAAGGTCATCAAGTATGTGACTTGATAGTAGAACCCTTAGGTTTAATAAAAGAATTATATACCATATATCCCTAGTCTTAATAGAACATTGAGACTAGTATGATGTTGACTGATGATTATGTTTTACAAATCATGTATATGAGATATTAAGTCAAATCATAGGTGCTATTTGAGAAATAAGGCACTGGATGACCCACTGTGAGAATACTACATAGACCACTGTCATAAGTAATTCTCATTACAGTTCTATTAGTATAATCCTTTGACCTTGAAATCATCATGAATTTCTACATAGCTATTTCATATTTTGATACAGTCTTACATTATCTTTAACAGGATAATGGAATAGATTGTCATTGGATATGAAAGTAACTATGTGAGAAATGTGAGTGACTGAGAAGGAATTTGTCCCTCATTTGAGTAAGATATCTATGGGCCCCTTGAAGAAGATAGACTGAAGGAAATGCATGGCCATGCTAATTGATAAGGAGTTATCATTTTCAGTCTACTTAGAGTCAAGAAACTAATGATTGAATATTATAAGGATGACAGAACTATGCCTTATATTCAATCTGGATATCGAGAGACAAAGGGATTAAAATATTATTGTAAATGGTTAAATCGGATTATCGATATTCGTATAACTTGGATAGTCATAATGTCTTGCTAGAGGCCACTTATGACTTGTGGGCTGAAATAGGGATTTCGAGCCTACTGCCAACGTTATATGAACCTACAGGGTCGCACACTAAGAACAGGCCCAAAACAGTTATGGGTTGTACAAGCCCAATGTGATTAAGTGATTAATTATATATATATATATATATATATATATATATATATATATATATATATATATATATATATATATATATATATATATATATATATATATATATATAATTTGTAATATATATATTAATAAATATATATATTAATTCGAAATTTAAGGATAAGTGTTTTCCTTAATTTATTATTTTTTGGAAGATAATAAATATAGTAATTAATATATATGGATGATTATCAAAAAGGAGTTTTTGATAAACATAAACTTGTAGAATTGCAATGAGATTGAAATTCGAATTTGTCTCAAACCCTAGTGTTGTTGTATCACTATAAATACACATTAAGCAATTGGTTTGAGAATAACGAAATTCATTATTCACTAAATCACTAAAATTCGAAATTGCTTGTGAAGCAATAGTGCTAGCACACAAGCACTAGTTTTGGCAAAGGTCTGTTCGTGTGGATACTCGTAGAGGACGCGTTCTTTTGGAGGCGTTTTTAATCCGAGGCCAGGTATCACCAAAGTGAACCACCTCCTTCCTTTCTACATTGCTGTTGAATTCAACATACAAGTAAGTACTTATTCTGTTAATTCGAATTACATGGATTCTGGTTTGGATTTTTAGATAAATTTTTGAAATTCCGCTGCGTTATGAAACGAAAAAAAAAACCCAACAAAAACCTAGCAAATAAAAAACATGGACTAAGTCAATAAATAAACATCCAACAAAAACTGGTATATTACTTATGAGAACATAAGAACGTAACACCATTACAAAAATAACCACGAAAATAGTTCATAAAAATCTAATATATTACAGCACGGGTGACCTCGTCAGGAATCAACAAATCATTCCCTGACCGAGAAACACCACCTTCACTAAGGCCCGCCTCCTCATAATGACTAACATCGAGCTGGCCATACAAGCGAGGCGTAGGCACCGAATCAAGATTTTGGTTGTTTACAGACTTGTTATTATCTTTGTCCATCTCGTCAAACTCTCGAGATAGTGCAGCCTGAAGATTATCAGCAGCATCGGCAATAGTAGCCCTTTTCTGCAACATTGATTGATACATACTGGCCGTGTCCAAATATAAGCATTCATGATCTGTGCCAGGCAGAAGCCGAGGACCAACTCTCTCCCTCAAATCATCCTCCAACTCATCAGTAAGTTGGCCGAATTCAGTAGCTACTTTCGCCTTGGCATTTTTAACAACTCTCACCAGCTCCTCCGAAGTAGTCTTCTTATGCTCGGAAATAAGTTCCTCGTACTGCTCCCTTTGCTTAATCACGTTCAGCTCCGTTTTTGGCTTCAACTCCACCCGAGTGTCATTCAACGTCTTCACTTGCTTCTTCAGATCATCGATCTGAGCATTATATTCTTTCACATGATTATCCAAGACGGATTCCACGTTTGCGCGGGCTAGTTGCTCGGATTCTATAGAGGCAACTACAGTCTCGGCCTTCTCCCTATCGGCAGAAGCTTGATTTATAAGGTCATCTTGGGCCGAACAAGCACCAAACAGATGATTAATCAACTACCAAAAAAAGAGGAACACAGACTTAGAAAGAATTTTAAAACAAAATAAAAAGAAGAAAAGAAAAAAAACACTTGCTTGAAGAGCAAGAGAAAAGCCACCATCAATGAAATCCTGAGGATGTGTTGTTTTCAAACTGTCAACATCCTTAGGCAGTGAGCAGAGCCTAGCCAAATACCAGGCATTATGTAAGTTCTAACCCGAATCATCCAAAGTTTTTCTCTTTAGATATCGAGCCATCACCGAAGGGCTCAATACAAGCTCCACAGCAGTATCGGCAACATTTACTTCAGCACCGACCAGGATCAGCGACATTCTTAAAACCCACCTCAGGTTGAACATTAGCATGTCCACCATCCCTCACAACAGCAGCCGACTTGGCATTCAATGTGAGAACAACAGGCTCTCCCTGGTTCTCATCCTCCAAAAGGTCCTCAATAAAATTGTCTATCTTGGCAGACAACTAATTACTACCAACGTTGGCCAGACTCTTGACGGTTGACTTCAAACGTTTCTTAGATGGCTCAATCACGGGCGCCAAAACCCCCATATTTTCCACTTTACCGCCATGGGCAACAGCCGGTTTCGGTTTAAAAGCAGCCACAATTTGCGACGTTTGTCCCTTATTTGCCCAAGGATGGCGACTGGCGGTGAATGTATTAATATCCATAACTACAAAATAAAAAAAGAAGGGATTAGAGAAACATTCGCAAGTTATCACTTGTGCTCATCCTTATCGGGTCTAACATCAAATCTGGTGCAAATCGGCTTAATCATGTAAAGTACGTAACATAATCTTGCACCAATCTATCTACTTTATTCAAGTTCAACTATCGATCACGATATAGCTCTGTCGCTGAATAAGGTAGAAAGAACTCTCTAATACAATTTACAAACTCAGCCCAAGTCATCTGACCTGTCGTTGGCTAAATCAGACGTTGGAACTAATCCTTCGTTGGTCCTTCAACGACATTTCTATAAGAATTATAGATTGTCTCTCATCATCTTGGAGATGTCTAGCGTTACGCTCTACTTCCTCTAGGAAGTCCAATGCATCTACATATTCATCAAACTCTATTTGTTTAAGACGCATGTTAGCCAGAACAATATCTCGATTAGCATTCCCGGCTAAGTGTTGCTACAACTACTCTCGATGCATAGTCTGGTTTACTGCCTGATTTGTTTGTAAGGCAGCAATTCCAATCAAAACCAGGTCCATGATAAAGCCAGCGGGATTTGCTGGTTGAGGCATTCCTGGTGTCTGAACAGGTTCTTGTGCATCGGCAGCTTGGCCTCTACCTCAGCCTCTTCCAAGGCCTCTACCTCTTCCGTTACTCCAACCGGTTCATGTTGTCCTCCTTGACAAAGCAAACAATGTCATGATCAATACTCACATGAAAAACACATACTCATGTCATAATATTGTAAGTGAAAAACTTATCATATACATATATGCACTTAGTGGCACAATCTCGATCATACAGTCAAAACAAACTCGTATGCTAGAAGGGAGATTTCACAGTTTTGAAAAACAAACGAGGACATATCAATGACATAACTCAAGTCCTATAGCTACAGTAGTTCCTAGCTTAACCTAGTGACAATGTCCATCCTAGGTACAAACAACATTGATCATATTCAGGCAATGGTCTACAATTCTAAACCATTGCTTTGATACCAACTTTTTCAGGACCCAAAATCTCGAGTCGAGACAGGCGCTAGGGAATGGGAATAGTTTTTCCGAAACATATAGCAAGCCTAAAATACCATAAACTTTTTCACAATCGATCATTATTAATCATAGTATCACATATAAAAATGTTTTCAGGAAAGCCACTTAAAGCATTACGATTACAACATCCATTTATAGTCTGAAAACAATTTACAGAAACCAGGGTATTACGTCGTGATATCTCTTATCAAACATATCCCTGTTTTGCATAACAAAACATTACATAGGAACCTGGGTTTAATATTATAATGACTCACATCCTAACATATCTCATTTCGTACGAAAGTAAATGGTTCAAGAGAAGTTTTTCAAAACCATACAGTTCTATCAACATCATAGTATAGTCATAACATTTTAAAAACCGTTTCATAAAAGCCATATATACACACTAGGACTTTAACTAACTGCAGCACTACTGACAGGAACTTTCTCTGTAAATACTTCTAAAATACGGACTTCAGAACAAGGATAGAAGTTTGTCACTTTAAAAAGATTATATACCTGAAAATGGGTATATCGACGTGGTCAGTTAAAACTGGGTTGAGTTCATAAGTTTACAAATGAGTACTGCATAAAACATCAAAATAATTCTATAAAACAATCATTCATATGCATCCACGTATAACTTCCGATCGAAACCCTATACCTCATCTTGTACTGCCATAACCCATATTAAACTGATAACTTCAATAAGTTTCAGATGCTAATTCCTAACGGTTTAGTCCCGGGATAATTCCACCGAGTTTAACTCCCTAGACACAAGCCCCGAGATATTTTTACCGAGTTCAACCTCGTGGCTGTCGTGTTCTCGAGAAGATCTCTTTCTATTTTTTATAATGTAGAGTCTCTTATTTGAATTGGTGATCACATAGTTCCTATTGTCCCACAATAGAAAACCTTGTTTCATCGGATCTATACTGGTTTCAAAGAAATTTCGTATTCATTTCCAAACAAAGCATTTCACTTAAAATGATGCTAAGCAATTGTATAAACAATTTGTGTATAAGAAAATGCATATTTAAATACTTCAGATGTAGACAACGATATAAACTCACTTCTTGCTATTTTCCAAAAACTTCGATCCCGATACCCATCAAGCTCCCTATGCTTCTTGTTCGGTGTTATGTTGCCTTTCCGGATCTAAGACAATCAATAATAATGCTCGAGCAAGAATCTAATTTTAAATAGACACTTTAGACTTGAGAATTAAACATGTACTCGAGTCATCGAAATTTCGCGTCTAATTTCGATATGTTCTTTTACGAGGTTTATCACATAAAAATAAATTCCAAAACGTTTATTTTATTTACTTATCAAACAATCAACTTTATTTTCGATCTCGCTTTTAACTTTTTAGCGGATTTTAGTTCGTCGAACTTTCTATCACGTATTTTATTTTTTATCGTTATTTGATTTTTCGTATCAAATAACCTATCATTTTATAATAATTTAATATTTGTCAAACTTCTCTATTCCATAATCCAATTCACCATATAAACAATAAACACTTTACTTTTAATAACATAATGTTTTATCGCAAAACGTCGAACTATTGCATTCGAACTCAATTCGAATCGTCAAACCGTCGAGCTATCAACTAACGACCGAAACGTCTCTCCCCTTGACGATTACAGTCTGCCCAAGCAACCCATATGGACTCCCATCTCAGTCCAGCAGGAGAAGAGCTCATCTCTAATCACGGCGGAATTCTGCCAGTGGCAGAATTCTGCTTCGGTGGAGCAGAATTCTACTTCACTGTGGCAGAATTTTTCTTCGGTGGAGCAGAATTCTGCTGCACCATGGCAGAATTTGTGCCATTCATGAGCATACATTCCTTGCTCACCGGAGCAAGGCTCAGCTGGCCGTTGTCTCGCCGGAGCTAGGGGTCAATTCTCACTAAATTTACACAACACAACCCTCTTCCTCACCTCACAATCACACACAAACATCAAATTAACCATATCTTATATCAATTCACCAAAAATCATACAAACCCTATCAAAATTTTAATAAATGAAACTGAATAATCAATCAACCGAAGCTTAAATTGATTAGTCTAACCTCTTTACCTTTGGTTTATGATGAAATTGCCTCAAGAATCAAGAACTACGGTGGTGATGGTGGTTCGGCCTTGAGGGAAAAGAAGAGAGGGTTTTGTGTTTTTTTTAAAAATTTCTTTTAGCTATCTTAAGAAAATGATAGAAATGGATTTAATTAATCCCTTCATGATAAGAACATGTAATCACATTATTGGGTTGAACATTTTAACTGAAACGTTAAACCGACGTGCTTTTCTCGATAAATTTCTTAATCTTTTTAAATAATAATACTCTTAGCTTTAAATTATTATTATTTCGTATTTTGCGTATTAATTCCATTCAGACTATATTTATTAATCAATTTCTCATTTCCGACCTACTCGATTTAAATTTATCAATTTAGGTACGAAGCACGATCTAATTTATCGGAAACGTTTTAGGATTATTATACAACGGAAGGAGTCGACTTGATAGAGGTATTGTGACGACCCCAAATCTTAGGTCGAGACTGGCGCTCGGTAATGGGAGTCCTAGCTCCGAAACCCGTAGCAAATCTAAAACCACTTAAAACGTTTCGCGAAATAAACATATCATCATGCATTAAACATTTCAAAAAAACTTCTTTAAACATAAAAATCATAAATATTTAAAACTCTTTCTGAAAATCGTTGCATAAAATATAGCAACCAGGGTCTTACTAAAAGATATCACGTATCATATGTTGCCTTGTTTAAAACATACAAACTATATCATATAAGCCAGTTGAATCACTTTGAATGGCTAAACATACAAACGGTTATAGGCGCATTTTACAAAACTATATACATGCATATAGTATATATCAGAGTATAACAAACATGAAAACTATTTGGCACAAAAATTGTCACGACCCGAAATCTCGAGTCGAGACTGGCGCTAGAGTATGGGGATGGTAGTTCCGAAAGCTGTAGCAAGCCTTAAAATTGCTTTAAATTTTTCGCAAATCATTCACTTAATATTCATGAAAGGTTTTCATAAAGGTTTTACAAAGTTTGACGTGTACACACTTCTGTTTAAATTCTTGAAAACGTTAGAAAGGAACCTGGGTCTTATAATGTGATGTCTCACATCCTAGCATAGCCCATTCCGTCTTAAACAAACGGTTTAAAATGCAGTTTTCAAAATCTTTTATAAATATCATAGTGCGGATAAAACATGCAAGCCGTTTTTTAAACCACTTATACACATTAGGGCCCGACTACTGCAACACTATATTTGACTCCTTCTTTCTATACATAAGACTTCTGGAACGAGGTAGAAGTCCGCCTTATCAAAATATGTTCACCTGGAAGCAAACACTATAAGGGGGGTCAGTTGACAGTGAGTGAGTTCATATGTTTACAAATGCGTACTAACTAAAACATTCAAATCAATGCTTTCAAATCCGTCAATCATATGCACCCACGTATAACCTTCCGATTAAAACCCTATACCTTAGCTTATCTCGTCATAAGCCAATCAATTTCACTTAACCCAATCCATTTCATAAATCCAATCAATCCAATTGTTTCATCTCATAAATAAGTTTCTAATACTTACTCATTATGGTTTTAGTCGCGAGATGACTCTACCGAGTTTAACTAAAACCGTATAGTACAGTCTCGAGATGACTCTATCGAGTTTAACTAGTATTATCTTGTATCATTAATCAATGAGGCGAGTCCCGAGAGTCCCGCTCTACCAAATTCACTCCCTAGGCATAGGTTCCGAGATGTTGCTACCGAGTTTAACCTATGCCAGTTGTGTTCTCGAGAAAATTTCTACCGGCTTCTGATACTCTGATTTCTAATCCTTATACCTTAATCCTAACTGGTGATCACACAGTTCCCATTTAAGAAAGCTCGTTTCATTGGACTCATACTTTTTTCAAACCCATGATGCATGTATTTCAAGCAAGGCATTCTATTTTAAATGATGTTATGCAATTGTATATGAAATTTGCATAAGAAATGCATTTTTAATAGTTCAAATGTAAACGTAATTATAAACTCACGACTTGCTATTTTCCAAAATCTTCGATCGACTACTATGCTCGCAAGCTCCTCGAGCTCCTTGTCCGCTAGTCGGTTGCCTTATCAAACCTAGGACAATTATAAAATAATGCTCGAGCGAGAATCAAGTTCGATAAATACACTAGACTCGAGAATAAATTACATATGTATGACTTATCGCGTTATCGCATCTAACCCGATACCCTTCTATTTATGCTTATATATAATAGTCCAACCCCTAAACGAAATTGACATTGTTAAAGTTCTATACGTCGTCTACAATTTTTGTTTGGTCTCAGACTACAATTTGCACCCCAAGGTGTCGGATATTAGCCCAAAAGTTAATAACTTGGGTTGTCCGAATTTTCAGAACTGTTACGCGCAACATAATGTTCTACTTTGTTTGGGAAACTTAGAGGGAGAATTGCCAGAAACGTAAACCTAAACAATTTTAGATAACCTTTTTACCATTCCGTACCAACAAATGGAACTTAATTTGGAGCTCTACAGCTCGAGATATTGTCTTTGAAATATTACTGTTCTACATACATTGTACACCCATTACACAACCCTTTTGGATCAATTCTATATGAAAATGCATGGAAGGAACAAAATATCAATTCTGCTTACAAAGGCAGAACATATACCATGTACTAAGACATGTATAAAACTCGCTATTGAAATATTAGAGCAAACCCTTTGGCAACATTAGATATTATAGTCTCACTAGAATCATAATAAAAAAAGCCTTGCATCAATACAAGGTCTGCGCATTAACTCATACCAATTTTACTAAAATGGTTCAGGTTGCAAGACAGACTAAGCAATATAATGTTCTTATCAAAACTAATGTCTTAAAGAACGAATCAGGAAAAACTTGAACTTAGATAGTTGTAGATAACATCCGCAAGTTTCTGTACCAACCAACAACACTTAATTTGCAGTTACAAAACTAAAAATATCAATCTCTCACCAAGGCTGTAATTTAAAACAATTATAAATCCATTTTTCGTCAAATTGAAATCTGAAATTCCTATCAATAAAGACATTTTGAATCAACTTCGATACATCAATATAGGTCGAAAATGACATAGGAAGCCCGGCCTTGGCATGTCGGGCCTTTCCTTGGCTCGCCTTTCCAAGGCTCTTTAAACCGTGACGAGCACTGTCGTGTCGCGAGGGCAAGCCTCGCGCCCTAGGCGCGATGTGCAAGCAAGGGCAGCAGCCCTAATGTCTGCACACAACCCTAATGTCTGCAAACAAGCCTTAAACCTCAATTCCAACATGTTTTCAACAATTACAAACATACGTACTCAACATCACCACAGCTCAAACACAACTCAAATATCATCATAAACGTAAAAAAAAATGTGATTTCGGCTCGTTCGATCCATCCTCAGCATATAAACTCAAAACAGTCTATAGAAGTTCAAAATCCTAATTCAAAACTCAGATAGTACCTTGATTTGATGCTTAGAGATGATAGGGAACGAATTTCTTGAAGCAACGGAACAAAAAACCGCTTGATTCGGACGAGAAACGGCGAAACCGTAAACGATCAAAGATGATCGCTCCTTCTCCTTCTCCTCTAAGTTGTTGGTTTTTCTTCAGGAAGAATGAATTCTTATTTGCATTCATTTGTATCATATTATACATATAACTTGGCATATAGGCCACTTTGATCCCTCACTTAATCCAATTATTATTTTTATTCCTTCTCCACATTGTCTCCATTATAATGGTTAAAAGTTTAACCGAACTCCTCACTTTTACCTCCTACTTTATTTATCCTTCTCATTCTTTTTTTTATTATTAATAAGTAATTTAATTAACGCTTAATTACTTAAAAAACCCTCACCTTTAACATCTTTTTCGTTTATACCCAGACCCAGGAAAATTGTCACATATACTCATGACCTTGTCTTTATGTTTCACCTCTACCCTCGAGGTATTAAATTTACCTCTTTTCATTTGAAAAAGTCCTTCATTTTTAGCATATATTTTAATTACACGTCAATGTTATTAATTATACAATAACACCTTCTTCTTTAATAAAATCAATTAATCATAATTATTTAATTATTCCCGACCTACAATCGTACTTCAATTTTAGAACCCCCTATCAAAATTAAAAACCGTAAAAAAACCTCTTTAAACAAAATAAAAATTAATTTTTTTTTAAAAAAAAAACATTTCACCCACCGCCACCGTTCTCCTTCCGTGGAAGCAGGAACTGTCGTCCTCCTTCCATGGAGGAACACGCTGTTCCTCCATGAGGAGGAACAGATCTGTTATGGGAGGAGCAGCTGCTCCTCCTTCCATGGAGGAGCAGCTGCTTCTCCTTTTCCGGCGTCGCTGGTTCTGAAAATCGAATTTGTTTTTTAAATAATAATATTAGCGGTTTTTAAAATTTGAGTATAATTGTAGGTTGTAATTAATAAAAAATATTTTATTTATTTTATTTTATTTAAATTAAAAAACTTAATTAATTTTAGGACTTATTTGAACGTTTTTAAAGATGAAGTATTTGTTTGTATTTTATTAGTAGAAAAAGGTATAAAATAACCCTTATATTTAGTTGTTTTTAATAAATCATCTTTTTTTTGAAATTTGTGGTAGAGGTGAAACATAAAGACAAGGTCATGAGTATATGTAACAATTTTCCTAGGTCAGGGTATAAAAGAAAACAAAATTAAAGGTGAGGGTTTTTTAAGTAACTAAGCCTTTAATTAATAATTACTTTAATCCTCCACTTTATTTACTTTTACTCTTTTCATTTCTAACTTTTTTTTTATCCAAAATAATCACTTTAATTCCAATATTTACATATTATTTATAACCAAATAAATAATACGACTTCATAATATATTATTTCTCACCGATAATCATTTATCTATCGATCTCAATTATTATATTAATTATTCATAATAATTAATAATACGGGACTTTAAACTTTACTTTATTTTGTTCTCTTATACTTTCCCTTAATCCCGATTTCACTTCTTTTATTGAATTCTAATATCCAAATTTTGTTATTAGAATTTCAAATTACGGGGTATTACATAAGGCCTGGTAGATTTGATCTTGGAATTTGGCAGAGGAGTGGAAGCAACAAAATAAATCAAGACTTATTTCATCATAGTCGACATACCATTTTCATACGACGATATACTTTGGGAGGCATTTCCTCTATGAATCAAGAGCGATCACAAGCATTCGGTAGCTAACCATGAATATACTAATGGTAGGAGGCATAATTAACGTGAAGGGGGACCAAAAGCTAGCAGCAAGATGCTATATGGTGGCCACGGAAAAAACGAAGAAAGAAGCAAACAAGACAGAGGAGTAGGCATGCAGAGAGAGAAGGATGAATAATTGGAAAGAAAAAGAACTAGAATATGATAGCAATAGTAAAACTAACCTTTGTAATGGTTATTCAAATGAAATATATGAAATAGGACTTTTAGGAAAATAGAAAGGCAAGCAACAAAAACAGAAAGATAAAAGTCATGATATGCCAAAGCCATGACCCTCTTGCATGTTTGGTCCCAGTGTCTCAACTACAATAAAAAAGAAGGAAAATAAATTACAACAAAAGAGAAACATGTATTAACAAGGCAAGGCCAAAATATATGAGAAGCATTTATCATAAGGCAATAACCAAATGATACAATAAGCGTTTTTCATAAGACAACGACCAAAATATATCAGAAGCATTTCTTATAAAGCAACAACCAAAATATATGAGAAGCATTTTTCATAAGGCAACGACCAAAATACACGAGAAGCATCTCGCACAAGAAAAATAAACAAAGGAAAGAAGGCATAATCCACAAACAATAACAAAAACAACAACAACAACAACAAAAACATAAAATAGATTTAAGATTTGCTCCCCATAACGCCAGAGACAGCATACACAAGGAAAATAAGGCAAGATCAACATTTATTAAAAGATATTGTGTTTGACACAGACATGAGCCACACTCTCTCGCATATATAAAAAAGAGTAGAAAGAAAGAAGAAAAGAGAAAGAATAGAAAAATAACAAAGACGAACTACATCTCGCAATCAAAGCTACTTATGTGCGGTTTGTGTAAAAGATGCGGAGAGAAAGGCAGAAGCAATGGAGAAACTCATCAATGGCCGGGAAGCATAAGAGTGAACAAAAGAAGTAGTAGAACCATTCAACGACTGGAAAGCAGAAGGGCCAATATAAGAAGATATAAAAAGTGTGGTATATGTGATAGTACAGTAGTAACACAACTAGATGAGCTCGGGGAACCAGCAGCAAAAGAGAAAGAATATCTCCACTCGCTAAGAGTCTATAAGAACTGAATTTGAAAACGACACATATCAACTTGTAAAAAAGACACGTCAGCCATAGGATGAGCTTGAGGGATCGCCAAACAAACATGACCTCGGTGGACTCCTTCAAATAATCCTCAATAACCTAACAGGCCAGTTCGATCCATTCCTTATCAGCAACGACTTCACTCCTATCGAGGGTAGCATTATTGTCAGCCTTCTCCAAATCAACCAGGCGATCATCCTATATTCCATATTCTGACTTATTCCAGATTCAGATCACACCGATATTCAAAAGACATATGAGTACTAGACACTCCGGTTCTATAAGGTTAAAAAGTATTCTTAACATTGCATGTATGTCAACTATTAATTGTGTATGTTTGCAATGTTTAATCGCTTTCAAAAGTATGTCCAGATCCAACATTAACAGCTAATAACTTAGCCACGTTTACTTAGATCTAAATCCAGTAAGTCTAGCAAATCACTTAAAAATCTTAGGACTACCATAAAAAAGTAAATAGTAGTTCAATAGGCATTCAAGATGATCCGATAAAATCAATCCCAATTAGTCGTCTAATTTAGGCTTTGTGCATGTAAAATGACTAAGACCCATATTTGTCTACTACATGATAGAAATTCTAGGAGAATCCGTCGCTAATCAACCGTATTGGCGACATAAATTGCAACAGACTGAATATATGTCGCCAAAAACCCCAAAAAGAGTTGGCAACATTGATGTTTGCCTAGGAATATTTGCTAAATTCCTCACATACCAATCTAGATTGAGTCATATGCGCACCTCACATACTTTATCTCATTCATTTACTAGCTTTCATGACTTGTTTACATTTGCAACACCATTATCATGTGGACTACATGTATGATTAAGATGAAATATAAAAGATATGCCAAATAAATTCTATCGATATGCCAAATAAATTCTATCAATATGCCAAATACAAGAGTTTTAGTACCGTCCATCGAACTCGGTCTTTTAGTTTAATACATGATGAGCTCACCGATAAGCTTGTGAGGATGTCCAGTCAGTAGAAAGTGGACTGCATGTATGATTAAGATATGATATACCATAAGGCATAATCCACAAGTAAATAAATTTAATCGATATTCCAAATACAAGAGTTTTGGTAGTGTCCATCGAACGGGTCTTTTTGTTTGATATACAATGATTTCACCCATAAGTGTGTGAGGATGTCTAGTTGGTAGAAAAGGCATTTCATTTCTTAGCTAGATGGCGAGTCCATTTTTTAAAATCTTTACGAATCTGAAGTCAGCCTTAAGCATGGGCGAGCAGCCCCCAAATTCCGGTGTGCTCATACTGGCAAATCCACTGGGATGAATAATTGTTTTTACATTAAGACCCCCAAATGTTTTTAAACGTGTTTTCTCAAATAGTTGTCATGGACACAATCACACGAATTGCGTCTTATCAATCACACTTATTTACCAGACATAATTGCACCGGTTGCATTGCATTAGATTTCTCTTCTTATTTGACTTTATAGAAGTCCCTTATACCAGCCTCGATGCTCATAGCCGATCTCATGTTCCGACATTTAACTCCAATGCCCCGAGAATCTTATATGGAGTAGCATCACTCACAGTCATGTACCTCACATACCAGTCCAGATCGAGTCATATGCGCGTTTCACATAGTTTATCTCTTTATTTTACTAGCTTTCACAACTTTTTTACATTTACAACACCATTACCATGTGGACAGCATGAATTATTAAAATGAGATATACAAGATATGCCTAGTTTATAAACTCTATTGTTATGCCAAATACAAGAGTTTTGGTACTGTCCATCGAACCCGGGTTTTTGGTTTGATACACGACGATCTCACCCAAAAATATGTGAGGATGTCCGGTTGGTAGAAAGTGGGACTGCATGTATGATTAAGATGAGATATACCAGATATGCCCAATAAATGAATTTAATCGATATCCAAATACAAGAGGTTTAGTAGTGTCCATCGAATCGGTCTTTTTGTTTGATACACGATGATTTCACCCATAAGTGTGTGAGGATATCTAGTTGGTAAGGCATTTCATTTCTTAGCTAGGTGGCGAGTTCATTTTTTAAAACCTTTACAGATCTGAAGTCAGCCATAAGAATGGGTGAGCGACACCTAAATCCCGGTCCGCTAACAGTGGCAAATTCACTGGGATGAATAATTGTTTTTAAACATTGAGAACTCAAAATATTTTAAAAACACTTGCCATGTACACAATCACACGACTTGTGTCTTATCAATCACACTTATTTGCGAGACATATTTGCACTGGCTGAATTGCATTAGATTTCTCTTCTTATCGTACTATATAGAAGTCCCGTATACCAGCCTCTATGCTCATAGCTGATATCATGTTACGGTGTTTAACTCCAATGCCCAAAGAATCTTCTACGAAGTAGCATCACTCACAGTCCTGTACCTTGGTCGTTGTACTCGTCATTGAGGAGACCTATCCAAGGTAATTTTCTGTGGACCTTAAACCAGTTACTACCAAAACCCATCGACTCAGCCCACATGAATTCCAACTTAGCCTCTACCCTATAAGGTCATACACAATATAATGTTTTTATTTGAGGAATGAAGTCAATGTAAGGATTCTAAATCCAATTTAAAAATATCTAGTTTCAATCTCAGTCTTGGGTCAGGCCTAACAACTTTTATCAAGTTTTCAAAACTAGATTTTCAAAAACACCCTCTTAGGCCATACCTAAATGCCAGATTCAATCAATTAAAGTCCATGTACTTGGTCAACCTCTTACATCCAGTCTAGTAAAGTAAAGTTCATTTACTTGATCAGCAACCATGCTCACTCACATTCCAGATATTCATTCAGAGGACCGCTAGGTCTACATTTTTTATGTTTGCACACCTTCCAATTAAGGGGACAAACAATTCATATATTGACTATGATGCTTGTATTTTTTAGGACTGCTAGAAGAGAGCTTGTATGTCCACGTTGACCATAGCTTTTTATATGCGAAAGTCCATACAAAAACTCCTAGGAATAAACCTAGCCTAGAACATTGTGTGGGGTTAATAAAGTTGAAAGGAATAACATGTTTCTGTGATATCAATTGTTCAGTATACTACGTGCTATGTATTAGCTAACCTTGCATATCATGAGCATGCATATCATTCATCCATTCATCCAATATACCGTGCATCATTTTACTAAGGCTTTGTGGATACAACCACTAAGAAGGTTCGTCCTACTGCTCTTTGGTGAAGACAAGCAAGGAAATTGATCAAGCTGACTAGCCCTACCAAGTCAACAACGACTCAATAGTGCAAATTGAAGTAAAGAAAACTTGTCCATTTAAGAAAAGCGAGTAGGATGGAGAAATTGAAGGTAAAAAATGAGTAAAGAAACTCCGCCTTCCTAAGATTTATATGAAGCAAGCCAACAAAAAAAGACAAAAAGCTGCATGGAGCTATTTTTTGCCCCAAAAGAGGTCATACCAGAATTTGGAGTTTTGCATCCTCAGAGCACCCTAATTTGGGTTTTCAGATCCTAGACGTTAGGACCATATCAAATTGCATCCTTGGCAGAGTTGGACAACAACAAATATCTGGTAAATCAACATAGACTCTAGACACTACAACAGACGATTACCGTTAGAGGATGCGATCAATCTCTAACATCCAGTGGTAGAAGACACCAAAATATCTAGAATCAGTAAGCAACATAATAGAGGTACAACCCTACATGAAAATCTCCGGACAAAGGAGAATCTAATGTCAAGAGGACATCCAAATATTGTTTACACAGTTCAAATAAAATTCAGACATTTTTTATAGTTGCGGAATAACTATAGAATCCAGGCATCCATGGATTAGGATGGCCCTTGGGACGGCCAAGGGGATGATGTTCCCTCTACAAACCTAGGAGGCACCGACAGGATAATTACCAGGCATCCATGCAATAGGATTTCCCTTGGGACAGGCAAGGGTATGATGTCCCTTTGCAAACCTAAAACGTACCTTACATGATAATTACCAGGGGTCCAAGCAATTGGATCACTCTCAGGACGACTGAGATTTTACATCTCCATTCCACGGAGAACACAACAGACAGTCCGGACCTAAAGGATGACCCTCAGGACAGCTGAGGAGTATTACTCTCAAATAGGCGTGGAGTAAACCAGAACTTGGGGGCATGGAATCAGAATCATACACCATAACTGCTAATGCTCAGGCTAGGAAATTACCAAACCAGCGGCAAGGGAGTACCTCAAATGGTGGGCAATATCCTTGTCGCTTGTAAAATAATAAGTTTCTTTCTTTGACAAGAATTGACATACTTTATCAATTCCTGTCAAATACGGGGCAAACTATAGACACCCTTTTTCCGGACAGGTAAAAAGTGATAAGAGACTAAAGCGTCCAATGATGATTCTCATAAAAATTTGTTCGGGTGATGCGCTTGTGGTCCGCCTGTTCGAACTCAAGCGGGCTAGATCGGTGCATAATGACAAATTTGAGGGATTAAAGCGTAATTAGCAGCAAATAGTCCATGAAAATCCAAAGGGGTTAGAATAAACTCTGAGAAATCAGACTAATTCCTATGCCTTAGAAGTTTATAGGCCGATTTGCATGTTTAACGGACTAAATTGGCCATACCAAAACCCCTAGGGCCCAGAAAGCCTTTTTTGACACTTCAGGCACCAAATAGGCAATTTATCCCTATTTATCACGTCATGCATGTATAAATCCGAATTTAATTTAATAATTATCCTAATTAGACTTTTAAACTAATCTATTTCCTCACTTGCACACTTCCCACACAACTATAACACCTCCATTATAGATTTCTAATCTAATTTAGACTCTAGCTAACCCTAAACTAACCATGACATATATAAGTAATAATGCTAACTAACCTAGCTAAGGGTTGGACCAGAGGACAAATTTAATAGAAAAAAAAGAAAAAAAACACTAAAAAGTACCTAGTTTGGCCGAACCAACCACCACCTCCACACCACACGAGGTAATCAAACAAGCTTTCAACTTTTCAATCTGTTCAATAACGCACTACTTCGATCGAACTGAAGCTAGATTCTTCATCTGGACTGCCAAAAAGAGAGACAAGGACTAAGAACGGTACCACAGATGACCCTAGTATTGCAATCTTTTATCTAGGATGCATACTTAGTTTATTTTAAGTATTTTTGCCATAATTGCCATGTTCTTCGTCTTTAGCCATATTTCCATGAAATTGATTTAGAAACATATTTAACGATTTTTCAACAAGTTTTAATCATCATATGTTGAATATTTTAAAATTTGATATTAGAATCGCATGTTTAACCGTGTTTGCCATAGTTACCATATTTGTTGTTTTGCCATGATTTCCAATGAAATCAACCTAGAAACATGGCTCGAGGATGGTTAAATCAGTATTAATCATTACATTTCGATCCCGAAATGTTCCAGTACGTTTGTTTTT
Source organism: Mercurialis annua (assembly GCF_937616625.2). Classification (NCBI taxonomy): domain Eukaryota; kingdom Viridiplantae; phylum Streptophyta; class Magnoliopsida; order Malpighiales; family Euphorbiaceae; genus Mercurialis; species Mercurialis annua. Next base: position 13,534,059 of record NC_065577.1, on the reverse strand, counting down.
GCGTTTTTTCTTGTGTTTGTAATGTTTTTGCATGAAAACGAAATCAAACGACGAACTCTCGCAGACAAAGTTTTTGTGGAACCGACGCAAACATATAGTGCCACTACCGCCATTCTTATTGGTGCCAGCGCCAGTCCAGTTGGCGGCATCGTTTTTCAGCAAGACCTCTCCTAGATCTTCCATATCGCTCCAGAACTTGTTTTCGTGTTATCGAGCTCATTTGTAATCAGAAATGGGCCCGGTTTGAGGCCATGATTTTGTATTTAGTTATTCCACTGTATTTAGGGCTTCAAATCCATTTTTGTAACATGCCAAGACTGTCACGACCCAAATTATTGAGCCGAGACCGGCGCTAGGGATTGGGAGTGGTAGCTCCGAAACCCGTAGCAAGCCTAAAACCACTAATAATTTTTCGCAAATAAAAGTATAATATATATTATATATATTAAAACATCTTCGGAAAACTCTTTTAACTAATATAGTTATAGATATTAAAATATCATATTAGAGTTTACATTTAAAACTAACTATTTGAAATTAATTCATTAATCTTATACTGGCACCTACTGACTACTGCAGCTCTAGAAACTCAAACTTGTGCAAGTCTGACGACATCTGGCACGATGGAGATGGTTTGTCTGATCCGACTCCGTATACCTGCAAACATCAGAGTGAGGGGTCAGTATTTGGGAAAATACTGAGTGAGTTTGCAAGTTACTTATAGTATTATCAAAATATAGCGTCACACGCTTAATACGTATATAAATTTATGATACAAGCAAACATTATTAATTTCAAAAGTGTGAGTCCAACTCACTGGATACGGGGACTCCAAACTACACCGTAGTAGAGTGCTCAATCGTATCGAAATCAAAGTGTGAGTCCAACTCACTGGTGGGTCCAACCCACTGATGGGCCCAGCCCACTAAATCCGGGGCTCAGGTTACACCGCAACCGAGTTCACTCTCGTATCGTATTCGTATCATATCATGCATAATATATCTTAATTCTTTAATCACAAAGTCAGATACTTTACACTGACTCATTAATGATCATGCAGCCTATTGACACCCAATAGGTAGTTGGTCTCTTTGGACCGCACATTAGACACTCATCTTCAAAACAACGAATACGACAGCATTCATATAATCAACTTACCAAAAGTAACATCTTACACAAGCACATTATTTTCATGCGATATATTGATAATAATATTCATAATATATGAAAATAACTTTAATAATAATATGCAAAAGTAAATTTGCTACTCACTGTGATCGCTTATATCCAAAAATATCACGTTAAACAAAACTCGTTAAGCTTCACGAGCTTCTTATCCGGTAGCTGGTTGCCTCGCCGAATCTAGGAATCAAATACACACAAATCGAGTAAGAGTCTAACTTTAAAGACATTCTAGACTCGACACACACTCATAACTCGTTGAGTTCTAATCGCGCTTAACTCGACTCACTTCCGTTTTACGTAGCAACAGTCGATATAGCCTTGATACGGCTTTAGGTTTACAAATAAACCTAACTTCTTAACATCAAATCTTATGCTATACCCTAATTGTCCAGACTTTACAACTTCACGTTCATTTCTTTGTTAACTCGTCGTCTGAAAGCTTTAAATTGGTTCAAGAAACGTCTAGTCTCGGGAGGGGTCGAAAACAATTGAGGGGACTCAAAATAACCTTGGCATGACGTGCCAAGGGGTGTCGCGTCGCGACAGCACCTGTCGCGTTGCGACAGCACCTGTCGCGCCGCGACGTCGAGGGCAACAGGCCCTTGCCTCCACGAAACACCCCCCAACTCGATTCCGATGTGCTTAACTCAATCCCGGACTCATACAATAGCCAAATAACATCTAAATCTATCCAAAAACGCATTAGAAACGTATAAAACGAATCGAATACGTAATCGCAATACGGTTTCGCCGTTACCTATCGTTCCAAATCATTTTTCTATCAACTTTACTCAAATAAACAGCGAAACAACGTCCTTACCGTGATTACCCATCGAAATACGATTGATTCGAGCTATAGAACGTCGAAAACGGACAAGAAACGAGATAGTGCGAAGGAAACGATGAATTCGTCGAAGGAAATGAAGAAGATAGGTTTTAGGTTCTGGATCATTACTTTCATAATCTGATCATATATATATATGGCTAATACATTCTTTTAATCCTTCATTTCTTTAATTTAAACCATTTCTCTTTTAAACTTTCTAATTTAACCAAACGGTTAAGTTGTCCTTTTAACTCAAGTCCATACGTATTATTTATATTCAAATAAATAATACTATCCCAAAATTATTATTTTTCGTTAATAATCTTTCAAAGGCTATCCTCGAGGCTTAATTGGCTAATTTACACTTTAGTCCTTAAACTTTGCAAAAATTGCAATTTAGCCCAAAACGCATCCGCGTCCAAATTTTAAAAGGTCTCCGATTGACCTGAAATTTTTACCAATATTACTATAAAGCATTTCGCGGACCTTGGGGAAATAATTTCCCTTTTTGGGACTTAACTGGTTAAATTACCACTTTAGTCCTTGAACTCTAGTTTGGGACTTTTCTTGACATTTTTCCTTTTAATTTAAATTCCAACTTTAGAATTGGAATACGATATTAAATTCCACATAATTACTTTCCCCGAGACCGGCCTACTTGGACTTATTTATTAATTTTCTCGGAAATTCCTCTGATATTGCCAACCCGGCCACTAAAAAATGGACACGTGGTCCAATTAGATAATTAAATCTTTTGGGGTATTACATTCTTCCCCCCTTATCAAAATTCGTACTCGAATTTTCATATACTTTCTTGATTTATTCTAAAGCCTTAATATCTTGAATTCCATTTAGAATAGGTCCACCGTATTCATCTTATGGCGCCCATCGGCGCGTATAACAGTTATTACCGACCTCCATGCCAATATCTTCTTCTATAGTGACTTCAGCCGTATCCTTATACATTATGGTTCCTTATCTGATATTCAATAATAAACTCTTAAACTCGTAATTGAACTTTCAGTTTCTTACTGATGTTCAATGATAATTCATCCCAATGATATCTTAACACTAAAGATAATAGTCCTTGTCCTTAGACTTTTCTTATTTGTCGCTAACTGATGTAGACAACTCATTAGTTCGTATTAGTCAACTTTCGTTGTTTAGTCGTTATTACGACTTGATCTTAATCTTGTCGTTTCACTTATTGTACGTAAATTCTATCTTTTATTATCGTCGTTCATCGACGGTTATCCACGAGACGAATCCTCATGATGAATTCTTATGATGTCTTTGCTTCCTTTATAGGGGCTTTCTTAGCCTTCCTCTTACATTTTTATGTCTCATATACTTTCCATTGATTGTATATCCATTGACCTATTTCCTTTTTCTTATGTGTACGGTACTGTTCTTAGAACTTCTTATCTCTTCTTATTTTTACATCACTGTTGCCCATACATCAATGCTTGATGTCTCATAGGAAAGAGATATCTAATCTCTTGGTGAACCTTCTTGGTTCGAGCGTAGTTGTTATGTATATGATCTTCGTACTAGGAGGACAACGATTGTTGCCGCATTGGAGTTTCATTCTGATCTGTTCGATGTATCTTGTTTACTCATTTCTAATGAGAATCCTTGATTCTTTCATCTTTTGTCGTCATATATTGTCTTTAACAGTGTTGTCACTGTAATCATCTTTATTTATCACATACTTCTTTCGCTAATCTTTTAATTCGTTAATTCATTCTCTTAATTGTCCAATTTCTCTCCGCGTTTTTGCGAAGTTCCTTCTTGATACTTATTATGAACGTAACCATTCTTCACGATTTTCATGACATACTGATCCTTATGATCACTACGATATTCATATTCTTATTGCTATGGTTGGCACTTTATACCCTATTTTCTTAATCTTCTTCGGTGTTCCTTCCTCCTTTTTGTGAATATCTCACTATCTGCTTCGTCATGATCTAGGCTCTTCTTTCTTTTGTCGCTTCTTCGACATTGATTATCTTTCGACATTCAAGGATGCTTTTAGCATTCATCGTTATAATCCAACTATTCTCCATTCTAGTTTGGTTACAAATTTCCAAACTATTTCTCTTTTCTACTTCGTGATTTGAGGTTTACTCCTTCTTTCAGTATCCACCACATTAATCCTTAATGGAAAATTATAGTTTTCTTCATCTGAATTTTCTTGATGTAGAACATTTTTAATGAAATATGTATCATCTTATCGTATTTGTATTGTTATCATGGCCGTCTGTAAAGCTGATCCTATGCTGATATCATCTTTATCGCGTCTCGCATATCTGATATTTCTTGTTTCATTACTCTGAACGTCGATCACCAATTAAACAATGGGTTGCATTCCCTTTTTGCCTGAATTATCGACGTAGTGCGCTCTCGATTACCTACATATTGTACTATTGTACCTTTACTGACATCTTAACTGTCAGTGGATTCGATCCTATATCTCTTTCCTCTTTATCTTTCTTTGTTTCTATGTATCCACGACTATATAGATTTTCATTTCTCTAATCTCCTTGTCAACTCTCCACATGACTTTTCTCTTTTTCTTTTTCTTCGATCATTCTTATCGAGTTCCTTGCGTCATACGCAGGTTATCCGTACTTTCCTTAACTCTGATTACTTTAACTGAATTCTTATTATCCATAATCTACTTTTGCATCCTTATACTTTATCATACACGTCATGTACCTTTGGCATTCCTCGACCATACGCAGAAAGTCAGTGGAATACAGTCCTACTAGTAGTATTCCTCATGAAAAGGAGCACATTTGCTTCCCAACCTGATTCAAGGCCACTTATGCCTGACCATTTGCTATCTCTGCATCCTCCTCAGATTGCGATATTTCCATACACTGGACTAGCAATGGTCACTCTGGTACTCCTCGACATCAGACTCGTCTGATAACTCTTCTACCCCGAAGCCCTCTCCCTGAGGATCTTCTTCTGGGAAAATATCAAACAAGTTTGATCGTGTCTAACACATCTTAATCCTTTAAGGATCATAATCAATCTTCTATATCAATCACATTACTTCTTATTTGATCTAATTCGAAGTTTAAGGTTTAGCACTTCACAAGCATCCATTACATTTGTACCTTTCACAGCCTACTATTCCGCTTCATAATTGAAACCTTGAGGTGAATGTTTCAACTCTTAATCCACCGCGATTGCAGTTCTTGTTATTTATCTCTCGATCTTTCTTATCGTATACTTCAATTACTCATTTTCATCGTATTTCCCGACCTCATTACTTTGATCTTTCCGATTATCTTTAATCGGAGCTAATGGTAGAAAGAATTTCCCAAGTCGGGTCACAAGCTTAGTTTATATTATTTTGTCTATTACTGCTCAAATGGCTTGTCAAAATTAATCACGGGTTGAACCTTTCATCGACACTCTAATTCGACAATACTGTTTGTCTTTCATCTGCTCGATATGTACGGGCATCTTACTTTACTTCTCCTAGAGGATCTAGCATACCGCTTGATCCGTCAAACTCTTTTTGTCTAAACTTATGTGTACAAATATCAAATCTCTATAGGTGTCTCTTTCTTCATGTTAGTACTATCTCTGTATCCATCATCCTATTATTGGCACACAATTCTTTATATCAGTTGCTTTTACAGCTAACTGATTCATAACGACGTTGGGTTACTGCGGCACTCTTGACGCCTGTACATTTTTACTTCGTCTTGCTGGGTTCCCATTGACCTTCACCTCGTTTCTGGCCTTCACCGGCCAAATGGATTAGATTACACTTGTTCTTGTTACCTCGATCTTCTTCTCGCGCTTCACATACTTGTTGTACAACAGCACACGTTCGCGCAGTTCTTTGTTCATAGTATAGCGATTATATAAAGGAATACTGATAAATTCCTTAAAATATATCACTTACTAATCATCACAACTAATCGCTGTTCACGTAAGTTGGACTTTAGGAACATCTCCTTCCTTTTGACCTGCTATAATTACGTCTCTTATTGCTAGTCTTCTGAGTGTTCTAACTCATTGTAGACTTAGCAAATTATGAAAACATATACTCACGTTGTAAATGTCATACGCATATTAATATCGTAGCTATAAGCATCTATGTTGACCGGATTCAAGAAAATCAGTATTCCCTAGATTTCCTTAATTACGCATCGTAACTTAAGTCTTCCGAGCATTCCACTCACATGGACTTGATCAAGCATTAAGAGTATCAGAACATAACATACATGTTCTATATATTGCTAATCGGATATGAATTATTATCCGAACACATTTATTATTCTAATCATATACTAATCTATTTAATCAAGGCTAAGTTCATATCCTAGAAGCATAACTTTTATATTCTCGCAATTATACGTGTTCGACCTTCTCGTGACCTTGATCGCTGCTTGCTCGCGAGCATTTTACTTCCGTTACAGAGTTCTGGTCTAGGTATACTCACACTAAAAACAAAACTCTTGAAAACTTTTTCAAATAAAACGACTCATTTGAAAATTCCATTTAAATCTTAGCAAAACTGTGCACTAGGGTGATGACATCTCTCATCCCCAAAGAGTTGCCACATCTTACCTCTTCGTCTGAACATAATGCATATGATGCATGTCCTATTAATGCATGTATTGATGTATGTAGTGATGCATTTCTGTTAATGTCGTGGCAATCATGTATTTTTGTATCGGGTCTAGGCACAATTATGCTTTTCGAATCGTTAAACAAATAACTTTAACAAGTTATAAACTTTATGTTTTGTAAGTTCTCTAGACCTTAAAACTCTGTCTCCGGCAAGTTTCTCCCACTTCTGTAACTTTGCATTGCTTCTTCACACTCTTTCTGGAATTTCGATCGATCGAATTTAATAGCATCTCCTACGTTATTTGATGCTAAGCACACACACACACACACACACACACACACACACACACACACACACACACACACACACACACACACACACACACACACACACACACACACACACATATATATATATATATATATATATATATATATATCATCAAATTGCAATCATATAAGTATATTCTATTCATGATTTTTCATTTCATAACTATCATACTTAACCTCATCCGCCTGACATCGATAGCGAAGCCAACCGATGTACCCTATATACCTGACATCGATAGCAAAGCCAACCGATGAACCCTATATGCCTGACATCGATAGCGAAGCCAATCGATGTACCCTATATGCCTGACATCGATAGCCAAGCCAACCGATGTACCCTATATGCCTGACATCGATAGCGAAGCCAACCGATGTATCTGATTCAACTCACACAATTCAATCTCATATCATACAAGCACATCTTATCGAAAACAAAATTATACGTATATATCCCGTATATACGTGTCACGAAAAACAAACAAACATTTCACAAGTCAATCTATTATACTTATCACAAAACACTTTACGTAGACGATTGGAATCAGACAAAGCTCAACTCTATAGCTGCAGTAGTTCCAATATTAATTAACCGACAAACGCATCTTAGCAGAAGTAACTGGACCAACTGCTCAGATACCACAATTGTCACGACCCAAATTATTGAGCCGAGACCGGTGCTAGGGAATGGGAGTGGTAGCTCCGAAACCTTTAGCAAGCCTAAAACCACTAATAATTTTTCGCAAATAAAAGTATAATATATATTATATATATTAAAACATCTTCGGAAAACTATTTTAACTAATATAGTTATAGATATTAAAATATCATATTAGAGTTTACATTTATAACTAACTATTTGAAATTAATTCATTAATCTTATAATGGCACCTACTGACTACCGCAGCTCTAGAAACTCATACTTGTGCAAGTCTGACGACTTCTGGCACAATGGAGATGGTTTGTCTAATCCGACTCCATCTACCTGCAAACATCAGAGTGAGGGGTCAGTATTTGGGAAAATACTGAGTGACTTTGCAAGTTACTTATAGTATTATCAAAATAAAGCGTCACACGCTTAATACGTATATAAATTTATGATACAAGCAAGCATTATTAATTTCAAAAGTGTGAGTCCAACTCACTAGATACGGGGACTCCAGACTACACTGTAGTCGAGTGCTCACTCGTATCGAAATCAAAGTGTGAGTCCAACTCACTGGTGGGTCCAACCCACTGGTGGGCCCAACCCACTAGATACGGGGCTCAGTTTACACCGTAACCGAGTTCACTCTCGTATCGTATTCGTATCATATCATGCATAATATATCTTAATTCTTAATCACAAAGTCAGATACTCTAGACTGACTCACTAATGATCATGCAGCCTATTGACACCCAATAGGTAGTTGGTCTCTTCGGACCGCACATTAGACACTCATCTTCAAAACAACGAATACGACAGCATTCATATAATAAACTTACCAAATGTAACATCTTACACAAGCACATTATTTTCATGCGATATTTTGATAATAATATTAATAATATATGAAAATAACTTTAATAATAATACGCAAAAGTAAATTTGCTACTCACTGTGATCACTTATATCCAAAAATATCACGTTAAACAAAACTCGTTAAGCTTCACGAGCTTCTTATCCGGTAGCTGGTTGCCTCGCCGAATCTAGGAATCAAATACACACAACTCGAGTATGAGTCTAACTTTAAAGACATTCTAGACTCGACACACACTCATAACTCGTCGAGTTCTAATCGCGCTTAACTCGACTCACTTCCGTTTTACGTAGCAACAGTCGATATAGCCTTGATACGGCTTTAGGTTTACAAATAAACCTAACTTCTTAACATCAAATCTTATGCTATGCCCTAATTGTCCAGACTTTACAACTTCACGTTCGTTTCTTTGTTAACTCATCGTCTGAAAACTTTAAATTGGTTCAAGAAACGTCTAGTCTAAGTTCCGAACATCGGGATGGGACTCGAAAATAACCTTGGCATGACGTGCCAAGGGGTGTCGCGTCGCGACAGCACCTGTCGCGCCGCGACGTCGAGGGCAACAGGCCCTTGCCTCCACGAAACACCCCCCCAACTCGATTCTGACGTGCTTAACTCAATCCTGGACTCATCCAATAGCCAAATAACATCTAAATCTATCCAAAAACGCATTAGAAACGTATAAAACGAATCGAATACGTAATCGCGATACGGTTTCGCCGTAATCTATCGTTTCAAATCGTTTTTCTATCAACTTTACTCAAATAAACAGCGAAACAACGTGCTTACCATGATTACCCATCGAAATACGATTGATTCGAGCTATAGAACGTCGAAAACGGACAAGAAACGAGATCGTGCGAAGGAAACGATGAATTCGTCGAAGGAAATGAAGAAGATAGGTTTTAGGTTCTGGATCATTCCTTTCATAATCTGATCATATATATATGGCTAATACACTCTTTTAATCCTTCATTTCTTTAATTTAAACCATTTCTCTTTTAAACTTTCTAATTTAACCAAACGGTTAAATTATCCTTTTAACTCAAGTCCATACGTATTATTTATAATCAAATAAATAATACTATCCCAAAATTATTATTTTTCTTTAATAATCTTTCAAGGGCTATCCTCGAGGCTTAATTGGCTAATTTACACTTTAGTCCTTAAACTTTGCAAAAATTGCAATTTAGCCCAAAACGCATCCGCGTCCAAATTTTAAAAGGTCTCTGATTGACCTGAAATTTTTACCAATATTACTATAAAGCATTTCGCGGACCTTGGCGAAATAATTTCCCTTTTTGGGACTTAACTGGTTAAATTACCACTTTAGTCCCTGAACTCTAGTTTGGGACTTTTCTTGACATATTTCCTTTTAATTTAAATTCCAACTTTATTATTGGAATACGATATTAAATTCCACATAATTACTTTCCCCGAGACCAACCTATTTGGACTTATTTATTAACTTTCTCGGAAATTCCTCCAATATTGCCAACCCGGCCACTAAAAACTGGACACGTGGTCCAATTAGATAATTAAATCTTTTGGGGTATTACAAAGACAAACGGGCCATGAAGCTTACGCCCGCTAAAGACCAGAAACTTCCAAAAGCAATTCTGGGTTTTTTTAAACTTGTAATCAACCCATGTTTAGACCAGTGGATCTGTATCAACAATTCAAAGAACTTATATCTTTGAAAGATTCCAGATTTTGATCACACAAACAGTCAGACGAATGACGAGTGCCATACACTTGGGTTCTACAAGGTTAAAAAGTATTCCTAACCTTTCATGTATATCAATTTTGCTAATTATGTATGTTTTGCAATGTTTAATCGCTTTTCAAAGCATGTCCAGATTCAATAATAACAAGCTAATAACTTAGCTCTAAATCCTGCAAGTCCAGCAAATTACTTAGAAATTCTAGGAGTGCCATTAAAAAGAAAATAGTGGTTGTATAGGCATTCAAGAAAACCTAATAAAATCGATCTCATTTAGACATCCAGTTTAGACTTTGTGCATGTAAAATGACTGAGACCCACCTTTGTCTGCTATATGATAGGAACCCTAGGATTAGATTGTCACGACCCAAATTATTGAGCCGAGACCGGCGCTAGGTAATGGGAATGGTAGTTCCAAAACCCGTAACAAGCCTAAAATTCAATAAACAATCATATACTGACCTTTTAACCGGAAGCATTTTAACAAGGGTTAATGTCATAAAAATTCACTAACTTTACACGTTTTCTCAATTTAATAATGTTCTTTAAAACTTCTCATAAAAATACACCAACTTTCATTTTTTAATTTTCCTAATTTCATACTAGGTGCTAACGTGTCCCTCATTTTTTGGTTAAAATGACTTACACCTCAGCAAATTGCACCAATCAATGAGTGCCACGTCAGCACTGTGTATGAATTTAGAAAAAAAAATGAAAGTTGGTGTATTTTAAGAGAAGTTTTAATGAACGTGATTAAATTGAGAAAACGTGTAAAGTTGGTGAATTTTTATGATATTACCCCTTTTAACAAACACACATTTATATACACTAGCAAATTAATACAACTTGCTCGGGCCTATCATTTCCGTATCCCATACATACTAGTCCGACATATACTACTTGTGTCAAGGTCACTTCACGGGAATCTACCTCCGTGGAACAAAATACAATAATCGTAGCCAACATAATATATAAATAATGACGGCAACTATAAACATCATAAAAGCATGTTGTTGTGCTAGGCCATTACACTGGTCAGACATACACTACTGCAGCAACTACGGAAGTCGAGACTATACATGCAAAAATGACTTTCAGTCAAAAGACTGACTTCTATCCAAGTCCAGAGTCTAGGCACCTAAAAAACATTAAAATCATATGTTACGTATCATATTATCAAAATAAGAATCACTTTTTAAAATATATTATAATTATACAATCATATCGATTTCAATCAATTCATTTAGGCAAACAATTTGACCAGATCATAATCTTAATCTTGGACAATTCTTAACCTATGCATCTTCCTAGACTTACCGAGAGTACTGCTTTCTTGTGTCCTTTTATTTAAGGTCCCGGGATAGTTCGACCGAGTTCAATCTATACCCAGTGATACAGTCTCAGGATAGTTCCACCGAGTTCAACTCGTATCACACTCAATTTATTCGATTCAAGGTAAGTACCAAGATAGTTCCACCGAATTTAACTCCCTAGACACAGGCCCCGAGATAATTCTACCGAGTTCAACCTCCTGTCTATCGCGATATAACTTAGTCTATTTTAATCTATTTCTATCGTCTAGACGTACTTGACTCTGTGATCACATAACTAATTCGGATCGTACACAAATTCACTTTTGCAAATAATCGTCAAATAAGCAAACAATACAATCTAGTTCAAACATAGTTCAATTCAATTCAATAAAACAATTCGATAAAATCAATCCATATAATCAATTCGATAAAATTCAATCAATCTACACAATTTAATACAATCAATCCATACGATACAATACAATCCAAACGTACATTTATGTGATGCATTTAAATATTATTAAAATAGTTTATCTCAAATAATTTTTAATACGATAATACGAGTAAGTAAAATATAATCACATCTTGCTATCCAACTATATCACAATTTTTATGCCTTGGCCGAATATCTCTAAGCCAATGCCGTCAAATCTGTAGCTCGTCGAACGTCTGTCACACTCACAATTTAAATACAATTAAATTTTATAAACGTATAACCAATAATTATAGATCCAAGCTATAACTTTAGGTCGACTTAATTAACTTGAAATATTTCTTTTAATATTGATATAACCTTTTGTTTTATATTCTTTGAATATCTACTTTAACTTAATATTGTTTACATATCGACTTATATTTCCAATTTCCACATCTGCGGTTATAAAGTCGATAACGTATTTAATAATTTCCACATCTGTGATTTTACTCATATCCAACCTTTATCACATTTTATTGGTTAAATTAACCGAAACGCTTACTTCGTACCTTAATTCCTTTGCGTTTTTGTCACGGCCCAAAATCGAGGGCCGCGATCGGCGCTAGGGAATGAGAATTGTAGTTCCGAAACCCGTAGCAAGCCTGAAATTCACTTAAAAAAATTCGCATTTATCATATAAACCTTGACCTTACAAATGGAAGCATTTAAACAAATATACATTTATATACACTAATAAAATCATACAACTTACTCGGGCTTATCGTTTTCGTATCATGTACATACTAGCCCGACATAAACTACTAGTGGCAAAGTCACTTCACGGGTATCTATCCCCGTTGAAAAAAAATACAATAATCACATCCAAACAAAACGTATATGCAATAACAACAATTACAAACAACATAAAAATATGTTACTGTGCTAGGCCACGACACTGGTCAGACATTATACTACTGCAGCAGACATGGAAGTCGGGACTGTTTTGGAACATTGACTTCCGGTCAAAAAGTGGACATCTAGTCAGTCCAGAGACTAGGTACCTGAAAATGTTTAAATCAACGGGGTCAGCTTATACTGAGTGAGATATACTTTACTAACGGTATTATAATAAAAATAACATCGCATCTGAAGATCATTTATTCAAGCAACTATAATATTATTATATTACAAACAAAGATTATGATCCAATAGAAATCTTAATCTTAGTCATAATATAAACGGACTGAACTTACCTATAAACTACTTATATTACTTTTGATATCTCAAATCAATTAAACCAAAGTGGCAGGGTCCCGAGATAATTCAACCGAGTTAACCTCTACCACGTGGCATAGTTTTGAGATAGTTCAACCGAGTTAACTCATGCCACTCTTAATCCCAAATTGTGAGTCTCGAGATAGTTTAACCGACTAAACTCACTAGATACGGGTCCTGAGATAGTTCCACCGAGTTAACCTCGTATCTATCAAACATAATCCTCCTTTCCATACCCAAACATAATCAATATATATATATTGAGCTCATGTCAAACAATTTTAAGTACATACATCTAGACTTTTATAAATACCGGTGATCATATGACCTATTGACGCCCAATAGGTAGCTCGTGTCTTCGGATCACACACAAATTTCAAACATAGAACAAACAACAACAAAACGATATACAATTCGACCCAACACCAAATATGTAATTCATTCACAAATATATAATCAATCAATACATAATTTAGTTGTCAAACATAAACTATCAATATATATATAACTATATAATAAATCATATGCCGTGTATCTCACGGTAGAATGACCATTTAGTTCATTGTCACGACCCAAAATTACGAGCCACGACTAGCGCTAGGGAATGGGAATGATTGTTTCAAAACCCGTAGCAAGCCTTTAAAAGGAGACTGAATTTTTCGCGAAACGCAATCCTTTATAAATCCAAACATACATACTTTCATTCATAAACAAATCGTTTTCATTTAAAGCTTTTCAAAGCTTTTACGTATACACACGTCTGTTTCAAACATGAAAACGTGTCATCGGAACCTGGGTGTTACATTCGATGTCTCACATCTTAGCATAGTCTGTTCTAAAATAAAGCAAACGGTTTTCAAAGCGGAACTCAGACATACATATGCATCAGAGTTTACACACAAGAAAATCGTTTTACAAACATCCATATAGACTAGGACTTGAAACTACCGCAGCACTACTGATCATGTACATACTTCAGACTTCTGGAACAAGAATAGAAGTCCGGCTAGCCAAAACTAGACACCTGCACCAAATACTCTTGGGGGGTCAGTTGAAACAGAGTGAGTTCGTTAGCTTACATAGGAGTATTCATTTAAAAACATTAAAAACAGTGTACAAACCATTCAATCGTATGCACCCATGTATAAGCATTCCAGATGGAACCCTAATCTTATTCCTGAAACGTATTTCCTATACCAATTATATTCACATAATTCATACTCACATAAGATCACGTTTTCCAAGCGACGCATCCTCTTAATCACAAGGTGTGGGTCCCGGGATACTTCACCGAGCCTCTGGCCCGGGATAGTTCACCGAGTTAACCACTAGACCTAGGTCCGGCGCTCGAAATATAGATCCATCGAGCTCATCCTACGGTCTATCATATATCTATCCTCCTTCATACAAACGAATTATACAAACAGCCGGCTCAAACGAATCATACAAACACACGGTTAACATAAAACATCTCATATACACTTTATTATATTCTAATAACTTTAGACGTCTAGACCATAATGACACTGGTGATAACGTAGCCTATCGACATCCAATAGGTAGTTTGTTTCATCGGTTCTATACTGGTTTAAAAACCATAATGTATGCATTTTATACAAGACATTTTGACACTAAATAATGCATGCTTATACAATTCATGAGAATACAACAAATGTAAACAATCCGCATAACAAACTCACTGCTTGCTATTTCCAAAATCTTTGATATTTGATAGCGTAAGCTCACTGAGATCCTTATCCTCCAGTAGGTTGACTTTTCGTACCTAGCACAAGGATCAAATAGATATCGAGTTAATATCTAACTCGATAAGCACATAGACTCGAGAATACACCTATACACGAAACTCTTCACATCATCGCGTCTAACCCCGATACGTTCTTATATACCTGTTGGTATGTGATTTATATCTATTTTTATATTTATTAGGTTTATTACTTTAAACCTAAGTTCATAACGTTATTTCACTCATTAATCAAATAACCATGTCTATGTTTAAGTTTCAAACTATCTTTTGAAACACGTTTTATTTTGTCGTATAATCGACCTCGTAATCACTTATGGTTGCTAGCTGTAAAATAGTCCGACCTCTAAACGAAACCGACATTCTTAAATTTCAGAATGTCATCTTCGACTTTTGTTTAGGTCTCAGACTACATCTAGCACCCGAAGGTATCAGAAACATGCAGAGCTGCTCGCGAGATAGAATGTTCGGCTCTGTTTGGACAACTTAGAGGCTAAATCTGGAGAAACTCAAACCTAATTATTTTTATCCAACACCCTTAAGTTTCACTAAGGACAAACATAACTTAATCCAGAGTTGTATAGCTGGAGATATTATCCTCGCAATATCACTGTTCTGCAACGCAATATTTCCAGCAATATCGTCAAACTTTCATTCAATCCTTAATCAATCTAAACTCATCATATGACTCAAAATTAAGTTCATCATCATCAACAACAATCCTAATCATGCTCTTGACTCAATGGCTGAACCAAACACACTATGCCAAAGCCAATTTCCTTATCAAAACAATACACACACAAATATATATATATATATATATATATATATATATATATATATATATATATATATATATATATATATCAAGTCTTATATGTTCATAATTTTTAAACAATCGTAAGCAATTAAACATGGTCAATCATAGCTAAGAATGCCGAATCCCTAACTCATAAAATTCAGAATTTTACCATGCTTTATGAAGTCCCTAATCCAAAGCTAAATCATAAAAAATTCACCATGAACACCTTCAATCCAAGCTCAATTTCACCTTAGACAATTCAATCAACAAAAATCCCAATCTTTAGTTCATAAACCCTAACTCCCTTTTCCTATTAATTCACTAAGACAACCATGGAATCCATAAATTAGGAGTCTTACCTTGATTCTTTAAGTGATTATGAGTGATTGCCTTTGGAACCATAAATATTTGAGAAGATTTGATGAAGGTTTGGCCATAGAGAGTAGGCTACGGCATGGAGAAGAAAAAGGAGAGCTTTCTCTTCTTATTTTTTCTATCTTAAAAAAGGAAGAGAAATGAAGTGAAGTGCACTCTTATTTCCCTTCATGTATGCCATGTGTCATTACTTTAATGGGATAATGGTCCATTTTAGCTCAAATGACAAACCGACATGCTTACTTGTCCAAACGACTTCGGAAATATTTTTCCGACTAGTCCTTATTTATTATTTATAATAATAATTCCCATATTGAATTATTATATTTCTTGAATTATCTTTAATAATTCTCATGTCGGTGTCCATTTTCGACCTACATGGTCCAAATTACGAAACTTTAGGACTCGTGGCACGATTTTCTTATTTTAGAATTTTGAGGTTATTAAATTCATACAATTTTAAATCACAAAAATTTATTATATAATGAATGTATTTTTATAACTTATAAATAAAATATTTAATAATATAATTATAGCGTAATAATACGCGAGAGTAAAGTATACTCACAAACTTCGCTATCCAAACGTTATAAAAAAAAAAGTCAAACCCTGTCAAGCTGTCTCCGACAATTACGTATTCCGTCGATCACGAATAAAATTTAAATAAATTTAATTCCTAAACGTAAACCATATATTACATTCCTAAATTTTAAACTTAGTTCGACGTATTTTATTCCTACTATATTATTTAACTTGATCATAATCTTTCCAATTTAATAACTTTACTCTAAACCTGATATCGTATTTAACGTTTTAAACATGTATCTTTAAATCCCAACTCTGAATCCTTGATATCTCGATAGTTTACTAAAACCGAACATCATTTTCATATCCATTCCATATAACCATTTCTTTAGTTCAAGCATTGATTTCAAAACTGTTTTGTGTCAGAATCATTTCCTAGTTTCATAACATAACGTTTAAACGAAATTTGAAATGTTCATGCTACGTGGGAAGGAATGGCTCAGCCCCTTCCCTACCACTATGCACTCCCCTATATTGGCAAGGGGAGGGACATGGCTGATCAGCCCTGATCACTGCCGTGCTGAGTTCGGCACGACGTGAGCCCTGCTGGTCGGAAGACCAGCAGGTATGGTGGTCTTCCACCTCCGACACCTTACACCTAAACCTGGCCAATTAATAAAATACTAGCATCTCACCACAACATATCAAACTCAGCTCATAATTAATAATTCATGCCATAAACTATCAATACTAGCTTATTAATCACCATTATCAACTTGTTACTCAAAACAGCCCTTAATCAATCAAACCCTAACTAGAGATTGAGATTTTTACCTTGATTCACAGTCCTTACGTGATAGATATTTGTTTCCTCAATCCAACGCCACAAAAATCATTCAAACCCGTTATCTACACATCAAATAATCATGATTTTAATCAAACCATTTACTTCACCACGAACAGCTCCTAAACCCTCAATTCCAGAGATTAAAACTTCATCATTACCTTGCATTGAAGCCTTAGATCATTAGGTCTTTCTTTTCCGTTTCTGTTGCCGTGAAAATCAACCGAATCAGACGAGAAACGAAAACACGGCAAACAAAAGAAGATCATGGAACTTTAGAGAAGATGAAGATCTTCTCAACCTTCCTTTGCTGGAAATTAGAGTTTGAAGGCTTCATATGCATATGGAGGTGGTATATATAGCTTGGTAAAGCACTCCAATTGGTCCTTTAAGATGCCACCTCCATTAGTTTCAATTTCTAACTTTTCCTTTGTCCAATTTAGTCCCTTAATCACTTAATCGTTCGAACTCGATAAATTCCATATTATTTATATTCAAATAAATAATACTATTTCGCTACCTTATTATTTTATTTCCGATAATTTCTTTTTATAAATTTTGGCCAAAAACGCTCAATTTCCAATTTGAGCTAAAACGCTTATTTTCCTTACTTTTCCATCCATATTTTGCCTCAACAAATATTGATATCCAATATTTGATATTATATTTTTGAATACTAATTCCCTTCAATAATCCATTTAAATTGCATTTCCCGGAAATTAAAATATTATTTTCCAATTTGCGAACTTAGCTTAATTTTATTCTATCTTTCCTTATGACTTTCTTTTATTCCCGTTTCCATTTCTTTCATAAAATTCTAATATCCAATTTTCCTTATTGGAATTGAAAAATCGACCCATTTGGGTCTTTTCTCATTTAATTTCTCCGATAATCTCTTTTTTTTTGCCACTTTAACTATTTAAAATATGACACGTCGCCACTTTAGCATCGTCAAACTTACGGGGTATTACAGTTTTAAACATTTAAAATAGTCCTTAAACATGTTATATCCATCAACTTTAAATCGATAAAACTTTAGTCCATTTGTTCGTTTTCAAAATTATTTTACGTTTAAAACCAAAACTAATTCGCGTAGCTTGACGTTAGCGTTAAATTCATTCTTGTTAGGACTTAGGGAAAGGGTTGCCATCAGGCCTTTCTTCCATTGCTTCCCTCCCCTGATTTGGCAAGGGGAGGGACTGACTTCGATCTGGTGCTTCACACTAGAGCTGATGCCATTACAGCTCTACTGTGCTTACACGGTGGTGTACCTGCTGGAAAGCCAGTCCAGTAGGTCTGGCTACTAAGGCCTCTAGCCAGCCACCATCCTAACCAAACCCTTAAAAATTCAACCCATCACAACCCTCACACCTCACACACCAACCATTAGACTTAGTTTTTCTTAACCAATTCATGCCAAAAACACCATTTCTAGACTATAAATCATCATTTCCATTAACTTCAACCAAAACACAAAATATAGATCTAAACCATCACTTCAAGTTTTGATTATTAACTTGATTAATATGGATAGATCATTAGAGCTTTCCGTCCCCGTTTTGTGGATGCAAAAATCGTCCAAAAGGGATAAGAATTGATGAAGTTATGATGGATTCAAATTTTTGCATGTTTTTTCTCTTTAAGGAAAAAGATGGAGTTTGATCAGATGAGAATAAATAGTTTGATGAGTTTGAATATCAAATAATAAGCCTTTTATATTATTGAGAAAGTCTCCTTTGATCCTCAAAGAAATCGACTTAAGCCATCCGCATTTATAACTTCTAATTCATCCAATTTCATCCATCGAACGTTAAATATTTTAGATCTGATAAATTTTGTATTGTTTATTTTCAAATAAATAATATCACTCCCATATCTTATAATTTCACTTTCCGATAATTTATTTTGTTCTCCATTTCTCAGTTCGTAGCCTTCGCAGTAGCTTCATCAATATCATCTACCAAAAAAAGCCTGCTCAGGTAGACTATCAAATTCTCCGGAAAGAATAAATTTAAACCCTCTAATAGTTTCTGCTAAACCGATATATTTCCCAGGGGAGCCCGTAAAGGCTTCTGCTACGATAGCAATTTTCGGCTACAAACGCTCAAATTCAAATATGAGTTAAAACGCGTATTTTCTCACTTTTTCGTCCAAATTTCACATTGACAAATATGGATAGCCAATTAATCGATATTATTTTTATAAATACTAATTCCTTTCAATAATCCATTGAATTTATATTTTTCGGCAATTAAAAGCTTATTTTACAATTTTGGGCTTAAATGTACTTTTAGCCACTTTATCATATTTTTCTTTTTACCAAATTCCATTTCTTTTATGTAAAATAAATATATTGAAATTTTCTTATTAAAATTTCAATATCGACCTACTCGGATCCTCTTTTATTTATTTAATCCGCTGAATTTCTTATTTTTCTCATTTTAATAATTTAAAATGAGACACACCGCTTATTTTCAAAATACCCAATTTTCAGGGTATTAAATAGATGATTGCCAAGGAATATTTGCTACATGCCACACATACTAGTCTAGATCGAGAAATATGCGCGTATCACATGCTTTATCTAGTATATCTCATTTTAATCATACATTCATTCCATATGATAATGGTGCTAGGAATATACACAAGTTTGGAAATGTGGTAAAGGAAATATGCCCAGTAAATGAATTCAATCGATAAGTCAAGTGCAAGAGTGTTGGTAGTGTCCATCAAACCCGTTCTTTTGGTCTGATGCACGATGATCTCACTAATAAGCAAGTGAGGTTGTCCAATCAGTAGAAAAAGACATTTTGTAGCTTAATTAGGTGTACTTTATTTTTCCAAACTTTTCCAGATCTGAAGTTAACCATAAGTCTGGGCGAGTGGCCCCGAATCCCGCTTTTCTCCTAGGTAAAAATATCGTTTTAGTCTGTAAAAGTGTTAAGAAAGGCTTTAAAGGATATTGAGTCATAATATTTTTCACTAAGTTCTATTTTAAAAATTCAATTTAATAAATAGACCCATAAAATTCTAAATATTTGATATTATTTTGATTTTGCAAACTTATATTCGCAATTGCTTTAAATTTTTATAGGTTATCTGCGACAATAACGATTCATTCCCTCAAACTCACCAAATGGCGGAGCCACGATTAAAGGTACAGGGAGGAGGGGGGCAATTATAAAAGTAAATATTAATAGTCAAGTATTTATATATAACAGTAAAGCTTTTGAATAATTTAAAATTTATCTTTCGGGTTGTGAAACTAAAATAAGAAGATTCGATAATAATTAAATACTCTATAGATTATAAAATTTAAATAAAAAATTAACATATATATAAAGAAAAGAGAGATAAAATAGAATATGAAAAAAATTGTTTGTATTTAAGGTAAAACCTGATATAAAAAAAAGAAATAGAAATAGAAAATGAAAATGGTTTCTTTTAACCTAATATACATGATTTTTTAATTTTTGAATTATAAAAAGAGCACTATGGACTTTGTAGTATCATGATCCACATGTCCCACACACTTTATTATACTAGACATATAATTTGGACTTAAAAATTTATGTAATTGTGAGGAAGGGATTATTTGTACAAAATCTAAATTTAAGAACTTTTTTTTAATAATAGATTGAGGGGGACCATCCCCCTCATGCATGTCGTGCATCCGTCATTAGGTGTGATATCATCGTTTTACCTTTTTCAAATGGATCAATATCTTGTCAACCGGACATGTTTCTCTGGGAATTATCATTGGATACCTCAATTTCATATTCTTTTTTTCCCTAGCCAAAAAAAGGTGTCTATAGTTATTTATATAATATATATATATATATATATATATATATATATATATATATATATATATGTATATATTATCTTATATGTGAAAAGGGCGACAGGCAAAATTATGTTAATAGATTTCATTAAGGGTATTATTTATTATTAAAAATTAAAGCTAATAAGAATTTAACTCCAACTCATATTAAAATTTAATTTCAATTATTGAGAATTAAAAATATAGAAGCCCAATGTAGCACAGCTACAAAAAGAACAGCTACAAATTATACGAAATTATTTTAGATAAGGATTTAGATGTTTAAATGTTAAATAGGACTCAAACAATGACATTTAGATGTTTAGATGTTAAATAGGACCCAAACAAGGGCTAATTACCCAATATACCTAAATTTGGGCCAGATTTACTTTTATACTGACCTAATTTATTACTTTTCACACCACCCAAATTAAGAATTATAACCTAATTGCTTTGAATTATAACTTTCTTACCGTTTTTTCTTTTTCCCTTTGATTTTGGCGGTTTCTTTTTCTTCTTCTCCGTGATTCTCGTTCTGCTCCTCCACGATCTCTGCGATCAAAGTTCTGGTGCTCCACGTTCTTACTCGCTTTCTTCCATTATCACATTCGTTTAAGTTTTCATCTCCATTATCTCATACATTTCAGTTATCTTCTTCATTATCTCCGACATTCCGCCTCCGCCGTTCCGTTTTTGCTGTTCCATCTCCGTCGTTTCGCCTCCGTCGTTCCACCTTTGTCGCCGCGCCATCTTTCTTTTCTCTTTTTGATTTTAGAACTGAAATTTTTTGTTCTTTATGTTTTCATTTTCAGATCTGTAATTTGTTTATCTTTTACTGTTTATTCACCATTGAACATGTATAAAGAGTATTTTTAAAGAATTTCATACTTATTTCTTGATATGTAGAATAATTTTGTGATTTTATGTAATAAAATTCTGTTAACTCTGCATTTTTTTGTGTTTTGTTGTATTTCTGCGTTTTTTTATTCTGCAGAACGATTTGTAGATGATGATTGATTGCTGAATTACTGTAATGTTACAGTGTTGTTGATTTTATGTTGACTTTATGTTGATATTATGTTGATATCAACTATTTTTTTTTATTTTAACATTGACAAACAAGATAATATTGTCTATGAAATAAATGCCTCCTGTAAGTTTGCGGAATAGATGTTTATTTGAAAAGCAGCAGGATGGAATGTGGAGTGCACATATTTGTTTGAATGATTGATCTCTTTGTGTGTTTTTTTCGGTAAACGTTCTGAAATTCCCTACATAAACATATGTTATTGGTATTCAACCATTTTTATATAACTTTCATTTTCTTGAGTGTTATTTTATTAGAATATACTAAATTCATTTCGGCATTTTTGAAATTTGGTTGGTTTTTTTGCTCCTTATATTATGTTCTACGTACAAACTTTATTATAAAATCAATGTTGAATTTTATTGATGTACAATTATTTAAACTATATTAATCAAAATCAACACAAAATCAACTCGATGTCAACCTAAAATCAACCTAAAATTAACATGCACATATCCTTAAAATTAATTGAAGATCAACACAAAATCAACATGTGTATACTATTTGTCATTAAAATTAATCAAATATCAACTCAAAATCAATATAAAATCAACATGTGTACATTATTTATTGTTGACATTTTTGTCAGTTTTAATATCAACACAATATCAACATAATATCAACAACATTTAATAAACTGGATAGTATTAATTTTGTAAATCTTTTTAACACTAATTTTTATTTTTAATTTTTATTTACCTTTATTTTGCTAATAATTAATCAAAATTTATTATTTATCATATATTTTATTTTTTATATATATTAATATAAAATCAACATTAAATTAATCAAAGATTAATAAATTATTTTTTCAATCTAAAATACCAACACAAAATCAACATAATATCAACATAAATTCAAATTTGTAATATAATACTAATTCAGAATCATTATTTATATTTTTTACCTATACCAAAATCAACACCATGTCACCACTATATCAACATAAGATCAACATTGTAACATTACAATAATTTAACATCATTATTGTCTTCTTCACCGATGCTAAAATCAACAAAATATCAACCGAAAATCAACACCATATCAACATTGTAACATTACAATAATGCAACATCATTATATGTCTTCTTCCCCGATGCTAACATATCATTATCTAGTCTCAATTTAATTTAATTTATTTTTTTTAGTTTATTTCACAGACAATGTTATCTTAGTTGTCAATGTAAAAATTAAAAAAAAATCAGTTGATATCAATATAAAGTCAACAACACTGTAACATTACAATAATTCAGCAATCAATCATCATCTACAAATCGTTCTGCAGAATTAAAAAAAACGCAGAAACACAAGAAAAATGCAGAAATAACAGTATTTTATTCCATAAAATCACAAAATTATTCTACATTACATGAAATGAGTATTAAATTCTTTAAAGATAATCTTTATACATGTTTAATGGTTGAAAACAACAGTAAAAAATAAATAAATTACAGATCTGAAAATAAAAAAAAAAGAACAGCAAATTTCAGATTTAAAATCAAAAAGAGAAAAGAAAGATGGCGCGGCGAGATAAAAGTGGAAAGACGGAGGCGAAACGACGAAGATGGAACAGCAAAAACGGAACGGCGGAGGCGGATTGGTGCGAAGAACAAATCTGAAATTTGTGTGAAAGGTGAATTGAAAGAGAAAGGAGAGAAAGTTGAGGAGAGAGAAAATAATTGTAATTATGAAGATTTGTGTTATTAGGGTTCTATTTATATGAATGGTATAAAAGTAATAATTTCTCCCATACATGGTAGTTTTAAAATGTCAAATATGTGTTGGTATAAAAGTAAATCAAACATGAATGTTGGTTATTTGAGTAAGAAGCCCCTCAAACAATGACTTTCAAATGTAGATGACAATCATTGTAGGTAAATGGATTTTGATACATAAGACCCATTATTTGAAAGAATTGTTTATAGGGACGATGACAAAAGTATCTAAAATTTTAAAAATATTTACAAAAGTACCTGTAAACTTTTTTTATTTACAAAAATACGACTGATTTAAAATTAATTACAAAAGTATCAAAAAATGAAAATTAATTACAAAAGTACGATTTGTATACTGTTGGTATAATTATGGTATAATTTTGGAATATTAAAACTATAAATCAGATAATTTAAAAATAATATTCGGTTTATTATTGGTATAATTTCAGTATATTTTCGGTATATCGATTACAAATTTTTATATATATTTTCTAGTTGATAACATGTATATTTTTTTTTATATGCATTTTTCACTATAGTTGGTAATGAACTAGAGAATTTGTATATTGTTGGTATAATTTTAGTATACTGTTGGGTTAATATTTAGTATGCGATGTGGTGTAATGTTGATGTAATAATAAAATTTCAGTATATTTTGATGTGTACACTCTTGGTATACTGTTGGTATAATTTTGGTAAATTATTAATTTAATTTTTAGTATACGATTTGATGTAATATTGGTAAAATTTTATTTAATATTAATAAAATCTCAGTATGTATAATGTTGGTATAATTTTGGTATAATGTTGATATAATGTTGATATAATGTTAGTTTATTAGTATACTGACATTATACCCACAGTATACACCGTATGTTTGATATTATTTTTTATTTTTTTATATTTTTGTAAATATTATTAACATTTTTGTAAATGAAAAAAGTCAACATGTAGTTTTGTAATTATTTTCATTTTTTTTGGTAAATGGTGTAATTTCCTCTTGTTTATAGTATGGATATGAAATGCTAAGCCCCTTATAAGGGCATTCGTGGCCCAGCATCCAAATTGTATGATTTCACTCTAACTATATATGCAAATGGTATTATAATTAAATTAATAAATATTCTATTTTCATAAAAACTATTTTCTGTTGAAATTAATCTAAATATGATGAAAAATCATCAGTGTAAGAAAAGATAGATATATCAAATACTGATTTTGGATGATTTTCTGTCTACTTTTGCTCGTTTTCTTTAGTTATAACATAAGGTTATAATAATAATTGAAGGACAATTCAATTAAACATCGTCAATATAAATAGGAGTCTAATTCCATTATAAATTAATGATGAGATTGATATTAATAATAAACTTAAAATGTTTAACTTTAATAAATAAAAAACAGGTTTACTTAAAATATTCCTAAAGCTACACTGACTCCTTTTAAAGCACAACAAAAATATTTTTATTTTCGGTAATTGACCAATCACTTAATACCCAGAATTTATAGTTTGATAATGAATAGTTGAGTACATGTCAAATTCTACTAATCAAGATATATAGGAGGCTAATTAAACTATTTAACAAAAAAATGGAGTCTATCTAAATTTTCATAATATTATTTAATTTAAAAATATAAAAATAAGTTCCATATTATATTTAAGGGTTAATTTCATAAAAAATCACAGTCTTTATAAAAAGTTTTATTTTAATCACGACCTTTAAAAATTATCACATAAAATCATGACCTTTCATTTTTTTTTTCAACACAAATTATAATGAGATAATACAACTTCAAAAATCAAGAAATATAAATCCAATTCTAATATAAAATTATGATTAGTTTATTTTCGTTAAAAAGATCATTAGTTAATAAGCATAAAGTCATAGGTATATTGAAACAGACATGGACCAAATATCAGTACGAGACATGGACCAAATATCACGACGTGATTGGTATTCTTCAGCAATTCACTGTCCAATTTGTATTCACAATAGATATATTAATTTAATTAATTATTAAAAATAATATAAATCGGTAATTAAAATATATTAAAAAATTAGTACTCCACTATTACATTAATTATTATAGTTTGAAGTTTTAGTAAATATATAATTGCATTCTTCTATTAAAAGATAAAGAGTAATATTATACACATTTAAAATGAAAAGTGTGAAGTTTAGTGCAATAATCTAAGCGTTCAATTCAAAAAAAAAAATCTAAGCGTTCAATAAGTAAATAAAGAATTGTTTTTTAATATATTATAACGGTTCTAATTTTAAAGATATTGTTTTTGTTAAACATATATCTTGTTGGGTCCAGCAGTAGCTCAAGAGGGGGGGGGTGAATTGAGACTTAAAAACTTTTGCTTAAATATGTAAAGCTAATGGAATAGCTTCGCCCTGATGAATGTAAAGTCTTCACAAGCTAATCAAATATGGATCAGTTTGAGAGCTGCGTGATATAGACTTATGAAAATCTTTTTAACAGAGTATAAAAACAGAGATAATGGAAAGTTATGTTTAGTTTTAAAGAAAAGCTTTCTTTCAAAAACAGTTTTAGATGAAGCTAAAATAGAGCAGAAACTAAAGCATAAAACTGAACACCAGATTTTTATAGTTGTTCGGCAACCCTGCCTACATCCACTCCTTAAGGATCCCCATCCTTAAGTATTCCACTCTTAAATCTCTATTACGGGCTAGAGATAAAGCTAATAAGAATACAACCCTAGTTCTACCCAGAAGCTAGTCTGTAACTTACAAGCTGATTTGATAGCTTCAGCAAACTAATACCCTTTGAAGAATAAATCTGATTCTACCCAGAACCTATTCTATTCCTCACAAGATGATTACAGAAAGATGGTATGAACTCTCACTCAAACTATTCCTAGTTTTCTTTGAGATAAATCACCAAGGATTTAAAGCTCTTGAGAATGTGGAAACTTGATCTTTTTCACTTGATTTCCCACACCTTTGCAAATGGAGAAGAATCCCTTTTATAGACTCCAAGAATCTTCTAGAGAGTAGGGCTGAGTCACATCAGGATATTCCTTCAATTCTTATCCTCTATGCAAGGTGTACATGGTGACAAGAGGAAGAGCCTATTCTAGGCTGATCTGGCCAATCAGGTTGAGCTCAGGTTTGTTTGTTAGTGCTGGCAGCCTGATTGCAGTACAAGGTACACTGACAACCTGATAGTGCTGGGTTTGTATTTTTCAAGCTGATTCCGAAAATGCCCTCCATCATTGTTGCTAGAGGAAAGATCAAGATGCTTCTAGAAATTGGGCCTTGCAATAATCCAATTAACACATTAGTGGGCTTTAGTTATCATCAAAACAAGGGATAAAAAATAAGGGCCTATAGCCAACAATCTCCCCCTTTTTGATGATGACAAAACCTTTCCAATTGCAAGATATGAATATTTCTAGAAGAGTAGTATGAGTTATTTAGCATGCTCCCCCTGAATGTATGGCATATATGAAGAAGTTAAATAAAACAGTTTTATTAAAGACATGCCATGAAATATGATCATAAATGCACAAGGCAATAAAAGCTTTAACAAGCTAACAAAAAACCATGAAAAGAGGGGCTACTACTCCCCCTTTTTGTCAGTCATCCAAAAAGGCAAGATAAACCAAGTTCAGAAATAAAAAAGACAAGATAAAAAAAACATAAGTAAATTAGGTTCAGAAAACAGGCTA
The DNA here is from genome assembly GCF_937616625.2 of Mercurialis annua. Lineage (NCBI taxonomy): Eukaryota > Viridiplantae > Streptophyta > Magnoliopsida > Malpighiales > Euphorbiaceae > Mercurialis > Mercurialis annua. The sequence continues at coordinate 13,506,243 of NC_065577.1, read as the reverse complement.
ATTCATTTTAGCTTCACAGTTCTTCAGGCTTGTCCTTTGACCCAGGCTGACCCTTCGGTATTGGAACAGTCTTGAAAGAGCAGCTTGATCGAGTTGACCGTCTGATAGGCAGCTTGGGAGGTCTGGAGGCTGGTTCAGTTTTGGTTGACAGTCTGTCAGAGTCAGATGCTTTCTTCTTGGGGAGGCTGATGACCGGAGCTGGAACAAGATTAGTTTCAGATTGAGCTAATTTGACTAGCTTGGAGAATTCTGCTTTCATAGCTAGCATGCTCTGGTCAAAGGTATTCCTGCAAAAATTCTCAAAGACAGCAAATTTACTCATTTGCTCAGAGGGCAAATTAGCCTGAGGAATAGGTTCACTAGGAGCTTCTTCTTTGGGATCTGCAGAGATAGCTTCTGGATCAGCAATCTTTACTGTGTTATCAGAATAAGGCTCAGTCTGATTTGCTTTCTCAGCACTTTGTTCTCCAACTGATTCTTCAGATTCCTTGTCCCGTGAGGTCTTTAGTAGGCCATCTATGATCCTATCAGCTTCAGTCTTGGCAGGGGCCTTTAGCTTCTGTTTGTTTTTCCCAGAAGCTAATCTCTGGATGGCAGCTTTCCTCATTAGCAGAGGCTCATTGTCTGATGAGCTGATATCTTTCTCACTGGATTCCTTATCTGAACCATTCTTCACACTGTCAAGAGAATTGGTTTTGGAGGAGCCAGAATCACCTACCTCCACAGTTTCAGTTTTCTCACTTTCAACTTGTTTCTCCTGTTTGATCTTCTTAACAGCTTGAAAACTCCCAGATTCAATACCTCTCTTCTTAGTACGAGTAGTAAACAGCTTGGACACCACATCGGTATCAGCAATATGTGTACATTTATAGGCAGATAAATTCAATCCTAAATATTTAAACAGCAGGGTCAAATGCATTCCATAGGGCAGATTTTTGTTCTTTTTCACACCAAGCATAACAGTCATTAGTAAATAGCACAGGTTGTAGGGTTTTAGCTTGACTAAATGCCACATGAAAAAGAGCTCAATACTGCTAACATAATCGTGACTACCAGACTTGGGGGCAATGAAGCAGGTAAGGAATTTATGAATGACTCTAAGTCTAGGAATGAGAGAAGCAGAGCTAACGTGTTCGGAACCTTTTACCTCGGATTGAGCGGTGGCCAGAGCTTTGAAAGTACCTTCATTGAAGGCAGAGAGTTGACAGACTTCTGCCTTTTTAGCACCTCTAGTTCCTTGGTTAGGGATCTGGAAAGCCTCAGATAAGGTTGATAGTGTGATTAGGTACTTCTTTTTCCTTAGAGTAACTGTGAATTCTGTTTTCCCTTTCGGTTTGAGTGAGTTATAGAACTCATTCACCAATTCTTCATATATCCCAGTTTTGATCTGAATGAAGGCTGTCCATTGTTGAGCTTCAAACCATTCCTTGAAGGAGAATTTTTCTTTGCCGTAGAATGCCCAATCGATTGATTTAGGAGGGATGAGAGTCCTTCTCGATTGCTCAGATGTTTCTGACTTGGGTGTGCTTTCAGTCGTGCCAAAAAGGAATTCGGCTGTTGTTCTACTCCCTTCGGGTTCCTCAATGATTTTTGCAGGTCTCTTGCCCATAGTGAGAGGTGATGAGTTGGTTTGAGAGAAGAAGAAAGTTTGAGGAAGAAGATGAGGTGTGCGGCGGTTTTTGAGGTGAGGTGGAATAGAAAATTAGGTTTTAATGAGTGGGTAGGGTAAGTGGGGTAAGTGGGGTTAATGGGTAAGAAAATGGGCTTTTTAAGAGAGACTTAAAAAATTTGGGCCTCTTAGAGCTTTGCTTCGGTCCAGATGAGAGGTAACCTGATTAGCCTTGACCCTGAGCTGATTTAGTACCTGTTTCTGGGAAAATAAAAGGCTAAAGACAGAAATAGGTAAAATAAAATAAAATAAAATGATATAAAAGGAGAGAAGTGAGAGATGTGTATTTGCCAAAGTGATTGAGTTAGAACTTGTTTAAGAGCTGATTTTCATTAGTCCAAGTTCTCCTCTTATCTTGCAAAACTGATCTTCAGAGAGAGGCTTGGTGAAGATGTCTGCAAGCTGATTTTCAGTAGGCACAAAGATTAGCTTGATGTCGCCAGCTTGAACATTATCTCTAATGAAGTGATGTCTGATCTCAATGTGCTTTGTTCTTGAGTGTAGCACAGGATTTTTTGACAAGTTGATGGCACTTGTGTTGTCACATAGAATGGGGATGAGTTTATAGATTAGCTCATAGTCCTCAAGTTGCTGCTTGATCCATATAATCTGGGCAACACAACTTCCAGCAGCTATGTATTCAGCTTCAGCAGTAGATAAGCTAACAGAAGTTTGCTTTTTGCTTTGCCATGAGACTAATGAGCTTCCTAGGAATTGACATCCTCCTGAAGTGCTTTTTCTATCAATTTGACAGCCTGCAAAATCAGCATCACTATACCCAACCAAATCAAATGAAGCAGCCCTTGAATACCATAAGCCTAATTCATCAGTCCCAAGTAAATATCTAAGAATGCGTTTGACAGCAATAAGATGAGATTCTTTCGGATTAGCTTGAAAGCGAGCACATAAACAAACACTAAAGTGAATATCAGGTCTACTAGATGTAAGATAAAGAAGAGATCCAATCATACCTCGGTAGATCTTAATGTCTACCTCTTTACCTTTTTCATCTGTAGTTAGCTTGGTGGTTGTGCTCATTGGTGTTCGGCTTTCCTTAGCTTCTGTCATTTTGAACTTTTTGAGGAGTTCTCTTATATATTTAGTTTGACAGATAAAAATCCCATCTTGGCTTTGCTTAATTTGAAGACCGAGAAAGAAAGTGAGTTCTCCCATCATACTCATTTCAAACTCATTCTTCATTAGCTCTGCAAACTGATTGCACAAGCTGCTTTGAGTAGCTCCAAACACAATGTCATCTACATATACTTGGACAATGATGATTTCTTTCTGACTTCTCTTGGTGAAGAGTGTGGTGTCAACTTTGCCTCTTACAAATCCGTTTTCAAGAAGAAATTTGCTAAGCCTATCGTACCAGGCTCTAGGAGCCTGTTTTAGCCCATATAGAGCCTTGGTTAGCTTGTAGACATAATCAGGTTTAGCAGAGTCTTCAAAACCAGGGGGCTGATTGACATAAACTTCTTCTTCTAGATATCCATTGAGAAAGGCACTTTTGACATCCATCTAGAAGAGCTTGAAGTTCTTGTGGCAAGCAAAGGCACATAACATTCGAATAGCTTCAAGTCTAGCAACCGGGGCAAATGTTTCATCAAAGTCTATTCCTTCAGCCTGATTGTAACCTTTAGCTACCAATCTTGCTTTGTTTCTGACCACATTTCCATCTTCATCAAGTTTGTTCCTAAACACCCACTTAGTTCCAATGATAGACTGATTCTTTGGTTTAGGAACTAATTGCCAGACTTTGTTTCTCTCGAATTGATTTAGCTCCTCCTGCATAGCTATTAGCCAGTTTTCATCAGCTTCAGCTTCTTCAATTGTCTTTGGTTCGATCTTGGATACAAAGGCTATGTTTCCTATCATATTTCTCAGTTTGCTCCTTGTAACTAGCCTGTCTGAAGGGCTGGAAAGAAGATTTTCTTTAGAGTGATCTTTGTGGTATCTCCATTCGGTTGGTAGATCAGTATGGATCTGTTCGTCATTATTAGTTTGGAGATCATTAGCTTGCTGATCATCTTCCCAGTTCAGAGACTCCTTTTGCTGATCATTATCAGGCTGAGCCTGATTGAACAGTTATGTAGTTGTATCTCCAGATTGAGCTGCTTCATTAGCTTGAGGTGTCTTTTCTTGGTTTGAACCTGTTTCTTCATCATCAACAGATTCTCTCCTTGATAGAGAGGGATTAGTTTCACTAAAAACAACATGAATAGATTCTTCAACAACAAGTGATGTTTTGTTGAAGACTCTATAAGCTTTGCTATGATCTGAGTAACCTAAGAAGATACCTTCAGTAGCTTTGGCATCAAATTTAGCAAGCTGATTCTTGTTGTTATTGTGAATAAAACATTTACAACCAAAAACTTTGAAATAGCTTAAGTTTGGAGTTTTACCTTTCCAGAGCTCATAAGGAGTCTTTTTCAGAATAGATCTTACCAAAGCTCTGTTTTGAATGTAACAGGTTGTGCTAATAGCTTCGGCCCAGAAGTATTTGGGTAGCTTGGCTTCATTGATCATGGTTCGAGCCATTTCTTGAAGGGTTCTGTTCTTTCTCTCTACCACTCCATTTTGCTGGGGAGTTCTAGGTGCTGAGAAGTTGTGAGTGATTCGATTGTCGTTGCAAAACTCCTCAAATAGCTTGTTTTCAAATTCCCTTCCATGGTCACTTTGAACGGTGGAAATCTTTAGCCCTTGTTGGTTTTGAATTCTTTTGCAGAGATTTGAGAATTTCTCAAAGGCTTCATCTTTGTGAGCAAGAAAAAGAACCCAAGTGAGTCTTGAATAATCATCCACAATCACAAAGGCGTAAGATTTACCTCCCAAGCTAGTTGGAGTGATTGGACCGAATAGGTCAAGGTGAAGTAGCTCCAGAGGTCTACTAGAGTTTAGCTGTCCTTTAGATTTGAAGGATGATCTGGTTTGCTTCCCCTTTTGACATGCATCACAAATGGAATCTTTTTCGAATTTTAGGCTGGGCAGTCCTTCCACAAGCTGATAGATGGATAATTTGCTGATTAGCTTCATACTTGCATGGCCTAATCGTCTGTGCCATAGCCAACAATTTTCTTCAATGGTAGCGAGACATAGATCAGACTCATTAAGTTTCTCTAGATCAATGAGATATATGTTGTCTACTCTATCTCCTGTGATTAGAGTTTGGTTGCTAGACAAGTCTTGAACTTCACATTTGTTAGGTTCAAAAATCACTCTTCTGTTTTTGTCACATAATTGGCTGACACTGAGTAGGTTGAATTGTAACCCACTGACCAGAGATACATCTTCGATAGGATGATTAGTCCCAATAGTTCCTGAACCGATAATTTTAGCTTGACTGTTGTCTCCAAAGCTAACTGATCCTCTTTCATTTAGTTTGAGCTGGGTGAACTTGGATTTGTCACCCGTCATATGCCTAGAGCATGCACTGTCCACGTACCAGTTGTCATGTGCCTTTTTGCTCCTTAGGCAAACCTGAAAAGATCAGTTAGTTTTAGGTACCCAAGCTAAATTGGGTCCTGATGGGTTAGCTTTGACATATAATTGTTCCGAGTCTGAGTACCTTGAGTGGCTTTCTTTTTGAAATTGCAAAATTTATCCGAGTGGCCTTTTCGGTTACAGTAAAAGCAAGATTCTTTAGTGACAAAAGGTTGGGCTTGATAGTTAGATCGAGATGGGCCAACCATGGCTTTCACAAACTGAGTAGCTTTGGGTTCTTGAATTTTTAAAGGATCATACACAATGCCAGCTTTGCTTTTAGATAAGCGCATATCAGTAGTTCCAAGGAGCATGTCAATATTGGATCTACCTTTTGTGAAAGTCTCAAGATCTCGAGTTAAGCCAACGATTTTGATTTTCAAATTTTCATTGAGTCTAGCAAACATTTTCTTAACATTGTTTGAAACTTCAAGTTCAGTTTGGAGAAATCTGATTTGGGATTTAGAGTGTCTAAGCTCTTCAATCAGATCGCTCGAAGGCTGAGTGAGATTAGTTTCAATCTGATCAACATCAGTCTTAAGCTGATTAGTTTGATTAGCGCTAGCATGGTCAGGCTGGCTAGTCAAATTATCAGCTTCTGCGATCTTGTATTTTCCTTTTAGATTTAGATATTTTAAAGAAACCTTGGTGTATTCTTTGAAAAGAGCATTATATAAATCTTGAAGATCAAGAGAGCTAATGTCAAGAGTTTTTACCTCACGATCAGTTTCTGAACTGTCAGCTTCTAAACATTGATTAGGTTGAGATCCTTCAGCAATGTCTTTGGGATCACACTCTTCTCCTATTTTTTCCATTAAGCAAACAATGGCATTTCCTGGTGTTTCTTCTTCTGAGCTGGATGCTTCACTGTCACTCCATGTGGCTTTCATAGCTCTATCAAATCTTTCTTTCCGATATCTTTTCTTTAGCTTTGGGAATTTAGCTTTGAAATGATCCGGGCTGTTACATTCAAAGCAGTTAGCTTCCAGTGTTTCCTTCTTAGCTTCAGGTCTGGGATTGTATGATTTCTTTAAGTCATTCCTGTATCTTCTTCCACCTTTCTTGTACATCTTCTGAAACTTTCGAGTCATGAGAGCTATTTCTTCTTCTGAATTATCTGAATCACTCTCTTGATTGACAGTTTTTAGAGCTAGATCAGTTTTCTTATTTTTATCGAAGACTGACTCTTTCCCTTTCTTAATTAGCTCGTGAGTGAATAGCGAACCCATTAGCTCGTCCAGGGAGTAATCTTTTAGATTTCTTGCTTCAAAGATGGCATCTACCTTGCTGTCCCATTTATCGGTAAGAGATCTTAGAACCTTTTTCACAAGTTCTTCTTCTCTTATGTTTTCCCCGAGACTCTTCATTCCATTTACAATATTTGAAAGGCGAGTGCTTAGCTCCTGAATAGATTCATTAGGTTGCATCTGGAACAGCTCATACTGTCTCTTTAGCATGTTGATTTTAGATTCTTTAACCTGATCTGTTCCTTCAAACGTGGTTTGAAGTTTTTCCCATGCTTCTTTTGCTGTTGAGCATCCTCGAATTCCATTATACTCGGTGGCATCTAGTGCACAATGAATCATGTTGATAGCTTTGGCATTGAGCTGAACAGCTTTCCAATCTTCATCGGTGTACCCTTCTTCAGTCTTTTCTCTTCTAGTTCCATTAAATTCAGTAAGTGATGGAGGTGTGATTCCTTTCAAAATGATTCTCCAGCATTCAATGTCATAGGCCTGCACAAAATTTTTCATTCTATTTTTCCACCAATCATAGTTAGATCCATTAAAGAGTGGAGGTCTCGAAACTGAACTCCCTTCTGGTACCCCAGAAGCACTAGAAACGCCTGTTGAGCTAGTAGCCATTAGGATCACTTTGGCAAGCTGGAATATTAGCTTGAGCGAATATAAGCTGCTTTGATACCAATTGTTGGGTCCAACAGTAGCTCAAGAGGGGGGGGGGGGGTGAATTGAGACTTAAAAACTTTTGCTTAAATATGTAAAGCTAATGGAATAGCTTCGCCCTGATGAATGTAAAGTCTTCACAAGCTAATCAAATATGGATCAGTTTGAGAGCTGCGTGATATAGACTTATGAAAACCTTTTTAACAGAGTATAAAAACAGAGATAATGGAAAGTTATGTTTAGTTTTAAAGAAAAGCTTTCTTTCAAAAACAGTTTTAGATGAAGCTAAAATAAAGCAGAAACTAAAGCATAAAACTGAACACCAGATTTTTATAGTGGTTCGACAACCCTGCCTACATCCACTCCTTAAGGATCCCCATCCTTATGTATTCCACTCTTAGATCTCTATTACGGGCTAGAGATAAAGCCAATAAGAATACAACCCTAGTTCTACCCAGAAGCTAGTCTGTAACTTACAAGCTGATTTGATAGCTTCAACAAACTAATACCCTTTGAAGAATAAATCTGATTCTACCCAGAACCTATTCTATTCCTCACAAGATGATTACAGAAAGATGGTATGAACTCTCACTCAAACTATTCCTAGTTTTGTTTGAGATAAATCACCAAGGATTTAAAGCTCTTGAGAATGTGGAAACTTGATCTTTTTCACTTGATTTCCCACACCTTTGCAAATGGAGAAGAATCCCTTTTATAGACTCCAAGAATCTTCTAGAGAGTAGGGCTGAGTCACATCAGGATATTCCTTCAATTCTTATCCTCTATACAAGGTGTACATGGTGACAAGAGGAGGAGCCTATTCTAGGCTGATCTGGCCAATCAGGTTGAGCTCAAATTTGTTTGGTAGTGCTGGCAGCCTGATTGCAGTACAAGGTACACTGACAACCTGATAGTGCTGGGTTGGTATTTTTCAAGCTGATTCCGAAAATACCCTCCATCATTGTTGCTAGAGGAAAGATCAAGATGCTTCTAGAAATTGGGCCTTGCAATAATCCAATTAACACATTAGTGGGTTTTAGTTATCATCAAAACAAGGGATACAAAATAAGGGCCTATAGCCAACATATCTTTTTTAATAGCTTCCTAAGTATGAGTTTATATATAATATGTTAAGCACATGATGAATGAATTCTTTATTCGAAACCGTAATTTTTAAATTTAAATTATTTGCAGAAATAGAAAATATGTATTTTATATAATGTTTATAATCTGCAATTTATTTATAATGATATTATTTAAAGATCAAATATTACATATAACAAAATATATAATTAGTGTTTAACACATATAGCGGATTATTTATGTAATAATTTTATTTAATAATTGAATTAATATATAATACATATAACGGGTCATATATATGTCTCTCACGTATGTAGATGTGATATTCAATTTAAATTAATCCATAATAATTTATTTAAAAATAAAGTATTATATTTAATGTTTTAATTAATAGTTAATTTAAATAACGGGTCATATAGGTGTCGCTCACGTGCGTAGCACGTGGCGAAACGCTAGTACTATATATAAAAGTACGCATTTAGGGGGGGGGGGGGGGGGCAGGCAACTTTATTGAATAATCCTTTTCAGTTTACTATTAAATAAAGATTTTATAGTCATTAACTAATTAGTTATTTAATTAATCACTATTGTAATTAAAGTCCTAATTAGAATAAGTAGCTAAATTATCTCCAATTTATTTTTTAGTATGTAAAAAATAACTAAATTGTCTCCAAATTAGTAGGAATACCTATCTTTTAATTTGATTGAAATACAATATTAAAATAATATATTTAGTCAATATATTATTATTTAAATTTCTATCTTATTATTCAGTATGGAAAAAATATTTTATAACCAAATATATTATATTTACTTTTACAAAAATTCTTAACTAATTTAATATTAATTCTAAATAAAAAATTGATATAATTATACTAAATTTACTAATATGTTCATTGACGAGTTACGTTACGAGCCACGTGCATAGCACGTAATGCGAAACTAGTATATATGTAACAATATATATATTATTTGTTTATTATGATTCATACTTTATTTGTTTATTATGATTTACTAATTATATATGTAACAATATATATATTTTAAATTATTACATTTATTTTTTTTATATTTTTCAATATTTATATTTGATTTTAGTCAAATATAGAATTGAAAATTTTAAAATTAAACATTAATAGAAATAAGCAAATGCGTATGACCATGTAAAGAAAATAAAGTATAAAATGTTTAGTTGCATATGATTTTTTTAGATTTATTTTTTACAATTTCTAAAAATTAAATTATATATATTTGTAAACCTATTTGTTAGACATGGTTATTTAATATAGTGATTGACATTGTAATCCGTTAATATATTATTTATAATGATAAATATAAAAGAAATTAAATATATATATTATATATAATAAGTCATATATATAAATTTTCAATAATATTTATCATGGTTTATATTTGAAATATTCTTTATTATTTATCATGGTTTATATTTGTATTATTTAAATATAAAATTAAAATTAAAAATTAAATCAATAATATAAATATCCTAATATATATAAAAAGACTCCATATATTAAAAGATTATAATATTATATACTTAATTTTAAGTGTTTAATTAGAATTAGGAAAGATTTCTTTAAAGTTGAAAGAATATATAGAGAATTTTTATGTATGTAGAAATGTTAGTACTTGATTAGTATTACAAAAAATTTATAATAATTAAAGTCTATAAATTATAGATAGATAGATAGATATAGATTAATATCCTATTTAAAATAAAAAAATTGAGCAATAATACATGGGGCTTTTGTCTATCATTTTTCAAATGATTTTCTATATATTTATATTAAATATTTTATTAAATAAATATTAGATATTCAGACATTGTTATTTTATGGTGTATTGTAGAAAAATAATAATTTTTGCTATCAAAATTATTCTGGTTGTCCCATTTTAATAGATAGCATGCTTTTAAAGTTCAGTTTTGGATAAATATTTTTTTATTTTCAGTAACATGTTATATTAATTATTTATTGCTTATGTTATATACTTTGAAAACTATTAGACAAATTGGTTTACAAAGACATTCAAAAAAGCGGATATTAAACATTCCAGTTACTGAACTTACTTGTTATTGCAGAAAGGGTACTAAACTTCATTTTGTTACCAAAAAAAGTCATTAAACTATACTTTTTGTTACAACGAGATGTCACTCATATAAAACGTGTCGTTTTGATATTAAAACGCACCGTTTTGACACTAAAACGCACCGTTTTTGCTTATTTGGCAAGCCAGAATTACAAATAGGAATATAACTTGGTAACCTTTTTGTAATTCACGATAAGTTTAGTGACCTTTTTGTAATAAAATTTGACCGAATCCGCCGTAGTGACCTTTTTATAATAAAATGAAGTTTAGTACCCTTTTTGTTATAACAGATAAGTTCAGTGATTTAGGGTGTTTAATATCCTTGAGAAAGCTTTTGCAAAGCTTAACATTCATGGAAGTATGGAACCATAACCCTAGCAAGAAGAAGGAACCGTATAAACATGAGATATGGTTTCCTTCGTAGTTCGTATCGATCTTAGTCAGAATTTTAATGCAGTTTTACAAAAGATAAATACCATTTATGTGGGTCCTGGCAAAATTAGGGATTTTCCATCAATATTTCCTAACTCAAAACCAGCCACTTCCATGCATATCGTGAAACAGTTAAACCTAAACCTACCATTCATAGCTTCAAGGTATCGATAAGGGATAACATATCATATGCACAAGTTGTTGCAACAGACCCACTGATATTCAATCCCCACAATTTAGTTCCCCTCATTAATCATCGTCTCGCTTTGATTTTTTACTCGGTCCCTAATATTCAGACCTTGCCGCATATCAATAACTATTTAAAAGACATAGAAGTGGTTTTTGAATACGTCTCCTTTCTTGGGGATAGTCGCACACTGATTGCAATTTTCCGGTTATGATTAATGGGAAAGAAGTTATCATTCAGGTTTGTGAATCTTCTTTTCATATCAAGATTTCTAACAGCCTCCACAATTCAAAATCCTCATCAAATTATGAATAATAACAGTTTCTTCAAGAAACGTTATTGATCAGGAAATTATCAAGGGTTTTTTACACAAATCTCCTAAATGAGGTAGTATTGTCATTGATATTTTTCAACATTTCATTGGTCTATATTTGAGTCAATCAAATGATGACACGTGGCACATGTGGATTTGGTTAGACAAACTAACCAACCGCCACCGACCACCGGCCAAATTCCGGTCCGACCGGCCGGACCACCGTGGTCAACGCCGGTCCGACCGACCGAACCCCGCGGTCAACAGCAGTCAACTATAGTGGTGAGATTTTAAAAGAATTAAATAAAATATAAATTTGCTATTAGTAGGAATAGAACCCATGACCTCTCACTCTTTGTCCATGTGTCTAACCATCAACGCAAGACCTTTTTGTTGTCTTTATTTACTCTTTAATATATATACATATACTATTTAATAATTTATAAGAAAGCATTTAAACTAAATATAAACATATTAAAATGGTTGATTATAAATAATATATTATTATAAAATGCTAATAAAATATTACGCTTGTTAAAATTTAAATTAATTTATTCGAATTAAATTAATACTAGTATAAATTAAATATTAACTTAAAGTAAATTAAGTTAAAATAAATTTAGAAATTAATGTATTAAAAACACAATTAACTTAATGTCAACTCGATATAAACTCAAAATAAATTATATAAGTTAATTTAGTTGATATTAAGTTAGTTTTTAAAATTATAATAAATTACTAAAAAAATTGCTTTAAATTGACATGTAACCTTCATCAAGTTTACGTTGAGTTGACATTAGGTTTATATCGAGTTGACATTAGGTTTACATTGAGTTGATATTAAATTACATTTCAAAATTAAAATAATTTACTTTTTCGGATTGACATTAAATTTATATTGAGTTGACATTAGGTTTGCATTGCATTGACATGAGATTTATACTGAGTTGACATTAAGATTACATTGAATTGACATTAGGTTTATATTGAGTTGACATTGAGTCGTCATTAAGTTGATATTAAGTTGACGTTGAGTTGATATTAAGTTAATTTTTAAAATTATAATAATTTACTAAAACATTTACTTTTAATTGACATGTAGTCTACATCAATTTTACATTGAGTTGATATTAGATTTACATTCACTTGACATTGAGTCGACATAGAGTTGATATTAAGTTTAATTTATATTAAGTTTACATTGAGTTGATATTAGGTTTATATTGAGTTGACATTGAGTCATCATTGAGTTTACATTGATTCGACGTTGAGTTGACATTAGGTTTATATTGGGTTGACATTGAGTCATCATTGAATTTACTTTGATTCGACGTTGAGTTGACATTAATTTACACAAATCATTGCGAAAAATCTTAAATAATTTACTTTCAATATACAATTAGTTTATTTTTAAAAGTATGAATTATAAAAAAATATTATAATAAAAAATAATTTCATTTAAAATTTATAATTATTTATCAAAATATTTACTTTGAGTTGATATTTAAAGAACATTAAATTTACATTAAGTTGACATAAATTTATATTAAGTTCACATTAAGTTTACTTTGAGTTTATATTGAGTTGACATTGAGTTCATATTAAATTTATATTCAGTTCATATTAAGTTTATATTGAGTTGACATTGAGTTATCATTGAGTTTACATTGATTCGATGTTGAGTTGACATTAGGTTTATATTGAGTCATCATTGAGTTTACATGATTCGACGCTGAGTTGACATTAAATTTACATAAATCATTGCGAAAAGTCTTAAATAATTTACTTTCAATCTACAATTAGTTTATTTTTAAAAGTATGAATTATAAAAAAAAAAATTTACTATTATAATAGAAAATAATTTCATTTAAAATTTATAATTATTTATCAAAATATTTACTTTGAGTTGATATTTAGTGAACATTAAATTAATATTAAGTTGACATAAATTTATATTAAGTTCACATTAAGTTTACTTTGAGCTTATATTGAGTTGACATTGAGTTCATATTAAGTTTATATTCAGTTCATTTATTTTAAATTTACTTTCGACTCATGTCAATAAAATCTTAGATAGCTTGATTTTTAAATTACTATTATTTTATTTGTCATTTTATAAAGTATTTTTAATAGTATAAATAATAAAGTTAACATTAAGTTGTCATTGAGTTGACATTAAGTCGTTATTAGGTGTATATTAAATTTTCGCACACCACGGCGTGTCCCACCACCACGTATCCGACCACGACCACCTCGGGTCTGACCAACAAACCATTATATTTTTTAATTTTAACAAGTGAAATATCTTACTAGTATTACTCATGTATTAATAAAGAGTGTAAAATATAAATATATGTATATTTTATATTTTTACTGTGTAAATATTTATTAAATAAATTAAATTAAATTAATTTAATAGTAAATTTAATTTAAATTGATATTTAGTTTATATTTAATTTAAATTATAAAAATAATTTCATTCTAATAAATTTATAATCAGATGTATATAATATATATATACATTATAGAGCAAATGTTGACAGCAATAAGACTTTGCCTTAATGGTAAAGAACTTGGTCATTCTAGTTAGAGGTCAAGAGTTCAAATCCCTTTAATCCGAATATGATGTTTTATTTAATTTTTAATTATTTAACAAATATTGTTCCAACCATTAAAAAATGGTCAGACCACCAGCCATTGGTGGTCCGACCGGGGTTAACCAGCGGTGGTCCGACCGTTGACCGCGGTGGTCCGGCCGTTGACCGCGGTGGTCGCGGTGGTTCGGTCGGTGATGGTTCGGTTAGAAATGGTTCGGTTTATGTAAAATTAGGAGAAATTATTGAGTGTATTGGAAACACAATAGGTAAAATACACTATAGGGATAAAATAGTAATGACAACCATTAGAAGGTAGACATGAAAAGGATGTTTTAAAATTGTCACGACCCAATTTCATGGATCGCGACCGGCGTTAGGGTATGGGTATGGTCGTACCAAAACCCGTAGCAGCCTCGTGGATAACCTTATATACAAATAAACCTGCAAGAAAACCACTGCTCGGGGGCAACCGAGACTCCAACCTAAGTCTAACAGTTTATACAACAGTTCTAATATCATAACTTGATAATAATCCGAAACTGTGAATCATGCCTCAAATATAATAATCCAATGTAACATGCCAAAGTATAATAATATAAAAGTCGTACCACTACGAGAAACCAAAGTATAATAATCAAACACTATACTAGTTCTACTGCGGTCTAAGAGTTTAAAACAACAGACTAGTTTTATTGACATAAAAACCTCCAAGAATCAAGAATCGGAGTGGACCAGCTTTCAAATCATAAACCTGGAAAATTTGGGAAAACAACGGGGTCAGATATACCGAGATGAGTTCGCAATACTATTTACATTTATTAAGTTTAAAACCCTTAAATCAAAACCTTTTATACTAATATAATATGATTATGGAAAACAGTATTGAAATGATCCCAGCGTAAGTATGACATATCATACTGATAAACCCAGAGTGGACGGGAACATATCCTCGTCATATACCAGCGTAAGTAAGACTTTAGTCTGCCGATCCTAGAGTACTTACCGGTGCACACAGTCTCGATACAAGCCTATCGAGCAGCTCGTTTCAATCCAGATCCATAATCCGTAAAAACAGTTCAAAAGCATTTATAATATCACAATATGTTGCGGTACTTAATAAAGCGGTAAATAGCACTACAAACGCACTACTTGCTTATCCACGTGAAATCTTGGCAAACAGCTAACCATGCGTAGACTCTGAAGCACGAGCAGTCGACAGGTTTAAAACAATGTATAAGTTAAAATCCATACAACCCCTAACTCTAAGAATACTAGACACCACATAGGACTAGCATCTTGAACACAACCAAAGTACAACCCAAGTAAGGTAAACATCTATGTACCAAACAAACCAAAGAATTCATATCATTCATTTTAAACAATTTAGGCAAGTTAGGTTAAATGAGTTCGTATCCATAAAAACAAAACCGAAGTCCTTTTCATAACTTAAATTGTTCTTTTAAACCAAAGAGTTTCCCAGAGTAGTGTATTAGCCTTAATTGCAGTATAGCTCAACACAACATGTCGGGCGACACAAGTCTAACCCGACCCAACCATAAGCCAAAGTGAAAACCAGAGTTTAAAATCAATCCTTAAATAAAACCAAAGTCATTTGAAAATAAGAACTCAATCCATAGCTTAACAATGCCAACCATAAAAGCAATAAGTCATATAGCTTGCCAACACTTGTCAAGTTTCATCCAAGGTATACCTCACTTAAAAATGCCACCTTAAATTCAATTAATAGGATTTAAACACCTTTTAAAGATTTAAACTCAAATCTAAAATATTAACTTAGATAACCATAGCACCTTTGTAAAATTCACCATAACTTATATACCATAACAACCACTGATTTTTAAAACGACCCAATGTAAACTATCATTTTATAAATGTACAAAATAGTTTATAAAATGTATTTCCATCCATTAACAATTTGATCAAAATCAAAATTAAGCCAAATCACTCAAATAATCAAATTTGGCAATTTTGCCGAAAATTGCCTAAACTAGCCAAACGATTCAAAACCAACAATCGATGAACCATGGTTCTACTGATTTAAAAACATCAAAACATCATATATAAAATATTAGATCAGTAGATATAGCATTTGAAAACCATTTTGCAATCGTAGCGTTTAACTTTCGTTGAATTGTCAATTTCGCAAATCGCAGAGATTTTACAACACAAACCAATTTCAATTCTCATTTACCAATAAAAACTTTTTATATCAGTAGCTATTGATATAAGAACACTTAATAATCAATCAATTTGGATTCAACCATTTAAATAATTCATTAAACGAATCCAATTCGCACAAGTCTAGAAATCGCCTATTCATTGTTTAATTACACCAATTCGTTATTGAATCATGCCAAACACTTTCCAAAACTTATAACATCAGATCATATATGTATAACCCATCATTTAATCATATAAGATCAGTATCTTAAACATAGCATATCAATAACAACGATTCAATCCATCAAAATCCTATATTATGCATTTCTAGGCAAAATCACACAACAACGAATCCATAAATCAATTAGGAGTAAAAATATTACCTAAGAATGATGAACAAGATAATAATTGATGTATTAACCCAAGGTTCAAAGGGCTAGACCGAAATCAATTGGATCCACAAGCCACCAGCGAAGAACACAACGTAGAAATCGCGTAGTATGATGAAAAATCAAGTTCTTAGCGTAATGAATCGCATTCGGGCTTGTTAGAATGAAGGAAATGTGCATTTTATATGAAGATATTCGTATTAGGGTTTGTGGAAAAGAAAAGGGGGCTGCTCACATGAAAATATGGGTCTACTTATAGACTTATGCGGGCTTTATATGGGCTTTGATAAAAACCACGATTTAATTATCATTTTGAGAGTTACAAGGATCCAAACGACATGAAAATTGTACTCATGCTAGAAAATACTCATATGAACAACATATCCAAAAATGGGCCTGATCCAACATTTCAATTGGGAGATATCAACGTTTTACTAAAACAGGGCAGTTCTGGAAAACATGTGAATACTGTTTTGATAAATACCCGAAAATAAATTAAATCAACATCAAACACATACGAGATCATGAAATACATATAAGACACTCAAAAAGACACTACCAAGGTATCAAAAGTGTTACTTCTAACATATAACCATTCAAAATCAAGTTCGAAACATAACAAGAAAAATGTTGAAATGCAAAATAATAACGAATGCAAGAAAACAACCAATTTGTAACGATAACCAAACTGACAAATTAAGTTTGAAAACACGGGGTATTACAAAAATTGAGGGATTTTTGCAAGAAAAAAAAAGTTGAGTCACTAACATAAAATTTTGAAATTTTGGGGTATTCCATGTAATTTTCTCAATTATCAAACATCATAAGGAACTCGAGTAGGATGCGTTACTCGACGAGCAGGCCATTCTCGTTGAGCATGACGAGACTCCAAGATCACTACCAGCAGCTAAAGACATTTATGTTCTATTCCCAGACCTGTTTTTGACTAAATAATTATTTTTAACTTAAATAGTAATTCTTCTAGAGATGGTCATTCTTGCTTTGATGGCCTTAATCTTAAACTCAAATAATGATTACTACTGACAGATTAAAGAGGAAACCTACAGAAGAACCAGAGGTCATGAAAACTTAGTCGGTTGGGGTCTAATTGGGTTCGTTCTTACAGGAAAATGAAGCTATAATAGTAGAGATCTTATATCAAGCATTCAGCAAGAGGTATGATAGTCTAATTTGAGGTTATCTTTATTCCAAGGTTTTTTTATAATTTTATGTCGTACATATTTTAATTTGTTTCTTGAAATTATTGTGGAGGTGTTTCTTACTTTAGAAAGGAACGATCGATTAGTTCTTTTGTTAGCTTGCACAAACTCTCTGTTATGGGGTTCACTAAGACGAAAAATGAAGTTATATATTAATGACTTTATGATTTGAGCTAATAGGCTCAAAAACTACCCATTTGTTTTTTGCAATAGCACTCTAAACTTATAAAATCGTCAATTGCATCATATTTTAGATTTTTACGTTTTAATAGCATTCTAATTTAGAAAAATTAGACAATTTTATTATTATAAGGATGAAAATATTTTAAACAATAATAATTAAGGGCTATATTTTTTTTTACATGAACAAATTTAAACAAATCCTATTCTATAACCAAACGTAATATGTCTCTCTTCCAAAACCATAACCCTAACCCTACAAAAAAAAACCACCACCAACCACCTCGCTCCGGCAATCACCCAACCACCACTCCCTAGCCAGCTTCAACATGGTCACGTTGAAACTCTTCCTGCACCAGTTTTCTATTTTGAGAATTTTCCCTAACGAGTGGAACTATATTCACTTGCAACAAGCGTTCTTAAAATTTGGGGTCGCAGATAGAGTTCCCCTAGCAAGGAAGAGGAACATCATGAACAAAATATTTGGATTCTTTCGATCGAACACGGATGAGATTTTTTCAACGATTATTTATCGTTTGAACAAGGTTAACATTGGCTACCACTACTAGAAAACAGTGAATTAGCGACGGATTTTAGTGAGGAACTAAAATCCGTCGCTAATTTCATTGTTTTGCGACGGATACCATATCCATCACAGAATCACTTTAGCGACGGATACGATATCCATCACAGAATCACTTTAGCGACGGATACCATATCCATCACAGAATCACTTTAGCGACGGATGAACAAGGTTAACATCCGTCGAAAGTCCGTCGCTAAGGTGGCGGGAGCTTGGCGGGAAGGTTGGCGCCAATGTTTTTGGTCAACTTTAGCGACGGACTGGTATATCCGTCGCTAAATTGGGCTTAATTTAAAACACAGCGTTTTAATTCAGTGTATTTAGCGACGGATGCTAAATTCCGTCGCTAATTAGCGACATAATTTAGCATCCGTCGCTAATGTAATGGATTCATGAAACGCAACGTTTCATTAATCCATTAGCGACGGATAAATCGAACCCATTTAACTTACAGGGCGCTGATTTTCCTTCATTTTTTCTTTCTTCTTCTCAAATTCCCGCCGCTCCCTTCTTCCTTTTCCTCCATTTTGCAGCGCCGCCTTCAGGTAAGTTTCTGCCGCTCCCTTCAGTTCTTCAATCTGTTTATTAATTTCATTAATTAGAAATTTAGTTTTAGTGTTTTTTAGGTTAATTAATTTGTAATTTTTTAGGGATTTATTTTTCTCCTCCCTCTTATTCAACCATCGCCGCCGCCGTCCATTTTCCGACCATCGCCGTCTGTTCCTCTTCATTCCAGTCAAACTTTAGGTAAGTTTCGGGTTATTTAATTCTATTTTTTATTTTCTATTTATGATATGATTTTTAGTTAATTTTTTTTATTTTAAAATGAAAACTGCCCCGCTGCCCCCGCTGCCCTCGCTGCTCCGGTGAGTCGCTTCTTTCGCCACCTCTGACGAACTCAGTCCAGCCTTCGTTCCCCGTCCGGTAAATTTCAGTTTTATATTTTGTATTTTATTTTATTTTATTGATTTATTAATTATATTTCTTTTATTAAATGTTATTAGTTAGATTTGAAGTAAATGATTAATATAGGTTTAAATTCAATTAGTTGGTTATTAATTAAATGATTTATATGATTTTGTAATTTTTAATTTAATTATTATATAATTTTTAGTTTAAATTGTTAGATTTTTTATTAGGTTAAATTTTAGTTTTAATTGTTAGTTTAATTGTTATAAACGTTAAATGAATATTTAATTTAATTATTAGGTTTATTTTTAAGTTTTTAGTTTAAAATAAAAATTGTATAAAATAAAAATTGTTATATAATATAGATTTAAATATAATTAGTTGGTTATTTATTAAATGATTTATATGATTTATATGATTTGTAATTTGTAATTTAATTATTATATTATTTTTAGGTTAATTTTTAGTTTAAATTGTTAGATTTTTTATTAGGTTAATTGTTAGTTTTAATTGTTAGTTTCGCTAAATGAATATTTAATTTAATTATTAGATTATTAGTTTAACTTAATTATATAGTTAAATTGAATATTAGTAGTATGTTGGTTTATGGATTGTAATATAGTGATTTGTGTATTGTAATTTACTTGCAGGACTTTTCTGAAAAATGGGTGATGCTCATTTTTAGTGGAAGTGCTGCCAAAAATTTATTAGAAAAACAAAGTTGATAAATATGAATATATAATTAAATTGATAGGTTTGCATTGGTTGATGGTTGTTGCTAGCTGTTTATTGCCGCACACATTTGTTCCGATTGATCTTGTTGTTTCTTCGATCCTTTGCGGTTCTCCACGTTAACAAGTAGGTGTTATTATTTACTTTTATCTATTTGTTTTATGGTATATTGAATTATAATTAAAATATTCAACCTAAATTGACCTCGATTTTATTCCCACCGAATAAAATCGTAAACCTAGCCGTAGATTTCCCGTCCCGTGTGTTCAAGATATTGAACGACACGTGATTATACAGTTCGCAAAACTGGTCCTCCCGTAACTCGATCACGAAAAAACATGTATGTCTAGTAGCGGTAGAAAAATATTCGGTTGTTTTCCAGCGTTTGTTCTCAGGGTGGATGTATAGTATATGTTTTGTAACGCTTATTCCTCGCGAAATATATAATTAGCGTTATAACGCATATACTAAATATCGCACTTAAGGAGAACGACGCCAGAAGGCTGCCGAATATTTTTCAACGTTGCTAGGCATATTCGTGGCCGAGTTAAGGGGAGCCAGTTTTGCGAATGGGATAGGTCCATACCTGTAAAGCAGTCAATTACATTGACTTTGCTATTTTCGAGCAAAAACCCCTCCTAATTATCCGTGCTACAGAAATGGATACAGACCGAAGTTGGATGTATAGGTAGCTCCAGGGCGGGTTGCTGTACCCTGGTTTGGACGAGCGCGTCCAAGAGTTTGTAAATTTTGCTTTACGCTATCCAACGTGTATGAGTGGTCCCGAGATTAAATGCCCCTGTCCTAGGGTTGGATGTAAAACTACGAGTTACCGAGATGTCGAAACAGTGAAACTCCACATTTTGCAGAAAGGGTTTGTCAAAGATAATCAAGTCTGGGTTTTTCATGGGGAGGGAAATGTTTTAAATTCCCGTCCTGTTACAGAACTACCGGAGTATGACGTTGACATGGAATATGAGGGGGGTGACGAGTTCAGCTCAGTTCAGAGAATGGTTATCGATGTTGCCGGTCCAGAAGTAGTGTTCACGAAGGAAGAACCGAATAATGAAGCTAAACATTTTTATGATATGATGCGTGCGGCCGAAGAACCTGTATGCCCCGGTAATAGCAAATACTCTCCCTTCTCTGCAGATGCTAAAATGTTGGACATCAAATGTCAATATAGTGGGTCAGTAGCTTTAGTAGATGATGTGACCGAATTTATACAAGAGCTTCTCCCAGAGGACAACAAGATGCCAAAGAACTTTGCTGAAATAAAGAAGATGGTTAGAGGTCTTGGGTTGCCGGTTGAAGTTATTGATTGTTGTTTCTGCAACTGCATGATTTACTGGGGGTCAGACACGGAGTTAACGCTATGCAAAATTTGCGATCACGAACGGTGGAAACCGCCCCCTAGAGGAAATTCTGTGAAAAGACGAGTTAGCGTCCCTTATAGGAAAATGCTTTATTTTCCTATAACTCCGAGACTGCAGAGGTTGTACGCTTCTAAAGCCACAACCAAGCATATGACGTGGCACGCAGAACACGAAATGGTTGATGGGAAGATGTGTCACCCGTTAGTTTCCCCGGCGTGGAGCACATTTGGGAGACTGGCTTGCCCACACTGCATGGAAAATGCGGATGCTTTCACACTTAAAGGGAGTAGAAAACAGTCGTGGTTTGATTGCCACAGGAAGTTCTTGCCTCGTGGTCATCTGTACCGTCGTAATACTATTGATTTCCGAAAAGGAAAAAACATAAACAAAGTATTCAGACAGCAAAAACCGGAGAAGAATTGTTGGCAGAGGTGAACAATATGGGGTTTATGAAGGCATATAGTCTCAGGAAATTTCAAAAAGGTCACTAAAGTCAATTTTCTTACAAAGTGGTCACTGAACTATACCTTTTATTGCAAAAATATTTCTATTGTTACGAAAAGAGCACTAAACTTTTTGTGAACTACAAAAAAATCATTGGTTTATTCCTTTTATTACAAAAAGGTCACTGAACTATATTCCTTTTTGTAATTTTGCCTTGCCACGTAAGCAAAAATGTTAGGTTCTTACGTCGTTTTACATGAGTGAACCCTTTTGTAATAAAAAGTATAGTTCAGTGACCATTTTGTAAGAAAATTGACTTTAGTGACCTTTTTGAGATTTCTTGAGACTTGAGTGACCCAGGGAGTTTAATATCCTGAAATTGGGGCTCAGACAAATAATGCTGTGAAGTTGACAGATTGTGGTTGGAATAAAAGAAGGGATAAATTAAATTGGTGGGTAGTTTGCAGGATAAAGGCGCGATCAGAACTTGACCTGCCCGAGGGGATTATCCCGGCCTTTCAAGATGAGAGAGAAGAAAATCCTCTCTCTGTTGCAACGGACGACAATCTGACATATTTGGTTGATCAAACTGGAGAAGTTGAAGATGATGCGTTGTTCGTCCCTCATGAACAAGAAACAGAAGATGAGTTCATGTTATCCTCATCAGACGCAGATGAAAGCGAAGAACTTTAGTAGTTTAGTAAATTTTATGTATTAGATTTTTTGCAACTATAATGAATGTTAAAGATGATATATTAACGCTGAAATTATATTTCTCAATTATATTATTCAAGTGTATACTTGTTGAATTTGAATTTATATTTCTTATTTTTATGTTTCACGAAGGACTGTATAATTTTATTAATATAATTTGTTGGCTGTTTGTGGAACATTTAAAATTGATGTATGTGCAGGTATGAGGGGTCGAGGTCGAGGTCGAGGATCAGGCACAGGCCGAGGACGCGGACAGGGAGACCCTGTTCTTGGCGATGACGACGTTGCTGAGTAGCAGCAGCAATTGGAGGCTGGAGCACCTGTTCAGCCTCAGCAGCAGCGTGAGCCTGGCGAGCCCCCAGCTGTTCTGGACGACCAGGGTAGGGCGAGGGTTCACCCGGACCCTAGCAGGTATGATTACAATTTAGTTCTTAACGTGTGTATTGTAATTTGTATATATACTAAACTATGCTTATAAAATCACAGGACGATGTTGATCGACTCTGGGCCTGTTTCACGTGCTATGCGGGAGATTTTTAGGAAGTGCTGGTTCGATAATGGAACAACATGGCGCTTTCTAACAGGGGAGAGAGAGAGTTCTACTTCCAAAAGTTCTAGGTAATTAAATTTACAGTTTAATACTTGTAAGTTATGCTTTTTTTGAAAAAACTAACTCATGCAACATGTTTGTACTGTTTGCAGAAAGAGTTCTGGTGGGATAGGTCGGCGTACATCGAGGAGGTAATAAGACAGGTCTTCATGGCCCACGCAGCCAACCGCTACAAAGACAACATCCACAGAATGAGGAGGACGAAACAGAAGCATGTCTCTGTGACCCAGGATATCTGGGATGCTTGGAACACGTTCTTGGACTCTGAAAAAGAGAGGAAGAGGTTAGAAACTGCCTGAGCAAATCAGATGAGCAAGCCAGCGAGCGCCGGTTCTGGACCTGTCCGCCATACAGGAGGATCTCGCTCTGCTCTCAAGCATATGAATTTGATGGTTTGTTTTAAAATTCAGTAATTAAAATACTTAAATAACGTATTTGCTTTATTTTGATACTAATTAAATTGTATTTTTTCTGTTAGGAAAGGGAGCTTGGCCGGAAACCGAGTGCGACGGAGCTGTACACTCGCCTTCACTCCACGAAGGCTGATAAGAAGCCGGTCGACAAGCGGGTTCAGGATATGACTGTAAGTCCTTATTAAACTTATAAATCTCTAAGTTGAATTTAATAATTCGGAAATGATATATTAGATTGAAAATGCTTGTTGGTTAGGTGTTAAATATGTTAGGGTATATTGTTTATTTTAATTTAACAAGTTAGAAATGCTATATTATATTGAACATGTTTATTGGTTGGATTATATACTGTTATTTTCTTGTAGGACTTCCCTGAAAAATGGGTAATGCTCATATAATAGAGGAAATGCTGTCGAAATTTCGTTAGAAATTAGGTTCACTTTTTAATATGTTATGCATTTTTAGTAGTTTTAAACTAAACTGATATGTTTTTTCTTGTTTTGTAGGACGCCATCATTGAGAGGCTTGCTGCTGTGACACAGCCTCAGACCGGAGAGGGTAGCTCCTCGAGCCCAGCGGCAGTGGACGAGACTCAGGTGTTTCTAGACATCGAGGGCATCAACAAGAAGAAACGTGTGTACGGCTTGGGTACTGCGAGCAGCAGATACGCCGGGACAAGCAACAGAGTGCAGCGAGGCAGCTCCTCTAGGTCGTCGCAGCATGCAGACGAGGAGGTCGAGCGCCGTGTGCAGGCCGGCATTCAAGAGGGTCTGCGACTGGCTCAGGAGCAGCAGGCGGCGACCATGGCCCAGCTGATACGCGAGGAGATTGCATGGATGATTCCTAACCTTCCGGCAGAGTTTCGGCCACAGCCCCCACCTACCCCACGAGACGATGACGACACTACAGCTTTGTAGTGTCGTGTTAGTCATTATAAACATAATATTTTTTTTTTCTTTTTTGACGTTTATATGTATACTTTAATATTTTTATATATATATATACATATTTATTTATCTGCGTCAATTGGTTGTGATTTATAAATGAATTGTTATTATTGTATTTAACAGGTTTAAAACAACTGGGAAAAACAGAAAAAATGGCAGAAAACGGCAGAAATTTGCCGAAAAACTAGTTAATTTGCGACAGAATACTGAGGTTTGCCACAGAATAATCCGTCGCAAAAAAAATCAACCAGGAGACAAAAGTTGAGGCTTCTGCGACGGATACAGTCCGTCGCTAATTAGTGACAGATAAATCCGTCGCAGAAGCCTCGGCTTTTGTCTCCTTGCTGATGCTTTTTGCGACGATTATTCCGTCACAAACTTCAGTATTCCGTCGCAAATTAAGTCCCCATATCATATCTTTTGGAGACGTATTTGCGACGGAATATATAGATTTTGCGACGGAATAGTCCGTCGCAAAATTAGCCACGAATTCGTTTTTGGTCGCTAAATCCTTTTGCGACCGAAAATGTTGCGACGGACAGAGTCCGTCGCAAATCATCTTTTGCAACAGAATTTAGGGCTTTAGCGACGGATAAATCCGTCGCTAAAGCCCTGTTTTCTAGTAGTGTACTTCCGTAATAGAGCTTTTTTTTATCCAAATATCCCCATGGCACTCATAATCGACATCACTCAAGCCCCCTCTCGCAGCCACCAGTTATTACTCAGACTCCTTGTCCGATCACCAAACCATCTAATCGTGACAGAAGATTGTATGTCTAGGTAGTGCAACTGGTACCACTGATTTTTGTTCCATCTGCTAGCTCAGTTTCAAATATCACGTTATCCTTGGTTATTACTGCTAAGGATGTTACAACAGTTTTACAGGCCGCTATTTTCCTAAAGTCCAAAGGTATATCTTTTGAGGCTTTATCGTTTCTGGGAGGAGCGGACATCTTGATCGGGTTTAATTCTTTGGAGGCTAAACATGTTTTTGAAACAATTTAATTCCCTTTTCAAAAAGATTTGTTTTCCTCTTGCAAACAATGTGAGAGAGATACGGCTAGCACATCTCGCTTTATCTGGTTGAATGTTGTGGGTACACCTATTAGTGCATGGGAAGAGGAATTCTTCATGCAAATAGGAAATCGATATGGCGCTTAGATTATGGTTCATCCTTTAATCCTCTCAAAGGAGAGACTCGATACAGGTTCAGTTTTAATCTCCACTTCTAGAGATTATATCAAAGAGTCGCTTATTGTTTCAATTGAGGGAAAGGACTTCATCATACGTATTTCAGAATCTGATTTGCCAATCATGTTGGATGATGGTATTTATTCAGAATCTGACTCTGATTGTTTGGCTAAGATGGGGGATAGCAAAATCTCGGACTCAGAGAATGACATTTATGTGTTTGACTCTCTAGAAACTAAAGGTTTTACGCCAAATTCCTCTCCTGCGTTTGATACTGTCTAGCATTTCGCTTCAGCTGCTGTTGGAAACTCTACGGTCAATGCTGCTGTAGTTCAATCCGCTGCTATTGTCAATACAAATATTGAGGACCGTTCTGCAGCTGATGGGTTTTCTTTGGGTTCTCATGATCGCCATCACTCCTCTATGGCTTTTACACAAGCAAACTTCAAAGGTCTTATTAGTCAGGGACGTAAAGCCAAGAGATTTATTTCACCAGGAAATTTAATCTCTTTGCCGAACATTAGTGGCAGTTCAAAATCTTCTTTTTCGCACGATCTTATCAAGAATCGCAATATTTTAATTACAACTGATTATGAGGCAAAAACGACTTGGGAATTGGGTCTTCGGATGGGATTGTTTTCTGAGAAAAATGAATCAGGTACTATCGAGCTTCTATGGCAAACAATTGCGAAGGAGAAAGCGCGCTGCCAGTGAGCTTCTCACTCCTCTAGGAAAATAATTTTTTATAAGTCGCACCAACTTAATTTTGTCTCTTGGAATTATCGTGGTGGGTTATCCTTTTCTCGTAAGTCTTGTTTTATTCGCTCCATGATCTCTTCGCATCAGCTTTCTCTTTTTGGTTTGATTGAAACAAAAAAAGAAATATTGGACAATTTTATCGTTCTTTTGCTTTTGCCAAACTTGGATTTCGATTTTTGCTTTGCTTCTTCTATTGGCGCTTCGGGAGGCTTATTATGTGTCTGGAACAAGAATTTAATCCATCTTCAATGATTTTTATAGCTAATAGATGGATTAGCTTTAAGAATACGGTTCCGGTTAGATTCGTTTTGGTTTACGCTAGTAACTGCCCTACTGAGCGGACATCTTTTGTGGGGTGACATTAGTCCTGAGCTAGTTTCTGATATGATGTGCATTGTGGTGGGTGATTTTAATGAAATTTTAGACCCTTCACAACGTTTTAATTATACTGGTTTTCTCCTTCTATGCTAGCCTTTTCCGATTTTATTTCGACTTCGAACTTGGTCGGGTCTACTCTTCATGCCAGTTCTTCACTTGGCAAAACAGGACATCTAGATCAAAGATTGATAGATACTTCTCCCTCTATTTTTCAGTATGGCCGAATTGCACCTTGAAAGCTCTTCCCAAATCTTATTCTAATCACATCCCTATTCTTTTTTCATCTGAGATTGCATAGGATTGGGGTCCAAAACCCTTTATATCGATTAACGCTTGGTGGAGTCACAAGGATTTTGATTTGTTTATCAAAAATTTGTGGAGCTCAATCACTGAAATGCTGCCAAATGCCAACTTAGTGATCAGATTGAGGGAGCTTCGGTCTGCTATATTAAGACTTCGAATCGCGAGGTTTTTGGAGATTTAAATGTGAAGGTTTCTTCGGTTCATTCTACAATTTTAGTTTTGGAGGCTAAAACAGATCTCCAACCTCGCAATGAGGAGGACAGAATTCAGCTTGCTAGTCTTATGGCAGATTTTGATCAACTCTCACAGCATTTGGAATCGCTCTGGCAACAAAAATCGAGACTTAACTAGAATATAAACGGGGATAGGGATACTAAATATTTTCATACAGTTGTTTCCATTCATTCTCGGAGCAATTTTATGTCTGACATTTACATTGATGGAGTTTGCTACAGTTCTCTGGATTCAATCAAGTCCATTTATAAGGAATTATTTACTCAATATTCCTTCAGCAAATTTTCTCTGGATGGCCTTCCAGTTAATTCTTTATCTGATTCTCAAACAGCTTCTTTATCTGTCCCTTTTACTGAAGAGGAGATTCTAGGTACTTTGTTGGGTTGTGATAGCAATAAAGCTCCGGGTCCGGATGGATTTAATTATTTTTTTTACAAGAAGGCCTGGAAA
Source organism: Mercurialis annua (assembly GCF_937616625.2). Taxonomy (NCBI): domain Eukaryota; kingdom Viridiplantae; phylum Streptophyta; class Magnoliopsida; order Malpighiales; family Euphorbiaceae; genus Mercurialis; species Mercurialis annua. Next base: position 13,478,456 of record NC_065577.1, on the reverse strand, counting down.
ACTCTAAAGCCTGACCTTATCTCGCTTTTCTCGAAATTGCATAGTTCAGCATCTTTTCTCGTTGGACTGAATACTGCCTTCTTAGTCTTGATGCCAAAGTTTCAGGGTGCTTCTGATATTAAAGACTTTCGGCCGATTAGCTTAATTAATGGCATTTTTACACTGCTCTCTAAGGCTCCGGCTAATAGACTTTCTCCTATCCGGCCTGCTGTGATTTCAGAGAATCAATTCGGTTCTATTAGAGGTAGAAGTATTCATGACTGCCATATGATTGCTTCAGATATCATCCATCTCATTAAACCCCGGAGAGAGAAAGTTTTTCTTATTAAGCTAGCTTTTAGGAAAGATTTCGATACAATTTCTTGGAGCTTTATTTTGAAAACGCTTTCAAGAATGAACTTCGACTCAAAATGGATTAGTTGGATCACTGCTAATTTTAGCTCAGCACAGCTTTCGGTTATTCTAAATGGTAGTCCTACTGAAACTTTTTCATGGGAAAGGGTGTTCGTCAAGGGAATCCTATCTCTACGATGCGTTTTGTTTTAGCGGTTGAATGTCTTAAAGCTATGTTCTCAAAGGCAGCCGATTTGGGTCTTCTTATAGGTGTTCGAATTGAGGGTCAAGAGGATCCGATTTCTATATTGTACTTTACGGATGTTACTCTCCTTTTTGTTCCTGATGATCTTATATGATCCAAAACCTTCTCCACATTCTGAGATGTTTTAAATTGATCTCTGGGCTACACATTAACTAACAAAAGTCCTCTATAATTAGTATTAATGTTGATCCTGTTTTCGTTTCTAGATCTTCGGACATTCTAAATTGTAAGGTAGAAGAACTCCCTATTACCTATCTCAGTATCCCTCTGTCAGATAGATCGATGGGTATTTGGTTGTGGTTAATTTCTCTTCCCAGCTGTCTACTTGGTGCGGTAACTTACTTTGTCAAGCAGGTAGGCTCATTCTTATTAAGTCGGTTCTCTATAGCTTACCAATTTATTTTATGGGTTCCTTTCGTATTCCGAGTGTGGTGGCTGACTCTCTTGAGCGTATTATGAGGAGGTTTCTTTGGAGTTGGAAAATAGACAGTTAAGGCTTCAGCAAAGTTTCTTGGAGTGATGTTTGCGTCCCGCATTTGGCAGGAGGGCTGAATATTGCTCCTTTGCGCGATCGAAACATCTGTTTGTTGATGAAATGGGCATGGAAGCTGTTAGAGGGGAATCAGAATTCGCTTTGGTTTTTTGTTGTTGCGTTGAGTTATTCCATTAATTCTTGGTTTGATTTAGAGACATCCACCTCTCTTCGTTACTCGCATATGTGGAAAGGTATTTATAGGGGTTGTGTTAAAAATAAAGTAGCATGCGATTGCTTCAAGGACTCGATCTCTATGACTTTTGGAGATGGTAAACGAATTCTCTTTTGGAGGGATAGATGGCTTCACGAACCATTATACCTTCAGTTTCCAGCTTTGTATCGAATCAGCAGAAACAAAGAAGATTTTATTAGCTCTTTTCTGGATGTTAATAGACAAGTTTTCAGCAATTTCTCTTGGTCAAGGAGGCTTCATATTGGAGAATAAGATATTTTTTCTTAGCTGCAAAATGTCCCTCCCCATGTTGACAGCTTTGAAGGCCTCATTTTCTCTCCATGTACTAGCATCAGTTTACTTGTTCATTAATGACAAAACTGTTGACAGCTTCCGGTTTGGCAGCACCCAGAATTTCAGCGGCAACAGGTCGGACCCGCTCCCTTTCTTCAGTTCATCAATGCCATGGTTTCTTGGTTTCCCACGTCTGGAAGGAATTCTTACCGCCCGTGTTCAGTTTTATGTTTGGTTGCTCGCTCGAGATCGTTGGTCGTCAAAATTCAGTTTGGTGAGACGGGGAATTCTGAAATTTAATCAATCTTTGCTTGGGAATTTTTGTCGTTTATTTTGAATTTATGCGGCATTTGCTGGGTCGCGCTTTCGTCCTTGGAGAACTTCTTTTTCTTTGGAAATCTTTCTCTTCAAGACACCGCATCCTTTGGAAGTTTATTTAGTAATTTGGTATTTGGCATCTCTGGAAAGCACGGAATAAGCGAGTTTCAAAGAAGAACAATCAACTATTACGAACTTGGTCTTTATTTGCATTTGCAAATCGGTGGAATTATATAGATCTGGGAATCAAAGATTTTCTTATACGGGCAATGATGTTTTCCGTAGTTTAGATTTCTTTTGTAATGATTCTTAGTTTGTATTCTTGATTCTTTTGCCTCCCACGCCTTTGTGGGCGAGCAAATCCACCTATCATTCATCTAATTTTTTTTAAAGGGTTAATGTCAAAAAAAATCATGAACTTTACACGTTTTCTCATTTTAATCACGCAGTTTAAATTTTCTCATTTTCATGCACGAACTACCACTTTTTCCCAAATTCATGCACGGTGCTGAGGTGGCACTCATTCATTGGTGTAAAATGACCTCCACCTCAGCGAATTACACCAATAGAGTCGTGACACCTCAGCACCATGCATGAATTTGAGAAAAAGTGGTAGTTCGTGCATGAAAATGAGAAAATTTAAACTACGTGATTAAAATGAGAAAATATGTAAAGTGGGTGAATTTTTATGACATTAACCCTTTTTTAAAATAAATCCTTTAACTTAAAATATATTTATATAAGCCCTATTCTCTACTAAATATAAAAAAAATGTAACCAACCCACCTTGCTCGAGCCGCCAGCTTCCCCGACCCGCTGCCACCCACCTCACCGAAGCCGCCACCAACTAGCTGATGATCTCGTCTTTCCCCATAGTAAAGACGAGATCAGCCGTTCGGCGGCGAGTCGTGGTTCCAATGTTCGACGAACGTGATGTAGTTTTATTATTTTATTTGATAGTTCTATTATTATAAATTTCTTCAATTTGTTAAGAAGATGGTTTATTTTTTTTATTGATTGGGATACTTGGACTTTAAGATCTATTTATTTTTGGTGGAAGCATACGATTTTCTTGGCTTTTATAATGACTACTCGGCAGTCTATTAGTGATAAGACTACGGAAGCGCAACCTGTTTGTAAGTTGTGTGATCTTTGTTTTTTGGTTAGAGAGTGGATTAAATTGATTTTTGGCATTTTAAATTAATTGGGGCTTATTTAACAAAAAATTTCTTATTTGAAACTTATTTCCAACACTAAGAATTTATTGCAGGATGAAGTGTCTTCCCCCTCTGACCTTTACAATTTGATTGTTTTGGTTTAATTTAGAGGTGGCAATTTTCATCTATGCCCATTTACCCACCCATTATATAAAAGATATGAGTTATAAAAGGTTAGTTATTTGTTTAATGGATAGTAAGTGTGTGAAAATCTTCCAACCCATTAAAATAAGGGTAATAAAAGGATTTGAAATGGATACCCACACTATCCATGACGATCTAATGTGCAAAATTGGTTAAATGGGTATAAATGAAACAAACTTTAAATTTCAAAATCAATATTCAAAAATCATAATAAACTAAAATATTTTCTTCGGAAATTTTTTTCCATAAAATTATATTTTTTTTTCGAAAGGAAATACTTTTTTCCAGAAAATAGTTCTTCTTTTTGGGAAAAAAATTATTTCGGAAAACGTTTTTTCAGAAAATAATATTTTTTTCCAGAAAATTTTTTTTTGAAATATATTTTTTTCCGGAATTTTTTATTCGAAATTTTTTTTTTCAGGAAATCTTTTTTTCCAGAAAATAATTTTTTATTTTTTTCAGAATTTTTTTTTTCCAGAAAACAATTTTCCCAGATTTTTTTTTTTGGAAAATACGTTTTTCTTAGGAATTAACTTTTTTCAGAAAATATTTTTTTTCAGAAAATTTTTTTTTTCCAGAACATATTGTCTCTAAAAGTTTCTCTCTAAAATTTATTAATTCTCACAAGATATACAATTAAAATAAAATATAATTTAAATTTCAAAAAGTCAATTTTTAACATTATACATATAAAGTGGGTTACTGGGTGGGTTAGGGTCATACAGGGTTATAAGGGTATGAGTATCTATATAAATTTAAAACGGATCATAGATGGGTAGATTACCCATTTTAACCCCACCCATATCCACCCAAACCCACTTATTTGCCACCTCTAGTTGAACTAGACAACTATAGAATCATTATGGCTTCAAAATTCGAGAGTGATTTGGTCTCTTTTGGCTAATAGAACACGAGTTTCTTTCACTTAAATGTAACTATTCACTTCAAGAACAACCTTATTTCTTATATTAATGTTGATGAAAATTGTTTTTTGGAGCCATCTGACATAAAGAATCAGATTTACTGCTTCTATCGCAACTTACACAAGAGCGGCAAACTTGTGCATTTTTCTCTTGGACTGCTCAAGTTCAAACAGCTCCCTCTAAATGCAGCAGCTTGTTTAACTTCTCATTTTGGTGAGGATGAGATTCATTCGGTCTTGAAGCCAATAAAGCACTAGGTCGGGATGGCTTTAACATGTGCTTCTATAGACAAGCTTGGCATTTAATTAAATACGATTTGATTCATATTTTTGAAGATTTAACTCTATATGAAGATTTTTGAGGAGTCTCAATGCCGCTTTTATGGTCTTTATTTCGAAAGTAAAAGGAACGTCTTGCATTAAAGACTTCGGACTTATTAGTCTTATTAATAGAGTATTCAAGCTGTTATCCAAAGTCCTTGTGAACCGCCTAGCTCCTCTCCTTATGAGTGTCATTTCTTAAAACCAATTGTGTTTTATCAAGGGTCGAAGCATTCATGAATCCCATTCAATAGCAATTGAAATTCTCAACTTATCCGCGAAACGAAGGGACCAAAATTTTCTCTTTAAGTTGGACTTTCAGAAGACTTTTGACATTGTTTATTGACCTTTTCCCTCTTGTGTTACTGTCACAATCCAAAAGATGAGCAGTGAAATCGCAAACCTAAGAGATAAATCACTAACAGATTCCAAATAACTAAATAATCACCAACAGCAACAGTCAAACAATCACGAGAAATAGCCAAAAAATAATGACAGATATAGATAATACCATTGATTAGCGAAAAGATAAGATGGAGGCTAACATTAGAAGTGAAATCCTTAAACACTAAAACAAAATAAGAAGCCTTTATATAGGCTAAACTAAACAATAATAGAAAAGGACTATGCTACCCTTACATAAGCAAAATATACTATCCTAAGACAAAGTACATTCCTAAGTCGAGTTTCGTAAATGCCAAACTTAGAACTAACCCGAGTTTTGTGTGGCGTAGTATTTTTGTTACCCAAGATATTATAAGAAGGGGCTAGAGTGCAAATAGGGGATGGAAAGAATACAGATATTTGATGTGACCCTTGGCTTCTGAATAAAGAGTCCGGTTTTATCATTTTTGATGTGGTGCCGGAATTAGAGGGAAGCAAGGTGTGGAAATTATTCAAGAAAGATAGGAGGGAGTGGGATATGGAGATCATTAATGACCTGTTTGAGCTTAGGACCAGTTGTGCATTTCATCTATTCCTCTTAGTCTAAGAGACATTAATGATAGTTGGGTGTGGGTATTGGGTGAGAAAAACAGGTTCTCGATTTAGAGTGTTTATAGAAGCTGTTCGCCTGGAAATATTCCGGACTCGAATCTTTGAATTTATAATCGGGATCGGTTTGAGGTTTGATACTTTAACGAACCTATGTAGATATTCGCAGGGCTTGTTTGGTTAAAAACACTTAACCACGTGATCTAACAAGTAATAATCTGGGAGTTATGAACTCAGGCGAGATTAATACCGAAAACTACTCCTAAATTAAAACAATCCGGAGATTGCGAGATAAAAAGCACTGGGCTTGGTTTTTGATTGATTGATTTGTTGATACAAAAATAATGAATTTCTGAGCCATTTATAGCTCCTCACAATCAAGACTCCTAATTCAACTAAGACTAAGACTCTAATAGAAAATCAATCCTAATGAGCTACAAATTCCAACCAAATAGAAAAAGCAATAATAAAAAGGCTTTTCGTTGGGCTTGAATCCCTAATAAGCCCACATGAAGTTTTACCCAATAATTCCTTGGGCCGGTGTAAACCATGGCCCCAACAAGCCTAAAACAATTATTTTTGGGCTTGTTCTTTTCCTTCTCCTTACCTGGCCCAGCAACGAGGCCTAAAACTCTGAGAAACAAATTCAAAGGGGTGCGCATCTATTGACTCCTCGGTACCCCCTTCGTGTCACGTCATCACCAGCTGTCCTCCACGATGTCACGTTTTGGCCCCACGACCTTTCGGCTTCCTTCAATTTTGTCTTTTAAGAAAAACAAGACCTCATTTTCTCTCTCACTTACTCTCTCTGCATTTGTGAAACTCTCTCTCTAGATAAATCTCAAGTGCTCTCCATATCACTGCTTAGTAAGTAACTATCCTCGCCCTTCATATATTTGAATCGCCCCTCCAAATATTTGTCTAATTGAGGTACTCCATTTTGCAGTTATCATGGCTGCTCCTAATGATGCTATCGCCGCTCAAGTAACCGATAAGATGAATGAAATCCATGCTGCTGCTCCAAATACCGATCTTCAGGTAATAGTAAAAACCAACGACGACAAAGAATGTGTCGGTCCAATACTTGTTTTGCCCAGTCATCTCTGCGAAATTGCTACTCCTTTTCACGAAGAAGTCCCACCACGATTCTCACTCGCCCACCAGTATTCCATTTGGGTGAACACAATGTTTAGGAATTGGCCGACAGAGCACAAGGGTTATCAAGAATGGGTAAACCGATTAAAACCTCACTTCGGCCAATTGTGGAAAGATGTTGGCATATACGACATGATCGGCCTCTGCAAGGCGAGCAGACCAATAGCGAAGCATTATATCATGGGGGCTTCCCTCTTCTGGTCGTCCGCTGTCAACTGCTTATGCTTCAAGTTTGGTATGATGACAATCACTCTCCTGGACATGGCTGCAATCCTAAACATCCCCGTAATCGGCGAACGTATCTCGCCCAACCTGGACGCCGAAATCCCTGCTTTTAAACTAACGAAGGCCCAGCGGAGCTACGGTCCTTTCGTCAAACTTTTTATGGGCGAAGAACACTACAAGCCCGACACAAAAGAACACATTGCTTTCCTCGCCTTCTTCGTGGCGAAATTTGTTCTCTGCACTTCATCATTCAGAGTCACAACTGACTGCTTCGCACTTGCCGCTGCTCTGGCCGAAGGACGGAAATGCAATTTGGGCGAATTCATGCTGGCTCACTTGTACAGAAGTCTGAATGAGATCGCTCCTCATGCCGAAAAACGGATCTTCCAATGCCCTAATGGTCCACTGTGGGTCCTGCAATTATGGCTCGCCCTTTATTTTCCGAAGCTCTTTGAAATCAGCCCTCACATTAAAGCCGATTTGTGTGGTTACCAACTGATCGCTGCTGGTACCCGCCTGCCCCATGTTTTGGATGTTCTGGAAGTGTTTACCAACTCCGTTCGTACCTCAGAGCTTCTTTGCCCGATTCTGACTCTGAAATATCCCCCATCTTGGTTATACCTCGGCTGGGATAGCGACGATACAGAAGAAGCAATGGCCGACCCTAAACGGAAACTTGGAGGTCAATATTGGGGTAGCTCCTTAAAGAGCAGGAATTAAATCGTCGGTTTGCAATACAACCGCAGTAGTATAGAGGCATACTGCCCTAACTATGTGGCTCGGCAAGTCGGCTATAACCAAGGAATTCCCTGTCCTTTATTGATCTCCGTCAATAATCGCGGGACCTACAGACCTTCATTAGAAAACTATGCCGATTTGCAATTCATAACTCGCCTTAATAGAGCCTATCTTCCCCCCATATCATAAATTTCTCGCCCTTCTACCTTACCAAAGTGTACCCCTGAATTTGATAGCCGGTGGGCTTCAGTCGTAGAATCGTGTTTCGACCTCTCTCCAAAAGAAATCCTCTCTCTTCATAATTTTTCTTTACCTCCTTTATCAAGAAACCCAACTCATGCAGATCTGTTTCTTTTGCAGGCACCGAAACGTCCAAAATATGAAGGTAACCTATTCCATCTTTTTGAAATTTCTAGGTTCGAACGTTTTTACAAATTTAAATATGACCCATTAGATCGGCCAGGCATGAACCTTAGAATGCAGCGTCATAGGCGAATTGCTAGGACTAAGTTCAACGAAAAGATGAAAAAAGTTTGGAAAGATAAGTACGAAAAAACCTATTCTTATGAATTCTTCTTATCCCATATTCGCCCTAAATTCAAATATAAGAGTCCACCAGTTCCTAAGTGTAACATGTCCACCCCTAATCCAATTAAACTGCCTAAAAAACGAGTAAAAAAGTCTAAGCCGATCATAAATAGCGAAGGGGTCACTTATACTGGCATCAGATGTCCCTCTGATGTCGAGGCGATAAGTGAACTGATAAAAAATGGCTACACTAGAATACCAGGTAACAAAGATATCATTTCGCCTTTGAAAGTTTTCTTTATTTCATACTAACTTGCTGTTTTCCAGTTGGCGTGCTGAGGTGGGCGAAAGGAGATGTTTATGACACAGACGGCGAAGATCCGCCAGAAGCAAAGAAATCCCGACGCAAACGTCCGGCGTCCAAGAAATCGTCCAAGAAGGAGCCAAAGGAGCCAAAACCGAAGAAAATGAGGGCTGAACTTTCTGGGTCTCGCCTTTTTGATCCCGCTCCTTCTGATCCTGAAACAAATCGCCCTTCCAGGAGCGCTCATTCCTCTTCAAGGGGTGATACCCAAACAGGGGACGATCACACTTGCGACGAAGGCATCTCCTTGACGGAAAACCGCTCCTCTTAAAAGACATCGTCTGAAGTCGCCCCGACGGTGTCACAAATGCTTAACTTCTCTCCGCTCCCTACTCTGCATTCGCCACTTGGTTCGGACCAGGTGAACCTCCCGGCTCGTCTCGCTGCTAAAACCAAGGTACCTTATTCTTGCTTATTATCGCCTTAACGGTAGCTCTATCAGCTAATCTTCTATTGTGGCAAAACATGGCAGATACCGGATGATACCCCGGCGAAGCACGACAACCTGGCGGCGAAAGCAGCGGCCTTCCTCAATTCTGATAGTGAGGAAGAAGAGATGCCAACACCGGAGAGTGAGGTACAGGCCGAAGTGACGAGTGGGCCTTCTGAAGGCTGGGGCGATCACCTGGACGTCGTTGGCTCTTTAAAGTCCCAAGGTGTGGCGATGTTCAAGTCACTTGACGACTTTGATCGTCTCAAAAAAGCTGCGACTGCCCTGGGCGATGCTCCTCCAGAGATTCTAAACGAGAAGGCTCGTGGTGCCATGGTCAAGCTGTCTGCGTCGCTCCCCGCATTCCAAAAGATCTATGATGAGGCGACGCAGATCCAGACAGATCATGACCAACTAACCCTTCAGGAGGCCGAAGCAAGGGAGAAACTGGAAACGCTCAAGGCTTCCGTGAAATCAGCCGTTTCGACCTTGACTACTCGCCGGGACCACGTTAAGGAGCTGCATGACAAAATTTTGGCCTTGAAGCTCGAGCTGGAGACTGAAGAGAAGAGCATAGGCGAACTGGAAGCTGCCATGGACAAAAGTTTGCTCGAAGGGGTTGGTGTGAAGAAGAGCCGGAACGAGCTGAAACAAAGCCTCGCCAAGATGAAGCCGAAGGTGGATGAAGCCCGAAAGTCTTTCAGTACAGTTCGTAGTGAGCTTGGCGATATTTTTAGCCATTTTTAATTTTTTCCAAGTCCAGAACAATGTTACTGTTTTTTTCTAATTTTGTAACACTTTGAATCGCACTACTTTTTGATCGGCCTGGGGCCGTATCTGTTTGGTTTTGATAATTATATTCGGCCAGAAAGCCGAAAGTTTTATTATCATATAGCAAATGTCTGTTAATGCTTGATTGTTACTCTTCATATTATCGGTCTGTGTTTGGTCCGATATCATATAATATATATAAAAAATTATAAAAACAATTACAAAATGTTGAGAAAAACGGTGGACCCGTTGAAAAAACTCAACTAATGTGAACCGCCGAAGCATTTACGGTAAAAAATGATCGGCGTTTACATGATGCCGCCGAGCAGTCCATGAATTTTAACATTCCAGGATGTTCGGCGGTAGTCTATGAACAAAACTATTCCTCGTTGGCTCCAAACAACCGTCGGTCTACGCCCTCCCAACAACTAGGGACGTATTTTTTTAAGAACTGACCGTTTATCGCCCTGTCGTGTTCTTCTCCATCGATGTTTGCCAGCAAGTAAGCACCGCCTGTTAACTTGTTGACCACAATAAAGGGGCCTTCCCAATTCGGGCTCCATTTGCCAAGCCGAGTATCTTTATGGCCGATAGGCAAGACTGCCTTCCATACTATATCGCCTACCATAAATGTCTTTCGTTTAACCCGTTTGTTGTAAGCTCTCTCGACCCTTCTTTTCTGAGCTTCGATGTGATCTAGCGTCGTCAAACGTTCTTCGTCGAGGTCAAGAGAATCTATCACCATTTTGTCGAAGTAATCGTCTTTGGACAATTTGTTCTGGTATCTACGGCGAGTAGACGTGACTGTCAGCTCCATTGGCAACATTGCATCATAACCATACACCAGTCTGAAAGGCGAAGTCCCGGTGGCTGACTTCTGGCTGGTCCTATTCGCCCAAACTCCTTCTGACAAAAGCACATGCCATTGTCTCGGGTTTTCTTCAATCATCTTCTAAGCTTGATAGCTTTGTTCGTGGCTTCGGCCTGTCCGTTGGCTTGGGCGTAGTATGGCGTTGAATGTAAAATTTTAACCTTCATCTGAGAAGCCCACCAAACTATATCGCCTCCTGTGAACATCGTCCCCTGGTCAGTGGTTATTGATTCGGGTAATCCATGTCTGTGGACGATATATTCTTTGAAGAATTTGATCACAGCTTCTTGTGTTGGTGATTTTAAGGGTTTGGCCTCGACCCACTTAGTGAAGTAGCAAGTGGCGATGATAACGAAAGTATGGCCGTCGGACGAGCCAGGATATATTTTCCCTATGAGGTCGACCGCCCATCCTCTAAATGGCCATGGCTTGATGATGGAGTGTAGTTCCTCGGCCGGGACATGTTGTATAGGGCCAGCTTTCTGACAAGCTTCGCACCCCTTAGCGTATCTTATGCAGTCCTGTTCCATCTTCGGCCAATAGAAGCCATATTTATGGATTAACCATCTCATTCTAGGGCCCGCTTGGTGAGCACCGGCTATTCCTTCGTGAACTTCGGCCATTGCTAGCATTGCTTCTTGAGGCCCGATACATCTGAAGAGTAGCCCTTCAAAGCCCTTTTTATATAGTTCGCCCGCTAGAACTACATAGTTTAGTGCCAAGGTTCTCAACCTTCTATTCGTATGGTCTGGCTTCTCAAACCAATTCAAGACTTCAATTCTCCAATCTTGGTTAACATCAAGTTGGTAGGCCAAAAATATCCTTTCGTCGATGGTGATGCCCCCCAGTATGTAGATTCGGCATGTCTCTTTCTATTGTGTCCAAGCAGAGATTCGTTTTGTACCCACTACCGTGCTGGGCTAAATCATTCGCGACAACATTATCGGCTCTCTCTGTGTATTCCATCCTTGTGTCCTGAAAGCCATCGATGAGATGCTCTGCCTTATTGCAATACCTTACCAGCAGTTCGGATTCGCATTTGAACTCTCCAGTTACTTGTTTAATGACTAACAACGAATCGCCTTTGACGTTGATTGTTTTTGCCCCCAGTTCGGCCAGGATTTCAAGGCCGAAAAATAGGGCTTCATATTCTGCCTGATTGTTGGTACACTCAAAATGGAGTTTGAATGATAGTTGGTATGATGCTCGTATAGGCGAGACAATATGCACTCCGGCACCTACCCCCTGGCTTGTCCTTGACCCGTCGAACCACATTTCCCATATGGCGATGTCGCAAATGTGACCGTTTCTTCCCCGAGGGTAACTCCAGGGTGATCGGCCAAGAAATCTGCCAATACTTGTCCTGTCACTGCTCTTTGGGGAACATACACTAATGTAAATTCAGACATCGCAATCGCCCATTTCTCAATCCGATTCCTTAAGTATGGTTTTGATAAAATATACTTAATGATGTCGGTCTGGGACAACACGTACACTACGACTGGCAACATATAGTATCGCAGCTTACAACATGTGAAGTATAGGCATAGACACATTTTTTCTATGTTGGTATAGCGAATTTTTATGTCCGTCAGTCCTTAGCTTAAATATTAGACTGCCCTTTCTACCCCATCGTCCTCTTGGGCGAGCATACAACCTAGGGATTCGTGTGCAGCCGATAGATACAGCACCAGTGGTTTGTTCGGCTTTGGGGGGGTCATAACCAGAGGTCTCGCCAAGTAACCCTTTAGATCATCAAACACCCTCTGTTTCTCGGCCGTCCATATCCACTCATCGGTCTCTTTTCCTCGTAGCAAAACACTCCAGCTGCGAAGTCGGCCTGCTGTGTTCGCTATGAATCGCCTAAGGAAATTAATTTGACCGATGAGCCTCTGGAGCTGCTTCTTGGTTTTTGGTGGTTCAGCATTGATGATCGCCTTGGCTTTATTCTTATCTATCTCTACTCCCCGCTGGTGAACCAAGAAACCCAAGAAGTTTCCAGCCGAAACACCGAACGCGCATTTCAGAGGGTTCATCTTCAACCCATTACATCGGATTCGTTCAAAACCTTTTTGAAGGTCGGCCAAATGGACTTCACTGGTATTTGATTTGATCACGACGTCGTCAATGTAAACTTCAAGACAGTCGAGGCCTCTGAACATCTTGTTCATCGCCCTCTGATATGTTGCCCCCGCGTTTTTTAAGCCGAAAGGCATTACGACCCATTCGTACGCTCCGATCGGCCCGGGGCATCGAAAGGCTGTTTTGGAGATGTCCTCTTTGCTGATTGGAACTTGGTTATACCCAGAGTGTGCGTCGAGGAAACTGAGTATCGTGTGTCCTGCTGCCCTGTCTATTAGCATGTCGGCTACCGGCATCGGATATTCGTCCTTGGGTGTGGCCAGGTTGAGGTTCCAAAAATCTACGCATACTCTTAGCTTTCCGTTTTTCTTCATCACCGGTACGATGTTGGAGAGCCATTCGGTGTACTGGGCTTCCCGAATAAACTTGGCATCTTCCAGTCGCTTAATTTCATCCTGGATGAGAGTATCCACTTCCCTGGACATTCGCCGGGGAGGTTGCTGAAATGGCCGAAACCCACTTTTTAATGAAAGCTTATGCTCAGCTATATCAGGATCAAGGCCTGGCATCTCATCATACGACCAGGCGAAACAGTCGCGGAACTTGATGAGTAGAGCAACCAGTTGTTCTCTGAATCCCTCTAGTCCTGCGTTGATATATATAGGCTTGGGCGATTCATTCGTCCCCAGATTAACTTCGAGGAGGTCATCTTGTACTTGGGCGGGATCGTCTTCTAGCTTCCCGGTTGCCAATCGTATGTCCTCAATTCACAACGATCCTGTTGGGTCTTGTTCTTGGTCCTCGTAGATGCATTCGGCCGATGTAATATCATACAGCGCGGTTAACTGTCTTATTTTCTCCCTCAATTCTTTATGTCGTGCTATCATCGTGAATTTTTGAGGATGGTGGATCGGCCTTTGCCCCCGAGGGTCACTGATATTGGCCGATCGGAGTTAACAAGCAGGCGAGGAACGCTCGTCTCTCCTTTTGAACTGAGGGATTGTATGTTGCGCACTTCCTCATCATATAAACGTGCTTCAAGCACATTATGGTCTTCGCCGAAGGGGTTGGGGTCTCCCTGCACAACTTCGGCCTCGCCGTCATCTCACCATATGAAGAGCATTTGATGCATGGTTGACGGTATACACATGTTGGAGTGTATCCAATCTCGGCCGAGTAAGATATTGTAGTTTCTCCGGGCATTGACCACGAAAAACCCTTCTTCGGTTTCTACTCGCCCTACCTTGATTCGGAGGGTGATGTACCCTTCAGCCGGCGTTTTGCCTCCCGCGAAGTCAGTCATGTAAACATCGGTCGGGTCAAGCTGATCCCGCGTTATGCCCAGTTTTTTGAGCATTTTCGCCGGTAGTATGTTAACGTCAGCCCCGTTATCAATAAGGACCCTGTTAATCGATACCCTGTTCAAATCGGCCTTGATGTACAGTGGCCGAATGTGCCTAGTCATCCTTGTTGGAGGTTTGCTAAGAGATACTACCGCTGTATTGTCGGCGCTATCTCCTTCCGGCACGATTACATCGCCTTCCAACGTCGCCTTCTGTCCAGGCTTACTTCTGTATGAGTCGGGGAGCGTGACCACCTTTACTCCGTATTCGTCCCTTACCACCGGGACCCAAGCCTTTAACACTCCCTTGTGTGAAATAATGACTTCGCGGTCTTTGGGCAGTCTCGCTTTCAGCTGGCCGTCCTGGTGCGATACGAGTACGTCCTTGTAGGACGGTCGGCCGCTGGAATCTTTGTCATCCTTGTCAGCCGATGTTGTGTCGGCCAAATCGCCCACTTGTTTCTCAACCTTAGGAACCCATATCTTCCTGACCTTGGTATTTCGCCGTTCAGGCGATTTGGTACCCTCATCGGCCTTGTTCCTTGCCCCCAATCTTTCGACTATTGGTCTATATCCTTGCTTCTTTCTGGGAGCCGTTTCTGCCCCGTGATTCGCTCGCGACTTGTCGCAGCCTTTGCATTCGCCTCTTCTGGGTTTTCGTCATACGAGGGGTCTCCTCAGTTGGCCGAAATATCCTCTTGAATACGTTAGTGGTAGACCTCCGCTGGGGCTCATGCCTCTGCCACTGTTCTGTGGGCGATTTTGGTTTAAAGGTCTTGGGGTGCTCCCTCGTGTTCTCGCCTTTCTTGACCTTAAAACACGTACTACATGAGGGACAAGTCATATCTGCAGTGGGCGAGCTATGGCGCTTCCTCTTTTATTGCTGAGGTCGTCCTTTTTCTCCTCGCCACTTTGAACCATCGGTCTCTACTCTCGGCTTGGGCCTTCTAGGGTTCCACTTGCTTTGTATTTGCCCTTGCTCTAGGAAGCTATCAAAGTGGGGCCGAACGGTGTTAATAGACACGTATTTAACATCGGCCTCTTTTTTTGTTGGAAACAAAAGTTTTCCCTCATTAATCGCCTTCTGGATCACGTTTCTGAAATTTACACAATTGTTCGTGCTGTGCCTCCAGGAATTGTGGTACTTGCAATAATCCTTACCGACCAGCTCCTCCGACGGCGGAATTACATGACCTTCGCTTAAGGCGATCTGTCCATCCTTCAACAAGGCATCAAATATGTCGTCGGCTTTGGTTAGGTCGAATGAATACTCCTTTTGTACCACCGCAGCCTTATTTTTCTTAACAAAGCCAGGCTTTCGTAAGGCCGAACATTCCAGGGGCTTCATTCCCAAAAATTCGACCATGTTGACTTCATCTTCGGAACCGCTATCCTCGATGTCGGAAACCACGGCCACGTCCAGCTGGTCTTTGTAATAGGTTCCCTTGGATGCGCCTCTCCTCTGTTCCTTCTCCTGGAGGAGTCTTTCGTAGCTCGTCACCCTGTTTGTTAGTTCGAACAAGTCACGAAACCTATGGCCCTCGAAGTGCTCCCTCATGGCGAAGCTCATTCCTCTTACCACCATCGGGACGCAATCGGCCTTGGACATTTTGGTGGAGCATCTAGTCCTAAGGTTCCTGAATCGGCCGATATACTTTTCTGCCGATTCGCTTGGTAGCTGCGAGATTCGGGCGAGGTCGGCCAGAGTGACATCAGGCGGTGCCCTGTAAAATTCCTCATGGAAGAGGATTTCGAGGTCCTTCCACGTGTCCACCGAATTGGGCGACAATCTAGAGTACCATGTAAACGCCATTTTTGTTAAGGAGCTGGCGAAAAGCCGGAGCTTCCAGAAATCATGAGCAGCTGCTTCGCCACATTGGGCTGAGAACCGGGCGACATGTTCAACCGTCGATTGTCCCTTCTCCTCGCCTGAAAATAGACTGAACTCCGGCACCTTGTAACCCCTTGGGAAAGGGTATAACTTGTCGATCCAGTCTGGATATTGCTTCATGTACGATGGGCGAGGCATAGGTCTCAAGTCCACCCCGAGCCTCTCTAGCATGTCCACGAGTTGCCCTTGATTGTATATATTTCGATCGCCCCCCTCAAAGTATGATCGTTCACCCACGTTAGGCTCCTGGGTGTTGGCTCCAGTAGCTCCCCCTTGTGGTCTAGCTTCGCCTTGTGGGTTTGACGAGCTTGCCCCCGGGTGATCGGCCCTTCCTGAGAATTCGGCCTCATTCCTCGTCAAGAGCTTAACGGAACCATATGTATATCCCATCTTGTTGGGTTGTTGTTCGGCCGAACCACCTGGTTGACCAAAACGGCTCGGTGTTTGGTTCTGTTCGGCCCTTCTGTACCCCTGATCGGCGGTGGATTGTCCGGAAAGTAATCGCCCCAGGTTTTCCATTGCCTTGTTGAGGCCGTCCAAGTTCCCTTGGATCTGCCTTTGGACCGACGTTTGGTCGGCCATGATGTTCCTCATTACTTCGGACATCTGATGCATAGCACCGTCGAACATCTGCTTGTTCTCCTGCGCTATCTCGCCCCTCATGGCCGAGAAATCGGCCTGTGATAAAGAAGGGCGAGAGGGAGGAAGCTGACGTGAGTAATCTATCATATCATCGGTCGCGTCGTCGTTCTTGTCCTTAGGCAGGTTCCCCTCGGTATCCGTTGTATTCGGCACCTTGTTTGATTGGTTCACCTGTTTGTCCTTGACCATGGTTTCAGATCTATCCGAATCTGATTCGTCTACTATGCCACCTTCCTTCCGTTGTTGTCGGCGTATGGACCGAGCGTTCCTGGAATCGTCCTTAAAGTCCGTTTTTGTGCTAACCATAAACTGTTCCCCAGTGGAGTCGCCAAAAGATGTTCGCCTGGAATTATTCCGGACTCGAATCTTTGAATTTATAATCGGGATCGGTTTGAGGTTTGATACTTTAACGAACCTATGTAGATATTCGCAGGGCTTGTTTGGTTAAAAACACTTAACCACGTGATCTAGCAAGTAATAATCTGGGAGTTATGAACTCAGGCGAGATTAATACCGAAAACTACTCCTAAATTAAAACAATCCGGAGATTGCGAGATAAAAAGCACTGGGCTTGGTTTTTGATTGATTGATTTGTTGATACAAAAATAATGAATTTCTGAGCCATTTATAGCTCCTCTTAATCAAGACTCCTAATTCAACTAAGACTAAGACTCTAATAGAAAATCACTCCTAATGAGCTACAAATTCCTACCAAATAGAAAAAGCAATAATAAAAAGGCTTTTCGTTGGGCTTGAATCCCTAATAAGCCCACATGAAGTTTTACCCAGTAATTCCCTGGGCCGGTGTAAACAGAAGCCTTAGGGGAGAAGTGCAATCTGGAGGTGATGTCACCATGAGCAAGATGTGGAACAAGCTACGGAATTTAGACATCTCTTCATCAGCAAGAAATTTTCTATGGCGACTTATCTCAGGTTATCTACATACGTATGATGCCTTGGCGTCTAAGCATGTTTTTATTCATGCTACTTGTAGGGTATGTAGTTTTTACGATGAAACTCACTACTAAAATGCTTGCTAAAATCCGTCGCTAAAAGCATGAAATCCGTCGGGAAAACGTTTCTCGACGGATTTCTCGACGGATTCAATCCGTCGGCAAAATCGTCTTCGCTAAATTTTTGGCGACGGACCAAAAAATTTGGCAACGGATTTTTCAGAAATTGCCGACGGATTTTAGCGACAGATTTAAATCCGTCGCTAATTACCGACGGATTTTAGCGACGGATTTAAATCTGTCGCTAATTACCAAAAAATAAAAAAAAATTAAATCGTAAAATAAATTATTATTATTTAATCGGTCACACACCCGTCACACTCCGTCACCCTCCGTCCCCCACCCGTCGCTCCTCGCCCTTGGTTACCCATCTGTTGCCTCCATCACCCACTCGTAATTTTTACAAACTTCCCAGTAGGTCACCCATCCTTCCCTTTTGTAATCGTTTCGAATTATATTGAATAAAGATATTTTGACATTAAAAAAACTATTGTTTGAAACAGTGTTTTGAAAACACGACCGGCCGGTTGAACCGGTTAAACTGAGAACCGGCCATTGGTCCGGTCTAAAACCATAAAAACTGGATCTTTTGATCGAACCGGGTTGGACCGGTAAAAAATCGGATGTTGAACCGGTGAACCGGAGGTCAAACATTTAAAAAACCGGTGAATTATAAACTTTTTAAGGTTTTTTTAAATTTCTCAAACCGGTTGAACCAGTCATTGAACTGGGAACTCGTGGTCTCGCCAGTTCGGTCACCGGTTTGATTTTTAAATCACTAGTTTTAAATACAGTGGCAAAAATTGATCTCGCCACAAAAGTGTGTAAGTTTAAATTATTTAGTGGCAAATATTAATTTTCTACTAAAAATCTGACACAAAAATACATATTGTTGTAGTTATATGTACGCAGAAAGTACAAAAAAAACCCCTTAATGTTTCTCAAAAGTACATACTAACCCTTTTATTTTGTTTTGGGTACAATTAAGCCCTCGTGTTTTTATAATTGTACAATTAAACCCTCGTTGTATTTAAAATCAAACAAATAAACCCTTTTAGTTTAGTTTTGGGACACCTACCCCCTTAAATATTCGGTAAATATTTTAAACATTAATATTAGTTTTTGAATTTTTTTCCTATATGATTATGAGAGACATGTCGGCCATTAACGAGTGTTTATAATGGTGTTGGACGAAAGAGGTTATTTGTTCTATTTAAAAACAAAGAGGGTTTAATTATACCCAAAAAAATTAAAAAGGCTGATTTGTACTTTTGTAAACACTACGAGGATTTTTTGTACCTTTTCCCCTATATGTATTATTTTGTTAATGTTTATTTGTAACGTGCAAATTCATCAGTGTAAACTGGCCCATTCTACAGTTGATTATTTTTAGGGTTGGTTCAAATGTTTTGAAGGTTACCTGACGACTTCTTCTTCTCGGAGGTAAAATTTGGAATTTGAAAAGTCGTATAGTTTTCACTCAAGAGAATCCGCAGTAAGCAGTAGATACTCTAGTATTAGTTAGCCGTCTTCCATTGACGAGGATGTTAGACCAGAGTCGAGTTTGGCCATATGTTGTTTATCTATGTACATGTTTGTGTTGATGTACATTGGTAGGATTATGATTATATGATAAGATAGGGTTGTTTGTTATGAGATTATGAATTGATATGCCATGTTAAGGTAATCAAGACTTAGGCATGAGGTAACAATAATGTATGCTCACATGAATACGGAATAATAGGAATAATAATACGATGGATAATAATGTGATTGGATGCATGTGTAATATGTTTGTTTGATCGTGAAATATTTATAACGGATTTAATAAAAGGTTTCTAAAGAAAAGTATTTGGTTTTTAAGGCTTGGTACGAGTTCCGGAGCAACCACTCCCGTTTCCTAGCGCTAGTCGCGATCCATGGATTTGGATCGTGACAAAGTTGGTATCAAAGCAATGGTTTAGCATATCTAGGACATTGCTACTGTTGTGTGCTCTGTGTATAATTGATGTCATATGATTGGTATTATTGAGTACCTAGGAGAATACTGCAGATATTAGGATTCAAGTCATGTCATTTTTTGTCGTTTCATTTGATTTTTAAAGGTTCTGATCTCCTTGTCGAGTTGATATGTGTAAATGTTTAATTATGTTCTGTTCTTGTTAATCAACATGTTGTGATGAAATAATGCACATGACTTGGTATGATATATAGAATACGATTTGGAATGTTGAATGAGGTAGGCATTGTTAATATGACTGATTGTTCGTTTATTAACAATGTCGGGGTATAGGATTAACTGTGATACGTTTACTTTTATCTCCCAAAGATGCTAGTACATGGAGAGAAAATGAGTACGAGGAACCATGTGAGCTAAAGAATGATCATAGCAAGGATAAGAATGCGATTTTGGCAAACGATGATAAAGTGAAGTATGATTTGAATGAGGAAAATAATTGAAATAGGAAATTAAAAAGGATATGGTACCCAGCGCGAAAAGATAAAGTATTGAAGTAATTTGTAGAACCGGAAACACAATATGTTTGAGAAGATAAGTTTTGGATGAGGTTGCCCGGTGGATAAGTGCCAATATATATTACGCTTGGTATGAAATGAGCTTATATGAGATATGTTACGAGTAGATTGATCTAAATTGAACAAATAATAAACCAGAAAATAGGTGTCCCCTCTGAACAATTAGAGACATTTATGAGAAGTGGAGTGTTAGTGTTCGAGCATACCAATGAGATATGATATTGGACGGGTATGTTTCTTTGCTGACGTATGATGTGAAGTTGATCAACATTAGATACATTAGAGGAGTGGAACTCGATTAGACGAAGTTTTATAACCGCGTGTACATGAAGTTATTCTTATCTTCAGTCAGTCAAGGTTGATGGATAGTACATCTAGAGCGTGGATTTAAGTAAGTCGACCGACCCGTAGAGATTCTTTAGTGACATGTGAGCTAGAAATGGAGGAGATTGTGGTAAACCTTACGAGGATATTAAGTGGTATGGACAGTATTTCAAAAGAACCAACAAATCATGAATGAAGTGGTGTAAGCTGTGAAGGGATTAGCAGATTTTGAGGTATTTTGAAATATAAGAATTGGTTGATAGAGTAGAATGTAATCGTATAAGCTATTCGGCTATGATAGAAATAATAAGCTTTATTGATATTAAGGATAACATAATAAACGATAGAGAATTATAGTGATCGAGGAGTTATCATTGATATCAATGAAAGAAGAAAATGTAGAACGATTTCTTCAGAATTGAGAATGTCTAAAGAAAATTATTAAAATAAATATCTAATTTCCAAATGATTTAATCAAAAGCGATTCGCAGCTGGTGGTCAACCAGATCTTGGGAACTTTTGAAGCTCGGGATCCTGAGCTGAGGAGATGCGTCGACAGAGTCAAGTTTTTTTTAGACAAGATCCAAGAGTTATGAGGAATGTGGGAAATAGAGCAATTCCTCGACTGGAGAATGGAGAGGTTGATATCTTATCTAAACCCGCAACAGTGGAAGAAAGGATACACGGGGTCAATTTCTCTGTTCAAAAGCAGTCTAGTATTGAGAATCATGAAACCATCTTCCTCACTCAACCGTAGAGAATTGGATGCAGGGTATAGCCCACTACCTAATGGATGGAACATTGCCAGAGGACAGAAATGCAGCATATAAAATCTTGTGCCAAGCTCCGCATTTCGCTTTCTTTGATGGGGTTATATAAAGAAAATTGTACACTCATCCATGGTCGATATGTTGAACGACTGAAGAAGGGGAGTATATTCTGAGGGAGATCCATGAGGGCAATTGTGGAGGTCACATAGGTCCTCAGGTGTTGGCCAGAAAAGCAGTATTACAAGGGTATTATTGGACACTGATGGTTCGGCAAGCTGAAGAGATTGTCAAGAAGTGTGAAAATTGCCAGAGGGATCAGAAAATAAGGCACGCTCCGACTACCGACCAATATCCCATTACCAGTCCTTGGCCTTTTGCCATCTGGAGAATGGACATTCTCGGACCTTTTTCTCCCACTACCGGATATAAGAAATTTTTTATAGTGGCTGTAGATCACTTTACGAAGTGGATCGAGGTAGAAGTTGCAAGCACTATCACAGAAGCTCGGATTCTAGACATTTTATGGCACTAGATCGTTTGCAGATTCGGGATACCAAGGGCTCTGATTACTGACAATGGGAAACAATTAAATTGTCGAGCTTTTATGAAGTTCTGCAGCGACTTCCATATCGACCTGCGTTTTACGTCAGTGACTCATCCGTAGAGCAATAGGATGAAAGAGGTAACAAACTAGACAATCTTGAAAGGACTCAAAGCTCGTCTGGGCAAGTATGTGAATAAGTGGGTGGACGAGTTGCAAAAGGTCATTTGGGCTTGTATAACTACTCCTAGAGTTGCAATAGGGGATACTCTGTTTTTTTGAGCTACGGGTGTGAAGCAATGATACCAGTTGAGATCTGGATGCCTACCATGAGGGTGCAATTTTTTGGTGAGGCTTAGAATGAGGAAGAACAGAAGCTATGCTTAGACCTGTTGTAAGAACGAAGAGAGCAAGCGCCTATCATAATTGAGGCTTATACGCAAAGAATGGCCAAGTAACCACAACAAGAGGGTAAAACCACTGAGTTTCCAAGTCGGGGATTTGGTCTTGAGAAGATCGGACATCAGCAAGGGAGACTCTAGAGTTGGAAAGCTGGGGGCCAACTGGGAAGGCCCATACCGAGTCGTAGAGGTCGGCAGAGCTAGAGCATACAAGTTGTCACACATGTTTGGTAAAGTGTTTCCAAGAACTTGGAATTCCCAGGTTCTTCAGAAATATTATCAGTTGTTTATTTTTCCTTCTGAGGTGCCTTAGGGGTTTTTTCACTTATATTTAGGCTTTTGTAAAGCTCAAGCATAAGTTTGTTCCCTCTTGAATAAAAAAGATTAAAAGAATTTCTTTGTCTTTTCTTAGAAACCAGAGTATATTGCTCAATAAACATTCCACGGGCTATGCGCCATCCACATGCTATGTGCCACCTACGGGATATATGTCATCCACGGGCTATGTGTCATCCACGGGCTATGTGCCATCCACGGGCTATGCGCCATCCCGGGTTTGTTGCCATCTCGGGCTAAGAATTGTCCTGGGGATTGGACTGCCTCTGGCTATAAGCCAGCTCGGTTTGTTGGCCACCAAAAGGCCGTACGCAACCTGAGAACATAGACTACCTCGGAACAAAGAAAAATATAACCAATCGGACATTTCATTTACAACGACATCCCAAGTTATCTAAAAAAATATGTCAACCAAAAGCGATGCTCAGAAACTTACTTAAAATTTCATAAAAACAATATATGCTTCGTCAAAATCATACTTAGTCAATTTCATAAAAATAAGAAAATCCAAGGGAAATCAAAAGGAACTTGCATACAAATCCAAAATCCGAAGTTCACAATTTGCAAAAGAAAAACAAAAACAAAAAATCCAGAAATTACAAAACAATCTTCAAAAGAAAATAAAAATCCTAGCTCTGATCGTCGGCCAGATAATCTTCTATGTCAGCAGGAACATCATAGTCTTCAGGCAAATCCTTGGCCAGGTCATAGAGCTCCTTGATTTCAAGCTTAAAGTTAGTTAGGTTGACATCGGCCCCTAGACGAGCTTTCACAGCGTTGCCAACCTTGACTTTCTGGCATACAACATCCTCCGGAAATCTTCGTAAAGATCCTCTTCTTTGGCTACTAGCTCAGCAGCTTTGGCCTCTCCCGCCTCAGTTCTTTTCACGCCATTAGCAATATTCCCCTTCTGGTCGGCCACGATGCTTTGCAAATTTTTGGTGGCCATCTCATTCCGTGAAGTGATGTCGTCCAACTACTTGGCAAAATCCTCTTTCTCCCGAGATTTCTCAGTCCCTAATCGGCTTACTTCACCTTAGAATTTTTCCAGGACGGCCAGGTTTTTCAGCTCGCCGGTCCTCAAAATCTTTCAACTTGGCTTCTCCCTTAGCCAAAAGATCGGCTCCTGCCGCCGCTCCAAGCTCGGCGTCTTTGACACGACACTTTTCGGTCTTCTGCTGTTCTTAAACCAGCTTCAGGTCTTTTCCACTACATGACCATTCTTATCGGCCATGTAGGATAGCTGAGCAGCCTAGGAAGAAAAGAAAAAAAATCAAGATTTTCAAAGTAAAAAAAAAAAAAGAGACGAACAAACAGTAAAATGAATTACCAGAAGGGACAAGGAAGAGATCACAACCCATAAATTCTCAGCCTTGTAAGTCTTGTACTAGTCCAGATCGGCGGCAACGTCGTTACCCGAGCATTATCCCCTGCGACCGCCAGCTCGTACAAAGTAACCCTAACGTTCGGGTTTCGCTGCCCAACCCAGTCAGCAAAGCTTGCCCTAGTTATGAGTTGTGGACCGGTGGTTGTGCTGGTCGACCCAGAAGAAATACTGGGAAGATCGGTTATCTCCGGGACACTAGGTCGAGAACCCTGGGCCACCTCCACTGGCACCGCACCTCTCTGAACAACATCGCGCTGACAAGGGACATCAACGGTCTCAGTCGAGTCCAAGTTGATAAATGGGGTGATCCCCACGGGTTTAGCACCAGAAGGAACCTCGATTCCCCCAGGCAGCCGAACCCAGAGGGGAACAACATCAATACCCTCCGCCGGGGTTGCCGAGGCAGCATTTTTCTTGCCCGAAACCCCAGGAACCTCGGGAACCTCCACCTCCTTTGCAAGAGGGGGTATCAGGGTAGCAGCTCGGCTAACCGTCCTCTTACGCTTCTTCCCGGGGAGCTTTCTGACGTCTATGTTCTTCACTGCAACACAAAGAACCAAGAAGAACAGGTTAGAACCAAGTCAATTAAAAACAACAACAAACAACACACAAATGCAAAGTTCACATCTAGCAGCAAAACAGACCAGAGCTAAAAGGGGCTACGACTTTCCAGAAGTCGAAGGGAATCTTAGGACATAGTTTGTCGGGGTGGGCTTTCTTTCTAGCAGGAGAAGCATTTCGGAGCTTTATTATGTCTACCAGCTCCAAAGGGCTAGGGACATGAAACCATATCTCCGGCTTATTACATTCTGATGCCTAGGAGGTAATCATGTTCTTGAAGGTGGTAGGATGGGCGATATGAAAATAGTCTTCCTTGAACTCCTTCAAAGAATCCATCACATCGGCAACCAATCCTCGAAGCACCTCCTTCCTTTGACCCTGGAACCGAAAATAGGCAAAATGGTTATGGTCCTTCAAAGACAACAAGTACAGGCAGCAGAAAAGCATCATTCTTGTCACCACTCCGTTCTGCTGACACAGCTTTAGAAAGGAGGAGTAATGACGGACTCCGTTGGGATGAATCTGGGACAAAGGCACCTCGAAGTAAATGCTCAGCGGCTTATAATCCTCGGAGATAGGAAACCTTATCCCCGATTTCAAGTGCTCCAATGTCAGCATGATTGTATTCTCTGGCGGTGCATCGTTCAACCGTTTTCCTTCCGGTACCAAGCTTAGCTCGTAACCATCCGGGATGCTAAACGCAATCTTCATCGCGTTAAGAAATTCCTGGGTATATCGTGATGCCTTTATATCATGGTCATCAGCCTTCTCAGCAGCGTCCACAGTATTAGTTTTCTCTTTCCCTTTTTGAGAAGGATGGGGACAGGAGGTTCTAACCTCCTTAGCTTCAGGAGTTGCAGCCCGGCGCTGCCTGATAATATTCATCTCGGCTGACGTTTCTTTCACTGCAAGATCGTCGTCATCATAACCCCTCCCTTCCTCGTGTTCTGACTGTTCACCCAATATACCTAAGGGAAGTGAAAACAAGCTCGGATGAAACAAGTTTCAAAACAAACAGGAAAAATTGCAGAAAATGAAATAGAAAGATCTAAAGAGGAATCTAGAGGAATGAACAGCATGAATACGAAGAACACGAAAGTGAATTACTAGATTTCTGGAAATCCACCTCCCAAGACGAAGAACAAAGGTAAAATTCCAAATTTCTAGAAATTCATCCATTAAACATGAACACAGACACACAAAATCCCTAAAGTCTAAGACACATTCAAACACAGAAAGCATGCAATGTCAATCAATAGGAGAATTTTCATAAGAAATCTTCAGAAAAATTTGGAAAACTCCTCCGAACAAAAAGAAAAACTCAAAATCCACAGTAAAACCTACGAATCTACTATGAAACACATGAACATAACAGATGAAAAAAACAAACAGAAATCAAACAAACAGAAAATTAAAAGGCGATACTTACTTGTTGATAATCAGTGAAAAATCCCTTGTGGAAGCGATAGCCTGTATGGAAAACTTTGAGCACAAGCAAGAGAAACCAGAGGAACAAAAGCAAAGGAATCAGAGAATTTTTTTAGAGAGAAAACGAAGAAATTTTGGATCAGATAACTGAACTGAAGAAGGCAGTAAATGTCTAGAGAAACGAAAGGTTTTTAAGTTCTGAAAATGGAAATTTACTACTGAAAAAGAGAGGGAAAATGAAAAGACACACGTCATATAAAGTTTCTCTCTCTCCCCACTGAAATGCATCCTTGAGCAACGCACCAGCAATAATCGCCTGACATTTGGAAGAAACTTTGATAAGAAGAAACCGCCAAGATAAAACAGCTCTACAAACAACTATCAAACGAGGCAATCAGAAGGGCATGTCCTTTCAAACCCGACACCTTATCTCAAGAGCAGCTCACCTCCTCATCTAACAAACGGCTCAATGTCAAAGATGTCTCAAACAGTGGGAAACCTTATCCACATAACCAACACCCACGTGACTTCACAGCCCGGAAAAGGCTACCAACTCGAACATGAATATCTAATGTATCGGGGGGTAACTAGTGATAACGTAGTAATATATTTAGCAGGGGCGAATCAACCTTGCCAGAAACAGATATGGCTAAGTCAAGCATTTTACCGACCTAGTTTCAATGAGAGACGCCGAGCTCTGACAAACAAGGAGCATGTTGCAGCAGCCCGGATCCGGGAACACACGCACACACAGCCTCCGTTTATAATGCCCGGCGTCATAATTCGGATCGGGCAAGACTGATTCATAGACCTCGTGACTTGAGGGGTCACCAAACCAATTATAACGAAGTTGTATCTCGGATAAGCACTAGACAACGTCAGGTACAAAATTTCACCCGAGCGTCGCAGACTAAGACGTTGAAGCTCGGTCGAACGAGATTCGTGAGACGAGCTCCGAGATCTCACTATGATCCACACTCACGTGTAATTGATTCTGGGACAACAAAAGATCCTCTGATAAGTATGCAGAGAATGTTTCCTACGCCTGACGCACCTCACAAACTGCGCGCAATGTGGGGGACCTCACAACGTAAGCATAACTGAATATAGGGACCACAAGAAGAATGAGCTGCCAGCAAGGCAATGTTTGTGCCAAAACCCTAACTATAAAAAAGGGGTTAAGGTGAAAACCCTAGGTAATTCTTTTTTCTCACTGATGTTTCTCTTCTTTCTCTTCTTCTTCTTTATTTCACTGAAAACTTACTTGAGCGTCGAAGTGAACGTCCGGTGACCCCCACCGAATGTTCCTTCCGACCTTCTGTTTTTTGGTCTGTGCAGGCTTAGCAGATCGGATCTTGTTTTGGTGATTTATCAATATGTAAAAGATCAACTCAAACAATTTCAAACTATAGCACGCTGCTATAAATTCTTACCATAGCCTTATATTCTCGATACGCTATTGCATAAGCAAGGAGCTGGCACATGTTGGCCTGTAATATAAGGTTCAGTTCCTGAGTCTCCTTCTTGGCAAGCTCTATTGACCCAAGACGAGCATCGGCCTGGGGCCAACCCGCCAATTTCATAGCCATGAATAGTAAAAACGTATGGTTCATTAATAATTATCCAGTGCTTCACTCTATCCCCAAATCTTTCATAGCACTGTTTTGCATAATGTAGTATAACTGCTATCACTAGATGCAATTCTATAAAGGATGCTTTTTTATTTAAAAAAATATGAGATAAACTTAAATTAGACCTAATAATTCAGTGAAATAAAGTTAATTAATTTTTATTCAAAAAACATAGTTCATTTTTAAATAATGTGGATTTAAATTTCATGTCATGTACAAATAAATTTTCCAAACAAGTCAACTGTACAATAATTTTCGAAACTTATATTTAAATATAAAGTTTAAAATAGAAAAAATTAAAATATTTATTAGCATTGTTTCTTAAAGCTTCATCGATAACACTATTATAAAACGTGACCCCTTCCTCGTTAATTCCTACTCTTATTCTCCCACCTGCATTTCAGAATTTGCATAGTGAGAATAACTTATATTTGTACTGTATTAGTTGAGTCGCAATATCATATTTTATTCCATTGCACGTTTGACAACTTGATTTGGAATAATGTTCTATCTAAGGTTGGTATTCTCTTAGTATTGCCTACTTCTATGAACAGTGGCCTTCATTACTTCGGGTAATTGATTTTGGAGGTCACTGTACTTTTAAAAAGTTGCAAAATGGTGACCGAACTTCAAAACGTAACATTTTAGTTACTATACTATTTGGTTATGTTAAGATAGAAGGATTTTTGGTTACCGAAGAAAATTATTTCAAGTCGATTTTTTGTTGATTGTGTGTATATATGAAATATAAGATATTATTTGTTATAAATAATCAAAATTTGATTACTACGTATGTATAATTTGACCGTAAAACACTAAAAAACCTTCCAAAATCACATATTTGAAAGTTTAGTAACCAATTTGTTACGTTTTGAAGTTCGGTCACCATTTTGCAATTCTTGAAAAGTACAGTGACCCCTAGAATCAATTACCCCATTACTTCATTCTCCAAGTTACAAATGCTTATGGATTTGTTTAGGAGATTTACTTTTATGGAAAATTTGGAAGAGTCGGAACAATCGAGTATATGAAGGAAAAATAACTAAAGTATGTAAGTTTTAATTGCTTCACTTGAGCCGGATTTTTGTGGTAGTTGTTTCAGTCCGGCAATTCCTTATTCTTCTTTAGATTTTTTTCCGTTCGCCAGAATGTATCTTATTTTGTCTTCTTATAACTCCTACCTTAGAGTCGTAGCCTTTATTGTGCGTAAACTCTTGAGTTTTAGAGTCTTTTGCCACTCATTGTGGCTTTAATATAAATCAAAATTGACCAAAAAGAAGTGTATCCCATGTACTAGGTCCTCTACCATTTTGGTTTGTGGCACCTTCAGTCTGCATAACAACATTACTAAATTTGATTTTTCATTGTTCGAAAACTTGTATAGCACGGAAACGTACATTTTAACAAAATGCTGAAATCGAAGATACAAATAATGCTATAAAAATAGAGTTTCTGAATTGGGAAACTTTTTCCAAAAATATAAACAAAATGTCGGAAACGTAAAATGTGTTAAAATAAAAAGAGAAATATGTCTGATTAGCAGATGTAGCCACTCCCCACATGAAATTTTCTGGGAAATAACTAGCATCAAACTTAATAATTAGAGTAGAAGGAGTATATTGAGACTCAGTAGGCTCCAGTGAGCCGACTGCAAGCAACCCAAGTATTCCTATCACAAGCAAGATTTTAGTATCCATTCTTGTTCCAAGCTTTTTATTGGTGTGTTGTTTCTCTTGGAAATGCACGATTATGGGACTACCGGCTAGGAGCTCATCCACGTACTTAGATACCTCTTCGGCCCTTAGATATGGGACAGTTTGTCCACACAGCCTGATTAGGATACCTTTGTAATGCTGCAAATTAACATTTATGGTTAACATTTTAATTGCTCTTCACCCTTTAGATTTGCATTTATGGTTTCGTAATTTTCTTTATTTAATCTAGTAGAGTGGGAAGATTTTTTACGCTCGGAACCATATTTAATACCAAGATTTTAATAGTTGTTATATATTGTGTATACCGTTTACAATTTTTTTATAATTAACCAAAATGATTTTAACTATTCGAAGATTGGTAAAATACGAATATACTTTCAATAATTTTATTTTTTAATTTTCAAATATCAATAATATAATTAGTATCCAACCACAATTGAGATACGTTTTTTAGGCTTAATACATCTTTTAATCCTTGAATTTGTGTACCCATTTATCCATCTAACCTTTAAATTTCATATTTAACCTATCTAACATCTGAACATCTTAAATTATATTTTTTAACTCTTGAAACGGAAATTGAGTCTTAAATGCAGTGACGTGGCTAAAGATCTTTGACGGAGTTACGAGTTTGTTTGTCACATCATCAAATATATAGAACGTAATCCATGCATGCAGATGTCTAGATATGGGACCGCATGTTCACACCTTTGGATTAGAATACCTTTGTACGCAGGGACGAACCGAGCTCTTTAGGCTGAGGTAGCGACCGCCCGCCGCAAATTTTATCGAACTTTTTATATGAAATACGCAAATTTGTGGTCCTGTTATGTTTATACGATTAGATTTATAAGTTTACATTACCTAGCATATTTTCTTCTTGACATACCTCTATTTCTTCAATTTCTTTTTCTTTTTTTACGATCTTTTTCTTTTATCTTTGAGTTGGCAGTGTTAGTGATATGCACTAGGTCAATCATGTTTGACCATGTTTGACCATGTTTTGACTTTATTATTTTATTATTTATTGATTGACAGTTTTTATTATCTTATATTAATGATCAAAATACTTGAATGATTAATTCTTTCTAAGGTCATCAAGTATGTGACTTGATAGTAGAACCCTTAGATTTTATAAAAGAATTATATATACCATCTATCCCTATACTTAATAGAACACTGAGACTAGTATGATATTGACTGATGATTATGTTTTACTAATCATGTATATGAGATATTAAGTCAAATCATAGGTGCTATTTAAGAAATAAGGCACTGGATGACCCACTATGAGAATACTACATAGATCACTGTCATAAGTAATTCTCATTACAGTTCTATTAGTATAATCCTTTGACCTTGAAATCATCATGGATTTCTACATAGCTATTTCATATTTTGATACAGTCTTACATTATCTTTAACAGGATAATGGAATAGATTGTCATTAGATATGAAAGTAACTATGTGAGAAATGTGAGTGATTGAGAAGGAATTTGTCCCTCATTTATTTGAGTAAGATATCTATGGGCCCTTTGAAGAAGATAGACTGAAGGAAATGCATGGCCATGCTAAATGAATTGATAAAGAGTTATCATTTTCAGTCTACTTAGAATCAAGAAACTAATGATTGAATATTAGAAGGATGACATGACTATGCCTTATATTCAATCTGGATATCGAGAGACAAAGGGATTAAAATATTATTGTAAATGGTTAAATCGGATTGTCGATATTCGTATAACTTGGGTAGTCATAATGTCTTGCTAGAGGCCACTTATGACTTGTGGGCTGAAATAGGGATTTCGGGCCTACTGCCAACGTTATATGAACCTACAGGGTCGCACACTAAGAACAGGCCCAAAACAGTTATGTGTTGTACAAGTCCAATGTGATTAAGTGATTAATTATTATATATATATATAATTCGTAATATATATATATTAATAAATATATATTAATTCGAAATTTAAGGATAAGTGTTTTCCTTAATTTATTATTTTTTGAAGATAATAAATATAATAATTAATATATATGGATGATTATCAAAAAGGAGTTTTTGATAAACATAAACTCGTAAGAGTTGCAATGAGATTGAAATACGAATTTGTCTCAAACCCTAGTGTTGTTGTATGACTATAAATACACATTAAGGAATAGGTTTGAGTATCACGAAATTCATTATTCACTAAATCACTAAAATTCGAAATTGCTTGTGAAGCAATAGTGCTAGCACACAAGCACTAGTTTTGGCTAAGGTCTGTTCGTGTGGATATTCGTAGAGGACGCATTCTTTTGGAGGCGTTTCTGATCCAAGGCCAGGTATCACCAAAGTGAACCACCTCCTTCCTTCCTACATTGTTGTTGAATTTGACATACAAGTAAGTATTAATTCTTTTGTTAATCTATTTATTCTAATTACATGGATCTTGGTTTGGATTTTTGATAAAAAATTTGAAATTTCGCTGCGTTAAGAACCTAGAAAACCCAACAGGCAGTTACTTCCTTCGCTCTTCTCCACAATCTTCATTCTCCATCTCCATTGCTCCATACCTTGCTCGTCCGGTCTTTGTAACCTTGTCCATGATTCGTCTTGATGGTTACCGCTCCTGATTGTGGTTAAATACCTGTAAGTTTTTCATTTTTTATTTCTTGATGATTTATTCTTATCGGTACATGCATTTGTTAATTAACATGTTTAATTTGATTATTGTATATGATCTTAGATGATTTGTAGTTTTTTTTACTTGATTTAGGTTAGTTTTTATTTTAGGTTTTGTAATTTGATTATTTCTGTAATTTGTCTTTGATTTTGTAGTTAATTCGATTTTTAATAATTTATTTTTATCTGTTTGTTGTTTTTAGATTTAAATCATGAATTAGGTTTTAATTGTTTTTAAGTTTTATGATTTATAATTTCAGTAGTTGTTCTTTTATTTGTTTAATTAGTTAATTCGACTTTTCTGCTTGACTTACGATCTCCCTTTGCGTCGTGAGCATCTGATAATAAGGTTAAGGAAATTTTTTAGTTTCTCTGGTTAAATGCAATCCGAAGATGGCCTATGATTTTATTTTCAGTATCATTATGCAATTGTATATTTAATTATTATCTAGATGGAGATTTTAGTATTGTTGGCTGTTTAGTGTGCAATTGTTTTAGTATCATTATGCGATTGAGGATCTAATTATCATTTTGATGGATATCTTGTTTTTTTTTATAAATGATAGGTTTATTAAGCACTACCACAAGAAGTAGAAGGCAAAGATCCGAAAAATATCAATCATGAAGTCTTTACAAAGCAATCAATGTATCTAAGCACATCATTCTCGGAAAATAGGAATTGACGGTGAAAATAAACCGCTTTACAAATAACAGAGTAACCCAATGCCTCCTTGGAAGAAGAAATGTCATTAAAAACTCTATTGTTCATAACTTTTCAAAGCTCCCAACAACCATAAAACCAAACAAGCCCGCCAAAGATCCTTCTAAACCGGTATGGAAAATGAGATCCATAAGCTATAAAAATAATCAGTGGATGAAGAAAGGACCCAACAAATATCACATTTTCTCAAATGAAGCACCAAAATTTCCAAGCAAAGTCACAATGCAAAACTATATGAATTGAAGTTTTTATCTCATTGCAAATGGAGCAACCAATAAGATCCGAATTAATGATACCTCTAGCCACAAGAGACGCATTAGAGAAAATCTGATAATTGACTAGAAGCCAAAGGAAAAACTGTATGCGAGGTGGGATATTCCATCGCCAAATTCCTGAAGCCAAAGGACGAATGTGCAGCTGTAAAATTCTGGTCTAATGTTGCTGAAGATAACAAGAAATAGATCTGTTGTTGAAAGAATTTTGCCGACCCATCCAACTGTAAATATCATGGTTGTTGATGTTAAAAGAGGGCGTCTCAAGCTCTACATGAAGCAACTCACAATCTGCCTGTTCTCCAATGCGAAGACGACGCAACCAGGTGAACTGAAGTAGCTCGGTACTAAGGAGATTAAACACTGAAATATCAGTAGCTCTGGAAAGGGAAAACAAATGTAAAAATCTGCATGAGAGAGGGGCATCAGAACCCTGAGAAGGAAGCCAAATATCATTCCAGAATCTAACAGTAGAGCCACTGCCTATACAAACTGAAATTCCATTCTTGAGTAAATTCCAAACCAGCAAATTCTTTATACAAGCTCCATAAATACCCTTTCATAAATGCGAAAAATGCAGAATGTTATAATTCTCTAAGTCATGCCAAGAATTAATCGAGCAACTATTAATCACAACATGATACCAAAGAGAATTATTTTCAATCAATAACTTCCATAGCCAAGTCAACAATAAGCTTTGATTCTTAATACGAAATGGAATTAGATTTAAACCGCCTCGGTCAAAAGGAAGACAAACCTTATCCCAAGAGACTTTTCAAATACCCTTACCCGTAGGGGAGCCACACCAAAAAAATGTCTTCATGCAACGATCAAAGTCAAGACAACTGATTGCGGAATAAGCAGAGAGCCCATTAAATAAACAGGTAAACTACTCAACACCGCTTTTATTAAAATAAGTCATCCTGCAAGGGAAAGAAGATTTCCCATCCATCAAGATAATTGAGACCGACAATTATCAACTATAAGTTGCCAGGAGGTCGCTCGAATAGGCTTTATCGATAAAGGAAGGCCCACATACGTGATAGGAATATTAATGACAGAACAATTTAGGATAGAAGAAGCCGCCAAAAGAGATTCATTATCCACATTAATGCCCATTATTGAACTTTTATGATAATTAATAGAAAGGCCAGAAATATCCTCGAAACAAAGAAGAACCCGAAGAAGATTTTTGATCATTTCCAAATTATTTGGAACAAAAGCAAAGTGTCATATGCAAATTGAAGAATAGAAATTAGCTTTGTGTATCCCTCCACATGGACTTCGTATACCAAATCTTGCCGAATAGCTTTAGCTATCAAAGCCTTTAATCCTAACATCGCAAGGACAAAAAGCAAAGGAGAAAGCGGATCTCCCTGTCGAACTCCTCTACCCATCGAAATATTCTTAGTTGGACTTCCATTAACAAGCACCGAAAGCTGAGAAGAGTTAAAAAAAATGAATAAATCCACTTAATCCAAGTAGAATCAAAATTTAATCTAGCTAACATCTTCAGAATAAAATGCCGAGAAATACTATCGAAAGCCTTTCTAAAATCCAATTTAAGAAGGAAAAATGAATCTCCATGTTTCGCAGCTAGGTATATAACCTCTATAGCGATCATGTAACAATCATGAATGTTCCGGCCTTTGATAAATCCAAATTGATTTTCCGAAATAATCAAAGGAAAAATAGGTGAGAGTTTGTTAGCTAGCACCTTGGAAATCAATTTGAAAATACCATTGATAAGATTGATAGGGCGGAAATCTGAAATGTTAACTGCTCCCTTAATTTTTGGAATAAGAATAAGAAAAGTCGTGTAACCTGGAGGAAAATAGCTAGATTGGTGAAATCTCTCGAAAAGGCCAATAATGTCAGGTTTAAATACCTTACCTGCTTTCTAGTAAAATTAATAATTGTAAACTTTCAGAGAGCAAGCCAGAAAGAGATAACTTGTCTGCATCCAAAATATTCGCAAAATCAAATGAAGCTTCTAGATGATGAATAGATTGATGAACCACTTCCTACATGGAATTAAGATTCCCAAAAACCGAAGAGTTCCAATTCTTTATCGCATCTCTTAGCTCACAGAGTTATGTAATAATACAGCCCGATTAATGAATTAAATCATTGTCCCAGAAATGACTTTTAAATTGGCATAAAAGATGGAAATAAATAAAAAGCGTAGCTAGAGAAGTGATTGTTATGTTTTTATCAATTTTGAGAGCTTGTTTGAATTATTTTTTTTATGTGATTTTAATTTTCTTTCTGTAAAATTTTTATTGCTATGAATAACATAAAATTTAGATTCTTGTATATTTCTTTATTCGTGTTATTTTTTTTATTGTGTTTATTTTTGTTCCTTTATATTCTATTCTATGTACAAACTTTATTATAAAATCAATGTTGAATTCTGTTGTATACACAATTATTTAAGCTATATCAATCTGATATTAACATAAAATCAACCCGATGTCAACCTAAAATTAACCTGAAGAAGATAATGTGGAACGATATTGAAGGCAGCATAACGGTGAAGAAATTTGAAAACATCAACTAATGATCAACCTAAAATCAACATAAAATCAACATAAAATTAACCAAAAAATAATGTATATATAGTCTCATTTGTCAATTTTAAAATCAATCAAATGCAACTGATGATCATGTCACGACCCGATTCTCAGATCGAGACTGGTGCTAGGGAATAGGAGTTTTTGCTCCGAAACCCGTAGCAAGCCTTAATTTACACTATAAATATTTAGCGGAAATCAAAACATTGTCTAACATTTTTAAAAAAACTCAGTTTAAAACGTTCTGGTTTAAAATCATCATGAAACTTTGCTAATAATATCACCTTATTTATTACATTCCAGTTTCATAATTATATCATCATGGCATACCATTCAACTTTATTTAAATGGCATCACATCACACTTATAATGCCATAAACATCCTTATGCAGTCATGCTGACCTTCGCACCGCATACACATTATAACATTAGAGTTTAAGCGGTGTAAAAACATAGAACATAAGAGTCTGACATGATTATTAACATACTACAGTTCATGTCTAAGTCTAACTGCAACTTTGGATAATTAAGATAGTTCATCATGGGATATTAAACTCTGTAGATAACTAGGCTTTCCTCAAATTACAAAAAAGCTCACGAAAAATCTTTTGTTATAAAATGGTCATTGAACTATATCTTTTATTACAAAAATGTTTATGTTGTTACAAAATGAACATTAAACTTTTTGTGAATTACAAAAAAGTCATTGAATAATAACTTTTATTACAAAAAGGTCACTGAACTATGTTCTTTTTTGTAATTTTGGCTTGCCACGTAAGTAAAAATGTTGCATTTTTGCGTAACACGCAATGTTTTATATGGTTGAACCCCTTTGTAGTAAAAGATATTGTTTAATGACCATTTTGTAACAAAAGTTTTTTTAGTGACCATTCTGTAATTTGAGAGAAGCCTAGTGACCTATAGAATTTAATATCCGGTCATCATGCTTTATTCAAACCAGGATTTCCAGAGCAAGAATTGGACGTACTCACGCTACATACTATTTCTCAGTGAAATTCATTCCTGAAAAATAATCCCACCATGTGGGTCAGATGAAATCAGGTGAATGTATACAAAATATATTAATAAGCATTAATATGAAAGCAATGCATCCAGATTATCGATTGATCTGAAACCCTAAACCATATTTCTTGTTCCTACTTGTTTTCAAAAATAAGAACATAAATTCATTTCACATTATTCCACACCATTTGGGTTAACCACGTAGGCCGCACAGTAATACTATCGCCATTGGCCGTATATTTTTTTGTACTCTTGACTAGCCTTGGGTCGTCTATTTTTTCCGTTGCCTCTTAAGATCTGTTCCACATATATGTCTAAGTAGTCGCCTCAGACTTCTAGGTCGTTGTCCGGATTCACACAGCAATTCCACATGCAAACACATTCTTAAATGCAATACTGGTGATCACACAACACTATTGCCGTCCAGTAGTAAGCATGTTTAAATGAATTTAAATCGGTTTCAAAACTATGTATAACAGTTCATGCAATTTAAATTTAAAATAAAATAAAGCATATACAAATCATGTAAAGCAATTCATAAATATTTTTAATACAAATATTCATCAATATAAATTGTAAACACACTCACAGTACTCGCTTATTCCAAAATTAAAATATTGCCTGCCGCAAATGAAATCCTCTACTCGTCGGTACCTGTGGCAATATTCACCGGATCTTTTTATTAGAAATTAAACATTAATAAATGAAATGATCTCTAACATGTAACATACTCTCTAGACCGACTCAATTTAATAGAATTACATATCCAAATTTAGTTACAACTATCTCTTTCCTAGGTATCGAAAATTATTAGGATAAACCTAATATATATCCTACACACACATACACACACACACACACACATATATATATATATATATATATATATATATATATGTAAGCATTTTTCACCTAGGGCTCAGCCCTCCTGGGCTTTGGCCCCTGATAAGCTATTATTTTACATAGTTTTCATAGCATTTATTCGCTAGTTTGAAGCGCTTGTGCGTAAAATAAGAGCTTATATAGTTAGATTTTCGTGTTTTATAGTTTTTATGAATAAATAATAATTCTTATCATTTTTGGGGTATTTATGATTGAAACAGGGTCAAATAGTCAAAGCCAAAAGAATTCAGGAATCCAGAGTCAAACCCAAGCCCAACCGGTTCGAGTCAAATTGAACCAGTCAAAGAAGAAAATCAGAAGGTCAGCCGGCCGGAGGCCGGCCCACAACATCAGGCCAGCCAAGGGCCGGTTGAGACCTGGATTTGCGTGAAAATATGTTTGCATAGGAAAAAGGCAGGGAATTTCTGAATTTATCGCATCAGACTTTCCATAATGAACGTAAATTGCATTCACACTCAAGAGAGAGATCCTTCTTGACTTGCACACAAAGAAATGAGCTTTGACAATAAGTTAGTAGCTCATTAAGGGAAGAAGCTGTGCTCTTTTAGAAACAAGACAAGTTAAGATTGGTCCACTCAATACGGTTATGGAAGGACTTGATCATTACTCCACTTTCAAAGGAAAGAAGATATTCTCAACTTGATCATCACTCAAGTTTTATATGGAAGAATGATATCTTTGGCTTGAACTCCACTCCAAGTTACTCTAAAAATAAACCCCATTTGTGTAGAGAAAATATATACCACTTAGTGTAGACTTAGACTTAGACACCAAAAATATTCTTTTAGTATAGTTTATTTTCTATTTTCTATCTCTTATGTACTCAAGGTGTAACTTATCTATTGTTATAATCCATATGACAATGGGTAACTAAACCTTTCGTTCGAGGGTTGATATGAACGTTTAATTATATAATTGATTGACTTTGAATATATTGGTGATTTATCTTGTTTCGATTATTGAACTTAATGCTTGGATTAAATTGAGAAATTGATTCATGATGCATTTTTAGCTAACTAATTGACAAATTCTTAATTGAATAGACCTAAGTAATCGAAAACTTAAAGGACAACACCACGAGAGTGAGTTGGAATTTAAGTAATCTTGAGTTTGCTTCATAATTACAATTCAGTTGGTTAATTGGTTTTTAATAACGCGAGAGCGAATGGTTGGCTGTTTTTTATCATTTTATATTATGATTAAAATACTTGAATGGTTGATTCTTTTTAAGGTCATCAAGTATGTGACTTGATAGTAGAACCTTTAGCTTTAATAACAAATTATATTCCATCTATCCCTAGTCTTAATAGAACATTGAGACTAGTATGATGATGACTGATGATTATGTTTTACTAAATCATGTATATGAGATAATAAGGCAAATCATAGGTGCTATTTGAGCAATAAGACACTGGATGACCCACCTTGAGAATACTACATAGATCACTGCCATAAGTAATTTTCATTACAGTTCTATTAGTATAATCCTTTGACCTTGAAACCACCATGAATTTCTACATAGCTATTTCATATTTTGATACATTCTTACATTATCTTTAACATGATAATGGAATGATTGTCATTGGATATGAAAGTAACGATGTGAGAAATGTGAATGACTGAGAAGGAATTTGTCCCTCATTTATTTGAGTAAGATATCTATGGGCCCCTTGAAGAAGATAGACTGAAGAAAATGCATGGTCATGCTAAATAAATTGATAAAGAGTTATCATTTTCAGTCTACTTGGAATCAGAAAACTAATGATTGAATATTATAACGATGACAGAACTATGCCTTATATTCAATCAGGATATCGTGAGACAAAGGGATTAAAATATTATTGTAAATGGTTAAATCAGATAATTGATATTCATATAACTTCGGTAGTCAATAATGTCTTGCTAGAGGCCACTTATGACTTGTGGGTCGAAATAGGGATTTCGGGCCTACTGCCAACGTTATATGAACCTACAGGGTCGCACATTAAAAACTGGTCCAAAACAGTTATGGGTTGTACAAGTCCAATGGATTTAAGTGATTAATAGATTATTATATATACAATTCGTAATATATATAATAATAGATATATATTAATTGAAATTTGAAATTTAAGGATAATTGTTTTTCTTAAGGTATTATCTTTTGAAAGATAATAATAATAATAATAATAATAATAATAATAATATGTGTGTAATTATCAAAAAGGAGTTTTTGATAGACATAAACTCAAAAGAGTTATCAAAAATGCAGTGTTTGCATATGATTGCAAAACATGTTTTTAAGTAAACCCTAGATTTCTTATTTTCTTATAAATAGACTATTAAGCCTAGGGTTTTCATGTATGTGTTTTTCGAAATAAACACAAAAACACACAGTCACTAAATAATTCAAAATTGCTTTGTGAAGCAATAGTTCTAGCACACAAACACTAGTTTTGGCAAAGGTTTGTTCTTTTGGATACTCGTAGAGGACGCTTTCTTTTGGAGGCGTTTCTGATCCGAAGCTAGATATCACCAAAGTCAACCACCTCCTTCCTTCCTCCATTGCTGTTGGAATTTGACATACAAGTAAGTATTAATTATGTTATTAATCTATTTATTCGAATTACATGGATCTTGGTATGGGTTTTTGATAAATTTTTGAAATTCCGCTGTGTTAGGAACCTAGAAAACCCAACAAAACCATCTTCAACATCATTCAACATTCAAATATAAAACTCAAACAACCTACCCAATACCAATCAAATTATGAAAACAATGAACATGGATAGTTGAATACCTCTAAATGCTCCACAATCAAGAAAAAAGGATAAGAGCAGTGTAATACCCCATTTTTCTCGTTATTTTTTTTGACTTGATTTCATATTGGTACGGGTTGTTTTTAGTATTGTAACACCTTAATTGAGACTTATTTTGTATCTTGTTTGTGTCATATGTGTCGTTCAAGTATTCAAAGATGATTTAATTTGTTTCCCGGTAATTATGGTATGTGTGTTCGTGTGCCTTTCAAATCTGTCATACTTTAGTAAAACGTCCATATCTCCCAATTGCACCGTCGGTTTGAACCCCCTTCGGATATGTTGTTCCTAAGAGGATTTGCTAAAATTTGGTCGGTTAAGATCGTTTTTGGATATGGCATTGGAGTGACCCAATCATGTCACGGGCGTGACATTTTTCGCGGGCACGATGTATGCGTGTCTTGGTCGCGAGATGACATTGTTGACTTCGTAAATGTTTATAAATAGACCCTTTACAAAAAACATTTCGCCCACTTTCTTACCTAAACCGTAAAAACGACTAAATTCACTATAAAATCTATATTTCTTCATTCTAACAAGTCTGGATGTGATTCCATTTGATTAGAACGTGATTTTACATTTGATTCGCAAGATCTACGCATATTCTTCGTTGTGTTCTTCACTGGTGACTTGTGGATACAATTGATTTCGGTCTAGCCCATTGAATCTTGGATTAATACAACATACAACTTGTTATTCTTCATCCTTAGGTATTATTTTCTTGCCTTTATAATTCATGGTTTTGTTTATGATGTTTTCTGTGTAGAAATGCATGTTTTAGGGTTGTTTGTGATTTGCATCATATGAGTGTTTGGTTGAGATATATATTCTGAACTATATGAATATAATGATGGTTTGGACATGTATAATCTAATGTTCATGAGTTAATAATAAATTGGCATGATTAAGCAATGTTAGGGTTAATTCTAGCATTTTATGATTTCTATTCGAATTGATGGTTGGTGGTCATGTTGGATCTATTTTGGCTTGATATAGTATGAATATATATGTTAGGTTGCTGATCTAAATGTTTTGATTGATGCTAAAGATACTCTCTCCAATATCGAATTTAAATCTCAAACTTAATCTATGACTCGAAAGGTCAAACTCACAAATGCACAAAAGGTATTATGTCGTTCCACGTGTCCTAATTTATGAAAATAAGATCCCAGTATGTCGGTTTTGAAATTTTAATAAGGAAATTTGGATATTAGAATTCAATAAAAGAAGCGAAATCGATGCTAAAGAAAAGTGTAAGAGAACAGTATAAAGTGAAGTTTAAAGTCTCATACTATTAATTATTGGAAATGATTAATATAATAGTCAAGGAAAATGATAAAACATTATATGAGAAAATATTATATTGTGGAGTCATATTATTTATTTGATTATAAATAATACGTAAATATCGGAATTAAAATGATTAATTTGGATAGAAGAAAAGTTAAAAAGGAAAAGAGTAACAGTGAAAGAAGTGGAGGATTAAAGTGATAATTAATTAAATTACATATGAATAATAAAAATAAAAGTGAGAAAGATAGATAAATGAAGAGTTAAAGGTGAAGGATTTGGTTATATTTTTAACCATTATAAAAAGGACAAAAGTTGGAAGGAATTAATAAATCATTGGTTTTAAGCAAGGAATCAACCACGCCGTCCCAGGATAAAATAGCCACACCATATTACGTTGAGTACTGCACTGTAATTCAACGTTCGAAGTACACCCTCACTCTGTATTGCTCAAGAAATCAAAACAAAACAGTTCATCACTTAAAAACTGAAATTACAAAAAGTTGTTTTTATAGAGTTGTTTTTATATAGTAGAACATGCTCTATGTGGGTCTGTTTCGTTGTTTTGATTTTTTTGATGAAGAGGAGAGTGGTCATATATATAGAGTTTTTAGAAATTAAAAACTGAAATTACAATTAATTGGAAATTCAATTGCAACAAAACCGTGGTAATTAAATAAGGAGTTATAAGAGTTACTGAATACAAACAGTTTGTGTTGAAAAAAAAATTAAATAAAAATTAATAATAGTGCCTTGCCCAAACAAAACCGAACCGAGTCTAGCCTGCCGAACGACGCGCGCGTGTGGTAAATCGGGAAGGATTTAACTCCTACCTAACTCACAAAACTGGGTACCCCATGGGGCCCAAACACAAAAAGTGAAGCTTGCCCTTATAAATCCAATGAAAGGCTTATTCCTTCACTCTTACACTCACAAACAAGTGGTGTTTCTATCCACACACAAGGCACTTTCCAAAACCTTTTTAAATCCTTAAACCCTTTTTTAAATTCAACCAAATCTCAACATAAAGAAATTTGACATAAAACAAAGAGATCAAATATGAATATGGATCATTATGTGAAGGATTAAATGCAAATTCATACACCAACTTTGACCAATGTCGGTAACCAACTTTCATGTCTTGGCAAATTGGTACACCGACCAATCATAAAACGACAAATGGCGGTTTATTACAATGTCCACGTTAGTGTTTTTTGAGTTTGGTGTATCGATTTGCCAAAAGTGTAAAGTTGGTTACTAACATTGCCAAGTTTCAAAGTTTATTTTGTAATTGCAAATTAGGTCAAAGTTGGTGTATGAATTTGCATTTAACCCTTATGTGAAATTGAATAAAGAAGATGTGAAGTATGATTTCAAAAGATATTATTTTACATAAGGTGGTTTTAATACGTTTTCATCCTTTATGTAATATTTCCTTGTAATATCGTGAACTCACTCAGTTTTATACTGACCTCGCTCTCCCTCCCATTTTTCAGGTATAGTAAGTATCAATTTGAAGAAGCAATCTTCCAATGTTTTAATTCATCAGGAGTTTCTTTATACAAGATTTGAAAGAAAGACTTTCATTCTAGACATTCCCAGTAGACTAGAACTACTTAACTGTGTATATACATCTATACATTTTTACTCCGATTATCTATATCTATACTATATATAAAAGCACGGATGGGGGGGGGACAGGCAAATTTACGGAATAATCCTTTCAAGTTTAATACTAAATAAAGGTTTTATAGTCATTAACTAATTAGTTATTTAATTAATCACTATTGTAATTAAAGTCCTAATTAGAATAGGTAGCTAAATTATCTCCAATTTAGCTTTTAGTATGTAAAAAATAACTAAATTGTCTCCAAATTAGTAGGAATACCTATTTTTTAGTTTGATTGAACTATAAAATTAAAATACTCTA
The DNA here is from genome assembly GCF_937616625.2 of Mercurialis annua. Taxonomy (NCBI): domain Eukaryota; kingdom Viridiplantae; phylum Streptophyta; class Magnoliopsida; order Malpighiales; family Euphorbiaceae; genus Mercurialis; species Mercurialis annua. The sequence goes on along the minus strand of NC_065577.1, from coordinate 13,435,089 downwards.
TTTGGTCAATATATTATTATTTAAATTTTTATCTTATTATTTTTAAAGATATTACTAATAAAAATAAATAAATTATTTAATTATGGTTATTATAAAACCAAAAGAAGAATAAATTCAGTATGAAAAAAAAAAATTAATAACCAAACATATATATTTATTAATAATTATAATAAATTTACTAATATGTTCATTGACAAATTACGTTACGAGCCACGTGCATAGCACTTAATGCGAAACTAGTTATATATAAAAGCACGGAAGGGGGGGGGACAGGCAAATTTACTGAATAATCATTTTCAGTTCAATACTAAATAAAGGTTTTATAGTCATTAACTAATTAGTTATTTAATTAATCACTATTGTAATTAAAGTCCTAATTAGAATAGGTAGCTAAATTATCTCCAATTTAGTTTTTAATATGTAAAAAATAACTAGATTGTCTCCAAATTAGTAGGAATACCTATCTTTTAGTTTGATTGAACTACAAAATTAAAATAATGTATTTAGTCAATATAATATTATTTAAATTTCTATCTTATTATTTTTAAAGATATTATTAATAAAATTAAGTTAATTAATTAATTATGGTTATTATAAAATCAAAAGAAGAATAAATTCAGTATGGAAAAAAAATTAATAACCGAATATATTATATTTATTTTTACAAAAATTCTTAACTAATTTAATATTAAATATAAATAAAAAAATTGATATAATTATAATAAATTTACTAATATGTTCATTGACGAGTTACGTTACGAGTCACATACATAGCACGTAATACAAAACTAGTTGTTTTAAATGGGGTCACATACATATATGAAATTGTTTTATGAAAGCATAATTGATTTCAAAAGCGAAAAAATTATTATATTTTTAGGCTTGCTACGGGTTTCAGAGCTACCACTCTCATTCCCTGGCGCCGGTCGCGACTCATGAATTTGGATCGTGACATACCATATCAATCCTGGTGGCACACTCCTAAGAGATCACTCACCGAGTTAACCGATATAATCCTTAAGCACAAGTTGTGAGTTTCCAAGACATCTCAACCGAGTTAACTTACTAGGTACTGGTCCCAATAAGTTACTCCACCGAGATCTCTGTCCCGAGAGTCTCGACCGAGTTAGCCTACTATTTAACAAACAATATACAATTTTGTTATTGATTCACAAAAATATATAAAGCATATATCAAAACTTGTGATCACATTACCTATTATCGCCCAATAGGAACCTTGTTTTAAACAAATGTATGTATGGAATTCATATAAAATATTTGCGTTGTAAAGCAATGGTTTTTTAAATATTCAAAATTAAACAAATACAAATTTATAGAAACCTCTTTTCCGACCTGTTCACGTGTATCCGGACCGTCAAACTCCTTGAGTTTCTGTTCCAACAGTTGTTTATTATAGAGTTGACTTTAGACACAACACATATACATATGACATAAACATATCCCGACATACTTATCAAACATAACACTCCCGGCGTTATGCCTTTCTTTTTAAAAAATTTCTTTCATTCCACAATTAATCCTTGTTCTTATCGTTAGAACGTCTCGATGAATTAAATTCTCAAGAGTCGTGATTACTTTGATTTGACGATTTACAATTATTGGGATTAGAGGTTTAACGTTTCATATGATTCTTTTACAATGATACTAAATGTTTTCAAAAGGTTTTCTTATTACTTATTATTTAAATATATTTTTATGAACTCACTAGATTTATTACGACTCGTGGATTTTAACATTTTCAGGTGTTTTTTTCAAGATGTGTCAATTCCAATGTTTCACTTCCTTGGAATCCTTTTCTTTCATATTGTAAAACCTTTAAATTCTTGAACCGCAAAAGAAATAATTGTAACTTTTAGTTTATGTTGTGTATTTATGTTTCCTCGGGTGTTATTGAGCGGTTCTGTTTGTATAACCAAGTATGATATGTTTGTGTTATTTGCATGTTTTATATAATAATGATGTTGTATAATTAGCTAGGCATGTTAGTTTCTATGTATGTTTATTTATCGTTGATTTCCATGCTAGATCTAAGAGTGGAGTCTCGGTTGCCACCGAGCATTATGAAATGTATGTTTATTGCATGTTATTTTGTTTTTTGATGCATGCTACGGATTTCGAAGGAACCACTCATGTTCCCTAGTACCGGGCTCGATGCCGAGGAATTTGGGTCGTGATACTTCTGCTCGTCGAGCGGAAGCTTGTTCTTCTCACCGAGCAGAATTAATTTATGCTTGTCTTCAAAGATATGGTTGTGCTCTTTTGAGCAGAACTGAGCTCCTCGGTTCCCTATTTCCACTAATCCATATTGTTTCCATCTAATACGCGTATATACCTCAAATTCAATCAATCAAAACCATCATTTCATATATTAACATATTAAAAACAACGATAAAAACAGTAAACCACGCATAAAACCTTAATAAATCAATCCAAATATCAAACCGAATTCCGAACCGTGGGTGTTACCTTTAAAATAGGCAGATTATCGAACTAATCAAAGTTAGAAACAATTATTAAAATGGTCTCGTAATTTTATGAAATTTCATCGATACCAATTCATGTATATTAATATTAGAAAATTTACCTTGTGATTTATAATTTTTTTAATTAATTTCTTAAGTTTTCCCTTAGTCCCGCTCAGACCTACTTCAACAGATAATATATCTCAAACTTAATTATTTTAATTCCATTATTAAAATAAACCCTATTAGAATATTTTCCTTAATATTTTAAACAATTTTTAAGTTATCTTGACTTTTAATTATCCAAATTAGGACACGTGGCATATCGTAATTATTTAAAATTGCAAGGTATTACAATAGTATGCTGAATAGTGTTTATATTAATCTAGAGATGTATATGGAGCGTTTTTTTCGCGTATTATTAGCTAGGTTTCTTGAAAGACTATATGTTAAGACTATGATAAAGGTGGCTTGGAGATTTCTACTTTACATGTGAGGAACCAAAACTTGTTGTTTAGATAAGAAAGTTTGGAGTATCTTTACCTCAAATATCAAGTATAGTGTTGATGATGGAAATTCTATCTCACTTTGGAATAATAATTGGATGGGGAATGTTCCAGTAATATTTCTTTTTCTTTGAATTTACAATGTTTCTTCTATGAAATGAGCACATATTAGTGAGTTGTGGAATATGGGTTGGTGTTGGCATTGGAGGCGTCGTTAGAGGGGGTAATGAGATGGTGTTTATCCACGCATTTCATGCTTTTTTTTCACGTTTTGTTTTTCAAAAACATGATCAACATGATTCAGTTACATAAAATTTACTGACTAGGGTGTTTTCACCGGTTTTTTTTTGTGGTTTTTAAGAGCCAGGCTGCTGTTTATGGTGCAAATGTTAGGCTGGGTAATATTGTTGGTAGTTGGTGTGATGGGGATTTTAACAACAGAGCTTTTGTGATTGAGCATAGTGTGGGAAGGGATATTAATTTGATGAAGCTCAACATTTTTCTAGAACAGTGAAGAACTAAAGTTCGCATTTTTATTTGTAGGGGGGGGGTGATGAAAGCGGTAATATTTATCACAGTGCACCTGATTCTGAAGTTGCAATAGGTGTTGTTCATCGAGCATCTACTTCTCGTCGAGCAAGAGTTGAAGAAGACAACAGACATGTTGTTTTTTCACGTCGAGCGTTTGTGGTTCGGGGTACTCGTCGAGATTCTACCTAGATAGTTCGGAACGAGGAAGGTGATGATGGTTTGGTAAATTTCAGATAGTTCAGAACGAGGACGGTGCCAACAATTAAATTTTTGGCGAGACGATCGTTATCAATTCAGATAATGTTAAGTGATCTCTCTGTGATGTGGTGGAAACTCAAGGTCATTTATTCATTCATTGCGGTTTTGAAAGGGGTATATGGTGTAGTGCGCTCCAAAAATTGGATGTGATGTGAGTTTTTTCTTGATCGTTTGTTGATTTTTATATGCATTGGCAGGAAATTTCTCCTAGAGATCCGTACTCAAAGCTCTGATAGATTCTTTAGTTTTCATTTGTATGAGATATATTGAAGTGTAGAAACAACGGTGTTTCTCATAAAAAGAAGTTTTGAAGGAGGAGGTGATTTTCAACTGGTGCTCAAAGGCGGCTTATATTTTAAAGTTGTAATATGCATCTCTCCATTTAAAGATGCATATTGATATATTAGTTTCCGTAGATTTTTCTTAGTTCCGCTCACACCCGCTCAAACAAATAATAATTTCCAAATTAAACCGTTATTTCGCGACAAGTAAATTAGACCCACTTCTGTCTATATTCTTAATATCTTGACTTATACTTGGCCTCTTTGACTTTAATTATCGCAAATCAAAACACGTGGCATAATTTTGATACCTTAAACAATATTATGTGATATTACATTATCTATAAATTCTATAATTCGAGTTTGGAACGCGCACACAAATAAATATTTGGATACCTGAAGTGTAATTTTTTTGAAGGATTAATTACATATAAAATCACCACTTTTACAAGAAATTGCAAAAATAACACTTCCTTTAAAACATGTCAATTCAGGGCATCACCTTTCATTTTTTTCCAAAAACAACATGAACACGTTTTTAGATAAAATTTTGCTGACATGGACACCCGATGGGAGTGCCGCGTGTCATGCCACGTCAGCAAAAATGCCACTAAAAATGTGTTCATGTTGTTTTTAAAAAGAAATGAAAGGTGGTGTCTTGGATTGCCACGTGTTAAAGGTCGTGTTATTTTTGCAATTTCGTGTTAAGGTGGTGATTTTATATGTAATTAATCCTTTTTTGAATTGGGTCCTTCCATTTTTATTTATCAGCATTGAATTCTCACACTTTTAATTTTGTAGACATTAGATCTTTTCATCACGAAAATAAAGTACTTGTAATCTATGGGCCGATAATGCGAGTGAGATAAAAACAAATTAATCTACATTAATATTTTTTAAAGTTGTACCTTTTTTTTGTCGAATTTAAAGTCGTACCTACACTTAAATTTTATCTACATTGTGAACACTATTTGTGACGAAAGAACCTGTTGTCTGAAAAATTCAAGTATAAGTTCTCAATGTATACAAATTACAGGAGGGTCCGATCCTATTCTAAAAATTGTGATAGTGCAGGATCCAAATATAGACTTGCCTATATTTTTTATTTTGTAAAATCTCATGTGTGCTATGAGATGGCAGTATCGCTAAATTTAACTGTAACCTGTAATGATATAATGATATTTCTGTCCCATACTGAGATTCCAAACTGTAATGATATCATGATAAATTATCAAAATTCTTGCTCTGTGCTTCCACAAAATTCTTATTCTTTATATCAAATTATTGTTTGGGCGGAAGAGATCAAGACATGTATCATTTTCAGTTAGATGTAGTGGTGGCATTGATTTAGACTTGACATCACAAAAGTTTAAATTAGATAACATAAAACAAGGCCATTTTTGTTCCATAAAATTATTCTCATACAACCATAATTTATTCAAGGCCATTTTTGTTCCATAAAATTATTCTCATACAACCATAATTTATTCCGGAAGCGAGAAGGTATTGGTATCTATAGACCAATCTCTCCTAATTTATTGTAGATGCGAGCAGAACCTACAGCTCGTCGTGACCTTCTTCGGGTTTTAGGAGATCGCATTTCGGATTTCCTTTATGTCCCTTCTGCCTCAAGAATTTTTTGAACCATAATACTGAAAGTTTGGGGCGTCTTGCGAGGTTATTGTTGCGGTCGATGCCAAACAAGCCCATCGATACTCTATAACCATTCGACCATTCGAAGTTGTCTATATAGGACCAAGCAAAGTAACCTTGCACATTAACATGGTCCTCACTGCCAACAATCAATCAGCTTAGCTTAGCTATACAACAAATGTTTATTTTAGGGTTATGGACAACGGAAGTATCCAGAATAACACTATATTTTATTTTGGTGACTGAATTTAATTTTTTTCATTTTGCTTACTAAATTTTAATCTTGTTTCAACACAGGTTTTGCGGCCAAAATGATGACGTGGCAGCCGAATTTTTCCACTTGCAATCGATTTTTGCTTGTATTGTTTTGAGAATTTCTAAGTTACGCATAATTTCAATATAATAAGGAGTATTTTTGTCATATTATAGTAAAGTTTGGTTGTCATATAAGCAATTTTTGCCAGAAAACCCCCATTAAAACCAAATTAAATTTAGTCACCAAAATAATACATGCTGATAGTTCTGATACCCCCAGTGTCTATTATCTATTAATTTTAATTAAAACAGAATATACTCAGAAAATATACCAAAGGGATTGAACTCACCAGATGGCCTTCAGTATTTCAAGAAGATGCTTTTCATGATATTTTATTCTCCATATATCTATGCGAGCATCCTCAGGAGAAAGGCCAAAAGGATCACCAACTCCTGAATATGCTCAAAACTTAAATATATAATTGAAACCCTAATGCATAACTAAAAATCAAACAAGAGGAACTTACCATTTTCTGTAACATAGATTAATGGGTTCCTGTAATTATCTTTTGTATATTTCAAAATACGTCTGATTCCTTCTGGCCAGATATATAACCAAGCTGGAGAAGCCTGTAGCAAAATTTAATATTGTTTAAATTATTTTTACTTTGATTAAATTTGTTTTTCATATTAGTTTTTTTTTTCTTTCTAATAATAGTTTCTAGGGTTAAATATTTTTTAGGTCACCGACTATAGTGTTTTTACAAAATGCTTACCAAATAATAAAAAGTTACAAAATGGTTCGAACTATAGTATTTTTATAAAATGGTTACTGGTTTATAAAAAGTTACAAAATGGTTACCGACCTGTAGTTTTATTACAAAATAGTTCGTAACCGGTTTGTACAAAAACTATACTTTGGTAATTATTTTGTAATTTTAACCGTGGGTGAACTAAAAAATAATTAATCCATAGTTTCTACATAGCACAGAAGGAGATGATGTTTTTGAACACTAACCTGTTCTCCGATCGGTTTGCCATCCTTAAACTCTGTAAACAACAAAATGAAAGAAACAAATGTTTTATAAAAAACACTTCAATTTCAGAAATAACAAAAAAATTAACTTACTCGTCAAAGTAACAGCACTATCAGTTGCATATCGAACATGAGTCGGATCAGGATCCGCAATAAAATTGGCGGAAGCGTAATTTGAAGTATAGGAGTTTATGCCAAAAAAATCATATGAACCCTTCACCAAAAGGCTTTCCTCTTTTGTGAAATCTGGCAATCGACCACCAACTAGTTTCTGCATTATGCCTGGGTAACGACCATAAACTAAGGGGTCCAGCCACCTAAAAATTGCACGGTTTAATTTAGTAAAAGTTTTTGTTTATAATCAGTTTATATATGTTGGAAGAAACACTCACCAACCAAATGCAAAATCAAGGATCCGTTGGGATGCTGCAATATCTTCCGGGCTGTCGGACATAGGCTCAGGCCAGGTTAAATCTAATGTAATTCCGATCTTACCATTGTTATACTGTAGCATGAAAAAAGTAAAAAATAAGTTAAAATTAAATGAAATGGATCATGAGGTATCAAACTAATTTTTTGCGGATGAGCTAATATAGAAATCTTTAATAAAAAAAAAATTACATTTTTATTTCGTTTTAACGAAAGTTATTTTGTTTCTAAGCTTTAATTTTATTTCAAAGGAGGCTTTCTTCCAAAATAATGACGTGGCAGTCGGATTATAAAGTAATGAAATTCTTTTACTAAATAATTTTAATAACTCTCTCAATAGCTTGGGTTATTAGCCAAAATATTAACAATTTTTATACCTTGTTTTCAAATGGTATTATATTTGTTTCATTTCGGTACCATTATTTTTATATTTATTTCATATTAGTATTTTCAATCATTTAGCTAATTTGAAGCTGATATGTATTCAGTAAATGAAACACCTAATTCATGAAATACTCAATTTAATTGCCAAATCAGTTCCAAATAAGCTAAAATGGTTAAATGACCTTATCAGTAAGTGATACAAATTAAAATTATGGTATCTTTTTCAAATAAAATATAAAAAATTTATATCATTTTAGCTAATAATTATCCCAATAACTCAATAAATAATAAACCTAATTCATTCCACCTCTATAATATTTTGTGAATTATACCTTTTCCCTGTATACTTGAACAGCATATGCATGAGCAAGGAGCAAATGATGGCCTACTATGTAAGGTTCAGTCCCAGAATCACCATCTAGGCATGCCCTATTCACCCAATATGAACATCGCCCTGGGGCCAAACCACCAAGTTCATAACCATGTGTATCAAAAACGAACGGTTCATTAATTGTAATCCAATGTTTCACTCGGTCTCCAAATCTTTCAAAGCAAAGCTCCGCAAAATCTTTGAAATCAGCCCTATTGGACGGGAACGTATTAGCGACATGTATATTTGAAGAAGTAAAACCAACAAAATGCTTACACTATGTTAGGGCTTCTGAAACCACCGTACAAGTCTTCAAGATTTTGAGGAACATCCCAATGAAAAATAGTTACAAAAGGAGTCATACCTAACATATATGTCACGAAGACGAAGAAATTATACTTGCATTTAGCATATATGTCCCGAAAGTAAAAATAAAATGGATTAGATTTATAGTAGAGGATAAACAGTTACCGTTTTTTAATGTCTCGTCGATAACGTTGCTGTAAAATTCAATTCCTTCTTCGTTTATTCCTATGTGTTTCCTTCCACCTAAATTAGAGTTTGGCATTATAAAAAAGTGTTTTAGTATTATATCTATTTAGAAAAATTGTTAACATTATATAATTTTTTTTTTGATAATTTGAGGAGGGGGAGCGCTTGTAGGAGGAATCGAACCGACGACCTAGCAGTTTGCTGCTTAGCGCTTATACCATTTGAGCTATAGCTCATTGGTAAGATTATATAATTTGTAGATAATACTTACTAGGTATGACTCTTGACCACGAAATGGAGAATCGGTAGGCATTCATACCCAGATCCTTGTTCATTTTTTTGAGATCATCCTGAAACATCCATTTAAATTTTTTGTTTAATTGTTATTTTTTTATACACACAAATGCACCTAGTTTAAGGATAAAATATATACTTGGTAGTTATTGTAAAAATCCACCGTAACATCTGCATTGCTGTGGTCATCAATTCTCTCTGCAATATGCACACATAAATAATGAAATTAATATTGACATGAATACATTGTATCAAATTTAAACAAAGCAAGAAATTAATTTGATTCTGAACCTGGAGACTCATGGACAAATGTATCCCAGATACTAGCTCCTCTTCCACCTTTGTTTGCATGTCCTTCGACCTGATTGTTTATTCAATTATGCTTATGTCTTAATTAATCGAATGTCCGTAAAATTCATGCAAATAAACTGTAGAGAATAAACTAGACCTGATAAGCCGAAGTAGCTGCACCCCAGTAAAAACCCTCTGGAAAATAGCTACTGTCAATCTCTAGAACTGGCATTGTTTCTTTCGTTACCTCATCGGGATGCGCTGAGCCGATTACGAGAAGGACTAGCAATCCTAGAAGTAGGAGGCTCTTAGTTTCCATAACTAACATTATTCTTTCAAGCTGTTGTGTTGCAATTCAATGGTGAAACCCCCTCTTTATACACATTTACAATAATACTTGGTTGCTCTTTCAGCCCTTGGATACAAACGGTTATAATCCACACCGTCCGATCAGGCCAGGCCCGCATATCATACTCATGATCACATGATTTAAGGGTTACCCAGCAGTGGAGAGCTTTTATTTTTCATAAAAGGGTTACCAATATGCATGATGTAGGCAAGGAAAAATATATAATGAGGCAATAAGGTGGTAATTTTTTAATAAATAACAAATTGTTTAGTAACGGTTTTTGAACTTTTATATTTCGGTAAGGGTTATGTAAAAAAATTATACTCCTTCATTTATCACATAGTTTAAAAAAAACAATTATTGTTTGTATTTTTTATAAAATTTTCTTTACTTTACTTTTTTTTTTTGACAATTTACTTTACTTGTTATACCCCGATTTAATATATGATTTACTTGCAATTAATTTTCAATTTATTCATTTGTGGATTTTAAATAGGGTTAATATAGAAAAATTGATTGTAAAATTTAATTACTTTTTGAAAATGCACAAGAGTTTTGGAACAAAAAAATTTCTCAAAATGGACAACTCTATTGGGACGGAGGGAGTAATTTGATAACTATTTTGAATTTTTTTATTATCCGGCATTTGTTGATGTAAAAAATATTTAACTCTACAATTGTGTATTTTCGGGTATTAAACTCCGTAAGTCACTATAGTTATCGTTAATTACAGAAAGATCGCTAAACTAAATTTTCTTACAAAAGTGTGACCAAATTTACCATTTTGTTACAATGGGATGTCACCCGTATGCATGAAACTCACCATTTTTTACTGCATGTCTAGCCGGATATGTCCACATTATCCTAGTCTCATTTGATACGTTAATAAATAAGTTTCTAATTAAATAATAGTTTAATAAAAATCTAGAGATCATTTTGGACTTTTTATACTGTCCATCATCCACCACACCTAAAAAAATCGACCAAAACCCAGTATCTAGGATTAGTAATTTTTTGTAAAAGAAAATACACCGAATTTTACTTTGATGATAGATTGAAATAAAATGAAAGGTCATGCCTTTAAATATCAAATTTTTAAAAATTGTGAGTAAAATGAAACTTCGTGTAAAAGTCGTGATTTTTTATAAAATTAACCCTTTAATCAATGTCTGAATGCTTTCTTCTTTCAAAACTCAAACTGTTCTTTTCTTCTTTCAAAACTCAAAATAATATGTCCAAAATTACTTGATATCCTTCATTTCGGACAATACTCATCATCATCTCTTTGTTTTCCATCTCATGAGCACATTGCTCATCTTATTTTAGACCTAAACTCAGCACCCAAAACTTGTCCAAACTTTCACATGGGCTTCAAACTTTTGTAATCTCACTCAATCCCAATCCACCTACCAAGCTTTAATCCAAGAGCTTTTGTCTTTCCGTAGTTTCAACATAGTATACCGATTGTTAGAAAACACGTAAAATCCAGCAACAAAATAAATAAGAACGGTTAATGGAAGCAGAGATACAAAGTCCTATGATTTTTCGTGTATCACCAGGATCAATAATTCCGTTGTCCCAGAGCCTCGCCGTCGAGTAATACAAATTTCCCTCCTTCTTATACGCCTCCACCACTTTTGCCTTTAATCTTTCTTCTTCCTCCTTCATCCACTGTGCACAGGAAGCTCCGTTAACAGTGACCGATCCGACAAACAGGAAAAGCAATAAAGATATAAATTGATAATATTTAAAATTTAATTATATTTTTTAAACTGTGTAAAAAATAAAACAAATAATTATATTAAAATAGAAAAAGTATACAGTACAAAAATATTATTTCTGTATCAAACAAACTGTAAACTGTAAATTTACTTATTTTAATAACTTCTCTCATTAATTTGAATTAGAATACTCTCAAATTTATTCAAACATGATAAATTATATATGTTGCATGAATCTACAGCATAAAAAGTTATCATGTTGAATAAATTTATGGAAAAGGTGACTGATGTTATTGTAATCATTTTAAACACTTCAAGAAGCTAATTGCATCAGTAAGAATTCTGGTTAGTTTTTATCATGTTGTCAGCCAGAAGGCTTTGGCTAGCCAAATAAATTGCAAAGTTTGCATGATACTGTTATCTCGTACATTGCCATACAAACCGCATTGCAGCGAGTTAAACATTTTTACGGCTATCAAATTATAATCTTTTTACAAAGATATAATGATGTTAAAAATGTAACACTTTTTTAATTTTTTAAAAATATCTATCTAACCATTTCAAAATGTATATATCTATTTCAATTTATAAGGCTAGATAGCAAACTGCAAGGTCATGTTTCGATTTCTCCCACAAGCGTTCCCCTTCTCCAATTATAAAAACAAAAAGAAATTTAAAAATAGATTAAAAAAAAGTTGGCGGTTTGGTTATAACATGGTTTGGATTAATTAATTTTTAAAAAATACCGATCTGATTTAATTAGATGTTATAAATGAAAAGAAGGGGTAATGTCATAAAAATTCACCAACTTTGCACGTTTTCTCAATTTAATGCCTTTTTAAAAATTTCTCATAAAAATACACCAAATTTTATTTTTTCCCAAATTCATACACGGTGCTTACATGGTACTCATTCATTGGTGCATTTTGATGAGGTGTAAGTAATTTTTAACCAATGAATGAGTGACACATCAACACCTGTATGAGTTTGGAAAAAAATAAAAGTTGGTGTATGTTTATTAGAAGTTTTAAAGAACGCGATTAAATTGAGAAGACTTGTAAAGATGGTGAATTTTTATACATTTAACCCTAAAAAATATTATGCGGATAAGCGGTCGGACAATTAAAAATTAAAGTTTCATTTCGGAAAGCAATACTTGAAGTACGGCATTCAGTAAGAAGTAAGCCACGTTTTGTAATCCTCGAAAATGAACTATCAGGCCTAAAGCGTAGACTAAAAAGAAAAGTTTCGAGCTCAAGTTATAGTGAAAAAAAAAAAGCAAATGCTCTTACTTTCTTGGGAGTTATAGTTAGCATATGGGATCAGATTCATTATAGGTCTTTCACAATATGATTTATCAAATTATAAAAAACTATAAATTTGTCACCGAACTAATATTTTTTACAAAACGGTTATCAAAGTATAAAAAGTTAAAAAACGGTTACCGAACTTTAATTCTTTTACAAAACGTACCGAACTATAGTGTCTTTGCCTATCGATGACCGAAATATAAATGTGGACAAGAAAAAGTCATACAGTCATGTAACAAGCCGGCAATTATTGTTTAAAAAAATTATAGTTCGGTAACCGTTTTATAAACAAATTTCGTAGTTTGGTAACTGTTTTTAAAATTTTAATAGTTGGATAACCGTTTTAAAAAAAAAAAATTCACTAATCGTTTTTATTTGAAATTTGACGTTCACTCTAATCCAACTAAAACTATTTTGTAAAAACAATTGTAGTTTGATAATCCACAAATATTTTACACGCATTGAAGCAGTGGAGGAGAGAATTTGGGAAATATAATATGAATTATCCTCATTTTTTAAATTCAAGGTGATATCTTTATCATTCTATTAAAAATCTTGTTTGGAGACAGCCATCAAAAAAAAAGTAACTAAATTTCTCTTCATGATTCTAAGAATCAGAATGTATCCAACTTTTGAATTTTGTTTTTTCTATTAAATGTAGTGGTGGTGTTGATTTGGGACTTGATATCATAAAAATTTCAATTACTCTACCAAAACAAAGATAATGAAAAAGAAATAACAGTTATAAATTACTACACTGCTCATCATCATCTTCTTCAGAAGCCTCCTCAGCGTTTGGGGTCCGCCTTAGTGTCCCTTGTGTTTTATGATTTCGAGAAAGGCCTAATGGTAAAAAAAAACCCAAACCTTTGCAACTTGTTGCAATAATATTCAAATCTTTTAATTTTTGCAATAATATTCAAATTGCATTTTTTTGTTGCAATAATATCCAAATTGCATTATTTGTAGCAATAATAGTAAAATTAATGGCTAAACTTGTTGTTTTCAATTAACATATTAGGCTATTATTATTTTTTGGTGTATAATAATATAGTAAAAGTCTCCAAAAATGGCAAAAAACTCAAAAAAAATCACATAAAAAGTGCAATTTGGATATTATTACAACAAAATAATACAATTTGGATATTATTGCAAAAATTAAAAAGTTTGGATATAATTGCAACAAGTCGTAAAGATTTGGGTTTTTTTTGACATTAAGCCTTCGAGAAACCAAGAAACTAGATATTTTGGGCGTCTTGCGACGTTATTTTTGTGTTGTACCTTCCCACGTCGAAAGTGTGAGGATGATTAATTTGAGTAGTTTATAATAGACCTAATGATAAAAAAAAAGAGAAAATTAGGATAAATACTTCATTTTTAAAAATAATTTAATTTCCTACCTCAATAAGGAAAAGATAGAGAAAATACCTCATCATTTTAATGTTTTTATTTTTTTACTCCAACACCTATTTATATTATAATTATACCTACCTTTTATTATTATTTTACTCTAACTATATTATTTCCACTCTTAAGTGACAACTGTCATTTTTTTTTCCTCTCCTTTTCTCTTTCTTCTCCATTCCTTTTTTTCTCCTTCTTTGTTTTTTTTTTCCGCCATTCTTTTTCTTCATTTTCTTCTTCTTTTTTTTCTTCTTTTTCTTTATTCCTTCTTCATTTTTGTTCTATTTCTTCATCGTTAATTCATCATTCCGTCGTCGCTCCGCCATCATTCTGTCGCTGCTCAACCGTTTTCCTATTCAATTTTAGCATTTTTTCCTCGACTCATGGTGATTAATACGATTGTTTAACTTTCAGATCTAAATAAATTACTCTTGAATTTCTCAATTTTAGCTCTAAAAATCTGCATTAAAAACGTTTTTATACACAAAAATAATTTTCTAAAAAAAAAAAAAACTGCTTTTGATTATCATATGAGTATCATCACTGCATTATCATGCAAGTATCATAACACTGCATAAAAAATAAATTTTCTATTAAAAAACAGCGTCTGATTATCATGTTATTATCACTACATTATCATGTCATTATCATAACATTATATAATTATGATAAGGTTATGATAATACAATGTACGATATTGATAACTAGATGATAATGAATTATAATAAGGTTATGATAACTGGATGATAACGTACGTGAAAATATAGTTACAAAAAGATTCATGACACCAGTATGATAACAAGATGATAGTAAAATAATAAAGTTATGCTAATAGTATGATAATATGATACCTGTATGAAAAAATAATTACAAAAAAATTATGATAACGAGATGATATTGTGAAGATAATAGTATGATAATATGATACATGTATGAAAAAAACAATTACAAAAAAATTATGATAACAAGATGATAAGGTGAAGATAATAGTATGATAATATGACCTTATTATACTTAATTATCATACTATTTTCTCCACATTATCATCTTGTTATTAAAAAATTTATGTAATTTTTTTCATATATTTATCATATTATCATACTGTTATCATAACTTTATTATCATGTAATTGTCATAACATTATCAATTAGGTACAATAATACATTATCATCTCGGTATCATATGATTATATTATGATAACGAGATGATAATAATGTGATAACAACATGATAATCAGTTTTTTGTAGAAAATCTTTCTTTATGCAGTGTTATGATAATAACATGATAATACAGTATTACTCATATGATAATCAGAGACTGTTTTTTTTTATAAAAAATCATTCTTTCTGCAGTGTTATGATAATCATATGATAACCAGATGATGTTTTTTTGCAGAAAATCGTTTTTTGTGCAGAAAATCATTTTTTTTCATCATAATAATGTTTTTTCATACAGATTTTTAGATCTAAAATTGAAAAAAAAATTCAAAAGTAGTTCATTTATATCTGAATTTTAAAAAACTGCAATAATCACCGTGAAATAAAGAAAAAATAAAATATGAATGAACAATGCAGCGACAGTGGAGCAATGAAGAAACGGCGGCGAAGCGATGAAGAAACGGAGGCGAAGCGATGAAGGAACGGCGAAAAAAGAAAAATGGAGAAGAAATAAAGAAGGAGAAGAAAATTGACGAAGAAAAAAGAAACTGAGGAAAAGAAGAAGAAAAAGGGGGAGAGAGAGAGAAAGAGAGAGAGAGAGAGAGAGAGAGAGAGATTAAAAATATGACAATTGTCATATGATAAGTAAATATATACTTAGAGTAAAAATTTAATAAAAAGTGGGTATAATTATAATATAAACATGCTTTAGAGTAAAAAAATAGAAATATTAGAATGATGAGGTATTTTCTCTATCTTTTCCTTATTGAGGTAGGAAATCAAATTATTTTAAAAAATAGAGTATTATCCTAATATTCTCTAAAAAAAACCCAAACCTTTACGACTTGTTGTAATTATATCCAAACCTTTTAATTTTTTTTAATAATATCTAAATTGTATTTTTTTTGTTGTAATAATATCCAAATTGCATTTTTTGTAGCAATAATAGTCAAATTGATAGCTAAATTTATTGTTTTCAATTAAGATATTATGCTCTTATTATTTTTTGAGGTATAATAATATAGTAAAAGTCCCAAAAAATAGCAAAAAACTCAAAAAAATTCATATAAAAAGTGCAATTTGAATATTATTGCAACAAAATAATGTAATTTGGATGTTATTGCAACAATTAAAAGGTTAGGATAAAATTGTAATAAGTCGGAAATGTTTGGGTTTATTTTGCCGTTAATCCTTTATAATATTTCACATTCAATTACTAAATTAATTTAAATTAACTATTTTAGATTGGTGAATGTTTTTTTTATGAATAAAGGGTTTATTAAAAGTCACAAGAAGTGGCTACTCAAGACTACTCAAAACTTACGCCACTTAAGGCTACGACTCCGAGCGAAAAGAGCAAATTACAAGAAGATAGAATCCAGATTTCTATACAAATCTAAACCGGAGTAAACAAAAGAGGGGTGCTAACATTTATAATAAAAAACAACGTTATTGAAACTTCGAAAAACTACGTCCGTTGTTGTCGAATCCACATGTTGAAAAACTCGCTTATTGCGGCTTCCAAATTTCCTACACAAAAATAATCCAAAGAGTTGTCCAAAGCTTCGAAATCCTTTTATTAGAAACCATAGATGTCCATTGGATGAAGAAATCACTCAAAAGAAGAAGGCATTACCCAAGAAATTCCTAACTTATGGAAAAGCTCACACCAAATTTTTCGAGCAAAAATGCAATGCAAGAAAATATGATTTTGAGTCTCTAACTCACCACATATACCACAACCATAATTGTTATCCAACACAATCCTTCGAGAAGCAAGAAAAGACAGAGTCCGAGTACTATTGTGAAGTGCCGTCCACATAAAAAATTTAACTCTAGGAGGAGCCTCACTACCCCAATTTTTTTATGAAGGCAGTAAAAGATGGTTTACCTGCTGTCATGGGATTTACTGCTGCTGAACTGCCAATTATAGCTGCTGAAAATCTATTTTTAATTGTAACTGAATGAACTCCTCCAAAAAATTATGAAGCCACATTTTCTACTATTTCCCCGTTTAAAGTTAGCAGTTGCTCCTCCTCTTCTGATAACATTAGCCGCTACTGAAGATTAATTTTCTGCTGCCGGATAACCTGCTGTCGAAGAATTCTCACCGGCTGTTTTCAACAGTTTGGCCATACATGCCACTGTAAACCTGCTGCCCTCTAACTTCCAAACAAACTCGTCCTCCTCTAAAATACCAGCTGAATCAGAAACAGACTGGTGAATGTTAATTTGGACCAGTTGAATCTGGACTGTTAATTTCATTTGATCATGCACGGTTCTGAGGTGGTATTCATATATTGGTGTAAAATGACTTCCACCTCAGCGAATTACACCAATGGAGCCATGACACCTCAGCAACGTGCATGAATTTGAAAAAAATGGTAGTTCGTGCATGAAAATGAGAAAATATAAATTGCATATTAAAATGAAAAAACGTGTAAAATTGGTGAATTTTTATGACATTAACTTAATTTAGAATAGTAAATATGAATGTAACATTTTGGAGATTGGACTCACCAGATGGACTTAAGTATTTCCAACAGATGCTTTTCATGATAATGTATATCTTCCACAAATCCTTTTGAGCATCCGCAAGAGAAATACCAAAAAGATCACATCCTCGTGAATAGTGTCAAAACTTCATTAAATAATTCAAACGCTAAAATACTTTACTGCATATTTAAAAACAGAGGCATTTATATGCAACTTCGGTATAGTTCAGAATACCTCGGATTCCAGATATATAGCCAAGCTGGAGTAGCTGTAAATTATTTCTTGTTTTCTTTAATTATTTTTTAAATACTATTGCTTTGATTAAACTTGTATTAATATTAATGTTTTTTTATTTTTCTGATAGTTTATCTATAGCGCATAAGGAGTTAATGTTTTTAATCTGTTCACCAATGGGTTTTCCGAAAATGCATAGAATTTTGATTTTTGGATTTCAAAGGTTTGATGGTGAAATAAAGAGTTTACAGATTATAGGATGATCCCTTAGTACCAAAATATATCTCAAAAAGAAAAAAAATACCAATTGATTCAAGAATTATTGATAAAATTTTATAATGGTTAGCTTATTTCTCCTGTATAAAGAATGAGACTTTAGATAAGTCCATGAGTGTTTTATTAGGTCATTTTAGATTATATATGTAATATATAATGATGCATGAAATGTTTGCTAAAATGACCAATGCGCAAAATGAGACCATAAATTAAAATTGAACAATTAATATGCAGTATTAATTAAAGGCTTAATGTATTAAAAACACCTGACCTTTCATCCACTTTTCAATCCTACCCTGACGTTGAAAAATTATCAATTTTACCCCAGTTTGTATTTTTTCATTTCAATTGTACCCTAAAGTATAAAATTGACCTTTATTTATTTGACAAAAGTTCAATAATTTTTTTTAAAAATGGTCAATTTAATATAAAAAATTAATCTAATGCAAAAGGGGTTAATTTAGAGAATTTTTGCCAAATAAAAAAAGGTCAATTTTATACTTTAGGGTACAATTAAAATAAAAAAAAATGCAAAATAGGGTAAAATTGACAGATTTGCAATGTCAGGGTAGGATTGAAAAGGGGATGAAAGGTCAGGGTTTTTTAAGACATTAAGCCTTAATTAAAATCACACTAGGCAAATTACGAGATTCCAACTTTAATGATGGAGTGGAAGTTAGCAATAAACATAATGATAATTAAAAGCTCTTAATTTATAAAATAATTCAACAATTAACTTCTAAACTCTATTGATTTAAAAGTAGAATATTAGAATCTAAGCATCAAACGTCATTGATTCGCAAGAATAACGATATTTGAAAAATAAACAATCATATCTTAAAACGTCCAAAACTAATGTCCATCAACTTATAAGACTGTTTAAATACCAAAACAAAAGAAAGGTGTAAAACGAAATAAAAGAAAAGTCTAAAAAACTGTCAAAATCACAAAACGCAATTTTGAAGGTCCAAATGATCGTTTGCCCGTTTCCAATATATTTAGACTTAGGTACTGCACAAATCGCACACCTCCAATTTCGGCAGAATTAGGAAACTTCCACTGTGCGCTCTCTATTCTCCATAAGCACAAAACACGTTTCCGCAACCGCATCATTCCCGCCAGGATAGAAGAAATTCGATCTTGAATTTGCAGAAGCCTCATCATCAGAAAAATCACCATGAAAAAGAAATCAAGTGCTTGACGTTGAACACATCAGCCGTTCGGATATGGCTAGGCAGCTATAGATGGTAAGCATTCCATTTGATTTTCTCGATGACCTACAATGGTCAAATCTTCTTAGTAGACAATTTATTGTAGTTACCAACCAAAAACCGCTACTTGTTTAGAACAGTCCAAACATACTAAATAAAAAGATGCTTTCCATCCGCAGCCTGCTTATATTGTGAGTTTGCCTGCTATAAGTTTGCGTGAACCGCCTGAGTTGCAAGTCATTCAACAAATCCTCTGCCTTCGATTGCACATTGACATTGCTCGGTAGTGGCATCAAACCCAATGGATCCTAGGATGTCATCGAGTACACCACCTGGAAAGGACAGAATACGGTTGTAGACACCTATTTTTCCGGACAGGTAAAAAGTGATAAGGTACTGAAACGTCCAATGATGATTTCTAGAGAAATCTGTCTAACTGGAATCTAAGCTAACGTAATCTGTGCATAGTTGTAAATTTGGAAGATTAAAATATAATTAGCCGTAAATAACCCATAAAAATCCAAAGAGATTGTAGTCTAAGTCCAGAAATTGGACTAATTTGAATGTCTTAGAAGTTTATGGGGCAATTTGCAAGTTTACCGGACTGAAATTGACCATAACCAAACCTATAGGGTCTCGGTAGCCTTTTTGACACTTTCAGACACCAAAATGCATTTTTATCACCTTTTTGCTTAGCCTTCAAGTGTAAATCCGAATTTAATAAATTAAATAGAGTTTTTATCTAATCCTAATACTTAAAGGCTTATCACTTAAACAGTTTAAAACCTAGAAGACTAGCTAAATCCTAGACCCTGATCATCGATCATTATATTTTCAACATTAAGTCAGTTTAGTCAAGGGTCGGACCAGAAAGGTAAAAAGCACATAGCAAAATTCGAATTCCTCCAAAGAAACCCTAATTGGCCGAACTACACACCCACACCACGCACAAATCGCACTTCAATCTAGTCCTGAAATCATTAAGAATGCTTTGATTCTCCAAGAACACAGCCCTGCACGGACTCGAAGCTGTATCCGCATCCACTTCGCCAGCAAATGAGCCAAGAACTCAGACCGGTAATTCAGAGGACCCTTTATTATTGCTCCTTTAATTTTCATGTGCCATGATTTAATTAGGATGCATGTTTAGCTTATCATTGATTTTTTCCATTAAAATTGTCATGCTAGACTTAATAAATTGATTGCCAAATTGCCATGAAATCGTCGATAGGTATATTAATTTGCTGTAATTAATTAATCATGTTTATGCTTAAATTAAAAAATTTAATTAATTAATACCTTAGAATGCATGTTTTTAGGTTTTCTTAAAGTGTTTTTGTCATAAAAACACCCTAAAAATAGTTGTTGTCCATATATCAAATTTTGTCCAAATCATGTTGAATCACTTCAATAATGTATTTTTTGGATTTCTTGTTAGATTTTATACGCTTTTGAATACTTTTGTATGAAAAACAAACCTGAAACGAGTGAGAACAAACCAAAAGATGAATCCCCGGACCTGTTGCCCAGAACTACCGCCACCATCACTGTTGGCGCCGCTGCCAACTATAATTAGGGCGCACTACTCCAACCTGCTGGCACCGCCACCTCCTCTTGGCGCCGTGTTCTTGATGAATCATGTTTTCATATTGACTCCCAGATCTTCCAAACGACTCCTAGATCTTCAATTTAGGTTTTTGGGCTCGTTTGACCTCAGAATTAGATTCCGTTTAGACCCAGAATTACTGTTTTTCATGTATTTTATGTTTCTGCTTTATAACGGGCCAAGCCCGATATAAAACGGATATAGAAGTCCCAAAATGTAACATAGTGTATATATCGGGCCCACGAGCCAAGCTAACCATCAACTTCCAGAGCCGATTCTGAGTTAACCCGAACTCAAAATCGCTTCCGGATCAAACCAGTAAAACTGGATCGACGAGCCACACAACTCTTATGATCAGACCGAGAGCCAATTCTGACCAGACCAATGGTCAAAACCTGCGCGAGTACTAGGAACTCAAAGTCAACGAGGTTTAAAAGTATCACTAACCTTGTATGTATATCAAACTGTCCCTGAGCCTGCCAGCATTGTTTACCGCATTCCAAAAGCACATCAAATTAACCAGTTAAAGGAATAATCAAATAAATTAGCCAAATAATGCAATTCCAGTCAGTCACTTAGACATCTTAGGACTAATAGTAATACAATAAAGTAATAACAGTTGTATAGGTTTTTTAAGATCACCTAATAAAATCAATCTAACTTAGACATCTGGTTTTAGACTTTATGCATGTTCCAGACCATCCAGAATTTGCTACTTGCTAGAAACCTCTAAGATTAGTGATAACTTACGAATCACGTGGGCAGCCTTGGGTCCGAAATGTCCTCAGATAGGTACCTGAAAACCACAACACGACCGTTAAAAGGATGTCGGAAGATGATTTTGATAAGCCTCTCCGACGGTCAAGTCAATAATTGTTTGAGTAGGATAAAGAAGTAGGAAGTGAAAGTGAGTTATGAGTTGAGAGAAAAAGAGTATTAACCTTTTTACCTACTTTTCTGAGGCCTTCTATACTATCCCCTACTTTTTCTAATGATTGATAGTGACATGTTTGGCTATCCTCGACATTAATCTGTTTGTTCTCTTTGTCTGTGCAGGGATGGAAGGTATTTGTCAGTGTACCTTATGTGAGTTTGTCGCCTTGTAATCAGAAGAGGCTCTGTTCGGTAGACAAAGCAGGTCCTTTAGTGGCTTGAGTCGTGTTCCCTTGTCATGCTTGGTTTGTCTGAGTATGTTTACGGATTTGGTTTGCCAATTTATGTTCAGATATGTATGTTCGGTTATCATGCCTGATTCGGTTATGCCTATCTCACTTGATGGTGTCTCATTTTGAGGTTGGTCCATTTGGTGCGTTATCAAAAGCCCCCCTAGGTTTCCGCATATTAAAATCCGAGTTTTACCATGTTGTTTCATGTGTTTATATGCTCGGTTTTTGATTTGTTATTTATCTGGTGGCTTCTTGTGGACGTTTGTTGACATGGGTTGTCTTTTTTCTGTTTGTAATTGACATTTGTCTTATTTATTGAGCTGTCTTTTTGTTAAGCTCATTTATTGAGCTGACATTTCGGTTGCCCTCCCCAGTTTCTATTTAAACCTTTGTTTTTTCCTTTGCAATTTTCTTTTCTTCCTTTTCTCTTTCTTTGCTCTTGTTTTTATTCTCTCTCTTTGGTTGATCGTTTATTCGGATCGCTAAGCCAAATACAAACATCATTGCAAACATCGAGGTGATATAACAAACATCTTCGCAAAACCATATCGCATGCAATGTAATATAATTAATCATATTAGCAACACACCAATCAACTTATAAATACAATACACAAAGTAAATAGCAAACTCACAGACACAACATAATCGCGGTATAATCTCCATCACTAGATTGCTCCTCGAGGTAACACTGACTCCAACGACGACTCCCTCAATAATGGCGGATCTAACACAATACGACTAAGGTAATAATCGTTTCGACATTTACCACGCCTAACTCTACAATTGTAACACGCGACATCCAAAACACAACAACACGCAAGGCATTACTCAATAACATCACAATTCATAGAAACACATAACTCGTGAAAGTCATAAAATGTCAAAAATGCTTTTTGAAGAAAAACTATCCAAAATGAAATCTTATTTCTTAATAAAATATTTTTACCAATTTTTTTTAAATAAAACAGCCCCAAAAGCAATTATTTTCCAAAATAGTAAATTATCTTTTGATCCACAAACTTTGTAAAAACGCACTTTAGTGCCTAATTTTTAAATTCAATAAAAATTACCATAATCAAAGGAGATACCAAAAATCAATATTTTAAATATAACATCAGCCCCTAAGGCACTCATAATTCCTGCTTTGACAGAAATACAGTTTAGCCCGTTAAATTGCCAAAAATACAATTCAGTCCCTGCACTTACGATTTCGCCAAATCGCAACTAAACTCAATTAAACTTTCTATTTAGTAAATGTCTAATCAGCCCCTAGGATACATAATATATGCAATTTTGTAAAATTTCTATTTAGTCCTCAATTGCCAAAAACGGCACTTAAGCCCCTAAACTTTAATGTTTAACATGTTGATCCAAATTTGATAAAAAAATCATACCAGTCATACTATATCAATTTTTAAGCGTACCCATGTAAATAAATTCATGATCAACCCATGAAAATTTTAACATGCAAAGATTTCAAGATCATGTTCTTGAACTTCCATATTTATTCAATTTCTTGTAGTTAATCTCATTATTATTAGTCAACTCAAATTAATCTTGCATATATTGAATTTCAAAAACTTACACCATATATTTTCATAATCAAATAACATGTAACTAATTAAACACCATCAAGAACATCTAAATCATGTTTTTGCATATAAAAATCACATAATCTTTGCAACAACCAAATAATAAACAAAACCCATCAAAACTGAAAATCATTCAGAGAGTTTGAACTTTATACCTCCAAGAGTCACTCCTCCAAATTTTAAAATTTTTGAGCAAGAATTATTTTATGTGATTTTTGCAAGCTGTAGTCCAATTCTTGAAATTCCACCTTAATCTCACATAAAATGGACGATTAAGATGATCAAGGTTTTCTAATTTTGTTCTTAAGATGAAAAAATGGTGAAGTGAGTGGAGACTTAAGTAGTTATACTTATGAGATAATGGGTAAAAAAAACATGCAAGTCTCTCCAAACTTACACTTCACCTCACATCATAAACTTAACATCCAATTATATGCAAATTGATTTTGTAATTAAATAAAATTTTGACGATAATTTCTTTATATAATGGACTTTGACATAATAAAAATTATCCCGGAACCTTTATTTCTTTATTGTTGTTTTTCTTAACCTCAGTGTTTCTTTTGTCCGTTAATCCCACTCTTAACCAAGTTAAATTTTCAATTAACTTATCAATTCCCGATAATTAAAATATACATTTCTTGTTCTAAATCCAACATATTTTTCCAATCTCCTTGACTTTAACTACCGCAAATTAAGTCACGTAGGACGAGTTAATAATCGTAAAAACATGGGGTGTTACATCCTTGTTAGCATGCGTTTCTTTGGCTTAACCTTGATGGTTGGTGTTGATTTGTGAGTCGAACCTTTGCTTAGCCTCTATGCTTTATTTTATGGTTTTGATCGGGTTAGGTCTGGTTTGGTGTATTAATTTGAAGATCGAGGTCTTTTGACAAATGGTATCGAGGAAGACGAGGAAGGTGACTATCTGGAACAAATAGTTTTTAATGTTGTTCTTAAAAAAGGTGTTGGAATCTGATACCGATCTAGAAATGTCCGAATCCACGCTCCCCC
The DNA here is from genome assembly GCF_937616625.2 of Mercurialis annua. Classification (NCBI taxonomy): domain Eukaryota; kingdom Viridiplantae; phylum Streptophyta; class Magnoliopsida; order Malpighiales; family Euphorbiaceae; genus Mercurialis; species Mercurialis annua. The sequence goes on along the minus strand of NC_065577.1, from coordinate 13,410,288 downwards.
TTATGATCTTAGTTCACCCATAAAACCGCATGAAGGCCCTAATTGCGGTCCTCCCCCAAATCAAATAAGGGCGTCGCCCATCTCGATCACATGCATCGCCTCTAATGTAAATACCAGACTGGTAAGGCTAACCCCGTTATCCCACTATCCTGAATAGTCGGAGAATGTGACCTTGAACTAACCAAAGATCACGACTTATACCCACGATCTATAAGAGAATAAGTGGTCATCAGAGGCCCTATAAATAGAAGCCTATCGATGCTTGCGGAGGTAATCATTCTTTAGTCCAAATTACTTATACACTCATTTACCTACCATAAAACCCTTACTGACTTAAGCATCGGAGCGGCTTTCATGTAACACATGCACGAGGTCATTTTGAGCTTACATTGTTACTTGTGCAGGAAATACTAAAGAGGCAACCTCATAAGTTTTGACTTGTATCATTTGGTGCGGTAAGCGTGGAACTTATTGTTTCATTGTTCTTTTCAGATTTCTTTTCACAGCTTTTAATTCAATGATGGAACCACCTGAATATGATCCACCGCCTTCACTTATTGATGGGGCCAAAGGAGAAGGGCCATCAATGTTAGTGATATGCACTAGGTCAATCATGTTTGACCATGTTTTGACTTTATCATTTTGTTATTTATTGATTGGCAGTTTTTATCATTTTATATTAATGATTAAAATACTTGAATGGATAATTCTTTCTAAGGTCATCAAGTATGTGACTTGATAGTAGAACCCTTTGGTTTAATAAAAGAATTATATACCATCTATCCCTAGTCTTAATAGAACATTGAGACTAGTATGATGTTGACTGATGATTATGTTTTACTAATCATGTATATGAGATATTAAGTCAAATCATAGGTGCTATTTGAGAAATAAGGCACTGGATGACCCACTGTGAGAATACTACATAGATCACTGTCATAAGTAATTCTCATTACAGTTCTATTAGTATAATCCTTTGACCTTGAAATCATCATGGATTTCTACATAGCTATTTCATGTTTTTATACAGTCTTACATTATCTTTAACAGGATAATGGAATAGATTGTCATTGGATATGAAAGTAACTATGTGAGAAATGTGAGTGACTGAGAAGGAATTTGTCCCTCATTTATTTGAGTAAGATATCTATGGGCCCCTTGAAGAAGATAGACTGAAGGAAATGCATGGCCATGCTAATTGATAAGGAGTTATCATTTTCAGTCTACTTAGAGTCAAGAAACTAATGATTGAATATTATAAGTATGACATGACTATGCCTTATATTCAATCTGGATATCGAGTGACAAAGGGATTAAAATATTATTGTAAATGGTTAAATCGAATTATCGATATTCGTATAACTTGGGTAGTCATAATGTCTTGCTAGAGGCCACTTATGACTTGTGGGCTGAAATAGGGATTTCGAGCCTACTGCCAACGTTATATGAACCTACAGGGTCGCACACTAAGAACAGGCCCAAAACAGTTATGGGTTGTACAAGTCCAATGTGATTAAGTGATTAATTATATATATATATATATATATATAATTCGTAATATATATATATATATATATATATATATATATATATATATTAATTCGAAATTTAAGGATAAGTGTTTTCCTTAATTTATTATTTTTGGAAGATAATAAATATAGTAATTAATATATATGGATGATTATCAAAAAGGAGTTTTTGAAAAACATAAACTTGTAGAATTGCAATGAGATTGAAATTCGAATTTGTCTCAAACCCTAGTGTTGTTTATCACTATAAATACACATTAAGCAATTGGTTTGAGAATCACGAAATTCATTATTCACTAAATCACTAAAATTCGAAATTGCTTGTGAAGCAATAGTGCTAGCACACAAGCACTAGTTTTGGCTAAGGTCTGTTCATGTGGATACTTGTAGAGGACGCGTTCTTTTGGAGGCGTTTCTGATCCGAGGCCAGGTATCACCAAAGTGAACCACCTCCTTCCTTCCTACATTGCTGTTGAATTCGACATACAAGTAAGTACTTATTCTGTTAATTCGAATTACATGGATCTTGGTTTGGGTTTTTAGATAAATTTTTGAAATTCTGTTGCGTTATGAACCTAAATAAATCCAACAATTAACACTAAATTTGTTTCCCCAGGGAATGAAGAGGGAGAGACAAGTGATTCACATCCTACCAGACAGGCAAATCCACCAGTTGGAGTTCTAGAAAGAATACCGACGGATCAACCAATCATTATCCAAACCATGTTTAAGGCATTCCTGGAAATTACCAGCCTTCTAAAGGAGATCAAGTAGACAGTGTCACAGCAATCCCAGGGTCAGTGCTAGAAAAACATCTGATCCAGAAGTCAGTGACTATGGTGGATAAAGAGAAGGAGCCAGCCAACGTTGAAAAGGTCCTAGAAACTTCAACAAAGCAAAGCACACCGATATCCATACCAGACGATAATCATTGGATGGGAGGACAACCTAACTCCAAAGGAGAAGAAATGCACCTAGAAGATAAGGTGCGCCTAGAAATGAGTCGACTAGGGATAAGATGTGAAAATATTGATATCTCTTGTGTAGCGACTCACTTTTGGTGGATTTCATTAATTCCCACGAATCTCCCGCAAAATTCAAATATCCGCAGTTGCTAGAATCTTACGACGGCACGGGATGCCCCAAGAGTCATGTCCACAAATTTCAAGTAGTGATCAACATCCATACGAACTTGGATCATGTGTTGTGCAAGCTATTTCCGACCACGTTCAAGGGCCTGGCTCTAGAGTGGTACCAAAGCCTCAAGCCAGGCTTAGTGCTCACTTTTAAACAGTTTAAGGGATTTTTCCAAGCTAGGTTTGTGGCCTGCATCCCCTAGAAGAAGTTATCGACGAACCTGCAAGCTATCATGCAAAGAGATGGTGAGACACCCAGAAAATACATCGAAGGATTCAATAAAGAGGCGATGTAGATAGAAGACCTAAGCCAAGAGATCGCATACACAACGATGCTCAATGGAACCATAAACTCCGATCTGAGAAAAGAGTTGCAAGCAAAATCTCCAAAATCATTTACCACACTAATGACCATTTCCTACACGCATATCAAGGTAGACGACAGTCACAGACAAATCCCTCTGCGACACGGTGGAAGGAGAAATCAAATATTCTCCTCTGGAAGAAGGTATGGCGAAAAGTTGAACGGGAGATCCTCTCTTGAAGGAAGGCATGGAGAAAAAAAACGAATGATAGATTCAAAGGCAAGCGAAAACAAGACGAGGAAAGATGTTACACCCCTCTGAACACCACCAGCACCAACATGTTATTATGGGTGAAATACAACCGTGAGAAGGTCAGATGGCCCGAAAAAATGAATTCGGCTACGAAACATAAAAGGAAGAAAAATAAATAATGTGAGATCCACAAAGACAACGGGAACACCACGGACGAATGCTGGCACTTAAAAGAGGAAATAGAGAAACTCAGAAAGAGAGGCTCCCTTTCCCAGTTCATCAAAAGGGAGGGCGAAGATAAAAATATGGAAGGTGACAGAAAAAGGGAACGCTAAGAAGACTGAAACCACAAAGATGCACCTAGGAGACCAATATGATCATGGGAGGATCAATTGGAGAAGATAGCAACACGACAAGGAAAAAGGCGGCCAGAACAGTTAACTCTATAAGCCCAGGGGCACCAGATGTGAGGAAGTTCATATCTTTCTCCGAGATAGATGGTCAAGGTCTGGCCTTGCCGCATGAAGACACACTGGTGGTAAAAGGGATCCTAAACAACTTTTAAGTACCCAGAATGTTAGTAGATACAGGGAGCTCGGTCAATATGATAACTACGAAAGTGTTCACGAGAGTCGGACTAAGAAAAGAAGATTTAAATCAGGTCTCCACCCCATTTGTAGAACTTGGTGGAAAATCCATAAATGTAGAAGGATCACTAGAGATAGATGTCCAATTGGGCGACGTTGAATTATTAAATGAAGTTCAAACTGAATTCATTGTGGTGGAAATGGACTAAGCCTATAATGCAATCCTAGGCAGACCTTTGCTACATGACACTTGCGCATCTATTTGCATGAGGTACCTACTGATGAAGATCCCGACATAGATAGCAAGGCCGAAGTGAGGGGATGTCAAAAGTCGGCTCGAGAGGCATATGTCACAACCCTAAAAAAGGTTCACGTCACCTTAACGATCATGACAGCTGAACCACCAGAAAATTAGAGAGAGCTGAACACTATGGCGACACGACAAAGATAGAATTGTTCCTTGGTTAAGAAATTTTGGTTGGAGATGAGTTTGATGGAGAAGTCCAAAAATCCTTAGCTGACACCATCTGAAGCCTCAAAGAGTCATTCGCCTGCACGACATACGAGCTGGTTGGAGTAGATCTGAAGGTTACTTGCCATTGGTGAACATAGTACATGACTCAAAACCAGTGATGTTGAAAAAGAGGAGACACTCACTTGAGAAACAATTAGCAATCGTAGAAGAGGTTTAGGAAATTAAAAGAAACGAAGGTGATAAAGGATGCACATTAACCCCAGTGGCTAGCGAATGTGGTAATGGTGAAAAAATCCAACGACACTTATCAAATGTGCGTAGATTTCACCGATCTGAATAAAGTATGTCCGAAGGATAGGTACCCAACCTAGCATTGATCAGCTTGTAGACTCTACAGCTGGACATGCTTTATATTCCTTCCTAGATGCCAAGGCAAGATACCATCAGATCCCCATGGTAGTAGAAGACTAGGAGAAGAAATCTTTTATAACAGACCAAGGGCTATTCTGCTACCAGATGATGCCCTTTGGACTGAAGAATGTTGGGTCTACATATAAGAGATTGGTGAACTTCATATTTACAGAACAAATAAGGAAGCACATGGAGATTTATATGGATAACATGATCATGAAAAGCATCAATGCGGAAGACCACCCCAAAGACGTGAAGACGGTCTTAGAAACATTGAAGAAGTACCTGTTGAAGCTAAACCTGGAAAAGTGCGTGTTCGGGGGGTACCAGCAGGAATTGTTTTGGGATACATGGTCTCTCAATGATGCCACAAAAAAGAATACATGAGGTACAAAAACTCAACAGACGAATCACCACACAAGGGCGATTCATGTCTTGCTCGGCAAGACGATGCCTACCATTTTCAAATCGCTAAAGAAAGTCACGAACTTCACCTGGACGTCAGAATGCTAGAAAGCATTTGAAGAACTAAAAGTCTTCCTGACATCACCACCTCTCATGGCGAGGCTAGAGACAGGCGATGTACTATACTTTTATATCTCTTGCGTAGATAAAAGTATAGCCGTCGTATTGGTATTGGAGAAAGAAGGAGAACAATTTTTGATCGATTACATCAGAAAGGTCTTGAGGGACGCATAATTAAGATATTTGAAGCTAGAAAAGTTAGCGTTGTGCGTATGCCCCACCACAATCAAGCTCCGACATTACTTTGAATGGAATCAAGTCATTGTGCGGACAGATCAACCATTAAGAAAGCTCTCCAAAAGGCCGAAACAGGTGGAATGATTGCCGAGCGGGCAGTAAAGATAGGAAGCCTGGGAATATTCTTTAATGCCAAGCAATTTATAAAGTCTCAAGTGTTAGCCGACTTCATCGCCGAACTAACGTTCCCCCAACCACTGGAAAACAAAGAAACCCTATGGGAGATCCACGTTGATGGTGCCGTTTGTACCGAAGGAGAAGTGATTGGCTTAGTAATTAAAGGACTCGGGAGGGTCCAAATGGAATACTTGCCGATTCCAATTTCTGGTCTCCAACAACGTAGCAGAATATGAAGCACTCTTTGTCGGACTGCAGTTGTATAAAGAACTCAATATCATGGAGGCCCAAATACACAACGACTCTTAGTTGGTCGTTAATAAGATAACCAGAAACTTAAAAGTAAAAGAGCGGACTTTGAAGAAATATATGAAAGAAAAGGTGATCTTCGCCGAGAAAGTAGATCGTGGACCATCCAACAGATCCCGAGGTCAGAGAATGTACGGACAGACGAGCTGTCTAAATGGGCCGCAAAAAAAAACATCGACCTGATGAAAAACATTCCCTTCATAATCAAGAAACTACCGAGATTTCAGGAAGAAGTAGAAGAAGGCGAAGTACTAATGGTCGACGACAAAGAAATATGGATAATCCCAATCATGGCTTACTTAGCTAACGAACTCCTCGCATAAGACAAGAAAGCTGCAAGAAAGATGGTGATACTGGCATCAAAATTTGGGATATATAATGGGCAGCTATACAAAAGATCGTCTAGTCATCCATGGCTTAAATGCATTGACGATCAAGAAGGAAACTACATCTTGACAGAGCTCCACGAAGGGACATGTGCGCATCCACACTAGTTAGAAAAGCCCTACTACAAGGTTATGATTGGCCTACGATGAAGGAGCAAACAAAAGAACTGGTAAAAGGATGTTGGCCTTGTCAGGAGCATACCTTTGTGCCTCGAAAACAAGCTTCGGAAATGAAGCCCATTGGCAGCGCGTGGCATTTCGCATAATGGGAGATGGACATCCTGGGACCTCTCCTTCCAGCAAGTGGCCAAAAACAGGTCTTGGTAGTCGCAATCGACCATTTCATTAAATGGATAGAGGCAGAACCCCTACCAACCATCTCCCAACAGAAGATAACTAACTTTTTTTCAGATCTATTTTTTGTGCGTTTGGAGTTCCAAAAGTGCTAATCACGGACAATGGAATACAATTTGACTCAGTCAGGTTCAGGATGTTTTGTGCAGAATTCCAGATTGATCTCAGATTTACTTCTGTCTACCATCCGCAAGCTAATGGACAGACTGAAGTAGCAAACATAATCATCATGGCCAGATTAAAGAGGAGGCTAACCGAACATCAATGAATATGGGTGGAGGAGCTTTACAGCGTATTATGAAACTATCATACCACCCTTGCGGAACCAACAGGAGAAACCCCGTTCGCCCTTTCCAACGGAACGGAAGCAATAATCTCGGTCAAAATTGGCTTACCCACACCTAGAATTGAAGACAACCAGCTGGACTAAGAGGCGAACGAAGCAGAGCTCATGAACAGCTTAGATCTCCTAGTTGAAAAGATCAACAAGTCAGATATAAAGAATGGAGGCTTACGGGCATAAAATGGTTGAACACTTTAATAGCCATGTCAAAAAGAAAAACTTCAACTTGGGAGACTTAGTTATGAGAAAGAAAGAAGTAAAGAAAGGAGAGGTTGGAAGTGGAAAGTTTAAACCCAATTAGGAAGGACCTTATATTATCAGCCAAGTCATCAAAGCAGGAATGTTCATGCTCACCAATTCATTCGGAAGAACCATTCCCTGAACATGGAATACGAACAACTTGTCACGACCCAATTTCATGGATTGCGACCGGCGCTAGGGTATGGGTATGTTCGTACCAAAACCTGTAGCAAGCCTCGCAGATAAACAAACAATATAATAAACCTGCAGAAAAATATTGCTCGGGGCAACCGAGACTCCAACCTAAGTCTAACAATTTATATAGGCAGTTCTAATATAAATACACGGCTCAAATCCGAGATTCAACAGCATGCCATATATAACAATATAAACCAAAGTATACATGCCAACGGTAATTACAAAACAATTGGACCAATCTGACAATCCAAAATATAAAAATAATCATAAATGACTAACTAGTTCTACTATGGTCTAGAGTATAAAAAAGTTATTAGTGTTATTAAAATAAAAGAACCTCTGAGGGAAATCAAGAAAATCAGAGATCGACCAACGCTCTCAAATCATAAGCCTGGAAAAATTGGGAAAACAACAGGGTCAGATATACTAAGATGAGTTCATAATGCTATTTACATTAATTAAGATTAAAACCTTCAAACCAAATCCTTTTATACTCATATACTTATATACTTGATTATATAATGCAGTATTGAAATGAAATCTCAAAGTATAACCCAAAGTAGATGGGAACAATTCCTCATCGAATCCCAAAGTGGACCAGACATTGGTCAGCCAATCCCAAAGTACTTACCGGTGCATACAGTCTCAATACTCGCCTATCGAGTAGCTCGTTCCAATCCAGATCCATAATCATTTAAAAACAGTCCGTAAACAGTTGTATACTAAAATAATTTATGGTATTTAATAAAGCGATAAATAACATTGTAAACTCACTACTTACGTATCCACGTGATAACCTTGGCAAGCAAGTTAACCCTGCGTACACGAGCAGATGACGGGTCTAAAAACAAGATATATGTTAAAATCCATTCAACCCCTAACTCTAAGAATACTAGACACCAGAAAAGACTAGCATCTCAATTCACAACCAAAGTAAAACCAAAGAAGCCATACAAACCACATAAACAATTGAAGCAAGTTAAGCATAGATGAGTTCTTACTTTTGAAATCAAATCTGAAGTTCTTAAATAACCCTTTTAAAACAATTGAAGTTCTCAAGATAGTGTGTTGGCCTTAACCACTAAATAGCTCAACACAACATGTCGGGCGACATAAGTCTGACCCGATCAAAAGTATGACATAGCAAACCCAGGGTATAAATCCTTTAATTCAAAACCAAAGTAAATCGAATCATTTAATAAATCAAAATTAATTTGAAAGAAAGAACTCATACCAAACTTAACAACACCAAAGTAAGAACAATCCAAGAAGTTTGCTAACGCTTGACAAATCTTACTCATAGTATATACAACTTAATAAACCACCTTAAATGGAATTAATATGATTCAAATAGCTTTCAACGTTAAACCTGAAACTAAAATAGCCTAGCAATCCATTACGCAACAGGATAACACCTTACAAGCCTTACAACTAATAAAATCAATTGCTTATCCATCCACCTAGGATAATCTATCAACTTTTTAAAAGTTTCAAAACTGTTTTATAATACAATTTCAGCACTTAGTAAGTTTATTCAAACCACCCTAAGTAATTGACATAGATTAGGCAATGCATATCCAAATTCATCAATAAGCTAACCATATAATATACACCCAAAGTAGTTATTCCCCTTTTATAAACTCATACTTTTAACAATATTTTCCAGCCACAATTACATATCCTTAAAACAGCGAATTTCTAAATAAAAACCTTAATTTGACATAGCGATTAGTTATAGTCAAAGTTTCCAATTTACCCAATGTATGATTTATAATTAGCAACATATTATACAATCTTCTAAGGATTTCCAGATTTTAATTAGAAAGAAAATCATAATTTTAATCCATAATAATAAGCTAATCTATAAAGCCTTTAGCCTATCCAACGATTCCAAGCCAAACAAGTATGAATAACAACAATTATCAACATTAACACCCAAAGTATGAAATCTTAGATTTCATTCGAGCCAAAACAGAAAATACAACATGCCATAACATTCAAGGAATTGGACTAACATAAAACCTAACAATCTCAATTCGACATAAGGGATTTGAACCTCATGCCTCTTGAAAATAGACTAAGAACAACCGAATAGGAGAAACCCATAAATAATAGATCCAAATCAGCCTATAAAGTATTGAATAAACAAGAGCTATTGAATCAAATCGAAAAGACTAAGAAACCAATAAATTAAGCAAGAGAAATAAGCTTAGAACACTTAACAAAGATCAAACTAGCAAGCGAGGGGTATGGCAAAGAGTGAAATCAGAGCTCTAGCCGTATTAAGAGTTTTTAAAAGAGTGTACAACTGATTTAGGTCGAAATCAGAGAGTTTAAATAGAAATCAGGGAACTGAACAGTGCGCGCGTCGCGCCCGGTACTCACATATCGCGCCCGCGATACATGTCATGACCGTGACCCTTAAGGCGTAGCGCCCGCGAAAAGCTATAGGAACCTAAAAATAATTAATTTTTGAAAATGAGCTCGGGACCACTCCGAACCCCGAGGTCATACCCAAGACATCTCAAAACATCATACAAAAGGTTTGGAACGCTCGAACCACGATTCTAAGTGGTCGAACCACTTAAACGAACCCCAAAGTGATCAATAAGCTTAATAGAACTAGTCGGAAAAATACAGGGTGTTGCATTCTCCCCAACTTAAAAACAAAATCGTCCTCGATTTTAACAGAACACAACTAAGCACAAAACACATGTAAGATGCAAATAACACCCAAAGTAAAACACATAACACAAACCCAAGTACTAACATAGCATCAAAACACTCGAAGCAACATCAAACCCAACGTACCTCAAGGAAAGAGGAAAGGATAACGATTCCGCATGTCAGACTCCGTCTCCCAAGTGCACTCCTCAACAGAATGACTCCGCCACAGAACCTTGACCATCAGAATCTCCTTATTCCACAATTTACGCACCTGCGTATCAACAATCTTCACAGGGTGCTCCTCATAAGACAGCTCTTGCTCAATCTCAACACTTTGTGGTACAATCACTTGAGAAGGATCAGAAACGCACTTCTGCAACATCAAAATGTGGAGCACCGAATGCACCAACAATATGTCTAGCGGGAAAGTCAAACGGTAAGCAACTGCTCCAAGTCTCTCTGTAATCTCATACGGACCAACGAACCTTAGTGTGAACTTCCCATTAGCACCAAAACGAACAACGCCTTTCATAGGCAAAACTTGAAGAAACACATAGTCGCCAACCTGAAATTCAAAATCCTTCCGCTTAAGATCAACATAACTCTTGTGCTGACTAAAAGCAGTCTCAAGCCTATGCTTGATCAAAGGTACCTTCTCAGAGGTAATTTGGATAATCTCTGCTCTAGAAAGTTTACGCTCGCCGACCTCTTCCCAACAGATAGCAAATTGACACTTGCGCCCATACAAAGCCTCATAAGGCGCCATCTCGACACTTGCGCCGTCTGTCTGAGGATGAAAAAAAGTACTGAAATTCATCCTCGAACCCAAAGATTCCAATAAGGCCTTCCAAAAGCGAGAGGTGTAAACCTAACCCCTATCCAAAACTATCGACACTGGTAACAATGGAGACTAACAATCCGATCGATGTGCAATTGTGCCAACTTCGAAGCTTGATTCGTAACCTTGATCAGTAAGAAGTGAGCTGACTTGGTCAAACGGTTAACAATCACGCAAATCGAATCATACCCCTTTTAGGTACGTGGAAAACTAACCACAAAGTCCATAGCGATATACTCCCATTTTCACTCTGGAATAGGTAGCGGTTGCAGATAACCAAACGGTCTCTGGTGCTCTAACTTTACTTGCTGGCAAGTCAAACACTTGGACATAAACTCTTCAACATCCTTCTTCATTCCGCTCCACCAGTACGTACCCTTGAGATCATGATACATCTTGGTAGAACTCTGATGAACACTGTAAGCTTACTTGTGTGCTTCCTCTAGAATCTGGTCTCTTAAACCATCCGAATGCGGAACACACAGTCGAGAACCGTACCTGAGCACTCCATCCACAAACACAAACTCTGAATTCCCATCTAAATGGATCTCATCCATAATCCATTTCAATTGTGAATCCTCAACTTGTAAAGCTTTGATCCTATCAATCAAAACCGGTTGCACTTGCAACTGTGCCGACAAACAGCCACTCTGAGAAACCTGAACAGTAAAACTGATTTAGGTCGAGATAAGGGAGTTTAAATAGAAATCAGCGAACTGAACAGTGCACGCGTTGAGCGCGCTACACACATATCGCGCCCGCGATACATGTCGCGTCCGCGACCCTTAAGGCGTAGCGCCCGTGAAAAGCTACTGGAACCTAAAAAATAATTAATTTTTTAAATGAGCTGGGGACCACTCCGAACCCCAAGGCCACACCGAAGATATCTCGAAACATCATACAAAAGGTTTGGAACCCTCGAACCACGATTCTAAGTGATCGAACCACTCAAACTAACCCCAAAGTGATCGATAAAGTTAACGGAACTAGTCGGAAAAATACGGGGTGTTACATAACCTAAGGAAGATCTAAAATTACTAGGAGTTATTTCATTTTATATGTAATATTTACCATTAGTTATGCAATTTTAATTCCTTGTTATGTATTCAATTCCACAAAAGTGATGATCCATCACCAGTTATTTTAATGAAATTTACCCTTACTCCGTCAAGAAAATTCAATAAACTATCTAATTTTAATAGTTCTTCATATATTCATTTAAGACTTTATTCAAAAAAGAGGAAAACTGACGAGTTATCCCCATGAAAAACACCATAAAAAGCGTTGGTAAACCAACCAAAAATTTGATAAAATCAAGCAAAAGGAATGAAATACATTCCGAACAAAAACATAAAAGTTTCAAGCAAAAAGAGTGAAATGCATTCCTATCAAAAACTTGAACGTAAAAACCTTAAGGAAAGAATATAGGAATAACCCATTCTATACCTTTTTTCATCCAGTCCTTAAACTACTTTTTGTACTTATCTGGTCCTTTAACTTAGCAAAAAATCATTTTCAAGTCCCTGAACGATAAAAACGACGTTGTTTCATTATTTTCGAAAATGCAATTTGTTACCTTAAACAGCATCGTTTTCGTCATTTAAGGAATCGAAAATGATTTTTTTGTTAAATTGAAAGACTGGATAAGGAAAACAAATAGTTTATGGAACGAATGAAAAAAAAAACAGGTATAGTTTAAGAACCTAAAAATTGGTTATTCCACGAATATATGGTGACAAACAAAGCCAAAGGCAAATAATTCTTAATAAGCTGAACAAAGGTAAGAATTAAACGACAGAAAAACGCATAAATAAAATGCATCAAACACATTACAGAAAAAAAGATTATATTCAAAAGAAAGAATAAAAACATCATTAGTAAATACAAGCAAGGATACTGCCCTAGAGCAAAGTCTAAAACAAAAAAGACTTTACAAAGTCTTCAAATCTTCGTTCCTTTTCTTGGATTTTGGCTTTGATATTTTCGATCGATCGTAAGGCACCTTTCTTGTCTTCGATCTTGATTTTCACATTGTCGATGGTGTCTGAGAGAATCCATCCAAAAAGCAAAAGAAGAAGAACGCCTTCGATAAGATCTATTATTTTAAAAAATGACGTCATGGAGGACGTCAGAACAAGCTTCTTGGAGATAATAGATCTGTACACACTGATTATAGACAGCGATAACTCATAAGGCAAACAAACTACATCTGCCAACCCAATCAGTAAAGAATAAAACAAGTTAATTAACCAAACACAAAATGGGACCAAATATGTAAGAAAGGATAAAGGAACAATTCAGCTAGCAGATTATCATATAAGATTGGCCACACATTAATGAACTAAAAGATAAAATTCACAATGTATGAAAAACACAAAATCGGACAAATTTTAAAGTTCATAATATTTTTCAAGAATTTATTAAAATTAATAGATAAATTAATTTTTCTAAAAGAAAATAACCTACTCGCCTTAATAGCCCTCTATTGCATTCACTATTATACTTTCTTCTATGGTGAGAGAAAATATAAGGTTTATAATTAACATTAAACTGTTTAATAAGTATGGTGTAAGAGTGTTTTAACAGGTCTCGCATTTTTTTAATAAATAACAATAATAATAAAGATTAATACTTGTTAAATTTGTAAATATGCTTTAGTTAACATCATCGAAATTAATTATTAATTATATTTTTCAATTAATTTAATTAAATTAATTAATTTCCGTTGATTATTAATTATTGGATTAATTATATATAAAAACAAAAAAATTTATATTTATTTGCAATTTAATCACGTACTTTATAAATTGTCATATAAATTATAACCTACCAAATGTTTTTCAAATCTATCGCCGTTTAAAATCAAGCGAATTTCAAATGGAAGTCCCTAATAAATTAAAAAGGTGATGACTTAATATAAGAAAAACACTTGCAATAATTTTCTACCAGTTCTATTATCATCATTTGCCAAGTCATCAAACATTTGCCAAATTTTGAAACTATGATATTGTTTTGGAATGATGGTTTTTAAAAGAATATAAATAAATTGAAAATATTTGTAAATGTAGTAAATTTTTAGATGTAATTAATCTTAAATTATTTAATAGTTTTTAAATTTATTATTTAGAAAACATGGATAATTTATATTTAATATTATTTTTAAAATAATAATTTCTTACATTAATAATAATCTAATCTACTAAAATATAAATTTTATGGATATGAAATATATATTGATGTGATCCAAACAATACAATTAAACAAAAAGGTGCAATCATGTCATTCTCATTTTGTCAAGTATACACCTAAGACAGAATGACAATTTAAAGCTCAAGACAAAAAGATATCATCTCTACTGATTCTCCTAAACCTGATATTTTTGCGGTTAGCAATGAATATAATTTATATAAGAAAATTATAACAATATTCTTTTTGTTATATTTTAATAATTTTATTTTTATTTTTCCAACAAACGCGAGATTATCCAAACATTCAGACGGATAACTACTTATATGGCCAGCATATTGCTTCCGGTATATCAAACTTTTTTTTTGATGAAAGTATAATTTTATAAAAATCCATAAAAAATGGCAAAGCTAAATAACATTAAGTTCGCATAAGAAGTGGCCTAAAAAGCACATTATAGACTACGGCTAAGCAAGATAGCAAAAATCATCCAAATAAAATACAATCTGGACTTTTAAAAAAGTCCATTCCCGAATAAGGAAAAGAAGAATTACAACTTTTGAAGCCTTAAGAAAACTAATGTAGATAATATCCTCTGCCATCATGTTCTTGTTTTGAAAAATCTTCGTGTTTCTGCAGTTCCATAATTCCTATATTAGAATAATCCTCAAAAGCTCCTATAACTTCACATAATTCCCTTTCGGCACCAGATGCAACCATTGCCGATAGAAATCTTCAAACGAATTAGGCTTCCCCCATAAAAATCCAACCTTTCGAAGCATCCCATTTCAAACCAAAGTAGCAAACTCGCAACGCAAAAATAAATGATCTTGAGTTTCAACATTAGCACAAAAGCAACAACCTGCATTTTTCATAATAATAATTCCTCGAATTGCTAAGAAAACTCTTGTTGGAATTCTACCATGTAAAGAAGTCCACATAAAGAATTTAATTCTTGGAGGAGCAAGAAATTTCCAAAGCATAGAAAACATACCAATTTTGCATGACCCACCCACAATCCGCTGCAGTTCATGACCTGCCGTTTTCCCAGTCATAACTGCTGTCCACAATTAAAGATAAGCAGTTGTGAGCTGCTGTCCAAACACGGGCTGCTGCAAAATGACAGCAGTTAACTGCCGGCCAGAATCTGATGTAACAGCAGGTTGCTATTTAGCATCCTACAAAAAGACCCTAGAGTACATTTTACTTCCTGAATTCCATTCTAATGTATTATTATTCCCCTCCATAAAATTCAGCAACTCAAAAATATCTCTGAGACTAATAAAAACATTCATCTCCGCCTCATGCAACCGACATCGCCAACGCCATCCATTAAAAATAATACACTTTAAAGCACCATGCTTTTGATTTGAGAGGCTATAAAAAGTTCGGAATAAATTAATCGATATTTCATTGCCCATCCAATTATCATTCCATAAATCAATCATAGACTCATCACCCACTTTATATCGAACATTTGAAATAAACACATTCCAAATCACCAAATCCCTACAACAAGATTACCTTATTCATTTTCAAATAAAAGATAACAGATTCACCTAACCCAAACAAATATTATCCCAATTTAAAATAGAAGAACACATGGAGATTACTCCAAAAAAAAGCGAGCTTCGGTTAGCAAATCGCAGCTTCCAAATCCATTTGAACAACAAAAATTGATTTCTCGTGTTGAGATTGACAATGTTTACAAAGTCTTCAAATCTTCGGCTTTCTTATCTTGTATTTTGGCTTTGATATTTTCGATCGATCGCAGGGCACCTTTCTTGTCTTGGATCTTGATTTTCACATTGTCGATGGTGTGTGAGAGAATCCATCCAAAAAAGCAAAAGAAGAGTAACGCCTTCAATAGGATCTATTATTTTGAAAAATGACGTCATGGAGGACATCAGAACAAGCTTCTTGGAGATAATAGATCTGTACACTCTGTTTATAGACAGCGATAACTCATATGGCAAACAAAATGGGACCAAATATGTATGAAAGAAAAAAGGAAAAATTCAGCTAGCAGTTTATCATATATAAGATTGGCCACACATTAATGAACTAAAAGATAAAATTCACAATGTATGAAAAACACAAAATCGGACAAATTTTAAAGTTCATAATATTTTTCAAGAATTTGTTAAAATTAATAGATAAATAAATTTTTCTAAAAGAAAATAACCTACTCGCCTTAATAGCCCTCTATTGCATTCACCATTATACTTTCTTCTATGGTGAGAGAAAATATAAGGTTTATAATTAGCATTAAACTGTTTAATAAGTATGGTGTAAGAGTTTTTTAATAGGTCTCGCATTTTTTTAATAAATAACAATAATAATAAAGATTAATACTGGTTAAATTTGTACAGATGCTTTAGTTAGCATCATCGAAATAATATTATTAATTATATTTTTCAATTAATTAAATTAAATTAATTAGTTTTTGTTGATTATTAATTATTGGATAAATTATATATAAAATCAGAATTTTTACACTATTTACAATTCAATCACGTACTTTATAAATTGTCATATAAATTATCACCTATCAATTTTTTTTCAAATCTATCGCCGTTTAAAATCCCGCGAATTTCAAATGAAAATCCCTAATAGATTAAAAAGATGATAATTTAATATAAAAAAACACTTGCAACAATTTTCTATCAGGTCTATCATCATCATTTTCCAAGTCATCAAACATTCGCCAAATTTTGAAACTGCAATATTGTTTTGGAATGATGGTGGTTTTATATGATAATTTTTAAAAAATATAAATAAATTTAGAATATTTACAAATGTAGTAAATTTTTAGATGTAATTAATCTTAAATTATTTAATAGTTTTTTAATTTATTATTTAGAAAATATGGATAGTTAATATATAATATTATGTTTAAACTGATAATTTCTTACATTAATAATAATCTAATCTACTAAAATATAAATTTTATGGATATGAAATATATATTGATGTGATCCAAACAATACAATTAAACAAAAAGGTGCAATCATGTCATTCTCATTTTGTCTAATATACACCTAAGACAGAATGACAATCCAAAGCTCAAGACAAAAAGATATCATCTCTACTGATTCTCTTAAACCTGATATTTTTGCGGTTAGCAATGAATATAATTTATATAAGAAAATTATAAAAATATTGTTTTTGTTATATTTTAGTAATTTTATTTTTATTTTTCCAACAAACGCAAGATTATCCAAACATTCAGACGGATAACTACTTATATGGCCAGCATATTGCTTCCCGTATATCAAACTTTTTTTTTTTTGATGGAAGTATAATCTTATAAAAATCCATAAAAAATGGCAAAGCTAAATAACATTAAGTTCGCATAAGAAGTGGCCTAAAAAAGCATATTATAGACTACGGCAGAGCAAGATAGCAAAAATCATCTAAATAAAATACAATCTGGACTTTTAAAAAAGTCCATTCCCGAATAAGGAAAAGAAGAATTATAACTTTTGAAGCCTTAAGAAAACTAATGTAGATAATATCCTCTGCCATCATGTTCTTGTTTTGAAAAATCTTCTTGTTTCTGCAGTTCCATAATTCCTATATTAGAATAATCCTCAAAAGCTCCTATAACTTCACATAATTTCCTTTCGGCATTAGATGCAACCATTGCCGATAGAAATCTTCAAACGAATTCCCCCATAAAAATCCAAACTTCCGAAGCACCCCATTTCAAACCAAAGTAGCAAACTCACAACGCAAAAATAAATGATCTTGAGTTTCAACATTAGCACAAAAGTAACAACCCGCATTTTCCATAATAATAATTCCTCGAATTGCTAAGAAAACTCTTGTTGGAATTCTACCATGTAAAGAAGTCCATATAAAGAATTTAATTCTTGGAGGAGCAAGAAATTTCCAAAGCATAGAAAACATACCAATTTTGCATGACCCACCCACAATCCGCTGCAGTTCATGACCTGCCGTTTTCCCCGTCATAACTGCTGTCCACAATTAAAGATAAGCAGTTGTGAGCTGCTGTCCAAAGACGGGCTGCTGCAAAATGACAGCAGTTAACTGCCGGCCAGAATCTGATGTAACAGCAGGTTGCTGTTTAGCAGCCTACAAAAAGACCCTAGAGTACATTTTAATTGCTGAATTCCATTCCACTGTATTATTATTCCCCTCCATAAAATTCAGCAACTCAAAAATATCTCTGAGATTAATAAAAACATTCATCTCCGCCTCATGCAGCCGACATCGCCAACGCCATCCATTAATAATAATACACTTTAAAGCAACATGCTTTTGATTTGAGAGGCTATAAAGAGTTCGGAATAAATTAATCGATATTTCATTGCCCATCCAATTATCATTCCATAAATAAATCATAGACTCATCACCCACTTTATATCGAACATTTGAAATAAACACATTCCAAATCACCATATCCCTACAACAAGATTACCTTATTCCTTTTCAAATAAAAGATAACAAATTCACCTAACCCAAACAAATATTATCCCAATTTAAAATAGAAGAACACATGGAGATTACTCCAAAACAAAGCGAGCTTCGGTTAGCAAATCGCAGCTTCCAAATCCATTTGAACAACAAACATTGATTTCTCGTGTTGAGATTGACAATGTTTAAACCACCCAAATCAAAATCCTTGCAAATCACATCCCAAGAAACTTTGCATAAAGTCCTAGAAGACACATCTCCTTTCCAAAGAAAACATCTCATGTAAGATTCTAATTTCTTTTGAATAGAGATAGGCATACTGAAAACTGACATGAAATAAACTGGAACACTAAAAAGCACAGACTTCAACAGAACCAACCTGCCTACCAGAGATAAAAGCGTACCTTTCCACAAAGCTAGATTCATTTTAAATCTCTCTACAACATGAGTCCAACCACTACTAGAAAACTGCATTTTACCAACAGATTTTTCCATCGTTAAATGCTGAAATCTGTCGGTAAATTAAATTTTCCGTTGGTAAAAGGCTAAAATCCGTCATTAAATTAAAAAATTTCCGTCGGTAATTCTCTGTTTTCTAGTAGTGAACTACCATAGGACAAGCTTCTCTTAGCAAGGGGGAGACCCAGATTTCCAATTTTACAACCAACTATCTGTGAAGCTATCTCACAATCAGCATCATTGACATTGACTCCCAAGATTGAGTTTTAATGAAAATTAATCTTCAAGCCATAACAAAGCTCAAAACTGTTGGATTTTCTAGGTTCATAACGCAGCGGAATTTCAAAAATTTATCTACAAACCCAAACCAAGATCCATGTAATTCGAATTAACAAAATAAGTACTTACTTGTATGTCGAATTCAACAGCAATGTAGGAAGGAAGGAGGTGGTTCACTTTGGTGATACCTGGCCTCGGATCAGAAACGCCTCCAAAAGAACGCGTCATCTACGAGTATCCCCACGAACAGACCTTAGCCAAAATTAGTGCTTGTGTGCTAGCGCTATTGCTTCACAAGCAATTTCGAACTATAGTGATTTAGTGAATAATGAATTTCGTGATTCTCAAACCAATTGCTTAATGTGTATTTATAGTGATACAATAACACTAGGGTTTGAGACAAATTCGAATTTCAATCTCATTGCAATTCTTACAAGTTTATGTTTATCAAAAACTCCTTTTTGATAATCATCCATATATATTAATTATTTATTATCTTCAAAAATAATAAATTAAGGAAAACACTTATCCTTAATTTCGAATTAATATATATTTATTAATATATATATATATATATATTACGAATTATATATATATATATATATATATATATATATATATATATAATAATTAATCACTTAATCACATTGGGCTTGTACAACCCATAACTGTTTTGGGCCTGTTCTTAGTGTGCGACCCTGCAGGTTCATATAACGTTGGCAGTAGGCTCGAAATCCCTATTTCAGCCCACAAGTCATAAGTGGCCTCTAGCAAGACATTATGACTACCCAAGTTATACGAATATCGACAATCAGATTTAACCATTTACAATAATATTTTAATCCCTTTGTCTCTCGATATCCAGATTGAATATAAGGCATAGTCCTGTCATCCTTATAATATTCAATCATTAGTTTCTTGACTCTAAGTAGACTGAAAATGATAACTCTTTATCAATTCATTTAGCATGGCCATGCATTTCCTTCAGTCTATCTTCTTCAAGAGGCCCATAGATATCTTACTCAAATAAATGAGGGACAAATTCCTTCTCAGTCACTCACATTTCTCACATAGTTACTTTCATATCCAATGACAATCTATTCCATTATCCTGTTAAAGATAATGTAAGACTGTATCAAAATATGAAATAGCTATGTAGAAATCCATGATGATTTCAAGGTCAAAGGATTATACTAATATAACTGTAATGAGAATTACTTATGACAGTGATCTATGTAGTATTCTCACAGTGGGTCATCCAGTGCCTTATTTCTCAAATAGCACCTATGATTTGACTTAATATCTCATATACATGATTAGTAAAACATAATTATCAGTCAACATCATACTAGTCTCAATGTTCTATTAAGACTAGGGATAGATGGTATATAATTCTTTTATTAAACCTAAGGGTTCTACTATCAAGTCACATACTTGATGACCTTAGAAAGAATTAACCATTCAAGTATTTTAATCATTAATATAAAATGATAAAAACTGCCAATCAATAAATGATAAAATGATAAAGTCAAAACATGGTCAAACATGATTGTTGAGCTTTCTTTTTATGTATTTTAGAAATTATTTTCTTTGCTTGTTTTTAAATCAAAGTTTATTGAGTTTTTAAATATATTTGAAACCTGCCTGAATTTGCTTTCAGTTTTGTCAGTCTTTGTTATAAAATTAGATGCAGTGTTATAAAATCATATTGTTCTTGTCAATTTGTTTTCATAATTTTATATATTACATGAACACATCATAAAACATATAATTTAATTGAATGCAGAGACTTTTTAAAATATCAACAGCCATAGCAACCGCTACTTCTACAGTAGCAGCCGGGTATTGGAGGAAGTGCGGCGTCTTCTAAACTAATTATTAAGGTCTGTGCTTTTTAATTTCTCTTTCTAGTTTTCTTGTAACAATAGTAGATCTTTAGACAATGCATGCTTGTGTTTGATAAATTTGCAGTTTGTTTGTATTTTTAATTCAGTTCTAATTAGGCTTAAAGACTTGCGTTTTCTTAGAGTTGGTTTATGTGCTAATTTTGTGTATTTATATTGCATTTAAACAAATGAAAATAGTTTAACAATTAACCAAATCAGTTTGAGTTTAGATTTGGGTTTAAAATGAAATTGATAAAGATCAAGCAATGTATAATGTTATTTTGCTTTAACAAAAAAAACAATTTATAATGTTCAACAGAAATTTAGAAAGTATAAGTATGGAACGAGAATGGATGTATGTGCGACTAGAAAATGGATTTTTGCATCCACGATTTGTTCAAGGCGTGGAGGAATTTATAGAATTTGCTAAAAGACATCCTGAATTCATGGATGGTGCGAAGATAAAATGTCCTTGTAATCTTAAAAAGTGTCGAAACAAGTGCTATCCGGATGAGATGACAATAATGTGTCATCTTGGAAGAAATGGTTTTTTGAAGAACTACTATTGCTGGTACAATCATGGGGAAACTTATGTGCCCAATTTAGTTCTTCCTAGTCATAATATAGATATAGAGAATGAATTCCACCAAGCTGAATCCAATACCGCTGGAGATTTATTTCGATCTATGATGGATGATGTTATCGGTCCTTCTAGTGTTCCTTGTTCGACGGAAGATGTTACTGGTCCATCCCATGTTTCACATTAAATGAAAGAGAGCCCAAACTTGGAAGCACAACGTTTGTATGACATGTTTAGGGCATCTGAACAAGAGTTGTGGGAGGGAAATCCAGGAGGACATTCTCAGTTATCTGCTGTTGCTAGACTTATGAATTTGAAAGTAGAATTTCATTTTTCAAAAAGGTTATATGATGAACTTTATAAGTTTTTATCAGAGGTACTACCTACTAATAATGTAATGATTATGACACGAAGAAGCTAGTTCAAAAATTGGGTTTACTAGTATAACTGATTGATTGTTGTAAGAAAGGATGTATGTTATTTAGAAATGATGATGTTGGCCTTACTAGCTGTAAGGTTTATGGTCATCCTCGATTTAAGAAGCAAGGACGTGGTTCCAATAAGCGGAAAACAAATATACCTTATACTAAGATGCATTATTTTCCGCTAACACCACGTCTACAAAGGCTGTATGCTTCACATGCAACAACAAATCATATGAGGTGGCATGGTGAACATGAATGGGAAGAAGATGGTATAATGCGGCATTGTTCGGATTCTCTTGCTTGGAAGCATTTTAATGAGGAAGATCTGTTATTTGCTTCTGAAGTTCGAAATGTTAGGTTGGGTTTGTGTACATATGGGTTCCAACCTTTTGGACAAATAGGGCGACAATATTCTTCTTGGCCAGTGATAGTGACATCGTACAATTTACCACCCGGCATGTGCACGAAAGACGAATACATGTTCTTGATGGCGATCATTCCGGTCCAAAAAATCCAAAGGACAAGTTGGAGGTTTTTTTTGCAACCTCTAATCGCTGAGTTGTAATATTTATGGGAGGTTGGCGCCAACACGTACGATATATCAACCAAGCAAAATTTTCAAATGCGAGCTGCCTTTATATGGACGGTTAGTTATTTTCCAGCTTACTCAATGTTATCCGGGTGGAGTACAGCTGGAAAGTTAGCTTGTCCTCATTGCATGGATGATTCAGATGCTTTCTCATTGACTACAGGTCGCAAGACATCGTGGTTTGACAATCATCGAAAATTTCTACCGCCAGATCATTCATTTAGAAGAAACAAGAAGTGGTTTAGAAATGGTAAGGTAGTACTCGGAATTAATCCTGATATGTTATCTAGCTCAGAAATACTTGATCAAATAGAGTATCTTGGCCTAAAAAAAAGCAACAGAGGTAAATGCAGAAGAACAAAATGCGTCTATTTGTAAATCATTTGGATGTGGATGGAAAAGAAGAAGCATTTTTTGGGATTTGCCTTACTGGAGCTCTAATTTAATAAGGCATAATTTAGATGTCATGCATATTGAGAAAAACTTCTTTGATAATATATTTAATAAAGTGATGAATGTATCGGGAAAAACAAAGGATAATACAAAATCTAGAGAAGACTTGAAGGAGTTTTGTTGTCGTCCAGAGCTGCACAAAGATGAAAATTCTGGAAAATATCCAAAGGCTTCTTCCACACTTTACAAAAAAGGGAAGGAGGAATTGTGTAATTGGGTTA
The DNA here is from genome assembly GCF_937616625.2 of Mercurialis annua. Taxonomy (NCBI): domain Eukaryota; kingdom Viridiplantae; phylum Streptophyta; class Magnoliopsida; order Malpighiales; family Euphorbiaceae; genus Mercurialis; species Mercurialis annua. The sequence continues at coordinate 13,386,861 of NC_065577.1, read as the reverse complement.
GAGAACTCAGATTCCCAGTGTTAGTGATATGCACTAGGTCAATCATGTTTGACCATGTTTTGACTTTATCATTTTATTATTTATTGATTGGCAGTTTTTATCATTTTATATTAATGATTAAAATACTTGAATGGTTAATTCTTTCTAAGGTCATCGAGTATGTGACTTGATAGTAGAACCCTTAGGTTTAATAAAAGAATTATATACCATCTATCCCTAGTCTTAATAGAACATTGAGACTAGTATGATGTTGACTGATTATTATGTTTTACTAATCATGTATATGAGATATTAAGTCAAATCATAGGTGCTATTTGAGAAATAAGGCACTGGATGACCCACTGTGAGAATACTACATAGATCACTGTCATAAGTAATTCTCATTACAGTTCTATTAGTATAATCCTTTGACCTTGAAATCATCATGGATTTCTACATAGCTATTTCATATTTTGATACAGTCTTACATTATCTTTAACAGGATAATGGAATAGATTTTCATTGGATATGAAAGTAACTATGTGAGAAATGTGAGTGACTGAGAAGGAATTTGTCCCTCATTTATTTGAGTAAGATATCTATGGGCCCCTTGAAGAAGATAGACTGAAGAAAATGCATGGCCATGCTAATTGATAAGAAGTTATCATTTTCAGTCTACTTAAAGTCAAGAAACTAATGATTGAATGTTATAAGGATGACATAACTATGCCTTATATTCAATCTGGATATCGAGAGACAAAGGGATTAAAATATTATTGTAAATGGTTAAATCGGATTATCGATATTCATATAACTTGGGTAGTCATAATGTCTTGCTAGAGGCCACTTATGACTTGTGGGCTGAAATAGGGATTTCGAGCCTACTGCCAACGTTATATGAACCTACAGGGTCGCACACTAAGAACAGGCCCAAAACAGATATGGGTTGTACAAGCCCAATGTGATTAAGTGATTAATTATATATATATATATATATATATATATATATATATATATATATATATATATATATATATATATATATATATATATATATATATATATATATATATATATATAATTCGTAATATATATATATTAATAAATATATATATTAATTTGAAATTTAAGGATAAGTGTTTTACTTAATTTATTATTTTTGGAAGATAATAAATATAGTAATTAATATATATGGATAATTATCAAAAAGGAGTTTTTGATAAACATAAACTTGTAGAATTGCAATGAAATTGAAATTCGAATTTGTCTCAAACCCTAGTGTTATTTATCACTATAAATACTCATTAAGCAGTTGGTTTGAGAATCACGAAATTCATTATTCACTAAATCACAAAAATTCGAAATTGCTTGTGAAGCAATAGTGCTAGCACACAAGCACTAGTTTTGGCTAAGGTCTGTTCGTGTGGATACTCGTAGAGGACGCGTTCTTTTGGAGGCGTTTCTGATCCGAGGCCAGGTATCACCAAAGTGAACCACCTCCTTCCTTCCTACATTGCTGTTGAATTCGACATACAAGTAAGTAATTGTTCTGTTTAATTCGAATTACATGGATCTTGGTTTGGGTTTTTAGATAATTTTTTGAAATTCCGCTGCGTTATGAACCAATAAAACCCAACAGTGGTATCGGAGCTGCTTGTAATTTGATTAGTTAGATTCTGAGTATATATGTGATATATGCTTATTGTATGTTCTGTTTTGAAAAAGGGGTTGTTTTTCGAAATTTTTTTTGAAGGAATTATAATTCGTTTGTAATTATAAATAAAACGTTTATGTGATTAATTGTATGAAAAATAGTATGAAGAATTAATTTGATTAATTGTTTAATGTGATTAAAACTTCGAATATACTGTTCTAAATTAATATTACGTTTTAATTTGATTAAAGGTTTCGTAGTATTAATGTTCATACGAATTGATAAGAAAAGGGGAAACAGAATAATAAAACTGTTTTTGAATAAGGATTAGTAAACTGTTTATGAAACTGTTTTAATTCTATTAGGAAAACTGTTTTTGAATAGGATTAGTAAACTGTTTGTGAAACTGGTTTTAATTCTATTAGTAATTCTGTTTTGAATAGGATTAGTAAACTGTTTGTAAAACTGTTTTGATTCTATTAGTAATTCTGTTTTGAATAGGATTAGTAAACTGTTTGTGAAACTGTTTTGATTCTATTGATAAAACTGTGTTTAATTATGTTATGAACATAATTTATAAAACTGTATTTAATTCTGCTATGAGCCAAATTAATGAAACTGTTGTTATTTAAGTGTTAAATAAATTGTTTCTGAACAGTTTTTAAGATGCAGTAATTAGGGTTTTGGGGTTATTTTAATCTGTTTCGAACATATTAAAATAAACCGTAATCAGTTAAGATTATTGATTTCGGACCACCGCCTGGGGCTCTGCCCCCGGGCCCCGCCAGGGGCGCTGCCCCTTGGACCCCGCTTGGGGCGCTGCCCCCAGACCCCGCCAAGGGGCCGCGCCCCTTGGACCCCGCTGATACACCCCATTAAGGACCGTTATCCTTTTAAGCCGGCGTGTTTTTGTCATGTATTTTATTTTAATACTTTAATGATAAATTTTAAATATGATTTAAATTATCATGAATAACATATTTATATGATTGTTGTTAAATATGATTTAAAATAGTAAAATAATATGTTTTTAATGTTTATCTTATTGGTTATATGCTTTGCATGATTATTTTACATGTGATAAGATAGGATAACTAAATAGGATAAATAACAAACCCTTATTTAATATTAAGTCTTCAATATACCTCCCATTGTAATAACACTTATCAAGACTTAGATTGCTATGTATAGGTTATGCCAAAGCATGATGTATAAAGTCATCTAAGTAAGATAAGTTGGATAAAAGTGATATCCATATGTTTGATTTGGTTAGACTTAACTAGGTTATCAAAATAGTTTTGAACCTAGGGTATAAGATAGAATATCAAGACTACATGTGATGTTAATATTCTATATTCAAGAATTGCATGAGATGTAATTGGTAAAGTGTTACCTACCTAAATAAACCACACTTAAAGTGATAAGCCAAAGCTTACTTGAAGTAGGGTGAAATATGGATCTTGTCCCACTATTATTTTTCAATTGTTGAAATTAACATTAAGGGTTTTTATATGAATTATGGATATATGTTGTGGGAATTTTATTGTGCCTTTTATTAAATGCTACTTGTATATTTATTGTTGTAGAGATGGCTACAAACACTACACCTACTTCATCAGTGCGATCAATCCTTGAGAAGGATAAGCTCAATGGCACTAACTTTCTAGACTGGTGCAGAAAACTAAGAATTGTTCTTAGGCAAGAAAGAAAGGAATATATCCTTGATCAACCCCTCCCTGAGGAACCAGCTCCTGCTGCTACTAGAGCTCAAAGGGATGCTTATACGAAGCATCTCAATGACTCTACTGATGTCACTTGCATTATGCTTGGATGCATGGAGAATGAACTCCAAAAGCAAATGATGGAATTGGATGCGAACACCATGATTACTGATCTCATGGAAATGTTCCAAGAGAGAGCAAGAATTGAAAGGTTCAATACCATCAAGGATTTGCTTTCTTGCAAGTTGACTACTAGCGGCTCAGTTAGTCCTCATGTTTTGAAGATGAAGGGTCATCTTGAACATTTGGACAGGCTCGGTCTCCCAATTGTCCAAGAGTTGGCTACAGACATTATTCTCCAATCTTTGCCTGAGGCTTATGATGGTTTCATCATGAACTTCAATATGCATAATATGGAGAAGACCACCACAGAGTTGCATGGGATGCTTCAAACTGCTGAAAAGAACATCAAGAATGAGATTAAGGATGTTCTTATGGTCAACAAGGAAAAGGGTATGAAAAGGTCTGGTAAGGGCAAGGGAAAGGCTTTCAAGAAGTCTAAGCCCAAGTCCAAGCCCAAGACCAAGGATGAACCCAAAGCAAAACCGCCAAAGGAAGGAACTTGCTTTTTCTGCAAGGAACCTGGACATTGGAAAAGGAATTGCAAGAAATATCTGGATGATCTGAAGAAGAACAAGGGTAGTGAGACTACCACTTCAGGTATTCATGTTATAGAAATTAATCTTTCTACTTCTGATTCATGGGTATTAGATACTGGATCTGGATCTCACATTTGTACTAATGTGCAAGGTCTCAAAAGGAGTAGAAGTTTGACAAAAGGCGAAGTGGACCTACGAGTTGGCAATGGAGCAAGAGTTGCTGCTTTAGCTGTAGGGACTTATGAGTTATCTTTGCCTAGTGGACTTATTTTATCTTTGAACAATTGTTATTATGTACCTACCATGTGTAGGAATATTATTTCTGTTTCTTGTTTGAACAAGGATGGTTTTGAATTTATTATTAGGAATAATAAATACAGTATTTCGCATAATAACATTCTTTATGGATATGCTCCACGCAGTAGTGGTCTTTATATTTTAAATGTTGAAGACACTAATGAAAAATCAGTCTATAACATCAATGCTAAGAAGTTTAAGTCAAATGATTTAAACTCTACTTATCTCTGGCATTGTCGTTTAGGCCATATAAATGAGAAACGCATATCAAAACTTCAAAGAGATGGACTTTTGAATTCATTTGATTATGAATCATTTGAAACATGTGAATCTTGTCTAATGGGCAAAATGACAAAAACACCTTTTATTGGACAAGGTGAAAGAGCTAAAAACTTATTGGGCCTTATACATACAGATGTATGTGGTCCATTAAGTACAAATGCTAGAGGTGGATTTCAGTACTTCATTACTTTTACTGATGATCTCAGTAGATATGGTTATGTTTATCTGATGAAACATAAATCTGAATCTTTTGAAAAGTTCAAAATATTTAAGAATGAAGTACAAAATCAACTTGGTAAAAATATTAAAACACTAAGATCTGATCGAGGTGGTGAATATTTAAGCCAAGAATTTGTAGATCATCTAAGAGATTGTGGGATCGTTTCTCAATTGACTCCACCGTGAACACCACAATGGAATGGTGTGTCTGAACGGAGAAATCGAACTCTATTGGATATGGTTTGATCAATGATGAGTCAAACTGATCTTCCAATCTCATTTTGGGGTTATGCTTTAGAAACCGCTGCATTCATTTTGAATAGAGTTCCATTAAAGGCAGTTGAAAAGACACCATATGAGATATGGACTGGAAAAACTCCTAGTTTGTCTTTTCTTAAGATTTGGGGATGTCAAGCTTATGTGAAGCGACTAATTTCAGATAAATTAGCACCCAAATCTGACAAATGCCTTTTTGTAGGATATCCTAAAGAAACTAAAGGATATTACTTCTACAATGCTTATGAGAACAAAGTGTTTGTTGCTCGAAATGGTATCTTTTTGGAAAAAGAATTTATTTCCAAAGGAACCAGTGGGAGTACAGTACAACTTGAAGAAATTCAAGAACCATAAAATAGCATTGTACCAAGTATGGAACCTCAAAAGAATCAACAAGCAATAGCTGAACCAGTACAAGTACCACAAGGCCAAAGGAGGTCTGATAGGACACGTCATAATCCTATGAGATATGGATTTCTCATTACTGAGAACAATGATGTGATGATTGTGGATCAAGAAGAACCCACATCCTATCAAGAGGCCATAAATAGTCCTGACTCTGAAAAATGGCTCGAAGCCATGATATCTGAAATGCAATCCATGTATGATAATCAAGTTTGGACCTTGATTGACCCAACGGATGGTGTAAAAACCATTGGGTGCAAATGGGTCTTCAAAATGAAGACTGACATGGATGGCAATGTGCATACCTATAAAGCAAGACTAGTTGCAAAAGGTTTCAGACAAATACATGGTATAGACTATGATGAAACCTTTTCACCAGTTGCTATGCTCAAATCCATTCGAATTCTCCTTGCCATAGCTGCATATTATGACTATGAGATATGGCAAATGGATGTCAAAACAGCGTTTCTTAATGGAAACTTACTTGAGGATGTGTACATGACACAACCTGAGGGTTTTGCCAGTCCAGAGAATTCTGGAAAGGTTTGCAAGCTTCAAAAATCCATTTATGGATTAAAGCAAGCTTCTCGGAGTTGGAATCTTCGTTTTGATGAAGCAATCAAAGAGTTTGGATTCATCAAGAATGAAGATGAACCTTGTGTATACAAGAAGGTTAGTGGGAGCGCGATTGTTTTCTTAGTGCTTTATGTTGATGACATACTACTCATTGGAAACGACATTCCCATACTGCAAAATGTTAAATCATGGTTAGGGAAGTGTTTTTCAATGAAAGACTTGGGCGATGCTGCTTATATATTAGGCATCAAGATCTATAGAGATAGATCTAGAAGACTCATTGGCCTAAGTCAAAGCACTTATGTTGATAAGGTATTAAACAGGTTTAGTATGCAAGACTCCAAGAGAGGATTCTTGCCAATGTCACATGGCATCAGTCTCAGCAAGACTCAGTGTCCTAAGACACAGGATGAGCGAGACCGCATGAGTAAGATTCCATATGCTTCTGCTATTGGATCTATCATGTATGCAATGTTGTGCACTCGACCTGATGTCTCGTATGCTTTGAGTACAACGAGCAGATACCAGTCAAATCCAGGTGAAAGTCACTGGGCAGCAGTTAAGAACATCCTTAAGTACTTGAGAAGAACCAAGGATGCATTCTTGCTATATGGTGGTCAAGAAGATGAGCTGATTGTAAAGGGTTACACAGACGCTAGCTTCCAAACTGACATTGATGATTATAAATCAAAGTCAGGATATGTGTTTTGTTTGAATGGAGGTGCTTTTAGCTGGAAGAGCTCGAAGCAGGACACCGTTGCTGATTCTACAACAGAAGCTGAGTATATAGCTGCTTCAGACGCAGCTAAGGAGGCTGTTTGGATCAAAAAGTTCATAACTGGATTAGGAGTTGTTCCTAGTATATCCGATCCAGTGAACTTGTTATGTGATAACAATGGGGCCATAGCACAAGCAAAGGAGCCCAGATCACATCAGCGATCCAAACACATACTTAGACGTTATCATCTCATTCGAGAAATCATTGAGAGAGGAGACGTGAAGATATGCAGAGTTTCGACAAATGATAATGTTGCTGATCCGCTAACTAAGGCTCTTCCACAGCCTAAGCATGAGAGTCATACTAGGTCCATGGGAATTAGATTTAATGTAGATTGGGCCTAGTGCAAGTGGGAGATTGTTAGTGATATGCACTAGGTCAATCATGTTTGACCATGTTTTGACTTTATCATTTTATTATTTATTGATTGGCAGTTTTTATCATTTTATATTAATGATTAAAATACTTGAATGGTTAATTCTTTCTAAGGTCATCGAGTATGTGACTTGATAGTAGAACCCTTAGGTTTAATAAAAGAATTATATACCATCTATCCCTAGTCTTAATAGAACATTGAGACTAGTATGATGTTGACTGATGATTATGTTTTACTAATCATGTATATGAGATATTAAGTCAAATCATAGGTGCTATTTGAGAAATAAGGCACTGGATGACCCACTGTGAGAATACTACATAGATCACTGTCATAAGTAATTCTCATTACAGTTCTATTAGTATAATCCTTTGACCTTGAAATCATCATGGATTTCTACATAGCTATTTCATATTTTGATACAGTCTTACATTATCTTTAACAGGATAATGGAATAGATTTTCATTGGATATGAAAGTAACTATGTGAGAAATGTGAGTGACTGAGAAGGAATTTGTCCCTCATTTATTTGAGTAAGATATCTATGGGCCCCTTGAAGAAGATAGACTGAAGAAAATGCATGGCCATGCTAATTGATAAGAAGTTATCATTTTCAGTCTACTTAGAGTCAAGAAACTAATGATTGAATGTTATAAGGATGACATAACTATGCCTTATATTCAATCTGGATATCGAGAGACAAAGGGATTAAAATATTATTGTAAATGGTTAAATCGGATTATCGATATTCATATAACTTGGGTAGTCATAATGTCTTGCTAGAGGCCACTTATGACTTGTGGGCTGAAATAGGGATTTCGAGCCTACTGCCAACGTTATATGAACCTACAGGGTCGCACACTAAGAACAGGCCCAAAACAGTTATGGGTTGTACAAGCCCAATGTGATTAAGTGATTAATTATATATATATATATATATATATATATATATATATATATATATATATATATATATATATATATATATATATATATATATATATATATATAATTCGTAATATATATATATATTAATAAATATATATATTAATTCGAAATTTAAGGATAAGTGTTTTCCTTAATTTATTATTTTTGGAAGATAATAAATATAGTAATTAATATATATGGATAATTATCAAAAAGGAGTTTTTGATAAACATAAACTTGTAGAATTGCAATGAGATTGAAATTCGAATTTGTCTCAAACCCTAGTGTTATTTATCACTATAAATACTCATTAAGCAGTTGGTTTGAGAATCACGAAATTCATTATTCACTAAATCACTAAAATTCGAAATTGCTTGTGAAGCAATAGTGCTAGCACACAAGCACTAGTTTTGGCTAAGGTCTGTTCGTGTGGATACTCGTAGAGGACGCGTTCTTTTGGAGGCGTTTCTGATCCGAGGCCAGGTATCACCAAAGTGAACCACCTCCTTCCTTCCTACATTGCTGTTGAATTCGACATACAAGTAAGTAATTGTTCTGTTTAATTCGAATTACATGGATCTTGGTTTGGGTTTTTAGATAATTTTTTGAAATTCCGCTGCGTTATGAACCAATAAAACCCAACACCCAGACGGGTATGTTTCTAACATGGGTCGATGTGTTGACATGAAGAAGTTAAAATTTTATGGAATGAAGAGCCATGATTCTCATGTGTTTATGCAGAGGCTAATTCCAATTGTTTTTCGTGAATTGTTGCCTGCCAATGTATGGCAAGTATTGACAGAACTGAGCCTTTTCTTTAAAAGTCTAACATCTACTGTCATTAGAAGGGAAGAAATGATACGTTTAGAGCAAGAGATTCCAATAATCTTGTGTAAGCTTGAGCGTATCTTTCCTCCAAGCTTCTTCGACTCGATGGAGCATCTTCCTATTCATTTGCCGCACGAAGCACGAATAGCTGGCCCAGTCCAATATCGATGGATGTACCCTTTTGAGAGGTATTGCTAATTATAACTTCATCTCTATGCTATAATCTGTAACAATATTTTATCAAAAAATCTAAGTAAATGTTTTAATTAAAACATTTACCTGTAGGTATCTTCGTAGGCTGAAAAATAATGTGGCTAATAAATCTCAAGTCGAAGGTTCGATTACTAATGCGTATTTGGTTGAAGAAACTGCTTCGTTTTTTGCACACTATTTCAAGCCTGCTATTCATACAAGGCATAAGAGAGTGTCACATAATGATGATGGTGGAGTTGATATGTTTGCACCGCCCGGTATATGCTGTCAATTTTTTAATACCCGGGTCGATCTATGGGTCAAGCTAAATAAATCTTTATGAAGGATAAAGAATATCATGCAGCTCGTACTTATATACTATTGAATTGCGTTGAAGTGAAACCATATATAAAGTAAGTATATTTTTAATTATATATGATATATTTCAATGAATAGATTAATTCTAAATATTAACTTTTTTCTGTAGTATATATGAAGATGAATTGAGATTCAGTAACCCAAATATATCCAGCATTGAGGTTGAGTTGAAACTGGAAAATGATTTTGCAAAATGGTTTGAGAAATATGTAAGCATGTAAATACTAAATAATGATTTTAACTGTAATCAATAATTTTTGCACCTTCTAATATTTTAAATTTTTGTTATTTGACTCTTTCATCAGGCACATAAGGAGTTATCAAACATTACAAACCCAATTATGCAAGACTTCGCGAAAGTCCCGTTGCATAAGGCGAAATGCTACTCCGGATACTATGTCAATGGATATAAATTTCATACGGAAGAACATGGTTCAAGCAGATTAACCATGAACAGTGGAGTATGCATTAGGGGATCAAATAGTAGCACCGATGAATTTGACTATTATGGTAAATTGGTTGAGACGTTAGAGTTGGATTATCCGGCTTCACCGATAAAAAAGATCGTCCTTTTTAAGTGCTCTTGGTTTGATCCGACTCCAAGACTAGGAACAAGAGTACATCCACAACTTAAACTAGTCGATGTTAATTGTCGTAGGGTTTTCAATAAATATGAGCCATTCATTATGGCTTTTCAAGAAGAACAAGTACATTATCTAAGATATCCTACTTCAATGAGAAGTGACTGGCTAGCTGTTTGTAAAATTAAACCAAGGTTCGTTGTGGAGATACCAGATAGAAGCAACATATCAGTGTCACCAACAGTGTTGGCATATCAAGAGGATTCGATTGAACATCATGAAGTGCATAGCCAAGTGGATGTGAATTAAACTTTGGTTGATCCAAATGATTCTTTAACTGAAATAGATGATGTGAATGATGTACAAAATGATGTTGAATCAGAAGCAGACTTTGACGATGACGACAATGATGGGGAAGAGGAGGAGGACGAGGATGAGGAGGAGGAGGAGGATGGTGATTTCGATGATTATAACAATTAACTAACACCTCCTTAGATCAATATGAAAATTTGTTGCTGTCATTTTCTACTACTTTTTAATTAATTTTTCAGCAAAAAGACTCATAAAGAACGAGTAGTCCTTGAATTATTTCATGAATTTTGAGCTTTCAATTAGCAGCTTACATATATATTAGAGTTTGTTGATGTTTCTTGAGCTGTCATTGATGATTTTGAGTTGTCAATTAGTATTAATATATATTAAGATGTAGTCTTATAATTATATATCTTTGTGCTTCAGATTAATAACATTAATTCAGATCTGCGGATGGTTAAAGCTTCCTCTCTCAGCCCAAATTTGCAAGGATTTTATGTCAGATTGAAGAAGCACTTGAAGCAAGTATCAAATCTTGATTCCTTTCACAAATTACGAATCAAGAAAGTTGTTTTTGAGCTTTCATTTGGTCGTTTGTCATATATTTATTTCTTGTTATATATCTGGGACTGCTTTTTGTTCAGCTTGCCATTGATTCTCACAGCAAAAACTTGGCTTTTGGTGGTGTATATATACTCATTATTCATAATAGGCTTAATCACCAAAAAATGCCAAACCTATACGTCTTGTGTCAATTATAGCCAAACCTTTAAAAATCACCAAATTTAGCCAAACCTTATATGTTCTGTTTCTTTTTTAGCCATTTTTGAATCGAACCGGTTTTTGTGACACCGAGTCGTCCACGTCACCGCCAACTAAGCAATTGGCTGACATGGCAGCTGAAATATATAAATAAGGTTTGGCTATAACTGATACAAAATGAATAGGTTTGGCTATAACTGACACAAAATGCATAGTTTTGGTATTTTTTAGTGAATAAAACTAATTTTAAAATTAAATAATTAAATGATAAATTATATTATAATAAAATTTATATATATTTAAAAAATAATATTTTAATTTAACGCTAATTAAAATTAATTTATTTTTACTAAATTTAAATAATTCTAATAAATTATTTTTACATATTTGATGGATATATAATTAATTTAAATTCTATTAATAACAAAAAATGTCATATTCATCTTAAAATTTATTTATTTTTAAATTTCAGTCGTCGGTTCTTTGACACCGCCGCCGTTTGAAACCCAATTGTTCATCTTCCGACGAACAATCTGAGAGTAATATACACTACAAACATACGACAGTGTTCATAATTCAACTATACACACATAAACATAAAAATAATCACTGAATAGACTGCTTATTTAAAGGACGAGTGTAATTATTTTTTCATTTTTTTTCTTTAAAAAGTGAAGTTCATTTTGGTGGAATCAATATATATCATGATGTTTATGAGCATAAACGCATATGTCATTTTACTTCGAATAGCCAAAAATTTACCTTTATTTACACATAATTATTTTATTTATTACCCAAATCCAGTCATAATAAGATCTCAACAACATTAAAAATAATAAATCAAGTTCAAAATCATCATGAACATTAAAACCTTTCACCAAATTTAATTCAACATTAATTCCTAAGTAATACACTAATTTATTTTTTAATTACATATTCATTAAAATATATTATAATATAAATTTATTAGATTTAATTAGGTTTAATAAAAAATTAAAATTAAATTTAATTAGTATTAAATAGGAAATATTAATTATTTTTAAATATATACTAATTTTATAAATGATATAATTAATTTACTAATTATTAAATTTAAAAATTGGCTTGAATTTAAAATTAGGTTTATTCACCCAAAAAATACCAAACCTATTTTTTTTGTGTCAGTTATAGCCAAACCTTATTTAAATATTTCAGCTGACATGCCAGCCAATTGCTTAGTTGGCGGTGATGTGGACGACACGGTGTCAGAAAAACCGGTTCGATTCAAAAATGGCTAAAAAAGAAACAGAACATATAAGGTTTGGCTAAATCTGGTGATTTTTAAAGGTTTGGCTATAATTGACACAAAACGTATAGGTTTGGCATTTTTTGGTGATTAAGCCTTCATAATATTGTTGTCTCTGAATGATATACTCATGTGAAGTCACTTGTTTTTTTTCTGAATCTTTCTGTTCTTTCTAATGTTGCACTAAAATTGAAATAATTTAATGGGTACATCCCATAACACACTTAAGAATTGACTTGGTTCTTAGAGCATGACAAGGTGTTTTTGAGAATTTAAGTAAAGATCACACTGAGTTTGTTTGAGCTTTATTATAAACTTATTTGTAAGTTAATCTTTTGTTTTTACTTTTTTACAGATATGAAACCTAAGACTTATATAATGTCAAAGGAACTTTCACAAGCAGCAACCACAAAAGCTAGATGACATAAAACACCAACATGGACACCACCGTCGCCGCCGCTAGCACCGTCACAACTAGAATCATCAATGTCGCCGCCACCACAGCCACTACTACAAGAAGCATCAATACAATCTCCACCACTACGGCGACGATTAGATACATCATTACACGCACCAACACGACCATAATCATCATCACGACAACAACCACCACAAATATCAGTACCACCTCTGCCACCTATACAAGAGTCATTTACTTCGCCAGTAAACGGTGATGATCATTTAGAGACTCCACCTACACCACAGTCATGTACTACACCTATTTCTAATCATTCGACCGGATCCAACACGAACAATCGGCATTCATCAGACATTTCATACATATATGTCGAGAGTAAAAAGTAAGATAATTTATCAACTTATTTTACTTATATCAGTTTATTGTATACAATTTTGTTAATATGTTTTTGTTAATGTTTTTATTCCTTTTAAGATTTCTACCTGATGGTAATTCTATAGCACGAAGCATTAGCTCCGTATTTAGTGAGAAACAAGATCCAACGGGATATACCTGGAGTGTTGTAAATGCGGATATACTACTAACCTAACAAATGGTAAATATTTCTATTATGTTTATCTTATCTTTGATCAATAATATTATTTTATTGCTTTATAATTTCAGAGAATATACTCCTGGAATCCTAGTGATGCAAAGGTTACTATGGCCATATGGAACAGAGTTGTGTCAACTCACTATAACCAAACTCTTGCTAAATGGAGAAGTTTGTGGAAAAAGAACAAAAGCATACCTGAAGGTGTTAAATTAGACATTTGGAATTCTTGGCTTAGAAAATGGGAATCAGAGGACTGGAAAAAGAAATCTGAGCAAGCTTCAAAAAACAGAAATTCAGAACCGTGTGGTCCCGGAACTGGTGTCGCTAAGCATAAAGGAGGATCCAAAAGTGCGTCAGAGCACGCGAAAATAATAGTAAATGTTTAGAGCATTACATTATCTTTTTTACTTTACCAATGTTGTGAATCTGAGTCTTTAAGGCTTTAAAATTGCACATTATTGTTTGCATGCACAAATAAGAGAGAAATAAAATAACCAGTCATGTACTAACTTAAAACTAGGCCTAGGGGTACTTTGGAGTGTGCGTGCCATTTTAGCTTCAGTTGATTACGACCAAACTTCAACAAATGTGATTAACGAATTCATGTGTTTCATCAGGATAGATTTAGCATTTGTTTTTATGTTTAAATCTCTATAGCTTTGTCACAACTGTTCTTTATCACTATGTTCATTTTTCTGTTGTTGATGAAGTCATGCGAGAATTCGATAAGCAAATGAAAAAGGTACTCATTAGATTTTGCTACCACATCTACTGATTCAATGTTAGAAAATTCGAAAACAGAAGTAGAACCAACAACGCATTGTAAATCATCTTTGATTGGAAGTAGAGACCCATATTGCGAGAAAATTAGGAACATTTAGCGAAAATCAATAAGCATTTACAAATTACCAAGTGTTTCCTGGCCAATGCATTGAACTCTTTTAGGCACATATATCCGACTTAACTGGTGTCTTTGTCTACTTGTTCCAATAGCAATAAAAGACTGGTGTGCGAGCAATAGATTATTACTGAACCTCTAAGGATTGAATGGTTCCATATTTTCCATGCCTTACTGTAATTGTTTGCATGTAATTAATGATAACCCATGAAATAATAAAAGACCAAATGGCTTAAATTTGTATTGCAGGAACATTATCATACCTTGATAGTCGGAAATGTTTCATTTAGACCTTGTAACAATGATGATACTTTAAATGCTGATTTCCCTTTGACATCCTCTCCATTAACAGCTAAAATATGAGCATGAAATGTGGTTCCACTTATTATAGGAAAATGTTCAGTTTTGTCAAATATATGAGTTATGAAATTAAATCTGTACCAATCAAACTGTTTCATTATATTATTTTCTTATAACTTTTAGGTGATGGAAGGTGGTGTGAATGAATGGGCATATTTTCGAAAGTTTCATATGAGGAAAAATGGGAAATTTGTTGATAATAAATCTCGTATTACTAATGTAAGTAGTCTAAATCACATCTATTAAAAAAGTTCTTATTATGTATTTAATTTATTAGTTTAATGTTTATGTAGGACAAGATACAAGCCGTCGTTGATCTTCCTAGTCAACCATTAGAAGATGGAACTATACCCACAGTTGACATTAATGCGATATATTATGATGTTGTTGGTGGTGAGAATAAAAGGCGTGTATATGGATTGGGATCTCAAGCATCGGTCTTTTATCCTCGACATTTGCCATCTACTTCTACCCCGTCCAGTTGTTCAACCTCAGATGATGTAAAAACGATGATGGAGTCTTTGAAGGAACAACATGAGTTCTAATCTAAGAAGGAAGAAGCTATTATAGAAAAGCTGAACTTTTTATCTGAAAAGGAAAAAACGATGGAAGAGAAAATGGAAAAATTAGAACGTACGCAACAAGATTGTGTGCGGGGTTTTCAAAGTTTAAACAATGATAGGTAGGATTTGGCAGTTGTATCTATATCGTAGTAGTTTTTTATCGTTGTATTTCGTAATATTCGTACTTAGACTACTTTTGATATTATTAATAACCAGTATGTATTATTTTGAATTTAATGAGTAGCTACCATTATACTTATATTTGTTTCATTTTCTGATTTTTTAGAAATTTCATTTATTGTTATAGTAATTATTTGTAATATTTTGTCAAAAAACCGTCACAACTTGTGAAGGATTTATGAGGAAATATGTTAGTTCATAACTGAATTTCCTTCACAAATCTGTCATAATTTTGTGACGGATTAGTGACGGTTAGCTTCATCACGAATGAAATTCTGTCACAAATGCGTCACTAAATTGTGACGGATTTGTGACAGTCAGATACATCACAAATGGTATTGTCGTCATAAATCCGTCACAATTAGTGACAGATTTGTGAACATTTAATCCGTCACAAATTTGTGACGGATTTTTTAAAAATTAACCATTGACTTTAGTGACGAATATATGCGTCACTAATCCGTCATAAAATTGTGACGGATTATTTTTTCCGTCACAAAGTCTTTGTGACGCCTTTTTTGGCAACCGATTAAAATCTGTCACAAACAGCTGTTTGTGACGGATTTGTGACGGATTTTGCCGTCACAAACTGACTGTTTTTTACTAGTGAATCAATCACAAAGAAAAACAATCATTTAATGATGCACAATAAATGAAAGAAAGAGTAGAATTGAATGCTTGTAGTTGTTGTTGCTCTTATAGTGTCTAACCACATAAATGTGGCGGTTGAGGGGTATTTATAACCCTAACGACTCTCCTATAAGTCTTCCAAATAATGACAAAAAGTTGTGCAGAAACCAACACAGTGGCGCCGCAATATAAAACTTTTCCAATGAGCTGATACCATGTGTCAGCCAATCTTTTAGGGCTTGCAAGTAGCCGTTGGACACCAAAATATGACAACGGTCGCGCCCGTAATTGTTGGTACGTAAATGAGTGTACTTTAGGTTATTCATACGCGCCCATAATTCATCAGTATCGCGCCCAAGATTTCCGTGTCGCGCCATTAACTGTAGTCTGTCGTCGGCGCGACTTATCTTCAGTAACTTGGAGATTTTGAAATTTTTGCTTCTCGCTAGAAACCTTTGAATCAATCCACAAAGGTTTTAATAGGTTCCTGCATACTTAAAAACAATATTAAAATTTTTAAATTGGTTGTCAAAAACTTGATTCACGAAATTGGGTTGTGACAAACACTTATTTTAACTATTGAGATATTATAATTAATAGATAATTCTTATTAGTTTTTCAAGACTAAATAGACTATTTATTATTATTTTGTAAAATAAAAACTTTTAGGTTTTGGCCAATATTTATATGAATTTATTTTTAAAATATAATTATTAATTACATTTTGTGCAAATGCATGGACTTACACGACTAGTTAAATTATACTTTCTAATTGAAAAATGACAACAAAAATATCTTTTATCCCAAAAACTTTAAAAACAGAGTTTTAATCTATCTATCTATCTATATCTATATATATTATAATCTTGAATTCCAAAAGAGCTTTCACACAATTTCGCCAAGTGTTTTTCTATATTTCATTCACGTGTACAACTATATTTAAATTTATTTTAATTTTTATTTGTATAATTTAATTAACTATTTCTTAAACACACAATAAATTTATACTTATGAAATTTAAAGAGTTTAATATAAGTTACAAAGTTTGAAGAGTTCTGTTTAATTATTTACTTTTTAAACTATGACATAAAATATATTTTAAAAAAGAAATTTGATTAAAAACGTAATTTTAACTTTAAAAAATAAAGGTTTAAATCCATTGCATTTTAAAAAAAAATTCTAATTATGAAATTCAAATTTAAGGAAAGAAATTTTATTAAAAAGATAATTTTAAATTTAACAAATGAAGGTTTAAATCTATTGTGATATAAAAAATATAAATTTAAAGAGTTTTTTATACATCATTAATGTTACAAATTATGAAATCAATTATTATTTTTATTTAGTTAGAAATTTAATTAATTGTAAGTTTTTAAAGTCATTTATTATGAAATTTTAGAAGTCTTTTATATTATTAATATTTGTAAGTTATGAATATGAAAAGACTATTTTTCTGTATATAAATGAGAAATATCAACCAAATTTCATATACATAATTTCTTATCTTAACGTAAGCACTTGGATACTAAAAAAAAGGAATGTTTTTTTATCTTTTCAAATGACAAAATATATTTATATTTCACAAAAAGTAAAAAATTATAGTTAATTTTTTTATTGTTTATGCTCAATTGATGTGTTTTTATTGTAGGAGAAAAAAAAAGCACGCATATTGTTAATTTATAGTTAGAAAGCATATATTCGAATGATATTATTTTTCTTTATTTGCTTGGTGGTGATGTTCATGAATCATATTCTACGTGTGTTTTTAGCTTTATAACTATATATAATCATGTAATGAAAAAATTATTTAACTTTTTTATTATTCAAATTTTTCATGTATCAAATAAGATATTATAAAAAAAATATTTATTGTAGATTTTATTATCAAACCCGCGCAATGTGCGGGCATCGACCTAGTTCAAATAAAATTCTAAAATTTACAAAGGAGAGTTCTCGAGAAAGTCCAATATCATATTCTCAAAGTTTAAATAATGTATTACTGCTATCAAATCATATCCCCAGTATTTATATCTTTTTATTGAAATAAAAAACCAATTAAATGTGTAAATATTGAAGAATATTTGATTATAGAGGACCCAGGATAAGCCTATAAATATAGGACTCGTGATTTCTTCTTTCTTCATCTAAAGACTAAACATTTGAGTCTCTATTATCAAGGTAACAAATAAAGTTTGGGTTGTTAGTTATACAAAGATTGACAGAGTGATTAATTAGATATCACATTTTCAGATGGCTAATGTAGAGGCGATCACTGCATTTCATGGTAGTATTTCGCGAGATCCGAACGCAAAATTTGCAGCGGAATCAGGAAGGTATCATCTGTATGTATCATATGCCTGTCCCTGGGCTTCAAGATGTCTTGCATACTTGCAGCTTAAAGGGCTCCAAGACGCCATCAGTTTCACGGTATCAAATTCATCGACATTGAATCATATATATCCATCTCGTAGCGATATTCATTCTTCAAATTCTGTGTGTGCAGCCTGTGAAACCTATTTGGGGAAGAACAAAAGAGAGTGATAAGCATATGGGATGGGTTTTCCCTGCTTCGAATACAGAGGAGCCAGGCGCTGAACCTGACCCTTTCAATGGTGCCAAGAGTATAAGAGCTCTCTACGAGCTGGCGTGTCCTACGTATGCTGGAACGTATTCGGTTCCTGTATGTTCCTATTTTCTTTCTTTCGGCTAATCAAAACTCTGATTTTGGTCGTGTCTGTCTCATTCATTGATATTCATGGTAGGTACTGTGGGATACGAAACAAACCACAATTGTTAACAATGACAGTGGGGAAATCATCCGAATGCTCAACACGGAAATGAATGAATTTGCGAGTCATCCCGAGCTGGATTTATATCCTCTCTCCCTGCAGTCTAAGATTGATGAAGTTAACGACTGGGTGTATAAGGGGATCAACAAAGGTGTCTATACTTGTGGTTTTGCAAAGGACCAACAAACTTACGACCAAGTAAGCTTTCTTTTACGTTCCCGTTTGAGATTCCGTCATACATACTGTAATTTTATTCACTCATATCATCTGCAGGCAGTGAAACTGTGCTTTGAAGCCCTTGATGAATGTGAGAAAACACTCGAAAAGCAACGCTACATGTGCGGCGACCAACTAACTGAAGCAGATGTCCGTCTGTTTGTCAGCCTTGTAAGATTTGATGAGGTACTACATTTTTCCCATCTACTCATAACCTATCTCGAGTAGTTAGTTCCGTTTCGAGGACCAACTTTCCATTATTAGAGATTTCCGCGGAGTGACGGTCCAAAATCAATCACAAATCTCCCTTCTTTTCTATGGAATGTATATGATGATTCCAATTTTGGTATTATCTGCAGGCTTATGCTGCTCTGTTCAATTGCAACGAAAAGCAGCTTAGGGAGTACCCAAATTTGTTCAACTTTACCAAAGAGATTTACCAAATTCCTGGGATCAGTAGCACTGTGAATATGGTACACATTAAGAAGCATTATTATAAAAGTCACCCCGAGTATAATCCGATTGGAATCATTCCGGCTGGCCCTAAGATCGACTTTTCGTCGCCCCATGATAGAGAACGCAAATAAATTGAAGTTATGTGATGTTCTTCTTAATGTGTGTGTGGCTTCAGTTATCATTGTAGATGAAATAAATCTCAATTCAGAGAGATGATATAATTAGTAAGTCTCATGTCATGGTATCTATGTTCTTGGTAGTGTATGCTTACCATTTTTACCTTAAATAAAAAATATATCAAGTAATGTCACGTTCTGATTTGTTGATTTGCTTTCTATTACAAGAAACTTGTTGAATGGCATATCTTGATATTTTATCATAAGATTTAATTCAATCCTCACAAACAGAAAAGATATTTGAATTTATTTTCTTATTGGACTTTTTCCGGTAAATGATGATTATATATGTAATTAGCTGGACCACAAGAAGTGGAATGCAAAAAAAAAAAAAACTAGCTCTTAAGCAAAACGTCTAGAGAACGAAATACATAATTACCGCTATATATAACTGAGACTAGAATTATGAAATTTATAAAGAATCACTCCTTTGTTAATGTAAACAAAAAATGAAATCTAAATAATTAGTCCTCTCATTTTTTAAAATTCTACTATTTCTAGCATTCCAAATC
Organism: Mercurialis annua; assembly: GCF_937616625.2. Taxonomy (NCBI): domain Eukaryota; kingdom Viridiplantae; phylum Streptophyta; class Magnoliopsida; order Malpighiales; family Euphorbiaceae; genus Mercurialis; species Mercurialis annua. The sequence goes on along the minus strand of NC_065577.1, from coordinate 13,366,581 downwards.
TCCCAAAGGTTTACGAACCAAATTGTGCTCCAATGATTACAAAACCTATTCCGAGAAAACTCCAACAATTGAGTGTAGAAACTATGGTCATCGTTAGGAAACGGCCAAGCTTGAACCCCAAGTTTGTCTTATAAAAGTCTACACCAAAAAGGCTAAACTTTCAAACAATGAAAAATAATATCCAAGCCACTTTGAATATTCGAACAGAAAATGCAATTTTCTAAATCCATTATGTTACGATTGAAGAGAAACTGATTAGAAGAGATACGATCCTCGTGTAATAATTAAACAAAAAACATAATGCGTGGAGGAATTTTAATTTCCACGAAAAATATAATACGACGCCAAATATGGCTGACTGCATTTCCAGCACAAGCAGCAGCCATGACTCTCAGGTTCACCGATTTGTTAACAACTAAGGGGAAAAGAAAAGGGTGAGTCAAATGCAACGGCTGAGACTGAGAGGGCTTCCAAATATCCTTCCAAAAACTGATGTCCTCGCCGTTACCCGGTTTGAAGCTAATGTTAGATCGGGACAAATATAAAATGTCGCCATAAGAATAGCAAGCTTTTCTAACTCCCCTAAAGCAAAGAAAGAGTATCACCAACAAGTCATGTAAACTTGAAATTTTAGAACCATCATGAATAACCGCAAACAATAATGAACGTTTATCTCAAGAAAGTAGTTTCCATGCCCATTGTAGCTTAGATTTAAGAAACCGAAAAGTATTCATTAAAAAAAAGATAACTAAAATAATTGGGTAATTAATTCTGACAGTTACAATTGTTTTTAATTTTTTTTGCCTTGATGGCATCAGCAATATGACATGGGGCTGTTGAAATTTGCTAGTTTTATTTTAAAAATTTATGAAATATGGATAATTTTAGTTTGAAAATTATGTATGAGTCCAAATTACGCATCTATGGCAAGTTTTATTAGAACAGCTCAGCATCCAGCTCATCATCAATTCAAGCTCAGCACAAATCATCCAGCTCAGCATTAATTCAATCTCAGCACAAATCAGTTATATTGTTAAGTTAGTAAGATTATTAAAGGCCTAATTACTTAAAAACCACCCACCTTATAACTTTTTTTTCATTTATACCACGACCTAGGAAAATTTTCAATTGTACTCTATTTTTGATTTTTATGTTTCATCACTACCCTAATGAGTTGAATTGACCTATTTTCTTTTGAAAAAGAGTTTAAATTAATCTTTCATTTTTAATCTATATTCTAATAAAACGTTAATGTTAATCATTTATGTATTTTGTTTTTAATATATTCATCTTTAAATTAATTAAATTATCAGAAAATTTGCTTTTAGGGTACAAACGAAATATAAAAATCAAAATTAGGGTACAATTGAAAATTTTCCTAGGTCATGGTATATATGAAAAAAAAATTATAAGGTGAGTGATTTTTAAATAATTAGGCCTTTATTAAATCAGTCAGTTAGTTAGTTAGATTTGATCGTTAGTCAGTTAGTGCAAAGTTTGTTATATTTCTGTTAAATACTTAACAGAATAGAAGTTATTGTTAAGTATTTTAACTCTGTTAAGATAGGCAATATAGTCGTTAGAGTTAAAACTCTATATAAAGCTGTAAGTGAAGTTTAATGCTTCTTTAATGAGAATTTCTCATAATTTCTTCAATAATCTACTCTCTATAATCTTCTTCTTCTACTTCAATCAAATACTTCTTTTACATTCATAAATCTAATAAGTTTTTAGGTAAAAAATAAATTCCGACTGACATTTGAGCATTTTTTACTGGAAAATAACAGAGTGTATGCAACCTGCTTCATCAAGACTGCTCCGTGTGCATATCTGCTGCTACTTCATAATATTGTGCAATTGCCTTGTCATCATTTCCAGATGTACAGCTATATTACAGTTGTATTCCAGCTGTATTCCAACTCATAATTTTAGCTTCATCTAGCTTTATTTTTAGTCTATAAATAGCATTAGACTTGTAGTTTAATTCCTTTAGTTTTTGTAATTGAAAACTCAATTCAATATAATTTCAGTTACCGGTTTATTTTCTGATATGGTATCAGAGCGGGTCCGAGCCCGGGATCAGGCGCTGCCGCCGGTGTTGCCGCCGCGTTTCAGTTTTATCGTTTCTTCTCCGTTGTACTGAACTGGATGTCCAGTCCCAGCAGTCCGGATTGATTTCAGATTCAGTTTGTTGTTGAGCATCGCTATCGGTGACTCCAATTTCTCGTTCATCGCTATCGGTGATTTTCTATCGGTTTCAGTTCATCGCTATCGGTGCTGAAAATTCAAGTTCTCTGTTGAATCGTTGCTATCAACGATTTCAGGTTCCTATTCTATCAATTTTTTGATATGTTCAGTTCGTTAATTTGTTTTCAGTTCAAATTACAATTTTTAAAAGATTTAATTCAAATTTCAGATTGTGAAGTTCATATTGATTGTTGTTCTCATAATTTCAGGTTGTAATCCTTAAATCAATCTCCATTTTGTCCTTTGTTCTTCGTCTAAATGACTTCAAAATTTCCGATTTCATTATCTTTTCAATCATCAAAAATTCTCTCAATTAGGTTTCAGTTCCTCTTCTTCTCCGATATATTTTGCAAGTTTCATTGAGTTTTGTGAGGAAATTTTGTGAATATAGTGAGATTTAATTGAATATTTGGTTTGAGTGGATCAGTTCTGTTATCAGTGAAACAACGAATATTCAATTACGCACACCTTATGTTTGATAAATTTTCTCAATGAAATTCTTGGGTGTTTGTTCGTCCAATTCAGTTATGATTACTGATGATAAGTTCTTGAATTCTTAGTTTGTTGAAGATGAAATCACTGAGAATTAATTACATTAGAGAAAAAGGTATTTGAGAAAACATTTAGAGAATTTGATGAGCTTTGGAGAGAAGCAACTACTGCCATGTTGTCATGATTTTCAGTTAAACAGTTTTCAATTCTTCATTAGACCAGTTTTGCAATTTCAATTGTTGGAAGAAAGTGTAGTGGTGCTACAAATAATCCTTGCCCTGTGAAGATTATTCTTTATTCAATCTCTGCGAAGAAATGGTAGCTTGAAGACTCTGATCAATGCAACAGATATTATGATGCTTGTTGCAAGTTGCTTCATGCTGCTTGCTACTGATTCTATAGAATTGTTGCAAAATTGTTGCCATATCAAGCTAGACATATCAAATACATGTTTAGCTTGAGGGGGGGTAACAGAGTGTATGCAACCTGCTTCATCAAGACTGCTCCGTGTGCATATCTGCTGCTACTTCATAATATTGTGCAATTGACTTGTCATCATTTCCAGCTGTATTACAGCTATATTACAGCTGTATTCCAGCTCATAATTTTAGCTTCATCTAGCTTTATTTTTAGTCTATAAATAGCATTAGTCTTGTAGTTTAATTCCTTTAGTTTTTGTAATTGAAAACTCAATTCAATATAATTTCAGTTACCGGTTTTCGGTTTGTTTTCTGATAGAAAAACAAAAAAAAATAAAATTTAGTAAACAAAAAATAAAATTTAGTGATTAAAATGAAAAAAAAAATCAGTGAATGTTAAGATCAATTATCCAAAATAACTAGACTATTTGATTATATTAATCGGTCCAGATTTAACATTCAAAATAACAGAAACTCATGCAGAAAAAACTATTACATCCACGAAGATTACGATAACTCGATTTGTTGATGGGAAGCAGAAACAACCCAACACAGGTTGAAAAAGTAACAAAGTTATTAGTAGAAAGACATTATAATCCAGATTCACAACAGATTGACATTAATTACCATTATTTGCTCCGATCGAAATGCAGATAAACATTTACTTATGAAACTACTCTCTATCTTGAGGGAATGAAAAATTTAATATCTTGGCCAAGAGGAATTATATCAAATGATTTATTAAGAAAAGTTTACATATTATCTAATAAAATATATTTATATTCTTTACCTCAACTCGGAAAAGGTAAAGAAAATATCTCACACGGTCACGCTCGAAAATTTAAAATGAATGATTTTATTCCATTAGCATATCAATATCATGAAAATTATTATATCGATATCATAATTTTTCTATAAAATTATTTTACGTACTTTATTATACTGTTATCATAATCTATTTTCATAACATTATCATAAAATTAGGCAAAACATATCTTAAGATCCATGTACTTATCATTTTTTACTTCGTGCCTGGGCGTTTTTGTTTATTTATTTGGTCCCTATATTTTTGAAAACAGTTGTATAAAGTCTTTTTGTTAATAAAAGTGCACGCGGAATTGTGAGGGATCAAATGAAATTGTTTTTGAAAGTAAAAAGCCTAACATTATAAAATTGTTTTCAAAAGTACATGGAGCAAGTAAAAAAACAAAAACGCTACTACAACGTCAATATGCGTAGTTTGTGGCAATATTTTTATGGAAAATAATTTTTGCCACTAAATCAATTACATTTATATATTTTTGTGGAAAAGCTAAATTATGCCACTATACTCTAAACAGCAGTGACATAATTAAAACTTGTCGCAAATAATTGTTTACGTTTTTTGATGGAACATGAACAAAAATGTAAACTAATACTTACTCAGTAGTCTCCTTGCTTCGAAACCCTTTACTGAAACATTATTGTTGATGCTATTTTGTTTATTTGGGGGGGATTTAATTGGTTTCATTGATTTGGGTATTTGCTATTTGTGATAAGGATTGTTTCTTTATTCGTTGTTTTTTTTATTAACTTGTTAATTTTGGAATTGGGTTTTGTTTGTTTCTTTTACTGATATTAGAGGTTTGGTCTAGCTTATTAAGTTGGTAATTTAGAGGTGCTTTCTATTTTATTATTCAGTTTTGTAATGGAAGAGGAGACCTCCAATGTTGTTAATCTTATTTAAATTTGGGTCAATTTGTCTCAATTTGTCTCTACACTACATTTTCATTTAATTTTGTTTTTTTTTTTAAGCCCATCCGGTTTCCAAGGCTTCGCCTTGACTAATCCGGATCCGACCCGTGTCGCGCACCTGGCATGGTGGGTGAGTCTTCCAGTGGGAATTTTCTGCATTCACAAGGACTCGAACCCGAGACCTTGCTTAAGCGATAACAAGCCGCTTACCACTTGGACCAACTCCCATTGGTATTTAATTTTGTTTATTAACAACTATTTTGACGTTTTTTAATATAAATAAAATATGTTTGTCGAAATTAATCCCGATATATTCTTAAATATTTATTTTAATTTTAAAATTCAAATTCCGTATTTAACATTATTTTAAAATATTTTAAAATCCATTGTAAAATATTTTGCCTTTATTTATGAAAATGTCACTGCACATAACAATAGATTTTCAAATAGCACGAAATCTATTTCGATGACATAATCACATAATTCAAGCAAATTAACTCAATTAAAGCTGAAATCATGAAATTTGACTTTTCTAATCCTGGCTCACACGTCAACGGGACTAACTTCACTGTCCGATCTTTAAAATATTCCTTCGTAAATTTTTGGATATTACATTGATAAAAGAAGATAATTTAGCTGCATACCAAGATATTACTGCATATATGGGATTAGTTGGTAAATTAATCTATTTAAGTTGTACCAGGCCAGATATATCTTTTCCAGTTCAGCAATTGTCTCAATTTCTGAATTGTCCTACTAAGACACATTATGCTTCAACTTCTAGGATATTAAGATACTTGAAGAAGTCTCCTGGTCAAGGATTATTTTCCCCAGCAAATAACTCAATAAAACTGAAGGCATTTTCAGATTCAGACTGAGCTATATGTCCTGATAGTAGAAGGTCAATTACTCCAGTGTAGAGACAGAGTATAGAGCCTTAGCAAATACTGCTTGTGAGCTTTAATGGATTCAGTTTTTGTTAAAAGATTTGCGAGTCAATTCAAGCTGAGCAGCAATGGTTTACTCTGACAATCAATCAGCTTGTCATATAGCACACAATCCGGCCTTTCATGAACGAACCAAGCATATAGAAATAAATTGTCACTTGGTGAGACAGAAGTTACAAGGTGGTCTGCTGCAATTATTTTCCATATCTTCTGCTCAACAGCTAGCTGATTTTTTCACAAAGACATTACCTACTTCTAAGTTTCTGGAAATGCTTGCCAAGCTTGGAGTTCATGATATATACACTCCACCTTGAGAGGGGGGGGGGGGGGGTAGGGTATTAGAACAGATCAGCATCCAGCTCAGCATCAATTCAAGCTTAGCACAAATCATCCAGCTCAGCATTAATTCAGTCTCAGCACAAATTAGTTATATTATTAAGTTAATTAGATTGTCAAATCAGTTAATTAGTTAGATTTGTCAGTTAGTCAGTTAGTGCAAAGTTTGCTATATTTCTATTAAATACTTAACATAATAGAAATTACTGTTAAGTATTTTAACTCTATTAAGATGGGCAATATAGCCGTTAGAGTTAAAACTCTATATAAGGTTGCAAGTGAAATTTAATGCTTTTTTAATGAGAATTTCTCATAATTTCTTCAATCTATTCTTTACAATCTACTCTCTGTAATCTTCTTCTTCTACTTCAATCAAATACTTCTTTTACATTCTGATAAGTGTTTAGGTAAAAAAATAAATGCCAACTGACACCTGAGTATTTTTTTACTAGAAAAAACAAAAAAAATATATTAGTAAACAAAAAATAATTTTTAGTGATTAAAATGAAAAAAAAACAAAATTTCATTGAATGTTAAGATCAATTATCCAAAATAACTAGACTGTTTGATTATATAAATCGGTCTAGATCTAACATTCAAAATAACAGAAACTCATGCAGAAAAAACTATTACATCCACGAAGATTACGATAACTCGATTTGTTCATGGGAAGCAGAAACAACCCAGCACAGGTTGAAAAAGCAACAAAGTTATTAGTAGAAAGACATTATAATCCATATTCACAATAGAGAGACACTAATTAGCATTATTTGCTCGGATCCAAATGCAGATAAACATTTACTTCTGAAACTACTCTCTATCTTGAGGGAATGAAAAATTTAATATCTTGGCCAGGAGGAATGATACTATATGATTTATTAATGAAAGTTTACATATTATCTAGAGCAAATTACTCTAAGGTACCTCACATTTGTCATAATTCACAGTTTGATACCCCTTGTTTGAAAATCAAATAATTTAGTACCTCAGTTTTGACTTTGTGAACTATAAGGCACTTCTGTTAAATATAGGTACTCAATCGTTAACGGAATGAAATGTGAGGTACCAAATCGTTTACAAATGAGATACCTAATCGTTTAAATAATTGAAATTGAGGTACCAAATCGTTTATATAATTGAAACTGAGGTACCCAATAGTTTGAAAGTAAATTTCAAATTATTAACGGAACTAACAGAAGGGTCTTATAGTTTACAAAATCAAAACTGAGGTACCAAATTGTTTGATTTTCAAACAAGGGGTACCAAACTGTAAATTATGACAAATGCGAGGTACCTTAGAGTAATTTGCTCTATTATCTAATAAGATATATTTATATTCTTTACTTCAACACGGAAAAGGTAAAGAATATCTCACACAGTCACGCTCGAAATTTAAAAATGAATGATTTTATTCCATTAGCATATCAGTATCATGAAAATTATTATATCGATACCATAATTTTTCTATAAAATTATTTTACGTACTTTATCATATTATTATCATAATCTATTTTCATAACATTATCATAAAATTAGGCAAAACTTATCTTAAGATCCATGTACTTTTCATTTTTTACTTCATGCCTGGGCATTTTTGTCGATTTATTTGGTCCCTATATTTTTGAAAACAGTTGTATAAAGTCTTTTTGTTAATAAAAATGCGGAAGTGTGAGGGATCAAACAAAATTGTTTTTGAAAGTAAAAGGAGTAACATTATATGATTGTTTTCGAAAGTACATGAAGCAAGTAAAAAAAACAAAAACGCTACTACAACAATATGCGTAGTGTGTGGCAATATTTTTACGGAAAATAGTAATTGGCCACTAAATCAATTAAATTTATATATTTTTGTGGAAAACCTAAATTACGCCACTATACTCCAAACAGCAGTAATCTAATACTTTCTCAGTAGTGTCATTGCTTCGAAACCCTTTACTGAAACATTATAGTTGATGCTATTTTGTTTATTTGGGGGCGGATTTAATTGGTTTTATTGATATGGGCATTTGCTATTTGTGATAAACATTGTTTCTTTATTCGTTTTTTTTATTAACTTGTTAATTTTGGAATTGGGTTTTGTTTGTTTCTTTTACTGATATTCGAGGTTTTGTCTAGCATATTAAGTTGGTAATTTAGAGGTGCTTTCTATTTTATTATTCAGTTTTGCAATGGAAGAGGAGACCTCTAATGTTGTTAATCTTATTTAAATTCGGGTCCTCGTTCTGAGGTTGTCAAAATAGCAAAATTTTGAGAAGATCTTTTTGTGTTTATAGTATGTATTGATTACTATTCACTCTTACTGTTCATGGCATATGATGATACTTAAATAGTTTTGATGATGAAGGCCTCGTGTTACAACTTGTGTCCTTTAAAACCAGTTTAAAAGGGCTTTAAATATTTAAATATAAAAGCGATGATGATAAAGTACCTAAAAATATAAAATATCTACAAAAATATCTGTAAACTTTTGTTATTTGTAAAAATGTCGAACGATTTAAAATTAATTACAAAACTACCAAAAAATAAAAATTATTTACAAAAGTACGATGTGTATAATATTGGTATAATCATGGTATCATTTTGGTATATTAAAATTATAAATCAGAGAATTTAAAAATAGTATTTGGTTTATTATTTGTATAATTTTATTATATTTTTGGTACATCGATAATAATTTTATAAATATAGTTTCTAGTTGATAACATATATATTTTTTATATGTATTTTTCACTATAGTTGGTAATGAATTTAAAAATTTGTATATTGTTGGTATAATTTTAGTATATTTCTAATTTAATTTTTAGTATATGATGTGGTGTAATGTTGGTGTAATTTTTATCTACTAATAAAATTTTAATATATTTTGATGTGTATACTCTTGGTATACTGTTGGTATAATTTTGGCATATTATTAATTTAATTTTTAGTATACGATTTGATATAATTTTGATAAATTTTTATTTAATATTAATAAATTCTCAGTATGCGTAATGTTGGTATAATGTTGGTATACTGTTGATATAATGTTAGTTTATTAGTATACTGACATTATACCAACAGTATACACCGTATATTTGTACTTATTTTTTATTTTTTGGTATTTTAGTAATTATTTTTAAATCAACTAGGATTTTTATAAATGAAAAAAGTCAATATGTAGTTTTATAATTATTTACATTTTTTTTTGGTAAATGGTGTAATTTCCTCAATATAAAATTGTCTTTGATTTATCTCTTGATCCGGGATAGCCTTGAGAATTTCGTTTATAAATTTATGGTCATTGGTAAAAAAAGAAAACTCATAGAGCAGTGAGAGATTATTATTGATTTAAAGGCAAGTGTATATTAAGTTGATTATTGTTGTCACAGTTTTTGTTTAATGCTAAACTGATTTTTCTAGTAGATTGAACTGAAATCTGCTCCTGTGGGTTTTCGATTTCCTACAAAAAAAATCAAAGTCGACATTATTTTACCTGGTATATTAACCTTACTTTTTTTTGGTAAATCACAAAAAAGGCAGCTGACTGCTATTGACCTCATAAAAAAGAATCGAAAAGATCACTTTCCGCTACCATTTATCGACCAAATGTTAGAAAGAGTTGCGGGTCACAAGTTTTATTGTTTCCTTGATGGGTACTCCGGATACAACCAAATATTAATTCTCCCGGAAGACCAAGATAAGACTACCTTCACATGCCCCTACGGTACCTTTGCATACCGACGAATGCCTTTTGGTCTATGCAACGCACCCGCCACATTTCAGAGATGCATGACCTCAATCTTCAATGATATGATTGAAGATATCAATGGAGGTATTTATGGATGACTTTTCTGTTTTTGGTGATTCTTTTGATAGGTGCTTGGCGAATCTTGAACGCGTGTTGAAGCGGTGTGAGGAAACAAATTTGGTGCTTAATTGGGAGAAATGCCATTTCATGGTTGATGAAGGTATTGTGCTTGGGCACAAGATTTCCGAGAAGGGTATTGAAGTCGATAGAGCTAAGACAGAGGTAATCGAGAAGTTGGTTGCCCCGATCACGGTGAAGGGAGTCCGGGCATTTTTGGGCCATGCGGGTTTTTACCGGCGATTCATTAAAGACTTCTCATCTATTGCAAGACCGTTGACAAATCTTCTAGTAAAAGACGCCCCATTTGAGTTCACAAAGGAATGTTATGAGGCATTTGGAAAATTGAAGGAGGCACTTGTGACCGCTCCAATTATTTCATCTCCGGATTGGAATTTGCCATTTGAGCTCATGTGCGACGCAAGCGACCAAGCTTTGGGGTGTGTGTTGGGACAACGTAAGGATAAACGAGTCCATGTGATCCATTACGCTAGTAGAACTTTAGCGGGGGCTCAATTAAACTACACCACAACGGAGAAGGAGATGCGCCGTGGTCTTTGCTCTTGACAAGTTTCGATCTTATCTTCTTGGGGCTAAGACTATTGTTTTCACGGATCACGCGGCATTGAGGCATCTTTTCGCAAAACAAGATGCTAAGCCTCGTCTACTCCGGTGGATCTTATTGATGCAAGAGTTTGACATCGAGATTCGGGATAAAAAGGGGACGGAGAATGTAGTTGCGGACCACCTCTCTAGGCTTGAGAATCCGGAAGCAATCCCAATCGGAGTGGAGATTAATGAGAGATTTCCGGATGAAACGTTGATGGTAATCTCGGAAGTGGAGACACCTTGGTATGCGGATATAGCTAATTACTTGGCTTCAAATGTCATGCCACCGGAGTTATCACACCATCAAAAGAAGAAATTTTTAAATGATGTGAAACGTTTTTTGTAGGATGAACCGTATCTCTTCAAGATATGTGGTAATGGGATGATTCAGAGGTGTGTGCCTTTGAAGGAAATGATGCAAATTTTGAGCCATTGTCATGAGTCGGATTACGCCGGGCATTATGGGTCATCAAGGACCGCCGCTAGAGTGCTTGAGAGTGGTTTCTTTTGGCCAACACTATTCCGGGATGCCAAGGATTTCGTGAGCCATTGTAACTGATGCCAATGGGTTGGCAACATCTCCAAGCGAGATGAGATGCCATTAACCTCAATTCAAGAAGTAGAGATCTTTGATGTGTGGGGCATAGACTTCATGGGGCCATTTCCGATGTCTCATGGGAACCTTTTTATCTTGGTTTGTGTGGATTACGTATCAAAATGGGTAGAAGCGGAGGCTTTACCTACAAACGACGCCAAGGTGGTCGTGAAGTTTCTCAAGCGTCTAATAAACCGATTTGGGACTCCAAGGGTTATCATTAGTGATGGGGGATCGCATTTTTGCAACTGGCAATTCGAAGCTTTGATGAAAAAGTACAATGTGTACCACCGAGTTGCTACCCCCTATCATCCCCAAACGAGTGGCCAAGTGGAGGTTTCAAATCGTGAATTAAAGCAGATTCTAGAAAAGACGGTAAATGGGACTCGAAAGGATTGGTCTCTCAAGTTAGATGACGCCTTGTGGGCCTACTGCACGACATTTAAGACACCTCTCAGTATATCGCCTTATCGGATTGTGTATGGTAAGGGGTGTCACTTGCCGGTTGAATTAGAACACAAGGCTTATTGGGCGATTAAAAAGTTGATTTATGACTTCAAGGCGGCGGGTGAGAAGCGTTTGTTGCAACTCAATGAGTTGGATGAATTTTGGTTTGATGCTTATGAGAATGCCAAGCTTTATAAAGAGAGAACAAATAAATGGCATGACGCTCACATCTCACCGAAGTCTTTTGAGGTTGGAGCCTTTGTGCTGTTGTACAATTCGACGTTGCGGTTGTTTCCGGGAAAATTGAAATCTCGGTGGAGTGGACCTTTCAAGATTCGGAACGTGGCGAATCATGGTGCTTTGGAACTTGAAAATCAAAAGGGTGAAACGTTTAAGGCCAACGGACACCGTTGGCAGCCCTATCTAGGACATTTGACGGATCAAATTGGCGAAAAAGTTTATCTCGCCCCCCTTTCGTGAGCCTCATTGGAATGACGGTCGAGCTTTCGACCTTAAACAAGCGCACTCGGGAGGCAATCCCGAGAGGTTCGGCATTTTTATCTTGTTTTTATGATTTTTCATGTGTTTTTATTTTGTGTTATTTCGTTGTTGTGTGATTGTTTTTGTGTTGTTTTATTTTCATTAGTCTTTTGTTAGTTAAATTTATATTTTTGTTACTTCCGTATGATGCCGGGGTGTTCTTTTTGCGTGATGTGCAGGAATTAGGAGAAATGAGCAGTGCACATTCGAGGTATACATGTTTCTTTCGAAACAGATTATTCTCGTTCGAAACTACCTGTTTCGATCGAGAAAATAATGTTTCGAAAGAAACAGTTATTCTTCCAAAGTGCACTGGACTTCATGAGACAACGCAGCAGTGTCCTTCGCAATTAGGCTTGTTTCGATCGAAATTGCTATTTTCTCGATCGAAACGCAACTATTTCGAACGAGACTCAGTTGGTTTCGAAAGAAACAGATATCTTCCAAATGTGCACTGGATCATCACCAAAAGTCACTCAGTGGTCTTCAACAAAGACCTTGTTTCGATTGAAATAGTGTCATTCTCGTTCGAAACACTTACATTTCGAACGAGAATCACAGGTTTCGACCGAAACAAGAATTTTAAAACACAAACTGCTGCCAACGTGGATCAATCTCTGCCGCCCATCTCCAATTTTAACCTTCTCCGTCAACTTTCCTATACGCAGCAAGCGAAACAACAAACAGCCCCCATTGTTTTTCTCTTAAAATTTCCGCACAACACCACCATTCAACCTCAATTCTACCCTACCAAATCTTCTCTAAACTTTATAAAAAATCAAAACCCACCTCCAAAATCACAAACTCTACAAAACCAGTGATCAAAAATCAAAAACCCGAAAATAAAATCCAAATCCGAAAATTACAAGATGGTGAGAAGCAAAAACGCCGCTAACCGCATTATCCGCACCACCAATGACGCAAGGAATGCTCCGGAACCTGACTTGCCTCCACTTCCGACCGTTGGACAACCACGCCAAGCACGTGTTCCGAGGGCAGCCGCTGCCACCTCTTCTAGAGCGGGAAATTCAACTACGGCGAGCCTCACTCGTCGATACAAAGCTCCTTTCGAAATACGAAGCGAAGAGGAGGGTGAAAGATATGAAAAAATCAAGGTGCGTGGCATTGCTCAACCATGGAAAATCGATTGGGAATCGCTTAAAAATTTGGGTATCAAAAAGGATGTGAAGCGACAATTGCGAGTTTGGGGCTTAATGCACTTAGCCAATGCTGACCACAAAACATACACGGAAATGGTACATGAATTCTTCACGACATTGCAATCTCCGGAGGAGTCAATTACCGACATAATCTATCGGATGAAGAATGTGGAACATCGGCTTAGTGTTGCCCAATTTGCAGCAAGAACGGGAATGCGAGATGAGGGCTTGAAATGCACTCCGAATAACTTGGATGAATTGGCAATTTGGAAAGCTTTGTCCGACGAGGATAATTATGACGCCCGAATATCCAAGGTAAATGCAATTAAAGATATCTCTATTTGTGTTGCATTAAAATGGTATGGCATACTTTCTGTGGTAGGCACGAGTATATCAAGGTTGCCAATGAGGATATGTTAGGTTTGAATTCGTTGTTGCATCCGGATGTTAGTGCATATAGGGTGAACATGCCGTATCGGTTGTTTCAGTTATTGCGAGATGTGCCGCGACACAGTTATCAGATTGGTTTAGGGTGGATGGCTACATTTCTGTCAACTACATATGGGGGCTATTATTTGCATGAACAGGAATCTATGGAGTACTTGCCTCCTAAATCGATCAATTATGATCACTTGGCTTTGGGTTTACTAGTGAGAGATGGCGAGGTGATACCGTACTATCAGAGGACGAGTTGGATTAACCGCTATGGAGCGGAAGCAGCAATGTTAGCCGCACTAGCTGAGGAAGGAGAGCCTGCAGAGATATCAGAGGAGGGTTTGAGACCAAGCAAGCTGCCGGTGCGCAGAAAGGGGAAGGAACCAGTTGGTTCATCAGCACAGGCCGAGCCTAATTTTGGAGAGCAGAGAGGCACTCAGTGGACCGGGTATGATCACCGTTTTGACGAGATAGAGAGGCAGAACCGGGAGAATTGGGCTTTGCAGAACCAGTTGTTGACTGAGATTCGAGATGATCAGAGGCAAGGGTTGGCAAGAATCAGATATGAGCAGGGTCGGCTAAAGGAAAAATTTGATCGCCAGGATGCATACTTGAGGCGTTACTTCAATGCTTTTGGAGGGGAGCGATACCCATCACCCGAGCCGTCGCCGGATCCCCCGGTTTTCGACTAGCGAGATTTGTTTTCTAATCCCTAACTTATGCAATTTTCCTTTTATTTATTTCATTGCAATGTGGACATAGCATGAAATAGTGTGAGGAGGGGGTTAGTAAAATTGTTTCGTTAGTGATTAGCTTTTGTTAGGATGAGTGTCTAGGATGTTTGTTATCTTTTATGTTTTTGGTGTGTTTGATTAGTTAGGCTTTATGTTTTTATTTTTAGTGCTATTTTGGTGTGGGGATGCCTTGTATCACTTAGCCTTGAGCTTGATATTGTTAAAAATTTGCTAGTGATATTTTGTTGCTTGAAACACTTTTCATGTTTGATATTCCGACTCATAAATGGATTGAAATGCAACTTCTTTAAAATAGCAATAGTTGATGATGCTCACATAGTGAAATGCTAATTGCATGATTATAATTCAATTGAGTTTGAGATTGTGGTTGCATAGTAGTTACTTTGATGCGGATTCATGAGATGTTGTTTTAAATTTTTAAAGGTTGAGTTGATTTTAGGCATGATTGGTTTGCTTGTGTGGAAATTAAACTTTTGGCATTACACAACTTTTTGATGAAAATTTGAGCCTAATGTTTTTGTTGTGAAAATCTTGTGTGCATTTAATTCCTAGAACTTGACTTGTATCCGTTCAAAATCACATTGTTGAGTTTTTGGCACAAAAACGAGAATGGCATTAGGACTACACATTTTTTCTTAAAACCACTTAAAAAACTACCCCATTTTCCATTAGTTGCACAAATTTGAGCCTAAAACCTTTCCTTGATTTTAACCCCAAAATTCACACATTTAAACCTTTCAACATTTACCTCTTTAAAACACCTCATTTAACTTGATTGGCTTAATTTTTAGAAACAATTGATCACAACTTGATGAAAAAGAAAAAAGAAAATGCCTTATAGAAAAAGAAAGAAAATCAAACAAAGAAAGAATAAAATTGGTTGAGAAAAAGAAAAGAAAATGCATAAAAAAAGAGAGAAAAAGAAGAAAAATGAATGCAAAAGAATAAAAAGAGGCAAGAAATGAAGAAATTGTTCGTTTTGTGTTTGTAATTTCCAAGTTGGATCTTTGAGTTGTGTTTTGTTTTTAGCCATCAAGTTATTTGTTTAGCCAAATTTTACCCTTTTAAACCTACCCTACACCTTAGCCCCATTACAACCCATTTTAAGTCCATATGATTTGTGTTGATTACCGAACTAAGTGGTGGAGTCCAGGATTATAGTCAAGCCTATGGTGAATTTATGCGTGCTTTGTGAGCTTTAAATTTGTTTTGCACAACCCTAAACACGTTGAGCGTCGGAGTGTAAACTTGTGAGGATTCATGTCTTTTGGTTAATTTTCGCACAAATTTACTTTGAATTGCCTTTGTGAAAACTCATACTTATTTGACATGTCCCGCAAGTGATAATGTGACTCTATGTGATTATGTTATTGAGTGCTCTAAATTATGATGGTGCGATTGAGTTTTCACTAGTGTGCATCTTTAGCGGTTGCTATACTTGGAAGGAGGCATTCATCCCTTTATGACTTGTGAAATTAAATGTGGTTTTTGTTTCAGCGATTTCAAGTTTGCTAGCATGTTTACCTAAGCAGGATTCAATTCTTGCTCGGGACGAGCAAAGGGTAAGTGTGAGGAGGTTTGATAGGTGTAGAATTACACCTATTATGTGGGTCTATTTTGATGTAATTATGCCATGATTAGTGTCCATTTAAGTGGTTTTATTGCTCATTTTCATGTCGAAGTGTTTCAGGTACATATTGGCGAGAATCAGGCAATTTGGAGCGTAATTGGAGCAATCAAGACTAGAGGAAGCAGAAGTGATCAAGTCAGAGCTTGTTTCTATCGAAACTTCCTCAGAAACCTCCTCAGAAACGTCTGTCTCGATCGAGACAGATTGGTTTCTATCGAGATCTCCTCAGAAACCATGTCAGAAATGCATCAAGTGAGCTTTTCACCTAAGCCTGTTTCTATAGAAACCATTTCATTTCGATAGAAACAGCTCATTAATGAAGATACGTGATTTGGAGCTAAAAAGGCACATGTGGACAATTTTGTGATCTATTTTGATTGGCTACCTCATTTAGACTTGTCATATAGTGTATTTTTATTCTCTTTTTGTCCTTGAACTATAAAAGGATCCCTTCTTTTCTATTTTTAGGGTTATGCACTATTATTAGAATTTTGTAGCCCCCATCTTAGATTACTATTCTTACCTTTTCAAATTACACTTGTTCTTAGAATACTTTTAAAGCTTTATTGTGGATTGAAGTTATTAATTAATAGAAGATTATTGTTCCTTTCATCTTGATTATTCTTCATTATCTATTTTATGTTTTGGGTCTTCAATTATTACAAGGTAATTAATCTCTACACCATGTTTATTCCTATTTCTTGCTTATTAGTTATTGTTACCATGTTTGTGATTAGTAGCTAAACCCCCTTATTTAGCGGTTGTTAATGAAGTTTGATTGTGATTAGTTGACTAGGGTTTGAGTTGGGTTCAAGGTTTATAGTGATTTGTATGCATAATGCTTAGGATAGATTGATCTCCTAATCCTAGGTTAAAGGTTAATTAATTAGGCTAGAGTCACTTAATTACCCGGAATTAGCAAATCACTTAATTAGGGCATAATCACGCGAGAGCGGTTTAGGACTTAATCGGTTATAGGTTAGCTTCGTGATTGGATTCAATTAGTATAATCGAAATCTAATTACGCGAGAGCGATTTAGATTTCGGTGTATTAATTTAATTACAATTAGTTCTAATTGCGGACTCGAGAGAGTGGATTAGGCATTTTAGAAAGACTTGACCCGAACCATTTACCAAATCAATCCCGGTTACCTAGGAACGTTTTCAAACCTAATTAGCAACCTCTAAACGCCTTTTACTCATTTTTTATACCCGTTAATATTTGATCGTTTAGTTTTTCAATCGCTTGCTTAGTTTATTAATTGTTTATTTAGTGATTTAATTGTTCGTTTTTTAGAATTTAAAGTTCCGTAGTTATTACTTCAAATCAATTTACTTGTTGCTTTCCGAATTGAATTTTAAAATCCGTGTTCGTTCACTTTAAACCTCTTGTTCTTGTGGGTTCGACATCCGACTTCCGGATTACTACTAGTTAGTGAGTGAAAATTCTCTAACAGAAGGCTTGAAGGAGACCAAGCTCCAAACATGTTTGGTTGTGGCTGCTACATTCCAATGAAAGATAGCTTTAATCCCCCAAACCCCCATTAGACTTTCTAGAGCACACATCCTTCCAACTGATTAAACTCCCCTTTTTATCAGAATCTGCTCCATGCCATAAGAAGTTTCTACAGCAATTATCTACCCCATTTATAACAGATTTAGGTAACATGAAAGTAGTACACCAGAATATGTGCATACTAAGCAAGACAGAATTAATGAGCTGTAATCTTCCAGCATAAGAAAGACACTTAGCAGACCAGGAAGAAATTCTGCTAGTTATTTTTTTGATAAGGGAATTACAGTGATCTTTAGAGAGTTTAGTAGATACTAAAGGCAGCCCTAGATACTTGACAGGTAAAGCCCCTTCCTGAATCCCTAGAAAGTCAGAGATCTCCTTCTTATTCTCCACAGACACACCATCAAAGTAAATGCAGCTTTTACGAGTGTTAGGGTTCAAACCAGATATACTAGAAAAATCTAAGGGTATCTTTTAAGATCTTTATAGACTCCATATCACCATTGCAGAATAGGAATAAGTCATCAGCAAAAGCTAAATGATAGAGCTTAATTTTCCTACAGCTTTTATGAAATTTGAAACCAAATCCCTCTCTAGTCCTAATTGTCAAGGATCTAGACAAGTACTCCATACATAACACAAACATTAAAGGGGAAATGGGGTCCGCTTGCCTTAGACCTCTACCCCCAGCAAAGTAACCTGTAATCTCACCATTAATCTGAATAAAAAACATTGCATATTTGGTACAAGACATGACAAGGCTAATAAAGTTTCTAGAGAATCTAAGCCAGATCAAGATTTCTTCTATATAGTCTCAGACAACAGTATCAAAGGTTTTTTATTTCAAAGTATAATAAGAAGTTAAATTGAAGGATTGTTGACAACTCTTTGACTGAAGTTTTGAGTGGTGCTTTACTGTCTAATTTGTAATCGTCTATTTGCCACTCTATTAGTCCCTAATGTTGAGAAAATTATTAACTTATTAATGAATGTTGTAATTTCTTATTGGAACACTAGTATTAATTTTGTAATTTCTTTTTTGGTCCAAATTTGAGGGTCGTAGTTGCTGTTTGTGGAACAAAACTCTTATTTTAGGGCTTCTCTCAGTACCAAGACATCAAAAGAGAGTTAAAACTGAAGCTTTATCTTTTGTTAAAGTTAAAACTAGTAGTGCTTTTTCTTGATTTATGTATACGAATTTGCATGACGAACATAACTCAGTTATTTAGTTTATTGTTCAGGCAAACTATCACAAACATGCATGTGTGAACATAAACATAACAAAAAAATTGAGATATTTTTAAATTTGTTCTTGTCAAGTAGTTTTCTATTTATATTTATATTTTGTTGTTATTACAACATTATGCTCTTAATCATACTCTCTTACTGGTGGTTGTTTTAGTGCTTGTCAATTGGGCATTAATTTCAATTATTTTACATCTATTTTTGTTATAAATTTTGTCACTAAAGTGAAGAGTGTTTCTTAATTTTAGAACAAAAGCAAAAAGATTGATCCTCATAAACTAATGCACCAATCCCAGCACTACCAGATCTCGATATTTAAAAACCAAAACGAGAGTCAACACTATGTTTCGACGCAACAATCAAGATTATGCCAAAACAAAACATGTTAAACGACCCAGCGTGCTACCCACACGACACAACAACATAGATCGAACAACAACATGGCGTTTCTCATCCAAACATGCGTTGCATACCAAACAACACAAATAAAAATAGGTTATGACTCTCACATAACCCCGAACCACATAAGCATGTCTTACCCCGCATATCAACCAACATATAACAATTAATAACATGTGATTATATAACATGTTAACATCGAAAACAAATATGCAACATCCTATTAAAATATCATGTTACTACTAATATGGCAAACAATTAAAATAACTTGTCAATATACTAAACATAAAAAACATACATGTAATTACATTCTTGAGAACACATGACAAAGATTAGTACGTAGCATGGCATCATTCAACAAATATGCAGCAATGCAATTTCATAACCTACGCTCTAATGGCGCATCTAGCATACATAGGTATCATGCCAATCTATCATGTATCAAACAATCGTATCACAATTCAAAACATGCCTCTAGCAATCATCCAAACATTTAACATACGAGAGAACATGTATCAATTAATACATTATAAAACATGTTTAACACTATACATGAGAACCGCTCCAACAAGCACAACATACCGATCATATGACCAAATTGATAGCTCACGCATCGACAAAATGACAACATCACATGATCAAAACAACATACTTCAACATGTAAACCACTATACATATGGCTACACATATCTAACAATATACCATAAAGCATATAATCAACATTTTCCAAACATTTTAAACAAATCATGATGTACACAACATATGACAAACGATATTCAATGTCGAGGCACCAAAGCATGGTCAAACCGCAAAGGTATCAAAACATTTAAACATATTTCGTAATATAGCATTAATTACCCAAATGTTTTCCATAAAACAATATCAAAACATTTTAGCCAAACGCGCAACTTAAAAATGGAAAAACTCTCTATTTTACTCGCAAATCAATGAAACCACAACCTCAGGTAACGTGCCAAAATAAACTATTGGGCCACCATGTCAACTCTCATGCCAACAAAAAACCATTTTTCCATATTTATGTAACATCGTAAAACAAAACATGTAATCAAACCATCTACCATAAAGCATGTAAATATAAAGCATCACTTGAACATGCCCAAACCAAAGAACAATCATATCATCAAATGACAGACGACTCACATCCTATCGGATATGGAAAAGTTTGAGAGAAAAACAATTACGTGAAAAGAAAATATTTTGACTCCTAATTCCGCAATAGTCCATAAGACACAACGATTGGAAACTCAAATAAACACAACCCTATGCCAAGACACTACAGCAAATCAGCTCGCAATGATTGGGCCAACTCGACTATTGCTCTGATACCAATTTTGTCACGAACCGATTTCATGACATCACGAACGGTGCTAGGGAACGGGAGTGGTTGCTCCGGAACCCGTAGCCAGCCTAGAAAACAACTAAACAAACACGAGGAAATCAAAACGCAATGCTCGAGGGAAAACCAAAACTCCAACTCTCATCTCACAGCATGCATAAACGCTCGAGACAAAAAAAACGTTACAAAAAAACAAATAAAGACGTGACAACCGCCTCACATCAAACCATCCAAGTCAGATAAATAAATTAAAGATACAACATACGTCGGCCAACTAAGAAAGCTACCAACTGTTAAGATATATATATATATTATGCTTATATAAGGGTAGTATAGTCCTTTGTAGAAGACTTGGAGTAGTGGCCAAGTATAAGACTTGGAGTAGTGGCCAAGTATAAGACTTGGAGTAGTGGCCAAGTATAAGACTTGGAGTAGTGGCCAAGTATACTTACTCATTAAGTTAGTTTGCCTACATATATAGATGTATATATCCTTGTTTTAGGGATTAAGGATTTCCCTTCTAATGTTAGCCTCCATCTTCCGTTTTCTCTTATCAATGGTATTTGTTATTTCTCTCATTATTATTATCATGGTATCAAAGCAAATTTCTAAATTTTGCCATTGATTTATCTCTCTGGTTGGCGATTTCTCTACTCGTCTTTTGGGTTTGTTCTCTCTAATTAGTTGATTTAGTTTGTTGTTGATTTTATTGATATGGCTGAAATTAGAGATGATTCGCTTCAAGCGGTTAGTGTTCAGTTAGATGATAAAAAATATGCATATTGGAGTTATGTGATGAAAAATTTTCTAAAGGGTAAACAAAAATGGGATTATGTTTCGGGTGCCTTTGTTAAGCTTGAGGGTAGTGCAGCTGCCGATTATGTAACTTTATTAGATAAATGGGACGTGAATAATTCCAAGTTCAATACTTGGATTAATAATTCTGTTAAGCACTCGATTGGTACCCAGTTAGCAAAATATGATATTGCTAAGGAGGTTTGGGATCATTTAGCTAGACTATACACACAATCTAATTTTGCAAAATAATATCATTTAGAATCTGATATTTGTGTTCTACAGTAGAAAAGCATGAGTATTCAGGAATTTTATGATGTTATGACATATTTGTGGGATCAACTGGCTCTCACAGAATCTGCTAAATTACGCGCCTTTGGGGCTTATATTGCACGAAGAGAGGAGAAGAGATTAGTACAATTTTTGAAGGACTTCGAGGGTCCATTTTGCATCGTCATCCGCTACCTTTTGTTTATTCTGTTGTTAGTGAACTTTTGGCTGAAGAAATTTGTCTTAAGCCTTCTATTGTTAAGGAAGTTTCTAAAGCCTCTAATTCATCAGTCTTTGCCATGCGTTTGCGACCAAATGTTAATTCTCAATTCAGGCCTTATGCAACTGTTGCTCGGGATGAATGTGGTTTTTGTAAGCAGAAAGGTCATTGGAAATCACAATGTCCAAAGTTGGGGGAAAGAAAAGCAGTAGTATGCTCAGCAACATACCCATCAGCAGTCTCATCAGTGGAGTTACCGACCACCGACTCCTCATAATGGACCTCCTATTCTTCCTCTGTCACGACCCAATTTCATGGATCGCGACCGGCGCTAGGGTATGGGTATGGTCGTACCAAAACCCGTAGCAAGCCTCGCGGATAACCTTAAATACAATTAAACCTGCAAGAAAACCACTGCTTGGGGGCAACCGAGACTCCAACCTAAGTCTAGCAGTTTATATAATACTTAAATAATAACTTAAATATCTGAAATGCTCGGCTAGAATCCGAGACTCAAAGCATGCCTTATATAAATCAAATCCAATGTATAACATGCCAACAATGATAATAAATAGTCGAATCATTCCGACAAACCAAAGTATAAGATAATCATAAATGACTCACTAGTTCTACTGCGGTCTAAGAGTATAAAACAGTTGACTAGCTTATTAAAAAAAAGAACCTCCGAAGGAATCAAGAAAATCGGAGACCGACAACTCTCTCAAATCATTAGCCTGGAAAAATTGGGAAAACAACGGGGTCAGATATACTGAGATGAGTTCATAATGCTATTTACATTTATTAAGTTTAAAACCCTTAAAACCAAATCCTTTTATACTAATTTATATACTTGATTATGGAATACAATATTGAAATGAAATCCCAAAGTATATATATATATCCCAAAGTATAATCCAAAGTAGATGGGAATAATCCTCATCGAATCCCAAAGTAGGCCAGACATTGGTCAGCCAATCCCAAAGTACTTACTGGTGCACGCAGTCTCGATACAAGCCTATCGAGTAGCTCGTTTCAATCCAGATCCATAATCCTTAAAACAGTTCGCAAAACATTTGTAATATCAAAATAATTTGCGGTACTTAATAAAGCGGTAAATAACACTACAAACTCACTGCTTGCTTATCCACGTGAAAATCTTGGCAAACAGCTAAACCTGTGTAGACTCCGAAGCACGAGCAGTCGACGGGTCTAAAACAAGGTATAAGTTAAAATCACATCAACCCCTAACTCTAAGAATACTAGACACCACATAGGACTAGTATCTCAAACAACAACCAAGGTACAAGCCAAAGAAAATGCCACAGCATAACATTCATACATATAGAATTCCATTTCCAAAGTAATTTCAAAGTATAACAACAAGTTAAGCATAATTGAGTTCCCCTTTGAAAACATAATCCAGAATCTTAAATAACTTAAAAACCTTAAAATCAAGTGAAATCCCAAAGTAGTGAATTAGCCTTCAAGCTTAATCTCACATGTCGGATGACCCAAGTCTATCCCGACCCAAAGATACCAAAGTAAACCAAAGTATAAATCCGGAACCTTTAAATCAAAACATTGCTCATTTGAAAATACGGAACTCAACCTAGCTTAACAACAAAGATGCACATTTACAACAAAACCAAAGGTAGCCACACTTGGCCAAAACATCCAAAGTAGACACACGCGTGTCATAACACTTAAATATGTTCTAATTATGCATATGAGTTCATCAACTCAGATATGAAATAGAGAAGCCAAATCAACCATTTATGGCATAACAATTCCACCTTATATATTAACAACATGAAATCAAGCCAATGATCTATAAACAATGCCAATATGTTACAAACATCTAAAACATCCTTAGAATCCAGCCACTTATGTCTTGATCAACGATCAAGTCAAAACAAGTTGAATACATGCATTACGAATCCAAAAACCAACCTTAAATCTATCAAACAAGCCAAACAACATCAAGTTGAATTAATTGACCTACAATAACCCTAAGTATGGATTTCCAGCAATATAACATCACTCGAAACTAGTAATTAATCATGACAATATCAAACCAAAGTCCTAGCATTCAATTCCATCGTTTTACATTGTAACTCTAGAGTGTAATTCAACCACAACACATACTAAAATCATCCTAACATACAATTCAGATTTGACATGATGAAAACAGTAGGTAAAATCATAATAGCAACGCAACAACGAATCTATAGAGCAATAACACGTTTAAACAAGAGAAACGGCACATACCGCGACAAGAATTACAAAACGAATCGAGGAACAAAGGAATTAGATTAGATCAGCCCCTTCAACACCCAAAGTTGCTGGAAAACAAAGATTGAACTATTACAAATCGAACCAAACGAAGGAGTAATGATAAACACGAGAAAAGATGAACGAAATACTTACCAAAGTCCGAATTTGAGAGGGGAGGGTGGGATCAATCTCAGAGAGTGAAAGTGTTTTAGGTCGGCTAGGGTTACTAGGAATGAAATAGAAGTGTTTAAAATCAGATAAGAGTCTATTTATATGCCAAAGAAATCAAATTTACACGACAGGCGCGATGGCCCATCGCGCCCGCCGCCGCGCCTTCACAAAAGGCTCAACAAGCCTGGGGCGCGTTGCGAGGCGCGATGGCCCATTGCGCCCTCCAACGCGCCTTAAAAACAGATCCAACGGTTAACTTTCTTTCGGGCACAGCATATCCGAAAATGAGCTCGATCCAACGGTTAAATTGGGACATATAGATGTTTTATCAAAACATGCCAGATTCAGAAGGCACACGAACACGTCATCGATTATAATCCGGATACAAATCAAATTGGTATCGAAAACCAACACGAAACATGTGACACATACAAGATACAAATCAAACCCCAAAGTAAATGTCACACTTGCTAATTCCATCATAAACAATATGGAACCAAGTCGGAAACACGACGAAATCATGACGGAAAAACACGGGATATTACAATCTCCCCAACTTATATAAAATTCGTCCTCGAATTTAAAACAACGAAACTAAGCATAACTACATATAAACGCACCAAAGTAAATCACATAACATATACCCAATGTACTAACATAGCATCGAATATACGAAGCAATGCTAAACCCAATGTAACTAAGAATGAAAGATAACGATTCCACATAACGGACTTCGTCCCCTAGGTGTACTCCCCAATTATAACCAAAATTAATAATTGAAACCATGGGAATACCTCCACTAATCTCTATACGCACTTGCGTAACCAGAACTCGACAAGTTGTAACTCGAATGATAACTCAAATCACCCCTTACATAAAACAACAACTCAAATATTCACACCACGCAGACGCAAAATTAAAACTTGACAGTTCAGTGCTCCAAACTATTACTTGATTAAACAATATATAAACTTCTAAGATTATTCAACTATAAATATTCAACATCTCACAAGGGAGGTTACCAAAAAGTCGCTCGAGTTGCAACAACTATTATAACAACCTTAACAAGGTGCAAGGACAAGCCCGAAACTCAAATCGTAATTCTTATAATACAAAAATCTAACTCTTCAAATGGAAACCTTGAATCCACATTAATAACATCATGCAACCCTCACCACCTACTTAACATCTCTACACTTATCATCTCATATCGAAGCATATACATAACTCGTTACAGCAAACGAATGATCTAGTCCATAAACAACTAGATAAAGTTCTTGCCAAATTATATATTAGCAAACTTAAACATCAAGAGAATCGAGCTGTACACCCGAAAAGGACTAAGCTCGACAAGACCATCAACCTTAACGAATCCATAAACACGTATGCACATACTGACATTCCAAAGGATATATCACTTTAACTAATGATAACAAATTCTCCAAGATACATACAAATCGACTCATTTGAAAAGATTCTTCCACTCATATCATAAGAAAGTATACAGCCCGAAGTTACCCAAGGTAATTAACCACCCACTTACATCCTAACTATATTTCATAGACTCAAATTTATTTCTACACACAAAAGGTTTAATATCTGAATAAAGAGATATCCAAACTTTCAACAACAACAATCCACAATTAACAGTATCGACCAACCAACCTTTATTGTCAAAACCAACTCATCACGATCCTCGAATCTGCTAACTCATAAATCTGGAGCAAACTCAAAATTTTTTAAAAAAAATCATTTCACCCAAAGTATCTGTAATCTTGCTATCAAGAGATCACCTAGATCAAATTCACCAACAATCAGGTGATTGGTTATGCTCAAGGTCACATTT
Source organism: Mercurialis annua (assembly GCF_937616625.2). NCBI lineage: Eukaryota > Viridiplantae > Streptophyta > Magnoliopsida > Malpighiales > Euphorbiaceae > Mercurialis > Mercurialis annua. The sequence continues at coordinate 13,340,298 of NC_065577.1, read as the reverse complement.
ATAAGAAAATAAAATTTCCAAAACACAAAACATTATATATTAATATAATCCACCTCTTGATAAAAGACATTAACCTCTTAAATTTCATTTCGTTTCCAAACCGAAAATAAATAACCTGTTGGGAAAAACCTCCAGTTTCATAATGCATCAAAATACTAAAATACTTTCTTTTTGAATTCGTACTTTTACCTTACCTTTTTAAATAAATTTACAATTTTATGAAATCGTTTAGCTGACAATTTTTTTATTATTCTCTTTAAAATTAACCTTGATAAATCTCCTCACTTTCTCAAAAAGAAAAATTTTGCAAATAAGAATCCCTTCGTTTACAAAAAATAATTATATCGATATAACAAAACTTTTTGGACATAATTCAAATCTGTAAAAGACAATATTTCTTTTAAAATTTTAAGTGTAAGCACACATGTGGAGCATAACCAAATTCCTTAATCTGAAAACCCTTAACTCAATATCGGAAATTATCACGAAAACTTTCAAATCTGAATTCAACCATATATTATACTTAGTACAACTATATCTCGAGCGCAACCTCATATTAATTCTTACATCCTATAAGCATAAGGTTTCGATAATACAAACTGAACTCTTACAAAGTAATCATCCTTGATTTACCACAATCATCACAGAGTATCTGTTTAGCTACCTTTCGGTAAAAATTTCAAAACCATTTGAAATCCATCAAAGGTGACTAGCGAGTTCGTTTCAAAACATTTTTCTCAAAAACACTTTATTGCCAAAATCCACTTTACGTAATTGTGCGCCAGGGTGATGACACCTCTCATCCCCAAAGAGTTGCATCCAACTCTAATCATTTCTATGCTCGTGATGCATGTACTATTATGCATGTATCAGTTTTTAGTTTCTCTTTTATTTAGTGAACATACTCATTGCTCAATGCAATTTCCTATTCGTGACATTTAAAATACATGTTTATGATATGTCTGGGCACAATTACGTGATAAAAAAATATTTCAAACACTTTAACTAATCAACATTTGAAATCAATTTCTCGATAAAACATTTACTAGACATTATACTCTGTGAGACGTGCACTCGATAACCTCAAAATATTCCTCTAACTCCATATTTACAATCTACCAAGTCATACGATACCACAATGAAAATCAAAACGATAACTCCACTAAAACTCATAAGTATAAAATAATATTCGATAACACTCCAAACAGACCGAAACTTAACTCAAGGAAAACAATACATCACATACGTTTCTACAACACTTACCACCCGTTCCCGCATCACATTGATCAACCTTGATGAAAAACATTAGTGTATTAATACACTGATATACATCCTCGAGTTAGAATTTCCAATATCCTTATCTAGGATAAACATAAAGCACCAACCCTTCCAAAGAAACAATTCCATCAATTTCCTCGATATCGAAATTCAAAGATCTTGATCCACAAAATAAAACACCAAATCTATCGTCACCCAAACTGAAACTAAAGCAAAACAGGGTCTAAACCAAGGTTCGACTCACTATCAAAGCAAACATCAAGATAAGCCAAAAAGAATCGCGTAAAATAATTTATCTCACGAGCTTTTCCGCACGAAGAGACAAAACAAAAACAATCAGCATAGTCCAACCAAACTTGCGAGGTATACAACGCAAATTAAAATCAAAAGATTATGATTTCTACAAATCATAAACCACCCAAGCATGCCATTAACCACAATTAACCCAACGTACGTAAAAGGCAAAACCAAGACATGCTACAACCATCTTTGAATCTTCGTAATAAAATCAACCTGTAATATCTCATCTTTTAAGAGTAAGCTTCAAAATTCATTTTGAAATTTAAAGTCAACCACAAAACTTCTAAATTTATAATTGATCCCCACAGTTAAAACAATCTCGATTATCCGGAAAAATCTCTTCTTATAATTCAATTGCTTTAAAAAAAATAAAAAAAATTCAAAGTATCTCAATCACAAAACAATCGAGTTAGCCGAGTCATTACAACTACCAAGCTCAACTCCCAAATTTGGGTGACCCAAGTCAAAACCCAAAACCACCATTTATAAAACGTATTCAAAACATTGTAAATCCGGAAATGCCTTTAAATAAAATCTCAATCTTTTCTTAAAAATAGGAGTTCAACGTAATCCAAGCGTCAAACAGCAATTCAAAAATTCAAGTGAGAAAACCTTTTATCACAAACAACCATTGCGAGAAACGCATACTCTCGCCAGACATAATATACCAAAGCATATAACCAAAGTCACCTCCGATGTCCGAAACCAAAATATGGTAAGATCATAAAAGCCATAATAAATTATCAACGCCATATTCCATCATTTAAATAATATTATTTTTAAAATAATCGTTGGTCAATACCAAGTCAAACATCAGATTCTGAAATACGTGAAATTCATTTTACTTGCAAAGTAACCAAAAATCACATTTTTTTTAAAGTATTAAAACCAAATTTCTCTTCTGATTCTCGTCTCAAAACACAATCAAATCAGAATAATTTTCCCAGTAAAACCAACGTGTGACCAAACAACGTGTAGCCACAAAACATGCTTAAAGATTTAACACCAAAAATCCTTTAAAAGCAAAACAGGGACAATACCTAACAATTTATCATTAAAACCCTCAATGATTAAGGTCAAAGCCAAAATTACTTACCTAAAAGGTAAGAACAATCCAATATGATTATAATCATCCAATCATGAAAACCAACAAGTAATCACCCAAGGTAAATATCGTATAAAGCACAATAGCCAACAAAACACCACTCGAAGTAAATATCATATAAGGCACAACAGCCAACAAAACACCACCCGAAGTAATATCATACAAGGCACCACAATTAACAAAATATCGCCTGAAGTAAACACCATATGAGGCATAATAGCCCACAAAACATCACCCAAAGTATATCTCATATATGGCACAACAACCAACAAATCACGCAATATATAAGCAATACATATTGCAAAGTAAAGCATCAGTAACACATAAGACCGACACTCAACATTCCTATAGATGAAGGTAGAAAGTTTTGAAAACAAAAGATGACGTTTCAAAAGACAAGACTTGAATCCTAATTCCGCAGTAGATCCTAAGACACAACAACAACTTAACATGCCTTAAAGCAATAAACACATAACATGCGAAAAAATGGCCTTCGTTTGCAACCAAAGCTCTAATACATACTTTGTCACGACCCAATTTCATGGATCGCGACCGGCGCTAGGGTATGGGTATGGTCGTACCAAAACCCGTAGCAAGCCTCGCGGATAAATTTAAATACAATTAAACCTGCAAGAAAACCACTGCTCGGGGGCAACCGAGACTCCAACCTAAGTCTAGCAGTTTATATAATACTTAAATAATAACTTAAATATCTGAAATGCTCGGCTAGAATCCGAGACTCAAAGCATGCCTTATATAAATCAAATCCAATGTATAACATGCCAACAACGATAATAAATAGTCGAATCATTCTGACAAAGCAAAGTATAAGATAATCATAAATGACTAACTAGTTCTACTGCGGTCTAAGAGTATAAAACAGTTGACTAGCTTATTAAACAAAAGAACCTCCGAAGGAATCAAGAAAATCGGAGACCGACCAACTCTCTCAAATCATTAGCCTGGAAAAATAGGGAAAACAACGGGATCAGATATACTGAGATGAGTTCATAATGCTATTTACATTTATTAAGTTTAAAACCCTTAAAACCAAATCCTTTTATACTAATTTATATACTTGATTATGGAATACAGTATTGAAATGACATCCCAAAGTATATATATATCCCAAAGTATAATCCAAAGTAGATGGGAATAATCCTCATCGAATCCCAAAGTAGGCCAAACATTGGTCAGCCAATCCCAAAGTACGTACCGATGCACGCAGTCTTGATACAAGCCTATCGAGTAGCTCTTTTCAATCCAGATCCATAATCCTTAAAACAGTTTGCAAAACATTTGTAATATCAAAATAAGTTGCAGTACTTAATAAAGCGGTAAATAACACTACAAACTCACTGCTTGCTTATCCACATGAAAATCTTGGCAAACAGCTAAACCTGCGTAGACTCCGAAGCACGAGCAGTCGACGGGTCTAAAACAAGGTATAAGTTAAAATCACATCAACCCCTAACTCTAAGAATACTAGACACCACATAGGACTAGTATCTCAAACAACAACCAAGGTGCAAGCCAAAGTAAATGCCACAGCATAACATTCATACATATACAATCCCATTTCCAAAGTAATTTCAAAGTGTAACAACAAGTTAAGCATAATTGAGTTCCCCTTTGAAAACATAATCCGGAATCTTAAATAACTTGAAAACCTTAAAATCAAGTGAAATCTCAAAGTAGTGAATTAGCCTTCAAGCTTAATCTCACATGTCGGATGACCCAAGTCTATCCCGACCCAAAGATACCAAAGTAAACCAAAGTATAAATCTGGAACCTTTAAATCAAAACATTGCTCATTTGAAAATACGGAACTCAACCTAGCTTAACAACAAAGATGCACATTTACAACAAAACCAAAGGTAGCCACACTTGGCCAAAACATCCAAAGTAGACACACGCGTGTCACAACACATAAATAGGTTCTAATTATGCATATGAGTTCATCAACTCAGATATGAAATAGAGAAGCCAAATCAACCATTTATGGCATAACAATTCCACCTTGTATATTAACAACATGAAATCAAGCCAATAATCTTTAAACAATGCCAATATGTTACAAACATCTAAAACATCCTTAGAATCCAGCCACTTATATCTTGAACAACGATCAAGTCAAAACAAGTTGAATATATGCATTACGAATCCAAAAACCAACCTTAAATCTATCAAACAAGCCAAACAACATCAAGTTGAATTAATTGACCTACAACAACCCTAAGTATGGATTTCCAGCAATATAACATCGCTCGAAAATAGTAATTAATCATGACAATATCAAACCAAAGTCCTAGCATTCAATTCCATCGTTTTTCATTGTAACTCTTGAGTGTAATTCAACCACAACACATACTAGAATCATCCTAACATACAATTCAGATTTGACATGATGAAAACAGTAGGTAAAATCATAATAGCAACGCAACAACGAATCTATAGAGCAATAACACGTTTAAACAAGAGAAACGGCGCATACCACGACAAGAATTACAAAACGAATCGAGGAACAAAGGAATTAGATTAGATCATCCCCTTCAACACCCAAAGTTGCTGGAAAACAAAGATTGAACTATTACAAATCGAACCAAATGAAGGAGTAATGATAAACACGAGAAAAGATGAACGAAATACTTACCAAAGTCCGAATTTGAGAGGGGAGGGTGAAATAAGGATCAATCTCAGAGAGTGAAAGTGTTTTAGGTCGGCTAGGGTTAATAGGAATGAAATAGAAGTGTTTAAAATCAGATAAGAGTCTATTTATATGCCAAAGAAATCAAATTTACACGACAGGCGCGATGCGAGGCGCGATGGCCCATCGCGCCTGCCGTCACGCCTTCACAAAAGGCTCAACAAGCCTGGGGCACGTTGCAAGGCGCGATGGCCCATCGCGCCCTCCAACGCGCCTCAAAAAAATATCCAACGGTTAACTTTATTTCGGGCACAGCATATCCGATAATGAGCTCGATCCAACAATTAAATTGGGAGATATAGATGTTTTATCAAAACATGTCAGATTCAGAAGGCACACGAACACGTCATCGATTATAATCCGGATACAAATCAAATTGGTATCGAAAACCAACAAGAAACATGTGACACATACAAGATACAAATCAAACCCCAAAGTAAATGTCACACTTGCTAATTCCATCATAAACAATCTGGAACAAAGTCGGAAACACGACGAAATCATGACGGAAAAACACGGGATATTACATCCTCGTCCTCACAATGCAATGACAACCTCTTCTTTACATCCATCAATGATTGATCAGTTTCAGCAGTTCCTTGCATCTCAGCCACATATTATGTCAGCTTCATCTCAAATAGGTTTGTCTTCTAGTTCGTCAGGTATATCTTCTTCCTCTTGGATTTTAGATTCTGGTGCTTCAAATCACATATCACCTAATTTGTCATCTTTTACCTCCCTAACTCCTAAAGTTTCAGTTCCTGTTATGAGTGATAATGGTACACCTATTCCATTGAAAGGTGTTGGTTCAGTTGTTACACCTTCTTTGTCCTTATCTAATGTTTATCATATACCCAGTCTCACCTTAAATCTTGCTTCTGTTGGCCAGCTTTGTGATAATGGTTGCTTAGTTTCCTTTTCTTCTTCTGCTTGTTATGTTCAGGATCAAAAGTCTCAGAAAATGATTAGGATCGGCCATAGGGAAGGAGGACTTTATATATTGGATTAGCTCAAAACTCCTAAGATTGCGGCTGCTGTTCCTAGTGTGGATATATCATCTTTTCGTTTGAGTCCTTCTTCGTCTGTGTTTTACTTGTGGCATTCTCGTCTTGGTCATGTCTTTAGGTCTCGTTTGCAATTTTTAGCTTCTACTGGAGTTTTAGGAAACTTAAAAACTCATGACATTTCTGATTGCAGTGGCTGTAAACTAGCAAAATTTTCTTCTTTGCCTTTTCCTAAAAGTAATACTATATCTGTTGCACCTTTTGATCTTATTCATTCTGATGTTTGGGGACCTTCTCCTGTTTCTACAAAAGGGGGTTCTTGTTATTATGTCTCTTTTATTGATAACTGCACTCGTTATTGTTGGATTTATCTTATGAAACGTCGCGCAGACTTCTTAGGCATTTATAATGAGTTTCGATCTCTTGTGAAAACTCAACATGTATCTGTTATTAAATACTTTAGATGTCATTTAGGGGGGAATATACTTCTAATGCTTTTAAGGAACTTCTTGCTTTATATGGTACTATTTATCAAACTTCTTGCACTAATACTCTTGAGCAAAATGGAGTTGCAGAAAGAAAACATAGGCATATTCTTGAGACAGCCCGATCACTTTTATTGTCTGCTAGTGTTCCTAGTGAATTTTGGGGGGGAGGCAGCTCTTACTTCTGTTTATTTGATTAATAGAATTCCTACATCTTATAATTTTGGCTTATCCCCTTATGAAAGATTGTATGGTAGTCCCCAGATTATTCTTCTCTTCGTTTTTTTTGTTCTACATGTTTTGTTCTTCTTCCTCAAGTTGAACGGAGCAAATTAACTTCTCGGTCTACTATATGTGTCTTTTTTGGTTATGGTGCAGGACAGAAAGGGTATCGCTGTTTTGATCCAGTCAATCATAAGTTATATGTTTCTCGTCATGTTGTCTTTCTTGAACATATTCCTTATTTTACGATTCCTGACCATTCCCACAGTATGTCTATGACTGGTCTTGTTTGTATTGATCCTTTTACTACAGATGATGATGATCTACCTCCTGTTGGCAATTTTGACACTCCTATTGGCCCCTCAACTACAATTTCTACCCAATCATCTTCTAAGACGGTGGATACTACTGATCATCGATATCCTGTCTTAAATCTTAAGTCTACTAGACAACCTGATTTTGATTATTCTTGTCTATAAAGTTCATTTGTTTCCTTTCTTGCTTCTATTCCTTGTCTCTCTGAGCCTTCATGTTTTAAAAAAGCAATTCTTTATCCTCTTTGGCAGCGTGCTATGGCTGAGGAGCTAACTGCTCTTCATCAAACCCATACTTGGGATTTAGTGTCTCTTCCAGCAGGAAAATGTGTTATTGGTTCTCGTTGGGTCGATAAGATTAAAACAAAGTCTGATGGGTCTATTGAAAGATATAAAGCTCGTTTGGTGGCTAAAGGTTATTTTCAGGAATATAGTATGGATTATGAGAGGACTTTTGCTCCTGTTGCTAAAATGACTACAGTTCGAACTCTTATTGTTGTTGCTTATGTACGTCATTGGGATATAACCCAAATAGATGTTAAAAATGCGTTTCTAAATGGTGACCTTAATGAAGAAGTCTATATGGTTCCTCATACTGGTCTTGATCATCGTCCTGGTGAAGTTTGCAAACTTAGGAAGGCTCTGTATTGTCTCAAACAGGCTCCCCGTGCCTGGTTTGAGAAATTTTCTACAGTCATTACTTCTCTTGGTTTTTGTCTGAGTAACCATGATTCTGCTTTGTTTGTCAAGTGTACTTCGACTGGCCGAATCTTGCTTTCCCTTTATGTTGATGATATGATTATTATGGGTGATGATGTTATTGGAATTAGTTTGTTGAAGTCTGAGTTGACTCGCAGTTTTGCTATGAAAGATTTGGGTCCCCTTGGTTACTTATTGGGTATTGAAGTTGCATATTCTCCAAAAGGGTATCTTCTTTTTTAATCTAAGTATATTTCTGATATTTTTGAGCGTGCTCGCCTCTCTGATAATAAGACTGTTGATACTCCGATTGAGCTCAATGCTCGGTACTCTATTTCTGATGCGTCACCTCTGCCAGATCCAAGTCTATATAGAATGGTTATTGGGAGTTTGGTTTATCTCACTATCACTCGTCCTGATATTGCATATGTTGTTCACATTGTCAGTCAGTTTGTTACTGCTCCTACTACAGTTCATTGGGCTGTTATGATTCGTATCTTGAGATATCTCTGTGGCACTCAGTTTTAGACTCTTTTGGTTTCATCTACTTTAGCTTTAGAGTTATGTGCTTACTCTGACGCTGATTGGGCGGGTGATCCCACTGATCGCAAATCCACTACTGGCTTTTGTATTTTTTCTAGGCGATTCTCTTATCTCTTGGAAAAGTAAGAAGCAGGATGTTATATCTCAGTCTTCAACTGAGGCCGAATATCGTGGTATGGCTTCTACCACTTATGAGATAGTTTGGTTGCGATGGTTGCTTGCTGATATGGGTGTTTCTTTGCGGCAACCAACTCCTTTGCACTGTAATAATAAGAGTGCTATTCAGATTGCTCATAACTCGGTTTTTCATGAAAGGACCAAGCATATTGAGATTGATTGTCATATTACTCGCCCTCATCATCAGAATGGCACATTGACGCTGCCCTTTGTCTCTTCTTCCTTACAGCTTGCATTGTCCTCTTCGCGCTTTCGTTTCTTGACCGACAAACTCTCGATGCTTATTGCTGTCGCATCATGAGTTTGAGGAGGGATGCTAAGATAGATATATTATGCTTATATAAGGGTAGTATAGTCCTTTGTATAAGACTTGGAGTAGTGGCCAAGTATAAGACTTTGAGTAGTAGCCAAGTATAAAACTTGGAGTAGTGGCCAAGTATACTTACTCATTAAGTTAGTTTGCCTATATATATAGATGTATCCTTGTTTGAGGGATTAAGGCTTTCCTTTCTAATGTTAGCCTCCATCTTCTCTTTTCTCTTATCAATGGTATTTGTTATTTCTCTCATTATTCTTATCACCAACTACTACGGGCTAGAGTGAAGACGACTCGACTTCTTTTTTTGAAAACCGAACCTCCGAAAAGAAAATGAAAGTCCACTCACTACTCGATAAAACCTAAAAATGGGAACAACAATGGGGTCAGTCAAAACTAAGTGAGTTCTATCAGTTATATCTAATTATTAAGTTCGAAAACAAACAGTACCATATATATAAAATAAATATGGAAATCAATGTAACCTTAAACCTCAATTTTGTGATATCCCATAATACTATCAAAAATCCAAGTGATCGTGGTTTTCAATAAATCAATCCACTGGGACATCTCGCTGATCAAACAATTATTCCACAATCAATCCAAGGAGTCGTGAAGCCCGAGAAATTAATCATCGAGTACATCACTGGCTTCACTTAATACACAAGTATTGAAATCCGAGAAATTGATCATTGAGTACATCACTAGCACATAGCTCGATAATTAAATCGACCGAGTACTATTGCTAAATGCAAGGCTCGAGAATCTAATCTACTGAACTAAATCCTCAATACACGTATAATCGATCATCCTACTCATTATCGTGAGATCTTCACCGGTGCACACGCAGTCCTATTGCCTGAACAATAACAATTTTTTGAAATATTTAAGGGTAAAATTGAAAGACGTCAATTTTTTAAAATATGTCAATATAATATTTGAGGGTGCAATTGAAACGATAAAATGCCAAATAAGGTAAAATTAACAAGTTTTCAACGTCAGGGTAGGATCGAAAAGGGATTATAAGGTTGGGTTTTTTTAAGGTATTAGACCTTATTTTACCTGGTATATTAACCTTAGCTTTTTGTTTGAAAGTATAATAAGAAGTTAAAATGAAAGATTGTGGACACCTCTTTAACTGAAGTTTTGAGTGGTGCTTTACTGCCTAACTAGTGATCGTCTGATTGCCACTCTATCAGTCCCTAATGCTGAGAAAATTATTAACTTACTAGTCGTATTCCCGCACAATTGTGCGGGATCAATATAATATAATATTTTTCTGATGATAAAATTTTAAAATATATTTACTTTATTTAAATTATAAAAATATATTACATATAATTTTTTTGTTTTGTATCTATATATATAATCTTTTACTTTTGTATAATATAATTTTATTTAATAAAAATATTATATGGTGGTGTTAACCTTAATAAAAAGTCATCTTTTAAAGTTCAAATTAAGCTATGCCGTCTATTCATACCAGAAAATTTAAATTAGCGGAGTTTCATTTATTTTTGAAATTTTTGAAAGAAAATCAATTTTTTAAAGTGCAAAATCAATATCTAAGGGATGCTTACCATTTTAATGGACGAATATGCATTTCTTTTAGGAAAAGAGTGTCTTGAAAACTGGTTAAAGTCTTTATGTGTCACTTTAAAAATTTAGGATTGACTCATTCTAAGACTCCTAACTAAACTCCTCCACTTGAAATTACCATTTTCTATTTTTTCATTTTTCGTATTTATAGACCCTTGGATGGATGTCCGTTAAAAAGAAAATTACACGCGTTTGACAGACATCCACCGAAGAATCCATAAATGACCACTTAAATGCAAAATAAATAGTTAAACATCTACTCAATTGTAATTTTTTTATTAAAAATTTAGTGAAATAAAAATTAATAATACATAGAGGTTGAGAGTTTTTTATATGTTGCATCCCATATTCATCATTACAAGAAAAGAAGAACTCTTAAAACTAAATTGTATTAATAATCAATCAATATATAAAAACCAATACAGAAGAGGTTGTAACGATACCAACGTTATGTTTGTCTATTCCTCTAATCAACGCATCCTTCTCATTTGCTTATATGTACTTATTTAACACATAAATATTCTCAAGAACCCCTATTGACATAAAAATCTTGAAATTTATGATTTGACTAAAATATATTACGATTATAAATTTTAATTTTTGAAAAATACAGTTTCTTCAAAAGTGACCTCTACTATTCCTTACTACCTTCATTCAACTTTTTTCAATTGTTGGATAGACCAGCGATGGCTACACACGAGAACGGCGTTCGCGAGTGAAATTAACTTACAAAAAACAGGTGTAAATCAAAGAAGTATCGGGGAATCTTTCGATTTTATTAGTCTGTTCTTTCGTCACATTTTTATTTATATGAGTAGGAATATTGAGTATATTTGGTGGTGCTTCGTCAATTCTGGTTTCCAGCAATTATATTTGATCTAGATGGTCTGGTTTTTTATTTCTATGTTCATGTGGATGGTTTGGATTCTGATATGTGTGGATTGTTTATATTCTGATTTGTATAATAACATGAACAATTTTTTAAGGATGGGATTTTAAATGGGTGTAAATATTGCTCGATGAAATGTCTGAAAGAGTTGTTGTTTCGTGCGGTGATTACTAGCAGTGTTGTGACTTTAAACTTAGGAGTAGCAAATCGGTATTTTGTAAAAATGAGGAATTTTGGTTTTAAACCCGATGAAACCATTATGGTGGTTTTGACTGCTGCAGATGATTGGATTCTTAGGAACCCTCTAACAACTACTCGACAGTCCGACATGTATTTTGTACATTTTTTGGTACTACCACTACATTTCAACAAAACCTTACTAGCAGTGCAAATGGTTCAATTTGATGGTTCAGGTAAACATTATTTTCCACATAATTAATCAGTTGGACCTTTAATTAGCTGAGTTTATTCAGTTGATTTGGCTCCATTTTCACATACAGCTGCTCAATCAACAACTTCTATATCTAAAGTGATTTGTATTGTAGTAATGTTTATGTCCTATTTAATTATAGTAATTGTCCTCTTGTGCTAGTTGGAATTACTATTTTTTTGTTTTTTTAGTGTAAATAATAATTTAGTTTCTTTCCTATATGATGACGATATTATTTGTCTTGCTCTTTAGGACTTTTTAAAAGATGGTGGACCCTTTTTAAGCATGAAAGATCAGTGGAAGAAGAATCAATCGAAGAAGAATCAAACTTTGAGGGTTCAGCAAATACAATTGTACAAATTTATTACCATAAATTATTATTTAGTTTCCGCCAAACTAGCTTTCTTGTTATTACTTGTTTAAAGGCTTTGCAATATCTTACATTTATAATACTTTCATTAAAGTGATCTAATCTATTTGAAAATCAATTATCAATTCTAATTATAAATAGGTTTAATATTAGTTACTTTAAGTATTACTACTTTCAGTTTATTAAAAGATCGGTTTACTATCGGTTGACTATCAATATTGTAAATATATAGAAAATTAGTTTATCTTTCGATTTACTAAAAGATAAGTCTATCATCAGTTTACTAATAGGTTACTATCAATATTATAAATATGTACAAAATTATTATTTTTTTGGTTTACTAAAAGAGAAGTCTACTATTAGTTTACTAATGGTTTACTATCAGTATTGTAAGCATGTGCAAAATTTATTTTACTTTCATTTACTTTGACAAGCAAACTTCAAGTAAGCAATTATTAATTAATTAATCAAACTCCTTAAATTCAAGAGAAACTTCAATTCCAATCAGATTAAATTAAATTCATCTATATAGGTTTGTTTTTTTAACCTATGAATGATGGATGTTAACTATTTTAATTTTTACAAATTTAGTAGTTGTTTAGTAAACTGTTAGTGAATTTGCAGTAAACTACATGTATTTTTCTTTATAAATAATTATTGGTAACTCTTTGATAACCATATAGTAAACTTTTAATAAACCTTTATATAATACACTAACCATAGTAGTAATTGTCTACTCGTTGTAATTGACATTTGATAATCTATCAAGACACTTTGAGTAACCTCTTAGTAAACTTATAGCAATGTTAAAGAGATGTAAGCTTAGTTTTATTGGTTAACTTTTAAAAATCTATTAAAAAACATTAGGAATATTTATTGGTTATATTCGGGTTACCTAATAGTTGAAAGTATAACCTATCAGTAAAGTATTTGACCATTTAGTAAACCTTTAATAATCTATTAACAAACATAAAGCAATACTATCCCAATTTACATTCTTTTATTATCCGTGAATATTAGAAAACCTATTAGTAAACTTTTTTGAAAACCATGGGTATTTTAATAGTACACATATTTTTATAGTATACTCATACAAAATTGGTGAATTTTGGGATATTTATTAGTTTACATTGGATAACCTGTTAGTAAACACTTAAAATTTTATTAACAAATAGTAAAAATACCCTTACACAATTTGATTTACTATTTTAGTTTTTATAAATTCAGTAGTTGTTTAGTAAATTATTAGTGAACTTGCAGTAAATTACATGTATTTGTCTTTTTAAAAAATTGTTGGTAACTCTCTGGTAACCTGATAGTAAATTTTTAATAAATCCTTATATAATATACTAACAACAGTAGTAATTGTCTACTGGTTGTAATTGACATTTGGTAATCTGTCAAGACACTTTGAGTAACCTATTAATAAACTTATTGCATTATTTAAGGGATGTAAAATAAGTTTTATTTGCTAACTTTTAAAAATATATTATAAAAAATTTAGGGATATTTATTGATTATCTTTGGTTTATCTTTTTTTTTTGATAATGTGACCTATTAGTAAAAATATTTGGTATTAACAAACGTAAAGCAATATTATCCCAATTTAAATTGTTATATTATCGATGAATATTAGAAAACATGTTAGTAAACGTTTTTGGAAACCTTGGGTATCTTAATAATACACATATTTTTATAGTATACTGATACAAAATTGGTGAATCTTGTGATATATATTAGTTTACATTAGATAACCTGTTAGTAAACACTTAAACTTCTATTGACAAATAGTAAAAATATCCTTACACAATTTGATTTACTATTGGTGAATGTTAGGAAACCTATTATTAAATTTTTTAGAAAACTTTTGTTTGTTTATTAGTAATGTGCAATAATAGTATAATGATACATAATATATTACTTATTGGTGAAATTTAGTAACCATTGGATAATCTATTGGGAATCGATTGTGCAGTAACAAAATCACCTTTTGATGATATTATAACAGTTCCTAAACAAGTTTTACTCATATTTCAATACATATCGACGTCAACATTGCATTTTATCCACCCGATTCAGGCCGAGATAAACATACATTCCCTTGCCCTCCCATTGAGTGTAAATCATTTGCAGTTTTTTTTTTTGAATTTTTAACATAGCGCCACTGAAGATAAGTAATTGCTAATATGAAGGGAAGCTATTGGACAAGAAAGTCCAATGATTAACCAAATTGTTGAACAATAAATAGAAATATGAAAAATTCACAATCAATTAGAACAAGCAGTAAATGAGTTAAATATAAGTTAATAATGGGTCTACCATTCATCAAACCCAAAGCTTAGTAATCAACTATGAAAGATTCTCCCAAATCTTCAATTTGCAATACTGAATTTTCATAAAATAATCAACCTGAATTACATACAGAGTAAAAATAGTAAAGCATGTCATTCAAGGAGTTTTCACTTTGTAATTTTAGTCTCTTCACCGTACGCTGCTGCCATGCTCGCCTTCCCATGGACCATTGAAACCCAAAATCCAAAATCAGCAACAAAATAAGCAAACCTGAAATTAACATAAACATAAACACAAACTCAAATTTAATTCATTAAAATATAAAAATAATATCTTAAAATTAGCAATACAAAGAAAAAATTACGAGCTAGACTTAGTGATTTTGAACCATTATTTTTAGGATTTTCATTCGCCGGCTTCACCCCTAAACACACTGAGATCGGATTCACGGATGTCGCCGTCGCCGGCCTATACAACAATTGAAATGAGCAGAATTGCATATATGAAACAAAAGCAATTAGTGGAGTGAAGAAGAAAGGGACGACATCTACAGATTGAAGAATTGAGAAGGAAAGATTTAGGAGATTTCAATAGAATATTATCTTTCTTTTGAGTAGAATATATGTTGACCCATAAATTTTAGCCCATAAAATAAATTGGGCTTATTATTATTGGACTTTCAAATATATTTAATAATTAAAAAATTAATTATTAAATAAAGTCTACATAATATTAAATAAATCAATTGAGTAAGTTAATAAATTATATTTGCCTAATCTTGTAAGAATATGCTATTTTTTTTTATTAGTTAAGTGAATATTCTCATTTAACTAATTTTTTTTTGATAATTGGGGAGAGGGGAGCGTTTGTGGGAGGAATTGAACCCACGACCTAACAGTTTGCTGTCTAGCGCTTATACCATTTGAGCTATAGCTCATTGGTTTCTCATTTAACTAATTAGAATAAATTAATTATTCTTTACAAGTATAGAGATATGCGCATAAATACATATTCTATACCCTCCTATAAATAGGAGTGTCTTCACAACAAAACACACACATAATTATCTAGCCGCCGGAATTCTGCAAACAAAGCAACATAGAAGCTCTGCATAATTTCTTCAAGCGACTACACACACAAAACTTTCAAGTCGTCGGAATTCTGCAAATAAAGCAACAAAGAAGCTCTGCATAATTTCTCCAAACGACTACAACAAATCAAGTCTCCAAATCAAATCTTCATACGTTGTGTTCATCAACTGTCAAGGATTCAAGTCTACATATCAAATCAAGTCTACACACACACCACTCTCGAGTCGTGGAAATTCTGCAAACAAAGCAATAAATAAGCTCTGCATAATTTCTTCAAGCGACTACATCAAATCAAGCCTCCATATTCGAATCTTCATACGTCGTGTTCATCACCCGTCGAGGATTCAACCAAGTGACTACATATCAAATCAAGCCTCCATATTTGAATCTTCAAATGGCGTGTTCATCACTCGTCAACGGTTCAACAATTTTCTTCACCAAATCGAAGGAGATTCTACAACGGATTCAAGAACAAGCTTCAAAAGCCCTTGATCCATAAATCTTGAAGGAAAGCATCAAAGGATTCAATTTCTACACGTGTAAAAATTACCCAATAGAGATTGTACTCGCTTTTTGATTAAATTCAATAAAATTGACATTTGTGCATTATTTTCTTGCTTCTTAATTTCAGGACAAGAAATTCGTGTTAACAAATTTCTGGCACGCCCAGTTGGACATCTCTACCTTTCATCTCTTTCCTTCGCAAATTCAAAGAAACAACAACCAAGATCCATGACTTCATGAAACAACAACTACGGTCGTCAATCCAAGGCACCAGTGCGTTTTACCGTCCGAAATACTACTGATGCTAGCCCCGGAGCAATAATCAAGGAGAGATTGGTTGAGGATATTTATGCCCGCACTCTTCCCCTTCTTTAAAAGATGTTCGTTTTCCAACCATCGGATGAAGAAGCTCCATCTCCAACTCCATCTCCACCAAAAGCAAAAGGAGATCCTAAGTCGCCATCAAGCAAGGATTCGGCAACCACTCCATACACGCCAACATCGTCAAAGAGTTCTTCTGATGTCATGAGCGTTATGATGACTAACACTACTTCCTTGGAAGAACAAGTCGGTAAGATGAGTAAAATGTTGGAGGCTCTTGCTGATTCCATTAAAGAAAAGGATGAGCAAATCTCCTTTTTGATGAAGAAGGTGGACAATTTAACTGATAAGGCGGTTGTCGTTTCTAAAACTCCACAATCACAAGAAGGGGATGATATTGCGAATATCTTTGCTCCTACTACCATGAATGGTACTTCTTCTGGTGATACTTCAAAAGAGCCTCAGATTTCAACCACAAATGGTTCTATTCATGGAGATCAATTGAAGAATCTCATCAAGGAGGCTGTCAAAGATCAAGTTGAGAGTGGTACACAACCATCATATTCATATACCAAACTCTATTCTCATAGGATTGACCTCAAGAAGATGCCCACGAGCTATCAACCTCCAAAGTTTCGTTTGATGGCAAAGGCAACCCAAGACAACATGTAGCTCATTTTGTTGAGACATGCAACAACGCCGGTACTTATGGAGACTTGATGGTCAAGCAATTTGTTCGCTCCTTGAAAGGAAATGCTTTTGATTGGTACACGGATTTAGAGTCTGGCACAATTGATAGTTGGGAACAGTTGGAACGTGAGTTTCTAAATCGCTTCTATAGTACTCGTCGAATTGTTAGCATGATAGAGCTAACAAGTACACGTCAATGGAAAGATGAGGCTGTTATTGACTATATTCATAGATGGAGAAACTTGAGCCTTAACTGCAAAGATCGTCTTTCAGAAGCATCCGCTCTAGATTTGTGCATTCAAGGCATGCACTTTCAGTTGCTCTATATTTTGCAAGGTATCAAGCCTAGAAGCTTCGAGGAGTTGGCAACTCGTGCACATGACATGGAGCTAACTATCGCCGCTGCGGGAACTCAAGGTTCAATGATAGAAGATCCCCAAAAGGGAAAAGAAAGACAAGAGGCTCGTAAAGTGGGCAAAACATCAACAAAGGTTGAAGGGAAACACTCCATGGTTGTTACTACAACACCCTTCAAATTCACCAAGCATGAAAAGAAACAAGAAGGAAAGCCTCCTACCTTCAACCGTCAAGAAGTAAGGAAGAGTACCTTAAAGGAGCGACAAGAAAAATTCTACCCTTTCAATGACTCTGACGTTTCTAGAATGTTGGATGACTTGCTTGAGGCTAATCTCATCCAATTGCCGGAAATGAAGCATCCCGAAGAGGCTGACAAAGTGAATGACCCAAACTATTGCAAGTATCATCGACTTATTAGTCATCCACTCCAAAAGTGTTTTGTCTTAAAAGATAAAATTATGCGACTGCATGAAAGGGGTGATGTAGTGTTTGATGAAGATGTTGCAACTTCTAACGTAACCACAATTATGAACGAGAGTTCCTACGTTGTGGCTTTAAAGTTTGGAGATTTTGAACCAATCAAAGCATGGATACAGTCTTCCCCTAGTGAATATGCATCTCATTCTCTACAAGTATCAAGTGACAACTCACACCTTACTAGGGGCATCAACATTCAAGACTGTCACGACCCAAATTATTGAGCCGAGACCGGCGCTAGGGAATAGGAGTGGTAGCTCCGAAACCCGTAGCAAGCCTAAAACCACTAATAATTTTTCGCATTTAAAAGTATAATATTATATATAAAACATTTTCAGAAAACTCTTTTAAATAATATAATTATAGATATTAAAATATCATATCAGAGTTTACATTAAAATCAATCATTTGAAGTCAATTCACAAATCTGCTACTGACTCCTATTGACTACTGCAGCTCTAGGACCTCATACTTGTGCAAGTCCAACGACTTTTGGCACAATGAATATGGTTTGTCTGATCCGACTTCTACTACCTGCAAACATCAGAGTGAGGGGTCAGTATTTGGGAAAATACTGAGTGAGTATGCAAATTACTAACGGTATTATTAAATTTACAACATCGCATACTCAGAGTATAATTCATGGCTTTTCATTTCATAACTATCGTACTTAACCTCATCCTCCTGACATCGATAGCGAAGCCAACCGATGTATCCTACATGCCTGACATCGATAGTGAAGCCAACCGATGTATCCTATATGCCTGACATCGATAGCGAAGCCAACCGATGTATCCTATACGTCTGACATCGATAGCGAATCCAACCGATGTATCCAATATGTCTGACATCGATAGCAAAGCCAACCGATGTATCCGATTCAACTCACACAAACCAATCTAATATCTCATGCAGACCATAAACATCACCACAAGGTTGATGTATCAAAGCAATCAAACATAACAAAAGCCCATACAAACAAATCATATAAATGCGATGTACAAATAACAACATTCATAGTATATGAAAATAGCTTTTATAATAATAATAATAATACGCGAAAGTAAATTGCCACTCACAGTGACCGCTATTCCTTATATCCGAACGTAAGCTCCAAGAGACTGGCCCGTCAATCTTTGCCGAGCTCCTTGGTTCGTCATACTCATAGCTCGATTGCCCGTCACATCATTCTATCGTTAAAACGTATACTTAAAGAATCTATTCTAACGATTATTCTAACCACCGAACATGACCAAAAGAGCAAAACATAAGCCGTCGCGTTCTAAACGTATCTTTCTTGATATCTATTACCAAATCTCATCCTTACACTTGGTTAATACCATTAGTGATGTTTAACTATCAATTAAGCCTTTCTTAATATGCTTATTCCAAAAGCCTAGCTCAAAACGTCAAGTTCCATGTCCATTTCATGCTATCGGAAGCTATTTTTCGCTCACGGAGTCCCCCCGGAGGTTACGATCGAAGTAGGGCACATCGTGCTAGCATGGCACGTCGTGCCCCTCATTTTTCATGAAGGGCACGTCGTGCCCTTCCTTGTGCACGTCGTGCACCCCTACTGGTGCACGTCGTGCACCCTTGTGGTGCACGTCGTGCACCTCTGGTGGTGCACGTCGTGCACCTCTGGTGGTGCACGTCGTGCACTCTTGTGGTGCACGTCGTGCCCACAACGTTTTTGACGAATCTGGACCGTTTTCGAGGCCCCAAATCACTCTAAAATCCATATATCACATACCCAATCCATCTAGATTCAAAACTCATCAAGAATCCATACGAAAATGATGAAAAACGACATGTTTTCGGCGTTTCGATTCGAACATAGCGGTTTTCATCGAAACAGCCCGTATCTTTTGATTTTAACACCCAAATCAGAAATAATACCTAGATATGATGTTTAGAATTGATAGAGCTTCCAATTCCGAAGAGTTTGCCGCAAAAATCGTCCGAAACAGACGCCGAACGGCGAAACGGCGGCGAAACGACGATAATCGTCGTTTTTTCCTTATCTGATACCCTTTTCTCCTTCTTTCTCGATGATTCCATCTGATTCATATGATAACTTCTTATATCATGGTTAACTTGCTATTTTAATCCTTGTTTTGTTTATTTGTCACAACTAATCCTTTAAACTTTTCTTTCGTTCAATTTAGTCATTCGCTTAATCAATTAACCATTTAACCAATTTGTATACGTATTATTTATATCTAATAAATAATACTAACCCAAAATTATTAATTTTCCATCAATAATCTTCTAATTGCTATTCTCGAAGCTCAAATGGCTAATTTACACTTTGGTCCTTGAACTTTTCAAAAATTGCGATTTAGCCCAAAACACATCTGCGTCCAAATTTTAAAAGGTCTCCGATTGACCTGAAATTTTTACCACATATACTATAAAACATTTCGCGGATCTAGGCAAAATAATTTCCCTTTTCGGGACTTAACTGGTTAAATTACCACTTTAGTCCCTGAACTCTAGTTTGGGACTTTTCTTGACATTTTTCCTTTTCATTTAAATTCCAACTTTAGAATTGGAATATGATGTTAAATTCCGCATATTTACTTTAATTTCTTGAAAATTATTTCCGATATCGCCCCCCTGGCGAATCAGAACTGGACACATGGTCCAATTAAATACTTAATTATTTTGGGGTATTACATTCTTCCCCCCTTATAAAAATTCGTCCTCGAATTTTCATATACTTTTCTTACTTTAATCCCCTTTACATCTAGAATTTTTTTTTTGGTATGGATACCGTGTTCATCCTACGACACTGGTCAACACATGGAATCATCATTCCAATTTCTGTACTTCTTGCACTTTGATGTCAGTTATCACTGACAACTTTACTTTTGATTTCTTCTCTTTAAACTTTCAGTTCCTTATTGATATCCAATGGTAGTTTGTCTTAACGACATCTTATCATCAAAGATGTAGTACTCATATGTACTTACCATTCTATGTTCTTGATTCTTTACTTTCGTTCAATACGTCTAATCCTATCATCGTTCCTTGTTGAGTAATGTGAATATTCAATTAGCTCATACTTCTTTATTTGTGTTGTCTCTTTCATATGGCCGTCATCACGGCCTGATCCTTATTTATCATCGTACTGAGATCTTCATCCCATTATCCGTTATCCTCTTTGGTCTCGTTACTTCACTTTTCGTACAAAATTTCCTTTGCTATCGCCACTTATCATGATTATCCATGAGATGAATCCTCATGACGCATTTTTATAAGGTCTTTATTCACTCTCCTTGTAAGGCTTACTTGACTTATTTCTTACGTCTATACATTTCGTATGTTTCTTAACTTACTTCCTTTTTCTGTAACATGACGCACTATTCTTGAAATTCCTTGTCTCTTCTACCTCACATCGATCTGTTTCATCAATCTGGTTTTCAACCAGATAGGATTGTCATATAGGTCGCTGAATTCTTATTTTAATAAGACAGAGTGTGACCAATGCTTTGGTAAGCTTTCTTTGCTTATAATCCCTAAACGAGAATCTTAATCCTTTTGCAATCATATACTTGCATCAGAATGTCCTCTGATGACATCGTTACTTGCTCCATATTTGATCTTTTTATTCATCATAATCTAACTTTTTCTTATCTATTCCTTCCTTCCAATTCACAATCTTAATTGGCTCTTAGCTTTCAAATCATTTCCCTTTACTATCACGTAGTACTAAACTTACTTCTCATTACTATTCATGATCTTTCCATTTCACTTGTTATTCCTACTTCTATCCATATCGTAGGTATACTTCTTTGTTACTTTCTTTGACTTCTTGTCCTTAGTTAACCAATAGGATTAATAGTCTAAATGCTATTATCCTATGGTACTCTTATTGCGTTCCTAATTCACGCTTTTATCATATTTCTTGATTATCTTCTATTGCATTCTTTGCTTTCCTCTTCTATGCACCTTGTACATCGTATACTATTTGTTTTTAATATTGACAACATCAATCATTAATAGAGAGTTATGGCCTTTTTCGTCTGAATTTCTCGATGTAGTGCGTTCTCAATCGTATATATATTATCATGGCCGTCTGTGAAGCCGATCATATGCGGGTATCACCTCTATCGCATCTCGTATTCCTGATTTTTCTTGTTTCGGCACTCTGAACGTCGATTACCAATTAAATAATGGGTCGCAATTCTTTTGCCTGAATTATCGACGTAGTGCATTCTCCATTACTTACATATCGCCCTATTGTACCCTTACTGACATCTTAACTGTCAGTGTATCCATTCATATGACTCTATCATCTTTATCCCTTTTTGTTTCTATGCGTTGACGACTACATAGAATTTAATCCATATGATCCTCTCGTCATCTTTCCACGTGACTTTGTCTTTTTCATTTCTCAATAACTCTTATCAAGTTCCTTGCGACATACGCAGGTTATCCGTACTTTCCTTAACTCTGTTTACTTTAACTAACTTCTTATTATCCATAATCTACTTTTGCGTCTTTATACTTTATCATATACGTCATGTACCTTTAGCAATCCCTCGACCGTACGCAGGAAGTCAGTGGAATATAGTCCTACTGGTAGCATTTCTTGTGAAAAGGAGCGCATTTGCTTCCTAACCTGATCAGAGCCACTCGTGTCTGACCATTGGCTATCTCTGCATCTTCCCTCAGATTGTGATATTACCGTACACTGGATCAGAAATGCTTACTCCGGTACTCCTCGACATCGGACTAGTATGATAACTCTTCTTCCTCGAAGTCCTCTTCCTGAGGATCTCTTTCTGGGAATGTATCAAACAAATTTGATCGTGTCTAATACATCTTAATCCTTTGAGGATCATAATCAATCTTCTATATCGATCACATTATGCACTTCACAAGCATCCATTACATTTGTACCTTTTTCAGCCTATTATTTCGCTTCATAATTGATACCTTGAGGTGGAAGTTTCAACTCCCAATCCACCGATTGCAGTTCTTGTTGTTTATCTCTTAATCTAAGTACCTTGATCTTTCCCGATTATTCTCAACCAGAACTAATAGTTGAAAGAATTTCCCAAATCGGGTCACAAACTTAGTTCATGTTATTTGGTCTTTTACCGCTCTAATTGCATGTCGGAACTAATTATAGGTTGAACCTTTCATCGACATATTTATTGACATTACTGTTTGTCCGTCATCCGCTCTATGTGTACGAGCATCTTACTTTACTTTCCTAGTGGATTTAGCATACCGCTTGATCCATCAAACGCTTTTAGTCTTAACTTAAGTATACAAACATCAAATCTCTACATGTGTTCCTTCCTTCACGTTGATACTATCTTTGTATCCCTCATTCTATTATTGACATACAATTCCTTATGTCACTTACTTTTACTGCTAACTGATTCTTAATGATGTTGGGTTATTGCGGCACATCCAATGCCTGTATATTTCCATTTTGTCTTGCTAGGTTCTCATTAACCTTTATCTCGTCTTTGGCCTTTACTGGCCAATTAGAGTAGATTGCATTCGGCTTGGTTACCTCGATCTTCTTCTTGCGTCTCATACACTTGTTGTGCAGCGGCACACGTTCGCGCAGCTCTTTATTCATAGTATAGCGATTATACAAAGGAATACTGATAAATTCCTTAAAATATAACCCTTACTAATCATCACGTCTAATCGCTGTCCACGTTCGTTGGACTTTAGAAACGTCTCCTCCCTTTTTACCTTCTATGATACGTCTCTTATTGCTAGTCTTCTGAGTGTTCTGACTCATCACAGACTAGCCAATTGCCAAAACATATACTCGCGTTGTATATGTTAAACGCATATTACTATCGTAGCTATAAGCATCTATGTTGACCGGATTCAAGAAAATCAGTGTCCCCTAGATTTTCTTGATTACGTATCGCCTCTTAAGTCTTGCGAGCATTCCACTCACATGGACTTAATTAAACATCATGAGTATCAAATCACATCATACATGTTCTATACATTATTAATCGGATATAAATTATTATCCGAACACATATATTATTCTAACTGTGTACTAACCTGTTTAATCAAGGCTAAGTTCATTAACTAGAGACACAAATCCTATGCTCTCACAATTATACTTATTCATTCGCCTCCTAGCCTTGATCACAGCTTGCTCGCGAGCATCTCACTTCCGTCACAGAGTTCTGGTCTAGGTATACTTACATAAAAACAAAACTTCTTTGAAAACTCTTTCAAATAAAACGACTCATTTGAAAATTTCATTTAAATCTTAGCAAAATTGTGCACTAGGGTGATGACGTCTCTCATCCCTAAAGAGTTGCCACATCTCACCTCTTTGTCTGAACATAATGCATATGATGCATGTCCTATTGATGCATGTATTGATGTATGTAGTGATGCATTTTCTATCGATGTCGTGGCAATTATCAATGGCTATTACGGGTCTAGGCACAATTATGCTTTTAGAATCGTTAAATAAATAACTTTAACAAGTTATAAACTTTATGTTTTGTAAGTTCTCTAGACCTTAAAACTCTGTCTCCGGCAAGTTTCTCCCACTTCTATAACTTTGCATTCCTCCTTCACACTCTTTCTGAAATTTCGATCGATCGAATTCTATAGCATCTATCACGTTATCTGATGCTAAGCACACATATATATAACATCAAATCAAAATCATATCATTTATATTCTTTTCACAGGAGGCAATACATCTCATAGAAGTTTCATTCCAATAGGCATATCATGCGTGCCTATCCAATCGAAAAGAAAATACGTGTATGTATCTCATATACACGTGTCATAAGAAGCAAACACACATTTTACAAATCAATCTGTCATACTGATCACAAAGCAAGTCACACTAACGACCTGGATCAGACAAACCTTCACTCTATAGCTGCAGTAGTTCCTAGGTTACTTGACCGACAAACGCATCTAAGCAGAGGTAACTGGACCAACTGCTCTGATACCACAATTGTCACGACCCAAATTATTGAGCCGAGACCGGCGCTAGGGAATAGGAGTGGTAGCTCTGAAACCCGTAGCAAGCCTAAAACCACTAATAATTTTTCGCATTTAAAAGTATAATATTGTATATAAAACATTTTCAGAAAACTCTTTTAAATAATATAATTATAGATATTAAAATATCATATCAGAGTTTACATTAAAATCAATCATTTGAAGTCAATTCACAAATCTGCTACTGACTCCTATTGACTACTGCAGCTCTAGGACCTCATACTTGTGCAAGTCCAACGACTTTTGGCACAATGAATATGGTTTGTCTGATCCGACTTCTACTACCTGCAAACATCAGAGTGAGGGGTCAGTATTTGGGAAAATACTGAGTGAGTATGCAAATTACTAACGGTATTATTAAATTTACAACATCGCATACTCAGAATATAATTCATGGCTTTTCATTTCATAACTATCGTACTTAACCTCATCCTCCTGACATCGATAGCGAAGCCACCCGATGTATCCTACATGCCTGACATCGATAGCGAAGCCAACCGATGTATCCTATATGCCTGACATCGATAGCGAAGCCAACCGATGTATCCTATACGTCTGACATCGATAGCGAAGCCAACCGATGTATCCAATATGTCTGACATCGATAGCAAAGCCAACCGATGTATCCGATTCAACTCACACAAACCAATCTAATATCTCATGCAGACCATAAACATCACCACAAGGTTGATGTATCAAAGCAATCAAACATAACAAAAGCCCATACAAACAAATCATATAAATGCGATGTACAAATAACAACATTCATAGTATATGAAAATAGCTTTTATAATAATAATAATAATACGCGAAAGTAAATTGCCACTCACAGTGACCGCTATTCCTTATATCCGAACGTAAGCTCCAAGAGACTGGCCCGTCAATCTTTGCCGAGCTCCTTGGTTCGTCATACTCATAGCTCGATTGCCCGTCACATCTATCATAGGATTCTATCGTTAAAACGTATACTTAAAGAATCTATTCTAACGATTATTCTAACCACCGAACATGACCAAAAGAGCAAAACATAAGCCGTCACGTTCTAAACGTATCTTTCTTGATATCTATTACCAAATCTCATCCTTACACTTGGTTAATACCATTAGTGATGTTTAATTATCAATTAAGCCTTTCTTAATATGCTTATTCCAAAAGCCTAGCTCAAAACGTCAAGTTCCATGTCCATTTCATGCTATCGGAAGCTATTTTTCGCTCACGGAGTCCCCCCGGAGGTTACGATCGAAGTAGGGCACATCGTGCTAGCTTGGCACGTCGTGCCCCTCATTTTTCATGAAGGGCACGTCGTGCCCTTCCTTGTGCACGTCGTGCACCCCTACTGGTGCACGTCGTGCACTCTTGTGGTGCACGTCGTGCCCACAACGTTTTTGACGAATCTGGACCGTTTTCGAGGCCCCAAATCACTCTAAAATCCATATATCACATACCCAATCCATCTAGATTCAAAACTCATCAAGAATCCATACGAAAATGATGAAAAAACGACATGTTTTCGGCGTTTCGATTCAAACATAGCGTTTTTCATCGAAACAGCCCGTATCTTTTGATTTTAACACCCAAATCAGAAATATTACCTTGATATGATGTTTAGGATTGATAGAGCTTCCAATTCCGAAGAGTTTGCCGCAAAAATCGTCCGAAACGGACGCCGAACGGCGAAACGGCGGCGAAACGACGATGATCGTCGTTTTTTCCTTATCTGATACCCTTTTCTCCTTCTTTCTCGATGATTCCATCTGATTCATATGATAACTTCTTATATCATGGTTAACTTGCTATTTTAATCCTTGTTTTGTTTATTTGTCACAACTAATCCTTTAAACTTTTCTTTCGTTCAATTTAGTCCTTCGCTTAATCAATTAACCATTTAACCAATTTGTATACGTATTATTTATATCTAATAAATAATACTAACCCAAAATTATTAATTTTCCATCAATAATCTTCTAATTGCTATTCTCGAAGCTCAAATGGCTAATTTACACTTTGGTCCTTGAACTTTTCAAAAATTGCGATTTAGCCCAAAACACATCCGCATCCAAATTTTAAAAGGTCTCCGATTGACCTGAAATTTTTACCACATATACTATAAAACATTTCGCGGATCTAGGCGAAATAATTTCCCTTTTCGGGACTTAACTGGTTAAATTACCACTTTAGTCCCTGAACTCTAGTTTGGGACTTTTCTTGACATTTTTCCTTTTCATTTAAATTCCAACTTTAGAATTGGAATATGATGTTAAATTCCGCATAGTTACTTTAATTTCTTGAAAATTATTTCCGATATCGCCACCCTGGCGAATCAGAACTGGACACATGGTCCAATTAAATACTTAATTATTTTGGGGTATTACAAAGACGGAGAGATTAAAGACAATTCTGATGAAGGATGGACTCTTGTTACTCATCGGAAAGGAAGAAAAAAGAAGGCAGTTGTGCCTAAAGCGGCTCAAATTAGGTCAAAGATGATAAAGACTAAAACTGTTAAAAGATCAATCTCTTCAAAAGTAGTGAAAGAAAAGTTGATTTTGACAAAGAATGAAGGCGGCATCACACAAAAGCCAAGAGTGCCCATAACTCTCAAAGAGTTTTTGCTAAAGAAACTGCTACAATTCGATGAAGGTTTTCCATGCTACCATGTTGACGAAGAAGATCATGATGACATAGAAGAAGAGGCAAAATCTGAGGGTAAAGAACTCGCTTTTAATCCTTGCACGGCCAAGATATGCTTTACCGACAAGGACTTATTTCTTGGTTCTAAGCCTCATAACCGTCCACTATTTGTTCAAGGTTTTATTATAAAACAAATGGTCAATAGAATCTTGATAGACGATGGATCTGCTGTCAATATCTTACCTCTAAACACCATGAAAGAGTTGGGCATACCCATGGATGATCTTTTTAAGAGTCGTTTGGTAATTTAAGGCTTTAATCAAGGAGGTCAAAAGACTCTTGGAAAGATTAGGCTTGCAATGACGATGGATGATATGGAGTCAAATGCATTATTCCATGTGATTGATGAAAGAACTACTTACAAAATGTTGTTGGGAAGGCCGTGGATACATGAGAATGGTGTAGTTTCGTCCACACTTCATCAATGTTTTAAGTATTGTCGAGATAGACAAGTGAAAAGGATAGATGCTGATTCTAAACCTTTTACAATGGCAGAGTCTTACTTCGCCGATGCAAAGTTTTATAATGACTCGTCTACAAATGACGATGAATCTTGTAAAGAAGCATATGTCAAAGAAGATTATGGAAAGGAAGCTGATATCCCTGCATGCACATCTTCCCCACCTGTTTGTGCGCCTCATGAAGCATTCAAGAAGGGGGTACAAGCGCCGAATACACATGAAGTAGAAAAGATGATCAAAGGCCTACAAGATTTAACTCTCTCAGTTATAAGTTTAGCATCTTCTAGTGTTTTCAAGCTTCTTTCAGAAGAAGCTCCAAAGCCATCACAACCTTCTATAGTAAAGCATGGTGTTCTGCCGAATAAAAGAGCGAATGGATTTGATCCAAATGCTTATAAGTTGTTGTCTAAAGCAGGGTATGGACAAAAGAATACCTTTCTCCTACCAAAGGAAGAAACATGTGATGACTATGAAAATGAAGGAAGTATGAAGAAACCTCAAAGGGTGTGGAAAGAGAAAAGCCAGCCTATAGGTTCTAAGGCCGGTCTTGGATACAATACTTGTCAGCCATTGCGCCTGAAAATTCGCAAGGAGAATGCACAACATATCACCATTGACGAAATTGAAGAGCAATAAGATAATGAAGTGTCTACATCGAGAACTTCAGTTTTTAATCGCCTCGGTAGTCCTCCCAATTATGTATCTGTTTTTGACAGGATTGGAGACCAAAAAGATGTCAATCGGCGAGTTCAGAGAACTTCAGTGCACAAAAGTCTTTGAGTTTCAAATAAGTGAAAGTCTAAAGAAAGTAAAAACTATGTCGTTGATTCGAAGGACATATGCAGCAAGTTCCCGTCCCGCATGAAAAGGTGCACTGAGTGGGTAGTATCAACAGGTGATGTGCTAAAGGGAAAACAACATACGGTAGTAATCACTTGTCAGAAGCCTCATTCAACTTTGAGAAATGAAGAAATGGAGAATGCAACCGTCAACCATGTCACTATGGTAGAAGTAAATGATGATGAAGCACAACAAAAATTGGAGTGTTATCAAGCTAGAATGTCAAAGGCCTTTAGCAAGAAGGTGCGCCCGCGCTCTTTTCAACTTGGAGATTTAGTTCTTGCAATAAGAAGACCTATAATCATCTCACGCCAAATGGGAAACAAATTCCTTTCAAATTGGGATGGCCCTTATGTGGTTCAAGAAGTTTACTCTAATGGTGCATACAAGATTGTTGATCAAGATGAACTATGTTTGACTTGATCTTTCGCAAGAAAGTACGTAGGCAACTTGAATCATATCAAGTTCAGTCACAATAAAAAAAATTAAATTCATTCAAAAAAAAAATTGTTCAAAATACTCTAATATATTAGAAGACATGTGCATTGATAAGATAAATATAAAAGAGAGAATATGAAGAAGGAATTATAAGTCTTATTAAATGATCAAAGGAGTCTTTTTTTTTTTTGAAATTAGATCAAAGGAGTCTTATTACATAAACATAAGACAAAATAAAGGAAATGCATCAAATGACAAAAATAAAGAATAAGATCTAAGGTGACCATTGAAAATGGTTAAAATCATCAAAGTTCGCTTCCAATAAGCTTTCAAGCTCTTGTAGCTTAGCTTCATCATGTGGATCATGAACTGAAGCAACCTCAACATGGGAAATCTCATGACGGGTCTTCGAAGCATTTCCTTGATTATCTTGAATCTTCTTCTCGACCACCTCTAAAGACGACTCGAGCTTTTTCAGTTCCTCTTTGGCTTCATCAATCCTGGTTTGCAAAGTGGAACGATTGTTGGCAGCTTCATTCTCAACTGATAAAAGCATCCAGTTTTCCTTGAAGCCTCTCAAGTTCTTTATCTCGAACAATCACTGACATGCTAGAATGAAGTTCAGATTTCTTCTTGTTTAATTCTCTAATATTTTGAAGAAGACTATTGAGGCGTTCTTTTAGAATCGATGTGTCAAGACTCTCATACTTCTTCATCATATCAAGAAAAGTAGATATAGCTTCGGCCATTGAAGGAATCTCTGAAAAAGGCGTAGTAATGAGTCTTTTTTGTAGCGCTTCCCAAGATAAAGTGGCTACTTGACGTTCAAAGTAAAGAAACATGTCAGCACCACATAGTTGAGTCTTCTCAAAAGCGTTACGCTTATCCTTTGGTGCGACCTCCTTTTGTTGTTCCAAAGCATTCTCCTCTAAAGGAGTAGTGTCATCAATTAGAATCGCATGTGAGGGTTGTATGAAGTTTGTGTGATGACCATCTTCTAATGCTCTACCACCAACTTGAAAGATTCAGAGCTGAGTGTTGTATCTTCTATGTCTCCATATTCTTCACAATTGCTTTCAAAATTTAGATCATGGAGATCGAGCTTCAAAATAGAAAAAGGAGAAGTGATGAGTAAAATGGTAAATAAAAAAAGTTTATAAAGACAAAGTTAAATTATAAACATTACCAATTTGTCGCATTGAGGAAATGAACCACTTGTGATGCTACCAAAATCCTTAGGATCCCCAGGAATCCACAACTTAGTCTTCTTTTGCCTACTCCAATGGCGGTCAGAGTCAACTTGATCAGTTCCTTCGAAATCCAGACGGTCTTGATCCATGTCTTTGATGCCATCCTCAAATGTATGAGTAGAATCATTATTCTTTGAAGGAGTCCTCTTTTCTGCTTGACTTCCAAAAGAAACTTCATAAGCCCTTGCTTGTGTTGTGCGCTTCTTTGTTGCTCCTATCGATGCACAAGTAGACACAACATCAACAATTTCATTGGTGGCGGCTTCAAAAATCTTCTCTCCCGCATTCTTGGTTTTCAATTTGATGACTAGCCTTGATTCTTTTACTGGTGTCTTTAGCCATTTTCTAGACCACCAATCAAAGTAATCTTTGGTGACAAAAGTTTTCCCATCGTCAGGAACAATATGAAGCTTTATTCTTGCTAGAGTCGAAGATCTAGTGCAGGATTGCCAAAGACGAACTATTTTCTCCAAATTCAAGCCCTCCAAGTGTTGTTTAAGATCACCGGGAATGTCTTGGCAAAATCCGAATTGTCTGCTGAATCGATGAGGACTGTATGGTTCATATATGTAGACATGATCAAAGCGTGAAACCAAATAACCCGATCTAAGACTAGCAAGGTACTCCCAATAACCAAGGGACAAGTCTTTATCATCAGTTAATGTCGTTCTTTTTGTTGAAGGATTGAAAGAAGGAATAGTTAGCTGCGACAGATTTCTAAATAGAGCAAGGGCAGCCAAATCTTCAAAAGAACGAGCCATTCTCTCACCAGCATAAGAGGTCATCAAGGGAACTCGTTCGCGATTGGAAGTAAAATGCGTCTCAAATCGATGAGCAAGCCATCCATAAACATAATGAGTGGGAAAAGAAACTGCACAAGTCTTGAAGTCAGATGCAGTTGAAATTCCTCGTAGACAATGATAAATGCTTGCTAGAACTGGAACTGCCAAGCAAAAACGACGAGAAGTTGCCATCATACTTGCAACTTTGAAAGTACTTGGGCGAATTAAACCTGCGTCTTTTCCGGGAAGCAAAAATTTACAAAGCCAACAAGATATGAAGGCGGCCAAGTAAACTTCTTCTCGGTCACTAACCTTGACGTGAAGATTAGAGAATGGCTTGTACCATCCTTTTGCCCGACGTTGGCATTTGTCAATAACACCAGAAGGATTATAGGTCTCCCTTGGTCGTGCACTCCTTTTCTTATTATCTTTTTTTGGAGGCTCTCTATATCTTGAAGGGCCACAAAACCAACATTTGATCCAATCGCTGATGGTCATCTCGTAATGGTTACCCATTTTCTTGCAGCCTTTATGAAAAGCGAGAAATAAGAACTTGCAGCTTATGGGTAGAGAAGGCTTGCCATCACGATCAATCCCATTTAATTCATTTGCAGATGGGATGACTTCATCATAAAACGAACCATCTATTGAAAGACCGCCAAGCATCTTCAAGTCCCACAAAGAGATAGATTCTTCTCCTTTAGCAGTACAAAGTGTGTTTGTAGAAGAATCCCAATGCTCACAAAATCCACGCATGACATTCTCCTTGAAATCATAAGTGAAGAGTGAAGCAAAGATAGGCGCATATAGATGAGATGAAGTCAAATTGTGCTCGTTGCTTGCTAATACATCCTCCGCCCATTCCCAATAGCGTTCGGTGTAAGTAGCTCCAACGAAGAATGAAGAAGATGACCCCCATGATAGCTCTCCATTTTGGATGCAATGCCTTAAAAGTTGTAGCACGTCGTGTGAAGATGAAGTCTTATGAAGAGAAGATTGTAGCAATGTGACCCTTGAAGATTTGGTGATAGCATTGTCGCAACCATAAGTGTCTCGCGCCGTCTCTAGACTCCAAGAAGAAAGATGAAGACCATCATTTGATGAAGACCAAGTGGGGGCATAGCGGCCGATGACGGGTGTGTAGACCGCAAGTGTAGTACCCTCCTCCACGTTTGAAGCTTCATCGTCTAAGATATGAAGATTTGTCGAGGTAGAAGATGCAGTCTCCTTGAAGATGACCATTTTGAAGAACAAAGTGTAGCTTTTACGAACTTAAAATGTAGAGCGCTCCAAATATGAAGAGTGATGAAAGTCTCAAAAATTTATAGTCGAGGATGTCGATGCAGTAAAAATTTAAAATATTCAAAAAAAAAAATCAATCAAACAGACTGTTAAATTTCGCATGGAATTGAAAGACAACAATATGTTCCTATTGGAATTTTACCAGTCGTGCGCAACAAAATTATTGATGAAAATAATGACCACCGAACCAAAAATATTGATTGAAAAAAAAAATCAATTTTGGAACTCTGTAGCCGAACTCAATTTTGTTGAAGTCCTAATTACCTTAAAATTCATCACATAACTTGTCCATGGTTCTTTTGGTCAATACCCTCAATTTGCTTTCTTTTCTTGTCACGTGGAGCACTACATAGCACAAGACAAACAAATGTAAAGTTTGAATGATTTCTTTCAAATCATGAAGTCAAATTTCAATATAAAATATATACTTGGAAGAAGGAAAAGAGGCCGTCATATATTTATTGAAAGTTCATGGACGAGGAAGTTAAACAAAAAAAAGAGAGAAGAAAATTACCCATACACACGTGATTTTATGGTTCTTTTGGGTTCACCGAAATTTAAATTCAATAAAAAGTTCAAAGTTCAAGAAAAAAAATACTAAAGCTTCTATGTGATTAACTATCCCTACTTAAGGTGAGATTTCATATTTCTATGGGTTCTCTATTTATAGAGATTATATAAAAAATACTGTCTCAACAAGAATGTCGCTTGTGATGGAATTCTTCTTTTCTCTAAATACATAAGGAAAAGAAATATATTGCTTCTTAAAAAAATTGCGAACAAGTCTCAAGGGGCATTTGTTGACCCATAAATTTTAGCCCATAAAATAAATTGGGCTTATTATTATTGGACTTTCAAATATATTTAATAATTAAAAAATTAATATTAAATAAAGTCTACATAATATTAAATAAATCAATTGGGTAAGTTAATAAATTATATTTGCCTAATCTTGTAAGAATATGCTATTTTTTTTATTAGTTAAGTGAATATTCTCATTTAACTAATTTTTTTTTTTTTGATAATTGGGGAGAGGGGAGCGCTTGTGGGAGGAATTGAACCCACGACCTAGCAGTTTGCTGCCTAGCGCTTATACCATTTGAGCTATAGCTCATTGGTTTCTCATTTAACTAATTAGAATAAATTAATTATTCTTTCCAAGTATAGAGATATGTGCATAAATACATATTCTATACCCCTTTATAAATAGGAGTGTCTTCACAACAAAACACACACACAATTCTCTAGCCGTCGGAATTCTGCAAACAAAGCAACATAGAAGCTCTGCATAATTTCTTCAAGCGACTACACACACAAAACTTTCAAGTCGTCGGAATTCTGCAAATAAAGCAACAAAGAAGCTCTGCATAATTTCTCCAAACGACTACAACAAATCAAGTCTCCAAATCAAATCTTCATACGTTGTGTTCATCAACTGTCAAGGATTCAAGTCTACATATCAAATCAAGTCTACACACACACCACTCTCGAGTCGTGGAAATTCTGCAAACAAAGCAATAAAGAAGCTCTGCATAATTTCTTCAAGCGACTACATCAAATCAAGCCTCCATATTCGAATCTTCATACGTCGTGTTCATCACCCGTCGAGGATTCAACCAAGCGACTACATATCAAATGAAGCCTCCATATTTGAATCTTCAAACGGCGTGTTCATCACTCGTCAACGGTTCAACAATTTTCTTCACCAAATCGAAGGAGATTCTACAACGGATTCAAGAACAAGCTTCAAAAGCCCTTGATCCATAAATCTTGAAGGAAAGCATCAAAGGATTCAATTTCTACACGTGTAGAAATTACCCAATAGAGATTGTACTCGCTTTTTGATTAAATTCAATAAAATTGACATTTGTGCATCATTTTCTTGCTTCTTAATTTCAGGACAAGAAATTCGTGTTAACAATATATATTTCAACTTTTTTTACAGTAAAAAGATAAAATAGAAACATAGAGATGAAAGGAATACAAAGTACATCGCCTTTTTGCAATAAAACGAGTCAGTCCATATGTGTGAGAATAAGTAGGCGTTCAGTGGTGTTGGGTCCAATTTTCTCTCTTTATATATATATGTTTATACCGGCCTAAAAATAATATGGGTTAGAGCATCATATGGGTTTATTTAGGGGATCAGACCCAACAAAAGTCTCTTAGATTAGTTTTCTAATTTAAAATAAGAGTTTGTAACTCATTAGGTCTATTCTTCTTTAAGAATATTAGTTTGAAATATATTAGGAATCTTGATTCTTGTAGAGCTATAAATAGCTCAAAGCATCCATAATCTTAAAACAACAAATCAATCAATCAAAAACCAAACCTAGTGCTTTTTAACCCGCAATCTCCAGATTATTTTAACTTAGGAGTAGTTTTTACATTAATCTTGCCTGAGTTTGTTAAAGCATCAAACCTCAAATCGATCCCACTTATAAATTCAAAGATTCGAGTCAGAAATATTTTCAGGCGAACATCTTTTGGCGACTTCCCTGAGGACTTGTGTAAGGTTAGCACAAATACGGACTTTAATGACGATTCCTAGCACGCTCGGTCTATACGCCGGCAACAAGTGAAGCAGGGTAACGAGGTAATAGATGATTTCGATTCGGACATAATAAAGATCATGGACAAGGATAAACAACAACCTTAGACAAATAAGAGGACGAACACTCTTTTAGCTGATAGGACTGTCCCGACGGACAAAGATGCTGAAGTGACCGATGACTCCGGAGATTACTCTCGACAGCTTCCCCTATCTCGCCCTTCTTTATCACATGTCAATTGTGTCACGACCCAAATTTATGAGTCGCGACCGGCGCTAGGGAATGGGAGTGGTAGCTCCGAAACCCGTAGCAAGCCTAAAAACCTGTGTAAATTTTTCGCAAATCAAATCATGTTTCATATATCAAAATACATGTGACCCCATTTTACAAAAACATCAGAGTTAAGATGCATTATACAAATACATAGACAAAAACATCTAGACTACTGCGGACCGCTAGAATGAAAACCTTCTTTTACTTCACGTGCAAATGACTTCCGAGAATTAAAACTTCGGAAGCTTGACTCTTCAAATCATATCATACTATCCCTGAAAAATGGGAGGAACAACGGGGTCAGTATAAAACTGAGTGAGTTCACTAAATTACACGCAATACCACATAAAGGGTTAAAACCGCTGAAAATTCATCTTTATATAGAAAATATTCTTTTCAAATCATACTATGTATATTCTTGATTTAATTTCATTCTTCATAAACGTTTCATAGTATATCCATCTTTGTTTCTTGTTATAATTTGATATTTTTCTTTTCTCGTTTTGTTGCTTTAGTTTTTCGACCGGATTCTAAATTCTAGTTTATATCATCATGATTCTAGATCGAATTAAATCACTGGCAAGTCTCTTGTGACTTGATCCTTATGGTTGGGTCCCGAGATAGTTCAACCGAGTTACCCATAACCATATGGTACAGTCCCGAGATAATTCAACCGAGTTACTTGTACCATTTCTCAATCCCAAACGATCGATAGGAGTCCCGAGATAATTCAACCGAGTTACTCCTTAGACACGGGTCCCGAGATAGTTCAACCGAGTTACCTTCGTGTCTGCATTCGGACTCTGCACCCTCCAGGTCTTTTGAACTTGATTGTCGATTCATATAATTCCTATTGACATTTAATAGGAGTGTTTGTTCACATTGTGTCTCGATCTTGTTTCGTATTGATTCTCGATGTATCGCACCTACTTTTTATTTCGTATGAGTTCCGAGGATTATCATCGAGAATGGATGAGATACAGGTCCCGGGATAATTCTACCGAGTTCCACTTTGTATCTCAGTTCTTATTATTGAATATATCAGAGTACACTTTTCTTATATCATGTATTTATCATTTCGATGACTTATGTTGGGTTTTCTTGATCCTTTATGGACCATGACATGCACATTACAATCTACAAACATACATCTATAACACACGCACGTATGGGTATTTATTATAATTGAAAGTACGTATAGGAACGTACTATGTTTCTTTATAAATATATGAATAATAGTACATATAGGAATGTACTATACTTTTCTCATGCATATTTGGTTCGATACTCGTATATTATTCGATATTTGATTACGATTTATATTGCTTAACCCTTCCCCAATATTTTAAGCATATACGTTCTTTTCATCTATTTATGTTATTCTTAAAATAACACAGTATGGAAAATAATCGTTTTCAAAACATATAACATAGTACACGTTTAAACATACATGTAATACATTCAAACGTAAAAATATTCGTAAAGCCTTTCGTATGAAAATACGTGGCTTTATGAATATTGACGAGTAATTTAAAGTGTACTCACCACTTGCTATCCAAATTCTTCAA
Source organism: Mercurialis annua (assembly GCF_937616625.2). Lineage (NCBI taxonomy): Eukaryota > Viridiplantae > Streptophyta > Magnoliopsida > Malpighiales > Euphorbiaceae > Mercurialis > Mercurialis annua. Next base: position 13,302,954 of record NC_065577.1, on the reverse strand, counting down.
ATAATTATGACGATGTCTCGATCCGTTTGCCTCAAACCTTTTTCGATAGTCGCTCGTCCGATCTACGCAAATATAATAATAGCAAGAATTAATAAAATTCTAACTATTATTAACTTAACCAAAAATTATGTTTCTAGCCAACTTCGGCTATCGAAACCGCTTACTTAAAATAGTCCGACCCCTAAACGAAATTGACATTCTTAAAGTTTAGAACGTCGCCTACAACTTTCGTTTGGGTCTCGGACCATGAAACGCACCCGAAGGTGTCGAAAACAAGCTCATAAGTTATTTCCTTGGAGCTGTTTACAAGTGCAGGGCAGACTGCACACCAAAATGTTCTGTCCAAAATGAACATCCAAAAGTCCGATTCAGCAAAAACTCAAACTTAGACAATTATAGTTAACATCCTAAAGTTTCCGTATCAACAAACGGAACTTGATTTGGACTTATACAGCCCGAGATATTGCCTTTGAAATATCACTGTTTTGCAAGACATTTTCTGCAAAACGATAACTAGTTTACGTAAACTTATTACGCAACGAGGCCTATGAAATTTCATCGATACACACATTCTGAAGCAACACAATCCAGTCATACTATACCCCTTAACATCAAACATGATTCAAGACTTAAAATTGTTCAAACTTACTTGAACAAGAATTGCATATCAATACCAAATCATCATCTCATTTTCGATCAAACTTTCATCAATTAACACAATTCATATTCAGCTCTATCCTCATAAAACTCATGCCTAACACTATCAATTCATCTCTTAACATCAACCTTATTACCCCTTTTACCTTTAACAATTTCAATCAAACTCACTTAACACAAACTATTTCTTATAATCAATTCCTCAAACACATAGAGCTCATGTTTAATGCCTAATTCATATTCTAAAGCATCACACAAATACCTCAATCAAAAGCCACTAAATTTCAGCAACCTCACCTTGATTGAAGCCTCAAATCCAAAGAGTCTAGCTCCAAGATTCATCATCAAAATTGGTCCATGGAAGCTAATAAACACCTATGTTTATCAAACACCTGAAAACCTCAATTTCTCAACCAAAACCGAAATGAAAACTCTGAAACCCTAACCATAATTTGATTTTCTTACCTCAAACTGAAGCCATAGATCTGTAGATAATCGTTTCCTCGTTCCGTGGCCGCGAGAATCGCTAAATTCGGATCAAAATTGAGAAAGTTATGGGGTTTAAAAGATTTGTTGATTTTGGGGTAAGGGAGTTACGGGTTCTTCCCTTCCTTTGCTGCAAATTTTGCTTTGAATGAATGAATAATCATTCATAATTGATGATAATAAGTGGGTTAAAGGTCCACTTAGGTCCTTGAAGTTGCCACCTCCTTAACCTTCACTTTCTAACTTTTCTTTCGTCCAATTTAGTCCACTAATCCTTTAATTATTCGATTCTCGATGAATTCCGTATTATTTGTTTTCCAAATAAATAATATTAGTATCATATCTTATAATATCACTTTTCAACAATTTATTTTGGCAATTTTGGCCAAAAACGCTCAAATTTCCATTTTGAGCTAATTTGCACTTTTTCTCACTTTTTCGTCCAATTTTCATATTAATAACTATCGATAACCACTTTATCGATATTATTTTCTTATCTTGAGAAAATAGAGTAAAACATAACTTCCTTCAGAAGTTTGTGGTTAAAAGTCCACTTTATCCCTTAAGTTGCTAATTTGCACTTTAACCCTTATTCTTAACTAATCGTCAAACTTTCTTCTAAAACGATTTCGTACACTTACGAAACTTGACGATCATTTATTAATAATATTTCACGGACCTTGACGTGAATATTATTAACTCTGACTTTCCAACTTATTTTATCTTATTCTATTTTTGTCCCGATTAAATCCAATTTATCGCATAATAATTTTTCATTTAAATTATTATCCTACGATAATTCCAATAGACTCTCTTCGGTCTAAGTCCTGATTATCCAATCCTAATCTGATTTTCTCGTTCTTAATCTTTACGATTATGCCTCGTGGCACTACACGTAATACCTCAAAAATTTAGGTTATTACAATCTTCCCCCCTATAAAAATTCGTCATCGAATTTTCATAATCTTCTAATATCACTTAACCAATCCTTGTTCAAACCTTATCATTCACTTCCTTCCACACTTCCGCTGCGATACTCTGATTAGTTATTCACTAACTGTTGACTTTACAATTAGGTTTATACGGTCATCTCGATATACTTATCGAGTAACTTCTTATGCTAACAATCCTAACCATCTTATTACTGCTTGATTCATAATCATTATGAATCAATCCCTTCTTCTTCGATCGACTACAATAATATCTTCTTGCACGTGGGTTCACGTCTCTTTTGTAACTAACTTCTATGTTCGATTCCCCCATTCTCGAGATACTCTCGCTCTTACTTTAAGCGCGGTCGCTATTACTTTACAAACGTGTAAAGTAGCGTCGACGTCTTCGTATTCAACATACGAGTCTGCTTTAAAGATTTACAATTCAAATCTCGATACATTGCGATTCGCATTACACTACTCGTCGTTCTATATACTTGTCGTGTTACATACGTATGTTTTCATATAGGCCTAACAAGATGATCAGTCTTGTCCTATGCCTCTATATACAGAGTCCCTGTCTGAGCTTACTTACGTTTAAAAACTTATCCGCTTAAAACCATGATACCTTTCATTTCTCAAATCATGTCATAATTGTGCACCGGTGTGATGACTTCTCTCATCACAAGAGTTGCAATGACACTCCTCTTTTCTTTTCAGACACACAATGTATATGATGCATGTCCTACTAGTGAATGCAATATGGATGTAGTGATGCAATTCTATTCGTGTCAATGCAATGTCATTATGAATCGTGTCCGGGCACAATTATGTCTTTTCAAAACATTTTATTTCGATCAAATACCTTTCCATTCATAAAATGGGGTTTACGTAAGTTTCTCTCGACATACGACTCTGCACTATCTATTAACTATCTTTCTATCGTTCGCAACTATTTACATTCTTTACACATGTAAAGATGTAACTCTATTCGCCTGATTCAGACGTCATTCAAAAGACACGTCCTAAACATTCGCGTTTACACTAGGCTAGCTCAAAAGGTCTGATCACTTTCGAGCTTCTAGTTTTTGGACTTCATGATGTTTGTCTCGATTACATCGTATATCTGGTTGTGTCTAACTAGAAGTCGTCGCGACAACTCTGTCCTTTAGGAAAAAGGTTGTTTCGTGTTGCCCGTGGTATCGTACTACTCGGGATGTGGGCATTCTTTCACGTGGTAACCTTGTTGTCCACATCGAAGACATATGTATGTCCTCTCTTGACAGCTACTCGAGCATCTCATATCACAGAGCGAGTGTATGAAACTTGCATAGTTGGAACTTCCTTGTTCCGACGACAAACTAATAGTGCTAGCCCTTTTTAGCTTCTTTCCCTTATCTATCTTTCCTATAAATCCGACTATCTCGCCTTTCTAAAGTCTTGCGAGCATTTCGCTCAGCATAGACTTAGCAAACTTTGCATCATTGAATCATAAGAAACTATTTCTATTCATAACAATCGATTACAATATATAAATTTCATGTATCGTATAAATTATCACAGGCTTACATACCTGTGAGCATATCACTCTCCTGAGTGATCGCGCTGCAAACATACATATCTTATTTGTTACATCACATCACTCGTATAATATCCAATCCAACCAATTTATAATTCAATCACTGTCCATAACGATATTCATACATCATATGAGTCTCGAGAGTATATAACTCTTCGCAGACTATAGATACTTGAAAGCGTATTGCTTACTCGAGTAAACACAAACATATATTGTGCTCGCACACACATCTAACTCGACTCCTAATAGCACATATAGAAGGGGACGTCTTCGTAAAACGTTTGAAAAATCGATGAAAAAGATGATAACGTTCAAAAGACATGACTGGAAATCTCTATAATCCGCAGTAGTTCCTAGGAAGTAACTGACTCTTTCCTATACTCCAATCACAAAAGAACAATGGCCTAGGAACACTAAACCATTGCTCTGATACCACCTTTGTCACGACCCAAATTTATGAGTCGCGACCGGCGCTAGGGAATGGGAGTGGTAGCTCCGAAACCCGTAGCAAGCCTAAAAACCTGTGCAAATTTTTCGCAAATCAAATCATGTTTCATATATCAAAATACATGTGACCCCATTTTACAAAAACATCAGAGTTAAGATGCGTTATACAAATACATAGACAAAAACATCTAGACTACTGCGGACCGCTAGAATGAAAACCTTCTTTTACTTCACGTGCAAATGACTTCCGAGAATTAAAACTTCGGAAGCTTGACTCTTCAAATCATATCATACTATCCCTGAAAAATGGGAGGAACAACGGGGTCAGTATAAAACTGAGTGAGTTCACTAAATTACACGCAATACCACATAAAGGGTTAAAACCGCTGAAAATTCATCTTTATATAGAAAATATTCTTTTCAAATCATACTATGTATATTCTTGATTTAATTTCATTCTTCATAAACGTTTCATAGTATATCCATCTTTGTTTCTTGTTATAATTTGATATTTTTCTTTTCTCGTTTTGTTGCTTTAGTTTTTCGACCGAATTCTAAATTCTAGTTTATATCATCATGATTCTAGATCGAATTAAATCACTGGCAAGTCTCTTGTGACTTGATCCTTATGGTTGGGTCCCGAGATAGTTCAACCGAGTTACCCATAACCATATGGTACAGTCCCGAGATAATTCAACCGAGTTACTTGTACCATTTCTCAATCCCAAACGATCGATAGGAGTCCCGAGATAATTCAACCGAGTTACTCCTTAGACACGGGTCCCGAGATAGTTCAACCGAGTTACCTTCGTGTCTGCATTCGGACTCTGCACCCTACAGGTCTTTTGAACTTGATTGTCGATTCATATAATTCCTATTGACATTTAATAGGAGTGTTTGTTCACATTGTGTCTCGATCTTGTTTCGTATTGATTCTCGATGTATCGCACCTACTTTTTATTTCGTATGAGTTCCGAGGATTATCATCGAGAATGGATGAGATACAGGTCCCGGGATAATTCTACCGAGTTCCACTTTGTATCTCAGTTCTTATTATTGAATATATCAGAGTACACTTTTCTTATATCATGTATTTATCATTTCGATGACTTATGTTGGGTTTTCTTGATCCTTTATGGACCATGACATGCACATTACAATCTACAAACATACATCTATAACACACGCACGTATGGGTATTTATTATAATTGAAAGTACGTATAGGAACGTACTATGTTTCTTTATAAATATATGAATAATAGTACATATAGGAATGTACTATACTTTTCTCATGCATATTTGGTTCGATACTCGTATATTATTCGATATTTGATTACGATTTATATTGCTTAACCCTTCCCCAATATTTTAAGCATATACGTTCTTTTCATCTATTTATGTTATTCTTAAAATAACACAGTACGGAAAATAATCGTTTTCAAAACATATAACATAGTACACGTTTAAACATACATGTAATACATTCAAACGTAAAAATATTCGTAAAGCCTTTCGTATGAAAATACGTGGCTTTATGAATATTGACGAGTAATTTAAAGTGTACTCACCACTTGCTATCCAAATTCTTCAAATAATTATGACGATATCTCGATCCGTTTGCCTCAAACCTTTTTTGATAGTCGCTCGTCCGATCTACGCAAATATAATAATAGCAAGAATTAATAAAATTCTAACTATTATTAACTTAACCAAAAATTATGTTTCTAGCCAACTTCGGCTATCGAAACCGCTTACTTAAAATAGTCCGACCCCTAAACGAAATTGACATTCTTAAAGTTTAGAACGTCGCCTACAACTTTCGTTTAGGTCTTGGACCATGAAACGCACCCGAAGGTGTCGAAAACAAGCTCATAAGTTATTTCCTTGGAGCTGTTTACAAGTGCAGGGCAGACTGCACACCAAAATGTTCTGTCCAAAATGAACATCCTAAAGTTCGATTCAGCAAAAACTCAAACTTAGACAATTATAGTTAACATCCAAAAGTTTCCGTATCAACAAACGGAACTTGATTTGGACTTATACAGCCCGAGATATTGCCTTTGAAATATCGCTGTTTTGCAAGACATTTTCTGCAAAACGATAACTAGTTTACGTAAACTTATTACGCAACGAGGCCTATGAAATTTCATCGATACACACATTCTGAAGCAACACAATCCAGTCATCCTATACCCCTTAACATCAAACATGATTCAAGACTTAAAATTGTTCAAACTTACTTGAACAAGAATTGCATATCAATACCAAATCATCATCTCATTTTCGATCAAACTTTCATCAATTAACACAATTCATATTCAGCTCTATCCTCATAAAACTCATGCCTAACACTATCAATTCATCTCTTAACATCAACCTTATTACCCCTTTTACCTTTAACAATTTCAATCAAACTCACTTAACACAAACTATTTCTTATAATCAATTCCTCAAACACATAGAGCTCATGTTTAATGCCTAATTCATATTCTAAAGCATCACACAAATACCTCAATCAAAAGCCACTAAATTTCAGCAACCTCACCTTGATTGAAGCCTCAAATCCAAAGAGTCTAGCTCCAAGATTCATCATCAAAATTGGTCCATGGAAGCTAATAAACACCTATGATTATCAAACACCATAAAACCTCAATTTCTCAACCAAACCGAAATGAAAACTCTGAAACCCTAACCATAATTTGATTTTCTTACCTCAAACTGAAGCCATAGATCTGTAGATAATCGTTTCCTCGTTCCGTGGCCGCGAGAATCGCTAAATTCGGATCAAAATTGAGAAAGTTATGGGGTTTAAAAGATTTGTTGATTTTGGGGTAAGGGAGTTACGGGTTCTTCCCTTCCTTTGCTGCAAATTTTGCTTTGAATGAATGAATAATCATTCATAATTGATGATAATAAGTGGGTTAAAGGTCCACTTAGGTCCTTGAAGTTGCCACCTCCTTAACCTTCACTTTCTAACTTTTCTTTCGTCCAATTTAGTCCACTAATCCTTTAATTATTCGATTCTCGATGAATTCCGTATTATTTATTTTCCAAATAAATAATATTAGTATCATATCTTATAATATCACTTTTCAACAATTTATTTTGGCAATTTTGGCCAAAAACGCTCAAATTTCCATTTTTAGCTAATTTGCACTTTTTCTCACTTTTTCGTCCAATTTTCATATTAATAACTATCGATAACCACTTTATCGATATTATTTTCTTATCTTGAGAAAATAGAGTAAAACATAACTTCCTTCGGAAGTTTGTGGTTAAAAGTCCACTTTAGCCCTTAAGTGGCTAATTTGCACTTTAACCCTTATTATTAACTAATCGTCAAACTTTCTTCTAAAACGATTTCGTACACTTACGAAACTTGACGATCATTTATTAATAATATTTCACGGACCTTGACGTGAATATTATTAACTCTGACTTTCCAACTTATTTTATCTTATTTTAATCTTTACGATTATGCCTCGTGGCACTACACGTAATACCTCAAAAATTTAGGTTATTACAAATTGCTCGGCTATGAAGGGTGAGATCACCTGAGAGGATAAACAGATGTTTGATGGCGCCATGCATCAAATGTCAGAGGTTATGAAGAATCTCATGTCAGATCAGGCATCGGTCCAAAGACAGATTCAGAATAACTTGGAAGGCTTGAGTAAGGGGATGGAAAACTTGGGCAAGCTCTTTTCCAGACTGTCAGTGGCTGAACAGAGTTGTAGAAGGGCCGAATCAAACACCAAATAGATCTGGATATCTAGGTAGTTCAGCCGAACAGGTGCAACAGCTCAGCAAGTTAGGGTACACGTATGGGTCCGTCAAGCTCCTAACTAGACCTGAAGCTGATTCAACAGGCAGAGGCGATCCAATGGGTACAAGCACATCTGCTCCTTAGGGGGCGACCAGGCTGCAAAGAAGTGGTTCTGGAGCCAACACCCAGGACATACACGTCGGCAAACACCAACCTGCGGAAGTAGGCGAGCCGAGAGTATATAATCAGGGGCAGTTGGTGGACCTGCTGAAGAAGCTCGGAGTGGATTTACGGCTGATACCTTGCCCTTTGTAAATGAAACCTTATCCCGATTGGATAGACAAGTTATATATGTTCCCAAGAGGATACAAGGTACCAGAGTTCAGCTTGTTCTCTGAAGAAGAGCGTGGGCAATCAACAGTCGAGCATGTCGCCTGTTTCTCGGCTCATTGTGGTGAGGCAGCAGCCCACGATTTCTAGAAATTGAGTTTGTTTGTGAGCTCATTGACAAAAATGGCGTTCACATGGTAATCAAGGCTAACGCTGAACTCTGTGGAGTCCTGGAAGGAATTGGAGGTCTTATTCCATGAGGAGTTTTACAGAGCACCCCTAGATGTTACTTTGGCGGATCTCGCCCGCATCTCCCAGTTGCCAAATGAGTTTGCAAACAAATATGTCGGCTATTTAAGGAATTTGAGAACCAGGTGTTCAACAAAGATATCCATGGCCGATTGCGTACAAATGGTGGTCAGAGGAATGAGCTTTGCCATGAGGGATCACTTCGAAGGACACCAATTTTGAGACCTATTCGAATTGACGAATAGAGTCACGAGCTATGAGCATTTTTTCCAGGAAAAGGAATAGAGACGAGGGGCATACAAAGGGACTTCCTACAAGGACCAATTGAACATAGCAGTGATCTCGGACACCGAAGACAGTAGTTCATAGGACGATATTAACATGGCAGAATTCTTGGGCACTAAACCATTAGAGTGTTCGGGCTTACGCAAACCAGGTTTTGTCAAGAAGAACAAGACCACAGTAGTTCAAAAGGAGTATTCCTTCGATTTAACTAAGGACAATGACATATTTGATGCCTTGTTGAAAGACGGTCAGATCGCCTTGAGTGTGGGGCACGTAATTTCACTACCAGAGGAGATGGTTGGGAAGGATTACTATAAGTATCATAATTCTTGGAGGGATAGTGAGGGCCCACCAGGCAGGACCAAGAATGAGTTGGTTGATCCACAAGTACAGGTTCTATTGACCTAAGATGGAACAAGATTGCATCAGGTACATGGAAAGGTGCGATGCATGTCAAAGATGTGGGCCTATTCAGCATGTTCCGGCCAAAGAATTGCACTCCATCATCAAGCCATGACCGTTCCGAGGATGGGCTGTGGATTTGATAGGGAAAATTTACCCTTCTTCATCTGATGGCCATACTTTTGTGATTATCGCCACCTGCTAGTTCACAAAATGGATTGAGGCTAAACCCTTGAAATATCCCACGCAGGAAGTGGTGATCAAGTTATTGAAGGAATACATTGTACATCGTCATGGGTTACCAGAGTCCATAACTACTGATCAAGGGACGATGTTCACATGAGGAGACATGGTAGAATGTGCCTCACAGATGAAGATCAAGCTACTGCACTCCACACCGTATTATGCGCAAGCTAACAGACAGGCCGGGGCAACTAACAAGGCCATCAAGCTAATCGTCTTGAAGATGATCGAAGAAAATCCAAGACAATGGCACGTTTTGCTATCAGAGGTTGTCTAGGCGAATAGAACCAGTCAAAAATCAGCTACGGAAACTTCACCTTCAGGATGGTGTATGGGCACGATACGATGCTGCCAATGGAATTGTTGGTCATGTCAACTCGCCGTCTTCATGAAAACAAACTATCCAAGGGCGATTGCTTTGACAAAATGGTGATAGAGGCACTTGACATGGATGAAGAAAGGTTAACAGCACCGGATCACCTCGAAACCCAAAAAAGGAGGGTAGAGCGAGCATGCAACAAATGGGTCAAATCAAAGAGTTTCATCATGGGCGATTTAGTATGGAAGTCGATCTTACCCATAGGTCAAAAAGACAGGCAACTTCGCAAGTGGAGTCCAAAATTGGGAGGGTCCCTTCATTGTGACTACAACATTGGCCAATGGGGCATATGTTTTGGCCTATTTCGATGGAGACAAGCACGACAGGGCGATCAACGTCAGTTTTTGAAGAAATATGCTTATAGCTGTTGGGAAACCGTAGATCAATGACTGCTTGAAGCTATCTAAGAATAACTATGCCCAGGATAGACTTTTCGGATACTGATGGCCAATTAGTTTTAGGGTTATTGTCAAAAAAATCACGAACTTTACATGTCTTCTCATTTTAATCACGTAGTTTAAATTTTCTCATATTCATGCAGGAACTACCACTGTTGCCAAGGTGACACTCATTCATTGGTGTAAAATGACCTCCACCTCAGCAAATTAAACCAATGGAACCGTGACACCTCAGCACCGTGCATGAATTTGAGAAAAGATGGTAATTTGTGCATGAAAATAAGAGAATTTAAACTTTGTGATTAAAATAAGAAAATGTGTAAAGTTGGTGACTTTTTATGACATTAACCCTTAGTTTTATGAATATGGTATATATTTACATATTTATATAAAGGCCGATTCATTTTCGGACTATATAGGGAAGATTCATTGTGTAATTTGGCCGTTATAATTGTAAGTTGAGTTTTTTATTCGGGTGACCTGTTTTTCTTAACCATTTATAAATATTTCAAAGTTAATATGTTGGTTACAAATGATATTCTTAAATACATCGGACTACAAGGCCGATAAATATGATTTGTAAGAAACTAGTAATGGGCACAACTTGAAGATATAACAAAAATTCATTAACTGCTAAAATTCGGTAACCAAGCCGATAAATGTACTAAAATGCCAAGAATTGGCATAAACCAGACACTGTTCGGAACTTAAAAATATTACAAAGTTATCAAAAATAACTGAAAAAGCCGCCCAATTCGCTGCGGATTTGGTTGTATTCTTGACGAGCCCCTTCAGCTTTTGGTTGGCTCTTTGCAATATCGCCTTTGAGGATGATTCGAAATTTCTTCAGCTCAAGGCCATCAGTCATGTCCTTATCCAGAGACGCTTCACGACTGCCAATACTGCTTTCCTCCGTTCCCATTTCAAGTTTCAACGTGGCGATCTTTGCACTTAGCTCCTTAGCACGACTGTGACGATCTTGAAGTTTCATGGCCGCTGATTTGACATTCACCTTTAGAGATCCAATTTTTTCTTTCGCCTCAGCTTATTGGCGAAGAAGCTTATCATGGTCATCTTGGTCTAACACGGAGTCATCATACATCTTTTGAAACACGGGGACCGATACCAAATTTTTTGCCACCGAAGAACGAGCTTCGTCGCCTAGGATATCAGATGAAGCACCAGCTAAGGCGGCCGCAGCCTTCTTCAAATTTTGGACATATTCGGGTGACTTAAACACACCGATGCCTTTGTTCTTCATTTGGGTCATGACGTCCTAATCCTCGCCCCAGTTCTCAGTAAACTGATTGTTCACCTTCGTTAATGTGTCGCCGGCTAGCAGTACAGGTGCCTTTTCGCCTTCACAGTTTCAGTCCAAAAAAGCTTTGATTCTCGCCGTAACATCATCTTCTTCGTCCAAAACGGCGATAGGGATCTGCCAAGTTTGTCCACAATAAAATATCAGCTGTTAGATTAACTGTTAAGATGATAAATAAACAAGTAAAAATACCTTAGTTGTAGTTTTGGCCGCTATTCGTGTCAGCAAATTGAGCATGTCTGAGCCAAGTGGCGATAGCATAGGAGGCAGCGGAAAAAATGTCAGCATCTACGAGACGGTAGGAGTTGGCTGAGAATGGATTGGCTGAGAAGAAAGGGATTTCTGAGAATGATTGCCTTCGTCGCCGGTTTGACATCACTAGTCTGGGTAACGCTCCTTGAAGACGAATGAGCGCTCTGCAAAGGCATAGAGGCAGATTCCACCTCGGCCGGGGTAGGGTCGAACATATATGATTCCCTCGCCTCCATTCGAGGTTTTTTGGGTTTTGACTGCTTATTGGAAGGTTTTTTATTCGTTGGCTATTTCTGCCTCGCCCGCTTCGATTCAGGATTCTCTTCCCCATCGGTGTCGAAGTTGTCGCCTTTGTTCCATATTCGTACGCCCACTAAGAACAATAAAAGTTAAAGTCGATGTAAAAAGAACTTATAAAAGGGAACTACTTTTTACCTGGTATCCTACTGTAGCCTATTCAGACTATTTTGTTTATTGATTCAACATCAAAAGGACATGTGATGCCAGTGTATGACACACCTTCATTATTCATGTTCGGCTCTGATTTTTAGGTTTTCTCTTAGGTGTTTTAACGGGGACAGTTGCAGACATATTACATATAGATACTGGTGGACTTTTGTATTTGAACTTAGGGCGAATATGGGTTAAGAAAAGTTTGTTAGAATAAGTGTCTTTATATTTATCTTCCGAAACCTTTTTTATTTTTTTATCATAGTTGGACCGAGCTACTAGCCTATGTTTTTCCATTTTAAGTTCATACCAGGGAGATCAAGGGGATCATATTTGAATTTATAAAATTGCTCAAACTTAGCTATTTTAAAAATATGGAAAAGTGTACCTTCAAATTTGGAATGTTTTGGGGCCGGCAAAAGAAATAAATCGGTATGAGTAGGATTTCTTGACAAAGGAGGTAAAGAAAAATCATGAAGAGCGAGAATTTATTTTGGGGAGAGGTCAAAATAGGACTCGATGACTGAAGCCCACCATCTTTCATACTCAAGAGTACAACCAGGAGACTCAGAGGGGCGAGAAAGATCAAAAATGGGGGGTAGATAGGCTCTATTAAGGCGAGTAATGAACTAGAGGTCTTGGTAATTTTCAAGATAGGGTCTATGGGTCCTGCGATTATTGACGGAGATCAATAAAGGACAGGGAATTCCTAGATTAAAGCCGAATTGACGGGCGATATAGTTAGGGCAGTATGCTTCTATCCCATTATATTCTAGGCATGTAACCAAGTTGCGAGATTTCAGAGAGCTGCCCCAATATTGACCACCGAGTTTTAGCTTTGGATCGGCGCGTGCTTCTTCTAGGTCTTCTCTATCCCAGCCGAGGAATAGCCAATAAGGAGGATATTTCAAAGTAAGAACTGGGCAAAACAATTCGGGAAACCTGACCGAATTGGTGAAAACCTCCAGAACATCCAGAATATGAGGAAGGCGAGTACCGGCTGATATTAGGGAATATCCAAATAATTCAGCTTTGATATGGGGTCCAACCTCAAAAAGCTCCGAAAAATATAAGGCGAGACACGGCTGCACGACCCATAAGGGGCCACTTGGTCATTTAAAAACCCGCTTGGCAGCATAAGGGGCGATATTACTCAAAGAGCGGTACAGATGAGCGAGCATAAATTCTCCCAGGTTGCATCGTCGGCCTTCGGCAAGTACGGCAACAAGGGTGAAACAGTCTTGGGTAACCCTGAAGGGGAAGGTGCACAGGACAAATTTTGCCACAAAAACGTCAAGGAAGGTAATGTGCTTTATTTGATCAGGCTTGGTAAAATCTTCGCCCATAAACAGTTTGACGAACGGACGATAGCTCCTTTGTGCCTTTGGTCAAGTTGAATACTAGAGTATCGACATCTATATTAGAGGAGATACACTCGCTTACAACCGGGATATTAAGAATTGCTGCCAAATCTAATAGTGTGACTATCATGGCGCCGAACATGACGCAGAAGCAATTTAACGCACTTGACCAAAAAAGTGATGATCCCATAGTATAATGCTTGGCGATAGGCCGACTTGACTTACACAGGTTGATCATATCATAGATACCGACATCGGCCCATAAATTGCTGAAGTGGGGCTTGAGTCTGCTCAGCCAGTTCTGACATCTGCGGCGTTCGATTGGCCAGTTCCTCAAGGTAGTATTCACCCAGACAGAGGAATGGTGAGGTAGAGTGAAGCGTGGTGGGGCTTCAATATGGAAAGGGGTTGCTATTTTGCACAGTTGATTGGGCAAGGTAAGAATGGGGCCGACACATAGTTTGTTGTCAGCAGCATAAATGAATACCTAAAAATCGGTGTTTGGAACAGCAGCACGAATCCCGACATTTTTCTCAGTGACTTGAGCGGCGAGTGCATCACTGGGAGTAGCCATTGTAGCTTCAAAGAAAGATTCGCCAGGTAAGTAAAAGGAGATGGTAGCTAAAGAAAAATGAAGGGCGAATGCTTACCAAAGTTCGAAGTTGTAGAGAGCTTAAGGTTGCAGAAAAGAGAGACAAAAGATTCGGGAAAGTAAGTAATGAAAAAATGACTTGTTATTTTTCTTAAACGTGAAATCAGAGGTAGCCGAAGAGTCCATGCTTGACATCGTGGGTTAGTGGAGTGACAACTCATGCGCTGATGTGGCATTGAGGGGGTACCAAACAGACTATAGATGCGCACACCTTGGGTCAAGAAAAATGGGCCGTGGGCGAACGGGTTCTGAGAAGAATTAGGCCTTCATAAATCAAGTAAAACAAGCCCAAAATTGCTATTTTAGGCTTGTTGGGGGCGTTGTTTACACCGGCCCAAAAATAATATGGGTCAGAGCATCACATGAGCTTATTTAGAGGATCGGGCCTAATAAAAGCCTCTTAGATTAGTTTTGTGATTTAAAATAGGAGTTTCTAACTCATTAGGACTATTCTTTAAGAATATTAGTTAAAATTAGATTAGGAATCTTGATTCTTGTAGAGTTATAAATAGCTCAGAGCTTTCATAATTTTAAAACAACAAATCAACCAATTTACCAAGTCCAGTGCTTTTTGTCTCGCAATCTTCGGATTATTTTAACTTAGGAGTATTTTTGACATTAATCTCGCCTCAGTTTCTTAACTTCCAGATTAATACTCTTAGATAATTTGGTTAAGTCGTTTTACCAAGAAAGCCATGTGAATATCTTTTTACAAATTTGTTAAAGCATCAAACTTCAAACCGATTACACTTTTAAATTAAAAGATTCGAGTCAGAAATATTTTCAAGCGAGCAATATATATATATATATATATATAAGCCTTCCCTTAATTCAAACTTTACAAAATTATAAACTAAAACGTAGATGCATATTTGCAGTTTTCACTTATGCAATAAATTACATAGAAAAACGGCAGATGCATCGCTGGACACCAAACGAAGCGGCATGTTGAGAATACCCTGCCGAAGGAGCAAAAGCAGACCTCTACTGCTGAAAAGACGGCTGAGCAACACTAGCTGACGACACATGCTGCCTATGTCGGACACTCTGTCGCAAAATGGCCTGGTTGGCCACAAGCATAGCAACTACCCGGTGCTACCATAAAAACTCCAAAGTGCATGTGCCTGCAGTTTTGACAAAAAGGGACACTAGAAGCTCCACTGCTACCACGCCTAGAACTACGACTACCACCACTGTGAGCAGAACTGTGGGAATAATGATGATAGCCCTTTCGATCACCCCTTTTCTTACTCTTGTACTGGTAAGACTTGGACTGATAGCTGCTGCTACCACTCTGCTGCCCACCATTCTGAACAGTACTGCCCGCCTTCTGGGCCTCGGGCATTTTCCTAAAATGCAGTAAGGTACTCTCCATCCGACGAGCATTGTCCACTACACTTGTGAAGTCTCTGTGCGTGTAAGTCAGAAGACTCACAAACTCAGCACCTAGACCCTTCATGTACCTGTCGTTCGCCTTCAACTGTTCAGTCTGCAGCTTTGGGGAAAAACAACTCAACCTCACAACTCAGTCGTATACTCATGTACCGACCTGTCTCCTCTAGCCAAAACCAGCAACTTGTCACGATAACCCTTCGTCACTGAAAAAGGCAAGTAAAAATCTCTGAATCGAGTCACAAAATTCTCCCAAGTAATAGTTGCCATGTCAGGACGAATGACCCTAAAAAACCAGTCATTTGCAGAACCCTTCAAGGACATCTCCACTAACATAACAGTCTGCCTCTTAGTAGCCTACAGCCTCGGAGCATTCTGCTCAACCTCATCCAAAACGTCTAGAGCATCATCGTCGCCCTCAAACTCAGTCGGCTTCACCCTCGCATAAGCCAACACCAAATCCTTGTTAGTGGTCCTGCCACCACCAACTGCAACACCACCAGTCTGTGGTACCTTGTGCTGCACAAGTTGTCCCATCATAGCATACTGGTTCTGCATAGCGATCTGACCCGCCTGCAGTTGCACTTGATTATTCTGGAATGCAGCGATCCCAACCAAAAATGTAGTGAAGTCAAACGGATCGATAGGAGCATGTGGTACACCTGGTGCCTAAATGCCTGCACCACCACGTCCCCTACCTCTGCCTCCAGCGGCCTGAGCTCTGCCGGCCTGGCCTCTGCCAGCCTGACCTCCGCCTGCGCGCCCTCTGCCAGCTTGAACTACCGGTTCATCATGACCAATCTCAATCGACATAGCGTCATCAGCCTGAGCTGCAGCACACTCACGAGTATTCATTCCTAAGAATGAAACAACAACCCTTAACATAGCCACAAGGGAACACCCAAAGTATAACTTAAATAAGCGCAAAAGCCAAACAATTCACCCAAAGTAATAAAGATAGACATTTCAAGGTAAAACATAAACTTTTCAAAGTAAAGCATTAGTAACACATAAGACCAACGCAAAACACTCCTAAAGGTAAAGGTTGAAAGTTCTGAAAACAAATGATGATGTTTCAAATGACAAAACTTGAATCCTAATTCTGTAGTAGATCCTATGACACAACAACAACACTTAACATGCTTTAAAACAGTAGACAGTTAACATGCAAAATTTGGCCTTAGTTCAAAACTTAGACTCTGATACCAACTTTGTCATGATCCAATTTCATGGATCGTGACCGACGCTAGGGTATGGGTATGGTTGTACCAAAACCCGTAGCAAGCCTCGCGGATAACCTTAAACACAAATAAACCTGCAAGAAGCTACTGCTCGGGGGTAACCGAGACTGCAACCTAAGTCTAGCAGTTTATACAACAGTTCTAATATCATAACTTGATAATAATCTGAAACTATGAATCATGCCTCAAATATAATAATCCAAGTAACATGCCAAAGTATAATAACATAAAAGTCATACCACTACGACAAACCAAAGTATAATAACTAAACACAGTACTAGTTCTACTGCGGTCTAAGAGTTTAAAACAATAGACTAGTTTTATTGATGTAAAAAGACCTCCGAGGAATCAAAGGATCGGAGATGACCAACGCTTTCAAAATCATAAGCCTGGAAAATTGGGAAAACAACGGGGTCAGATATACTGAGATGAGTTCATAATGCTATTTACATTTATTTAGTTTAAAACCCTTAAAACAAATCCTTTTATACTAATATATATTTGATTATGGAAAATAATATTAAAATGAAATTCCAAAATATATAACCCAAAGTATTATCCAAAGTAGATGGGAACAAATCCTCATCGATTCCCAAAGTAGGCCAGACATTGGTCAGCCAATCCAAAAGTACTTACCGGTGCACACAGTCTCGATACAAGCCTATCGAGTAGCTCGTTCCAATCCAGATCCATAATCCCTAAAACAGTTCATAAACATTTGATATACTAAAATAACTCGCGGTACTAAATAAAAGCGGTAAATAACACTATAAACTCACTGCTTTCTTATCCACGTGAACCTTGGCAAACAGCTAACCCTGCATAGACTCCGAAGCACAGCAGTCGACGGGTCTAAAACATTATATAAGTTAAAATTCGAACAACCCCTAACTCTAAGAATACTAGACACCACATAGGACTAGCATCTCAAAACACAACCAAAGTACAACCAAGGTAACTAAAGTACAACCAATGTATAATTAAAGTATCCATTCAAACAAAATAACAAAGTTAGGCAAATTAAATTAGGTGAGTTCTTATCTTTAAAACAAAACTAAAGTCCTTTCATAACTTAAATACTTTATTTAAAATCAAAAGATTTCCCAAGGTAGTTTGTTAGCTTTAACTGCAGTATAGCTCAACCTCACAAGTCGGACAACAGACGTCTAACTAGACCCAATAATAATTCAAAGTGAAAACCAAAGTCTTAAATCAATCCTTAAATAAAATCAAGTGATTTGAAATAAGAACTCATACCTTCACTTATATAATACCAAAACATAGAGAGCAATGAAGCCAAATAGGCTTGCCAGCACTTGACAAGTAACACCCAAAGTACACTTAAATATATCACCTTAAATAGAATCAATAAGATTCAACATCTTTTAAGTATCAACTTGAAGCTAAAAATAGTTCAACCAAAACCTTACATATCACATAACACCTAATATGCCTTATATCATTTAATCAAAAGTTAAACCACAACCTAAGATAAGACTAAATTCCTTTTAATATATTTAAACCATTTTATAAACTAAGTTTCCAGCCCTTAGTAACATGATCAAAACCACCCTAAGTATGCCCCATAGCTACGACAAAACAACAACTCTTAACAAATTAAGTCAACAATAAAAAAGGCACCCTAAGTATTTAATTTTACTTTATAAAATCATCCTTTAATTTAAAAATTTCCAGCCATATATATATGCTCTTAAAACAATGATTTAATCCAACAAAAACCATATTTAACATATGTTTAATCCTTAGGTAATTACCTCAATTCACCCAATGTGCTAATTGTTAACAAGTAACCTTTTAATCTTTAAAAGAGGATTTCCAGATTTTAGTTTGAAATCAAAACCAAGTTTTATCTCAAAAGTCCAATCCATTCGATACATTAAATCATTAAAATGATTTCTCCAAACCACCCAAAGTATTGTTAATCCTCTAACACTCTATGATTCATTCACTTTGAAATTTCCAGATTTTATCAAAAGCTTTAAAACAGAAAACTCAATCCATAGTATTAACAACTTGATAAATCTTGCAATTAACATAACCATTCTAAACCACCCAAGGTAACAACAATATGAACAAGCCAATAACAACTTAAATCAATAATTTACAGCCTTTATCTCAATATAAAACAGAATATTAGATCAAGCCACCCAAGGTATTGATTTCAAACAATATACAACCACATCCACAAACCAAAACAAGGGAATAGATCCACTAACCTTTTGGAATGGATTAAGAATGGTTAAAAGAGAAAACCTAGGAATTATATGATCCAAATCAGCCTATGAACAGACAACAACCCAAAGCTAATGATTACACAACCTTGGGAACGAAAAAGCCATGAATAAATCTTAATTGATTGATGAAAAATTACTTACAGTTGATCAAAGTAGGCCTAGGAATGATGAGGAATGACTTAGAGTAGTGCTACTACCGTTTTAGAGTTTTTAGAAAGTGTAAAATCTGATTAGGTCGAATTTAAGGTGTTTAATAGAAAACTGCGATCTGTACCGTGCACGCATCGCGCCCGCTACACCTTCATCGTGCTCGCGATACATGAATCGCGCCCGCGATCCAGGCATGTCGCGCCCGCGATCCAGGCATGTCGCGCCCGCGATATCCTTCTGCCTCCAGAGAAAAATTAAGATATTGAAAATGAAATTGAAACCCCAAACTCCGAGACTACTCCCAAGGCATCTTGAAACACAATATAAAAGGTTTGGAACCTTCGAACTTCGATTCTAAGTGGTCGAACTGCTGAAACGAACTCGAAAGTACCCTTTAGGCTTAACGGAACTAGTCGGAAAAATACGGGGTGTTACACTTACCTCCCCTTTTTTTGTAGTGCGACACTTTCGAAAATTCAAACGTACTAAGCAACAATTTAATAAAGGCCAAACTCTCAAAAAACACTAAACTTTTGCGAATTTTGTTAGTTATGACCAAACCTTTTAAAATTTGCAAATATAACCCGGTTTGGCAAATTATGTTTCTTTTATAGCCATTTTTGAATCGATTTGGTTTTATTGTGCATAAACCTTTTATTATGACACAACACACAAATGTTTGATATTTTATTATGATTTAATCTTATACACATGGTTGTCATGTTGGCAAGAAAATCGGTTTAATTCGAATTGGCTATAAAAGGAACATAATTTTCCAAAACGGCTCATATTTGCAAATTTTGAAAGATTTGATTATAACTGACAAGAATCGCAAAGGTTTAGTATTTTTTGAGGATTTGGGCTTTTATAAAATAATTCAATGCAATAAAAAAAATGTATTGAAGAAAAATTAAGCATTATTCATATACATGTCCAACTGCTGAAGCCCCTTTTAAATCGGTAATTTTCCTTTAATTTTTTGTCAAACGCTTATACCAATATTTCTTCATGAGAATAAATTTATGAAAATGTTAGTTGATTAAAAAAACAAATAAATAATAAAATAATAATTCTAAATTATAAATGGTTATCATAGTTTGATAGCACAATCATTATGTGTATAATAAGAACACATAATCGTCACACTAGTACAAGTATAAATATTAGACTTTGGCTACATTATAATTAAGAAAGTGATGTTTTCAGATTTTGTTTTTGAGTATAAGAAGTTGATATATGTGAGGAGTTTTCGATAATTGTAATTATCACTTCTATTAGCAGCAACTATAATACCAGACAACAAACAAATTTATCCAAATCATACATAAGCAACTCATGTCCAAAACTGACATTTGAAAACTCAAACATTAACAATCGCTATAACATCGATCTAAACACGTTACATCAGTTTTAATCATGAGACAGCATTTATAGCATGATCTTACCAAACAATCCCGGATTTAAATTCAATAACAAAACCAATTACTCAAGGTACCGCGATCATAATAAACCACTCTCAAACATACAAGAATAGATCTAGACATGGAAAAACAGTAACCAATCAAAACAACACCCAAAGTATATAGTTAATAAGCTATAACGCAAGAATCAATCACTTACCAAGGAAAACGAGTGAACAACAACGCCTCACGAGTCAAGAACGAAAGGATCAGATTAGGTGAGTCCAAAACCATGCTAGACTACTGGAAAACATGTGTACATAAGCAACGACACGAATATAATCAAAAACACAAGAATACGCAAAGAACGAGATGTCCGAATCACTTACCGGAAGCCAAAATCGAAAAAAAGGTGGAGAAACGATCAAATCATAGTATTTTAATGTCTATTGGTCTGGTAGGGTTTATAAAATGAAGTGGGAAAAGTTTTTGATCAGATATGGGGTCTATTTATAGGCCCCGACGAAAAATGACAGGTCAGACGCGATGCGAGGCGCGTTCGTCCGAAGGCG
The DNA here is from genome assembly GCF_937616625.2 of Mercurialis annua. NCBI lineage: Eukaryota > Viridiplantae > Streptophyta > Magnoliopsida > Malpighiales > Euphorbiaceae > Mercurialis > Mercurialis annua. The sequence continues at coordinate 13,281,757 of NC_065577.1, read as the reverse complement.
CTGAATATCATGAGCGTGTTGGACACAACGCAACTTATCCAAATGACGATTGAACCGTACGATGTTTATCAAATCCTCTTAGGAATAACATATTCAAATGGCAGCCCGATCCGACAGTTCAATTGGAAGATATGGACGTTTTACTTAAGCATGACAGTTTCAGAAAAACATATGAACACTGGTTCGAAACAGCTCGGAAACCAATCAAATCAACACACTAAAGGTTATGCAAATCAAACCATAGTTCTAAGAAATTAAGCCACCAATAATCAAGGAAAAACACATCGGAAAGTTCATTGGAACTAGTCGAGAAAGTACGGGGTGTTACAGTTAGTGACTCAGAAAGAATAATTAATCAAGAATCTCCCTTTTTTAAAAACAAGTTTCCATGCATACCCTTTTATTATTCTCTTTCTATTTTATCCATATGGTGTATTTTAGCTGTTGTGTTTCTATTACATTCAATAATTACCCCTGTTAAGGTATATTTTACCTATTGTGCTTTTATTACACGCAATAATCCCCCCCACCATTTTTTATAGACCGGACCACTTATAGCCGGATTAGCGCTGGTCGGAGCATAGTTGGTCGGATAACCGCTGGTCAACCGCGGTCAAAGGCGGTCAATGATCAGACCACTGCTGGTCAACGGCGGTCAATGGCAGTCAACAGCGGTCGGACCACCACTAGACGAACCAACAGTAGTTGGTGGTCTGACTAACACTGGTTAGATAATTAAAAATTAAACAAAACACCATTTTGTAATCAATGAGACTTGATCATGTACTTTACTACAAGACAAAGATTTATTACTGTCTATATATAACTGATTATAAATTTAATTAACTTATTAGAATGAAATTAGTTCTAGTGTAAATTAAATATATACTTAATATCAACTTCAGTTAAATTTAGGCCTAATGTTTTAAAAAAAAACCCCGACCTTTCATCCCCTCTTTAATCCTACCCTGACGTTGTAAATCAGTCAATTCTATCCTATTTTGCATTTTTTTTCATTTCAATTGTACCCTGAAGCATAAAATTGAACTTTATTTGACAAAAGTTCAAAAAAATTCTCAAAATTGACCCTTTTTGCATTAGACTAACTTTTTATATTAAATTGATCATTTTTAAGAATTTTTTTGAACTTTTGTTTGATAAAGAAAGGCTAATTTTATGCTTTTGGGTACAATTAAAATTAAAAAATGAAAATTATGGTAAAATTGACAAATTTTCAACGTTAGGGTAGGATTGAAAAGGGGAAGAAAGGTCGGAGTTTTTTAAGGCATTAAGCCTTAAATTTATTATAAGTTTAATATTAAATTAGTGTAATTAAATTTATTAATTAAAAATTTATACAATAAAAAAATATACATATATTTATATTTATATTTATATTTATATTTATATTTATATTTTACACTCTTTAAAAATATATGAGTAAGACTAGCAAAATATTCCACTTGTCAAAATTGAAAAATGCATTGGTTTGGTGGTCGAATCCGAGGTGGTCGTGGTCGGATACGTGGTAGTGAGACCCGCTGTGGTTTGTGTAAAATCAATGTAAACTTGATGTCAACTTTAAGTAAGTAATTTAAAATAATTTTTTATTAGACTGATTATAATTTTAATTAGCACATTTTAATTAAAAGAATGCTAGTGTAAATAAAATTTAAATTAAATATTAACTTACAGTAAATTAAGTTAAAATAATTTTTTATTAAATTTAATAGTAACTTAATCTTATTAAATTAATTAATTAAAATTTTATATTATTGATAATCAGTATATCTGGTGATATATAAACTATTAATAAATGTAAAATAAATTATTCAAATTTTTTGTGGTGGTCTTTTTGAAATTAGGGACAATGACAAAAGTACCTAATATTTTTAAAATATTTACAAAAGTACCTGTAAACTTTTTTTATTTGCAAAAATATGACTGATTTAAAATTAATTACAAAACTACCAAAAAATGAAAATTATTTACAAAAATACGATGTTATAATGTCGGTATAATTATGGTATAATTTCATAATATTAAAACTATAAATTATATAATTTAAAAATAGTATTTCGTTTATTATTTGTATAATTTCAGTATATTTTCGTTATATCGATTATAAAATTTTATATATATTTTCTAGTTGATAACATGTATAATTTTTTATATGTATTTTTCAGTATAATTGGTAATGAACTAGAGAATTTGGGTATTGCTGGCATAATTTTAGTGTATTGTTAGTTTAATTTTTAGTATACAATGTGGTATAATGTTGGTGTAATAATAAAAATTTTGGTATATTTTGATGTGTATACTCTTGGTATACTGTTGGTATAATTTTGGTATATTAGTAATTTAATTTTTAGGATATAATTTGATGTAATTTTGGTAAATTTTTATTTAATATTAATAAAAAATCTCTGTATGCATAATGTTGGTATAATTTTAATATAATGTTGGTATAATATTGAAATAATGTTAGTTTATTAGTATACTGACATTATAATCACAATATACACCGTATGTTTGTAATTATTTTTAATTTTTTGTTACTTTTGTAAATATTTTTAAGATTTTTATAAATGAAAAAATTCAATATGTAGTTTTGTAATTATTTTCATTTTTTTTTGGTAAATGGTGTAATTTCCTCTTAAAATAAATGTATTGATAACACATCAACTTAATGTAAACTCGATGTAAACTAAATAAACTATATAAAATAAATTAATAATTAGTTAATGATAATTTTAAAATTAAGTTACTCTAAATAAATTAAATTATTAACTATTTGTATTATTAAAAATAATTCATAGAGTGAAAAATAAATTATTAAGAATTTGAAAGTAAACTATCCAAGATTTTATTAAAATAATCTGAAAGTAAATTTAAAATAAACTTAAAATGAATTGAATATAAACTTAATGTATACTCAATGTCAATTCATTGTAAACTTAAAGAAAACTTAATGTAAAATCAATATAAATTTAATGTCAATTTAAAATAAATTTGATGTCAACTAAATATCAACTCAACATAAATGTTTTGATAAATTATGATAAATTTAAAATGGAATTATTCTTTATTTTTATAGTATTTTTTTCTATGTAATTTATATCCTTAAAAATAAACTAATAGTTGATTGAAAGAAAATTATCTAAGATTTTTCGCGATTATTTGTGTAAATTTAATGTCAACTAAACGTCAAATTAATGTCGATTCAATGTAAAGCTAATGTCAACTAATATAAAATAAATCTCAATGCAAAATAAATTTTTAGTAAATTAATATAATTTTAAAATAAAGTAATCTCAATATAATTTTTAGAGAAAATAATAAGAAAACTCATAAAATGAACTTTGTTTTCGCACTATACCATTTTTTCAAAAAGTTTACATTTAGTGTCACAATCATCAGTTTTCTTTCATTAGCACCATCTCCTCCTCTTCTTTTTCTAGAATTTCCTATTACATCGTTTACTTCTTCTTCATTACCGTTTTTTTGCTGCAATTACAGCTTTACGATTTTTTCTGTTGCTGTGTTCTACGGTGGATCCATGGAGGGGTTGATTGGTACTCCTTGATGAGCATTCAAATGCCTCGGATTTATCACCGGTGAAAGCCAGTGCCAATGACGACGATTGCGTTAGCAGGCCTCACTTCAAATTTGTGATTTCTGTTGTTTGAACTTAACTATGATGAATTGGGTTTGTTGTTTAATGAATTAGATGGTTGTTTACGTAGGTTTGTGGTAATGGGTTTTGTATACGAACCAGATCTAAATGAGAAGAGATAGAAAAATGTTACCTCTGGTTGGGTGTTGGAAGAAGGAGACTTCATGATCTGTTTATACTTCATTTCTTTCAAAATGTTATTATCATTTAAGAATAAAATCAAGAAAGCAAAAAAGAATAGTGCTCAAAAGTTAGAAATTGGAGACACTAATGTGAGAGTAGTTGCAAAATGAAGGAGTAAGGGAAAAGACAATTTAGTTAAGGAGACAAAGTTCTTCTTCAAGACTTTATAGGTGTTTCATTTTTAGAGTTAAGAATTATTTTACTGTTTAATTGCATTGGTTATGGTGACTAATTATTAAGAGTTAATTATTTTACTGTTTAATTAATTGTTTTTTTAAAAGCTTAACTACGTTTCTAACACATCATTGGAGTATTATTTGTAAAGCGGATACATCTCTGATACATTTCTGATTCATTTCTGATACATCTCTGATAATTTTCAAATACAATTTTGGTATATTTTATATACATCTCAGATATATTAGATAATTATTCATTTATTATTTTAAAAAATAATTGGTTAAACAACAAGTAGGTGGGTTAATTTCTCATTTCCAAAATCTTTGATTAAAAAAGTGGATTAGATGTAGTAAAATTAGAATTTAATCAACCAAATTAATCAAATTTTTTTAATTATTATCTTTTATTTTTATCGATTTAAAATTTGATCAATTTGTTTTTATATTTATTCATCTTTAATACATAATTTATACACGATAAATATATTTTTATAATGTACTTGATAGATACATCGCCGATACATTATTTATACATGGTAGATACAGTTTTTTTACTATATAATTTATATATGACTGATATATTTTATTATTTTGAGTTGTATGTAATGTGTATCAAAGATGTACATTTACTATTTAACAATAAAATATTTTAAATGTAGATAATAGATATATTAATGATATTTAATTTATACATGATAGATATATTAAATAAATGTATTTAATAGATACAACTCTAATATATATGGCGTCTTAAATTAGTTCCATTTTCTGCTTTCATCTGCGTTTAAATTCCCGCAATTTATACCGTGAACTACATGAATGTTGAGATGAGATAAAACAAATACATCCAATAAAAGCAAACGTAAGTGATACGACAGGTATAAGATTTTTTTTAATAGAATGTCCTTGAACACAGTCTTTTGGTCGAGCGTACGATAATCTCACACGTAAGCGAGTGAGGTCTTTTAGTCGGTATAAAACGCATTCCTAGCTAAGCTAGGTGGCAACTCCACATTTTCTCAAACCCTATCCAGAATAGAGTCCTGCCATAAGTCTGGACGAGAGGCCCCCGAACCCCGCTCCGCTCACAGTGGCGACTTCACTAAAGATTTCAAATTAACTGTTTTTAAAAACATGAAACATAATAACGTTTTCAGAATTATTTTCAAAGATAGTTTTCATGGAGATAACCGCACGACTGATGACTTATCAGTCACTTTATTTTACCGAATGTATTCGCACCGGTTGCATAGCATTAGAAATATTACCTTTTCAGCCATCCTCTAGGAGTCCCTATCTGGCCCCGATACTCATAACCGCTCTCACCCTCTAGTGTTGCACTCCAACGTCCAGAACATCTTACGTGGAGTAGTATCACTCACATGCCAATACCTCGGTCTTTTGCACTCGTGATTGAGGAGACCCATAAACGGTATATTAGTCTGTTGGAGCCCTAAACATGTTACTACCAAAACCCATGATTCAGCCCACATGCATTCAAGTTTAGACACTACCCTGTAAGAACATACCCAATATAACGATTGTATGTGAGGCATGTTGTCAATGTAATGATTCTAAATCCAAGTTTGAAAAAAAAACACTATTTCAATCTCTGTCTTAGGTCAGGCCTAACAACATTTTCCAGTTTTCAAAACCAGATTTTCAAAATAATATCATGTTAGGCCGGACCTAAAAATACCATATCCAATCAAGTGAAACCCCTTTGCTTGATTGAACCCCTAATAACTAGTCTAGTGAAAACTCCTTTCATTGGAAACAATCGACAGGCTAAATTACTTTCCTAGATTTCAAAATGGATCACTAGATCCACCTTGAATTGCTAGAAGAAAGTTTGCAGGTGTACGACGATCATAGCATCCGATTGCGAAAGTCCATACCAGAACCCCTAGGAAAAAACCTCGGCCAGAACACGTATGTGGGAGGAATAGGGTTGGAAGGAACAATTTGTCTTTGTCATATCAATTGTTCTACGTGCTACTTGCTAAATGTTCGAACTTACCCTGCACTTCATGCATATGCATTTCGCGCATCTGATACATCCAGTATTATAGAAGTCATATACTAACCCCTTGTGGAAACAACCATATATAAAATATAGATATGATTACTACTCACAAAGGTAAAGGTCCATGGTTTTAAACGCTCAAGATGACATACCGTGATAACAAGAACCAGGCTGCAGCTCAAACTGAAGTGGAAATATCGTCTTGAGGAGATGAGGAGATCACGAAGGAAGAGAATCAGACACCGGGATTCGAAATGTTCTGAGACGTCCTCAAAGACCTAAAAGTAGAACCAAAGGATGCCCCCTACACGACCTACTCGTCAAAGACCTGTTCAACAGCACACCCAGTGACCTGACCCTTGTGGAGGATACCATGGCGAGCTTTGAAAAGTTTGTATTTAGAAATATTTTTGATTTATTCTATGAAACTGATGTAATATCGACATCCATTTATGAGGATGACGACCTTTTTGTTTCCAAATTCGATGATATAACCAGTAATTATGCACATTTGTTGGATGTCTTACCTGATAGACAGATTATTTTCAATGATCATACCATACGCATATGACATTAGATCCATTAAAACTGATACATTTCTTAAAAGTATGTGCCCTAGGGCCATTTGATCGTGTATATTTGTAGAACTAATCCCAATGACAAAAGATATATGTGTTTTATTTGAACTAAGTGTCTTATCAACTTAGTGTTCATTTATTACGTATTGTCCTTATCACATTGTGATAGAATCTATTCTTAAGGTGTTAAGAATATGAGTGATAGATTCTATAATACACGCGATCTAAATATCCGTTCACGATCGATGGGTTCCTACGAATAAGGGCATCATATTATCTCAGAAAGATCGTCACCTCTGTTTATTCTCCTGATTAGTAAAGATTTACTAATTACAGGAAGTAGTGAGTCTCATACTACTTGATGGGGATCAGAATAAACATGTGGAAACTCAAGGGGGTTGAATGAGTAGAACAAATTACGCTAGATAACTTATTCATGGTATTTCATCAAAGTCAATTTAATATCATCTAGTTCGTAATTGTACACATGTTATTTGACATGCGGTGACACTATTTTGTATATAGGTGATTAGAGTTTGATACTCCTTATCCCTAGATCTTTCATGATCTAGGGTTGCGGGATGTGTTGGCTCTAATTAGTTATATATAAAGATAGGGGTTTAACCTAGAGAGGATTCATCACTCTGGATGAACGGAGAAAAGATTTTATGCTATCTCAAATTCTTCTTGATGGATGATAAATCTGCGCAGGTGTATATGACTTACTAAGAAAGTTGTTTATAGTGGAAGTCATATTTATCAAGAATAAGAACTGAGAGATGAGGTCATATGATCAAGACAAACAGTGTTTGACTTAACCGTGACACTAGTCGAGATCGGAATCTTAGATGCAGGGAATTTAAGTGTACGGTAATTATGAACATTGGTTCATAAAGAATTCATCAAAACATTCATATCTATTTGTAGGTCGTGATATGTTGCTAGACGTCACTCTCGATCTACGAGAATTAATAATTAATTGGATTTAATTATTAAATATAAAAAAAGTGTTTCTCATGTCTCTCGTTGCCATAGCATTTGAAATAAATTTTGAAATCATCGTGCTCAAATTCCTTAAATTCGCCAATTTCGCAAATCAGAGAGATTTCGAAAACCAAATCAAATTTAATTCTTAATTTAATTCAAAAACATCTTTAAATCAGTAGCTATAGGTGTATAAACTCGTGATAATCAAATATGTCAGATTCAAAGTTTTTGAAATCATTAGTAGGATCCATATTTGTAAGAGTCACAAATTAGCCAATTTAATAATCAATTGAACAATTTCATCTTTAATTCCTTTAGATCAGTTTATTATCAACAGAAAATATATAATAATCATGGTAATTAGTAGCCAAACATACAGCAATCATACACAACAAATCATGCCTCAAAAACCCTAGATTAGCAACCTAAACGCAACAATGAAAACAAGAACGAATTCAATAATTAAAATAGTAAAAAGGGTTACCTAAGATGTTAAATAAGATGTTAAATAGTGATAAATTCCAGGTGCAAAAGGTCTGAATCAAACCTTGATGATAAGAAAAATCCACTGAACGAAGAACGCCAAGAAGATCAAGTGTAGGATTCGCGATTAGAATGTAAAATCACACCTAAAGTGTTTGGAAATCACTTCAAATGTTTTAGAATGAAGGAAATATGAACTCTCAGTGATAATAGTCAAAATTAGGGTTTGGGGATCAAGTGGTAGAATTAGGGGGTCTATTTATAGGCCCTCAATTCGAAAGTTGCAGCACAACTGACGCGACACCTCTTGTGGCGTTGCGACACTCTTTGTCGCGACGCGACACTAGGTTCTCTTACCTTGCGCGCCGATACTCCCTCTGATGCACACCGACTTGCTTCTGAGGCCCAAAGTTGACCCCCTTGGCCCGAAGCACTCGAAACATAGCCCAAACAACACCCCTGAAGGATCAAACATAAACCAAACATACAAAACGACATCGAAAAGTTTATTGAAACTGACTGGAAAGAACGGGGTATTACAGCTCTCTGGGAGGAGTGTTACAGTTCGTGTTCACCTGTAAGTAGTAACACGGATTAACATCGCAGTCCAGATATAGCATAATTCTAGGACAAAATTCGGTACTCACATCGATCCATGTCAGCTCATTCATCCGGTCCCTACACTCGGCCCCTTGACTCTGCGTCAAAGTACGAGAGAAATCCCAAAACCTCAATAGAGGGATCCCCAATCCCGGAAGAGTGCCAAACCCAGTCAAGATGCCGATCTAAATGGCCCAGATCTGAAAAGAAGATAGAATAAGACGACAAGAGAAGAAAATACGATTCAAAGGAAATAAGGATCAGCAAGACAACTCACATGTATGGCCGGGCGAATCCGGAAAGACGAGATTCTCTAAGAACGACTCGATCCATGCTAGTATACAAATAAGCCACAGTATCATATCCCCAATCGTAAGTCATAACATGGTCTAAGTCCTTCAATGCCGGCAGCACGCAAAAAGGCAAAGTTGCACCCGATTTACAAAACAACATTGTCCCCAACAGATAGCAGATAAAAGCCCAGGCAATCAAATCAACCTCGTCACTGGTCCTCACAGCACAATCTCGATAACGATCGTACAACTCACTGTGTTGGAGACAACGACCCTTCATCTCTGGTAAAAAAACCAGCGTTTCTAAGATGTACGCATCTTTCTGAGCATAGGTCGCTAAACCACCATCAAAAGGAACAGGCGGACTTCCAAAAGCTATCCACGTGATAAGCAAAAAGTCCAAAGGAGTCATGGTCAACTCTCTAACTGGCAAGTGAAATGTATGTGTGGTATCCATCCACCGCTCCATCAGTGCGTAGACAAGAATTGTCACACATCCTCGTCGCGGTAAATAAAGCACCAGCAAGACGACCAAAGCCTGCGGCATCTACCCGAGACTGAACAGCAGGGGCATCTACCCTGACTTAACAATCTGAGACGGCTGTAACTGTTATGGTCACAGGCAATATTGTGATGGCAGTTTCACGGTTACGGTCCAGACACCCTGTTTAGACGGTAGTGATTCAGTTCACGGTCTAAGGCCTATATTGTGTAGGTTGAGACCCATACAATAGTTTGTCATGTAGGGTTTCATCTGGATCGACTAATTGGTAATTTTTTACATATACAAATATTTTATGTATTTGCGACTAATTGGTAATACTCCCCAATGTTCACCTTTCAGGCAATCAAGTATGAGGTCGGACTTCCATAATAATTCTGGAAGTCAATGTCAGCCATACCTCTAGAGCTGCAAGTAGTTGGGTACGGGAATTCTGTCTTTCTGTTTACAGTGGTACAAACTATTTGATAAACTCTGATTGAACTACTGTATATAATATATGTTTGAAAAGCTGCATGTTTTCTAAAATGCTATGACCAGTTGTTTGAGAGATACACCGGTTTAATGTTTTTAGCCTCTTGGAATTGCATTGGAAACAGAGCAGGTGCGTCATCTAATATTGATGTTAGCGCTCTAGTTTCTTTAAATACAATCAGGATCTTAAGACCCAGTTTTCAGAAATGTGTTTACGTTAAACGAGAGAAAGGTTTTAACGATATTTTCTGAAAACATATCATATGTGATATATGATCTTGAATTGCGATCACGTTTTTAATAAAGGTGTTAAAGTGTTTTCGCAACGAGGTTGCAAACCTTTTTATGTTTTAAAACGCAAAAAATTTATAAAGGTTTTTAGGCTTGCTACGGGTTTCGGAGCAACCACTCCCATTCCCTAGCGCCGGTCGCGATCCATGAATTTGGGTCGTGACAAACTTGGTATCAAAGCAATAGTTCTCGGACTCGAGAATTTAAAAACATTGCTGATACAATGAAATAAAGTATGGGGTAGATGTCATAGGTACTCATAGGAACTACTGCATCACATAGGATTCGAGTCATGTCTCCTACATATATTCTTATGTTTCATAGGTTCTCAGCCTTCCCTTTTAGGATATAAGACTGTGATATACGCGTGCAAGTCGTCTAGACAATTCGATAACGATGCTTGAATATCAAGCATGGAATAACGTGAAGACACTGTCGAAGTCATTCGATAGTAGTACAAGGAGACGATTGATAGAAGAAGTACGAATTCAGAGAAGTAGAGTAGTTGTGGTTACTGGTTACAGAGTTTAGGGTCAGGAGGAAACTTACAAAATCAAATGATATAACCTGCTATGGTTATTCATTTAAATGATTTTAAAAGCATAATTGTTCCCAGACATGAGATGTCATCACCCTATGCACAATTATGCAGATGTTTTAAAAAGTGAGTTTTTAAACAAATTGTTTTAAAAAAATGCCGGCAAATGATTGAAATATTTTAAACAGATTTGTTTTATTGTAAGTATTCCTAGACCAGAACTCTATAACAAAAGTAAATACTCGAGATCAAGTAGTAAGCGATTCTCGAGGGGGGCAACATAAGCATATGAGAATGAAAGTTGGAGTATAAAAGTTATGGACATGAAAGCACAAAACTAGTTGTAGTTAAACGAATTACAAATTGCATCGGATGGATATATATATATATATATATATATATATATATATATATATATATATATATATATCCGAGTTACGAAAAGTTAAGGATACAAATATCCTTAAACAAGGTGTCTAGGGAATTGTACCCTAAGACATTAGGAGTAAGAAATGAAAGATAGAACCTACTGACCGAGCAGTGATTAAGACGTTAGAGATACGTGAGTTTAGGAAGACTCAAGGTAAGTGGAAGATACATAACTCAAGGTGTAGTAAATGGTCATAGTGCATTGATGAAACAAGTTTCAGATCATGTATAAAAACTGACAGGGTATAGTAAAACCCTGATATCTTTTAATTAAACCGTTGGATCGGTTTGATTTTGGAATATGATATTCCTAACATGGTTGCCTAGAGGTTTACCGTTGCAATCGTCAAACAGAAAGTTAGACGATGGATATTTTTGAAAGTATTGATGAGAAACTTGAGTGAATTTTGGCAGTAAGCCAAAAGTGCAAGTGATGAAATTATGAAGTATCGAGTTTAATTAACTTAGGATTATCAATGTGAGCTCCATATGTATGTAATAAGTTTGAAGACTGCTGAAAACAGTGGTTTCAAATTGTGAAAATTCCGATAACCGGGCCTAGTGACTGTGAAGTCTTGGCTGGCTGGTGAAGGAATATACATGTAGAGTACATATATTTTGAATGTCGGGCCTGAAATGTGTAAAGTATGGCCGACCAAAAGTAGAAAGTGTGAAACATATATTTTATTTTAATATAAAATGTTTTAAGAACGGAGCGAGAAGTTGATAGTCATTTAACTAAATGTAGTAATGGCTATAGAGCATTGAGAATGAGTCTTAGCTATGAGCGATGAAGGCTATAGATAGAAAGTTAAGAGGTAATACTTAGCCATTATCAGACCAAAAAAAAATGTATGGTCTGAAGGTTATGCACCAGAATGAATGAAATCTTCTAAGTAAGCCATAGTCTGAGATAAACAATATTTTAAAAGTAGAGATATCCGGTTAAGAGCTCCGCGATAATGAAAGGAAAGAGACTGTAGACCCTTGAAGGGACATAGCCGATAGTAAAGGTATATGAGGAGATAAAGAGAAGACATAGAAAGTAATGTCGTATGAAACGAGTTACGATGAAATAGGAGTACGAGTGAAAGGTAAATCGTTTATTACATTACAAGAGAAAGTATATGGAGAAGAAGTATTGAGTCTAAGAGCTTATGTTAAAGAATCATATAAGTTGTAATTGCAGAATAAGAAGAGAAAACATAAGTTGCGATTAGTGTGTATCGATATTAAGAGTAACATGGAAACGTTTTATCGATATGCATGATTGCTAGTTTGACTTTATCTGGCTATGGTGTAAGTAAAGTCACTAATGTAAACTCAATTGAGATTGAGATAAGGTACACTGACAGTGAAGGTGTCAGTAGTAGATATAATTATAAGTGTGCAAATGAGTATTGCACGAAGGGACTAGAGAAGGATAATAGGAATACATCTCACACGTTTGCAAAACGTGAATAAGAAAGAAGTTAAACTAAAGTCTACCGTGAAGGTATCATAAGTCAAATCCGATAAGTGGATTTGCAAAATGTAGTATGAGTACTACTAATTCTAATGGGGATATGGAGTGAGCGAACACTTCAACTGTTCTTATGAGATATATAAGAACAAGAAGTTAAGCTACTCCTAGATTATTTCTTGAAGTTGTGTTAGTGGACAATGAGTCTGTGTGACTAATAAAGAAAGGAGACGCACAATGTGTGCGACCAGTGTTATAAATTCTAAGAGAATGTCAGAATTAAGTTAATATTTCCAAATGTAAGTGACAATTTGGAAACACTAGAAATCTTAGATGATATCTAGTTAATCTGAGAAAGATTCAAGTGGTTAACGAATGGAAGTAACCAATATGGTTAAAGAAATAGTAATTTCTTCAGTTACACAATATTCTGTGAATATTGCTTGCAAGATTTTTCAATAATCTTAGCATTGGCAATGAAATTCAATTAAGAGAGTGTGCAGGTTGATTCGGCAAATCAACCAAGATAGTATGTAAAAATATGTTATGGTATAACATGACTGAGATATAGAAAATGTTCCTCGATAACTGAGAAAGCACGAGGTAAATTATCAATACATGATTGGGTATTGATAATAGTTATAGTCGCACTAAAAGTTAAAAGGCGCTAGTAGTGTGATATAAAGTGCGAAGTATTTACAAGAATAAGAGTTATGGTAATAGAAGTCAAGAGGCACGACTTGTATTATACAAGGAGTAAGTTGCCTACGAATCAAAAGTGATAAAAGTTAGAATTATGATATAAGAATATCATATAAGGATCCTACAACCTAACTATAAAAAGAATAAGTTAGTGAGTTGTATATCAGAGTAGCGCAGTGGAAGTGTGGAGGTTTGCATAAATTACATGCATACTACACTACTGTGCTAGCGATCATGCAAGGTATTGTCAGGTATTAAACGTAAGGTCTCAAACCTTGGAATTCTATTGGCTCAACCAGAATGAGACCAATATGAAGTGATTAATTCAGAGAGAGTATAAACTAGAAATACTCAATTAGAGTATGTAATGAGTACTGATACGCAAAGAAAAGTTTGAGATTTCAGTATTGTTGATGACATACTGAAACATGACGATAGATTGTGTGAACAAGACATGTATAGTCTGAGTATCACGTAAATTATTTTGTCACAGTACCACGAAAAGGTACTATGATGTCAGAGGAATGTATCGAGGGAACGATATAAAGAAAGAGGTGAAAAGGATGGTAGAAAAATGTGTAGAAGACAAGTAAGTCAAACTGGAATGACAGCGACTATACTGATTTTGGCAATATTGCCAGAACTAGAATGGAAATGAGAGGAGATGTCAAAGGATATAGTCAAAATATCTTGGTATAAAGAAACTTTTAACTCGATATAAGTGACTGTGAACAATATGATGTAGATCATATGTTCCATACTCTCAAAATACTTTGCATATAACAGCAAGTTGACGAGAGTCTAGACGATAAAGGAGAAGTCAATAGGCGACTAAAACTTCTAAGAAGTTTTTGGTCAATGATTAGAAGATAGTATCGTTTGTTGTCCATAAGTAACAAACGACTTAAAGGGGTAAACTCAGTAGTAATATTATACACAGCCCTAAGTGTATGCTAATTGTGGAATTGAAATAGTATATACGATTAAGAGAATCGTTTAAATACTAACTAATGCTATAAGAAGCATTAGGAAATCAAAGAAATGGATCTTCTTTGTGTTAAGAAAAGTGAGGGAAAGGAAAGTGGAAAGAGATAGAGATCATGTAAGTATATACGATTGAACAGTGTAAGGATTTACACTTCGTTGACAGACGAAGAACATTCAGTAAACGACACTGATCGAAGGAGGAAACATAATTAAGAAGTTGAAAGAAATACGATAAAGAATATAACATAGGTTATAACAAAATATGGAGTGTTAACTCCAAGTCATGATGAATCACGACATATAAGAATATTGCATGAACATGCAACCGACGAGCTAGTGTCGTGATAAGTATGTTGTGCTTCGTACACGACTACTATAAGGATAGGGCTCGGAGCCTACATATATCTGAAATTAAGCTTATGCTACGTAAATCATAAGGATTGACGTATAAAAGGTTTGAATGGAGTCAATTGAGTACGTGGCTTTATATTTTAAATTCGAGGACGAATTTTTATTAGGAGGGGAGAATGCAATACCCCGTAATTTTAAGTAATTAGAATATGCCACGACATCAAATTGGAGTAATCTAAATATTAAAATAATATTTTGAGATTTCGAATATTAAGAAAAATATTCGAAAAGACTAAGTTTAATAGTCAAATAATAATAATCAGATTTGATTATTTAAAGTTATTAAATTAAATCATGAGAAGTGATTTAATAAATTAGGAATACGTAAATTAAATTTAAACGTAAATTTAATTTATACGTATCCGTAAAATAATATCGTTATAATATGAGTTTAAAATTTAAATCGGTAATTTAAATTTTAATAAAGGAATATAAACGGGACTAATAGAACAGAGAATACGCTGGATGACGTAGATGAAAATGTATTGGTAATTAATATATCAATATACCACTCTAATTGGAGATTTAAAAGTTTTGGATAAAACCCAAAATTTAAATGTCGAAACTTGGAAGTCTCGACGTTAAATTAAACGATATAAGTTAATGTATATATATATATATATATAAATTAATTATATATTAAAAAGAGAAGAAAAGAGAGAGGGCAGTGGGGAGTGACGGCCAAGTTTGGCTAAATGCCAACTTTAGTCCTTAAATTTTTATTTTAATTAGTTTCAATTATTAACTAATTAAGTATTATTCGTTAGTCCAAAATAAATTAAATAATTTATAAGTCCCGAGCGAATAATTTTGGTGTCAATATTCGTGAAATAATTTGACAAAATTACCGTCAAATATTTATGGAATTTGGACATAGTAATTTTAATTAAGTGGGACTGATTTGGACCTAATAAGTCTTTGGAGATTTATTAAAGATAAAATATAAGTCGGATTCGAATAAAAAATTATATTTTTATTCGTTTTATATTTTATTGGATTTTTTGGTAAAGTTTGGTGAAATTTGGAATTAGTCTCCGTTTGAGCTACAAACGACTAATTAAGAAGATGTGATAAAGTGTATGATTGAACTAGTATTAAATGACACTTTAACCATTTAATATATATAACCATAAGTTGTGAGGAAATGAGGACAGAAGCCTCATTTCCCATTTTTGCTTTCTCTGTTTTGCGAACAGGGAGCAAATTAGACGAGGGAATTAGTTTTTGAGAAATCAATCCGATTTTTCGATTCCCACACCGGTTTCTTCGATAATCCGCACGTATTCGAGGTAATAATCGTTAATTGGAATTCGATTATTATTAATTTGGATTATAATTAAATTTATAACGTTGACCGTATCGAATCGATTGAATTCGTATCGGTTTAAAGTTTAAATTGCAGATTTGAGTTGTATTGGATATTGTATTAATGTTCGAAATGGAATTTGGAGTCGGAAGTAGGTCGGGAGGCCCAGAATCACGGATTTCGGGGCTGTACGTGCACTGTGCGCAAGCACAGTGCACATATTGTGCGAACGCACAGTACGTGCACTGTGCCGCACAGTGGGTTGACCGAGGGGTCAATTTGGACTTTTATCCGATTTAGTTTGGTTCGATCCGGTTTGATGAATTTGGTTTGATCTGATGCGGTTCGATTTAATTGGTTCGATTTAATCCGATTTATTATAATAGATCCAAAAAGGACATACGCGGACTATTAAAAAATGGACTAATACGTTTAAAAGATTTAAACATTATAAAAAAAGAAATATTCAAATGATTAAAACGTTACGACGTTTTAATTAAGTTATAGGTTATTTTAACCTATTAAAAGGAAAAGAGTAATAGAATATAAATTAATTGGTTTATGAAAACGTTACGACGTTTTAATTAACTTATCGATCGATTTAATCGATAAATAGAAAAAAGGGATGATAAATTATATCTAATAGAATTAGATACAATGAAAGAGTCATTTATAAACGACAATTGTTAAAGTCTATCGTTTATACGATAGGACTAAAGTTAGGAATTCGATGTCTGATATTGTTTCGACATTTGAATTCTAATTAGATACGACCAGTAGTCGATCTGCCAAGTCAGAACACCAGGGTGTTTGACTAGTGGGCTAACAGGAGCAAACGCTTTTGGGGGACACCGGTTCTATGAGTTTTACTTTGTGGTTTTTACTTTTGAATATTTATATTTAAACTGTTTAAAATGACAAATCGCACTAGTATAACTTAACCATGAAAGATCCATTGGAACGAGCTTCCTATTGGTTGTCAATATGACTGTGTGATCACCAGTAGTATTTCTCAATACGAGCCGGTGTCTGACATAGAGGTCAGTTAATGTCATTGGCGTTGGAAGTGCTAGCGACCCTGACTTAACAGTCTGAGACGGCAGTAATTGTTACGGTCACAGGCAATATTGTGATGGCAGTTTCACGGTTACGGTCCAGACACCCGGCTTAGACGGCAGTAATTCAGTTTACGGTCTAAGGCCTATATTGTGTAGGTTGAGACCCATACAATAGTCTGTCTTGTAGGGTTTCATCTGGATCGACTAATTGGTAATATTTTACATAAAATGTTTTATGTATTTGCGATTTGAATATTCAACTGTAAATTGTAGACTCACTCAGAAATATTTATATTTCTGACCCTCCCCAATGTTCACCTTTCAGGTAATTAAGTATGAGGTCGGACTTCCATAATAATTATGGAAGTCAATGTCAGCCATACCTCTAGAGCTGCAAGTAGTTGGGTACGGGAAGTCTGTCTTTCTGTTTACAATGATTCAAACTATTTTGATAAACTCTAATTGAACTACTGTATATAATATATGTTTGAAAAGCTGCATGTTTTCTAAAATGCTATGACCAGTTGTTTGAGACATACACTTGTTTAATATTTTTAGCATTTTGGAATTGCATTGGAAACAGAACAGGTGCGTCAACTGAGATTGATGTTTGCGCTCTAGTTTCTTTAAATACAATCAAGGTCTTAAGACCCAGTTTTCAGAAATGTGTTTACGTTAAACGAGAGAAAGGTTTTAACGATATTTTCTGAAAACAGATCATATGTGATGTATGATCTTGAATTGCGATCGCGTTTTTAATAAAGGTGTTAAAGTGTTTCCGCAACGAGTTTGCAAACCTTTTTATGTTTTAAAACACAAAAAAATTTATAAAGGTTTTTAGACTTGCTACGGGTTTCGGAGCAACGACTCCCATTCCCTAGCGCCGGTCGCGATCCATGAATTTGGGTCGTGACATATTATCTTTTCCTTTAAACTTTTATCATTTGACCGTATAATTTATTTGTCGCACTTATCTCCATATTTAAAATAATATTCCAATTATTTATGGATTCCCTTATAATAATCCAAATAATAAAATTTACGGATATTATCTAAATATCCCTTTTTTAAAAAAATTATTTATTATATTTAATGGAAATTTTAACCAATTCCCCATTAAATCACAATATGCTTATCTCGATACCCAAATACGAGATAAAATTTAATTCTGATTAATTTAATCTAATAATATAGTCCAACTTTATTAAAATTCATTCCTCATCAAAACACTATTTTTCCGCCTCATTTATGGAAATTCCCTTATTTTAACTCCCATTGGCTAAAATAATATATATAATCCAATTAAATATTTTTCAAAAATATGAGGTATTACATTCTTCCCCCCTTAAAAAAAATTCGTCCTCGAATTTTCTTATAATACTTATCGTCCAATTATTTTAGTATCGCCTTTTTCTTTGGTAATGCTGATTACTTCCGTCACTTCCTTAGGGCACAATCTCATAGAATATCTTATTCTATGATTTTCTGAAACTTGTACTTATTTTTGTTTTATGTTATCCAAGTATCACGTAGTTAATTTTCCAAACTAACTAAAAATCGTTGTTTCTCAACTTTGTAAATTTTAGATTTTTAGCACACTTCAGACCATAAAACCAGTGTCTAAAATCTAACCAAATTTTGATTTATCACTTGAAACTTATTTCACGCAACACCGTTTACAACTTTCATTTTGGTCTCAAGTCCGAAATAGCACTTCTTGGAATCAGAAATTGATCCATAAATAGCATTCCTATGTAAGTTTTAAAATTATACTTAACCTTTAATTTATAGGCGTATTTAAGGGTATATGTTTGCCTGCTTGCCTGAGGCAAGTCTTGCTTTCCCAGATTTTTCTAGGTTTGTCATTGTCTTTTCCGACATATCTTCTTTGTATGTCATTAATAAGCTTTGCGAAAAATATCCGCGAACACGCTCAAAATTGTCTCCAAAATAGCTATCTTAATCTCTTATTTCGATCTTTCCTTTCGTTTCTAAAATATAATAGTTATCATTTTGTCATTTAATTTCAATATAAGATTGTGTTCTAAACTTAAACAAATTACGATCTCTTCCACAAATGAGCTCTATAAATGAGCTCAGGGTATTCTAGTCATCAAAATCCTGGTACTACGGATCTTATCATAATCAATACATTCCTAAAATTTGAAGTATTTAATGGTAACTTTAAACCATTAAATAAGTTACTTGAAATCGTCCAATTCTTTATTATATTCTTTAAATATACACTCTATAATCCCATCCATTTTGACTTTAATTAAATTCGACACATTCAAAGTGTCGGAAATTACTTATATATTGCTTCCTTATAATATTTAAACTTTCCTTAATTATTCCCCCATCTAATATGTCTTTAATGACTTAATCAATCTCTTTAACTCATCGTAAACTTCGTCGGTTTTATTTTTCATTCCATCCTTAATAAGGTTGATTATAGGATAAAATAGGTTTCATTTTCCCATATACATTTAATAATATAATATTTTTTTGAATTCAATTATTAATCTACTTATTCACAATTTTAAAAGTGTATGTACTCTGAATCATTGTATTATATTTAATAGCTTACAATTTATCTTACCCCAATTCTTAAATATTTTCTTTTACGCTCTACTTAATTGTCGTATCATATAAGGCCCCTTTTTATTTATACTATATTTATTTGTTTATTTCGTAATAGCTTAACTAGTTATGCTATTATTTTATAGTTCTATATTTCTTTACCCTTCGCTTCGGAAAATGCTATCTTTTCAAATACTCTCGTCAAATTTTATAAATATGCAACTCTTACAATTTAATCATATTGCCTTTGTTTCTATTGTTCTTAATAAAACTCTTCTTATTCTATGCTATATTATTATTTTCTTACTCTTAGATGTTTTTTTTCCTATTTGATTCTAAACATTTATTCCTTTCGATTCACTATCCATGGCTATTATCGTCAAAGAGTCTTGTTCGAACTAGCATACACGTTTTTAAAATAGTTCAAACACTTTTCTTTACTGGCTTTTCAACTTTTCTTTTCAAAATCATCATAAATCATTTTATCGATAATGAAAATCATTAGTACAATTGCGCTACAGAGTGATGACACCTCTCATCACTAAAGAGTTGCAATTTCAAATCATTTTTCTTCGAAAGATGCATATATATGATGCATGATCTATCGTTTAAAAGATCGTTTTGAATAGAAAATATATATATGTATACTAATGTCAATATGATGCCATAGTGATTTGAATGACATGCTCCATGCGGGGCCTGCGCACAATTGTACTATTAAAGTCGTAAAATATTTTCATAATAATGAACTTGTAAGTCCTTCAGAGTAAAACTCTGTGCTGTTCCTATGTTCGCCCACCTATGACAAACTAGGTCATTTATATTCAATTCCTTTGCCTAGGCATTATTTAATTTAACTCAATAAATTATGGCTAATTAGACTCTTATTATTGACCACTTGTTATTTTATAACGCAGGACTATAAATTTACCTCATTATTCTCGTTTTATTCCTAAAATTGAGTTCTGCTATGCTATACTTGTACGATTTATTTTACTATTCATCATCCATACCATAATCCTAGTAATACTCTATTTAATAGTTCATACTTCCATTCTTATGTTCTTTAGTAATTTTTATGCTAAGTTTCGTTCAAATAGCTGACTTTCCTTCTTTGAATAAACATACTTAAAGGTTCTATCTAATCATGATTTCTTTCCATTCACGCCTCTTGTTTACGCACCATCCTACTTGGTCTATCTATCAACATGCTATCGTAAACATAAATTGTACACATATTTAAATAATACCTGGTGCGTCTTAACCAGGTGCTCTCTGCCCGCGAGGCGCTACCCTCGGCCTATGTCCTCTACCTCGCCTCGGAATGTTAGCTTCCCTAGCTACCGATCAAGAAGCATCATCCCTACGGACCGGAGACGCTGGTCTCTCACGAGGGAAATAAAAAGGATGGACAGGGTTGTCATTCCATTCACGATCCCTCATTATCCCGGCGGCCATACAGCTAATGATCCCATATGCTCATGTGTGAAGTTAAACAACTTAGCGAAGTCTGGTCCCAAGCCTCTAACATAGCGGCGGATCACTTACTCATTATCCCTACCAGTTTTCGGGACTGCTTGCATCATGCAAAGAAACTCATTAATGTAAGTTTCTATAGTGAGCACACCCCTAGAAAAGATGTTCAACGTCGCTCTGAGGCTATTCAGACTTGTCTCTGCCTGAGTCTCACTCAAAACTGCTTCTTCCCTATAGTCGCGGTACCTATGGGTCTCAGTCAAAAACTGCCCTCTCCTGAACACTTCAATGTCAGAATCTATAGAAGGATCTTTCGATGGATCCTCTTCTTGCTCACTTTTCTCACTAGGCTCTTCTACCTCCTCTTTAAGTAACTCTTCGGGTGTTACTGATCTAACTTGACCTTGAACCCCTCCATTAACATTATTAATTACTCCATTCTGATGAATCTCTGGCGATCCATCATTGTCAGTTAAAAACCCATTTTGATGGACTTCAGATAGCCCACCGTTACCTAGCCTAACTTGTTGAGCAGGAGGCGCTTCCTCCTCATCAGACATAGCATAAAACCGTGCTCTCCTTAACCCAGGCATACTACAATACAAACAATTTCAAGATAAGGTACTATAGACACGCTCAATTATTATTCACATGCAATATGCATAATTTAATACGTTATTCCTAGCACTTAGTCTACATTTATAATTCATACCTAAAACACATTAAGAGTTGATAAAAACAACGATTACAGGTCAAGACATGATACAAATCCTATGCTGCAGTAGTTTTCCTAGGTAAACTCTCCTAAAGCAGTGGTATCTGGGACCAACTGCTGTGATACCACCTTTGTCATGACCCGATTTCTCGAGCCGCGACCAGCGCTAGGGAATGAGAATTTTGCTTCTGAAACCCGTAGCAAGCCTAAATTTACCAAAAACTTTTTCGCGTTTTAAAAATCATTATAAAACTTAAACATTTCATTTTCGAAAATTCGGCAATAAAACGGCTGTAATTTTAACTAACACCTATAAAATACAAACCACCATACACGATAAACTTTATGCAACCATACATATATTGCCAAGTACTGTTGTCACGACCCATTTTCATGAATCGTGACCGACGCTAGGGTATGGGTATGGTTGTACCAAAACCCGTAGCTAGCCTTGCGGATAACCAATTTATAACATTTAAAACAATGTACCTGCAGAAAACCACATGCTCGGGGGCAATCGAGATTCCAACCTAGTCTAGCAGTACATATAAGCAACATATATTTAAAGTACGCTTATCTCAAATAATCTCAACAGCATGGCAATATATAAAATACCATAAACATTGTAATCATGCCAAAGCTCATAATATAATAGTTGGACCAATCCAACAAACAATAGTCTAAAATATAAACGTATAAGACTAAGACATAAATAATGATACTACTACTGCGGTCTAAGAGTTTAAAACAGTTCGACTCTTTTATTCTGAAAATAAAATAAAGAACCTCCGAGAATGAAGAAACGGAGATCGACCAATGCTCAAATCATAAACCTGGAAAATTTGGGAAAACAACGGGGTAAGATTTACTGAGTATAGTTTATATAACCATTTATATTTATTAAGTTAAAAACCTTTAAAAACGTTTAATAAAACATTTTCATTATGGATTATCAGTGAAACCCTAAACCAGAATTCTAAATCCATTATCGTGTCGGTGAGACGTATCTCAATAACTGATCCCCGACTATCACTTAATAAATAGTGAGCCCAGGAGACGTATCTTCCACCGGTGCCCTCACTAAGTTGAGACGTATCTCAAACCTACTTCAATACCATAATCATTACCGGTGCGCACGCAGTCCCGATGATACCCATCGAGTAGCACGTTCCAAATCAAATCCACAATGCCGAAAAACAGTTCAAAAGCTGTTTATACATATACATATACAAAATATAATATTTGCTTAATAAAGAGGTAAATAGAGATATAAACTCACTGCTTGCTAAATCCACGTGATCCTGACAAGCACCTAACTCTGGTTCGCCAATACGAACAGTCGACGAGTCTAATAAAATATTAAAATCATAATTAAAATCAGACCTTAACTCTAATGAGTACTAAACACCACATAGGACTAGTACACACAACAACACCCCAACATATAATCAAACACATAAGATTAAAACGTATTAAAACTATAATCCAAGTTATAGAAATCAAACGATACAAGTTACATATATTAAATTACAATTCGAGTAATTTATTAAACAATTTATTTTAACACGAGTTAAAATCCATATCAGTGAGTCAGCCGAGTTATTAAAAACTATCAACCTTCTTCCCATTAATCGGGCGACCGCAGTCTAACACAACTCAAAATTTTATTAAATTATAAACTCCGAGGTTATAAATTAAAATACTTGATATAATAATTATCTATATTAAAATAAAATTTAATATCTTCAAATTCAAGAAACCCAAGTTACAACCAAAACTTAACCATTTTAAGTTTATAATAATTTAGGGACTAAACTGTAATTTAGCCAAATTTGATATTCGAAATTAAAATTAATTATTTATTCTCAATTTACTAAATTATAAATAAAAACAAAGATCGAAAGATAAAACTTAACATGAATAAGTATTTTTTGAAACTTTTAGGGGCTAAAGTGTAATTTAACCAAATTAACATTTCAATTTAAAATTAAATATAATTACCCGAGTAAATATATTAATTTAAAGTTATAATACATTTAATGTATTCAAATTGTCTATTTACAAACAAATGAGTTCAAGTTATTTTCAAAACAAGGTCAAAAGGTAAAACTAACTTGAAGGATTCAATTGATTTAAGTAAAATAATTTGGTGATCACACATGACATTTAGCCATCTCCTACAATTTAAAAGAACCATTCCCTCCATCTTACTCAACAATTACAATAACTAATTTCTTGCAACAACAAGCCATGATTTCATCAAGCCAACAATTCATAGGTTTAAAGACTATTAAACCTAATCATAGATTCAACATATAGAAGCATGATTACTTATTAACCATAAACAATAACCACGGCAACATCACATAATAACATGATTAAGAATAAGAACATGTCAAAGAACCATGGCAGTTTCACGATGGCAACAAGAATCCAGATTATGGTCGAGTCCGACGATCGGAATGAACACAACGGTTAGACAATCATAATCCAGATTAGGGATTCACATGCCGATATTTAGGTTAGTGTTTACACTGGCCCAAAGTAATGATGGGTTAGAGCATGGCAAGGGCTTATTAAGGGGGATGAGCCCAAGAAAAGCCTTTTCAGATTAGTTTTATGCTTCATTAGGAATTTGTAATTCAATAGGAGTATTTTTCTTTTTAGAGTTTTAGTTCTAGTTAGATTAGGAATCTTGGTTTTAGAGAGCTATAAATAGCTCAGAGCTTCATTATTTTTGTATCAACAAATCAATCAATCAAAAAACCAAGTCCAGTGCTTTTTATCCCGCAATCCCCGGATTGTTTTAATTTAGGAGTAGTTTTCAGTATTAATCTCGCTTGAGTTCGTAGCTCCCAGATTGTTACTATTAGATCACGTGGTTAACTGTTTTTAACCAAAGAAGCCCTGTGAATATCTGCATAGGTTTGTTAAAGTATCAAACCTCAAACCGATCGCGATTATAAATTCAAAGATTCGAGTCCGGAATATTTCCAGGCGAACATCTTTTGGCGACTCCACTGGAGACATAGTTTATGGTTAGCACAAAAACGGACTTTAAGGACGATTCCAGGCACGCTCGGTCTATACGCCGACAACAACTGAAGGGAGGTGACAGAGTAGAAGAATCTGACTCGGACGAATCTGAAATCATGGCCAAGGACAAACAACAGGTGAACCAATCGAACAAAGTGCCGAATACTTCGAACACCGATGGGAACCTTCCGAAGGACAAGAATGATGATGCAACCGACGATGGGATGGATTACTCGCGCCATCTTCCTCCATCTCGCCCATCTTTATCACATGCCGATTTTTCGGGCATGAGGGGCGAGATTGCTCAAGAGAACAAGCAGATGTTCGACGGTGCTATGCACCAGATGTCTGAAGTGATGAGGAACATCATGGCTGATCAGACATCGGTCCATCGGGAGATCCAGGGTAATTTAGATGGCCTCAACAAGGCGATGGAAAACCTGGGACGACTCTTTTCAGGGCAGTCCACTACCGATCAGGGTTATAGACGGGCCGAACAAAACCAGACACCGAATCGTTTCGGATATCCAGGAAGTTCGGCCGAAACAGCGCAGCAACCCCGTAAGTTGGGGTATTCCTATGGATCGGTTAAGCTCCTGACAAGGCACGAGGCCGAACCTGTTGGGAGGGTCGATCACCCGTGGGCAAGCACTTCAAACCCCCAAGGCGAGCCCAGACCCCAGGGAGCCGCCACTAGAGCTAACACCCAAGAGCTTAATATGGGCGAACGCTCGGCTTCCGAATGAGGCGAGCCGAATATTTACTGATGGATATCGCACCTGAAACATTACCAGAAGACTGCGACAAGACACAGATCTAGAACAGATAGGACCAGTCGCAGGTCCTTGACCCAGAACTCAACAGTAACTAACTAATAGCACGGATAAGTCAAGCTTCCCTGAAGATCAGGGATAAGGACGAAGAACGTCTCATCATATCTAGAAGATGAGATCAGGATAAAGGAGAAGACTCCTAACACATTACAATGACGATGGTGTATATAAACCGAGCTCTGAGTCAGGTAAACCTAATTTCACTCATATTCACTCTCAACACTACTCAAAACTATCTGACTTAGGCATCGGAGGGTATTCGAGCCTACACCGCCTCGAATCCTTCTAACCTATTTTCTTTTGTAGGTTGGATCAAACTCAGACCGGCATCTCAAGAACCATTATTTGGCGCCGTCTGTGGGAACGATTAGTTCGTTTTCTACGTACTTAAAAATTCTTAATTTTGGTTTCTTGCCGAGAGAATGAATAACGAGGAAGAACCACCGCCACAGGAGTGGTGGTAACGACGGGAGCTCCTCCCATAAGCAGCGGCCCAATTCTTCCCCCTATAGCTAGCATCGGAGGAGGAATTGCACCGGGAATCAACCTCGCTCCCCCAACAACAGGAGTGCCATACGACATTACTCCACCGCCCCTAAGAAGGGGAATTCCGGGACAGACGCAGTCCCCATGGGGTTATTACACCCCCCAGTATCAAGCACCCCTGACGTATCCGCAATCAGGATGGTACCCAGGATATCCTCCTTGGAATCATCCCAGTTACCAAGGATACCAAAGACCAGTCCAACCAATTTCGTTCCCGTCGTTAGACACAGAAGGGACGGTGACATCGACTACGACCGTTCCTCCATATGTACCGCAAGGCGAACCATTGCCTCCATTATACCATGAAGCAGTAATGAAAAGTGTTAATGATTTTCAGGATTACATGGCGAGACTAGCCAACCAGTCAGCAGAACGACATGCAGGGAAGGAAGCACAACCTACGATCCCGGTGGAGAGACGCAGACTCGAAGCTCAGACGCAAGGTGGAGGAACAGCAAGGAGAGGGCCGTCTGAACCAGTGCCTCAGCGAAAAGACGCAGACAAAGATAAGGTGGATGCTCACCCACAAAACAAAGAAGGAGAATTGGGGAACAAAGAGAAGGACGCAGCCGCAGAGAAAACAAAGAGCAATCGGATCCACCTTGACGATGATCGCGTGTCCAAGGAGGCAGTATCAGCGCAGAAAAAGAAGAAGGCTGGAGAGAAAGACAGAGAAAGCCACTCCTCAAACAAGAGAAGAGGAGCAGAGGAGCAAATAGACATCGATGAGAAGATCAATAACGCAATGAGAAAATTTCGAGAGGAAGGAAAGGGAGGAGATGAAGACAAGGAGGACGAAGACTCACCCCTCAAATCTGAAATTCAACTGGTACGGTTCCCTTCGAGATTTAAATTACCAACATTTGACTCTTTTGATGGAACAGGAGACCCGAAGAGCCACATCTCTAAGTTCAAAACAATTATGATGCTACAAGACGTGACAGACCCAATGCTCTGTAGAGTGTTCCCAGCAACACTGCAGGGTTCGGCACAAAAGTGGTACTCACACCTCAAAGCTGGCTCAATCGGTTGCTTCTCTGATTTGGCCACAGGATTCAAAGCACGCTTCCGGACTAACATTCCCCTGCAGAAAAGTTCCAGCGACTTGAGAAAGTGCAAACAAGGAGACCAAGAAACACTGAAAAACTTCGTAGAAAGATTCAATAAAGAGGCAGTCCAGATCGAAAATCTCAACCACGACACAGCCATAGAGGCTATGAAGATGGGAACCCGATTCGAAGAACTCCGAGACAAAATCCTAATGAAAAAGCCAACCACCTTCCAGGACTTGATGCTGATAGCACACAAGTATGTGGAACTAGACGAAGCAAGGAGAACCCTAACAAAGCAGTCGGAGACAACGAAGCAAGACAGCTCCAGGTATCCAGGAAAGAAGGAAGAGGAGAGACCCCGGACACAGAGATTTGGGGGACTAAGCAGACCTTACGATTTTACGCCATTGAACCGAGCTCCAGTCTATATACCCAGTTGGATGAAACAAAATCGAGTAATGTTCAATGCCCCCAGAAGAATGGACCCAGACAAAGAACGGGACAAGAGCAAGTATTGTCGTTTTCATGAAGGTTACGGCCATGACACAGATCGCTGCTGGGACCTTAAAAGAGAAACAGAACAGCTAATCCAATCTGGCGTGCTCAGAAAATTTGTCCATGAAAAGACAGGGGAAAAAAGGAAAGGAGACGCCACCGAAAAAGAAGAACAGACGAAGAAAGCCAAAGAAGTCGCAGGAGTAATACATGTCATCGATGGAGGAGACCCTTATAGCAACTCCCAAAAGAAGAAAAGGAACCGAAGAGGTTCTGCGACGATCTTCGCAATCGAAAGGGAAGTAACACAAGAAGTTTCATTCGGCCCAGAAGATGGCGGACATGTGCGAGGACCTCATAATGACGCATTGGTGATAGAGGCGGTCATAAGAAACCACCTGGTCAAACGTATCTTGATAGATGAAGGAAGTTCGGTGAACCTACTAACCCTGGAGGCCTTTAAGGAGATGAAAGGATCAATTACTGATTTACGAAAAGCGTCTGTCCCACTCATCGGACTCGGAGGAAAGCCGATACGGCCAGAAGGAACTGTGAACCTATATGTAGAGCTAGGGGAGAAGACCGAAGGGCCACTCAAGAAACTACATGCCCAGTTCAATGTGGTGGATCTACCTCTAGCATACAATGGAATCTTTGGCAGACCTTTCTTGTACCAATCAAGCGCGGTAACCAGTATTAGGTTACTAACCTTAAAGATACCTACCCCAGAGGGAACAGTGGTAGTAAGGGGAAGCCAAGAAATGGCCAGGGAATGCTGCATGATAACAACAGAAGATAGAGAAAGCCTACCAATCACCACTTTCCCCGGGATAGTCGTAGACGAAGAAGAAGTAGGAGGCGCAGAACCAGTCGGAGACATGGAGGACTTCAAAATAATTGCGACCAAGGTAGTAAAGATAGGGACAGAGGTCCCAAAAGAAGTAAAAGAAGAAATACAGTTCGTCCTAAAGAACAACTCAGAGTCATTCGCTACAGAACCAGCAGAAATTAAAGGAGTCGACCCAAAAGTGGCTTCACACAAGCTAAACATAAAACCAGGGAGCAGACCCGTGGTGCAGAAGAAACGGCGATTCACAGAAGAAAGACAGAAGGTCATCGCAGACGAAGTTAGGACATTGGAAGCGGCTGGTTTCATCCGAGAAGTGTTTTACCCAGACTGGTTAGCAAATGTTGTCCTAGTCAAGAAGTCAAATGGAAAATATCGAATGTGCGTGGATTTCACTGACTTGAACAAAGCTTGTCCAAAAGACAGTTACCCGCTCCCAAGCATAGACCAGTTAGTAGACTCAACCGCGTGCTACCTCTTGTACAGTTTTGTAGACGCAGCGCAAGGGTATCACCAGATACCCATGGACAAAGAAGATCAGGAGAAGACTTCCTTTGTAACAGACCAAGGGACGTACTGCTACAACGTCATGCCATTTGGACTGAAGAATGCCGGAGCAACGTACCAGAGATTGGTCAATTTCATGTTCAAAGATCAATCAGGAAGGAATGTAGAAGCCTACGTGGATGACATAATTGTAAAGAGCCTTACGGAGGAGACACACGCCCAAGACCTAGAAGAGACCTTCTCAGTCTTAAACAAATTCAGAATGAAGCTCAACCCAGCCAAATGCGCCTTTGGAGTCAGAGCAGGTAAATTCCTAGGATACCTGATCAGCCAACGGGGCATAGAGGCTAACCCTGAAAAGATCCAAGCTATAGCAAACATGAAGGCTCCGCAGAACATCAGAGAAGTGCAAAAGTTGAATGGCCGTGTCACAGCACTGGGACGCTTCATCTCTTCATCGGCTAAAAAATGTTTACCATTTTTTAAGCAACTAAGGAATATGAAAAAATTCACTTGGGATGAAGAGTGCCAGAGAGCATTTGAAAAGCTGAAGTCTTTCTTGACCCAACCACCATTACTGAGCAGACCCATCGCGGGAGAGACGCTATACCTATACCTCTCAGTAGGGAAGGAGACAATCGCATCCGTCCTAGTCCGAGAAGAAGGGGAAGAACAGCAACCTATCTACTATGTAAGCAGGACGCTTAAAGGCGCAGAGCTCAACTACCCAACCATCGACAAGTTGGCGTTAGCAGTAGTGGTTACGACAAAGAAGCTCAAACCGTACTTCCAAGGGCACACAGTCATCGTCCGGACAAACCAACCTTTACGCAAAGCTCTCCATCGTCCAGAAACATCTGGAAGGCTAGTAAGGTGGTCGGTACAACTGGGAGAGCACGATATAAGGTACGAGCCAAGAAAGACGCTGAAGGCACAAGCACTGGCAGATTTCGTCGCGGAAATGACTGAGAAACCACCGGACGCAGTCCCAGAGGACATAACCTGGAACCTGTTCGTAGACGGAGCTTCCAGTGAACAGGGAGCAGGAGCAGGAATAGTGTTACTCGGACCTCAGAAGGTAGTCATTGAGCATGCAGTGCATTTGAAGTTTCGAGCTACCAACAATGTGGCAGGTACACGAACACGTAAATATTTTTTCCTTGCATATAATTACTTAGACGCTCATGTCTTGCTGATGATGTAGCAGAATATGAGGCCTTTCTAACAGGGCTTACATTAGCGAGAGAAGTAAAAGCAGAAAAGCTGAGGATCCACAGTGATTCCCAGCTGGTCACAAGTCAGATCTTGGGCCAATTCCAGACGAAAGACGCAAACATGGCAAAATACATGGAAAAAGCGAAGGGGATGCTAAAGGAAATAGAAAGGAATGGCAGGCAATGGGAGATAATCCCAATACCTAGAGATAGAAACACACGGGCAGACGCCCTGGCAAAGGCCGCAGCGGCAAAAAGCCCTTTGTATCTCTCACTCTACATGAAAGAGGAGAGGATGAGTCCCATAATAGACGAGGAAGAAATTTTGCCTATCGTAGAGATGGATTCTTTGATGCAACCCATAGTTGCATACCTGAATGACGGAACAGTCCCAGAAGGGAGAGCAGAAGCAGCCAAACTAGTGCGAATATCGGCCGTCTACTCCATGATAGAAGGTACCTTGTACCGGACCTCGGTCACACACCCATGGTCCAAATGCATTTCGGTAGAGGAAGGAGCCTATGTACTGAAGGAAATCCATGAAGGAGATTGTGGAGCACATGAGGGAGCAGCCTCTCTGAGCAGGAAAGCACTACTCATGGGATACTATTGGCCAACTATGAAGAAAGACGCAGAAGCAATGGTGAAAAATGCGACAAGTGTCAAAGATTTGGCACAATCATAAGAACTCCAGCAGCCCACCAATCAGCAATCGGAAGTCCATGGCCTTTCATGACATGGGGAGTGGACATACTGGGACCATTCACCCCAGCCAGGGGACAAGTCAAATTTATTGTGGTTGCGGTGGATCATTTCACCAAGTGGATGGAAGTGCAACCAATGAGCACCATAACGTCCCAGAAGATCATCAATTGGCTTTCAAACGAAGTCATGAGCAGGTAAAATTTCAAAGTTATATAAATAAAGACCTTTCAAATGAAAGAATACTAATACGTAACAGGTTTGGGACACCACACACCCTAGTCACAGACAACGGGAAACAGTTCGATTGCGCAAAGTTCAGGGAATACTGCGTCGAGTTAGGAATCAACTTGAAATTTACTTCAGTAGCACACCCGCAGACCAACGGACTCACAGAAGTAACCAACCGCACTATCCTATCCGGAATCAAGAAGAGACTCGGAGACTTGAAAGGGCGATGGATAGACGAACTATACCATGTCATATGGGCTTATAGAACAACTCCAAGGAGGGCCACAGGGGAAACACCTTTCCGACTCACTTACGGAACAGAGGCTGTCCTCCCCGTAGAAATGGGAATGCCCACACTAAGGGTACAAGTCATAGACGAAGAGCGCAATGAAGAAGCATTGAAGCTGTGCTTGGATCTACTAGAAGAGAGAAGGCACCAAGCAGCCATACGCGCAGAAGCTTATCGCAGACAAATGACTAGGTATCATAATGCCAGAGTCAAAGAACGAAGTCTGTCAGAAGGAGACTTAGTCCTTCGAAAAGCAGAGATAGGGAAAGGAGCAGCAGGAGTAGGAAAACTCAAACCCAACTGGGACGGTCCCTACCGAGTCACAGAAGTCGTAGGAAAAGGAGCATATAGAATAGCTCAGTTAGAAGGCACACCATTGCCTAGAACCTGGAATATCGAGAATTTGAAGAAATATTTCCAGTGAAAGATGTAACAAACGAATAATGAATAAAGTTGCATCTCGTATTTTTTCCATGTTTTAACATATCTACTAAATTATCATGCATGACCATGACTCAGTGAACAGACGCAACAAAAAGCAAACAGAAACAACATTCATAAAGTATCGAAAATGTTCAGAAATACCAGAAAAAGGAGAGTTTCCCATGAAACCCTCCAAGCAAAAGAAATAAAAGAACAGAAGTGCTACAGCAAAAGTAGTACAGAAATTAGAAAGCTAGCTAAACGGCCCAACGAACGGCCAATCACTCTTCCTCTGGATGGGTCGCTCCCTCCTTTGGACCAATCGTATCTTCTGGAATCTTGTCCTCCAAATTTTCCTCGATTAAATCAGAAGCTAAGGGATCTTGATCCTGAGCATCAGAAAGATGAGAGTCTGGGACTAATACCAAGGCCGTCTCTGACACAGAGGATTGACCCAGAGGACCCTTGTCGCTACTAGCATCTGGGTCAGAACCCGATAATTTCTCAGGAGGATCTACAGCATTTTTCACACCTTCGCTGATAACATCAGAAGGAAGCACCGGTGACACAGGCAATCCAGCTTTCTTGGCAGCCACCTTAGCTGCAACACGTTGACCCAGAGCCCGGAGATCAATCGACAGAAACTTGTTGATGTCATAATCTGGATAATTTTCGCGTACTATCTTGATCATTGTGGCACAAAAGTCAGTCAAGCACCCACTCATATAAATATTTGCATCCCTTTTGTTGTTCTGCTGCTCTTGAGTCAACCTCTCACATGTAGCCTGAAGCTGCAACAAAGTAGCTTCACGGTCAGAAACTTTCTTCTCTAGGATCTTGACGCGATCCACGGCTGTTTGATGTTGCTTGTTCAGCTTCGTCCTCTCCGCAGACATAGAGTCCCGTAATGAAGCCATCTCTTTCTCATGCCTCAACTCCAACGACGCAGTCTCATCCACCTTGCGACGGACTACGGCATTTCCTTGTATAAGCTGAAAACAGGAAAACAAGGGGTAAGGAAAGAGAAGACACTAAAAGGTCACAAAGGAGAGAAAAAAAAAACAAGAAATGAATACCTGTAATAAGGCAGAATCGATCCGGTCACAAGCACCTGACCCAGTACAACTGTCCCAAACTTCCATGTCCTTCGGAAATTGCACAAATTGAGAAAACAAAGCACCCACCTCAGAAGAAGAAGCTGACAGCCCCTCAACATTCTGCTCCAACCACTCTCTAGGATTAGGGCAGGCATCTAAATTCTTCTTAAGGCGTTTCGCAAGCCCCTGTCTGGTTCGTTCACGGATATCACGCCCTTTCTTGCTAGAAGAAGCTGGCAGCCCAGGCTCAACGCCCTTCTCAATCTTGACGGAGGGACGAGGGGGCAAGGACAAGGAAGCAGGACGAGACCCAGTGATGACAGCAGAATCATCATCAAAGGTTAGAGTTAAGGCATCAAGAAAATCATCCCCCATTCCTGCAAAGGCAACACGCATAAATAAATACCCAAACAAGATAAAAGCAAAATAAAGACTAACAAGAAGCATACCCTGAGACGCAGACGTCAAATCTACAAAAGATAGAGGTGAGGGAGAACGGCAAGACTGGGACAGGGTATCATCACTCTCAAGAGGCCCCTCAATCACAGTACGAGGAGGCAACTCAATATGAGGAAACTTACGGTACAAGTACCTATCCACTAAGTCACAACAATCGAATAACTGAGACTGGGAATCATCTACTAAAGAATCTATGGCTTCTGAGTCAGTAACGCAAAGGGGAGAAAAAGATAGGGACTCAGAATCATCAACCCAATCAGAGGGGAAGTTAGCAAAAGCACTGTCGTGACCCACAACAAAGAAAGAATGTTGCCAACGCTTAGTAATCTTTGGCAAAGCATCAATCAAACGCTTGCCTCGATGAGCAGCCAAACGATGATAAAATTCATTACTCCTACGCGTTATAAAGAAAAGCTCATTCAACAGACCCAAAGAAGGAGACAGACCCTTGTCACAGACTAACTCAATAAAGCAGCACAAGACACGAATGGCATTTGGATGGATTTGACCTAAGGGAATCCCATAGTCTTTAACAAAAGACTCAATCAAAGGATCTAAAGGGAAACGTAGCCCACAACGGAATTGCTCCTTATAAACGATTACTTTCCCATCTCCCACATTCTCATTAGCACTCATACGAGCACCACAGACTGAAAGAGAATAAGCCACCGGAATCCCATAATCATCACGAATTTCACCCAAAGACTCTCTATCAATATTAGTAACGAACGAACTTAAAGAATTACGATAATCAACGGCAGCGCCGGACGAAGGGAGAGACACAGAAGACCTAGTACGAGTAATACCTATTACGGAAAATCAAGAAAGAAGACGAAGCTTACC
The DNA here is from genome assembly GCF_937616625.2 of Mercurialis annua. Classification (NCBI taxonomy): domain Eukaryota; kingdom Viridiplantae; phylum Streptophyta; class Magnoliopsida; order Malpighiales; family Euphorbiaceae; genus Mercurialis; species Mercurialis annua. The sequence goes on along the minus strand of NC_065577.1, from coordinate 13,247,247 downwards.
TGGAAACCACAAGGAAGGACTAAGGCGAAAAGTAATAATGGCAGCGAAGAAAAGCAAGGAAATTTCAGAAGCAATCAGCAAGAAACAAGATAGAAGAAAGAGGAAAGAAAAGAAAGGAAATTTAAAGAAGACCTAGGTAACCGTGACAGCAGTTGCTAGGATAAAAACGTGGCGGACATTCAGGAACACGAAATGATGGCAGTTTAAATTTTGAAAAACGAAATTTAAAAGACAAGGGAGGAAGCAATTACTCCTAACGGGCAGAAAGAAAAGGTGCACAACGAGAAACAGGCCCAAACAAATGGCCCGGACCAACAAGCATAAATACTTGAGAGACATAATCTTTAGGGAGGGACTAATGATGGATATCGCACCTGAAACATTACCAGAAGACTGCGACAAGACGCAGATCTAGAACAGATAGGACCAGTCGCAGGTCCTTGACCCAGAACTCAACAGTAACTAACTAATAGCACGGATAAGTCAAGCTTCCCTGAAGATCAGGGATAAGGACGAAGAACGTCTCATCATATCTAGAAGATGAGATCAGGATAAAGGAGAAGACTCCTAACACATTACAATGATGATGGTGTATATAAACCGAGCTCTGAGTCAGGTAAACCTAATTTCACTCATATTCACTCTCAACACTACTCCAAACTATCTGACTTAGGCATCGGAGGGTATTCGAGCCAACACCGGCTCGAATCCTTCTAACCTATTTTCTTTTGTAGGTTGGATCAAACTCAGACCGGCATCTCAAGAACCATTATTTACAATCAGGGGCAACTTGTGGACATGCTAGAAAAACTTGAGGTATATTTGAGACCAATGCCTCGGCCGTCATACATGAAGCCCTATCCAGATTGGATCGATAAATTGTACTCTTTCCCAAGGGGATACAAAGTACCTGAATTCAGTTTGTTCTCGGGCGAAGAAAAGGGACAATCGACGGTCGAACATGTCGCCTGGTTTTCAGCCCTGTGTGGCGAAGCTGCGGCACATGATTTTTGGAAACTTTGGTTGTTCGCCAGCTCTCTAACAAAGATGGCATTCACGTGGTACTCAATGTTATTGCTAAACTCAGTAGACACCTAGAAAGACCTAGAAATCCTCTTCCATGAGGAATTTTACAGAGCACCACCTGATGTCACCCTCGCCGATTTGGCTCAAATTTCTCAATTACCGAGCGAATCGGCAGAAAAATACATCGGCCGATTTAGGAACCTTAGAACAAGGTACTCCACTAAGATGTCTGAGGCCGATTATGGCCCGATGGTGGGAAGAGGAATGAGCTTCGCCATGAGGGAACACTTCGAAGGTCATCGATTCCGTGACTTATTTGAACTGACAAACAGGGCGACGAGTTACAAAAGACTTCTCCAAGAGAAGGAGCAGAGGTGAGGCGCTTCTATAGGAACTTACTACAAGGACCAACTGGACGTGGCCGTAGTTTCGGACAGTGAAGATAGTAGCTCCGAGGATGAAGTCAACATGGCCGAATTCTTAGGGACCAAGCCTCTGGAATGTTCGGCTTTAAGAAAGCCAGGTTTCGGTAAGAAAAACAAAACCGCAGTGGTGCAGAAGGAATACTCCTTCGATCTAACCAAGGCCGACGAAATCTTTGATGCCTTGTTCAAGGATGGACAGATCGCCCTTAGTGAGGGTCATGTAATCCCACCACCAGAGGAACTGGTCGGAAAGGATTACCGTAAATACCATAATTCCTGGAGGCACAGCACGAATAATTGTGTGAACTTCGGAAATGTGATCCAAAAGGCGATCAACGAGGGGAAACTCTTGTTTCCAACGAAGAAAAAAGTCAATACAAAGTACGTCTCCATTAATACTGTTCGGCCTCACTTCGACAGATTCCTGGAGGAGGTACAGATCCAGAATAAGTGGAATCCGAGAAAACCTAAACCCGGGGTGGAGACCAATGGTTCTAAATGGCGAGGAGAAAAGGGCGATCTCAGCAACAGAAGAGGAAACTCCATAGCTCGCCTACTGCGGAGATGACTTGCCCATCATGTAGCACTCGTTTTGAAGCTAAGAGGGCCGAAATGGTTAGGGAGCATCCTAAGACATTCAAGCCTAAATCGCCCACGGAAAAGTGGCAGAAGCATCAGCCACAGCGGGAGTCTAAGACAACCGTATTCAAAAGGATTTTTCGGCCAACGGAGGAGACCCCTCGTATGACGAAAACCCAAAAGATGCGTATGCAGAGGTTGAGGCAAGAGTCGAGGGCAAACCACAACGCATGATTGGCACTAGAGGCTGAGCAGGAGGGCAAAACCATAGCCAAGAGATTGGGCAATAGGGTTCGGATCGAAACAACTACCGAGCCACATGAACGAAGAACCTCTAAAGTAAAAAAGATATGGATTCCAAAGCAAGTCGTTCGAACAGAAGAGTTGACCAGCGCGACTAAAAAGATAGAGGCCCGTAAGAGCAAAACAGACACTGGCGAGAAACAATCTTATAAAGACGTACTTGTTTCTCACCAAGATGGTCAGTTGAACGCAAATCTACCCAAAGATCATGAGGTAATCGTCTCAAACAAAAAAGGGGTGTTGAAATCATGGGTGCCGATTATCAGGGACGAATACGGAGTGAAAGTGGTCACACATCTTGATTCTTATAGAAGCAAGCCTGGGCAAAAGGCGACGTTGGAAGGTGATATAATCGTACCGGAAGGCGATAGTGTCGATAGCACGGCAGTAGTATCACTTAGCAAACCCCCAACAAGGATGACAAGGCATATTCGGCCACTATATATGAAGGTCGATTTAAACGAAGTATCAGTCAACAGGGTCCTTATTGATAACGGAGTTGGGGTGAATATACTACCGGCAAAGATGCTCAAGAAGCTCGGCATAAACCGAGATCAGCTAGACCCAACTGACGTTTACATGACCGATTTTGCTGGGGGCGAGACGCCGACTGAGGGATACATTACTCTCAGGATAAAAGTTGGGCGAGTAGAGACCGAAGAGGGATTCTTCGTGGTCAATGCCCGGAGCAACTACAACATATTGCTTGGCCGAGATTGGATACACTCCAATATGTGCATACCGTCCACCATGCATCAAATGCTGTTCATATGGCGAGAGGATGGTGAAGCCGAAGTTGTACAGGGCGATCCCAACCCCTTCGGCGAAGACTATAATGTGCTTGAGGCACGTTTATATGACGAAGAGGTGCGAAACATACAGTCCTTTAGTTCCAAAGGAGAGGCGAGCGTACCCCTCTTATTAGTCAATTCGTATCGGCCAGTATCAATGACCCTTGAGGGAAACGGCCGATCCACCATCATCAAGCCTTTAGAATGATAGCACGACATAAGGAACTAAGCGAGAAGATCAGACAGCTGGCCTCTCTATATGACGTTGCATTAGCCGAATGCATTTACGAGGACCAAGATCAAGACCCAACAGGATTGCTGAAAATCGGGGATATACAGCTGGCAACAGGGAAACTGGAAGATGATCTCGCCCAGGTACAAGATGACTTATTAGAAATTAGAAGTAAACTTGGGCACAGATGAATCGCCCAAACCTATATATATCAACGCCGGGTTAGGTGGAGAATTCCAAGGACGGCTGATCGCTTAACTCATCGAATACCGCGACTGTTTTGCCTGGTCGTACGATGAAATGCCGGGCCTCGATCCAGAAATCGCCGAACACAAGAGAAGTGGATACCCTTATCCAGGACGAAATTAAACGGTTAGAAGATGCCAAATTTATTCGAGAAGCTCAGTACACTGAATGGCTATCTAACATCGTTCCTGTGATAAAGAAATACGAAAAATTGAGGGTATGTGTAGATTTTCGAAACCTCAACCTGGCCACGCCTAAGGACGAATACCCAATGCTTGTGGTCGATATGCTGATAGATAGAGTAGCAGGGCACACGGTGCTCAGTTTCCTTGATGCCCACTCCGGGTACAATCAAGTACCAATCAGCAAGGAACACATATCTAAAACAGTTTTCAGATGTCCTGCGCCGATTGGAGCTTATGAATGGGTCGTTATGCCTTTCGGCTTGAAGAACGCGAGTGCGACCTACCAAAGGGCGATGAATAAAATGTTCACAGGACTGGATTGCCTTGAAGTATACATCGACGATGTGGTAGTGAAGTTGAATACCGAGGAGCTTCATTTGGCCGATCTGAGGAAGGGGTTCGAGCGCATACCGTCTAATGGGTTAAAAATGAACCCTCTTAAATGTGCATTCAGAGTATCGGCTGGAAATTTCTTGGGTTTCTTGGTTCACCAACGGGGAGTAGAGATAGATAAAAACAAGACCAAGGCAATCATTAATGTTGAACCACCTAAATCCAAGAAGCAGCTTCAGAGACTAATTGGTCAAATAAATTTCTTCAGACGATTCATAGCAAATACAGAGGGCCGACTTCGCAGTTGGAGTGTTTCTGCTACGAGGAAAAGAGACCGATCAGTGGGTATGGACAGACGAACAGCAGAAGGTGTTCGACGATTTAAAAGAGTACTTAGTCAAACCTCCGGTCATGACCCCTCCAAAGCCGAATAAGCCATTGTTGCTTTATTTATCGGCTTCACATGAATCCCTGGGGTGTATGCTCGCCCAAGAGGATAACAGGTTCGAAAGAGCGGTCTATTATCTAAGCTGTAGGCTGACCAATACGGAGATTCGCTATACCGACATAGAAAAAATGTGTTTGTGTCTGTACTTCACATGCTGCAAGCTACGGTATTACATGTCGCCAGTAGTAGTATATGTATTATACCAGACCGATATCATTAAGTATATTCTGTCAAAACCATACTTAAGAAATCAGATCGGGAAGTGGGCGATCGCTATGTCCGAGTTTACATTGGTATACGTTCCTCAGAGAGCAGTAAAAGGACAAGTTTTGGCCGATTTCTTAGCTGATCATCCTGGTATCACCCTTAGGGAGGAAACAATTAGTTGCTGCGACATAGCCACATGGGAGATGTGGTTTGATGGATCCAGGACTAGCCAGGGGCAGGAGCCGGAGTACACATCGTCTCGCCCTTGGGGGCATCTTACCAACTATCGTTCGAACTCCAGTTTAAATGTACCAACAACCAAGCAGAATACGAGGCCCTGATATTCAGCCTCAAAATTTTGGCCGAACTGGGGGCAAAAGCAATCAACGTTAGAGGCGATTCTTTGCTGGTCATTAAACAAGTGATTGGGGAGTTCAAGTGCGAGTCCGAGCTATAGGTGAGGTATTGCAACAAGGCAAAACACCTGATCGAAGGTTTTCAAGACACAAGGTTGGAATACACCGAGAGAGCCGATAACGGTATCGCAAACGAGTTGGCTCAACACGGCAGCGGGTACAAGATGAATCTCCAGTTCGACGCAATCGAAAGTGAAACGCCGAATCTCCATACTGGGGGCATCACCATTGATAGGAGTAAAATACTCCTATCTCTAGGACGTCTTTTCATATGCTTTTATATGTGTTCACCTCGTTTTTCAATGGAATTGTATACCTTATAGAGGGTGTGTATGTTTCAGGGAATCAAGAGCATTACGGAGAGTTTTGAGGCCGGAATAGTGGAAAATGAGCGGAAGCGGAAGTCAAGTGCGAAAGGAGCTAAAGCCGGAAGCAAGCGAAGCAACTTCCCTCTTTTAATGAGGTGTCACGAATCGAGACACCCCACTTATATGTGTGTCTCGATTCGAGACACTATAGGATGAGAAGCAGATTGTGCTGCTTGATGTGTCTCGAATCGAGACACATCCATAAGTTGTGTGTCTCGATTCGAGACAAGAAGGAAAGAGGGGATTTCAGCTTTTTGACATTTCCTTATTGGGCCAAACATCCAAGATCGGGCTGTACTTTATTCCTTGTTTTGGGTAGTACTATATAAGGACACCTTATTTTCCTTTTTAGGGTTATGCACTAGATTTAGATTTGCAGCCCCCATTTCCTTTTACTATTCTCAGCTTTTTATGAATACTTTAGTTCTTAGTAATTTTGGAAGCTTTGTTATGGATTGAAGATTATTATCATTAATTAGAAGAGTATTAGTTCCTTATTATTGTTCTACATTATCTTGTTATGCTTGGATCTTCAATTATTGCAAGGTAATTAATCTCTAAACTATGTTTACTTCTAAGGCTTACTTATTAGTTATTGCTATGATGTTTGTGATTAGTAGCTAAATCCCTAGTTTAGGGGTTGTTAATGAAGTTTGGTTGTGATTAGTTGACTAGGGTTTGATTGGGTATTAGGGTTTGTAGTGATTTGTATGCTTAATGCCTAGAATAGATTGATCTCCTAATCCTAGGTTAAAAGGGTAATTAATTAGGTGAGAGTCACTTAATAACCCGGAATTAGCAAATCGCTTAGTTAGGGCTTAATCACGCGAGAGCGGTTTAGGGCTTAGTCGGTTATAGGTTAGCTTCGTGATTGGATTAAATTGGTATAATCGAAATCTAATTACGCGAGAGCGATTTAGATTTCGGTGTATTAATTTAATTACAATTAGTTCTAATTGCGGACTCGAGAGAGCGGATTAGACATTTTAGAAAGACTTGACCCGAACTAATTTCCAAATCAACCCGGGTTAGCTAGAACATTTCAAATCTAATTAACAACCTCTAAACGCCTTTTACCTATTGTTTTATCCCGTTTATTATTTTATTACTTTAGTTTTTAATTGCTTCAAGTGTTAATTTCATTAGTTTTAAATTCCGTAACCATTACTATAATTCCAATTGATCGTTGCTTTCCGAATTGAACTTCAAAATACGCGTTCGCTCACTTTAAACCTCTTGTCTTCGTGGGATCGATTCCGTATTTCCGGATTATTACAAGTTAGTATTTTTGCTAACAAGTTTTTGGCGCCGTTGGGACAAGGTTGCGTTTAATTGATTGAAAGTATTTTGAATTCGGTCGAGTTAGCGTTGTTTCCTGTTTTTGCTTTTAGTGTGTATTAACTGTCTTTCGTGGTTTACACTCGGTTTTCTTGTTTTTGTTTGTGTAGGGATTTTGATTTTCGTGTATGCATAATACGCGACGAGCAAATTTACCACTAGAACCGTTCCAAGATAACCTCGGTAACTACGAAAGAGGTGTAAGAAGAAGAGCCCGTATACCCGAAGTTATGAATAACGAGGGAAACAAATATGATCAAGAGGAGAGGTTCAATCCTCTAATGGATGGAGGGGAACAACAATATCCACCCGCTCCTCCATTAGGCAATGTGAACCGACCAATGCAACAAGACCACCCAAGGGATGATCGACCCCAAGTGCACGCACAAGTGCCAAACCAACAAAGACAAACTTTGGGCGAGTTTTTCTTGCCGGATGTGGATAATGCCACTTTTGGATGCTTTGCAATGCCGGTTAAAGCGGCAACTTTTGAGATCAAGCCAAGTACCATTCAACTTTTGGAAAACCGTTGTGCCTTCTTTGGGTTGAGTCACGAGGATCCTAATGAGCATATCGCCAAGTTTTTGGGTGTTCTAAACACATTCAAGCTTCATGGGATAACGGCAGACCAAATTAAGCTTCAGATGTTCCCCTTCTCCTTGAGGGACAAAGCTAGCATTTGGTTACATTCTCTACCAAATGAGTCTATTCACAATTGGAGAGAGTTGGCTCAAGCTTTTCTCAACAAATATTTTCCTCATGGCAAGACTACAAAATTGACTAAGGACATAATTGAGTTTGTCCAATTTGAAGGAGAATCACTTCATGAGGCGTGGGAGCGGTTCAAGGATTTACAACGGAGTGTGCCTCATCATCGGCTCAATAGAGAGCATGTTATACAAATATTCTATGATGGGACAAATGTCACTACCCGAGATACTATTGATGCGGCTTCGGGCGGTTCGCTTATGCAAAAGACTTATGAAGAAGCTCTTGAATTGGTGGAAAAATTAGCCGTGGTTAGTAGTACTTGGGGTCCTATGGAGAGAAGAGCGCCACCAAATCAAAAGTCACAAATGCTTCGCTTCAAGCTCAAGTGGATGCTCTCAAGAAACAAGTCGCTCCTATGCAAAGAAATGCTCCGGTGGCTTATGTTCAAGTCGGTTGTGAGTTTTGTGGTGATTTGTTCGGGAGGAGAGTGCCTAGTTACGGGTCAAGCCTTGAGTGAGCAAGTGAATTACATTGGGGGGAAAAGGCAAGCTAATGATCCTTATTCCAACACCTACAACCCCGGATGGTGGAATCATCCAAATTTCGGGTGGAGGAATCAAGAGGGGCAAGGCAATGCTCAAAGGTCTAATCAAGCGGGTCCAAGCTTCCAAAGCAACAATAGGCCTCCACAATAACAAGGTCACTATCAAGGAAACCCGAACCATGGAAACAATTATAGTGGAAGACCCCAACACCCTCCGGGTTTCCAACAACCACGGAACTCGGATGAGGGAAACGTGCTTTCCAAGGTACTTGAGAAATTGGAAAAGATGGAGCAAAGGGAGAAGAACCAAGCTTCCACTATTCATCATTTGGAGACCCAAATTTCTCAAATGGCTATCTCACTTCAAGGTAGACCACAAGGGGGATTGCCCTCTACTACGGAGAATAACCCAAGGGAGCACCTAAAAGCGATAGAGCTTCGGAGTGGGAGAAATCTAGAAAAAGCTAATGGTCAGAAGCATGTGGTTGAGGAGGATGAGCCTCAAGTGGTGATTGATGTTGCTAGCTCTAGTCAAGAGCCACCTATTGATTGTGAGGAGGTGGATATTGAGGTTGAAGAGCCCTATGTGAGACCGCCACCACCACCACCACCGTTTGTACCACTGGTCCCGTTTCCAAGCCGGTTAAGGAAAGCTCAAGGGAACGAAAAATTTCATAAGTTCCTTGAGATTTTCAAGAAATTGCAAATTAATCTTAGCTTGGCGGATGCATTCCGAGAGATGCCGCAATATGCCAAGTTCTTGAAGGACATCATTACCAACAAACGGAGTTGGGATAGTGGCGCAACAGTTCCCATTCCGGAAGTGTGTAGCTCAATCATCTTGAATGATCTACCGGCTAAGTTGAAGGACCCAGGGAGTTTTTCTATACCTTGTACTATTGGCACTATGAGTTCTATTAATTGTTTGTGTGATCTTGGTGCTAGCATTAATCTTATGCCTCTAACTCTTTTCAGGGCGTTATATGGAGATCAAACCGTGAAGAGCACCTCGATGGTACTCCAACTAGCGGATCACTCATTGAAGAGGTCGTATGGGATTGTTGAAGATGTTCTTGTGAAGGTTGATAAGTTCATATTCCCGGTTGATTTTGTCATTTTGGACTACGCGGTGGATAAGGAATGCCCAATCATCTTAGGGCGGCCCTTTATGAATACCGGGAGAGCTTTGATTGATGTCCATGGTGGGAAATTAACTTTGAGAATCGATGAAGAAACAGTTGAGTTTGTTATGAAGAAAATCATGAGGAGTACCATCGAGGAGGAAGATTGCATGAGGGTCGATTTGGTCGATGAACTTGTGAGGGATCAACTTGAAGCGAGTATGGAAGAGTTTAATCAAGACGGAGTGACGAAAAATCAAGTTCTGGGTTCCCTACATGAGTGTCTCGAATCGAGACACCCAACTCAAAAGAGTGTCTCGAATCGAGACACTAATGAAAAGGGAGCAGAAGCTCCCTATGGTTTTGTCTCGATTCGAGACAGTCCCATAAGTAGACTGTCTCGAATCGAGCCAAGAGCAGAAGAAGGGGAACCACATTTTTCTGAAATTTCGAAAGTCACCTTCCATTCCGATAATCCGAGTGATGAGTATTCCGAAGAGGATGAACCTAAGCCGGAGAATTTGAACAAGAGTAATGGTGTGACTCCACCATCTTTCGAGTTGCCACCACAATTTGAGTTGAAGCCACTTCTATCTCACCTCCGGTATACCTTTGTTGGGGAGAATGAGACCTTGCCAATAATCATCTCGAATAAGCTTTCTAAGGAACAAGATAGGAGGGTTGTGCAAGTGGTGAAGGAGCACATGTTAGCAATAGGGTGGAAAATCTCCGACATTCGGGGAATAAGTCCGCAAATTGTTATGCATAAGATCAACCTTGAAGATGGGTCGAAGAAGTCAACTCAAAGTCAACGAAGACTAAATCCGAATATGAAGGAGGTGGTCCACAAAGAAATTGTAAAGCTTCTCGATGCCGGTATAATCTACCCTATTTCCGATAGTGAGTGGGTGTCTCCAATTCAATGTGTACCAAAAAAGGGAGGCATCACAATGGTAGAGAATGACAAGGGAGAGCAAATCTCCACAAGAGTGGTAGCCGGATGGCGAGTATGCACCGATTATAGGAAGCTCAATGCGGAGACCCGCAAAGATCATTTTCCGCTACCATTTATCGACCAAATGATAGAGAGGGTAGCGGGTCACAAATTCTACTGCTTCCTTGATGGCTATTTCGGGTACAATCAGATATTAATTCTCCCGGAAGACCAAGAGAAGACCACCTTCACGTGTCCCTACGGTACCTTTGCATACCGGCGAATGCCTTTCGGATTATGCAACGCACCCGCCACATTTCAGAGATGCATGACCTCAATCTTCAACGATATGATCGAAGACACTATGGAGGTATTCATGGATGACTTTTCTGTTTTTGGTGATTCTTTTGACAGGTGCTTGGCGAATCTTGAACGCGTGTTGAAGCGATGTGAGGAAACAAACTTGGTGCTTAATTGGGAGAAATGTCATTTTATGGTCGATGAAGGTATTGTGCTTGGGCACAAGATTTCCGAGAAGGGAATTGAAGTTGATAGAGCTAAGATGGAGGTAATCGAGAAGATGGTTGCTCCGGTCACGGTGAAGGGAGTCCGGGCATTTCTAGGCCATGCGGGTTTTTACCGGCGATTCATTAAGGACTTCTCAGCTATTGCAAGGCCGTTGACGAATCTATTAGTGAAGGACGCTCCATTTGAGTTCACTAAGGAGTGTCATGAGTCATTTGAGAAATTGAAGGAAGCACTTGTGACCGCGCCAATTATATCGTCTCCGGATTGGAGCTTGCCCTTTGAGATCATGTGTGATGCGAGCGACCAAGCTTTAAGGTGTGTTTTGGGTCAAAGGAAGGACAAGAAGGTCCACGTGATTTACTATGCTAGCCGGACTATGGCGGGAGCTCAACTCAATTATACTACCACCGAAAAAGAGATGTTGGCGGTGGTATTTGCTTTAGACAAGTTTCGGCAATATTTGCTCGGATCGAAGGCCATCATTTATACCGATCATGCCGCCTTGAGACATCTTTTTGCTAAGCAAGACGCAAAACCAAGGCTTATTCGATGGATTCTTTTAATGCAAGAGTTTGATGTAGAAATTCGAGACAAAAGAGGAACGGAGAACGTTGTGGCGGATCACCTATCACGGTTAGAAGTTCCGGAACCTATTCCATTTGGTGTTGATATTAATGAACGGTTCCCGGATGAAATGTTGATGGTAATCTCGGAAGTGGAGACACCTTGGTATGCGGATATAGCTAATTACTTGTCTTCGAATGTCATGCCACCGGATTTATCACACCATCAAAAGAAGAAATTTTTGAGTGATGTGAAACGTTTTTTGTGGGATGAGCCGTATCTCTTCAAGATATGTGGTGATGGGATGATTCAGAGGTGTGTACCTTTGAAGGAAATGATGCCAATTTTGAGCCATTGTCATGAGGCGGATTACGCGGGGCATTATGGGGCGTCAAGGACCGCGGCTAGAGTGCTAGAAAGTGGTTTCTTTTGGCCTACCCTATTTCGAGATGCCAAAGAGTATGTGGGGCATTGTGATCGATGTCAACGAGTAGGGAACATTTCCAAACGAGATGAGATGCCATTGACCTCAATCCAAGAAGTAGAGATCTTTGATGTGTGGGGCATAGATTTCATGGGGCCATTTCCGATGTCTCATGGAAATCTTTTTATCTTGGTTTGTGTGGATTACGTATCAAAATGGGTAGAAGCGGAGGCTTTACCTACAAACGATGCCAAGGTAGTGGTGAAGTTTCTCAAGCGTCTAATTAACCGATTTGGGACTCCAAGGGTTATCATTAGTGATGGGGGATCGCATTTTTGCAACCGGCAATTTGAAGTTTTGATGAAAAGGTACAATGTGTACCACCGAGTTGCTACCCCCTATCATCCCCAAACAAGTGGCCAAGTGGAGGTTTCAAATCGTGAATTGAAGAGGATTTTAGAGAAGACAGTAAATGGGACAAGAAAGGATTGGTCCCTCAAGTTGGATGATGCCTTATGGGCCTACCGCACGGCATTTAAGACACCTCTCGGTATGTCGCCTTATCGAATTGTGTATGGTAAGGGGTGTCACTTGCCGGTTGAATTAGAAGACAAGGCCTATTGGGCAATTAAAAAGTTGAATTATGACTTCAAGGCGGCCGGTGAGAAGCGTTTGTTGCAACTTAATGAGTTAGATGAATTCCGACTTGATGCTTACGAGAATGCCAAGCTTTATAAAGAAAGAACGAAGAAATGGCATGACGCTCACATCTCACCCAAGTCATTTGAAGTTGGAACTTTTGTGTTGCTTTATAATTCAAGGTTGCGGTTGTTTCCGGGAAAATTAAAATCTCGGTGGAGTGGTCCGTATAAGATCCGGCACGTGGCGGTTCATGGAGCAATAGAATTAGAAGATCAAAAGGGGGAGACGTTCAAGGTTAACGGAAACCGTTGCAAGCCTTACTTGGGACCTTTGACGGGCCAAATAGATGACAAGATCTATCTTGCTCCCCCTCCAACTTAAGTGCCACGGATTGACGGTCGAGCTTTCGACCTTAAACAAGCGCACTTGGGAGGCAATCCCAAGAGATTTGAATTTCAATGCTTTTAGTTGTTGTTTTTGTTTTACAATTACCTTAAAGTTTTATTTTTTTTGTGTTGTTATTGATTTGGCGCATTTCATATGTTTATTTTGCTCGAGATAATGCGTGGTATGTTCGGTTTTTGGAGGTGCAGGAGTTCGGTGAAGCGATTCTTCAGAAAAATCAAGGTTCCCTAAGAAAGAAAAAACAGAATAATATGTTTTCCCTTGTTTCGAATCGAGACAAGCTTCTTAGGAAGCTGTCTCGATTCGAGACAAGAGAAGCAGATTATTCTGCTTCTCTTTTCTTGGTGTCTCGAATCGAGACACCTATTTAACAAGGGTGTCTCGATTCGAGACACTTGACTTAAGGGGAGAACCTTGAAATTTTCTCATTGGCTCTTATTTGCTTCACATGGATGGATGATGTGGCACGATCCTGACCCTTCAAGATTCAAATTTTTGACATGGATCACCAACTTCCAACACATCTTGGCCCTTCAATCCATAGCTATGAATTTAGCCATAAAAAGGACTCCATCACTTCATCTTCTCCACCATTCCATACCTAAATTAGAAAACCTCCATATCCAAAAGCTTCTTTCTCTTTCATCAAGCCAAATCTTCAAGAAGCCTTAGCCATCATTCAATCTACCCAAATTCAATTCCAAACACATTTCCTAACACCCTTTTCCTCCCTTAACATGTCAAGATCAACGAGGTCAAAGGGGAAAGCATCCATACCGCCCGTTGAAGAAGAACAACCCATTAGAGCATTTCGTTCAACCCGGAAAACCACCGCCTCCGGCGCTCGAGTTACCGGAGTGAATACCCCGGGGTCTCTAACAAGGTTGTATGAGGCACCTTTTGAAATTCGGACAAGGGATGAAGGCGAGCTATACAAGAAGTTTAAGAAGCGAGGAATAGCCGATCATTACGCCATTCATTGGGAAACCTTGGCCAAACTAAAACTTCGGGAGGGGATTGAAGACGCACTTGGATGTTTCCAATTGGGCAAGATGGCCAATTCGCCACACGAGTTTTGTGAAGAACTCATTTACGAATTCTTCACAACATTAAAGGAGGTACCCGGAGAAGATGCGAGCCTTGCCTATCGGTTAGGGGGAAAAGAATCGGTATACACGTTGCAGAATTTGTGCGACGATTTTGATCTTGATAATGACGGAATCAAGTGGATGCCTTCAAGTGAAAACTTTGATGACAATAAGGTATGGAACGTGGCTTCGTGGAAAGCGGTATATGATCCACACAAGTCCAAGTTGAATGAAGTGCGGGATATATATGAGGTGGTTTTTCTCAAGTGGTACGGCCATTTCTATTGTGGGCGTCATGAGTATAACAAAGTGGCAAGAAGCGATTTGCTCATTCTTCGGGTTTTGCAAAATATTGGCGATACGAGTTGCGATATCAACTTAGCATACCGGTTCATGAAAATGGTGCAAGAGGTACCTCGGAAAACAAAGAGGTTGGGGTTCGGATGGTTGATTTTGCACTTAACACGGAAAGACCCGGATTTTGACAAGACGAGGTATCGGATTGTGTCCCCCAAATTGTTTGATATAGGTCACCTCTCTACGGGTGCCTTTGTGAAGAAAGGCCGGATTGCGGGCAAATATATGCAAGAAATTTAGGAAGAGGCTCATCCCGGCGAGCAACATCCGTTTGAGGAGGAAAATGAACCGAGGGAAGAACCGGCTCCAAGGAGAGAAAAAGAGCAACCAAGAAGAAAAGATAAGCATGTGGCCGGTACTAGCGCCGAGCAAGAAGAGGTTCCGGAAGGGGCCCAATGGGAGCAACCACCCCCATACGATTTCCAAGCGGATCAACGCGCTTTTATGGCGGAAAAAAGAAGGATGTGGAAGAAGATGGAGTATAGGCAAGAAAGGATGCAACATCGAATGAGGAGGCATGAACAAAAGATGCAAGAGTTTTACAATGCCCAAGGCGGTCCGCGTTTCCCGTCTCCTACACCTTCGCCGGAGCCACCCGAGTTTCATTGAACTCGAAGATTTGCTTTCTTCAACTCTAACTCATGCAATTTTCCATTTTATTTCATTGCCATGGGGACATAGCATAGAAATAGTGTGAGGAGGGGTTGTTGAAAAATATGAATGCGTTAGAGTCTCGGTTTTATTGTTTTGTTTTATTGTTTTGTTTTTGATGTTTGTGTTGTAAGAGTTTAGTTGTTTTTATGTTGTTTATTTTGAGTCACCTCGCACTAAATCTTTGGCTTGTGTTTGTTGGAAGCATGATTAGTGGCCTTAGTGTACTTGTGAAATCATTCCCGATCAATGAAGATGTCAATCGCATTTTTCTAGCTTAATCAATCAAATGTGGACGTGTTTAATAAGATGCAAGTTGTATGACATGGTTCAATGAAGTTAGATTAATTCAATGTGAATTGGTTTTTGTGTTTTAGCAAGTTTGTAGTACTTAATGCGGATGCATGATGTGTGCTTTTAAATTGACAAATTGAGCCATTTTTGAAAATTTAAGAATGATTGGCATGTGTTCATAGGAATTAAGTATTTAGCATGACACCCTTTTATTGAGCGTTTATTGAGCTTATTTATTGAGATGAGTGTCGATTGCATGCTAAATTCCTAGAACTTGCTTGGTGTCCGCTCAAGACTATTGAGGTTAAGTGTCAATGACTAGATGAGTATGGCATTAGGAATACCCCAAATTTTTGAACAAAATCACTTAAAAGCCTACCCTCTACCTTTACCATTTGAGCCTAAACCTTTTCTTGACAAACACAAATCACACAACTTCCCGTCAACAATTTCCCTCTTAAAACACCCAAATTTTATTTGAATAACTTAATAATGAGAAAATGTGACACTATCTTGATGACTAGAAAGAAATGTGAAAGTGCTAAAAGAATAGAAATTTGCCTCGAAAGAAAAAAAAAGAAAATCAAAAGAAAGAAAGAATAAAAACAATATCAAGAAGAAAAAGAAAACAAAAGAAAAAGAGGAAAATGAAGAAAAGAAAAGAAAGAAAGAATAAACAAAGGCAATAAAAAAAATGAAAAGTTCACAAGTGTTGAAAATCCGAGCTAGGTCGAAAGTGTATCAGAAAAGAGTCGTTCAAATCAAGTTTTAGCCAAGTATCCAAATCTACCTACCCCTAACCCATAGCCAAGTTACAACCCTCACAAGTCCATATGATAGTTGTTGATTACCGAACCAAATAGTGGAGTTCGGGACTAAAAGCAAGCTTATGGTGAATGAGCACGATGTGAGTTTAAATGTTTACCTTAAACACTTGTGTGTTGGAGTGACATCTTGTGAGATTCATTTTGCTTTGCTTGATTTCTATGAGCATTATGCCATGATTTACCGTTTCTTTTTGGCCAATGTGTGCATGTCCCGTAGATGATTGTAACTTCGAATTTGCTTAACACAAATGCCTTACCAATAGTATTCTCAATGTCATTGGACCATGTCATTATAATTGCATTCATCGTTGGTTGCATCGCTTACGATTGATAATACTAGAATTTTGTCTTGTGCCTTCATTGGTTGGGAGTTCGTATGTTGTCATGTGTTTACAATCACCGAGGTTGTTAATTGTTGTGGTTGTTAGTGAGATTCATTTCTTGCTTGGGGACAAGCAAAGTTTTAGTGTGAGGAGGTTTGATAGGAGTAAAATACTCCTATCTCTAGGACGTCTTTTCATATGCTTTTATATGTGTTCACCTCGTTTTTCAATGGAATTGTATACCTTATAGAGGGTGTGTATGTTTCAGGGAATCAAGAGTATTACGGGAGTTTTGAGGCCGGAATAGTGGAAAATGAGCGGAAGCGGAAGTCAAGTGCGGAAAGGAGCTAAAGCCGGAAGCAAGCGAAGCAACTTCCCTCTTTTAAAGAGGTGTCTCGAATCGAGACACCCCACTTATATGTGTGTCTCGATTCGAGACACTATAGGATAAGAAGCAGATTGTTCTGCTTGATGTGTCTCGAAACGAGACACATCCATAAGTTGTGTGTCTCGATTCGAGACAAGAAGGAAAGAGGGGATTTCAGCTTTTGGACATTTCCTTATTGGGCCAAACATCCAAGATTGGGCTGTACTTTATTCCTTGTTTTGGGTAGTACTATATAAGGACACCTTATTTTCCTTTTTAGGGTTATGCACTAGATTTAGATTTGTAGCCCCCATTTCCTTTTACTATTCTCAGCTTTTTATGAATACTTTAGTTCTTAGTAATTTTGGAAGCTTTGTTATGGATTGAAGATTATTATCATTAATTAGAAGAGTATTAGTTCTTTATTATTGTTCTACATTATCTTGTTATGCTTGGATCTTCAATTATTGCAAGGTAATTAATCTCTAAACTATGTTTACTTCTAAGGCTTACTTATTAGTTATTGCTATGATGCTTGTGATTAGTAGCTAAATCCCTAGTTTAGGGGTTGTTGATGAAGTTTGGTTGTGATTAGTTGACTAGGGTTTGATTGGGTATTAGGGTTTGTAGTGATTTGTATGCTTAATGCCTAGAATAGATTGATCTCCTAATCCTAGGTTAAAAGGGTAATTAATTAGGCGAGAGTCACTTAATAACCCGGAATTAGCAAATCGCTTAGTTAGGGCTTAATCACGCGAGAGCGGTTTAGGGCTTAGTCGGTTATAGGTTAGCTTCGTGATTGGATTAAATTGGTATAATCAAAATCTAATTACGCAAGAGCGATTTAGATTTCGGTGTATTAATTTAATTACAATTAGTTCTAATTGCGGACTCGAGAGAGCGGATTAGACATTTTAGAAAGACTTGACCCGAACCAATTACCAAATCAACCCGGGTTAGCTAGAACATTTCAAATCTAATTAACAACCTCTAAACGCCTTTTACCTATTGTTTTATCCCGTTTATTATTTTATTACTTTAGTTTTTAATTGCTTCAAGTGTTAATTTCATTAGTTTTAAATTCCGTAACCATTACTATAATTCTAATTGATCGTTGCTTTCCGAATTGAACTTCAAAATACGCGTTCGCTCACTTTAAACCTCTTGTCTTCGTGGGATCGATTCTGTATTTCCGGATTATTACAAGTTAGTATTTTTGCTAACAACCATCGACGAAAGGAAATATTTGGCCTACCAATTGGATGTCACCCAAGATTGGAGGACTGAAATCCTAAAATGGGTTGAAAAACCAGATCAGACAAATAGCAGACAAAGGACCTTTGCCCTCATCTACATTGTCCTAGCTGGCGAATTATACAAAAAGGGTTTTGAAGGTTTACTCTTCAGGTGCATCGACCCGAAGGAAGCGATGTTGGCAATGGCCGAGGTACATGAAGGGATAGCAGGTGCTCACCAGGCGGGCCCTAGAATGAGGTGCCTGATCCATAAATACGGCTTCTATTGGCCGAAAATGGAACAAGATGGCATCAGATATGCTACGGGATGCGAAGCCTGTCAGAAATGCTGACCGATACAGCATGTCCCGGCTGAGGAACTCCATTCCATCATCAAGCTGTGGCCGTTTAGAGGATGGGTTGTCAACCTCATAGGAAAAATATACCCTAGCTTGTCATATGGCCATACATTTGTCATTATCGCCACTTGCTATTTTACCAAATGGGTCGAAGCGAAGCCTTTGAAATCACCTACACAAGAAGCCGCTATCAAGTTTTTCAAGGAGTATTTCGTGCATCGGCACGGCTTACCTGAGTCGATCACTACCGATCAGGAGACAATGTTCACGGGAGGCGATATGTCGGAATGGGCTTCTCAATGAAGATCAAGATGCTGCACTGAACCCCATACTATGCTCAGGCCAACGGGTAGGCCGAGGCAACAAACAAAGCTATCAAACTTATCGTTCAAAAAATGATTGAGGAGAATCCAAGACAGTGGCATGTATTGCTGTCAGAAGCAGTATGGGCGAATAGGACCAGCCAGAAATCGACCACCGGAACTTTGCCTTTCAGGATGGTGTATGGGTACGATGCGATGTTGCCAATGGAGCTTACTGTAATGTCTACTCGCCGTTTATATCAGAACAAGCTGTCCAAGGATTATTACTTTGATAAAATGGTGAAAGAATCCCTGGATCTCGACGAAGAAAGATTGGCAATATTAGACCACCTTGAAGCTCAGAAAAGAAGGGTTGAACGAGCATACAATAAAAGGGTAAAACAAAAGTCGTTTGAAATAGGCGATATGGTATGGAAGGCGATTTTACATATTGGGCATAAAGACAAGCGATTCGGTAAATAGAGTCCGAACTAGGAAGGCCCTTTCATCGTAACTAACAAGTTAACAGGCGGTGCTTATGTTCTGGAAAATATTGATGGCGAAGAACATGACAGGGCGATCAACGGACAGTTTCTAAAAAAATATGTTCCCAGTTGTTGGGAGAACATCGACCGATGATTGTTTGGAGCCAGCGAAGAGTGATGCCTGCTGCAAACATTTATCGGACGTTCTAAACCGATAAGTGTTCATAAAGGCCGATATATGTAAACTGTTTTATATTCGGCCAAGTGTTTTGCATTTTAGTTGTTCAAGGCTGATGCATGTGTAAAACCAAGTTTTATTTTCGGCCATGTATTGTTACAGTTGAGTTTTTTCAACGGGTCCTCCATTTTTTTCAACAATTTAATGTAATAGTTCATAATAATTTATAAATCGGACTATGCAAGACCGATAAAGCAGGTGTAAAGCACAAACACAATAGATGAATTATGAAATATTCGGCCCCTTGGCCGATCCAAAATAAAAATTGTGATAATGTCTACAAAGCATTAAAAGATTCGGCCACCAGGCCAAATCAAACGAGCAGTACGGTTCAAAAATAAAAAATTGTTCTAGACTTGGAAAGTGTTACATGAAAATTCTAAAAATGGCGAAAACAAGCGCCTAGCTCGCTACGGACTTGGTTGAATTCTGTTTTCACCGAATCGTACTTTATCTTGATCTTGGAAAGGTCCCCTTTGAGGAGGTTTCGCAGCTTCTTCACCTCTATCCCTTCTACCATCTCTTTGTCCAGTGAGGCCTCAAGATCGCCAATGCCTTGTTGTTCTGACCTCAGCTGGGTTTGCATGGCGGCGATCTTTTCCTCCAACTCCTTTGCGTGCTTTCGGCGGTCTTGAAGAGTAGTAACGGCCGACTTCACATTTGCCTTGAGGGAATCCAATTTTTCCCTTGCTTCGCGCTCCTGGCGAGTCAGCTCATCGTGTTCAGTCTGAATCGAGATCGAATCGTTATACATTCTCTGAAAAGCTTCGATAGAAGCCGAAATCTTTGTCACACCAGAGCGGGCTTCACTATTCAATATCTCAGCAGGAGCATCGGCAAGAGCTTTTGCCGCCTTTCTCAGTTTGTCGACGCTTTCAGACGAATTGAAAAGCTGTATGCCCTTGTTCTTCAGGCGCGCCATCACATCGAGATAATCTTCCCAGTTAGGAACATGGCCGACCGCCTCAGCCACCTGTTCGACTTCAGAAGTTGGAATGAGGTCTTCATTCTCGCTATCTGAGTCCAAGAAGGCAGCTGCCTTGGCCGCTACATCTTCTGCAGGAGATGTAGAAACTGGAATCTGCCAGGTTTGTCCACAGTAGAAAATTAGCTGCTAGGCAAAATGTTCTAAAAAGAAAATGCAAAGAACATACCTTAGAAGTTTGGGATTGGGGTTTGTTGGTTCCAAGATTGAGGTACTCAGAAGCTAAGGGTGACAACAACACAGGGGACTCCATCCTTCTCAAAATCTCCGAAACATTGGGAGTTTGGGAGCTAGTCGCCTTGGAACCTTGGTTGTTCCCTTCGGCGTCTTGAGAATCGCCCATGTTCTGATGATTGCCCCCAGTATGGGTGTCCCCTTTCGATGAAGACTGACAGCTTTGAGAGGGCGTCGCTGCGGGAGACGGATTGAACATGGCCGAACCTTGTAATTCGGGCCCTTTTCTTCCGGACTTCTTTTGTGTGTCTGTTCGCCCCTTTTTAGCTTTCGGCTCTTTCACATATGCTTTAGCAGCCCTCTTCTTTTTTCCTTTCTTGGCCGCTGGGTTCTCTTCCTCGTCATCATTATCCCAGTTGTCTTCCTTTTCGAAATGAGGAATACCAACTAAGGAAAAAACGTGAAGTTAAAATATAAGCAGTCAATAAGCCGAAGTAACAAATGATCGCCCATACCTGGGATTTTCTGGTAACCGATGCGCACCAGCTCATTTATAGCCTCTTCATCAGGTGGACATCGGATGCCAGTATAAATTACACCCAAATCGGTTAAATCTACCTTAGATTTTTAGACTTCTTTTTCTTAGGTTTTTTAATAGGGGTGATTGTGGTCATATTACACTTGGGGACCATTGGTGACTTATACTTAAATTTCGGCCGAACTTTTTCTAGAAAGAGTTGATAGGGTAGGTGTTTATATTTTTCCTCCCAGATTTTATCCCATTTTGCATAAAAGTTTTGCCGAGCTATTCTCCTATGATTTTGCATTTTAAGATTCATGCCTGGGCGATCTAATGGGTCGAATTTGAATTTATAAAAGCATTCAAAGCGAGATATTTCAAAGTGATAACCGATAATACCTGTGAAAGTTTGGCGTTTCGGAGCCTGCAAAAGAAATAAATCGGGATGAGTAGGTTTTCTATTTAAAGGAGGCAAATCAAAATTATGAAGAGACAGAATTTCTTTAGGTGACAGATCAAAAGAGGTTTGGGCGACGGAGGTCCACCAGTTGGTGCATTCCTGAGTGCAAGAAGGGGTGACAATAGGGCGAGACAGTTCGGACAAAGGAGGAAGGTAGGCTTTGTTTAGACGAATAATGTATTGGAGTTCAGAGTAATTTTCTATGGAAGTTCTATGGGTCCCGTGATTATTGAAGGCGATCAATAAAGGACAGGGAAGGCCTTGGCAGAAACCGAATTGACAGGACACATAGTTCGGACAATATGGTTCAACTCCACTACGATCGTAATCAAGCCCGGCTATTAAATTTATTGATTTAAGGGCGATTCCCCAATAAGGACCACCGAGTTTCAGTCTTGGATCGGCTTGCACAGCTTCTTCCATGTCCTCAACATCCCATTCGACGAGTAACCAAGACGGTGGGTAAACAAGTTGTAGTGTAGGACACATCAGCTCAGGCGATCTGATGGCATGGTTGTTAAAAACTAGGAGGACATCAAGAACGTGTGGAAGGCGGGTTCCTGCCGAGATCAATTGAAAGCCGCACAACTCGGCCTTAATAGGTGGGCCGACTTGAAAGAGTTCAGTAAAATACATGGCGAGCCATAACTGAACAATCCAGAGGGGGCCGCCTGGGCACTTAAAAACTCTTGGGTCTTTAGGAGGAGCAATATCGCCCAAGGAACGGTACAGGTGTGCCAGGATAAACTCGCCTAAGTTGCATCAGCGTCCATCGGCGAGTGCTGTGGCTAAGAGAAAGCAGTCTTCTGTCACTCGGAAAGAGGAGGTACACAGCACATATTTGGCAATGAAAAATTACAGGAAGGCGATGTGCTCCTTGCGGTCAGGCTTGTAAGGCTCCTTGCCCATAAATAGTTTTACAAAAGAGCCATAGCTTTTTTGTGCCTTGGTTAGATTGAACTTTGGGGCATCGGCACGAAGGTTGGGGTTGATACGATCGCCATTGATGGGAACATTAAGCATGAGTGCTAGTTCAAGTAGAGTAACTGTCATCGGCCCAGACTTGAAGCAGAAGCAGTTTATGGCACTTAACCAAAATAGTGATGCACCCATGATGTAGTGTTTGGCTATCGGTCGGCTCGCCTAGCATAGTTCAATGAGATCATAGATGCCGGTGTCGATCCACGATTGATGGAAGTGTGGTGACAGCCTTATTACCCATTTGGAGAACCCAGCATGTTCAATCGGCCAGTTTCTGAAGGTAGTGCCGACCCAAACAGACGAATGGTGGGTAAGGAAAATCTAGGAGGAGCAGCTTCATGGAAAGGGGAGGCTAAATCGTACAGATGGCTCGGGGAAGTAACAATGGGGCCGACGCATATTTGGTTTTCACCCGCATCAGTAATTACCTTGAATTCCGTGTTCGGCGCGTTGGTTCGGACTTCGTCTATTTTTGCGGTTACTTGTTCAGCAAGGTTATTGTTGGGAGCAGCCATGGTACCTGAAATAAATCGCTTAGGTTAGGAAAATAAAAGAAGAAGTAGGCGATATCAGAGGGGCGAGTGCTTACCAGAAGATACTTTGTGGAGAGCTTGAGATTGCTGAGGAGAGAGAAAAGCTTGTTGATTGCAGAGAAAGTAGGTAAATGAACAAAAGAGATAGTGTTTTTCTTAAAAGTGCAAAACCAGAGGAAGCCGAAAGGGTTCATGGTATTAAGACGTGGCATCATGGAAGACAGCTGGTGGTGACGTGGCGTGAAAGAGGTACCGAACAGTCAATAGATGTGCACCCCTTTATGTGACAATTACGCCGTAGTGTTGGACCGAGAGGCATCAGAGATGGGCCTAATAGGGGAACAAGCCCAAAATAAGTGTTTCAGGCTTGTTGGAGGCATTGTTTACACCGGCCCAAAGTAATGATGGGTTAGAGCATGGCATGGGCTTATTAAGGGGGATGAGCCCAACAAAAGACTTTTCAGATTAGTTTTATGCTTCATTAGGAATTTGTAATTCAATAGGAATATTTCTCTTTTTAGAGTTTTAGTTCTAGTTAGATTAGGAATCTTGGTTATAGAGAGCTATAAATAGCTCAGAGCTTCATTATTTTTGTATCAACAAATCAATCAATCAAAAAATCAAGCCCAGTGCTTTTTATCCCGCAATCTTCGGATTGTTTTAATTTAGGAGTAGTTTTCAGTATTAATCTCGCTTGAGTTCGTAGCTCCCAGATTGTTACTATTAGATCACGTGGTTAAGTGTTTTTAACCAAAAAATCCATGTGAATATCTACATAGGTTCGTTAAAGTATCAAACCTCAAACCGATCCCGATTATAAATTCAAAGATTCGAGTCCGGAATATTTCCAGGCGAACAGTTAGTTAGGTTGGAAGGCTGACCAATTGTAATACTCAATCTAACTAATATATAAAAACATAAGATGTTTATTGAATTGGTTAGAACAATTTATTAAACCATACTAATAAGGTAAAATATGAACCGGTAGATCATTTGGTTTGAATCTTATTTGAATATTAAAATTAGAATTAATAGTTTAAGCCTTAATTATTACTTTAAACCGGACAATATTATATATATATATATATATATATATATATATATATATATATATATATATATATATATATAAATATATTATAATACTTTTTACTATTTTTTGTATATTATCTATGCATTTTTAATGTTAAAAATTAAATTATTCAACATCTTCCTGAATTTTAATTTTACATTTTAGAAAATAAAATGCTTCATTTTAAATAATTAAATAATTAAAATTAATATATTTTCACATTTTTATTCATCTATCCATACTATTTTAATGTAAAAAGTTACCAAGATGCAATATTAGCAAAAATAAAAAATAGCTATTAAGTTTTTTTAATAAATAAAAAATTATATTAAGCCACAAAAAAGGGCAAAACTAATAACACAAACCTTTCGCACAAAAGTGGCACACTTTAGGTGGCATACTATAGCCTACGACTTCGTGAGTTAGACAAAAGTCGCAAGGTCAAGAAAAAAATACAAGAAGGATTTATAAATAAATCAAAACCTGAATAACAAAAACTCCTTTTAATTTTTTTTAAAGTAAAAGTTGCTTAATTGAAACAACTGAAGATGACGTCCTCATTTGGAACCTCTTTTTGTTGAAAAATTATGTTATTTCTACACTTCTAAATCTCCCAAACCATTATGAACCAAAGAATCCGCTATAAGCCAGAGTATGGATCTCTTAGAATAATTTCTTGCTATAGCACAAAAAAATCAATAAAATCATTTGAAAAGACCAAAATAACTTCTATCTTTTGAAACTACCACACCACACGTCTCTCGTAAAACAACAGTGCACGAATAAATGCTCCTGCATTTCATCCTCTTCATACAGAGAACACTTGCCCCTCTCGATGACAGGCCTTCTTGCAAGTAAATCTAAAGTGGGCACTCTACTATGAAAAGCCACCCAAATAAAAAATTTAATTCTTGGAGAAACTTTCGGTTTGCAAATAAGATTAAGAGGTACTATTATATTTTCCCTTTGAAATCTGTCCGACCTTGCAACGACATCACTGCCATTAATTCCATCGTCCACTTCAACCTCAGGACATGTGATGGTATCTCTTTCCTAGCAGATGTCCCACGCAGATTATTCATCTACAAATGCTCATTCCTCCTATCTGAGCTGCTATTTAATGTATCAATTCCTTCCAGTACAACAAGTCCAATTATCACCTAAAACCGAATAATGATTGGTTAAAACAGAATAATCATTGTGTCCATTACGGTCAATTCTGCCCCAAAGACAGCAAAAGGAAGCAGCTGAATAACGGCCAGTCACATCATTCCAGATCACCTTGTCCTGCTGGTTAATATTTCGAATAATACGAGAAATAAACTGCTCCAAACTTCTAAAAATAATCATCTCGTTACCCTTCAACGACGCCTGATCCAACGTCAACCATCATCCCAACCATCTCTAATACGTGCATGTCTCATATATAAAAGATTATAATATATATTTAATATATTAGTCCAATTTTTTTAATAATATTAATTCAATACACTTTGTCTTTATTTAACATGTTAAAGGTAAATTATATTAATTAAGAAAAGGAAGTAAACATGTAACTTTGTAGTTGGTAGTCTTAAATTATGGTTGCAAATATACATACACTTCACACTTTGTATTTGCAGGCCATTTCATAGATCATCTCCTATTAAAGTGGCACTGAATAAAAATTCAACTTATTCGACTATGAATATTAATGGAAGATCAGATGTTATCGTATTCCTCTACGAATATTGTTCGCCTATAAATAATCTGGATTAGAATCTTTGAATTTATAATCGGGATCGGTTTGAGGTTTGATGGTTTAACAAACTTGTGAAAAGATATTCACAGGGTTTCGTTGGTTAAAATACTCAACCACGTAATCTAATAGTATTAATCTAGGAGTTAAGAAACTCAGTAAAGATTAATATCAAAACTACTCCTAACTTAAAACAATCTGAAGATTGCGGGATAAAAAGCACAGGGCTTGATTTTTGATTGATTGATTTATTGATACAATAATAATAAAGCTCTAAGCTATATATATCTATACAAAATCAAGTCTCCTAATTTAACTCTAATTAGTATTATCAAAGAAAAATACTCCTAATAAGCTACAAACTCTTATGGAACAAAAGACTAATTCTAAA
Source organism: Mercurialis annua (assembly GCF_937616625.2). NCBI lineage: Eukaryota > Viridiplantae > Streptophyta > Magnoliopsida > Malpighiales > Euphorbiaceae > Mercurialis > Mercurialis annua. The sequence continues at coordinate 13,221,097 of NC_065577.1, read as the reverse complement.
AGGCTTTTTATTGGGCTTCATCCCTGAATAAGCCCATGTGATGCTCTAGCCCATCTCCTTTTTGGGCCGATGTAAACAATGCCCCAACAAGCCTGAAATGACGATTTAGGGCTTGTTCATCTCAGCCCATAAAGGCCCAAATCCATTGGCTTAAAGGCCCATCTCTGCTACAGCCAGGGGGTGCGCATCTATTGATTGTTCGGTACCCCTGAGTGCCACGCGATGCCAGATGTTCCCCACGATTTCACGCACTAACTCCATGAACCCTTCGGCTTCCTTGAATTTCACTTTGAAGAAAAATATCAAGTCATTTCCTCATTACCTACTTCTTCGGCAATTTTCAAGATCTTCTCTCTCCTCTCTGCAACCTCGAGCTCTCTACAATTCTTCCTTCTGGTAAGCATTCGTCCTCACTCTCCTCTAATCGCCTTTCATCTTGATTCACCTAACATGGGCGATTCTTTCCTTTTCCAGCTACCATGGCTGCCCCTAATGAGAACATCGCTACTCAAGTCACTGACAAGATCGCCGAGACACATGCCGCAACTTCTAACACTGATTTTAGGTAATTATTGACGTGGGTGATAATCAACTCTGCGTGGATCCTATTCTTACCTCGCCTAGCCACTTATGTGACATCGCCACTCCTTTTTATGACGAAGTTCCAACATGCTTCTCCCTTCCCCACCAATCGTCCATCTGGTTCAACACCACCTTCAAAAACTGGCCGGTCGAACACCATGGGTACCAAGACTGGGTTAACATACTCAAACCTTATTTCGGTCACATATGGTCCGAAGTTGGGATCTCATACATGATCAGCTTGTGTAAAGATAGTCGTCCCATAGCTAAGCATTATATAATGGGTTCCTCCGTCTTCTAGTCCAACGCAGTCAACTGCTTCTACTTCAAGTTCGGCGCCATGACCATTACCCTTCTAGATCTGATAGTCTTGCTCAACATTCCTATCGTGGGGGAAAGGATATCGCCGAATCTGACTGCCGACACACCAGAATTCCGTTTGACCAAGGCACAAAGAAGTTACGGGCCATTCGTCAAGCATTTCATGTTTGAGAAGCACAACACTCCTGACAACAGAGAGAATGTGGCTTTCCTTGCCTACTTTGTGTCGAAGTTTATCTTATGCGCTGCTTCCTTCCGAGTCACTCAGGACAGCTTCGTTCTCGCCGCCGCATTTGCAGAGGGCCGAAGAAGTAACGTGGGAGAATTCATACTTGCCGATCTTTATAGATCCCTGAACGACATTGGTCCTTATGCTGAAACCAGGGTCTTCAAGTGTCCAGGTGGTCCGTTATTGGTCGCCCAACTCTGGCTCGCCATGTACTTTCCAGAATTGTTTGAGAGTGGTCCGCCTATAAAGGCCGAACTGAATGGATATTCCCTCATATCTTCTGGCACTAGCGTCGGCCATGTGTTAGACTTTATTGAAGTGTTCAACCACTCGGTAAGGGCGACCAAATTATTCTGCCCCATCATGTACTTGAGATACCCTCCTTCCTGGCTACTTCTAGGATAGGATGGCGAAGACACCGAGGAAGCTCGAGCTGACCCAAAATTAAGACTCGGCGGTCAATATTAGGGAAGCGCTCTTAAGTTTAGAAATTTGATCGCCGACATAGAATACGAGCATGGTGGGATAGAGACTTATTGCCCTAATTACGTGTCTCGCTAGTTCATCTTTAACCAAGGAATTCCCTGTCCTTTATTGATCTCTGTCGATAATCGCGGGACCTACAGACCCTCCTTAGAAATTACGCCGATCTTAAGTTCATGATTCGCCTAAGCAAGGCCTATTTACCACCCACTCCTGACTTGTCTCGCCCTTCTTCAAAAGCTAACACCGCCCCTGAATATGAGAGCTTGTGCGCTTCGGTCATAGAGTCTTTCTTCGATCAATCGCCCAAAGAAATCCTTTCTCTTCACAATTTTTCTTTACCACCTTTCTCAAAAAAATCCTACTTATGCCGATCTATTTCTTTTGCAGGCCCAAATGCTCCAAATTTGAAGGTACAATTTTTCACCTTTATGAAATAGCTAGGTTTGAACGTTTTTATAAACTTAAATATGACCCCTTAGATCGCCCAAGTATGAATCAACTATGCAAAAATATAGGCGAATAGCTAAACTTAATTTCAATAAAAATATGGAAAAACTTTGGGAAGATAAATACAAAAATAAATACTTTTACGAATTCTCTTAGATCATATTCGCCCCAAATTCAAATATAAAAGCCCACCAGTTCCTAAGTGTAACATGTCTTCGGCCGACCCAATTAAAAAACGTAAGAAAAAACCTAAGAAGTCTAAGCCAAACTTTAATGGTGAGGGTGTCTCGTATACTGGTATCAGATGCCCCTCTGATGTTGAGCCTATAAATGAATTGGCCTGAATCGGCTAAACTAGAATACTAGGTAAAAACTACTATTTTATTCAAGTTATTCTTTTATCGCCCCATCTATCTTTTGTCCCCATGATGTTGGTGTATCCAAATGGCACAAAGACGACAAGTTTGACACCGAGGGTGAAGAACCTAAAACAAAGAGGGCGAGGCCCAAGCGCCTGGCGAACAACAAGCCATCCAAGAAGAAGATCTAAAAAGGGAAAAATAGAGCTGAAGGGGTCTCACCTTTTTGATCCTATCCCGTCTGACATAGAATATGCTCCGAAGCCTTCTCAAAGTGCCCAATCTTCCTCAAAGGGCGATATGCAGACCGGTGGTGACCAGACTGGCTATGAAAACAACCATCCTAAAAAATCTTTGTCTTCTCAGCAGACACCTTCTTTGACGACCCCCATAATATCTCAGATGCTCACATTCTCCCTGTCGCCTCCTAAGTTATCGCCGCTCAGCTCTGAGTTGATCAACCTGCCAGCACGAATTGCGGCCAAAACTGCAACCAATGTATTTCATTCATCTCTTAACTCTTCTGACAGTTCACCTAGCATCTGATTTTTTTATTGTGGACAAACTTGGCAGATCCCTGTTTCCGTCTCGGCCAAGAAGATGACGTCACCGCGAAAATTGCTGCTTTATTGGATTCGGACAACAAAGGTGACGATGCCCCTGAACTTTCAACAGACGAGTTGTTGTTAGAGGCGAACAACAAACTTACTGATAGCTGGGGTGAGCATTTAGACATTATGACCCAGATGAAGAACAAAGGCATATCAGTTTTCAAATCAACCAAAGACGTTGAAAAGCTGAAAAAGTTAGTGGCGGCCTTAGCTGATGCCCCTTCAGAGATTCTCGGCGAGGAGGCCCGTTCTGCTGTGGCAAAGTTGCTGGTATCTCTTCTAGCTTTCCAGAAAATCTATGACGACTCTGTGTTAATTCAAGCCGATCATGATAAGCTGCTTCGTCAAGAAACCGAAGCAAAGGAAAAGATGGAGGCTTTGAAGGTGAATGTCAAGTCAGCGGCTGTGATACTTCAAGATCGCCGAACTCGCGCAAAGGAGGTGAGCGATAAAATCGCCGCCATGCAGCTTGAGCTGGGGACGGAGGAGAAAAGCATCGATAATCTGGAAGCTTCCTTGGACAAGGACATGACAGATGGCCTTGAGCTCAAGAAATGTCGGAGCATCCTCAAAGAAAGCATCGCCAAGATAAAGCTGAAGACTGAAGGAGCTCGCACTGAATATAACCAGATCCGTAGCGAGTTGGGCAAGTATTTCAGCCATTTTTAGAACCTGTAATGACAATTTTCTTTTAAAGTCCCGAACAATTATCTGCCCTTGTTATTTTGGTACTTTTGAATAATTTTGGTCATGTAGCTCCAAATATTTTGATATTTTCAATCGGCCTGGTGGCCGAATTTTAGCGTTTTTATCACTGCATTTCAATTTCTATTTGCTAACTGCTAGCTTCATCAGTCAATAAGTCAGTTATAACTAGATTGAATTGACTTGCTAAAATTATCAAAATATTTCATTAATAGTTGAGAAAAAAGGAGAACTCGTTGAAAAAACTCAACTTACAATAGCTATGGCTGAATTATTACAATATCAAAAATTATATATTTTGGCCTAAAACTTCAACTTATCGGTCAACATTGTCTGATAGTCGCATTCTGGGTGAACTATTCTTCGGCAGCCCCAAACAATCGTCAGTCTATGTTCTCCCAGCAACTAGGAACATATTTATTTAAAAATTGACCGGTAATGGCCCTATCGTGTTCTTCCCCATCAATCTCGGCCAGAACATATGCACCATTAGCCAGTTTTGTAGTCACGATGAGGAGACCTTCCCTATTCGGGCTCCATTTACCGAATCGCCTATCCTTGTGGCCCATGGGCAAAATTGCCTTCCACACCATATCACCCACGATGAACGACTTTGGTTTTACTCGCTTATTGTATGCTCGTTCCACCCTCCTTTTTTGAGCTTCTAGGTGGTCTAATGTTGTCATTCTTTCTTCGTCCAATTCGAGCGCTTCTATCGTCATCTTCTCAAAATAATCATTCTGAGATAGCTTGTTTTTATACGGGCGGCGAGTCGACATAACCGTTAGCTCCACTGGCAGCATTGCATCGTGCCCATACACCATCCTAAAAGGCGAGGTTCCCGTTGCTGACTTTTGACTGGTTCTATTCGCCCAAACATCCTCTGATGGTGAAACATACCATTTCCTTGGGTACTCCTTAATCATCTTTTGGACGATAAGCTTGATGGCCTTATTAGTTGCCTCGGCATGCCCGTTGGCTTGTGTATAATATGGTTTACAGTGCAACATCTTGATTTTCATCTGAGAAGCCCATTCTACCATATCTCCTCCTGTGAACAACGTCCCCTCATCAGTAGCAATGGATTCAGGTAATCCATGGCGATGCACAATTTACTCTTTAAAAAACTTTATAACGGCTTCTTGTGTAGGCGATTTTAAAGGTTTGACTTCAACCCATTTTGTAAAGTAACATGTGGCGATGATCACAAAAGTGTGTCCATCTGATAAGCTAGGGTATATTTTCCCTATTAGATCTACGGCCCATCCTCGAAACGGCCATGGCATGATGATGGAATGAAGTTCTTCGGCAGGTATATGTTGTATCGGTTCGCATTTTTGACACGCTTCGCACCCTTTCGCATATCTGATGCAATCTTGCTCCATCTTTGGCCAGTAGAACCCATACTTGTCAATCAACCATCTCATTCTTGGCCCCACCTGGTGAGCACCTACTATCACTTTATGAACCTCGGTCATTGCCAACATTGCTTCTTTAGGACCGATGCACCTGAATAGTAAGCCTTCAAAACCTTTTTTATAGAGCTCGCCTGCGAGTACGACATAGTTCAAGGCCAGAGTTCTGAATCTTCTATTTGTCAAATCCGGCTTCTCGAAGCACTTAAGGATTCCGGTCCTCCAATCTTGGATTACATCCACCTGATGTACAGAAGAGTCATTCTCTTCAGTGGTGATGCCCCCGATGTGGAGATTCGGCGCTTCTCTTTCGATGGCATCGAATTGGAGGTTGACCTTATAGCCACTACCATGCTGAGCTAAGTCATTGGCGATAAAATTGTCAGCCCTCTCTGTATACTCCAACCTTGTATCCTGGAAACCCTCTATTAAATGTTTCGCCTTGTTGTAATACCTTACTAGGAGTTCGAATTCGCACTTGAATTCTCCTATCACTTGCTTGATCCCCAACAAGGAATCTCCCCATACATGGATCGCCGTTGCCCTCAGTTTGGCCAATATTTCTAGACCGAATATCTGAGCTTCGTACTCCGTTTGGTTGTTCATGCATTCAAAGTTAAGTGCAAATGACACCCTTGTAAGATGCCCCCAAGGGCGATATGATATGAACTCATGCTCCTGCTCCCTGGCTGGTTCTCGATCCGTCAAACCACATTCTCCAAGCGGTTATGTCAAGACGGTTCACCTTTTCCTCCTTAAGGGCGATACCGGGATGATCTGATAAACAATCGGCCAGGACCTGCCCCTTTATCGCTCTTTGAGGGACATATACCAAGGTAAACTCCGACATAGCAATCGCCCACTTCCCAATCTGATTCCTTAAGTATGGTTTTGACAAAATATACTTGATGATATCGGTCTGAGACAAGACGTATACTACCACTAGTAACGTGTAATATCCGAGCTTACAGTAGGTAAAGTATAAACACAGACACATCTTCTCTGTGTCGGTATAGCGGATTTCTGTATCGGTAAGACCTAGACTCATATAGTAAACCGCTCTTTCGACTCCTTCATCCTCCTGGGCGAGCATGCAACCCAAAGATTCATGAGCAACCGATAAATATAGTAATAAAATCTTGTTCGGCTTCGGAGGCATCATAGGGTTTTGCCAGGAATACTTTCAACTCATCGAACACCCTTTGCTGTTTGTTCGTCCAGATGAACTGATCGGTCTGGTTTCCTCTTCATAAAGAACTCCAACTGCAAAGTCGCCCCGTGGTATTTGCGATAAATCGTCCGAGAAAATTTATCTGACTGATAAGCCACTAAAGTTGTTTCTTGGTTTTCGGTGGTTTGGCATTGATAATCGCCTTCGCTTTATTCTTATCTATTTCTACTCCCCGCTAGTGAACTAAGAATTCCAAGACATTTCCATCCGATACTTCGAACGCGCACTTCAGAGGATTCATTTTAAGTCCATTGACCCTTATACGATTGAACCCCTTCCGTAAATCGGTCAAATGAATGTTCTCAGTATTCGACTTAATTACTACATAATCGATATAGACTTCAAGGCAATCCAAACCTTTGAACATTTTGTTCATCGCCCTTTGATAGATGGCGCCTTCATTTTTCAGGCCGAAAGGCATGACTACCCATTCGTAGGCTCCGATCGGCCCTGGACACCGAAAAGCTATCTTGGACACATCCTCTTTGCTAATCGGTACTTGGTTTTGTCCTGAATGTGCATCCAGAAAACTTACGCCGTGTGCCATGCTGTTATGTCTATTAGCATGTCAGCCACTCGCATAAGGTATCCGTGTTTGGGGATAGCCAAATTAAGATTTCTAAAGTCCACTCAAACGCTCAGTTTCCCATTCATTTTCATCACTGGGACGATATTGGACAACCACTTGGTGTAATGTGCCTCTCGTATGAACTTGGCATCTTCCAACCTCTTTATTTTTTCCTGGATAAGAGTGTCCACCTCTCTTGATATTCGTCTAGGTGGTTGCCAATATGGTCTATATTCGCTCTTTAGAGAAAGTTTATGCTCGGCGATCCTTTGGTCCAACCCTGGCATCTCATCGTATGACCAAGCGAAGCAATCTTGATATTCGATGAGGAGAGCGATCAGTTGTGCGTTTCATTCCCCACCTAAACCTGAATTGATGTAAATAGGCTTGGGTGAGTCATCAGTTCCTAAATTCACCTCCAGTAGCTCGTCTTGCACGTGGACGAGATCATCTTCCGATTTTCCTGTTTGCTAGCTCCAAGTCCTCTATTTTCAGGGTCCCGATAGGATCTTGCTCCTAATATTCGTAGATGCATTCGGCCGATGCAACCTCATACAGTGCGGCGAGTTGCTTGATTTTCTCCCTCAACTCATTATGGCGTACTATCATTTCAAGGGTTGATGATGGTGGATCGGCCGTTTCCCCCAAGGGTAATTGATACTGGCCGATTCGAGTTAACGAAAAAGCGGGGCATACTTGCCTGTCCGTTAGAGCTAAGAGAATGTATGTTTCGTACTTCTTCGTCATACAACCTTGCTTTTAACACGTTATGATCTTCTCCGAAAGGATTAGCATCACCTTGAACTACCTCGACCTCACCATCCTCTCGCCATATGAACATCATTTGGTGCATGGTAGATGGTATGCACATGTTTGAATGTATCCAATCGCGGGCGAGTAGTATGTTGTAATTACTTCGTGCATTGACTACAAAGAACCCCTCTTCGGTCTCTACTCGGACGACTTTAATCCGGAGGGTGATATATCCCTCGGCCGGTGTTTCGCCTCCATCGAAATCTGTCATGTACACATTAGTTGGGTCTAACTGATCACGGCCTATGCTGACTTTCTTAAGCATCTTCGCCGGGAGTATGTTTACCCCTGCGCTATTATCTATCAACACTATGTTGATTGAAACGCCACTAAGATCGGCCTCAATGTATAATGGCCGAATATGGCGAGTCATTCGCGTTGGTAGTTTGTTGAGCGATACTATAGCCGTATTGTCGGCACTGTCATCTTTAGGGATAGTCACATCTCCTTGTAAAGTCGCCTTTTGTCCAGGCTTGCTTCTATATGAATCAGGGAGTGTAACTACTTTCACTTCAAATTCGTCCCTAACCACCGGGACCCATGCCTGAGTATCCCTTTTTTGTGAGAGACGATCAATTCTCTATCACCGGGCACCTTTGCTTTCAACTGACCATCCTGATGGGAAACGTCCTTTTATGATCGCTGCTTATCATCCTCCGATTTAGATCCCTTTGGGAACTCTATATCACATGGTGTATTAGTTACCCCTTCTCCTTCGGTGACCTTTTTCGGTACCCATATCTTTCGCACCTTCGATGGTGCATGGTTAGCTGTTTGGCGCCTACACGGCTCAGTTGTCGCTGGCCTGAATTGTGTTCTTGCCACAGCCTCTCAGCCGTAGTCCTGTTTATCTGTTTATTCTTGAAGGTCAATCGGTCCTTGAGGGGTACAGCCGATTTAGTAACATCGCCCGTGCAATGGCTAGCCCTAGACTCTTGCCTTAACCTCTCCATTCACCGCTTTTGGGTTTTCGTCATACGAGGGGCCTCCTTCGTTGGCCGAAAAATCCTTTTGAACACGGTTGTCTTAGACTCCCGCTGTGGCTTGTGTTTGTGCCACTATTCAGTGGGCGATATGAGTTTCAACGTCTTTGGTTTCTCTCTGACTTTGTCGGCCTTTGTTGTGGCAAAACAGATTCTGCAAGATGGACAAGTGACCTCTGGTGGGGGCGAATTGTTGCGTTTTCTCTTTGACTGTTCGTTTTGCCCCCTGTCTGCTTGCCATTTAGACCCATCAGTTTCTACCCTGAATTTCGGCCTTTTAGGGTTCAATTTGCTTTGGATTTGTCCTTTCTCCAAAAAAAAAATCAAAATATGGTCGACAGTGTTGATGAAACATATTTTATGTTGCCTTCCTTCTTGGAAATGAACATATGCTTTCCCTCGTTGATCGCCTTCTGGATCACCTTCCTTAAGTTTACACAATTCTTCGTACTATGCCACCAAAAATTGTGAAACTTGCAGTAGTCTTTTCCAACCCTTCTCTTTTGGTGGTGGGATCACATGCCTTTTGCTTAAGGCGATCCGACCATCTGTATGAAACGCGTCGAAGATTTCGTCAGCCTTGGTTAGGCCAAAATAATATTCCTTCTGAAAGACTGCAGTCTTGTTCTTTTTGAGGAAACCCTGTTTGCGTAGGGCCGAACATTCCACCGGTTCGTGCCAAAGAATTCGGCCATGTTGATTTCGTCCTCCGAGCTATTATCTTCTCTGTTTGAAATTACATCTATATCCAACTGATCCTTGTAATAGGTTCCTTTAGACGCCCCTCGCCTCTGTTCTTTCTCCTAGAGTAGTCATTCATTGCTCGTCACCCTGTTTGTTAACTCAAACAGTTCTTAAAACTAGTGCCCTTCAAAATGTTCTCTCATAGCGAAGCTCATTGATCATTCTCTATTTTACGTCACTCTAAGATCATTTGTATTGTATATTTTAGTCTCTTATTGCGTAAAATAGAGAGCTTTATACTCACTTTTACCTTTTTGTAGTTTTTAATATAAAATGTAAATACTTAGCATTTGTGGAGTATAATTGAATAAACAGAGAAAAAATAAAGTGAAAATCAAGCCATATTGATTCTATCAAGTCCAAAAAGAAGAATAATGGAGAATCAAGTCTAAATGCAAGCAACATAGCCGCTAAATCAGTCGCTGAAAGTTTAGATCGAAAAGCTGAAAATTCGGACATATGTCCATATTCGGATCATATTTGGAGTTAGAAATGTCCAAATCATATGATTAAACATGTCATGGAAAGATAAGAGATAGATCTACAACTTTCATGAAGAAACCAAGTCGACATTCGGGCTTGAACCGGCTCAGACTTGGCCTCCAAGACGGAACACTTGCGAACCAAGAATCGAATCAGCCGAAGTCTATGGATTTGGGTGAAACAGCCCCTGAACCGCCCTGGAACCGGCCCACGACTTCAGACCGGCCCAGGGCCGGTTCAGACCTCTGGAAATGTCACGTTTTGCCGAAAAATAAAGTTAGGCCGGTCCTGGACCGGTGCTCGACACCAAACTGGTTCCAGGCCGGTTGACACTCTGAATATGGTCAAATCATCCGTTTTTGGCACTTCCGGAAGCCTTGCTAGGTACATATTGACACTCATATGAACATATCATATGTTCACACTCAAGTTGGAATTTTTCCTTGGCTTGCACATAAAGAAATGACTTTTGTCAATTATTCCATTTCATTATGGAAATGAAACTTGCAAGCTTTACTCCAATCAAATTATACAAGGCAAGAAAGAGATTAAGCTTGGATCCCACTCAAGATGAGCTACGGAAAGAAGATCTTACAAGACTTGGCTACCACCCCTTTTATGCCTATAAATAGGACACATTGGTGTAGAGAGAAATCATTCACTTACACTTGGCCTCTGTCATAATTGAATGTATACTTATCTATGTTGCTTTTGCAGGAATGGGGGACGATTTTCTTGATGCTTTCACTCTTACTTTTGACGATGACTCGGCTGTTATCACTGGGTCTAAGCCTGCACCGCTATCATTGCCTCCCCGGCCAGTTGTCAAGATTGAGAAGAATCGTGAGTCTGGGTTGCCCTCCTCCTCTAGTAAGAAAGGGCGAGATATCTGCGATCGGACCAGACAGGGGTCTGCAAAATGTCTCAAGAAGAACTTGGATTCCTATCCTAATCCAAGGGAATGGTTAGAGCAAAATGTTGAGGGATTGTCTGCCTCTTCTCCCGAAGTGTCTTTTTTGTTTTCCCAATTTGTGCAATTACCTAAAGACATGGAGGTTTGGGATAATTGTACTGGATGCGGTGCTTGTGATCGGATTGATTCTGCCTTATTACAGGTAAACCTTTCTTACTGTCTTCTTTCTTTTGTGCTGGTTTGTGTGTCTCCGTCTTTAGTGTTATTTCTTTCTTATTTCGTGTTTCTGTCTTCAGCTTATTCAGGGAAACGCCTTAATTTGTCGTAAGGTGGAGGAGACTGTGTTGTTGGAACAGAGACATGAGAAAGAGATGACCCAATTACGAGATTATATGTCTTCGGAGAGGGTGAAACTAAGAAAGCAGAATCAAACAGCTCTGGACCGTATTAAGATCCTAGAGAAGAAAGTTTCTGATCGCGAAGCTACTATATTGCAACTTCAGGCTTCATGTGAAAGGCTGACTCAAGATCAGCAAAACAACAAACGAGATGATAACGTTTACATGAGTGGATGTCTGACTGACTTTTATGGCACTGTGATCAAGATAGTTCATGAAGATTATCCAGATTATTATATCAACAAATTCCTTTCGATTGATCTCCGGCTTTGGGTCAGCGTGTTGCGGCTAAAGTTGCTGCTAAAAAGGCTGGATTACCTGTGTCGCCAGTGCTTCCTTCCGATGTTATCAACGAAGGTGTGAAAGATGCCATAGATCCTTGTGAGAAGACATCAGGTCTTGACTCAGATGTTTGTGGTGATAAGGGACCGTTGGGTCAAACCTCTGTGACTGAGACGGCTTTGGTCCTAGTTAGGGACTCTCATTCTTTTGGTATTGAAACTTCTAATGTTGAGGATCATGATCCCTTGGCCTCTGAGTCAGTCGAGGAGAATATGGAGGAGAAAATTTCAGAAGATACGATTGGTCCAAAGGAGGGAGCGACCCATCCAGAGGAAGTGTAGTTGGCCGTATGTTGGGACTTAGCTAGCTTTCTAATTTATGTACTACTTTCATTATAGTACTTCTGTTTGCTTATTTTCTTTTTCTTGGACGGTTTCATGGGAAACTCTCCTTTTATGGGATTTCTGAACAATTGCGATACTTTATGAATGCTATTTACGTTTTCTTTCATTGCGTCTTTCTATTGAGTCACAATTATGCATGATAATTTAATAGAGATGCTAAAAAATGGAAAGAATACGAGATGTAACTTTATTCATTATTCGTTGTTACATCTTTTACTGGAAATATTTCTTCAAATTCTCGATATTCCAGGTTCTAGGAAATGGTGTGCCTTCTAGATGAGCTATTCTATATGCTCCTTTCCCTTCAACTTCAGTGACTCGGTACGGCCCATCCCAGTTGGGTTCGAGTTTTCCTACTCCAGCATCTCCTCTCCCTATTTCAATTTTTTTAAGGACCAAGTCACCTTCTGAAAAGCTCCGTTCCTTGACTCTAGCATCATGATACTTAGTCATATGTTTGCGGTAGGCCTCTGCGCGTACAGATGCTTGGTGCCTTCTCTCTTCTAACAGGTCTAAGCACAACTTCATCGCTTTTTCATTGCGCTCTTCGTCTATGATCTGTACCCTAAGTGTGGGCATTCCCATTTCTACGGGAAGGACAGCTTCTGTTCTGTAAGTGAGTCGGAAGGTGTCTTTCTCCTATGGCTCTTCTAGGAATTGTTCTGTAAGCCCATATTACGTGGTACAGTTCGTCCACCCATCTCCCTTTCAAATCTCCAAGTCTCTTCTTGATTCCAGATAGGATAGTCCGATTGGTGACTTCGGTGAGGCCGTTGGTCTGTGGATGCTCCACGGAAGTAAATTTCAGGTTGATCCTCAGTTCAGCGCAGTATTCCCTGAACTTGGCGCAGTCGAACTATTTCCCATTGTCCGTGACTACGGTATGTGGTGTTCCAAACCTGTCGCGTATTAATATATTCTTATTTAAAGGACTTTATTCACATAACTTTGAAATTTTACCTGCTCATAACTTCATTGGTAAGCCAATTGATGATCTTCTCGGACGTTATGGTGCTAATTGGTTTCACTTTTATCCATTTGGTGAAATTATCTACTGCGACTACGATGAACTTGACTTGTCCTCGAGCTGGGGTGAATGGTCCTAGTATGTCCACTCCCCATGTCATGAAAGGCCAAGGACTTCCGATTGCTGACTGGTGGGCTGCCGGGGTTCTTATGATTGTGCCAAATCTTTGGCATTTATCGCATTTTCTTACCATATCCTCTGCGTCTTTCTTCATAGTCGGCCAGTAATATCCCTGGAGCAGTTCCTTCCTACTCTGTTCGACCACTGATTGTCCGGAAAAGAGCCTGCCTAAGTTTCCATCTCCTTGCTAAGGCCATCCAAGTTATTCTCAATCTACCTTTGGACCGATGCCTGATCATACATGATTTTTTTCAAAACCTCAGACACCTGATGCATTGCGCATCAAACATCTGTTTATTTTCCTGGGCGATCTCACCCCTCATAGTAGAGAAGTCGGCATGTGATAGGAAAGGGCGAGGAAGCTGGCGAGAGTAGTTCGCAAAGTCATGGTCATCTCATTATTCTAGTCCGTCGGAGGGGTTCCATCAGTGACAGAGGGATTCGCCCCTTGGCCTAACTTATTCATCTACTGCTTGTCCTTGGCCATGATCTCTGATATGTCCGAATCAAAATCGTCTATTACTTCGTTTCCCTGCTTCAATTTTTGTCGGCGTATAGGCCAAGCGGGCCTGGAATCATCTTTAACGTCTGTTTTTGTGCTAACCATAAACTGAAGTCCCCAGCGGAGTCGCCAAAAGATGTTCGCCTAGAAATAATCTGGACTCGAATTTTTGAATTTATAATCGGGATCAGTTTGAGGTTTGGTGCTTTAACAAACTTGTGGAAAGATATTCACGGGGCTTCGTTGGTTAAAATACTCAACCACATAATCTAACAGTATTAATCTGGGAGTTAAGAAACTCAGGCAAGATTAATATAAAAACTACTCCTAAGTTAAAACAATCCGGAGATTCGGGGATAAAAAGCACTGAACTTGGTTTTTGATTGATTTGTTGATACAATAATAATAAAACTCTGAATTATATATAGTTCTACAAAATCAAGTCTCCTAATATAACTCTAATTAGTATTCTCAAAGAAAAATACTCCTAATGAGCTATAAACTCTTATGAAACAAAAGACTAATTCTAAAAGGCTTTTAATTGGGCTTCATATGCTAATGTTGACGCGGCAGTCTTCCAAGATTCTGGGAGTATCGGTGTGGCTTGCGTAGTCCTTAATGATGCAGGTAGATTAGTGCAAGCCCGTCTAGTGAAGATTATGGGCAATCACTCTCCGAGAAATGCAGAGATAATGGGTATTAGGGAGGCTCTTAGTTGGCTTAACGGTTGGAGTAACCTTGTGATAGAGTCGGACTCGTTGTCGGTGATCAGTGACCTCGTCTCGGGGAGGCAGCGTGAGGGTGATTTTTTGATTGACGATTGCGTTGAATTATCGAAACGGTTTAGTAATTTAGTTTTTTCTTTTGTAAGACGATCTGCGAACCAGTCTGCGCATTTGTTAGCGCAATATGCTCGTTCTATGTCAGGTCATCGGTTTTCGAACTTTCCTGAGTTCCTTGTAGATGTAACTGTTTCGAATTTGCTATAATAATTCTATCTTTCCATCAAAAAAACCCCATGTGATGCTCTAGCCGATCTCCTTTTTGTGCCGGTGTAAACAAATATATATATACCCAGTTGTTGATTCTTCATTTCATTGTTTTATTTTCTTTACTTTAAGTTAATCATAATATAAAAAATAATAAATTGTTGATACAAATTATATATAAAGATAATTAAAATTTAATTCAAAAATTAGTTAGATAAAAGTTAAAAATTTGTTAGGGAAAAAATAAGGGATTATTTCTCAAATGCCTGTTTTTGGCAAAATATTTATACCATTTTAACTCATCTTTACCTTATTTCTTACAGTATCTAATAAATTAACTTATTTACCAAAAATACTCACTATATAAAAAAGTCTTATCTCATTTTAGATTAAACTTTTACATAACCACTCCTTTTGCTCTCTCTTTTATCTCTTCTTTCTCAAAGTCCTCTCTTCTTTTGTTCTTCTTTTTTGTTTGATTTTCGGTTTGTCTCCTCCAGTTACTTTTTCTTTCGTCTTTTCCATTCGTTTTTCCGTTTGCGCTTTCGTTCGTCTACTTCTGATGAATTTCTCGTCGTTTCCGGTCGTTTTTCCGTTCGCGCTAGTCCGTTCGTCTCTTCAGTTCGTGCTATGGATTTCTCGACTCGTTTTTAGATTTGTGTAATTTTTTAGGTTTTTTGTAATGATTTAAATATTTTATAAATAAATTATTGTAGATCTATAATTTTTTGTTTATAAAATTGTTCTATTATTGATATAATTATTTATTTTGTCTTTGTCTTATTCATAGATTTGTTCATTGCAACTGATTTTGTAAAGACCAAATTGATTTATAGTGCATTTGTTGTAATTTTATAATACTAGTGTCGCTTTACGTGTTTCATACGTGGCTCGTAGTGTGATTCGTCAATTTTAATTAATAATTATTTTTATAATCATAAATGATATTTAAATAGTATATATCAAATAATAATTTTAAATATTATTTTTTATTATGTCTTAGTATTTAATCTGTTATAGTTATTGTAGTTTCCTAATCCATGTTAAACTCTTTATTTTATTTATTAAATCCACGTCAAATTACCGTTTCCTTTGTCTTCTTTTTTTTGATGAAGTTTCCTTTATCTTCTTAATAAGTATTATATGATACAAAAACCAAAACAAAATTAACATATAACCAATGTTTTAAAAACCGGACCGGACCGGGCGGTCGGACCGGATTAATCGGGAACCAGTCACCTGTCCGGGCCGGTTAGATATCAAAAACGGAAAGTGCAAAAAACCGGTTAGAATCCGGTTGAACCATTAAAATCCGGTTTTTATTAAAAACCGCACGAATCCGATTTTTAGAATTCTTTGTTAAAAAGCAGGTTGGAACTGACAGTGTCAGTATTATTCACGTGTGGGACACAGATGGATTCTTTCTAAAGGACTTGTATTGTGTAGGCTTTTAAGATTAATAGCTGTTTATTTCCCATTGCATACTTGCATACTTTAAAACTATAAAATAATACTGCTATGATTATAAACTTAAATTTCAAGATAAATTAAACACCACAATTTACTTTTTATGTAATAAAATTATAAACTTATTTATTTATAAGTTATTGCTTATATTTTTATAATTATTTTTTATTAATTGTGATTCTTTAATAAGATTGATTCTAAATATTAAATAATATACAAATTTATTAAATAGTAAATGTAATATACTCATGTACACATATATTAACCAAATATTTTTTAAAATATTTTTTTGAGTAAATATAAAATTATTATTGAGAAAATTAAATTTAATGTTTAAGAGAAGACAAGTATTTGGATCTAGAAATTGACAAAAACAAATACAAAGTAGTTAAACCTAATAAAATATAATAATATTTTTTTATTTATACCTGCTATCAATTTTTTTAATCTAATAAATAATTATATAGTATGATTTTTTAATTAAATAATTTATATTTGTTATAATTAAAAAATCCGGTTGAATCCGGTTGAACCGGTCGAACTATGACCCCCCAATGAAGCCGGTTTGATCTCCGGTCCGGTTTTAAAAACATTGCATATAACGTTCACTTCTATAAATTAGCTCCTTAATCAAAAAATCAAATAAATAAATTACATATAGTTTAACTTTATTTTAGTGAAAAAAAAATATTATAATCATAATACTAGTAACAATTAGTTAGAGACCATAAAACCGTTATTTAATAATCTATTAAGAAGGGTTATTAGGTAAATTTGTATGTCCCCCACCATCCGTACTTTATATATAGTATAGATATTTACGTTTTAGTGTATTTATAATGTATTTCTACCATTTTTTAGTATATCTATGATGCATTTACAGTGTTTTTGGTGTATTAAATTTGCAGTGTTTATGGTGTATTTGCAGTGTTTCATGGTGTAGACCACAAAAAGCACTACAAAATATCATAAATACACTATATATACACTAATATTACACTATAAGAACTCTCTATATACACTATTGTTACACTATAAAAAATAAAAAAGAATTTCAAGAAAAAAATCTATAAAAAATAAAATTAACATTATATATACATTAATCGTACACTATAAAAAAAACACTATTGTTACACAATAAAAAAAATAAATAAAAATTTAGGAAAAAAATTTATAAAAAGAAAATTATTAAAAACTCTCGGTTGGTTCGGTCGACTGAACCGAAAAAATCGAAAATTGAAATCGAAAACCGAAAAAGGTATTTGTAAAATTAAAAAAAAAGGTATTTTTTGTAAATAAAAAGGACAGAAAAAAATCAGAACTTAACAGGTAAAAGTGTAAATAAGTTATCAAAACATGTATTTCAGAAAATTATCACAAAAAAGAAATGATAAATAATTATAAACTACTATAAGTAAATATTAAGATAAATAAAATTTAAGAATTATTGGTGGTAATTTCTTTTAAAAGGTTAGAATAATAATTAATTTTTAATTAAATAATTAAATTTAAATAAATCAGTTTTTTATCCGGATAGATTTTCTCCGTATATCATCACCCGTTCAATTTATCAAGTGGACATCAACTCAACACCACAACTACATCTAATTGAAAAGGACAACATTCAACAAGTTGAATAACAGAAATTAAGTCATTTGTCTGGATGGCTACCTCCAAACGAGATTTTTGATAGACAAATAAAGATATCAAGTTGACTTTAAAACATGAGGATAGTATACATTAATGGGCAGTGCTATTTGGCCCTAATTTGTATGGACAGAAAATGGACCGAAATGAACCTAATAAATACTAAAGTAAATGCTTCAATTTAATAGCACATTAATTTGGTTAAATAACAAACAGAATTTAAAGTCCGGCTAATTAGAACGTCTCTTTTAAATCAAGAGTATAGTTTGAATTAGCTAAGAATGATGTAGTGGTCGACTTCAATATTTTTTTTTGATAAATATCAACTTCTAAATTATTGGACAAATGATTTTTTTTAAAATATTTTACATTATTTATTGATTTAATATAGTATACGTTTTGTTTAAAAATCTTAAATATATGTTAAAAGAATCCAATATTGTCATATAGAGTTTATTTATAATTTTTTACAATTTTAGCATATAATTATATATACATACATACTCTTGATAAAAATCTACGCTTTATTTACCACCTAAATATTATTAATATAGATTTGTATAAATATAAATATTTATTTTTAAATAAATTTTATTTGATTCCATAAAATTATCCATGTTATTTTTTTTACGAAATATTCGTGTGTTCCTTGGTCGCTATAATTTTATTAAAATTCTCATAGATTATTAAAATATTCATAGATTAAATTAGTGATTTTTACTATATCAATATATACACAATAACATAAAAAAACAAATATAGATAAATATATTTATTAAAAGTAATATAATTAGTTGTAAATAAATGCTCCCTCCGTTTTTTTAATTGCCCATTTAATCAAATGAATTTATCTATAATTATTTGTACATTTACAATTTTAAGTTTATTATCTTTAAAATTTATCTCTTCCTAATAAATGACTCAATTTACAAAGCCTCATTAACTAATAGGGTTATATTAATATCCACTCCTATAATTTTAGACAAAAATAACACTTATTTAATATGTATAATTTTGGCTAAATGAACAATTAAAAAAAACGAAGAGTAACAATTTTATTGGTAGAGGTGGCCACGATAAATACATTTAATGATCAAGTTTCAAATTGAGGTGGCCACGATAAATATATTTAATGATCAAGTTTCAATAAAATCAAAAATTAAGATTTTTTTAAACTCTTTTTAATTTTGTAATGGAGAATGTAAACATATATTATGGGGGTGAGATGGAGGTCCTTTTTAATGTAAAATGTCAATTTTTGAATTTATTTGATGTACTTTGCTCGTAAATAACTGTTTCTATCTTTCATATCAAGTTGACAGAGTAAATTGTTAGTTTTTATTTTATAAAATTTAGTTCATTTTATAAAGTTATTTTATACTAGTTACTTTTACTTTTGTCAAAAAAATTTACTTGATAAAAATTTATTATATATTATATACTATTAATTATTAATTTTTATTAAATTGTTATAATTCGATTCAGCTGCAAATTCATATTACGAACTATATTGTAGAAAATAAAATTAAATAATTTTTTTATTATTTCTAACCTAACAAAAAAAAATATTACCATTTATCTAATACTTCAATATTAGTAGTTTGTTCTAATATAGTAGAATTTGTTTTGTTATTTTTTTAAAAACATATTACTGAAATAAAAAAAATTAAAATTTATTGATTATATATGGATGAGGGGTGTCAAAATGCGTCATGACACAAAAACACGATTTTTCTAACATGTAAGTTTGGCGAATCCGGATTGTGGCTTAGCGGGTTTGTGTCGAAAATGTGTCAACCTATTATAACACAAAATAAATGGGTCATGTCTCGAGTTGACTCGCGAAGCCATCTAACCCATCTAACCCGTTCATATAGTAAACTATTATTTATAATAATATAAAAATAAATGGCTATAATTATATTAATTATATTAATACATAAATAAAATTAGTTATATTAAAATTATTTAATTGATAAACTTGAGGCTAAAATTATAGATAAATATTTTAAAATGTTAAGTAAGTCGTGTTACTCGTGTCGTGTTAGCCGGTAATTTGTGTTAATCGTGTTATCCGTTTATCTAATGTGTTAATCGTATCATGTTGTGTCACTCGTTTAAAATCCGTGTCATGTATGAGGTTGAAAATTTTGACACGATTAGTTAAATGGGTCGTGTTCGTGTGGACCCTAATCATGTCAACACAGTGGGTCGGCACGATACAAACACGACCCGTCAATCTATTTTGACACACCTAATATGGATATACAGAATGATATATTAAAAAAGAGTTGAGTGTTGGATAATATAAAATATCTAAACAAATTTATATAAATATGACAGATTCAAATAAAAATTGATATGGATTGTAAAATCATGGTAAACAAATTGAAGAGTGAAAACACTATTTTTAAATAGTAGCATTAAATGGTAAAAAAATATAGAGTTATTGTTTGTTTGCATAAATGATACTCCACCGTAGCATTAAGGGGCCGTTTGGTTCGCCATAAAAAGGGGGGAATAGGAATGTGTATGGGAACGATTTCCATTGTTTGTGTTTGTTTTGTCAAATTGTACTAGAAAATGGGAATGTGATTACCCCCTCAATGGGAATCACTCATTCCCCCCTACCTCATGGGAATCAAAATTTTACAAAATATTTTAATAATAAATATATAATTATTAAAAAAACTATTTTTAAATATTTATTTTAAAAAATATACTTAAAATAATATTTTTTTTTAATATTTGCTTAAAATTATTTTTTTAAATAATTTTTTAGTTTTTTTTAAAAAAAAATTAATTTTTAAAATTTTTTTTTTAAAAAATTTTCAAAATTAATTTTTTAATTTTTTTGAATATATTTTTTAAATTTTTTTTAAAATATTTTTTTAAAATATTTTTTTAAAATAATTTTATTTTTTTATATAAAAAAATATAAAAAAAATAAAAAAAAATATTTTTAATAAATAATAAATAATTTTTTTATGAAACTTTATCTATTCCCATTCTTACACTAATTTTGAACCAAACAAAAATTGAAAACAATAATTCTCTTTCTCATTCTTTCACATTTCGATTCCCATTCCCAACCTTAAACCAAACGGCCCCTAAACGTTTAGAGGAGAATGGTTTTGCTTTTTTTTTTGCAGGAATGTGCTTTATTACATTTTCAATTGTATTAAGCCCTTTCAGGCCATTTTTTGGCCAAAAAATTTCGGGCCAAACATAATTTCCCTACATCATATTTCCCAAATTCTCTCCTCCACTGCTTCAATGCCGGTTAAATATTTGTGCGGTAATTAAACTAGATTATAGATCTTATATAATATGTTATTGTTGGATTTGAGTGGATGTCCGAGTTATAAAAAGAACTACAACAAATATGTACATTTCCACGGATCTCATTAATAATTAGATTTTTAAAATATATTAAAATAATTAGTTTATTTAAACTGTAAACTTATGAGAATGCTTTTTTAGATTATCTCAATTATATAAGTATACAGATTATAAAAAATTTATTAAATTTATAATTATTAATTAAAGAATTTACAAATTAGTCGTATTTAATTTTTCTATTTTTGTAGTTATTTTATAGAAGATTTTTAAAGATGATATTGGGTTCCATATTATTTTGGTATAACTCACGTCCTATATATCAAAGATTTAAAATATAAAATTAAAAGATTATTTTAAAAATGAGTGTAATGAAATCAACAATTTTTTGTTTGAAGTTTATTGGTATTTCGTATTCCCATAAAAATAACCTGAAGAGATAGATTTATGCAAGTTTTTAAGAAAACCACTAGAACTACAACAATATGTACTCATTTACATGAAAACAAAAAAAGCAACTAATTATTATATTATCATCAAAACTTTGGATTTGAAGAACTTGCAGAGCCATATATATGTAGGATAATCATAAATTGTCTTTGCGTATTTGTATGATTGAACCATTCTATAGTATAAAACCTATGAGATTTCTAACATTTTATTAAACATTCTGCCACAATCTTCTATAAACCGCAAAAGTATATAAATCAGTAGAATAGTTTAAATAGATTAGCGTTAGTAGTTTAAATGGATTAGATTTAGTAGCTAAAATAGATTATAATTATCTAAATTGGAATTTCAATTAAATAATAAAATTAAAATAAGTTGTGTTAAAAAAGTGGGAAATCATGGCAATGTTATATTTGGTGAGAATCATTGAAAGAACTCCGTTGGTCCTCTTTTTTTAAGATGCGACTCTAGGACATAGGAAATAAAAGACTTTAAAGGAGATACAAAATATATAGATTATAAAACGTGAACTAGTTTTTTCACAAAATAATTGCCAGTTATTAAAATTTACGAAATGGTTACCGAACAGCCTGTTTACAAAACAGTCACCGAATCAGTGACGAAGCCAAGCAAATATTTCAGGTACGGTATAATTTGATTTTAATAAAGGTTAATTACTACTATTTGAATGGGGTCTCATTCAAAATATTATTTACCCCGCAAGTTTTTGAAATATGGCATTTTTATATAATTTATTTATTCTTTAGATTTTTTGAAGGTTAATTTTTTTATATTTTACCCTACCTAGTTTTTGTCCTTGCACCGAACTACATTTTTTACAAAATGGTTACCGGCTTATTATACGATTGTACAATTTTTTTCTTGTCTTCATCTATAGTTCGGTAGCTGTTTTGTAAAAGGCTATAGCTCAGTAATAGTTTTATTACTTTTACGATTTGTTAACCGTTTTATAAAGAATAATATTTGAGTAACCATTTTATTATATTTTATAATTTAGTAACCATTTTATAAAGAATCCAATGGTTCCATAATGCCAAACCTTATTAACATTTTAAAAATTTATTCCAATCTTTTAAAATTTATAAATATGTCACAACTTGACCAATTTGTTAAAATCTATCCAATTTTTCAAAATCTATATAAGACATAAATCATAAGATACATGTCGGGTCCAACAGTAACTCAAGAGGGAAGGAATTAGTTTTTTGCTAATATGTGATAAGCTATGAAATTAGTTTAAGTAAGTAGAGTTTTAATCAGGCCAAGCTAATAAAGAATAAGAGATTTAATAGCTCCAAGAGATCAACTAAAGAGCTATAAAATTAGCTTATGTTGATAAGTTCAAGCAAAGATAAGTTGTTCAAATATTGAGGATTTGACAGACAAGTAAGATCATCATCTAAGGTGTTAACTCAACTTGAGTTGATGTATATTAGTAAAGATAAGTTAATCAAATATGAATGATTTGTGAGCTTATCAATACAAGAGACAAAGTTAACTAAAATAAAATCATAATAGTTTGAGAAATGCTTTTAAAAAATTATTTAAAAAATCTCTTTTTGAAATCATTTTTGTGGTGAAGCTAATTAAAACAGAAATAAAAGCATAAAGATGACCAGATTCTATAGTGGTTCGTCAACCATGCCTACATCCACTCCTTAAGGATCTCCATCCTTAAATATTCCACTCTTCGATCTCTATTACGGGCTAGAGATAAAACTTTAAGAATACAACCCTAGTTATATGCACAAGCTAGTATGTAACTTACAAGTTTATTTGTTAGCTTCAACAAACTAATTCCCTTTGAAAAGCAAACCTAGTTCTACCTAGAAGTTAGTCTATTTCTCATAAGTGATTACAGATGATTTGTTGGCGAAGACACTCACTCAAAACTAACCCTAGTTTCTTTAAGATAAATACCAAAAATATGAACCACAATAATGGTAGAATAATTCTATCTTTCTCTTGATAATCCACACTTGATAAGTCGTTGATGTATAAGTATATATAGGCTTCAAGAATCTTCTTTAATTAGGGCTAAGTCATTTGCGTTGATTCCTATCCATAAATGCAAGGTGTGAAAAATGCCAAATGGAGGAGCCTCTTGCATGCTGACCTGGAAGACCAAGCTAGGAACATTCTATTTGCTAGTGACTCAGGCTGACAATAGTACACTGATGATTCGTGTTTGTCTGTGACTACTAGGCTGTATGAGGTACACTGTGAGCCTCATATGGTATGCTGATCTGGAATTCCTTAGTCTATTTCTGAAAAAGCCCTTCAACACTTTTGCTTGTATTTCAAGATAGAATGATTGTGAACATTCTAGAATAAGGGTCTTGGAACACTAAGTAGATATGTTAGTTGGCTTTAGTTATCATCAAAATTAGGTCTTAGGGTGAAGGCCTTTAGTCAACAATCTCCCCCTTTTTGATGATAAAACCTTTCCAAAACTAAAGTGTTAAGAAAATATAGAAGGTAAATAAATCAACATGATAATTTAAATTTAGCAAGCTCCCCCTAAGTATATGGCATATATAAGAACCTAAAACATTAAGCTAAATAAAACTATTGAAAAAAAGATGATATCTATATAAAGCCATAAAAGATAATCAATTATAAGATCATGGCAAATACAATATAAGAAAACTAATTCAAAGGAGGGTTACTACTCCCTCAGTTTGTCCATCATCCAAAAAGGACAACCAAAAAGGCACAAAAAATTGTGCAAATATGCAAAGCAATATAGGAAAGATAAGCACATGCATAGTTAGGCTGTTTCAATGTTGCAGTTTTGGAGTTGTCTTGAAGCAATAGCCTAATCTGATAATCCTTCTTCTAAAGCTAGAAAGACCAAGAGCATGTTCTATCTGAGTAGATAGCATGTCAGATTCTGATGCTTCCTTGACAGGAGGAAGAGTGACATTAGACTGAGTTGGTGGAGCTCCAGGTTGGATCTGATCAATTAGCTTGACAAAGTCCTCCTTCATTTTTGCAAGACGCTTCTCGAAGGAGGCCTTACATTATTTCTCAAACTCTGCAAACTAGTGCATTAGTTCCTCACGCCTCTAAGTAGCTCGAGCTGCAACAACATTTTCACTAGGAGCTGGTTTCCTGCCTTAGGAGGGTTCATTAGCTTCATATCAGTCATGTTCTCCACGGTCAAGTGTCTTTTCATCTGTAGATTCTTCTGTTGTCCTGTCTAGAGATGTCTTCAGAATAGACTTGATAATTTCTACACTCCTTTCTCATACTGGTCACTTAGCTTGGCAGATCTTAACAACTTGGATTTTTCAGAAGCTAGTTTCTTCATGATTTCAGTCTCTCTCCTTTTTAGAGGCTTGTTATCTACAAAGCTAATAACTTCCTTGTTAGATACTTCATCAGTTTCTTTCTTGCTATATTCAGAGCTATTTGACTCAACTAATCCACTTTCTTCACTTTCCACTATCTTTTCTCTCTTCACTCTTTTCATAGCCTGATGGCATGTGGATTGCAGTCCATGCTTTTTAGTACGAGTGAGACATTATCAAGTGATAGAGATTACATGGCTTCATTTTCAGAAAAGGCCACATAAAGCAGAGATCTACATTACTCACATAATCAAAACTACCTACTCCATGAGCAAAGAAGCAATGATAAATTTATGAGTCACTCTCAAGTTTCTGATTAGGCAGAAAGAACTTACTAAATTAGAGGGTTTCATCTCTAGGTTACATGTGGCTAAGATTTTGAATTTTCCTTCCTTGAAGTCGACAACTTAGAAGATTTTATGCTTGCGAGCAGCTTTGGTTCCTTCGTTCGGAATTTTGAACGCCTTAGACATTATTGTGAGTGAGATGTGATGCTCCTTTCCATTGAGTGTTACTTTAAAGCTCCTCGCATTAATGGTTTCAAATGATTCGTAAAATTCTTTTTACTAGCTCGGTATAGACGTGTTCTTTAATTTGCGCAAAATTAATCCACCCTTGTTTGCCAAATTAAGCTTTGAACGGATATGGGTCATGACCGAAATATTTCCAATCAATCGTCTTATAGGGGATGACTTTGGTAGTTGGTTTTGAAGGAGTTTGAAGTTTCGGTTTCTTCTTGGTTGAAACAAGGATGAGTTTGGTGGTTGAAGCGATGTATTCTGATTTATTATTGATCTTTATTACGATTTCGTTATTTGTGTCACAAAGATTTATATCCGATTTTCTTAAGTATTAAATCATTTTGAATTTGCCCGTCGACATTTTTAAAACTCTTTCTTTCAAATCGATTACGGTCTTATTCATACTATTTAAAAAATTTAGTACAATTTCGCATCAGGGTGATGACACCTCTCATCATCAAAGAGTTGCTATCTCAAATCATTTTCTTTGCTAGTATCAGCAAATGTAAGGTGCATATTGTACATTTTGTAAAATCATTGCTTTTATGTGAAAAATACATATACATGTATGCCGATACTACAATGCATTTATAGCATGCTATATGCTGAGTCTGCGCACAATTGTACATTCTAAAGAAATCACAATATTTTATTTCTTTTGCAAACATCGTAAGTCAATTCAGATCGAATATTTCATGACATTTAACTTTTCTTTATTATGGCTTTTATCGATCTTATTGGTGTGTTTTTTCTTTTCTATCGTTTCGTCATATACTATCGATATATATCTTGGGCATAACTTATATCGTTCATTCATGTATGTTTGACATTTTTAAAGGGTATATCAAACCCTTTCTATGTGTATTATGTTTCATACTATCTATGTTTTACATCTCCTTTCTAAAAGAATATCTCAAGGTTGTTCATCAAGATTCTCGATCTTCCTAGTGCATTATATACTCGATATCAGTCGATTTCTTATACGATACATCTATACTATAATGGCTTGCTTTATTGGCCAAACCATAGCTACTATCAACCATATAATAGTGTAAAGCGATATAAACACACAAGCAAAAAAAACATACAAATCATATCATACCTGGGGGTGCCTGACTAGATTCACCCCGCTCTCTTATTAGTATTCCTGATTGGCGACCTCTAACTCGCCTCAAACTACCCCTAGGTGCTGCCACTGGATGAAACCATCTGCTTGGTTCAGAAACATCCAATTGGTGTTTGGGAGATCGTGATCTCTCTCGACGATAGAAGAATGGTCGAACAAGATTACCCTCACGCTTAAGAGTTTGAACGATCTGTTGTGCCCTACCAGCTATGTAGGAGAAATGCTCAAACACGTCCTACAACAATTCAATAAACTCGGGTCGTAGACCCCTCACAAATATTCTGCTGATCTCCTCACTCCTTCCTCTTGTCAATTCAGGTATCTTTTTGGTCATTTGAAGAATTCCATAGCATAAGCTCCTACAGGGAAGAAGCCTCTAGCAAACGAATTCAAATAGTCTTTGATTCGATTAAAGCTTTCTTCGGCCATGCTCTCCCTTTGAACGATATCTGATCGACGACCCCTATAGCTTTGAATTTCTTCCAAATATTGATATATCCTAATCTCTTCGATATCTGGATTCTTTAAAGGATTCTCAGGTGGTTCATTGTCACCACTGATCTCTCTTTCGAGTGTAAGGGATCTTTCCTGGACTACTCAGGAACCATTGCTGACATAACCATTCTGGTATATGAGAGGTGCTTCCTCGTTCGATACAGCATGTGGTTGAGCTTCACTTGGCCGAGACATGCTGAAATACAAACAATTTTATCTTAAGATTCTATCTCCCCTAAAACTTATATCAATATGCATATCCCGCATGCATATTCTATCAAAATGACACACACATTCTACTCTTGTCCACACATATCAAAAAGAAACAAAACAAGGGGTTCACAAATCAAACGATGACAATCATCGCAAAACAAACGATTAGGATCAGACATGACTCAAATTCTATAGATGTAGTAGTTCCTAGGCAATCAAACCACACACTACACATATACGATACACATTAGCAATGGTATCCTAGATTATTGATCTGAAACCAACTTTATCACGACCCGATTTTCGAATTGTGACAGGCGGTAGGGAATGAGAGTGGTAGCTTTGAAACCCGTAGCACGCCTAGGACCACCCTAATGTTTTTGAAGAAACATGAACAATACAATCATACAAACATGTAATAACGAACACATGTTTGCAAACACAATACTATACTATAAATACACATCGTTGTTACAATATATGATACCATAATAATAGGCGTTCAATTTTTGTAACTATAATACGTACTAGCCTATCTATTAATCTATACACAAAAGCTGTTAACATAAAACAGCATCAAAAATGGTCATGCGATACAACGTAGCCTAACAAAAGACATATACAAAATAGAAGGTATAAAACATATACAAAACATGTAAGAACCCTACTATACTAGGCCACAAATGGTGACCATATACTACTACAGCTATAAGGGACATACTCTTTACAAGAAAAAAGGACTTCCGGCAAAAAAGGGAAACATCTGTGTAATCCGACCACTAAACACCTGAAAGGGGTAAACATCAACGGGGCCAGACCATGATGAGTGAGCTTACACATTATTAATGGTATTATACAAAAATAACATCGCATTTAAAAACACACATCGATACAAACATATTATATAGTTAAAGCATCTGATCCGATTAAAACCCTAATCCCATAACCAACCTAGACTAGGGTAGAACTTCCAATAAGATTTCTCAAGTCTTTTTGATAAGGTCCTGAGATAGTTCGGCAGAGTTTAACCTATACGAAATGGTACAGTCCCGGGATAGTTCGACCGAGTTAAACTAGTACCATTTCTTATATCCAAACGATCGATCCAGATGAGTCTCGGGATAGTTCTATCGAGTTAACTCTAGATACAGGGCCCGAGATGGTTCCCCCGAGTTCAACCTTGTATCTAATCAAAAGAGAAGAATACTCTATAAAGTGATCTAGACTAATTCTATGACTTACTCGAAAATTGGTGATCACACAGCCTATTGACGGCCAATAGGTAGCTCGTTCCCCTGGATCATAAACCAGTTTTTTACAATTTAGATATTCGATAATACGATAACAAATTCATTTATAACGATAAAGAAATACGACATACGATGTAGTTTAGTAGTCATACTTATAATATTGTAAATAGATATAGCGTAATAATACACAAAAGTAAAGTGTAACTCACAGTATATGCTTATCCATACAATGATAACTCAAATATGTCGATCTATGTTTTCCCGGATGTACTAATCGATCGATCTTGTAGCTTGTCAGTACCTCTGTTACAAGACAATAACATAAATGCGTTTAAATCATAAATGCCAAACTTATATTAAAACCCCAGGTCTACGGCTAACCGATACCAACACTATCATTTCATTTGTTGAATTAACGTGTTGTTTTACTTAACAACTCGACCTTATGATACTTATACCCTTAACTATCTATTTCTATTCAATAATCCTTTATTGATCTTATCGATCTTCTTTACACTCAATCGGAAGGTCTTTGATATTCTTTTTATTGTCCGATGAAGTTAAAACCGAGTACCCGAGTCGAGGGAGGGCGGATATGCCCCAAATGGCATTCCTTCCAGCTGTGCAATCACAAAGTTGGGATATAAACTCTGTAGATCATCAAGCTTTTCTCAAATTACAGAAAGGTCACTAAACAAACGTTTCTTTCAAAATGGTCACTAAACTATACCTTTTTTTTACAAAAGGGTTCACCCATATAAAACGTACCGTTTTCACGCAAAAATGCAACATTTTTGCTTACGTGGCAAGCTGAAATTACAAAAAGGAGCATGGTTCAGTGACCTTTTTGTATTAAAAGGTATAATCCAATGACTTTTATGTAATTCACAAAAAGTTTAGTGTGTTTTTCGTAACAACTAAAACATTTTTGTAACATAAGGTATAGTTCACGACCATTTTGTAAGCAAAAATTTGTTTAGTGACGTTTTTGTAATTTGAGAAACGTTTAATGATCTACATAGTTTAATATCCCACACAGTTGGCATATCCAAATAACATCAAAATGACTAGGTTTGGGGCTTTCGATTCAATTAATATCAAAATAAATAAAACAGCCCACAAACCCTAGTTTTCAAACTCAAAAGGTGATATTTACCTTCATTTGAAGCTTATGGATGGTAGATAACTGAATTCTTGATCTAACAGCGCGAGAATAGCTCGATTCTGTCTCCGAATAAAGAAACCCCAATTAATCGAAGTTGAAGAGGTGATTAACGATGGAAATGAGTTTTATTATCTGATAATGAATTCTAATCCATTTTCTTAAGCTTATATAGGTTGGCAATTATGCCACTTTGGTCCTTGTTATCTTTAACTTATACAACATGTTTTACTTAAACGATCAATTAATCATCTCTAACTCGATTATTTACATATTATTTATAACCAAATAAATAATACAACTTTACGATTTAATATTCCTCGTCGATAATCTTTTAACGATCAATCTCGACCATTATGTTGATAAATAAAAAATATAAGTGGTAATATGTTAAAGTTGGATGAGATTACAACTCAAGAAAAGGTTGAGATAAATGTTACAAAAAAATTATCAAAAAAATGTTACAAATAAAACGGAAAAAAGAGTCTGTCTGCAAATTCTTCAATAAATTTACCAATAAAATTGTTGGTACGATATAATGGTCTAGATTTAACTGGTTCAAATTAACTTGTAGTCCAATTTTGTTTTTTTGTTGATGAAAGTATAATTTTATAAAAAGCCACAAGAAGTGGCAAAGCTAATTTACACTAAGCTTTCGCACAAGACGTGGCCCAAAGAAACACACTAGAGGCTACAGTTAAGCGAGATATCCAAAGTCATCCAAAAAAAATACAATCCGGACTTCTAAAAAAGTCCATTCCCGAATAAGGAAAAAAAGAGTTACAACTCTTGAAATAAAAAATAGCCTTGAGAAAGCTAGCGTAGATAATATCATCCGCTATCATGTTCTTCTTATGAAAAATCTTCTTATTTCTGCAGTTTCATAATTCCCATATCAGACTAATCCATAGAAGCTCCCATAACTTCACATAATTCCCATTCGGCTGTAGATACAACCATTGCGATATAATTCTTAAAATGAACTAGGCATCACCCATAAAAATCCAACCTTCCGAAGCACCCCATTCCAGACCAAGGTGGCAAATTTACAATGCAAAAATAAATAATCCTGAGTTTTAACATTAGTACAAAAGCAACAACCCGCATTTTCCATAATAATAATTCCCCGAATGGCTAAGAAAACTCTTGATGGAATTCTACCATGTAAAGCGGTCCACATAAAGAATTTAATTCTAGGAGGAGCAAGAGATTTTGAAAGCATAGAAAACATACCAATTGAGGATGACCCACCCATGTTCCACTGCAAATACGTCTTTTCATTAGCTGATGTTCTCCCCGTCCTGATTGTTGTCCACTGCTGCTGCCCAGAAACCGTCTACTGAAAATAAGCAGTTGTAAGCTGCTGCCTAGAAACTGCCGCAACAACCAACTGTTGCTGGACAGAAACTGCCGCAGTAGCAGCTAAGGATTGAGCTGCTGTATGCAGCCGGCAAAAGGACCCTAGAGAGTAGATTTTAGTAGCTGAATTCCATTGTAATTTATCACTATTTTCCTCCATAAAATTCAGCAAACCAAAAATATCTCTGAGATTAATAAAAACAGTCATCTCCACCTCACGCAACCGACGTCGCCTACGCCACCCATCACAAATAATTTGCTTTAAATTAACATGCTTTTGATTTGAGAGATTATAAAGAGTTGGAAATAAATTAATCGCCGTTCCAATACCCATCCAATTATCATTCCATAAATCAATCATAGACCTATCACCCACTTTATATCGAACATATGAAATAAACACATTCCAAACCACCATATCCCTACAACAATATTTCTTTATTCCTTTCCAAATAAAAGATAGCAAATTCACCTTACCCGAAAAAATATTATCAAAAATTTAAATAGAAGAACACATGGAGATTACCCAAAACCAAAGTGAGCTTGAGTCAGCAAATCTCAACTTCCATATCCACTTGAACAACAAACATTGATTTCTAGTGTTGAGATTGACAATATTTAAACCACGCAAATCCTAATCCTTACAAATCACATTCTAAGAAACTTTGCATAAAGTCCTAGAAGACACATTTCCTTTCCAAAGAAAACAGCTCATGTAAGATTCTAATTTCTTTTGAATAGAGATAGGCATACTGAAAACTGACATGAAATAAACTAGAACACTAGAAAACAGAGATTTCAAAAGAACCAACCTGCCTGCCGGGGTTGATAGCATACCTTTTCATAAAGCCAGTTTCATTTTAAATCTCTCCACTATATGAGTCCAACTACCATAAGACAAGCTTCTCATAGCAAGGGGGAGACCCAAATAGGTAATTGGAAACGAGCCAATTTTACAACCAACTATCTGCGAAGCTATCTCCAAATCAGCATCATTCACATTAACTCCCAAGATTGAGCTTTTGTGAAAATTAATCTTCAAGCCAGAACAAAGCTCAAAATATCTCAAAATACGGGTCAAATTTTGAAGATAAGTTAAGTCGAAAGGAAAATAAATCAGCGTATCATCCGCGAAATGCTGCAAACTCAAAGGGTCACTAGCAGGATCAAACGAGTAACCCGAGAAGAAACCCAAATCACTTTCCTTATCCATAATACATTTCAAACCATCCACAGCAATAACAAACATTTCAAATCACAAGATCTCTATCCTTAGTTATATTCACCAGTAAACTTTCAATCGCCATACCCTTTTCATTGTCAGGAAGAATTCCAATTGCATGACCCATTTCCCACGTTTTGACTGCCTCCTCTTGCACACTCAAAGTCGAAAATTTGTTGTCATCAATATGAATGTGATTCATATTTTTTAAATCCCCATCTGATAATTTCAAATGCATAACTAGTTTATAAGCCGCCCTTCGGATCGATTTTCTTTAGAGGCGTGCGGGAATCATTCTTCCTCAATGCAACAAATTGAGAGAAAACTGCATTGTTGATCTACTCTTCCATGCTCGAGTCTGCAGTATTTAATTTCCTCGTCAATAGAGGAAACTCATCACCTGTTCCAACTACTGTTTTCTGCACCACCGAATAAGATGGAATATCCAGGTGAACATTCTGAACCCCAACCTACATCTTCTGCATAGCCAGCCTAGAAGAGGAATGATGATCCAAGATCGGAAAAGAACAGTAATTTTATTTCTCCTGCAAGTCTGATTTGCTCAACATAACCGGTAGAGATAAAGATCTTCCCAACAACTTCACTGCACCTTTCAGAGATGTTCCTGCAAAATGATCCAACTTTTCTCCTGAAGTCAAACTGGCTACAGGAGATTCACTCTCCACAGGTAACCCACGCTCCACAGTTAACTCATGCTCCTCTGAAAACCCATGCACATAATCATCTTCTAAGCATTTCTCTAAATCCGAAAAATATTCTTTATTATCATTGAAATAAAAAGGCTGATCTATCTCATAAATATGAACATCAAATAACGACTCCCCAACTGCAAACCGAACTGATTTATTAATCCATCCACTTGTTTTTAAAATAAGGACCAAACCTGAGTTTAAACGATCCTTGACATAGACCAAAGGATGGATTTTAATGATTTCTCCAAAGAGATTACCAATTTCACTGAAAATTTCTGGACTCCAAAGAGAAAGTGGAATGTCCGAAATAGAAATCCATGTCATCCGTAATGTCAGTGTATTAATATCAACGGCCTTATAAAACGCTTGAAAGTAATCCACCAACATCTTGGACTTACCGTCAAGAAATTCTAGAGCCTCCAAATTTGAATCAAACCAGATAAGAATCAGAATACCACCCATTATGGAAACATTATCAAAATCAATCTCCTTTTCCATAAGATATCTCTTGGCACCTAAAACTAAATGTGCCGAGATAGTTCTAGCAACAATCGATCGTTTTAACCAATCGACATTGTTATTCAAAACTTTGATATGATTCAAAGATATATTCACCTCCTTATCCTTGATCAAAGTATTATCCATCGCTGAATAGTAACTGTAGCATAAAACCTCATATCACGTAGTGCTGGGTTCTTGATCACCTTTGCCAGTACCTTCTACTCAACAGGTAACTCAGCAACCCTCTTCTTCTTCTTCTGGCTCACAATTAGCAATTGAGAACGAAAAGCACATAGACGAAATCGCCCAATGATAATCATATTCAATTGCGATAAAACCAAGTCCATGTTCAATCCCTTATGCGGATGCAGAAACCAAAAACTGCAGTTTCTCTTCGTGAGTTTCATTGCCAATACAACCCTACCAAATACCTGATATTTTTTAAAGACTTTTTCCATGTCAGAGAACCTCCATGAGCGAGAAAAATTTTCAAAGTAAACCGTACGAGGCTGATCCACAAAGACTGTTTTCCCTCCAGAGCTTGTCGATCCTTGTTGCGTTACCTTTTCGTTGAGATGATCGCCTGAGAAATTGAGTTGAGAAGCAACGTTGTTGTTCCCTCGTCGCACCCTAGGGTTAGGGTTCATCATCACGAGATTGTTGGAGTCTTTTCAAAACATACATGTTTGCAGTCCAAAATTGTTAATGCAAACTATTATAGTATTTGAATTATAGGAATTATAAGCTAGGGGCGAGCATTAAACGGTTAAAACCGAACCGAATTAATCAAATCGAAATAAATTTGAAAATACGGTTCGGTTACGGTCCGAATTTTAAAATTTTGCCTATTCGGTTCAGTTTACGGTTTTGACAAAAAAATAATCGTAATAACCGAACCAACCGTATTTCAAAACTACATTGTTGCAGACTTTTATATGCACACATTTATATATTAAACTTGTTTATTTTTATAGTTTTAGAATAAAAAAATCGATAAACATATATTTAATTGAAAGCACATGTACTCTTTAGGTTAAATTTCTCTATTTTTTTCTATTTTTTAAAAAAAAAATTAATTTTTTTATTTCTAAAAATCATACAAAAAATAAATATTACGGTTTTTGACCGAACTAAACCGAACCGAACCAAAATATTTTGGTTTTGATATAATTTTGGTTAATACGGTTCGGTGACCAAATTTTTAAAAAACTGAACGGTTTTGAATTTTTGGGCGGTTCGACGATCGAACTGACCGTTGCTCACCCATAATATAAGCTACTCAATCCATCCTCATACTTTCATGTGGAATGATACAAAAAAAATAACCTCTAAGACGCCCAAAATTTCAGTTTCTTGGTTCAACCAAATCATGACACTCAGGGAACACAAAGCTGAGGAGGCTTCTGAAGAAGATGATGACGAGCTGTAGTAATTTCTAACCGTTACTTCTTTTTAATTATCTTTGTCTTGGTAAAGTAATTTAAATTAATTTATGTGATATTAAGTCCAAAATCAACATCACCACTACATCTAATTGGAAAGACAAAATACAAGTTGGATACTTTCTCAGAACCATGAAGATAATAAATTAAGTCATTTGTCTTCATGACAATCTCCAAACAAGATTTTTAATAGAATGATACATATCACCTTGAATTTAAAACGTGAAGATAATGTATATGATATTTTCCAAATTCTCTCCTCCACTGCTTCAATGTAGATGAAATATTTGTGGGTTATTAAACTATAATCACTTTACAAAACGATTATTATTGGAACAGAGAGAGCGTCCGAATTATAAAAAATAATTCGAACTGATTTTTTTACAAAACGATCACCAACTTTATAAAATTAGAAAACAGTTACCAAACTCCAACTTATTTAAGAAACGGTTACCGAAGTGTATTATTTTAACAAATGATTACCGGCCGGTTACATTGTTGTATAATACTTTCTTATCTACATCTATAATTCGGCAACGGTTTTATAACAAACTATAAATCGGTATCCGTTCTGTTATTTTTTTATAATTCTATAACCTTTTATGAAAAATAAAAATTCGGTAACAATTTTTTAATTTTTTAATTTGGTAACAATCTTGTGAAATACCTAAATGCCAAAAAAATATTTTAAAAAATCTATGCAAAATTTA
Organism: Mercurialis annua; assembly: GCF_937616625.2. Taxonomy (NCBI): domain Eukaryota; kingdom Viridiplantae; phylum Streptophyta; class Magnoliopsida; order Malpighiales; family Euphorbiaceae; genus Mercurialis; species Mercurialis annua. The sequence continues at coordinate 13,185,494 of NC_065577.1, read as the reverse complement.
TAAATATATTTCAAATCGGTCTATTTCATTGGATATTTATCCAATTTAATATTTTTCAAAATTAATTTATCCATACCATGCGACAATCAAATTAACAACTCTTTTTCTTTCTAATTTTACATTCAATCGTCATATAAACACAATTAAATCAATTATAATATGCAAAATAAGGATAATTTATATTTCCCAAAATATCTCCTCCACTGCTTAAATGACCGTATGGGACAGCAATATCTTGATATTATTACAATTTACAAGGCTAAGCCTTCAATGCCCAAGTAAATGATACTGACAGTGCCAACTCATATCGCAAAATATTTTACTCGTTTATCAACTAATTTCTTTGTTTTACATTTTATATTTTATAATTTTATTTATTTAAATATAAATATATCTTATACTATCTTCGTCCTAATAGAATTGTACACTTGAAATTTTTTTATCCCAAAACTCTTGTACACTTCTAAAAAATGACAATTTCTAAACTCAATATTTTTATACTATTCTTATTTAAAATTCATTAAGAAGTAAATTAAAATTAAATTCTACATTAAATAGGGGTATGATAAGAAAAGTAGGAAAAAAAATTATAAAATCCACAATAATAATTAATTATTTTAAACTGTGTGATAAAAGAATAGTGGACAGCTCTATTGGAACGGAGGCAGTATGATGTAAAATTGAAAAAGTATTAATACACTTTTTAGGCGTAATTTTCAAAACCCTTCCACCTTTAACCCCTTTGTTAATTAAATCCTGACGTAGGAAAGTTTTCAATTTTACCCTACTTTTTCTTTTTCTGTTTTAATTGTACCCAAAACATTAAATTAATCTCTTCTCACTTGAAAAAAGATTTAAAATAGTACTTCATTTTTTTACATAAATTCTAATTAGACGCTAATGTTATTAATCATATGAAAAAGCCTTCTTCCCCACTAAAAAAATATTATTTTTTATTTAATTTATATTGATTATCAATAACTTTTTAAAATCAAAACTGTTAAAAACATACCCGTTGCACAAAATCGACTTAAAAAAAAATTGAAAACGTTCCACCAATAAAAAACGTTTACAAATCTATTCCAAATCAGTCTATTTCATTGGATATATATCCAATCTAAACAATTGATGTAACATTTTTCAAAATTAATTTATCCTTACCATGTGACAATCAAATTAACAACTCTTTTTCTTTCTAATTTTACATTCAATTGTCACGTAAACACAAATAAATCAATTATAGAAAATTAAATAGATTCAACCGAATTGGTCGAACTAAAGTAGATTTATAATTTTTAAAAGGTTTTAAATAGATTTCTCAAAATTTTAAAAAATTGACATATTCATCAGAATAACAAATCTGGCATTTTAACATCGTTAAGTCTTTATGGAAAAATTATAATTTGATAATTGTAAAAGCATTAACCAGCTGCGATGCGGTTAGTATGACAGTGTTTGGAACAACAATATCATGAAACTATAACAAATTACTTGGCTAGCTAAAGCCTTCTGGCTGAACCTGTCAGTTTTATTTAGTTATATCGTATTAAATATATTTTCTCTATTCCAATATAATTATTCACTTTAACATCCGCACAGTTTAAAAAATGCCTAATCCCTCAAAAACCCCCGACCTTTTCGCCCTTTTTCAATCCTACCCTAACGTTAAAAACTGGTCAATTTTACTCTATTTTACATTTTTGTGTTTCAATTGTACCTTATAATATTAAATTAACGTTTTTTTCGTTTGGAAAAAATTAAAAAGCATTCTACATGTCTAGCATATATTAATTGTATATGTTGAAAATTTATTTAGATTTAGTTAAATTAATTAAGGATTTAAATTAGTTTTAATTTGATTATGATTTTTAGTTAGTTTTTAAAAATAAAAGATTTATTTGTAATTTTTTGAATGGAAATAAATTTAATTTTATCTTTAAACTTAGTTAATTAAATAATTTCATCATTTAAATAAAAAATTTGTGAAAAATTAAAAAATTAGGGTATAATTGAAACGAGAAAATGCAAAATAGGGTAAAATTGACCAGTTTTCAACGTCAGAGTAAAATTAAAAAGGGGTTAAAAAGTCGGGTTTTTTGAGATATTAAGCCTTTAAAAAAATACAATCACATTTTAAGTATTTTAAATTTATCTTTATTTATATCCAAGGGCTTAAAAAGCAACGAAGAATTATTCGAAATGTGTATAAAGAGGGGGCGTCGACATTGAAATTGATACACCACAGCTTGAAACTATAATGTTGATTATGGATACTAAAACCTCTCTACTGCTAGCTTTGGTAGTCCTTCTTATGATTGGCTCACCCAATCCCACTGAGTCAAAGAAAGAAATTCCAGTTCTGAAGTTTGACAGTAGCTATTTTCCAGAGGGTTTTTACTGGGGCGCTGCTACTTCAGCTTATCAGGTCTAATTTATTTTCTGTAATTATTTTGCATGCATTTCAGTAGTTAAGATATGCTAATAATTGAATAAATAATCAGGTCGAAGGGCATGCAAACGAAAGTGGAAGAGGACCTAGTATCTGGGATACATTTGTCCATGAGTATCCAGGTCCATAACCAAATTAATTTCTTGCTTTGTGTGAATTTTATATAATGTAACGTTATATTAATTTCATTTATATGTGTATATTGCAGAGAGAATTGATGACCGTAGCAATGCGGATGTTACGGTGGATTTTTACAATCACTACCAGGTATAAATATCATCCTCAAACTATGTGCATTAATTATTCATAAAAAAAAAATCTATATGCTTTAAAAAGATATAAATTACGCAATAATTTTGAAAATAATGTTTCAGAGAGATCTCGAAAGAATGAACAAGAGTCTAGGTATGAATGCCTACCGATTCTCTATTTCATGGACAAGAGTCATTCCTAGTAAGTATTATTTACAAATAATTATATTATCTTAACATTAAGATATAGAATCCTTCTTTACTGAAAAAAAGATATAGAATCCTTACAATTTATACTATGTAATGTACTAAATACTTTTTCATAATGCCAAACTCTAATTGCAGGTGGAAAGTTAAGTGAAGGAATAAACGAGGAGGGAATTGAATTTTACAACAATGTTATTAACGAGACTATAAAAAATGGTGACTCTTTATCATCTATTATAAAATCTACTTGTAATTGTTTTTATATTTACTTTCTTTCGGAACATATATGCGTAACGCAAGTATCATTACATCTTCTTTGTGACGAAAATACTAGGTTTGACTCCTTTCGCCACTATTTTTCATTGGGATGTTCCCCAACATCTTGAAGACATGTATGGCGGTTTCAGAAGTCGTGACATAGTGTAAGTATTTTGTTGTTGTTTTTTACTTCTTCAAATGTTTACATTGCTAATAAGTTCTGTTACTATTCGATAGGGCTGATTTCAAAGATTTTGCGGAACTTTGCTTTCAAAAATTTGGGGACCGAGTGAAACATTGGATTACAATTAATGAACCGTTTGTTTTTGATACACATGGTTACGAACTTGGTGGTTTAGCACCAGGGCGATGTTCACATTGGGTGAATAGGGCATGCCAAGCAGGAGATTCAGGAACTGAGCCTTACACAGTTGGCCATCATTTGCTTCTTGCTCATGCATATGCTGTTCAAGTATACAGGGAAAAGGTATAAGACATAAAATATCATAGAGGTGGAATGAATTAGGTTTATTATTTATTGAGTTATTGAAAAAATTATTTAGCAATAAACTTTGTAATTTTATTGTATATATTTTGTTTCAAAATGGATAACAATTAGTGCTAATTAGTGGAGTAGAGGTTCTAATTAAATTTTCACTATACTTTTCTTTAAGTTCAATATTGGATTTTCTTAGGTCTGAATTTATTAAAGTACCCACCAATGACAATAAAATTGAAAAATAAATCGATTTTAAATAATATTTTTTGGGTAATTGACCCTAAAGTTATATATCCAAACTATCATATCTTTTGCATTTTGGTAACCAAATTTTAATTTATTTCAATTTAGATATAAAAATTTTAATTTTTTTAATTTGATAATAAAACTTTGATTTTGTTTCGTCGAGAGATTTTTCAGCGTGGCAGCCGAATTTTACTTTTATTTCTGTCTAAACACATAACATATATGCATATTTTGGCCGAAAATTTATTTTTAATAAAAATTATGTATAAACGACAAATTTTCAAAAAAAATACGAACAAAGAACGATTATCAATTGTCAAAATATGACATACACGTCATTATTTTGGTCAGAAAACGTCTTTTTAAATAAATTTAAAATGAAACAAATTAAAGTTTGGTCACCAAACGAAATAAAGCGATAGTTTGAATACTCTCTGAGGATAAATGACCCACATTCTAAAAAAGTTTAATTAAACCACAAGTCATTTGAATTTTAATCATTTGTTCCTTTTTACACGGTACAGGATAACACTGGTAAGATCGGAATTACATTAGACTTGACCTGGCCTGAGCCTATGTCCGGCAGCCCTGAAGACGTTGCAGCAGCCCAACGGATCCTTGATTTCGCATTTGGTTGGTGGTTAGACCCCTTGGTCTATGGTCATTATCCAAGAATAATGCAGGAACGAGTTGGTGATAGATTGCAAAATTTCACCAAAGAGGAAAGTCTTTTGGTGAAGGGATCATATGATTTTTTAGGCATAAACTCCTACACTTCAAATTATGCTTCCGCCAATTATACTGCTGACCCTGATCCAACTCATATTAGATATGCAACTGATAGTGCAGTTACATTGACAAGTAAGTTAAGTTTTTCTTTTAATTCTGAAATTTTAGAATGAGTGTTTTTTTAATTCATTTTTTTCTTGTTTACAGAGTTTAAGGATGGCAAATCCATTGGTGAACAGGTTAGTGCTCAAAAAAATCAACTCATGTGCTATGTATAAACTAGTAGAAAAGTTCAACAAATTAGTATGATTAAAAAAATTTAATTATTGTAAAAGTACTTGAAAAAATAATTAAAAAAATCAAATTCTGTTATAGGCATCTCCAGCTTGGTTATACATCTGGCCGGAAGGAATTCGACGTATTTTGAACTATACAAAAGTTACATATAGGAACCCAGTAATCTATGTTACAGAAAATGGTAAGTTACTCTATCTTTTTAATTATCAATTAAACATTTAGGGTTTCAATTATATATTTAAGTTGTGAGCATATTCAGGAGTTGGTGATCCTTTTGGTCTTTCTCCCGAGGATGCTCGCAAGGATTTATGGAGGATAAGTTATCATGAAAAGCATCTCTTGGAAATACTTAAGGCCATCTGGTGAGTCCGATCCGTTAGGTATTTTTTTTATTAGTTAGGGAACACTTGTGGGGGAGGAACAGAACCTACGATCTTAACAGAATGCTGCTAGCGTTTATACCATTTGAATTACAATTTATTAGTTCCCTTTGATATTTTCATGAGTGTTTTCTGTTCTAATTATGATTGATTGTTGGCAGCGTTGACGGTGTAAATGTGCAAGGTTACTTTGCTTGGTCCTATATAGACAACTTCGAATGGTCGAATGGTTATACCGTATCAATGGGTTTGTATGGTGTCGACCGTGAAAATAACCTCAAAAGACGCGCAAAGTATTCGGTATCTTGGTTCAATCAATTCTTGATGAAGAAGGGAGAGATAGGCGGACCGAAATGTGATTTACTAATTCCTGAGCAGGATACTGAAGAAGATGACTATGAGTTGTAGGCTCTGCTTGCCTCTAGAATGAATAAGGAGAGATTGGTCTATAGATACCATCTCGCCTCTGGAATAAACTATGGTTGTATGAGAATAATTTTATGGAATAAATGGCCCTGTTTTTTACTATCTAATTTAATTTTTTGTGATGTCAAGTCTAAATCATTACAGTTCACAGTTATTTTTTTGAGGAAGCACAGAGCAAGAATATGAAAGGTGAGGATGATTTATTTTTCCCAAATTCTCTCGTCCCCTTCTTCAATGCCGTATGGAATCTCAGTATGGGACGGAAGTATCATGATATCATTATAGTTTACAGTTAAATTTAACGATACAGCCAACTCATAGAACACAAGATTTTACAAATTATAAAATATAGGCAAGTTGTATATTTGCATCCCCCCACTATCACAATTTTTAGAATTGGGTCCCTACTATAGTTTATGTACATTGAGCTCTTATACTTTAATTTTTGCAGACAATAAATTATTTTTGTCACAATTAGTGTTCATAATGTCAAGTCATACTACCCATCATGGGTTTGCTCAATTAGTCACGAGTGTGGATAGTAAATTTGAGACTTAAAGAATGTAGGTTCGAATCTCATATCCCACAAAATGGGTCTTATTGAAAATATTTATGAATGAGCTGTTAGAAGACATATATTAAGTGGGAGGTCCGGGCGGTAGGATGCCGAGGCTAGCCTCCCCGAAGGTTTGTGCAGGTGGTCAGGCTCCGCCGGTGGTTCCCGCGTTACGAAAAAAAAAGTTAAGTCATACTAAAGTTAAACCTATAAATAAAAATAAAAAGTGCATGCACCGGGTTTTAAAATTAATGCAGATAAATGAATAATTTGTTTATCTCACTCACATTATCGGCTCATAGACTACACGTACTTTATTTTCGTGATGGAGGAACCTAATATTTATAACATTAAAAATGTAAGCATTCAGTGTTAATAAATAAAAATGGAAGGAGCAAATTCAAAAAAGTACGACAGTACAAGGATCCAAATATGTATTGATGTAGCTCTAGAAAAGTCTAAAATACCACATCATTAACAAGAGAAAGATCACACGGAACAACCTATAAAAAGGTAACAACCCCACTCACTTAGTGATAACTTGCGGATTGGGCTGGTCGTCTTAGGTCTGAAATGTCTTCAGTGAGGTACCTGAAAACCACAAACACAACCGTAAAATGGATGCCGGAAGGAGATTCCGGAAAACCTCTTCAACGGTCAAGTCAATAACTTTCTTAGTGAGAGAAAGAAGTGAGAAGTGAAAGGAGCTAAGAGTTGAGAGAAAAAGAGTATTAACCTTTTTACCTACTTTTCTATAGCCTTTTATACTATCTCCTAGTTTTCTAATGTTAGATAGTGACATGTTTGTATATCCCCGCCATTAATCTGTTTGTTCTCTTTGTCTGTGCAGGGATTGTGGGTACTTGTCAGTGTATTTTCTGCCAGACTGTCGCCTAGTAATCATGTAAGTTTAGCTAAGTGAGACCAAGCAAGTGTTACTTCGTCTTCTAATGTCAAGGTCGGTTTCTCCGAGTGTGTTTTTGGGTTGGGTTTATCCTTTCCTGGTTAGGCGAGTGTGTTTGGTTTGTTCTGTCTAACTCGGTTATCTCTGATTCTGCTATGTTTGTTTCGGTTATGTCTGTGGCCTCATTTTGAGGTTGGTCCATTTGGTGTATTATCACAAGTCCCCCCATGGATTGTCATATATTTATGTCCGGTCTTGACTAGGTTGCTTCGGGTGTTTATGTGCTCGGTTTTTAGATATTGTTTCTCTAGTTGCTTGTTGGGGACGTTTGCTGACACTTGTTATCTTTTGACAGTTTATAACTGACATTTGTCTTCCATTAAAAAATTTATTGAGATGTCTCTTCATTAGGCTCATTTATTGAGGTGACCTTTCAGTTGCCAACCTCGGTTTCTGTATAAACCTTTTGGTTTTGTTTTTCTCATTTTTGCTTTTTTTCTTTTTGCTTACATGTGATCTCGTTTCATTCTCTCTCTTTGGTTGAATTTCCTCCTTATTTCTCAAGATCATCAGTAAGTTCTTCTTCTTTTTCTGCTTTTGATCTTGTTTTTGTTTAAGTTTATTCTTTCTTTTGTTTTTTCTGTGTTGTTGATATATTTAAGGTTTTTGTACCTTTGATTCATTGTTTCCTGCCATTTCTTTTATTCCATAATAATGTTGAACGAGGAAGATTCTCAAAATTTGTCCTAACAAGAAGTAGAAAATTCCAAGAAGACTTTGGATAGTAGTAATAATGAGGAGGGTGAGGTTGGTGAGAATAAACCGAACGAGATAGGCTGTTCCGAGGCAACTTCGTATACTCGGCCTAGGCGAGTTAGACCTAGAAAATCTAAGACTACCGAGGTTCGAAGAATAATGATGAAAACTACCTTTGCTGAATTGACTCAAAATTATTTGGACTATCTAGGTTCTAAACTTAAGATTCCGAAGGAGTATTCCCTAGGGGATAACTATAAATACGAAGGTTGATCCGGAGTATGTTGTACTTTCACTACTAAAAAACAGCCATTTAGCGACGGATTTTTCCGTCGCTAAATGGCTAAATTCCGTCGCTAAACGAGTTTAGCGACGGAATAGCGACGGACAACGTCCGTCGCTAAATATCCGGTCGCCAATTTTGCAGCGACCGAACAAAATTTTTTTTGCGACGGATTTAAATCCGTCGCAAATTTTTAAAAATAAAAAAAATTATTTTTTAATTAAAATCGTAAAATGAAATATTATTTAAACGGTCAACCACCGTCACACACCCACCGGCTATACAACACACACCCGCACTGACCCGCAAATATCGCAAATTTTTCAACTTCCCAGTAGGTCACCCATCCTTCACATTACTCCCATCCACTCCTCTTTAACTTTGAAGTTCCCCCGCGCGCGACTCCAACTTATCCAGCTCAGATTCTTGTTTTATATCTATGTATATTATATTTAACTATTACACTTTATTCCCACATTCTAATATAATAATTTTGTTATAAATAATTATTTTTAAATAAATAATTAATTATTTTTAAATAAATAATTTTAATAAATAAATAATTATTTTTAAATAAATAATTATTTTATTAATAAATAATTATAATAAATAATTTTTTAATAAATTGTTTTATAATTAAATTGTTTTTATTAATAAATATTTGTTTTAATTATAATTTTTTTAATAAAAATAATACTTTTAGCGACGGATTTAGTAATCCGTCGCTCAAAGTAAGCATTTAGCGACGGATGTGGTATTCCGTCGCTAAATGCATTACTTTTAGCGACAGATTACAAAATCTGTCGCAAAAAGTGGAAAACAAATTGGCGGGATGAATCCCGCCACTTTTAGCGACGGAATTTCCGTCACTAAAAGTTGCGGGATTCATCCCGCCAATTTTCTTTAGGATTTAGCGACGGATTCAAAATCCGTCGCTAAATCCGTCGCAAAAATTGATTTTAGCGACGGATTAATCCGTCGCTAAAATCCGTCGCAAATCGATTGTTTTCTAGTAGTGTTTGCGTAGAGCAACTGCATTCCGGGGTTAGGATTCCGTTTCAGGCCAATATGGTTACCTTGCTTAGGTTTTATAATGTGCCTCTGAGCCAGTTCCACCCTAAAGGGATTAGATATTTCTTTACTAGCCGAGCTATATGCTCGAAGAATAAAATTCCCTTTTATGTGGATCTTTTTTCTAGTATATATAGTATGACAAATATTTATGATTTTTTGCCTTGTGTTTTTGCTAACCATCTATATTATTTTAGGATATAATTTTAGGAAGCTACTATTAATATTTCATGAAATTTGGATGTAGTTTTTATATTAAGTGGGGTCTAATAAATCTTCAAAGATTTGTTAAACATAAAATATAAGTACTGAGAGAATAAAAATTATATTTTTATTTGTTTTATATTTTATGGATTTTTTGGGTAAAATTTCATGGAATTAGGAGTTAGTTTTTGTATTAGTTACGGATGACTAGTTAAAAATCTGGGTTAAAGTGACGCGTAAGTCATCATGGACTAGTTTGAAAATTAACCAAACTATATAAACGCTTTTATTCATTTGAATGTTGCAACAACAAAATGTTTTTCTTCATTCTCTCGTTTTTTACGCACAAAAGCTAGGGTTCAGGGTTTTGATTTGTTATATCGTTTCAAACTCTAATTTCTTTGGTAAATCCGCTAGTATTTGAGGTAATAACCATTAATTTGAATTTGGTTATTTATAATTTGAATTATATTTTATTTTATAACAGTAATCATATCAAATTCGAATCAATTTTAGGTTCCGATTGCAGAATTGGACTGTTTGGGCTGTGTTTTTACATTTTTGTCACTTGAAATCGATGTATATTACGACAAGTTTATACAAATTATGACACGGTTTGATTATTTGTGATATAAATATTCGTCATAATACATATAAATGTGATAAAAACTTTTTATCACAATAGCAAATTTATGGTGACAAATAATTTATTTTGTCATAATATACTTAATATGACAAACTTGCCTTGACCAACACAATTTGTCACAATAACGTTGTTGTGACAAATTTTGAGCATAACGTGATAAAATTTGTTCATCACAATAAGGCAAATTTCTTGAAGTGAGCGGGACAAATAGGTTTAGGCACGTCAGATAGCCTATGGAAGCCACCCCTCGGTTGCCCGAAACGTATAGCCGAATGGATATGCAAGGCGAGGGTTGTGCGAGCGCAGAACTCAACAGTGCGGATGATGACATGACAGCACAAGGGTGATCTTTATGTTATTTATAATCCTCATGAGTTACATTTTTTTGCATAGATTCACATCCGGAACTGCTGACTTGTGGCATTAGCGGTTGGGACATCCTAAAGAATCCACTCTTCAACTGTTACAACAAGAAGGGTTGATTGATGTCCGAGGATCAAATAAGTCACCTTCTTTTTATGATAGTTGTCAGTTAGTTAAGCTTAGTAAAATGCCTTTTTCTTCTTCCGATAGTAATAGTCTCTTTGTTTTTAATAAAACTAGATCGATACCCGTGCGATGCGCGGATGAGAATTTCAACTTTAAATTGCAATTTCAATTAATTTATTTACAATTCTATTATACACTACACTTCTCCAATTCCGCAATTTATAGATATGAATAAAATTCATAAACTTTCAAATAAATTAATTGTAAAACTTTAAACTGTTCACGATTTACAATTTATTAATATTATAATAAAAAATATAGAATTTTATGGTATCCAAACCCGTCGTGGTTGTTAATAATTTTACTTAACAACTTGAAACAATCCGGAAGTACGAAATCGATCCCATGAAGATGAGAGGTTTAAAGTGAGCGAACTTGATTGTGAAATTCAATTCGTTTAGCAACAGAAAGTTTGATTTCAATTAATATTATGAACTAAACTCAAGCAACTACAATTAACAAATTAAGACAAGAAATAATAAAATAACTAACTGATTAAAGGTTTAAAACAATAATTAAAGCCGACTAAGGGTTGCTAATCATGCTAAAGCAATTCCTAGGTAGATAGGTCGGGTATATGAGTATTGGTTCGGGTCAAGCCATTCTAAAGTATCCAAATCCGCTCTCTCAAGCCGGAAATCGAACACCGACGATTGATTAATAAGTCGGAATCCAACTCATTCTCGCGCAATTGGATGTCGACTACACCAATCAATTTGATTAATTTGCAAACTTAAACAACCGCTAAATTCCTAAATCACTCTCGTGCATCTAGGTCTTAAGCTTATGCTTAATTAGGTCTACTTGATTAGTTTAACTCTCGCCCTCACTAATCAAGCACTAATCAAAGATTAAGAGATCAATTTAATCTATGCATTAATAAGTACCTTGTGTCAGGATTGAGAAATTCTATGAGGAGATGAGTTTTTGTCTAAATATTGGAGGAGACCGCACGTGAAGAATCTTCTCTCCAATGCAAATCATAAACCAAACTTTAAACGAACAACAAAACCACCAAAACAAGTTGGAAAACACGGGGTATCCTACCAATTATAGTGTTTTCACAATTAAATCCTGATATTTTAATCCCTAACCCATACAACCCTAACCAATCATCTAGCAATCATATAAAGCAATCATAACAACCCCTTGACTAAGGGTTTAGCCAACCATCACTAATCTAATATTAACAACTAAGCAATAATCAATAAACATAATAAAAGTTATGGTAATTGTCGTAAGTAGAAACGGAAGAAATATCATAAACAAGATCATGAAGATAGAAAACCAAAAGCTTGCATTAATGGAGATAAAATCCAAATTACAAAATCTGGAAATTAAATGAAGAACACTAAGAACTATGTTGATTCTTTTCTAAAAGTAGAGAGAATAGTAATAACTAAAAGTTAGAGAATATTTTGAATCTTACACTAATGCTTCATAACCTAAATATGAGATAAAGAGGTTTATATAGTACATCTCAAAAAGGAAATAAAATGACAACTAATACAAGAGTGTTTGACCAAATAAAGAAGTGGGCCTAAGTCTTGAGCCTTGAAAATTTGAAAGCTGAGAATTAATTTTGCACTGGTCCAGATCGTGACCCTCAAGGTCCAGATCGTGACCTCCTTTAATGGGACATGCTCTAGCTTAGGTTCACAATCGTGACCTCCTTTAAATAGGCTTCTTTGCCGCTTTCTTGCTCCAAGACTTTGCCGGATCGATTCTTTGCCGGTTCTTTCCCCTTTTTGGGCCAAATAGTCTCCATTACGCTCCAATGCTCCTGATATGCATACACATAAGATAAGACACCAAAATGCCTCTGAAGACGTGCTAAAATGTATCAAAACATAATTGAAACAACTCTAGAATATAGGAGTATTTTACTCCTATCAGTGGTCTTCGATGAAATCGCATTTCCATTCAAAGGTTCACACAACAATAATTTCAGTCCTTTGAAATATTATTGGGTAAGTATTTTTGATTCTTGGGTTTCTCTTCCGCTGTCTAATAATATACTCTCATTGTAGGAAACATATGTGTGTGATCCTCTTTCCATCGGTTGGTTCTCGTATCCACGATTCACAAGTTTCAGCCATCGTCGAACCTACTCTGTCACATGGCCCTACCATCGTATCGCAAGAAGATTCACTAACTGAATCAACCATTGAATTAGCACTAAAACCGCTCAAACACCATCTGCTCAACCATCCGTCTCTTCCTCTTCACACACCAACCTGCAATCAACAGCTCCTTAACAAAGCATTGTGGTTCATCAGTCATTACCATCTCAATCACGCTCTATGGTCACTCGATCGCAGCTTGGAATTTCTAAACCAAATCTGAAGTACGCACTAATTTTTCTATTGGGCAGGATATCCCTTGTACGCCCTTGACCATTACAGCTGCCCTCCGTCATGAAGGCTGGAAGTCAGCCATGAGCAATGAGATAGATTCTCTCCATCTCCAACAAAACCTGGAAACTTGTTCCACGTACCCGCACAATGCATGTTATTGGGTATAAATGGGTTTTTAAATCATAACTTAAACCGGATTGGACACTTAATCGATTAAAAGCACGACTTGTTGCCAAGGGTTATAATCAGATAGACGGTATTGATTATATCGACACATTCTCCCCTATTATTAAGCCGAGAACCATAAGCATTGTGCTTAGTCTGGCTCTTGCTCGACACTGGGATATTCGCCAACTTGCCGTTAAAAATGCATTCTTACATGGTATCCTTATGAGAATATTTACATGGAACAGCCCCCTGGCATGGCCGGTCCACATTTTGCAACTAACGTGTGTCAACTACAACGGGCTCTCTATGGCCTAAAACAAGCGCCTCGTGCCTGGTTTGATCGTTTTAGTATTTTTCTTTTAAAACATGGTTTCTTTTGTAGCTTAGCTGATCCGTCCTTATTTGTTCTACGATGTTCTCTCGATACTCTAATCCTTCTTTTATATGTCGATGATACGCTTGTTACAAGTTCAAATTCACAGCTTCTAGCTTCATTCATTCAGCTTCTACATACTGAATTTGCCATGAAGGATCTTAGTCCCAGTCATCATTTTCTCGACATTGAAATGACAACTACTACAGAAGGGTGGCATCTCTCCCAATCTCATTATACTCTCAGTACCAAAATCCTATTCTAGGGCTTCTCTCAGTACCAAGACATCAAGAGAGAGTTAAAATTGAAGCTTTATCTTTTGTTAAAGTTAAAACTAATAGTGCTTTTTTCTTGATTTATGTTATACGAATTTGCATGACGAACATAACTCAGTTATTCAGTTTATTGTTCAGGCAAACTATCACAAACATGCATGTGTGAACATAATAAACTTAACAAAAAAAGTTGAGATATTTTTAAATTTGTTCTTATCAAATAGTTTTCTGATGTGTAGCCTTGCAACCCAGCACTTGGCGGACCTGGAAAATCAAAATGAGTGGATGATGCAGTTAGAGGTGAAATTGGGAAGATTACAGATAGGTAATGTCTATTTATATTTATATTTTGTTGTTATTACAACATTATGCTCTTAATCATACTCTTTTACTGGTGGTTGTTTTAGTGCATGTCAATTGGGCATTAATTTTAATCCTTTTAGATCTACTTTTGTTATAAAGTTTGTTACTAAAGTGAAGAGTGCTTCTTATTTTTAGAACAAAAACAAAAAGATTGATCCTCATAAACTAATGCACCAATTCCAGCAGTACCAGATCTCGACATTTTAAAACCAAAACGAGAGTCAAACACTAAGTTTCGACGCAACAATCAAGATTATGCCAAAACAAAACATGTTAAACGACCTCGTGTGCTACTACCACAACACAACCACATAGATCGAACAACAACATGGCGTTTCTCATCCAAATATCTGATGCATACCAAAGAAATAAAAATAGGTTATGACTCTCACATAACCCCGAACCACATAAGCATGCCTTACCCCGTATATCAACCAACATATAACAGTTTATAACATGTGATTATATAACATGTTAACATTGAAAAGAAATATGCAACATCATATTAAACTATCATGTTACTACTAACATGGCAAATAATTAAAATGACTTGTCAATATACTATACATAAAAAAGATGCATGTAATTACATCCTTGAGAACACATGATAAAAATTAATATGTAGCATGGCATCATTCAACAGATATGCAGCAATGCAATTTCATAACCTATGCTCTAACAGCGCTTCTAGCATACCTAGGTATCATGCCAATCTATCATGTATCAAACAACCGTATCCCAATTCAAAACATGCCTCAAACAATCATCCAAACATTTAACATACGAGAGAGCATGTATCAATTAATTAATAGAATATAAAACATGTTTACCACTATACATGAGAACCGCTCTGACAAGCATAACATACCAATCATATGACCAAATTGATAGCTCACGTATCGACAAAATGAGAACATGACATGATCAAAACAACATATCGCAACATGTAAACCACTATACATATTGCTAAACATATCTAACCACATAACATAAAGCATGTAATCAAACTTATCATGATTTATATCGATTTACTAAATATAAGTTTACCAGCGGTTGATCAATTTACTTAAAAAACAATTTACTATTGTTTATTTTTAAAAATTATAAAATATTAAACTTATAGTTTATATCGGTTTAGTAAATACAAATTTACCAACGATCGACTATTAGTTTACTTAAAAACAATTTACTATTGTTTATTTTTTAAAAAAATTTAAAATATTAAAATATTAAAATTATGATTTATATTGGTTTATTAAATATAAATTTACCAACACTTGACCATCAGTTTATTTAAAAAATAATTTACCATTGTTTATTTTTAAAAATTATAAATTATTAAACTTATGCTTTATATCGGTTTATTAAATATAAATTTACAAACGGTTGACTATTAGTTTACTTAAACACAATTTACTATTGGTTGATTTTTAAAAATTATAAAATATTAAACTTATGGTTTATATCGGTTTACTAAATATAAGTTTACCAACAGTTGACTATCAGTTTACTGAAAAATAATTTACTATTGTTTATTTTTTAAAATTATAAAATATTAAACTTATGATTTATATCGGTTTACTAATATAAGTTTACCAACAGTTGACTATCAGTTTACTTAAACACAATTTACTACTGGTTATTTTTTAAAAATTATAAATTATTAAGCTTATGGTTTATATCGGTTTACTAAATATAATTTTACCAATGGTTGACTATCAGTTTACTTAAGAAACAATTTACTATTTTTTATTTTTTATTTTTTATTTTTTAAAAAAATTTAAAATATTAGACTTATGGTTTATATCGGTTTACTAAATATAAGTTTACCAACAGTTGACTATCAGTTTGATACTCTAATTTAATAAGCAAACTCGTTCAAAGACTCAATAAACCAAAAAAAATAAAAGTTTAGCCACCCAATGGACCAAAAAACAAAAGTTTAGGGACCTGAGAAAGTCAAATAGAAATTAACGGAGCTAATGAACCAAAACCGTATAAAAGATGCAAACTTATTTTGCTTGTCACTATGAACCAATTTTAATGATCAACCAGCAGTTAATAATTGATTAATTAGAAAACAATGTTAGGATAAAGGAATGAGAAAATTACATGGAATCCCTCAAAACTTTATGTTAGTGACTCAACTTTGTTTTTCTTGCAAAAATCTCTCAATTTTAAAACATCCTTTTCATGTCTACCTTTTAATGGTTGTCATTACTATTTTGTCCGTATAGTGTATTTTACCTATTGTGTTTCCAATACACTCAATAATTTCTCCCAATTTTACATAAACCGAACCATTTCTAACCAAACCATCACCGGCCGGACCACCGCGGTCAACGCCGGTCAACGGCCGCACCACCGCGGTCAACCGTCGGGCCACCAATGGTTAACGCCGGTCGGACCACCAATGGTTGGTGGCCATACCCTTTTTAATGGTTGGACCATTGGGGTTAAGGGGATTTGAACCCTTGACCTCTTACAAAAATGACCAAATGCTTTGCCATTAAGGCAAAGGCGTATTGCTGCCAATATTTGCTCTATAATGTATATATATATATATATATATATATATATATATATATATATATATATATATATATATATATATATTATATTTATCTGATTATAAGATAATTAGAATGAATTTATTTTTATAGTGTAAATTAAATATAATGTAAATATCAAATTAAATTAAATTTACTATTAGATTAGTCTAATTTAATTTAATTAATAAATATTTACACAGTAAAAATATAAAATATACATATATTTATATTTTTGTCACGACCCATTTTCATGAATCGTGACCGGCGCTAGGGTATGGGTATGGTTGTACCAAAACCCGTAGCAAGCCTTGCGGATAACAACTTAATTATATTTAAAACAATAAACCTGCAGAAAATCACATGCTCGGGGGCAACCGAGACTTCAGCCTAATCTAGCAGTACATATAAACATCATATATTTAAAGTACGCTTATCTCAAATAATGTCAATAGTATGGCAAACCATAAACACTGTAATCATGCCATAGCTGATAATATAATAGATGAACCAATCCAACAATCAACAGTCTAAAACATAAACGTATAAGACTAAGACATAAATACTGATACTACTACTGCGGTCTAAGAGTTCAAAAACAGTTTGACTCATTTATTCTGAAATAAAATAAGGAACCTCCGAGAATGAAGAAACGGAGATCGACCAAACGCTCAAATCATAAACCTGGAAAATTTGGGAAAACAACGGGGTAAGATTTACTGAGTAGAGTTTATATAACCATTTACATTTATTAAGTTAAAAACCTTTAAAACGTTTAATAAAACATTTTCATTATGGATTATCAATGAAACCCTAAACCACAATTCTAAATCCATTGTCGTGTCGGTGAGACGTATCTCAATAACCGATCCCCGACTATCACTTAATAAATAGTGAGCCCAGGAGACGTATCTTCCACCGGTGCCCTCACTAAGGTGAGACGTATCTCAAACCTACCTCAATACCATAATCATTACCGGTGCGCACGCAGTCCCGATGATGCCCATCGAGTAGCACGTTCCAAATCAAATCCACAATGCGAGAAAACAGTTCGAAAGCTGTTTATACATATATATATATACAAAATATAATAGTTGCTTAATAAAGAGGTAAATAGAGATATAAACTCACTGCTTGCTAAATCCACGTGATCCTGACAAGCAATCTAACTCTGGTTCGTCTCTGAAGTACGAACAGTCGACGGGTCTAAATAAAATATTAAAATCATAATTAAAATCAGACCCTAACTCTAAAGAGTACTAGACACCACATAGGACTAGCACAACGCAAAACCAAGTCACATTTAATAAACACTTATATTAAATGCATTCCAAAATATAACCCAAGTTATAAAATACAGATCATATAAACACATTTAAAATGGTACATAAAATAATTAAATAAATCCGAATTAAAATCCATATTAGTGAGTCAGGCGAGTTATTAAAACTACCAAGCTTCTTCCCACTTGTTGGGCGACCACAGTCTAACCCAAACCAAAACTTTATTAAATTATAAACCCGAGTTTATAAATTAAAATACTTGGTAAAGCATTATCTATATTAAAATAGAATTTAATATCTTATAAATTCAAGTAACCCAAGTTACAACCAAAACTTAAATATTTAAAGTCTATAAAAGTTTAGGGACTAAACTGTACTTTAGCCAAATAGGGACTAAACTGTACTTTAACCAACTAAGGGCTAAATGATACTTTAGTCAATTATAAAATCAAATAAACTTCCCACTCTTAATTTACTAATTAAAAATCAATTAGAAATCCCAGAGTTATAACTTAGTTAAAATATAGCTTTAGAAACTTTTAGGGACTAAATCGCCAATTAGCCAAAATAGACATTTCAATTAAAATTACCTAAAATTACCCGAGTAATTGCATTAATTTAAGTTATAACAATTACGTATACAAATTGTCTAGCTAAAATCAAATGGTTCAAGTTATTACCAAAACAATTTAAGTGAATAAAACTAATCTTGAAGTACCTAATTGATTTAAACCACCAAAAATTGATGACCAATGTGGCTATTAGGCCATCTTCCACAATTTGAACTAAGCAAACAAACCCGCCACACATAAACAACTCACCATTAACCAATTTAAAAGCTACTGATCATAACTTAAGCCTAAATCATGAATTCTACCTAATTCTAAAGCAAGCCGTTAATCATAATACTCAATAACAACTTAATGATTCATTCCCTATAGCTTAGCAGTAAACGAAACAAAAAGGAAACGGCAGAAAGTAACTTAGACGGCGATGAAACGGACTGTGACAACACGACGCAACATCATCGTTCGAACAATTCAATTAATCGAGGAATCCTAGGAATAGTTTAGGCCAAGAAGATCATGAAATAACATTAACTAAACAATCAAACTTTCGGCAGTAACATGTTAGGCAAAAACAGTTTATAACCTTTCAAAACGATAAACTTGCGGCGATTGAACGAGGTCGATTACGTACCGTTTTTGCGAAAACAAGGATGGGAATTGAAGAGGCGTGTGTCTATAATCTTATCGACGAAACGGAACTGGATTCGACCAAGAAACGAAGGAGAACGAATCAAAACTCAGAGGTGTCGATTAAAAACAAAATCTGGAAATTAAGAACATACGTACCAATGGTTTCAGCAAACTTCAAGAGGGATTTTGAGCAGCGATTTTCAGAGAATGATAGAAGTTGTTGACGGCTAGAGTATGTTTGAAGTATGGAGAATGATTAGGGTTTAAGTTTTACGTATTTAGGGGTCAGAAAATAGAAGGAAATAAGGTCCAAAGTGCCCCTCATGGAAGGGCGCTGCTGGTCTCGAACGAGACCAGCCTGCACAGATGAGTTCTCGTTCGAGAACTTGGAATTCTCGAACGAGACTCAGCCCAAAAGCTTGTGTCTCGTTCGAGAATTCCTATTCCCGAACGAGACCCAACAATTTTTGATCAGGTCTTTTTCAAGACCTGATTCAAGGGCAGTGGTTCAACCTTTTGGTTGAACCACAAGGCGATAGGACCCAAAAGCGAAACCAAAAAAAATGAATCGAACCAAAATTTAATTTACGAATCTAACCGCCACCCGAAACTCAAGTTATTTCCGAAAACACATATAGAAAATAAAAAGAAAACTCCGGGATATTACAATTTTACACTAGTATTAATATAAGGGTTAATTCCTAAAAAAATCACGAACTTTACACGGAGTTTCGTTTTAATCATGACCTTTAAAAGTTGTCATTAAAGGCACGGACTTTCATTTTATTTCAAATTATATCACCAAAGTAAAATTCGGTGTATTTTATCTGACTAAAAATTTCTAATCCTATATACTCTAACTGAAAGATAATAAGATTTAATGTTAATTAATAATTTGGGTCTTTCAGTAATAGTTTAATGAAGAATTTAGTCAATAAAAATACGCTGAAATGATGAATTTGAAACAATATGAAAGTTCGTGCCTTTAAATGACAACTTTTAAAGGTCATGATTAAATGAAACTTCGTGTAAAGTTCGTGATTTTTTTAGGAATTAACCCTTAATATAGTTAGAATAAATTAATTTAAATTTTAACAAAATATTTTATTAGTATTTTATAATAATGTATTATTTATAATCAACCATTTTAATATGTTTATATTTAGTTTAAAGACTTTCCTATACATTATTAAAGAGTATATCTATATATATTAAAGAGTAAATAAAGACAACAAACATGTCTTGCCTTGATGGTTAGACATATGGACAAAGAGTGAGAAGTCATGGGTTCTATTTCTACTAATAGCAAATTTGTATTTTATTTAATTCTTTTAAAATCTCACCACTATAGTTGATTGCCGTTGACCGGCGTTGACCGCGGTGGTCCGGCAGTTGACTGGCGTTGACCGTGGTGGTCCGGCCGGTCGGACTGGAATTTGGTCGGTGGCGGTTGGTTTGTTTGTCTAACCAAATCCACATTTGTCACGTGTCATTATTTGATTGACTCAAACATAGACCAATGAAATGTTGACAAATATCAAGGATAATATTGTCTCATTTTCTTTTATTTTGGGTTATGAAGGATTTTTGTAAATTTTTTATTTTTTTGAGATATTTTTGTCAAAATCAAAATGCTGAGAAAAAACATAACACCATAGCACTTTTGAGAGATATGCGTAAAAAATTCTAAAAGAATCACAGGTTGGCTTTACCCAACAAAACAATGATTTATCGATGGAAAGCTCTTAGAATGAGTAAAAATATGGGGACATGCGTGTTCTATTTTGCCTCTTTTTGGTGCAAGACTTATTCCATCATACGTCATTCTACTAAGAGTAAATATTAAATCACAGAATAGAATTCATGACTAAAAATGGGGACTAAGCTATCACAAATTTTAAAAATGTGATCAAATTGAAAAAAATAAAAAAAGTGGTGAATATAATTATAATTTCAAGTATAGGTTCGTGAATTTATTTATAATTAGCCCTAAATAAAACACTACTAGAAAACTTGACGGGATTCCTCCCGCCAACTTTAGCGACGGAAATTCCGTCGCTAAAATGGCGGGACGAACCCCGCTAATTTTTTTTCGCTTTTAGCGACGGATTTTAAATCCGTCGCTAAAAGTGTTACATTTAGCGACGGTTTTCAGAATCCGTCGCTAAATGCTTACTTTTAGCGACAGATTTCAGAATCCGTCGCTAAAATTATTAATTCTATTAAAAAAACAATTTTATTTTAAAAAATTTATTTATTAAGAAAAAATTATTTATTAAAAAATATTTATTTATTAAAAAATCAATTATGTATAAAAATAATTATTTATTAAAAAAATAAATATTTATGAAAAAATAATAATTTATAAAAAATAATAATTTATTAAAAAAATTACTATTTATTAGAAAATTTATTATATTAGAATGCGGTAATAAAGTGTAAAAGTAATAATCTGTTATTTTTATTTAAAATAATGACTAGAAAAATAATTTATTAATTATTTATTAAAAAAATAATTATTTTATAATGTGGTTGTTAATCGCGGGAGTAAATATTCGTTTCTTTTAGTTATATTTAAATATAATATACATAGATATGTATCAAGAATTTGAGCTGGATAAGATAGAGTTACGCGCAGGGGAACTAGAAGGTTAAAGAGGTTTGGCTGAAAGCAATTGAAGGATGGGTGACTTACTGGGAAGTTTGCGAAAATTGCCGGAGGATGATGATAGGTTACCTATCGCGGGTGGGTTGGTGACCGTGGGATATAGATTAAATAATATTTCATTTTTAGCTTTAATTAAAAAACTTAATTTTATTTTTATTTTTTTAAAAAAAAATTAGTGACGGATTAAAATCCGTCGCTAATTCCGTCGCTAATTTTTTCTTTCCGTAGCTAAATGATTTAGCGACTAGAAATATAGCGACGGATTAATTTTGTCGCTAATCTGTCGCTAAAGCCATTTAGCGACGGATTTATGTCATTTAGCGACGGAAAAATCCGTCGCTAAATGACAAATTTCTAGTAGTGAAATCTAAATCATTATGCAAATGCTAGATTAATTTAAATTTTAGGATAGAGATGAAAACAAAAAATCAAAAAAAGGGTACAAATGAACTTTTTCCTACGTGAGGGTATAAACGAAATTTTTTTACAAAATGGAGTTTTTTTTAAGTAATTAGGCCTATAAAATTGTAATAACCCGGAAAATTAAGGGTTCAAATATAGCTACTTGTCTAATATTTTATTAGACGGGAGTAGGTAAATTAAAATTAAAGATAAATTTAATTTACAAGTGTCCCTAAAGTTATATTATGGCTATAGGATTACAAATTTAAATTTTTAGAATTTAAATTTGAATAGTTATATAGCTAACGAGGACAATATGAATTTATGAATTGGGTGTAGAATAATTCATAAGACCCTAGCGGATATTTTTGGTGCTAATATTCGCGAAATATTTTAAAAAGGTTATCGTGAAAATTTGATAAAATTTGGAAGCAAAATTTTTATCAAGTGCAGTCAATGTGGGCTTAATAAATCAAAAATAATTTATTAAGGATAAAATATAAGTCGGATGGGAATAAAAATTATATTTTTATTCTTGTTATATTTTATTAGATTTTTGGTAAAAGTTTTACGAAATTTGAAAATCGTTTCCGTTTAGGCTACGAACGACTAGTTTAGAAGTTGGTTTAAAGTGCATGATTGATCTAGTACTAAACAGCACTTTAACCATTTATATATATATGTTATGATTGCTATTAAATGAGCATCAGGAGCTCATTTGGTACAAAACCAAATAGAAAAGGAGCTGCTTCCTTCTCTGCAGTGCGACGGAAATTAGGGTTTCGCGTCGTTCGTCCGTTTCTCGATTCTAGCCTCATTTCTTCAACGATTACTTACGTAATCGGGGTATTATATCCGTATTAAATGTTTATTTTGATTTATTTCGAATATAAACTCGTTTATAAACGGTTACCGTATCGAATAATCGTTTTAAATGTCCGTATTGATTTTGAATTGTGTATACGTGATTTTTGATGTTATTTGAACGTTTTAAGCAGGACGGGAGGTCCCGGAAATTCATTTCCGGAGCTGTGCGGGTGCGCAGCCCGCTGTGCGCGAGCACATCGAGCTGTGCGACCACACAGCACGGTGTGCGGGCGCACATCACTAAAATGCTGTGCGACCGCACAGTGCTGCTGTGCGGGCGCACAGCAACCCCGACGGGATGTCGGGGTTCGTTTTCTTCGGTCTTTTGGGGGACTTTTCGGGGGCGATTCCGACATACTTTCGCCTAGAAACCTGAGGTGTTTTCCGACCGAAACCTAAAACATTTTTAATAAATGTTTTAAACCAAAGTTAGATATTTTAAAATGATAACTTGTGATAGAAGAAAGTGAAAAGATTTTATATACTAAACCTAAAGACTTTTAAAAGGAGATTTTAAAAGTAAAGTTAAACGTTTATAATGAACTTTAAAAGAGTTAAAGTCGACGTTTAAACGATTTTAAAGATTTAGCAATCGATTTTGCTAAATACTTAGTATATGACCGAGAATTGTTTTGATAATTAGGTCTATACTATAAATAGTTTTATTTAGGTATTGCGATACCTAAAATAACTTATAGACAAAAGTTAGAACGTTTTCTCTAAACGAGAATTTATAATATGGTTTTAAAAGAAAACAGACCATAAGTGCTATATGCTTAAATGATTATATATTGACCTAGATTTGGGTTTAAAAACCTAGAAATTTTATAGGAAACATATATTGATGAGTTTTATCCTGTTTGCCTTGTGTGTTTAGTCAGACCAGCTAGCCAGCAGTCTGACCATAACCACAGGATTAAGTTCCAGACCTAGCGGTGTTTGTGAGTTCATTTGTTTACTTTTGAATATTAGTATTCAATTGTTTTTAAATCCACGAATTGCACTAAATATGAAATTTAGCCAAGGGAGATCCACTGAAACGAGCTTTCTATTGGGCAACAATAGGACTGTGTGGTCACCGTTGTTAATGAACTAGATGAGAAGTAAATATTATAAGCATACATATTGAGATTAGGTTTTAAGCCAGATGCTTGTAAAGCGGCTTTAACCTATTGGGTAGTCCTGAGGTGGCAGTGATTTAAGTTCCGGCCCAGCAACCCTATACAGAGTCAAGATGGCTGTGTTACATATGTATACAACTCATCCTGTATTAAACAAGAGTTGTGCATATGCATTATATATAATAGCATTATAACGTAACATGATTAGGGTTTCATTTGGATCGAGAACTGGTAATATTTTTATATACCGATATTTTGTCTATACGCGATTTTGGTATTTAACTGTAAACCTATCTACTCACTCAGAAATATTTATATTTCTGACTCCGTTGTTGTTTATAATTTTTCAGGTACCTAGCTACTGGGTCTGGTCGAGCTTCCACCCTTTTTCATTAGGGAAGCTTATCTTGTTGTTATGTAAATAACACTTTAAACTCTTAAATACTGTAATAGTGTATATAAGTGTGATATGCCTGTGGCCACATCAGGGTTCCTTTGTCTATATATTCTGACAGGAACCTAACTTTGTCTAACTCTAATAAGTGGCTGCTTAATAGGCATATGGTATTTTTATGGTGTCCCCTACGAGTGGGCCAAGTTTCGTGTCTTTGGTCTGCAAAGACAGTGTGCGTAGTTTAGCTGGCCTTACGTGGGATAGGCTGAGGGTACTATGGTAACGGTTTTCGCACTCCACAACTGATTTCCGCACTCCATATTTATTTTGAGTTGACCATAGTACCCTCAGCCTATCCCACGGTTAATTTTCTCTCTTTGCTGAGCTGGAATCATTTTGGTAAATATTACATTTGACCTACTCTATTAGCATGCAATGTTAACTTTAGATGCTGTGATTTATTTTTATGATATTCCAATCCTATACGATTTTGTAAATAAAAACACGCCTTTCAATAAAGAAATATATTGATAGTGTTAATTCAGATTCTAAACAAAGTATATTGTAATTCTTATAATTTAAATTTAAATGCATTTAAATCTTCAAAATTTACTTGTAATAAATTAGATAAGGATCTCAAAATTTCTTAATTATTCTAACTAAATTATTAAAAAATTATTTGTTATAGATTTTTAATTACCTGTATATTTTATAAATTATGGATTAAAATAATTAATTTTTCAATAGTTATATTTACATTTTTACTATAATTAGCTTAAATGTAATTTTTTTATTTTATTTTAGTTCAAAACAAATTTGTCCATCATAATACTTTAAAAAATCTACATTTCATAATTTTATTATGCACCAATATAATTTAATAATATTTTCTATTTTAGTTAACACTAAACATTATTAAAATTAAAATAAGTTTTTCTTTATTCAATAAACTATTAATTATTATTGTAGTTAATATTATAAACACATATTTAATGAAATTAAATTTTTATAATACTACAAGTTGATCCTATAGTTATTTATATATTAATGACGTGATTACTAAATGAGAGATATATGTGTTTCTTTTAATAAACTAATATACAATTAACTTTATAAATTTATTCGAGGGATCTAATTTTAATAAAATAGAAGTACAAGCACTTCTCTATATTATATAAGTACTTATAGGTAAAAAAAAGTCCATTTGCATTAGCAATATATGAAGTGTACATACTATTTTTTATTATTATAAAAATACCTATTTTTTATTAATATAAAAGTGCAGGGTTGTATTTAAAAAAATATAAATTAGAAATCCAAATCAAGTGTTAGCCCATGGACTAAATACACATTTTGTTAATTTTTTCTATTAAATAAACTCACTAAAAACATAAATGTTTTTAATTTTCAAAACAATGAGAAATTAGTTTTAATAATAACAAATTATACTGATTAATTATTTACCAAAAAATAATTTTAGTTTGACTTTTTTTAATTTAGAATTTTATATTCTAGACTGAAATTCTTCAAAACTTATACTAGTTTGACTGTTAACGGAGTCTATACTGGCATTTAAGAGAGCAAAAATTGTAATGATGAAAATATAAATACAATGTAGAAAGAAATGGAGTAAAAGTGATAGGTATACAAAAAATGAGGGTGGAAAATGTTCATGGCGAGTGGATGGCTGTTTACTGTGAAAATAATGAAAAGAGAAAATGCATTTAAGAAGAGAGATGAAAGTAAAAGAAATAAATTTTAAAGGTATTATGGTCAATTTTAAAATATTTGGAGTGCAGACATTAAATAGTAGAGTGTAAAAATCGCTACCCTTATCTTATTTCATCTTGTTTCCTATATTTTAGCAAAAAGACTACAACTTCAATTCACTACTGAAATCTAGAACTACAATTTTCATTGAACTATTTTATCAAACAGATATGGAGCATTACTAAAAACAATTGTCACCACAAATGAAGAGCTTGAGACCAAACAAACATACAAATATAAATCAATTTAAAATTAAGACTCAAATTCACAAACAAGGATACGAAACTGAATAAAACAACAATTAAATCAAAATAGAAAGGCCTAATCACTCAAAAACCCCTCACCTTTAAACATTTTTTCAATTCCACCCCGACGTTGAAAATTTGTCAATTTTACCCACTTTTGAATTTTCCGTTTTCAATTGTACCCCAATATTTTAATTTTTGTTAATTTTTTTACTTAAATGATGAAATCATTCAATTAATTAAGTCTAAACATGAAATTAAATTCTTTTTTATTCAAAAAAGTACAAATATGTCCTTTATTTTTAAAAACTAACTAAAAACCATAATCAAATTAACACTAATTTAAATTCTTAATTAATTTAACTAAATTTAAATAAATTTTAAAAATATACAATTAATATATGCGAGACATGGAGAATGTTTTAAACAAATTTTCAAACGCAAAAGACGTTAATTTAATTTTTCAGGGTACAATTGAAAAACAAAAATGCAAAATAGGGTAAAATTGACAAATTTTCAACGTCAGGGTATGATTGAAAAGGGGCTAAAAGGTCGGGGTTTTTTAAGACATTAGGCCAAATAGAAAATATACGTGACCTTTATAGCTACATTTCCGGAGCAAAGAAGAATAATTTGTCGAGCTTAAAACAAAATCCCTATATTTTCTACAATTAAGAAGTCATCAACAACTATGTATCTTACATGTCAACTCTAATTCCAATCCAACCAAAATTTTGAACAAAAAAGGAGTGAAACATTACTACTTGGACCAAACAAGTAATCAAAAAACCAAGAATTCAAAATTCCAGACAACATAAACAATTGAATTCCAAATTCAAAATGAAGCGTCCTCACTATCGAAGTTGCCACTTTCAGTTCTGACGGTGGCGTCATCATCATCGGAATCCCAATTTTCTTCAATTACTTTTTCACTTTGTTACACTAATGCAATGAAAACAACTAAATCACGAATCTCAGGCGGGCTGTACAGACAGCAGAGAAAATAATGGTCGATGTGGCCATTTGTTAGATTTGGGTAGAGAAATAGTATCAGCGATAAAAATTAGGATTAAATTCAAGCCAAGATACTTGTACATCTTTCAAATGTTTTTTGACAGTGAAAACAAAAAATAAAAGTTTAAAGATGAAAGAAAATTAATTGGTTCCGTTTTTTTGCAACGAAATTAGCGGAGCCGTATGTGTGAGATTATTTAGGGGTTGCGCGGTGGTGAGAGTAACTTCCTTAACAAAGAAATGGGGAAAAGCGGGTATAGGTTGGAGTTGAAAAAGTAGATCCATACTCAAAAATGAGTATGCGGTGGAGATGGTTTTAGGCCTTATTTTACCTGGTATATTAACATTAGTTTTTTGTTTGAAAGTATAATAAAATGTTAAATTGTTGACAACTCTTTGACTGAAGTTTTGAGTGGTGCTTTACTGCCTAACTAGTGATCGTCTGTTTGCCACTCTATTAGTCCTAATGCTGAGAAAATTATTAACTTACTAGTCGTATTCCGGCAGAATTGTGCGGGATCAATATGTATAATATAATATTTTTATGATGATAAAATTTTAAATTATATTTATTTTATTTAAATTATAAAAATATATTACATATAATTTTTTATTTTGCATCTATATATATAATCTTTTACTTTTGTATAATATAATTTTATTTAATAAAAATATTATATAGTGGTGGTAATCTTAATAAAAAATCATCTTTTAAAGTTTAAATTAAGCTATGCCATCTATTCATACCAGAAAATTTAAATTAGCCAAATTTCATTTATTTTTGAAATTTCTGAAAGAAAATCAATTTTTTTTAAAGTGCAAAATCAATATTTAAAGGATGCTTACCATTTTAATGGACGAATATGCATTTCTTTTAGGAAAAGAGAATCTTAGAAAACTGGTTAAAATCTTTATGAGTCATTTTAAAATTTAGGATTAACTCATTTTAAGACCTTTAAAGTCCTCAACTTCAAATTACCTCTTTCTGTTTTTTATTTTTTTTTATTTTTCGTATTTATAGACCCTTCGATGGATGTGCATTAAAAAAAGTTACACACGTTTGACAGACATTCACCGAAGGATCCATAAAAAACCTCTTCAATACAAAATAAATAGTTAAAGTCTACTCGATTGTAATTTTTTTATTAAAAGATAGGTCAAATAAAAATTAATAATACATAGAGGTTAAGAATTTTTTTATATGTTGCATCCCATATTCATCATTACGAACTCCTAACAATAAACTGTATTAATAATCAATCAATATATAAATACCAATACAGAAGAGGCCGCAACGATACCAATATTATATTTGTTTATTCCTCTAATCAACGCATCCTTCTCATTTGCTTATTGTAATACCCCAAATATTTTAAAATAATTAAATCTTGCCACGTGTCGTAAATCCCGATGAATTAAGTTAAGACGGATCTAATTGAATGATAATTTAAAATAATTTTTATTCAGCGGATTAGCGGGATTTAAGGAAAAGGTTTAGAAAATCTATATAAAATAAATTATAAATTCCGAGATAATAATTAATTCGCCAAGGTCCGCGAAATATTTTATAATATTTATGGTAAAAGTCTCGAGTCAATCGGGGACTGTTTAAAATTTGGACGCGGATACGTTTTGGGCTAAATTGCAATTTAGAAAAGTTTAAGGGCTAAAATATAAATTAGCCAGTTAAGCCAGAGAATAGCTATTAAAAGATCATTGACATAAAATAATAATTTTGGAATCGTATTATTTATTTGGATATAAATAATACGTACGAATTGAGTTAAAGGAAATAATTAAGCGTTAAGTTAAAATAGAAAGTTTAAAAGAGAATTGGTTTAAGTTAAAGAGATGAAGGATTAAAAGAATACTTTAGCCAAACATATATAAGAAATGGATTAGGAATGAAGGATCCAGAAGTGATATCAGTAACCATTCCATTTCTCATTTCCTTCGTCGAATTTCTTACGGTTCTGTCGCTCGATCTCCGTTTCTCGTCCGTTTCCGACGTTCTATAGCTTGAATTGATCGTATTCCAACGCCGAATCACGGTAAGCTTGACGTTTTAACGTTTGGATTGATGAATTTCATTATATATCGAGTTAAAGTTTTAGGCCACGAAACGATTTTATCGTTTTAACGATTATAGGATTGGTTTATAGCGTTTTGAGCTTAGAATAAGCGTTTTGGATGAGTTTGGATCGTTTTTACGCTAGTAGCATGTCGGAACGCCCCAGAAAACAATTACGGGGGTCATGCACCATCAATGGTGCACGAACTTGCACCCATATGTGGTGCACGACCGTGCACCTATGGGCACGAACGTGCACGATCGTGCACCCCAGGACACGAACGTGCACTCCCGATCCTTGTACCCTTATTGTGTTGTTTTAATACTTGTTTATATACGCGTATCGAGGTTGGAAATTAATTGAAATCGATGGATTATCGATTAATTTAAATAGTTAACCTAACGAGGTTATACGTGAATGGATTTTTGAAATGATATACGATTCGTAAAGAGTTAGATATCGTTTATCGGAGTATACACGTGAGAAGCACGATAATCGATAAAAGTAATGCGTCGTGTCTCGAGTCTAGAGTCAATCCTAGAATAGGATTTGGATTTGAATTTCGATTTTGAAATAGTTTAGATCCAGCAAGGCAAGAAGCCGCTGGACCAGGAGCTCGGGAAGCTAGACGTTTCTGAGCATCGGAGTATTTTTGGATAAGCGGTCACTATGAGTTTATATGATTTACTTTTAATGTATTTACTCAAACAATTATTTTATATTGCTTTATGTTTGATTGTCATGTTTGAAATGCGAAATCTTTATATGAATTGCATATATGTTTGATTTGAAACCAGTAATGATCCGATGGAACTTGCTACCTATTGAGCGGCAATAGGACTGTGTGATCACCAGTTTCTATTTGATGCAGCTATGAATACGATTAAGAACTTGAATTTCGAAGTTGGATATATGAATGCGATACGAGAGTGAACTTGGTTACAGTGTAACCTGAGCACCGTATCTAGTAGGTTGGACCTACCAGTGGGTTGGACCCACCATTGGAATTAAGAGATTTGTCGCGACTGACGTGGTTGAGTGTGAATACTCCCGGGTCGGACTATTGGATAACGTATCCTCTGAGTTCATACGGTTAGCATGTTCGAGGATTAGGGTTTCAATCGGATCTTGTACTTGGCTGCATATGATTGAATACTGTTTTATGTTTTATTTGAATACTTATTAGTAGACATACGAATTCACTCAGTATATTCCCATATACTGACTCCTCACAGTCTTTCGTTTCAGGTGAAAGCATTTTAAAGGATGGACTTCCATTTCTTGTTCCGGAAGTCTGCAGTACTTGAAGTATGTGTCAAAGGATGTATCACTTCATACCGCTGCAGTAGTTCGTAGGCGTCTGTTATGAATAATATTGAAGTCAAACGGTATATATATAATTAATTTTAAAGAATGATATTTTCTTCCGTTTAATTTCTTTAACCAATTTCCATGAGTGGAATTGGTCACGGTTATGACTAGAAACAGGGCAGTGCTAGATATGAGATATCGCGCAGTAAGACCCCGGTTTCTAAGAATCATTTGTAGATGTTTTTCGGAAAACAATTACGGTAATTTGATATTTGAAATGATAATGTTTTAAAAGGTTTTCTGAAAATGTTTTATATCGAATAATATATTTAATTCGGAAAAAATTCATAGTGGTTTTAGGCTAGCTACGGGTTCCGGAGCTACCACTCCCGTTCCCTAGCGCCGGTGTCGGCTCAATAATTTGGGTCGTGACAATTATGGTATCAGAGTAGTTGGTCCAGTTACCTCTGCTAGTATGTGATTTCAAACAGTTGGTCCATGATACCACTGTTCTTGTATGGGAGTCTACCTAGGAACTACTGCAGCACATAAGATTCGAGTCATGTCTTGATAAGTTTTCGTTTGATCTTAAGATTTTAACTTTCCTCCATATGATCTGAGTCTGTTAGTACGATTAATAGGATTGCTAGACGATATACATATGTGAAAGTATTCTGTCTACGGAAGGATGATCGACTTATGATACGATAGTGAGTGCGACCATGTATGAAACGGATAGTCGACATTCTACGACGCAATGACGAGGCTAATATGCTAAGTATCATATGGTATAACGATACCATCAAAGTCACGCGTTATAAGCGCTAAGAGATGACCGATAGCGAAACGTGGATCGAGAGAAATGGAAGAATTTCCCAAGTTACAGAGTTCAAGGTTTAGAGAACTTACAAGGTAAATGATTTGTGATTTACAAAGATTATTTGCTTTTAATGATTTTGAGAGTATAATTGTGCCTAGATTCGATATAGTAATATACTATTCCCATGACATGAATAGAAGTGCATCACTAAATACACATTAAATGAAAAGGATGAAAACTGAATTCATACATTAGTAGGACATGAATCATATGCATTGTGCTAAGATAAGAGGTAAGTTATGGCAACTCTTTGGGGATGAGAAACGTCATCACCCTAGTGCACAATTATACTATTGCTTAAAGGATTTAAACATGAATTTTGTAAAAGGGCCAGTTTCTTTGGATTTCAAAGATTTTTGAAATGGTTGCAACCATAATTGTTTAATGTGAGTAGACCTAGACTAGAACTCTGTAACGAAGGTGAAATGTTCGAGATCTACTTGCAAGCAATTCTCGAGGGTACAGTGAACGCATACAAGGGCGCGAATAAGAAGTTAGACCTTAGGAAGACACGAAAGTATTCGTAGGTCTAAGATCGATTATAATATAGAAAGATAAGATATGCCTGAAGGGTTAAGTATAATCTATTGATCAGCGAACTAAGATGTCGCTATCTTGGAACGAAGTGATTAGAACTCTATGTTATAAGATGATAGAAGTGCGAGAAGTGATAGTTGAACATAGCAATCAATCTATAGCTTAAATATTAGAGACAGAAGAAAATCTCTATACATGGATAAAGCAAGCTTTACGCGATATCAGAAAATCGTTAAACCAACATTCCTTTTGATTGAACCGTCAGATCGGTTTAATATCGGAGTACAATGTCCCCAAGAAGGTTGACTAAGAGTTGACCGCTACGATCGTCGAACGGAGGATTAAGTAACAACTTTCATAAGAATGTTGATGGAAGATTTTTACGATTGGAAAAGACTAGCCTAGTCAACATACTACGAGAGTATAATAAATAAGAACGTAAGAGATGTATCAGATGTAGATGGGGTGGCATATAAGATGAATAAAGTCAAAGGATGGATTGCATATTGCATGGACTATGTAGAGAAGTTGGAAATTCGTGTAGCGAGCTGTGCGATTGGACATTTTGACCAACAAATTAAAGGATAAGTATACGGAGTATAAGGTCACGAGATGAGGATAAGAAAGAAGAAGCGCGAAGAGTATAGTACGATAGCTATACAATGATTGATGATGACTTTTAAAGGAAGACGTGGACGCTACATGTGGAAGGACAATATATGTATCATGACGAGCACTGTATCAGACGTATATAAATTAAGAGTTTTATATCTTAGAACTGGCGAATAAGTCGAAATAAGTTAAAACTTAGGATATGTAATATGTTACGAACGAAGATGCCTGGATAAGACTGTTACGATAAGCGAATAGAGTAAATCAACAATATATAAAAAGGGGTTGAGCTATGATATGAGTAAAAGAGAAAGAAAGATATATAGCTAATAAGGATAAAAATATCGTAAGGTTTGATACAAGAAGTGACAACGAATGAGAAATGTTACTATGGATTAAGTAC
Organism: Mercurialis annua; assembly: GCF_937616625.2. NCBI lineage: Eukaryota > Viridiplantae > Streptophyta > Magnoliopsida > Malpighiales > Euphorbiaceae > Mercurialis > Mercurialis annua. The sequence continues at coordinate 13,151,920 of NC_065577.1, read as the reverse complement.
ACGGATAAAAAAATATCTCCCATTGGATATAACCGAGCAAGTGAAAAGAAAGATGTATAACGAACGAGTCAAAGAAGAAGAATGAATAGTTAAGATCAAAATACCAAGAGTGAAGTCGTAATTCAAGGACGTTGATCGAAGTTCAAGGTATACTAGTTTGAAGATAAAAGGAGGGCAACGTATCAACAGGCGAAACGATGAGTTTGACATCATGTAGTTTCAAGGTTAAGAGGTACATTAATTGTACCTAGATTGGAAGGGCAAATGATGATATAGATAATTTTGGAGTATGGCCAAAAGTTTATTAACGATTTATAAGTAATTAAGACGAAAAGAAAGGATATGAGGAACGTTAATGATTGGTATGTCAATTTTCAATAGATAGAGTGAGATCAAACATTCTAATGGAAACGATGTTGGTTTAGGATCCAAAATGTCTAGTGAGACATCTGGGACGAATCAAGGCGATTAAATAGACAAGTGATTAGTATGAGGAAAGGATACAAAAGTGCTATGAAAGTTAAGTATAAGATTTAACATGGTTTTTACTTGAGGAATCGAGAAATTTTAAAGGATTGCGATAATAGGAGACTGAAATTGGTCTCACTGACATAACGAATGTCAGTGATGGATGCATCCCATAAGTATAAGTGAATATTAATGTATTAAATTTTGAAACGATCCAGAGGAAACAACGTCTAAGATGTTGTCGATGATTGGAAAGATAACAACGAGGAAAAATGGAATAGGAGAACAACGATAAAGGACTATGTGAAAGAAATTACAAAAGCTACAAGAAAGATAGTACTAGCGAATGAAGTTAAGGAATATGAAAAGAAGTAATGAGTGCAATAAGAATGAATCGTAAGTAAAAGTATTATAAAGAGTTTGAGTACAACGAAAGTACAAGAAGAAAACGAATTTTTTTTATAAAAGTTTATAAATGTCACTTTTATGATGTCAAGCATAAGCTATCTACGGATTGATAAACCAATGTGGAGCGAATTGTTTTTATAAAGACGTGTAATGGGGAAGAGGCAAAGTATCTATCGAAAATGACAGAGAGATGGATAGTCAGATTGTCTAGTTAAGTATAATACCTTTTTAGAACCAAAAAGCTAATGAAGAATCGAACCATGACTGTTCAAGAATCTACAAGATCAGTAACGACATAAGAGTATTACAATGTGAAGAATTAGATCAGATTAAAGTAAAGTGTCATTAGATAAGCAATGTCTAATGAAAACAGCAAGTCACTAAAATCAAAGAGCTGTTAGAAGGAATATGAAAAGACTACAATGCATCAAGAAACGGATCGAAACAACACGGAAGACACCTGCAACTATTGATAAGAATACACTGCAACATTACTTACAAATTTGGAAATTGAAAAGATACAACCTTAAGTGAAGAAAAAGTAATGCCAATTAGTGAAACGAATAGAGTCAAAGGATCAAGAGACAAGATACGCTGTGGAAGATGGATGCTGAACATATCAAGCAATGCCAAGAGTGCATTCAACTTCATGAGATTAAGAAACCATGAAGTATGAAAATAGAAAAGTTAAGTTGAACTGGACAAATTTAGGAAAACGTATACGGACAGCACCATAAAGACAAACGTTCAAAAGAGATTTGACTTATGATACAAGATCATGAAGTCAATAAGTTAACCAAGCAGAATGTCGATAAGAAACAAGGACATGGCGTCATTTCACTCTACGATCAACTAGAGTGAAGTTATACATTATAAAAAGATAAAGGATATAAGAGTAAGATTAGCAGGAATATATGAGATAATTACTTTGGATAAGTAATTTAAGTAATGCAAACAAGGAACCTTGCTACATGCAAGTAAGTGGAAAACCGTCAAGAAGCGACGACACACATGATTTCAAAGGACATGAGGGGTTATGAAGATGACAATTTGTAGTATTCACAAGAAATGAAGTCGCCAAAATTTGCGAGCAAAGTAGTAAGAGAGTAAAGAACAAGATTGTCAGTAATTCCAGTAAAAAGAGCGACTGCGGTACGCCATAAGCAGAGCACTTACTTTAAGTAAGTGAATTAAACCACACAAAGAAAGGAATCTACCATAAGAAAGCTAAAAAGGATTAGTGATTATCGTATTCAAACGACATCAAGTACATGAAAAAGGAGGTAAGCGTACAATGCAACGGATGACAATAACGTTTGAACACAACTCCGCCATCAGAAGGTTTATCAAGTTATCCCGAGAAAGGTGTATCTAATCCTTCTCGAGTGATTTAACCGCAAATGTTAGAGGTGACGGAAGAGCTATCGTATGAAGAAAAACCAGTAAGGATCATCGGTACGCAAGTACGAAAGTTGCGGATAAAGAAGGTACCTATGGAAGAATTTTTTGAAAAACTCAGTCCGTAGAAAAGTACACGTGAGCAACAGAAGAAGATATGAGGTAGAAATGTTCGTACTAGTTTACCCTAAGTACGTGGCTAAAGTTTTAAATTCGAGTACGAATTTATTTTAAGGGGGGTGAATGTAATACCCCAAATATTTTAAAATAATTAAGTCGTGCCACGTGTCGTAAATCCCGATGAATTAAGTTAAGACGGATCTAATTTAATGATATCGGGAATTTAAAATAATTTTTATTGAGCGGATTAGCGGGATTTAAGGAAAAGGTTTAGAAAATCTATATAAAATAAATTATAAATTCCGAGATAATAATTAATTCGCCAAGGTTCGCGAAATATTTTATAATATTTACAGTAAAAGTCTCAAGTCAATTGGAGACTGTTTAAAATTTGGACGCGAATACATTTTGGGCTAAATTGCAATTTTTTAAAAGTTTAAGGGCTAAAGTGTAAATTAGCCAGTTAAGCCCGAGAATAGCGATTAAAAGATCATTGACAGAAAATAATAATTTTGGAATCGTATTATTTATTTGGATATAAATATTACGTACGTAATTGAGTTAAAGGAAATAATTAAGCGTTAAGTTAAAATAGAAAGTTTAAAAGAGAATTGGTTTAAGTTAAAGAGATGAAGGATTAAAAGAATACTTTAGCCAAACATATATAAGAAATGGATTAGGAATGAAGGATCCAGAAGTGATATCAGTAACCATTCCATTTCTCATTTCCTTTGTCGAATTTCTTACGGTTCCGTCGCTCGATCTCCGTTTCTCGTCCGTTTCCGACGTTCTATAGCTTGAATTGATCGTATTTCAACGGCGAATCACGGTAAGCTTGACGTTTTAACGTTTGGATGGATGAATTTCATTATATATCGAGTTAAAGTTTTAGGCCACGAAATGATTTTATCGTTTTAACGATAATACGATTGGTTTATAGCGTTTTGAGCTTAGAATAAGCGTTTTGGATGAGTTTGGAGCGTTTTCACGCTAGTAGCACGTCGGAACGCCCCGGAAAACGATTCCGGGGGTCGTGCACGAGAGTGCAGGATCGTGCACGAGAGTGCAGGATCGTGCACACAAGGTGCACGAACGTGCACCCATATGTGGTGCACGACCGTGCACCTATGTGCACAACGTGCACTGCCAAGAGGTGCACGATCGTGCACCCCCAATCCTTGTACCCCGATGGTGTTGTTTTAATACTCGTTTATATGCGCGTATCGAGGTTGGAAATTAATTGAAATCGATGGATTATCGATTAATTCAAATAGTTAACCTAACGAGGTTATACGTGAATGGATTTTTGAAATGATATACTATCCGTAAAGAGTTAGATATCGTTTATCGGAGTATACACGTGAGAAGCACGGTAATCGATAAAAGTAATGCGTCGTGTCTCGAGTCTAGATTCAATCCTAGAATAGGATTCGGATTTGATTTTCGATTTTGAAATAGTTTAGATCCGGCAAGGCAAGAAGCCGCTGGACCAGGAGCTCGGGAAGCTAGACGTTTCTGAGCACCAGAGTGTTTTTGGATAAGCGGTCACTGTGAGTTTATATGATTTACTTTTAAAGTATTTACTCAAATAATTATTTTACATTGCTTTATGTTTGATTGGCATGTTTGAAATGCGAAATCTTTATATGAATTGCATATACGTTTGATTTGAAACCAGTAATGATTCGATGGAACGTGCTACCTATTGAGCGGCAATAGGACTGCGTGATCACAAGTTTTGATTTGATACAGCTGTGAATACGATTAAGAACACGAATTTCGAAGTTGGATATACGAATGCGATACGAGAGTGAACTCGGTTACAGTGTAACCTGAGCCCCGTATCTAGTAGGTTGGACCTACCAGTGGGTTGGACCCACCATTGGAATTAAGAGATTTGTCGCGACTGACGTGGTTGAGTGTGAATACTCCTGGGTCGGACTATTGGATAAGGCATCCTCTGAGTTCATACGTTTAGCATGTTCGAGGATTAGGGTTTCAATCGGATCTTGTACTTGGCTGCATATGATTGAATACTGTTTTATGTTTTATTTGAATACTTATTAGTAGACATATGAACTCACTCAGTATATTCCCATATACTGACCCCTCACAGTCTTTCCTTTCAGGTGAAAGCATTTTAAAGGATGGACTTCCATTTCTTGTTCCGGAAGTCTACAGTACTTGAAATATGTGTCAAAGGATGTATCACTTCATAGCGCTGCAGTAGTCCGTAGACGTCCGTTGTGAATAATATTAAAGTCAAACGGTATATATATAATTAATTTTAAAGAATGATGTTTTCTTCCGTTTAATTTCTTTAACCAATTTCTATGAGTGGATTTGGTAACGATTATGACTAGAAACAGGGCAGTGCTAGATATGAGATATCGCGCAGTAAGACCCTGGTTTCTAAGAATCATTTGTGAATGTTTTCGGAAAACAATTACGTTAATTTGATATTTGAAATGATAATGTTTTAAAAGGTTTTCTGAAAATGTTTTATATCGAATAATATATTTAATTCGCAAAAAATTCATAGTGGTTTTAGGCTAGCTGCGGGTTCCGGAGCTACCACTCCCGTTCCCTAGCGCCGGTCTTGGCTCAATAATTTGGGTCGTGACACTTATATGGCATGGTCCTTCTTAATTGATGGATACCGAATCCTATTCTACTTACAATGGAACTGAATTGCAGGAGATCTATTCTCAAACGACCTCAGGCTCGCACTCATAGGGCCGAATCTAGATAAACCAACAGCCGAATCCATAGGATCTGCCTCTACTTGACTATAGCAAGGTGAAGATGGAATCCCTGAGGACTCGGGAAAAACGTGCCAATCCCGGGATTCGGATAGCAGACCGGATCTGCTATATGATCTCGAAGATCATTCCTAATTGGATACAAACTCCAACTTCGGAAGATAAATCCAAATCAGGAAGACAAAACTATTTAGGAAGACATTCCTAAATAGGACTCTTGTCTGAATAAGGAAGGACACTCCTAATCAAGATCAACCCCTACAAAGTAGGATTCACTTTCCTATTATAACTCTTCTAGGTATGCAATCATCTACAATAAAAGGAGCATGAGGTATTCCTAGACACACAATTACATTCACATACTCAAAACGCTGCTCAAAGCTCAAAACTGACTTTAGCATCGGAGAATTAATCGGACAACCACCATCCAGTTAGCTATCTACTCTGTTTTGCAGGTTAATCCACCGGATCAGAAGGAAAACTCCATCAATTGGCGCCGTCTGTGGGAAAAAGCTCAAAACCTTCAAACTAGAAGTCCCCTTAATCTGAACTCAAAATAAAATTCATTGAAGATGATGAATTCTGACAGGACACCTGAAAGACAAGCAACCGATGGATCCCAAGACCCATCAGCACACTCCGGAAGTAATTAACATTACCGAGGACGGATTTCCCAGCGCCACCGGAGGAAGTAAAACTAGAGGAGCTTCCTCCTTCACACCCCAATACCAAAGCAACCCAGTTAGAGTAAGCAATCCTATTTTTTCCCCTAATATGGAAACTGAAGGAGGACAAACGTCAGGCACGGCAGTACAAGAGACCTATAACGAGATCATGAAGAAAGTTCTTGAAACCATTCAGGCAAATCTAGACAGATTGGCCAATGTGGCCAAACGAACGAACGACAACAAGGACTAAACCCTAAAAACCCTGAGGGAAAATTTCACCCCTTCTGCCAGACGAAGGAGCGGAACAGAAAACGTGAATCCGGGCCCTCAAGGACCAACCAGGGGAAGGAACGAGCAAAGAAACGAGAAAAGAAACAAAGGAAAGAAGGAACAAAGAAATGAAGGAAGAAATGTGCACAGAAACGAGCAGAGGAACGAACAAAGGAACAAAGCAAGAAACAAGAGAAGAAACGACGAGTCACAGAGCCCGAAAAATCAAGAACCACGAAGAGACGATTCGGAAGAAGAAGACCCGAGAGAAAATCCTAGAGATAGAGAAAATCAAGATAAAAACCGAAGTGGGCTTAATTCTAAAAGAAAACGAAGAGACAAAGAAAAAGAGGAAGCACCGCAAAACAGCAAGAAACCAGAAAGGGATACAGGAAAGGCATAATCAAGGAGGAACCAGGAAGAAGAAGGCGAATCCTCCGAATCACCTCAATAGAGCAAAGCTACATACATAGCAGAAGAAGACTTGGAAGAGAAAATCGCGAAGGCTTTGAAAAAGCTCAAATCCGAGGATCTGGATATAGACGACCTGAGGTTAAAGGGCTCGCCCCTATCGGTTGATATAATTGAAGAAACGATCCCCTACAACATGAAGTTGCCGAATCTGCCAACTTTCAATGGAGAAGGAGATCCAAGGGACCACACGTCCAGATGTACGGCAACCATGGGACTCCTGAGCGTCACAAACGCGATCCTATGTTGGGTGTTCCCCACCACACTGACAGGGACCGCCCAAAGGTTGTATAATAAACTCAAACCGGGATCGATCAGGAGCTTTGTTGCACTATCAACCGAGTTTCTTAGCAGGTATCTCACAAATATACCTGCTAAGACAACTACCAGTATCTTGAGGTCATGTATTCAAGAAGATGGATAAACGCTCAGGAACTATATCGAAAGATTCAGCAAGCAAGCCATGAAAATAGACAACCTAAATGTTGACATGGCGACATAAGCGCTTAGAGAAAGAACGCGATTCGGGAAATTGGTACTGCAAGTTCCATAAAGACTATGGGCACGAAATGGATGGTTGCCGAGACCTAAAAGTTTAGATAGAAAGAATGATAAATGCGGGCGAGCTAAGAAAATTAATAGCTCATAAAACAAAAAGCAGCGACAAAGGAGAAAAGAGGAGCAAGGATGACAAAGGGAAGGAAAAGGAAAAATAAAGGCCATCAAAAATTTTGGGAACCATACACATGATCAACGGGGGAGGGAACAACAACCCGACTATCAGAAAAAAAACAAAAAAGAGAAGTGATGAACATCAGGGAAACACACATGCCACCATGACTCCGAGGACTACGAGCATGTGAAAGCACCTCATAACGACGCTATGGTGGTAACAACCATCATCAAAAACTGGAACATGGAGCGAATCCTCATCGATGAAGGAAGTGCCGTAAACTTAATGACGAACGCTGCATATATGATGCTAGGATGGATAGTAGCAAGGCTTCGCCGAGTCCCGATCCTTCTATTCGGACTCGGAGGCCCCACAATCAACCCAGTAGGTGATGTCACACTGGAAGTCATAATCGGACCAGAGAGAGAAATTAACAAAAAGATTATGTCCCTATTTAACATAGTGGACATGGAGCTGACATATAATGCAATCTTGGGGAGGCCCTTTCTCCAGGATTTTGTAGCGGTAACCAGCATAAGGGCACTAGCCATGAAGGTACCAACTGAAAAAGGAGTGGTGACGATACGAGGAGACCACAATATCGCCAAAACTTGTCATGACGAATCCATCGTTGATCTCCAAGAAGAAAAGCAAGAGAATCAAGAAAAGAAGCAAAAAAAGATGGGAGACAAATAGAACCTCAATTCACCCATCGTCGAGTACAAATTTTTGTCATACCCGACGATGCCAATCGCCCATTGACAAGTATAGATATATGTCATACCCAATGGTGACAACTATCTTTTAATTTATGTAAGCAGATTCAATTATATCAATGAAATTTCAATTTTCTCGAAGCAACGTACGACGTATCAAAGCAAAGATAAAAAGGAATAAATAAAGGCAAAACGCCAAAAATTAGAGTATAGTTTTACTCTAAAAATAAAGGCGAAACGCCAAAAAATCAGAGTATAGATTTACTCTAAAAATAAAGGCGAAACGCCAAAAAATCAGAGTATAGATTTACTCTAAAAATAAAGACGAAACGCCAAAAATCAGAGTATATATTTACTCTAAATGCCAACAACAAAGCCTGCATGTGAAACAAAAAAACAAAAAAAAGGCCAAACGCATATTTGGGTCCCTGCATTATAACTTTTTTCCAATTTGGGTCCCTACATTATAAAAGTGTAAAATTCTTCCCTACACTATCAGGAAGATTCACTTTGAGTCCCTCTGTCAACTCGAGTTAATGGAGACCAAACGGCATATTTATATTGATCAAAATATATTTACACGTCATTTAAAACATCAGAATATTATCCAACGTGGATTTAATATTTATTATAATAAATCCATATCATTAAAATCCATATTCTTGCACATAACTCCTCTTCTTCGTTCCCAATTCAATTGCTTCTTAATTTTAAGGGTTAATTTTTTTTAAAGAGCAAAGCATTAATCTATCAGTTATGGAAGGAAGTGGGCAACAAATCGTTTGCGAATGCGGTATGCCAGCGTTTCTTCAGATTTCTACTATAAAAAAAATCCAGGTTGAAAGTTTCACTGCTGTTGGAAGAGAACAGTAAGTGATTTTAATGTTTCAATCTCATTTTCAATTGGGTTTTCTATTATAACTCTCTCATTTCACTTGTCATTCTCATTTGCCTTTTTTTTTAATTTTTGAAGCAGAATCAATGTGATTTTTTTCAATGGGTTGATAACGAAATTGACTGGGTTGTGAAAGGCTTGAGAGCTGAACTTAATGTCATGAAGGCAAAGCACGATGCAGTTGTAGTTGAATTGGGTGAGGCCAAAAGATTAATTGCAGCAAAAACTGATGAAATTCAGGAGATCAACGACGACAATGAGGTGCTGAAAGAGTCTCACAAAATGTATGTTGAAGAAAATCAAATCATGTTCGAAGAAACTGGGCTGTTGTTTATGGAGATAGAGACGTTGAATGATCAAATGAAGATGATGGAATCAACTTGTGCAACATTGAAGAAGTCAAACAAGCTCATGAAGATTGGGTTTGGTGTTGCTTTTGCTGGTTGTAGTTTAGGGGTAGTTTTGTTTAGAAAAATTGATGTTGTTGTAGCTTGGCTTAGTCAAACAACCTTTTGCAGGTTTTGGTTGTGTTGCTTAACTTAGTTTTGCTTTATATGTAGTTGGCTTAGTTTAGTAATGTTGGGATAATCTTAAAATTGCATTAGGCTGGCCTTAGTATTGGCTGTATTTTGGCACATTTGCAGTGCATTAGGTTGGCCTTAGATTGGCTGTATTTTGGCACATTTGCAGTGCATTAGGTTGGCCTTAAATTGACCTTATTTTGTTACATTTGTATGTTTGACATTTTTACTAATATTAGTTATGTTTTATGAAGTGTTCATTAATTGTTGGTTATATTTCTGTTAGATAAAATTTTAGACAATATATTACAGATAAGTCTTTGAGCATGAAATTCCATTGGAATTCCAGCATTAGTTCATGGAATTCCAGTTGTAGTTGAGTTGCAGTTAATGGAATTCCATGAACTAATGCTGGAATTCCATGCTCAAAGACTTATCTATAATACAATATATCAACACAATACAACATATAAACACAGTGCTGCTGAATAAATTTGAAAACATATAATTCCATTGCAACCAAAATGTGCCAATCTATTTTTCACACAAGAAATTGCATACATATGTTTAAGTTTGCAATCAAAATGACACTAAAGAAGATGCATGTGTTTAAGTTTTCAATCAAATTGCATACATTTGTTGAGGTTTCAAAATAACAAATAAATAAAAACACAGCAAAAGTCTTCCATAGCTAACGCAGCAGCCCTTCAAGGTTTCCATTTTGGTCTTGAAGAAGATGCAGCTTCCTTCTGCAATTGTTTGAGTGAGATGGAAGGGTTCCCATTCCATTTAGGTGGTGGTGGCATAAATCTAGTGTTGAGGTACTGCTGGTCCCTATGCATCTGCAAGATCTGAAGGTTTTCCATGTACCTTTGCAGGAGCTTTATCTCTACTGGCTATGGTAGATGTGCCTTCAACTTGAACAATCCTATATGCCTGCTAAATATTTCATAAGGAACATTGCACATCACCAAACATTTGTAAATTAAGCACAATATTATCAAACAATGTCAACATTATTACTTCTATTAACCAAACAAGCACCACAAAGTTGTACAATGCTGCAAAAAATTAAATACAGGCAACTTATCCTCAACTCAGGTTGGGAAGCATGCTATGTCCGTGGTCTATGCTGCCTGCATGTATCTTGGGGAAGTACCGGTTGGCTGCAGAAGTCCCTTGGTGTTGCAGCTTGTTGATTAGGTGTAGCCTGCAAATAATTGCAAAAGAAGCAACAATCAATGCATATCACAAAATTGTCAAAAAACTTAAACAATTACTGAACCTGGGGTCTATGCTGCATGCTTGTATCCTGGGGAGGTACTGGCTGGCTTGGAGCAGTAGCATATTCCCTTGGTGTTGTTTTAGGCCTCTTCTTATTCTTCCTAATTTTGATCTTCAAAATGCCAAATGGAAATATATATTAGCACACACATAGTATAAAAAAATTATAATTACAAATAATGGACTAGTAAATACCTCTTCACCAGGTCTTCTGTTAGGCCACCCTCGCGACAATGCCCACAAGTCATCTTCCTCCCTAAAAGGCTCAACTTGCCAGTCTTCTTAACTTCATCCTTGTCTCTTCTTCTTGATCTCTTAGGCCTCCCTGACATCTTCTTAAACTGTGGAGGTTCAATTGGCTCCAACTCAGTTCTAATCCAATGCATTTTTCCAGGAACAGGCTTAACTGTAAATGCATAAGATTTCAGGTAAGTCTCTTTAGAGTAATAATGGTGCACATATTGTTCAGGTAGGTCCCTTTTGTCAGTTTGGAAGTCTTCATCATTTTTGTTGTAAAGTGCACCCACTCTCTGCAAGTGCAAGTACTGTTTTTCAAACTAACTGTGTGCTTGTCATCTTTATTATAAACATATTTCACCTCATAACCGTCGTCCCCATTCCAGTCCATCTCTCAATCATGAGATAAAAACTTGTTCTTTTCCAGCTTTTCCATAACCCTTGGAGCAATATCCATTATCCATATAGCTGCAGCATCCCTTTTTGTGCATATCCTATTCATCACTAAACTCTGATGTCTTCAAGCATTGTGATAATGCTTTTGCATCTTGCTTCCAAAATCCATCCATTAAAGGTCTCAGCAAGGTTATTGTCCACCACATCGCACTTGATTGAGGTATCAAAGTATACCTTGGACCATTTTCTAATTCCATATGCCAATGCATCATGTACAATGCTTTCACCTAATCCATCAAGGACCTCTAACCTCTGCCTCAATTTCCCCCCAAAGGTAGATTTTGCACAATTCCAAAATGCAAGTTTCCTTTCCCCACCTCTCCATTTTTTTGCCTATTTTGCATAGACGTGCCCGGCACATCTTCTATGCTCTGCATTTGGCAAATATGTTTCCATTGTAGATTCTAAACCCTGCAAATACAAAAAAAAAAGTAGCAGCATATTAATCAATTTGGCACTTGTTAATTTACAAAAATAAAACAAGTATAATAAACCAGTTTACCTTCTGCATGTCTGAAATGACAGTCCACCCTTCTCCATCTCCAAGTCACGGGTCACTAATCAAGCCTCTGATAAACCAACTCCAACTTTCTTTGTTTTCCACTTCTACTACACCCCAAGCAATAGGAAACATCTGATTGTTTCCATCCCTCCCCACAGCACATAACAACTGTCCCTTGCATATTCCTTTCAAAAAACAGCCATATATCCCTATTTTTTTCCTACAACCAGCAATCCACCCCCTTTTGCAGGCCTCAAGACGCACATAAAACTTGCTAAACAATGACTTTCCTTCCAGATTGTCAGTACTGCAAGACTGGGCAAAACAAGTGCTACCAGGATTGGTTGCCTAATCATTGCAGCATAGTCATGCAACAATCCATATTCTTCCCTATAACTACCCATCAACTCATTCATGATCTGATTGTTAGTTGCTCTGCACATGTTTATTGTCACTTTTTGTTTTAGTTCAGTCCTAACTAAGGATCTAAATTCCTTCAGTTTAATATATGGTTGAGAAATGATTCTGGCCCTTAAATGCTTCACTAAGAATGCAGTATCATAGAATTTACTCTTGTTGGTCCTATTACAGCTATGGTGGTTTTTGTATATATTTAATGTCCAATTATTGTCTCCATTATGTGGACTAACATGTAATTTCCATGGACATCCCAGTTTACATTCAGCTCTAACCCTAAGTTTATCATTTTTCACCAAATGCACATGTAAACCCTTAAACACTGTGTACTTAGCTATAACATCCCTAACTTGTTCAAGACTCTGAAATTAGGTATCCTGGTGGTAGGATCAAACTGCACATCATGACTGCTCCTTCTAACTGCATCATCTTGATCTTCAGCCCTTTCACTTAAGCTCTCATAGCTTCCTAAGTCTGAGCTGTTGTAGTAAACACTGTCATTGCCATCACTACCTTCATTTGCTTCTGCTATCTTATCAATGTCATCAAAGTACTCCCTATCCTCACCATCACTGATGATGTCAGCCTCCCCATCTGCAGGTTCTTCATTATTATTATTAGCCTTTCTCTGTGCCCTAGAAGCCCTTACGTTATCCCTAGCTTGCTGCAACTCTTGTTCCACATCATCAGTCAGCCCTTCAACATTTACACATATGTCATCAAATGTTTGATGATATCCCTCCTCCTCTAATCCCACCCCTACTACTCCCTCCTCTAAGCCCACCCCTGCTGCTCCCTCTTCCTCTAAGCCCACTCCTGCTGCTTCCTCCTTTAAGCCCACCCCTTCTGCTATCTCCTCCTCTAAGCCCACCCTTGCTGCTATCTCCTCCTCTAAGCCCACACCTTTACCATTGTCTAAACCCAGCTCTATTGATCCCTCCTCCTCTAAGCCCACCTCAAGCTCACCAAACTGGTCTAACACCTTATCTTCACCAAACTCTAAAGGTGTACACACACTCCCATTACGATTAACAACATACAACACCAATTTATCCCCATCATTCAACAAACTGAATATCTCTAAAAATGTCCTATCATTATTAACATTACCAAATAATCCAGCAGCTCAATCAAATAATAAGTCGACAGGTCTACCATTTGATAAAAAGTGAACATATGTTATCAAGTACAAGTACGATACTGACTGACTATCAACATGTTTTTCAACCACCAACTTAATCCCACCGACGTATCATTAAAAATATTCCTCAGTGACCATTTCACCCCATGACAGTGGACCAGTGTAAGGTTTGAAATATTCTTACCTGCCAAAAATACACATTTATAATCAACTAACAACCCAACAACCAAACAATTAATGGACAACAACAACACAAATTGTATTTATCAGAAACACACAAGGCATATACTAATTAAACAATTAAAGGACAGCAACTAAAATATTATATTTATTAGACCCATACAAAATATATACTAATTAAACAAAAAAAGGACCACTGCAGCCTTAGAGCAAATAAAGCATAAGCCATATATCAATTTTCATACAAAAGTAAAGGGACCACAACCATTTTTCGAATTAAATACAAAAATGGTGGAACCATCTGGCAGACAAAAACTTTCAACACAATAGAGACAGCACAACAGCTTTACATAGTTTAAAAGCAACACTCACTATTGAATTGCAAAGGTTTTTTCTTCATTGACTTCACTCTCTCTCGTTTCTTTGTCATATTGATGCTTGTCTTCAATTTCTCCTGTTTCTTCGTCAAAGTGCGTTGACTACTTCGTTGAGTTCTACCCAGAGTCAATGCTTTCCGGATTTACAGTGGTTTTAGGAATTATAATTATCGATTTGGGAATTAGGGTTTACATTAGTTTCAGGTTTTAGGATTATCTATTTGGGAATTAGGGTTTACATTGATTTTAAGAAATAGGCTTTCAATTTGGGGATTTACTGAGATGAATAATTTGAATTACAAGTGACTCGAAGTGAATCCTTACAGAAACTAGGTAAATATTAAAATCAACAATGAAATAAGCAAACCTGAAATTAATATAAACACAAACTCAAATTTAATTCATTAAAATATAAAAATAATTTCTCAAAATCAGCAATACAAAAAAAATTAAGAGCTAGGCTTACTGATTTTGAACCATTATTTTAGGCTTTGCATTCACCGGCTTCACCCCTAAACATAGTGAGATCGGATTCACGGATGTCGCCGTTGCCGGCCTATGAAACAATTGAAATGAGCAGAACTGCAGAGATGAAACAAAAGCAATTAGTGGAGTGAAGAAGATAGAACGAGATCTACAGATAGAAGAATTAAGAAGGAGAGATTTAGGAGATTTGAATAGAATATTATCTTTATATTGAGTAGAATATTTATTTCAAATTTTTTACAGTAAAAAGATAAAATAGAAAGACGGAGATGAAAGGAATACAAAGTACATCGTCTTTTTACAATAAAACGAGTCAGTCCGTATGTGTAAGAATAAATAGGCTTTCAGTGATGCTGGCTCTAATTTCCTATATATCTATAATCTATCTATAATCTATCTATAACTATATATATATCTAATTTCCTATATATATATATATATATATATATATATATATATATATATATATATATATATATATATATATATATATATATATATATATAATCTATCTATCTTTATCAATATCTATCTATAATCTATCTATAACTATTCTATCTATTCTATAAGTGTGAGGGGGGAGGGAGGGGGGGGGGAGGGGGGGGAAACAGGTAAAATTATAAAATTAGTCTGCAGAAATTTAAAAATTTACCGAGTTAGGTACAAATTTAAAGCACTATATAAGAAAATTACAATTAAGAATTTTGATTTGTATAAAATTATATAGGAATGAAAAATCGAATATGTATTTGAATTTAAAGCAAAATATAAGACTACTTTTAATAAAAGTTACAATTAAGAGTTTAATTTCAATAAAACTACATTGGAATGAAATTATGAATATGCATTTTCATTCATAGCTTTAGATTTGTGAGCTTAATGGATAAGGATAATTAACCATATGTAAAATTAATATTCTAAATTAACATTAGAGAATTTCGTTTCCATCAAACAAAAAACAGTGGAGAATTTCTTGCTTTCGAACTCTTTAGTCATGTAATTCATGACCAAACTTTAACATTTCCTTAGATATTATCGAAAAATAATTTAACCTAGGAACGTGTTTTGAGTTATCACTTCAAAATAAATTATTATTGATTTTTTTTTGATATTATCAGAGGACAATTTAATTTTGAATCTAAAAGAGGACAATTTAATTTTGAATCCGAAAGAGGACTCTTACACCAGTAAGTTTTACACCTATATTCTAGGCCAAAATTTTACATATAACACAATATTTATTCCTGAAAAATAATCAAGTAAAATTTTAATTTTACTTAAAAAATGTGTTTTAAGTTATTAACTTCAAAACAAATTCTTAGGGGAAGAAAAACCATGCAGAACCCTAACCCCTTCCATCACCGCCAAAACCCTAACCCTAACCACCCAAAAAACACCACCGCCGCCGGCCAGTTTAACACTGTGACCATCAGAAGGAATCATCATGACCTTCATCCAGCAGCAGACCGTTCTCAGGTTACTTCGAAAAATTCCCCCGTTCATGGAAGTCCTTAGCTCCAAAGGTATCAAGGAGAGGATGTAGTTTTGGTTTTTTGCGACCAATTAAAGGAGCAGATATTGATTGGGTTTTAATTTAACTCAATATGATCATTATTGGCCAATTTAAATTGTGTGCTTATCGTTCTCGTTTCTCTAACGAAATTCAGCAAGATGTTGTTCGCAAACAACCTGTGATACAGAAACCAAAACCCATCGTAAACCAGTCTTTTAGGGATGATCGTTCTTATGCTAATGTTACTTCACCAAGGAAAAATCCTGCAAGTTCGGATTATGAGGTTTTTAATGATATTAAGTTGAAGTTATCATTGAACCAGGATACGATAACAGAGAAGAATAAGGATTGGCTTGAGCGTTCCATTGTTGCAAGAGTTAATTCAGTTCAATCTGTTCTACATGCAAAATCTTATTTGCTGTCTAAGGATGTGGTTTTTGAAAATGTTTCAATTATGGGAGGTTGTTGGACTCTAATTACTTTTGATTCAATTATGGAAGCTATTCTATTTCTGGAAGGAAAATCTAAGAATATGGGGGATTTCTATCATTCTTTTTCCAAGGCAATTGATTTCAAAATACCTACACTTCGTATGACTTGGATTTCAATCTCTGGCGTGCCTCTTGTGCTTTGGTGTCCAGAAATTTTTGAAGAAATAGCAAGTAGTTTTGGTGAAACTATTAAAGTGCACCCCCTTGTTTATGTGAAAGACAGAATGGATACTGGTGCTGTTATGATATCAACAGCAAGCGGGTTGATCAACAAAACTGCCATGGTTATGTTAGGGGAACAAAGCTTCAGTATTCAGGTATTTGAAGTGGATCAACCAGTTTATTTTAATAAATTGGACGATGAGGAGGAGTTTTATGAAGACGAAGTTAATAGACAGGATCAGTTTGATAAAGAGACTTATAATTATAACATTGAGGAACAACAAGGAGAATTTGTTAGAGGGCAGCATTCTAACATTGATGATCTTATACAGTTGGATTCTGAGGTTGATAAAACGAATATGGCAGGTACAAAATCTGTGGAGCAGAACCAGAATTTGTCAGCTAATTCTCCATCTTCAACTAGTTTGGTTATTCCAAAAACGGTGCCTGATTTGTTTCAAGCTGATCTGTCAGATTCTTCCCGTTCTGATTGCAATAATTTTACTGCAGTTAACATTACTTCAAGTAAAAATAGGCCGGTGAAAGTTATTTCTCCTTCAAGATGTCTAAAATCATGCCCAGAATTGTAGAACTCATCAGATAAACTGTCGGATGGTGATTTTGCAAATATGAATAGACTCATTCTTTCAGCAAAAGAATTGGTAGCACCTGGAAATTTCGAAGAAGCTCTAAGGATTTGGCATGTGGGACACTCCCTAGGGCTATTACACAGGGATTCAAAGGCGATCGCTGTAAATCAATTGCTTATGAATTTACAACAAGATTTACAGAATCAGAAATCTTGAGTTCTATCTCGTTCAAGGTATTTTACTTCTTTTTATGTCGATGCCATTCAACTTTATCTCCTGGAATTGCAGAGGTGGCTTATTAAACCATCAAAAGCAATGTTTTATTCAAAATTCAGTGAACAATTATAAACTTTCTTTTATTGGTTTGGTGGAATCAAAAAAGGAGGTTATCGATGTTTTTCTTGTAAGAAAGCTTTGGCCAAACCTCGACTTTGATTACGCTTGGGTTCCTTCAGTTGGTTCGTCGGGTGGTTGTTTGCTTATTTGGAATTCTGTGTTATTGCGTAATATAACTGTTGTGAAGGGTACGCGGTGGATTTGTTTGGATTTCTATTTCAATTCTCATTTTATTCGTCACGTTCTGATTTATGCTAGTAATCTCGCTTCTGAGAGATTATATCCTTTTGGGCAGAATTGCTTCCTTTGATGATTTTTACAGGGCTAGTTTTTATCAGTGGCGATTTCAATGAGATCTTGGTTCCGGAGGAGCGTCTCAATTGCAGTAACTTCTCAGCTTCATTGCTTGCTCTTCGAGACTTTCTTAATACTTCAGAATTACTCGATCTTCCGCTGCAAGGTCGGTCTTTTATTTGGAGGAATTCATTCTCGAAATCAAGATTAGATAGATGCTTTTATTCGGTTTTGGCAGCAGATGTGTGGGGGCTGCTACCTTATCGGCGATCTTAGGGAGCCTCTCAGATCATATTCTGATATTGTATCAATCTGATGTAAAAATTGATTGGGGGCCTAAACCATTTCGTTCAATTGATGCTTAGTGGGATCACACTGATTTTGGAAATTTTGTTTCAAACTCTTGGATGTCTATTAACACTTCAGCGAGATCAGCGAATTCTTTATCTTTAGTTAAAAAATTAAAGGAGCTTCAACTAAAGATTAAAGATTGGAATGTTAATGTGTTTGGGGATCAAAAGAAGAAAATTAAGGATCTCTCTATGGAGGTCTCAAGACTTGATATAGCGGGTGATCTGCGTCTTCTTGCTGAGGACGAGAAGGAGTCTTTGGCTGTCACTAAAGCTGAACTTTGGCAGGCGGAGAAACACATGGAGAGTTTATGGATTCAAAAGTCGAGGTTGAATTGGTGTATTAAAGGGGATAAAAATACAAAGTTTTTCCACAGCATGGCCTAGATGCATTTTCGAAACAATCTTATTTCGGCATTAACAGTTGGTGAGGCAATTTATTCTGAGCCGGTTGATATTAGACAGCAGATACGTTCCTTCTTTCTTTGCATTATGAGAAAAAACATGATGTACCGTATGATATGTCAAGGCTGTCCTTCAAATCGTTATCTCAAGATCAAGCTAACAGTCTAATTCGACCTTTCAATGAAGATGAAATTTTTTCAGCTTTATGTGCGTGTAATGAGAGAAAGCCTCTGGGACCCGATGGCTTTTACTTCTATTTCTACAGGAGAGCTTGGTTGTTTCTTAAGGAAGACATTTTAGAATTGTTTAACTCTTTTCATAGCAGCAACACTTTGCCGAATAGATTAAATTCTTCTTTTATTGTTTTAATTCCTAAGGTTGCTGGCTTCTCATTATCGCCCCATTAGCTTGCTAAACGGTATTTATAAATGGCTATCTAAATGTCTTTCTATCAGATTAGCTCCTCTTTTGCCTATTGTTATCTCAAACCACCAACATGCTTTTATTAAGGGGAGAAGTATTTTGGAGTGTGCTATGGTTTCCAATGAATTGGTTCATTGTGCAAAACGACGTAAGGATAGTCTGCTTGTTTTGAAACTTGATTTCCATAAGGTGTTCGACAGTTTAGACTGGAATTATTTATTGGGTGTTATGAGATCAATGTCTTTTCCTAGTAAATGGGTCGATTGGATGTTCACTTGTTTATCGACTGCTTTCTCTTCGGTTTTAGTTAACGGCAGCCCCTCTGCTCCTTTTACTCTTAATCGAGGAGTTCGACAAGGAGATCCGATTTCACCATATTTATTTGTGCTTGCAGCAGAAGGTTTGAAGAGCATGTTTCATAAATCCGTGGAGATGGGCCTTATTAATGGTTTCTCTTACTCTGATAATCACGAGCCGGTTTCAGTCCTCCAATTTGCTGATGACACCATTCTATTTCTGCCATTTGATTTAGAAAGACTTCGTGTTCTTACTCGTATCTTGCGCTGCTTTGAATTGATTTCAGGTCTGAAAATCAATTTCCACAAAAGCTCCATGCTTGGTATTCACGTTTCGGATTCAGATATGGATTTAGCGGCGGATGTTGTGGGCTGTCGTCTTGAACCTTTTCCAATAAAATATTTGGGTTTACCTCTTGCAGTGCGTAGGATTCCTTCTTCCACATGGGATCACGTTATCCAGAGGTTTAAAGCAAAATTATCTTTATGGAAAGGATCTTTGTTATCTCCGGCGGGATGGTTTGTACTTGTGAAATCAGTTCTTCATAGCTTGCCCATCTATTTTATGTCTCTCCTAGCAATGCCAGTATGTGTCCAAGCAGAATTAGATTCTTACATGAGGAATTTTTTATGGAAAGGAGATTTTACGTCTCAAGCGTTTTACATAATTTCTTGGAATGTTATTTGTCGTGATTATAAAGATGGTGGTTTGGGTGTTTGTAATTTGAAGATTAGAAACCAAAGTTTGTTATTTAAATGGCTTTGGAAGTTGCGTTCATCTAATCAAAATTCTTTGTGGTATGATGTTGTTACTTCTTGTTCTTCTTTAACCACTTGGAATGCTCTCTTAAATGGTGACTCAAATCAATTATCCTATGTTTGGAAAGGAATTAGACATATATGTTGTCTAGATTTATCGGTGTGGCATATTTTCATATCGAGTATTGGTTTCATAATCGGGAATGGTCGTTCGATATCCCTTTGGCATGATGATTGGTCGGGTGTAGGAGCTGCTGCAAATCTGTTTCCACAGTTATATAATCTATCTAATATGAAGCAAGCTTTGGTGAGTTCAGTTTTAACTTCAGAATGGAGATGGCGAAGGAGGCTTCACATCATGGAAGCTCAGTAGTTCAGTGTACTGAAGTCACTACTGAAAAGTAAATTGTAGCAGGTTGGGCGCGCTAATAATATTGATGCCGTTACACCAAATGGAGCTGCAATTCAAACTGAGAGGGAGGAAGACACTTTGGTACGGAAGCATTCTAGAAAAGGATTTTCAGCGTCCAGTGTGGCTGAAGTTATCAAGTTAGCAGCGGCAACTCCAGTTTTGAATTAGGGGCAGCAATCCAGAAGGTATGGAAGTCAGCAGCTCCTCCGAGAGCGAAACTCTTTTTATGGACAGTTTTACATAAGAGAGTTTTATCGCTATCGTTTTTGGCTTCTCGAGGAATAATCTGGAATGGTAATGTGAACTGTGATATTTGTGGAGAGCTTGAAACTCAAGACCATATTTTCTTACATTGCTCCTTTTCAAGGAAACTTTGGTATGACATCTTTTTAAAATTGGGAATAGCTTGGGTATTGCCATCTTCTTTGGAGGATTTTTTTCACCAATGGATTGCTATTATTCCAAATGGTTGCACTAACCTTTGGATTACGACTTGGATTATTTTTATTTGGGAGATTTGGAAGTGTCGAAACAAGAGAATATTTCAGCAAAAGGATTCAAATACGGAAGATATGGTTTTTAGATGTTTGCATAGTGTATCATTCTTTTACAAATGTAAGAATCCTTCTTTTGTGTACTCGGGTATTGATTTATATAGAAACCCGGATAGCATTCTTTTCTCTTAGTTTGTTTTTCCTCAGAGTCGTAGTCTAAACTCTTGAGGGTTGGTTCTTTTGCCATTTCTCGCGGCTTTTAATACAAATTTAATTCATCAAAAAAAAACTTCAAAACAAATTGTTTGTGACTACGATTCTAAGCCAAAGTTTTACATATAACACAATTCAACTATGATAATAAGTTATTTTTGATATAAATTTATTCTAAAACAGAAATTTTCTATAAATCGATGGAATTAAAAAAAATTGCAATATAAGTGAAGTTAATAGTAACAAACATCAAAACATAGATTCTCCAATCAATTTACTTGAAGAAATGTATCTGAACCAACACTAATTGATTATAAGTAATTATTTTTTAATAAAAATGATATTTTATTTTATTAATATTATATATTTTGATGTTATTATTTTATATGTTGTTATTTATTAATTGTAGCTATGAACTTGTCAATTTTATTACTAACATTGAATTTTTTTTTAGTGTTTGATTATGTCAAATTATGCTCTAACTTTTTATTGATTTTATAAGTTTTGATGTTATAATTTTATACTTTATATTTTATTTTATGTAGAAGTAGATTTCGCTTTTCTATTATTTTGAATTATTATGCCCTAATCTAAGAAGCTATCCTAATAATAATGACATTCTGGAAATATACAGAAAATTAGAGTTTCTGGTTTTGTTTATTTAATCCAAGCAGAAAAAGACATGTTTTATAAATGCGATAAAATATGAAATTTAAAATTAAATAATAAAATAAATTCTAATAAAAATAAATAGCACTTATTTATTAAATTTTTAAAAATAAACTAATATAATATGAAATAATAATTTATTAAAAACTAATATTACATTTATAATGCAGTTAATATTCAACATACATAACGGGTCATATAAATATCACTCACGTGCATAGCACGTGGCGAAAATCTAGTAACTATCTTATATGTGGGAAGGAGGGGGGAGGGATAGGCAAAATTACGATAATAGAGTTCATTTTCATATAAAAATATAAAATTAATAAAAATTTAATTTAAATAAAATAGAGATATAATATATTCATAAAGAGTTTAACTCGAACTTATATTATAAAATATCAAAGTAGTAGGAGTTTAATTGAGTTTAATTTCAATAAAAATATAAATAAAAATGTCATATAATATTATAACTAGGATAATTATACAGGAGTTTGATGTTGGACTACAAATTGAATTGTTTGAGACTTTCTTAATAATGGCCAGAGTATTGCGAGATCAAGGATCAAATTGTCTAACTTTATCAAGTTTTGAACTGTCCAAATAATTAGATTTTACCGTTTTAGACAAATTAAATTACAGTAACCCAAACAATCTTCAAGGTATGCATTTTAATTGTCACTACAAGAAATGCTAGAACTATCAGCAAACAAATAGTGCTAAAATTGTTACTGCTAACATATAGCAACAAAAAAAATTGTGGCATGTTGCTGCTAATAAAACGTTGCCTTATGTAATTAGTAACAAAATTAGCTGTAAAATACTGCTATAACTTAACTAACGGCAGCAACTTTCAAAATTAATGCTGCAAAAAGTTTTTTACCAACAAAATAAAATTAGCAGCAAAATACTTTGTTGCCAAATACATAATTCCTTGTAGTGTTGGATATGACTCATTTTAGACTTGTCCCACATTGTTTAGAAAAGGGACTTGTAATTGTTGAACTATATACATATAATATAGAAATCCCACATTGCTTAGGAGTGGAGGGGTGAAAACTTTCTTAGCCTATAAAAGAGAGTCTCCTCTACCTATTGAAACTTATCCCACAACAAGCCTTATCAACTCCTAAGACTTAGTTGGTTCTCTCTAGTTTGTATTCTGTTACAACAATTAGTGGAGTATTTTGGGCAGTGCCCGAGGATGTAAGCCGGTCATTTCTGGCTGAACCTCGTTAAAAGGTTGGTGTTCTCTTTATTGTTTATTTATTAGCTAACGCTCAGACTAGTTGGAGTTATATATTGTGAAGTTAGTTATATCGTGTGAAATTCTGTCTAAAGAGTTTGGTACTTAAGTGGTCCACTTGTGACCCACCATTCTTTCCTGGGAATTTTCCGTTATCATTATTTAGCACAATACGTGATTCGCTAGCGTAATCGATTGAGCTTCCGCAACAATTGGTATCAAAGCTAAGGTTCTATACTTGGCATATCGGTTAGCTATTAAATAAAAGTTGGAGCAGAAATGTCTAGGAGAAAAAGTCTATCCACGTTGATAGCTTCTTCCGCGGGAAGAATGGCTATGTCGAATTCAAAAATTGCGGTGGAGATTTTTGATGGCATAGGACATTTCGGCATGTGGCAAAGTGAGCTTTTAGACGCTTTATTTCAGCAAGGTCTATGTCGCTATTGAAAAAGAGAAACCAGCAGATATGGATGATAGAGAATGGAGTAGCATCAATCGTTTAGCATGTGATACCATTCGGTCATGTCTTTCCAGAGAGCAGAAATATCCTTTCTCAAAGGAAACATCTGCAAGTAGTTTGTGGAAAGCATTGGAGGAGAAATTCTTGAAAAAGAACAGTCAAAATAAGCTTCACATGAAGAAAAGACTGTTTCGGTTCACGTATCTCCCAGGTACTACTATGAATGAGCACATCACAAATTTCAACCAATTAGTTGCCGATTTTGTTGAATTTGGATGTGACGTTTGATGATGAAGATTTGGCTTTGATGTTGTTGGGATCACTTCCTGAAGAGTTTGAGTTTCTTGAAACTACTCTCCTTCATGGGAAGGTTAGTGTGTCTCTTAGTGAAGTTTGCACTGCATTATATAGTTATGAATTGAGAAGAAAAGATAAGAAAGAAAACACTAGTAGTGCAGCAGAAGCTTTGATTGTTAGAGGCCGTTTGAAAAGCCAAATGATTAGGAAGGAAGGGAGATCAAAATCCCGACCAGAGAAAGATGAATGTGCCTTTTGTCGAGAGAAAGGGCATTGGAAAAGGGATTGTCCTAAATTGAAGAATAAAGGCAAGACTGATAAAGAAAAAGCTGAGTTTGCTTCGAATGTAGCTGAGTGTGACGACGAAGATTCAGATCTTTCATTGGTTGTTGTGTCATCGGTATATACTCCTATTGAATGGCTTCTAGATTCAGGTTGTTGTCATCATATGTGTCCCAATCGAGAATTGTTTGTTGACTTCAAAAAGCTAGAAGGTGGAGTTGTATACACAACAAGTGGCAATCCTTGTTTGACAAAAGGAATTGGTTCAATTCACTTGAGGAACCATGATGTGTCAATAAGGATTCTTGAAGATGTTCGCTATGTACTGAGTTTGACGAAGAAGCTCATTTCTGTGGGAGTCCTAGAATCAAAGGGCTTTATTGTGACTGCAGTAAATGGAGTTATGACAGTATTCTTGGGTGCACAGGTTGTCATGAAAGGAATTCGGAAGAACAATAACTTGTATTACTATCAGGGTAATGCAATTATTGGGTCAGCTATAGTTGCTTCTAGTGATGATAATGAGCTAGAAGAAATCAGTCTTTGGCATTGGCGTTTGGGGCATGATGGTTGAAAATCCTTGACGGTTCTTGCAACTCAAGGATTATTGGAGGGACTACATCCCTGTAATTGGATTGTGAAGAAGGATTCCCGAACAAGAATAATATTGGTTATAAGGCAAAGTTGGTAGCTAAAAGCTATTTTTGGACGAAAGGAATTTGAATATGGAACTAGTTCAGTTGGACGTAAAAACAGTGTTTTTAAATGGATTCTTGGATTGGGAAATCAATTCGACTCAGCCAGATGGACTCGAGGGGGCTGGAGATGAAAATTGGATTCTACAGTATACTTGGAATATTGTGGATATTGGTCTAATATTTGGACAGGACAAGAAAGATGGTCAATATGTAGTTGGGTACAATGATTCAGACTACGTTGATAAACGGCGATCGACTACGGGCTATGTGTTTACACTAGCAAAGACGTCGTTTAGTTGGAAGTCTACCTTACAGTCAATAGTTGCTTTGTCTACCACGGAGGTAGAGTACATGGCAAGTGCAGAAGCTGTTAAGGAAGCAATTTGGCTTCATGGGTTGCTTGGTAAATTGGAAATTAAAGAGAATGACCAAGTTTACCATTGTCACGACCCAAAATATTGAGCCGCAACCGGCGCTAGGGAACGGGAGTGGTAGCTCTGGAACCCGTAGCAAGCCTCAAATCACTATTAATTTTTCGCAAATAATAAACAATTAACATGAAACAACAGAAGCAATACATATATATACATATAACCAATTATTTACACTAACTATTCAGAAAGCTCGCGGGCTCTAGTTACCGTACCCTATACGAACTGGTCTCGCGGTACTATATACAAAAGTTAGTGTAATAAAACATATCACCGGCATCTGGTGCCGTCAATAAAACATAAAACACGTAGCTTACAAAAATATAAACAAGACAGCAAGAGATATAAACAATCAAAAATGTACTGTTGTCTAGGCTATGACTCTGTCGACGCAGGACCACTACTGCAGCACTACGGAAGTCAAAGAACTATACATACGTGGCTGACTTCCGGATCCCAAAACTAGCTTCTAGCTAAGTCCACACTCTAAGTACCTGAAAGACATCAAATGTGAGGGATCAGTATTTGGGAAAATACTGAGTGAGTTGGCATTTACTAACGGTATTAATATTAAAACATAACATCGCATTTCAAGAAAACAATAATATAAAATACATGTAAACAAGTATTTGATCCGTACGAAACTAATATCCTAGCATGCGACACATCTCTTGAATAATTTTATATCGTTCAATTTAATCATTACATTTCAAGTTGTGAGTCCAACTCACTGGTGGGTCCCACCCACTAAGTACGGGGACCCTAGGTTATACCGTAACCGAGTGCTCACTCGTATCAATTCATTATCAGATCTCGAAATTCTTATTTATATCTCATTATACGTATCATTTTACTTCTCAAATGCAAACACACTAGACTGACTCGATACTGGTGATCACACAGCCTATTGACACCCAATAGGTAGCTAGTTTCTTTGGATCGCATACTAGTTCCTCATATATAAACTTGATAGAAACATATAATATTTAATCAAATCATATAACATGCGATGCGTATAAACAATATATATATATATATATATATATATATATAAAATAACTTTAATATATAATACACGAAAGTAAAATACAACTCACAGTGACCGCTATCCAATATATAGTGAAGTCGATATGATGATATGCTTGTACTAATCCACTTCTGCTGACCCCACTGCTCGCTGATGTGTCTGATAAAATGTCTAATAGTTAGACGTGGATCTCATGTTTATATGTATAATACTTTTAAGTTCTAAGTTGATTGGATTCCACTTCTAGTTTGCTTGAAAACTCGATGATCCTTAATCGTACCTACGACTTATCGAGTACTATTCCTCGTACTCGGGAATTATATAACTTTCTTAACTGAATTCTTACTTATCAAATTAACACCATTTCTATAATGTTTTATGTCCATTTCAAGACATTTGACTGAGTTTCATACCCAAATCAAGCTATCGGATACCATTTTTCGCTCCCGGAAGTCCCCCGGAGATCGGCGTCGAAGTAGGGCACGTCGTGCCAGCTTGGCACATCATGCCCTTCATTTTTCATGAAGGGCACGACGTGCCCTTCACTGGTGCACGTCGTGCACCCCTGTAGTGCACGTCGTGCACCCTTGTGGCGCACGTCGTCCACCGTCGTGTGCAGCGCTTTTCCGGCGCCTCCGGACCATTTCCGGGGCTACAAAACTCCCTAAACTCACACCAATAAATAGCCACTTCACTTAAACACTTATCCTATCATTTTACAATCCAAAAACGTCAAAAACAACTCGATTCCTAACCGTACGATTCGAACGAAATTTTCTTAAACAAAACAGCCCATACAAACACCATTTCACTACAAATAACTAGAGTATTACCTTGAAACAGAGGTTAGTATTGATAGAGCTTTCAATTCCGAAGAGTTTGCCGCAAAAATCGCTCGAAACGGACGCCGAACGGCGAAACGGCGAACGACCGAAGATAATCGATGAACTTTCAACGTTTCTGGATCCTTCTCCTTCTCTATCTGATTCTTTCTTTCAAATGTGATATGTATATATATATATATATTTTTTTGGTAAAAGTTCCACTTTGATTCCTCTTTTCTTCATTAGTTACAAAATGTCCGTTAAACTTTTATTTTGTTCGATTTAGTCCATAACTAAATCAATTAACACTTTAATCATAACTTATACGATTATTTATATCCGATAAACAATACGAATCCCAATATTAATATTTTCCCGTCAAAACTTATAAATTTCCATTTTGAGACGTAGTGGCTAAATTACCACTTTAGTCCCTGCACTTTATTTTGGGGCTTTTCTTGACATTTTCCTTTTAATTTCAATTCTAACTTTGGAATTGAAGTATAACGTTAATTTCCGCACAATTATTTCCCTGAAACCGACCTACTAGATTTTATTTACTTAATCTTTTCGGAAATTCTTCTGACATCGCTACTCTGGCGAGTCAAAACTGGACACGTGGTCCAATTAGATAATTAAACATTTTGGGGTATTACACTCTTCCCCCCTTATAAAAATTCGTCCTCGAATTTTCATAAAACTTGTTGGGACCTTAAATTCGTCCTTATATCTTTCTCGGCGCCTAGTTCTACGTGTCAGTCGTAGTTTCCTTCTTTTACTTTAAACCTTAGCTCTCTTTTATGGTTGTGACTTTGTACTTGTGCTAATCGATTATTTATCCTGCTCATAGTAGCTTCTTGCCGTTATGTCGTTAAGAATCTTTTTACTGTTACTTTTGTCTCATCCATTGTCTTTTCAGAATAGTGCGACTTCAGCCGCATCTTTGATATTGAAATTCTTGCGTCATTGCCACCTGATTAGGGTTTCTTCTTGTTATCGTTATTAAGTGTTAACTTAACATTCTTTCGATTTTCCATCTCTTTCTTAGTGGTTATCGGGTTGTTATCTGCCTCTTTTATAAATGAAGAGTCAATAACTTATTGTCTGCATTATTTATAATGTATCTACTTTGCTCATGCTCCTATGAGTTTTCATTCATATAGTCGCAAATTTGCAACCATAATCCTTGCTGTCATTCTCCATGGTCATCTTTCTTTCTTAAACTGTTGTCCTTATTTCTCACTTCTCTCTTTGTCACTTCTGATATTTAGTTCCTTCATTAACCAATCTCTTTCTGATTATACTCCGTCTACCATAATCGTCGATCCTTAACGTAGTTGAGTCTGATACTTCTCTTTACTATCTCTAATTTTCCTTTTCCTTTTCTTCTTTAGTTTTCGTGAACTTAGCGTTGTTTTGTTAATCATAATCCTTTATCCGTTTTCCATTGCTATAAACACTCCTCTTTGCATTAATTTTAATCATTTTGCTTGTATAACCGCCTTCTTTGACCGATACTATCTGTATGCTTACTTTCTTTTCTTTTAGTTGTTCCTTTGAGGTTCGTCTCGAGTCTCTTATTGACTTTTCAGTCAAATCTGTCTTTCCTTTACATTATGCTTCTTTCTTACGTTGATCCATTATCTAAGTATCCCACGTAATTATATTTACTGTAATCTTATTCCTTTCACCTTTTCTTTCTTTTGGTCCTTGAAGTTCATTCCGAGTCTTTTACTGACTTGTTAGTCAAAGCTATCTCCTCATTTACGTCACGATTCCTCACTCACGCTGATCCCATAAAACTTTCATATGTTTCTTTAACATTAACTTTTTCGTAAATCCTTCTTGTTAGCACTCACTTAACTTCATTCTTCAATCTTAAGCTTTAGCTAATCCAATAGTTTTTTAATGGATTATCTACTTAATTTCACATTTATCCGCTTTTGTATTTGTATTAATCTATAACCGACAATGTCGTAAGTTTTCATCACTTTCTTTATCAAGATTCCTTACTTTCTTATTCATCTTATACTTCTTCTCCCTGCTTTCGAATAGCTTCCCGACTTTATCCTTATAAATTCCAGAATTAGGGAATAGTCTTAACTTCATTTTCCCGTATACTTTATACTTTCTTAGTACTTATGATGTAGCTCTAACTACCTCTTATATAGCTTGACTTTTCTGTATTTATGTCGACTTTCGCCCTTACAATGTCGTAACTTCTTAAATGTAATTCATTCCTATTTATTCCTTATGCCCTTCATCTGTTTATAACAGCTCTATTGTTGTTGTACTTACTGTGATGATCCTCCCAACGTAATTCTTTAACTTTCCACTTCTCTAACCGTTTACAAAATCTTTATGTATACATGTATCTTACTACGCTCCTTTCATGTTTCTTGTTATCCTCGCGTTTACCCATATACACATTTGTATGCGTTGCCTTTGTCCTTATACTGGGTTTCCGCAGTTTAACTTTTCTTCGTTCTATTACGTAACTTATATTTCTGATACTGATATTAGTAACGTCTTATAAATTTAAAATGTCACTCGATATTCGTCATATAACATCATTTATCTCCCGATCCAACGAACTTTAAATCTCCATATTCTCTAAGATCATCTTCTCTATCATTTCGTCTCTTTTACTTTCCTTTCTTCTGATGTGATCCTTGATTACCATATCCCTTTTATTTTGATGTAAGGATTGACATTATATCAGCTAGACACTGCTAGCACATCATCTCCTGATCACTTATACTTTTCTGGCGTTGACTCCTTATTCGTATTGTTCCTTAGCTTCGTTAACTTTGTTACAATTAATCGTTAGATGAATTTATTCTGTTATTGGGGTTTATTTTACAAGTCTTACTTCTTATTTATTAAGAATCTTTTATTATTCGTCGCAGAGTTTCACATCTGAGTCTACTTACAAAGCAAAACGATCTCAAAACATCTTTTGGCTGGCCAGCTCTTTAAATCATTTGTTTTTTATAAATCGTTTGAAATCGTCAATACAATTATAGCTTAGAGTGATGACACCTCTCATCACCAAAGAGTTTCTGAAAATCACATTTTTCTTCATCATTGTAAAGATATGATGCATGATCTAGAGTTCGAAAATCGTTCTTTTATGCATTCCTATCGTGCTTATGCAATGTCACATACGATGTCTGAGCATAATTGTATTTTGAAAAGTCTTAAAACAATTTCATACTTTTCATAAAATCGTAAGTTTACTCTAGATTGTACACTCTGCGACTATCAACAGCTTTCTTTATACTTATTGGATATATTTCAAATTTTTGTATTGCTGTCACTTTCTGTCGTTTTACTGACTATTCTTCTGTCACATCACTTCTTTCTCCATATCTCCGATAACTCAATTCAATTTAAATTCTCTATTGCTGTAATCACTACATCCACTTCTTCAACACACTATATCATGTCATATATAAACGCAGGTCCTGATGTTTTACATCGATTTCCTATTAGCAACCCATCTCTTTCTTCACAACTTCTAGAACGTAATATAGGAATTACGTTCGCGATAATTATATAATGTATGTTTATTGTATTATTGTATTTGTAAGTTATATTATATGTTCTTTTATTAGTCGTGTGTTTATCACATCGCTTCCTATAGGTTCTCACTATCTGAGATATTATCATATAGGCACATCCTATTACTGACATTCTATTATGCAATGCATCAAACATATACAAACATATTAATACATATTCACAAAGCATATAAATCGCTGATACCTGGAGGTGCCTAATGTGGAACGTTAGGTTCCCTAATGACTATGCCGGTCCTAATTGTTCTACCGGAGTTACTTCCGCCTCTTTACACAAAGTAGGGGTTGGTCCTAACTCTGGAAGATGTGTTGACGTAGTCCGGATGGTACTCACGTCTAAAATAGAAGGGTCGTACAGGATCGCCCTCCCACTCATGCTCAGTCTCGATCCTACGGGCCATCGTAGTGAGCGTGCCAAAATGTTCACCTACGTGTTCATATAACTCACTAAACTCAGGTCCTAAGCCTTTGACGTACCTACGATTGATGGTTCTATTACCCTCATCTAAATCAGGTACTCCCTCAACCATTCGCAGAAAATCAGCAGAATACAAACCCACTGTTAGCATTCCTCGAGAGAAGGAGCGCATCTGCCTCCTGACTTGGTCTAGAGCTATCCGTGCCTGACCATTTGCTATGTCTGCGTCTTCTCTCAAATCGCGGTATCTCTGCACCCTAGACCAGAAATGTTCCCTTCTGTACTGTTCAACGTCTGACTCTTCTAACAGTTCCTCTTCTTCATACTCTTCCTCCTGAGGATCTTCTTCTTTGCCTCTTCTTCTAATTCCTCTTCTAGGTTCTCCTCAGGATTTTCCTCCGGATCTTCTTCAGTATCCTCCTCCGGATCTTCCTCCGGTTTCTCCTCATCTTCTTCACTGTATTCTATTTCTGGCGAGTGTATCCTATTTCTATTTTCAGAAGAACTGCCAATTTCTGACACAGACATATAGCCATTCTGATAAATTTCTGGCGATCTCCTATTATCTTCGTAAAATCCGTTCTGATGGACCCCAGATGGTTCGCCTATTTCATTGTGAAATCCATTTTGAAATATAGGAGGCGCTTCCTCCCGTTCTCCAGCAGCATGCGACTGAGCTCCGTTTTGCCCAGACATGCTGAAAAGAAACCATTTCAAACATAAGCTACCATCTGAGCCCATCTCCAGACAATATACCAATATCATCTTATAAGGTACAGTAAACACTTAGCATTTAATCCAACTGCACGTACTTCGCAAACGGATAACTATTTAACAATCCCAGCGCAAGTAGTAAACGCCTAGTTATCTCAGTCGTCCGTATACAGATGCTAATCACTTACTAACTTAATAGTCCTAATTCACGCGCGTTGTACCACGTATTACTAATGCACATATCACACAAATGCAGACAACTAAGGTCCGACTCTCTGTTGCAGTAGTTCCTAGGTTTACTTACTTGACAGAGTCTTCCAAATCAAACAGACACTCAGACGAACTAGCAGTGGTAACTAGACCAACTGCTCTCAAACAAACACTGAAACAAAATTGCAGTGGTAACTGGACCAACTGCTCTGATACCAATATTGTCACGACCCAAAATATTGAGCCGCAACCGGCGCTAGGGAACGGGAGTGGTAGCTCCGGAACTCGTAGCAAGCCTCAAATCACTACTAATTTTTCGCAAATAATAAACAATTAACATGAAACAACGGAAGCAAATACATATATATACATATAACCAATTATTTACACTAACTATTCAGAAACTTCGCGGGCTCTAGTTACTGTACCCTGTACGAACTGGCCTCGCGGTACTATATACAAAAGTTAGTGTAATAAAACATATCACCGGCATCTGGTGCCGTGAATAAAACATAAAACACGTAGCTTACAAAAATATAAACAAGATACCAAGTGATATACACAATCAAAAATGTACTGCTGTCTAGGCTACGACTTTGTCGACGCAGGACCACTACTGCAGCACTACGGAAGTCAAAGAACTACACAAACGTGGCTGACTTCCAGATCCCAAAACTAGCTTCTAGCTAGTCCACACTCTAAGTACCTGAAAGACATCAAATGTGAGGGATCAGTATTTGGGAAAATAGTAAGTGAGTTGGCATTTACTGACGGTATTAATATAAAAACATAACATCGCATTTCAAGAAAATAATAATATAAAATACATGTAAACAGGTATTTGATCCGTACGAAACTAATATCCTAGCATGCGACACATCTCTTGAATAATTTTATATCGTTCAATTTGATCATTACATTTCAAGTTGTGCGTCCAACTCACTGGTGGGTCCCACCCACTAGATACGGGGACTCCAGGTTACACCGTAACCGAGTGCTCACTCGTATCAATTCATTATCAGATCTCGAAATTCTTATTTATATCTCATTATACGTATCATTTTACTTCTCAAATGCAAATACACTCGACTGACTCGATACTGGTGATCACACAGCCTATTGACACTCAATAGATAGCTAGTTTCTTTGGATCGCATACTAGTTCCTCATATATAAACTTGATAGAAACATATAATATTTAATCAAATCATATAACATGCGATGCGTATAAACAGTATATATATATATATATCTATATAAAATAACTTTAATATATAATACACGAAAGTAAAATACAACTCACAGTGACCGCTATCCACTCTATAATGAAGTCGATATGATGATATGCTCGTACTAATCCACTTCTGCTGACCCCACTGCTCGCTGATGTGTCTGATAAAATGTCTAATAGTTAGACATGGATTTCATGTTTATATGTATAATACTTTTAAGTTCTAAGTTGATTAGATTCCACTTCTAGTTTGCTTGAAAACTCGATGATCCTTAGTCGTACCTACGACTTATCGAGTACTATTCCTCGTACTCGGGAATTATATAACTTTCTTAACTGAATTCTTACTTATCACATTAACATTCATTTCTATAATGTTTTATATCCATTTCAAGACATTTGATTGAGTTTCATACCCAAATCAAGCTATCGGATGCCATTTTTTGCTCCCGGAAGTCCCCGGAGATCGGCGTCGAAGTAGGGCACGTCGTGCCAGCTTGTCACACCGTGCCCTTCTTTTTTCATGAAGGGCATGATGTGCCCTTCCGAAGAGATTGCCGCGAAAATCGCTCAAAACGGACGTCGAACGGCGAAACGGCGAACGACCGAAGATAATCGATGAACTTTTAACGTTTCTGGATCCTTCTCCTTCTCTATCTGATTCTTTCTTTCTGATAACTTGTAACCTTGAATCGTAGCTAGCTCTGATGAATACTTCTAGGCCGTACCTACAAGGTACAAAACAACCGTGAGAAGGGTGCCGGAAGGGGATTCCGGCAAACCACTCCGACGGTCTAGTTAGTAACTGTTTTAGTGAGAGAAAGAATAAGAGGTGAAAAGAGGCTAAGAGTTTTAGAGAGAGAAAGAGAATTAACCTTTTTACCTACTTTCCTTTTGCCTTTTATACTAAGTTCTTTGTTTCTCTTTGTCTGGGCCGACAGGTCTGACTTCATTCTCTTTGTCTGTGCAGCTGTTTTGTCTGGAATGTCAGAGTACGTTCTGACAGATTTGTCCCGTGTGTTCGGAGTGGTTGTGCTCGGTGACTACAAGGATATGCTCATTTTTAGGTTATCGCTCTGATCGGTTTGTGATGTCGTGACATTCCGGTTTATTCTTATTAGTTGCGTTTGGTGTACTTCGGTGAGTCCGAGATGTGTTGTGAGTCGCCCCTGGTGTGCTCTATTTGTTATGTTTGACCTATCTCGGTGGGTCCGAGATGTGCTGTGGATTGGCCTATCTCGGTGGGTCCGAGATGTGCTGTGGATTGGCCTTTGCTGTTCTCGGTCCGTTTATCTGTTTATCACAAGTCCCCCCCTGGCGTGTTGGATATTTATGTCCAAGGATTTTATGTCCGAGTGTGTTTTGCTTTTATTGTGTGTATTTATTGCCAGCGCTTTTGTTACACGTGTCTTTTGTTTGCTGTTTGTGTCACAGATGTTGTCCCCCACTAGCACATTTATTGATGTGTCCTTTGGTTTTGGTGCGTTTTTTGAGGTGACTCTTCAGTTGCCCTTGTTCGGTTTCTATAAAAACCTTTCTTTGTTTATTTTCTCATTTTCTTTTCTCTTGATTTTCTTTTGCTCTCTCACCTGTTCTTTTGCTTTTCTTGCTGTTCTTGCTGTTCTTGCTGTTCTTATTGTTCTTCCTTTTCTTCAAGATATACTCGTAAGTTTTCCCGTTTTTGTTCCTTTTGATTTGTTTTTAATTTGTGTCTTTGTTTGTCCTTGTTTTTGCTTATTTGTTTGTTGATCTTGTATACTTAGGGTTTATTTCTGTTGATTAGTTGTTTTTTCTTTTTGGCCTTTAGTGAAATAAATGTCAGGCGAAGAAGATTCTCAGAACCTGTCCGAGCGAGACCTAGATATGAATATTGATGAGGACCTTAGTAGTAGTGATAGTGATCCTGTTGAAGATACCGAAGATGGTATTGTTGGTGAAAATAGGTTAGATGATTTGGTGTGTTCGGAAGCGACTTCTTATGCTCGGCCTAGGCGTGTTAGACCTAGGAAGTCCAAAACTGCTGCTGTTAGGAGGGTGATGATGGAGACTACATTTGCCGAGCTTAACCAACATTATTTGGACTATTTAGGATCGAAACTTAGGATTCCGGACGGTTACACTTTAGAGTTGTCTCCCCCGGGTATAACCATAAATGCCCCTGTAGACCCGGGGTATGTAATTGTTTGTGTGGAGCATCTTCACTCTGTTGTTAGGATTCCATTTCAGACCGACTTAGTTGATCTGCTTCGGTGGTATCAGATGCATTTGAGTCAATTTCATCCGAACGGTATTAGGCATTTCTTTACCGTTCGGGCTCTTTGTTTAAAAAATAAAATACCTTTCTCGGTAAAATTTTTTGCTAGTATGTATGGTCTAGTTTTTAATGGCGAGTATGACTTCGCTTATTTTAAAATTCTTAAGTCGGAGCCTAGGCGAATAGTTGAGAATGTTACCACGTCCCTTAAACGTTTTAGGGTGGACTGGTTTAGACTTAGGCATCCCTCGGCTTTTACCGAACTGCCTCGCTGCTGGTCATGTGTATCTCCGGAGCATACTTTCATTAGGAGGGATAAGATCCGAGAAACAGCACATGCTCGTCTTCAGGTTTTGTTGGGGCAGATCGGGCCTGTGAATACTGAGGAGCTCATTCCTCGGTTGAGGATTGTAAAGTTTAACCCTAATCGCCAAGGTTGTTCTCGGTTTTTATTTTTGTAGTTTTTGTTTGTCTGTTGTATTCGCTTTGGCATAAGTGTGTCGTTATGTTGTTCGTCGGTGGTTTTTAATTTATTTTGTTATTTTGCTTTTGTAGCGATGGATATGGCTGCTTTTACTGCTGGGAGGCGACCTAGACCGACTAAGGGACAGACGTCCCGAACTGTGGATGCTTCTCAGCCGAAGATGGCTGATGTTCTTAAAGCTGGTGGTCCCGGTATAAATTTGGAGGCGGTGCCTCATCTTGCTGAGAAGAAACGGAAAAGGGGGAAAACTGTTGGCAAGAGGCCTTCTGATCAGGGTGTTGACCCTTTATCTGCCGAGATTGACGCTTTTCAGGATGCGTCGGGTGACGAGAGGCCGAATGAGCCTGTTGTGTTGGCTTTGAATGCTGGTATGGCTGCTGCTGGACCGGGGGTTGAGTCCGTGTCTATCCCGGTTTTTAATGCTGATTTACCGGTGACAGATAAAGGTCTGTCTCGGAAGGGGAAGGGTAAGGCTGTGGATGCCGTTGAAGTCCCGGCCGAGAATACAGCTGATCCGGTTTTGACTTCTTCTGTCATTGCTCGGTATTTGAAGAGGAAGACGTCGGCGGATACAGTTGAGAATTATCCTACCGCTCTTTCCCTGGCCCGTCTCTGTTCTCTTCCGAAGGATGTCGATGGTATGAAGATTGTTCATCCTCGGGACTTTATTGATGGGGGTTGTTCGTTGGCCTTTCAGGTAGAAATTTTTGATTTTGTTTATATGTATTTTTATGTGGTTTGTGCTGATCCTGATTTTTATTTTTGACAGTTGATCAACCACCTGCTCGGTGCCCGTTCGGTTCAGGACGACTTAGTTAATCAGGCGTCTGCTGATCGGGAGAAAGCCGAGTCTGCTGCTGCTGCCTTGGAGTCTGAGAAGATTGCTCGAGCCAATGTTCAATCTGTGCTTGATAATCATATCAATGAGTATAATGCGCAGATTGCCGATCTGAAGAAAGAGGTGGCTAGTTTGACCGAGGCTCGAGTTGAGCAAAAACGAAAACATGAGTTGGAGCTCATCAAGCAGAGAGAGCAGCATGATGCGGTTTTGGCTGAGCAGAAGCGGTTATCTTCGGAGGAGCTGGAGAAGGCTATGAAGGCTGTTCGAACCGAGGTTACTGCTGAGTTCGGTCAATTGACTGACCTTCTGGAGGATGATCTGAAAGAGAGAGTGGGGCCTCTGTTGCTCCCTGACGCTGATCCAGAATGTCTTTATCTGGACGTAGCTGCTATGTATGAGGTGTTCCTGCGTAAGAAGGCCGAAGTGTCTGATGCGGCTACCGAAATGATAGCCGAGCTGAGCAAAGAGTTTGATCGGATAGATCAAGAGAACGCCCAAGTTGCTAGTGACCAGAGGACTGGTCAGACAACTGTTGCTCCTTCGGTGCTCGGCCAGCTTGATGTGAGTCATTATGAAGAGGCCGGGCTGAGCGAGGGTGGTGGTTCCATGTCTGGAAATGGTGCGCAGTTGCCCGATGATATTTCTCGGGCTGTAATAGATTAGTTTTTGTAATAAATCAACTTTTTGTTCGGATTGTTCCCAGTGATCTATATATATAGTTTTCCTTTTTTGTTTCATCTTTGTGCTCGGTTTTTATTTGGTTATTTGTTTTTTCTGTGTTTCTATGTTGTTTTAACTTATGAGTTTGTTCGGAGAAAGCGATTGCTTTAAGTCTTTTAAAGCTATTGCTTTGTCTGGATAAAGCGATTGCTTTAAGTCGTTTAAAGCTATTGCTTTGTTCGGATAAAACGATTGCTTTAAGTCGTTTAAAGCCATGGCTTTGTTCGGATAAAGCGATTGCTTTAAGTCGTTTAAAGCTATTGCTTTGTTCGGATAAAGCTATTGCTTTGTTCGGATAAAGCGATTGTTTTAAGTCGTTTAAAGCTATTGCTTTGTTCGGATAAAGCGATTGTTTTAAGTCGTTTAAAGCTATTCCTTTGTTCGGATAAAGCGATTGCTTTGTTCGGATAAAGCGTTTGCTTTTTTCTAACTATGGTGTTGCACATCTCGTTTTTGTTTTTTCTTTTTCTTTTATTGATAGGGGAAAAACTTGCATTTTGGGCCTACAGCCGACTTTGACCTAAATGCAAGTGAAAAAACCCCTGACAGACTCGATTAACTGAATGTTGTCTACTGGTAGAATCTTTTGAGAACTCTGGCATTCCAGGTTCTTGGTAGGTCTCTTCCGGACATGTAGGTTAAGTGGTAGGCTCCACCTTTTCCTACTTTCTTCACTTGGTAAGGCCCTTCCCAATTAGCTCCGAGCTTGGAGATGCCTGCGTTTCCTCTTGCTATATCGGCTCGTCGTAGTACCAGGTCGCCTACTTCGAATGTCAAAGGTTTGACTCGTTTGTTATGATATGTTGCCATCCTTTGTTTGTATGCTTCGATGTGCATTAATGCTTGATCTCTTCTTTCTTCTAGCAGATCGAGGCAAATTTTGGTGTTTTCTTCGTTTTGCTGTTCGTCGAAGTATTGTACTCTGATGGTGGGCATGCCAATTTCGACTGGTACCATTGCTTCGCACCCATAGGTCAAACTGTATGGTGTTCTTCCTGTGCCAGCTTTTGGGGTGGTTCTGTATGACCATAGTACGTTATGTAGCTCGTCGGCCCATCGACCTTTAGCTTCGTCGAGGCGTTTTTTCAGGCCATTAACAATGGTCCGATTGGTGACTTCTGTCATTCCGTTGCTTTGTGGGTGGGTGACCGAAGTGAACCTTAGGTCAATTCCTTTTTCCCTGCAGAATTCTCTGAAGTTTTTGTTGTCGAATTGCTTCCCATTGTCGGTTATGATGGTTTTTGGAATCCCAAAACGACAGATTATTTCTCTTCGGACGAAGCTTCGAACTCGCGCTTCTGTTATGGTGGACACAGCTTCGGCTTCTACCCATTTTGAGAAGTGGTCAACTGCTACTATCAGGAATTTTCGCTGTCCACTTGCCGTTGGAAAAGGCCCGACAATGTCTATTCCCCACATGCTAAATGGCCAAGGGCTTACTATTGGGTTTTGTTCCGCTGTTGGCTGATGGTGGACGTTTTGGTGGTACTGACATTTTTCGCATTTTTGTACCAGATTTGCTGCGTCTTGTGCCAGTGTCGGCCAGTAGTAACCTTGTAAAACAGCTTTTCGGCAGAGAGCTAGATGCGAGATGTGACTCCCACATATACCTTCGTGTATCTCAGCCAATACATATTTCCCTTCTTCCACTGTGAGGCATCTGGACCAGGGGTGTGAGAAGGATTTTTTGTACAGAGTCCCGTCTCTGTATGAGAAGTGTGGTGCTCGGCGTTTTACTTTCTTTGCTGCTTTGTTATCCTCGGGCAGATTCCCATTCTCGATGTATGAAATGATGTGTTCCATCCACTGATCTAAAGGGTTTATGAGGAATGTGACTTCAGGATTTTGGATACTGCTGAAGTTTTGAACTGAGCATGGTATGCTCGGCATTATTTCTCTGGATGCCCCTGCCTTTGCTAGTGTGTCTGCTTCGGTGTTTTCTTCTCTGGGGATTTGCTCCAACTCCCATTTCCCGCCTTCTTCGGTAATTTTTGTAAGTAGCTCTTTCACTCGGTCTACGTATTTTTTCATTTCCGGGTCTTTCACCTCGTATGACCCGAGTACCTGATTAACCACTAGCTGAGAGTCACTCTGGATTTTGACATATTCAGTCTTGACTACTGTAGCCATCCTTAGTCCATTTATCAAAGCCTCATACTCTGCTGCATTGTTGGTTGCTGGGAAATTTAGGTGGATCGAGTGTTGCATTTTGATTTTGTGTGGTCCTCTTAGTATTATGCCTGCTCCGGCTCCGGTTATATTTGATGCCCCATCGACCTGCAGTGTCCAGCTGGTAAGACCCTTGTCTACTTCGGTGGGTTGGTCGTGTGTTGTTGTTTCGGCTACAAAGTCGGCTAAGATCTGGGCTTTCATTGCTGTTCGTGGCTCGTATTTGATGTCGTACGATCCTATCATGACTGACCAGTTGATTAGCCGTCCTGATGTTTCCGGTCTTGCCAGTGCTTTTCGTAGGGGTTGGTTTGTTCGGACTATAACAGTGTGAGCTTGAAAGTATCTTTTTAGCTTTTCCACTGTTAAAACCAATGCGAGTGCAAACTTCTCAATTTTACTGTATCGGATCTCGGGACCTTTTAACACCTTGCTTGTGTAATATACCGGCTTTTGCTCGGTCAATTCCTCCTTCACCAGTACCGATGCCACTGTTTCATTAGTGACACTTAAGTATAGGTATAATACTTCTCCGGTTTCCGGCCTTCCGAGCAATGGTGGTGAACTCAGGAATTTCTTGAGTTCTTCGAAAGATTGTTGACATTCCTCGGTCCACTCGAACTTTTTCACATTTCTCAATGTTTTAAAGAATGGGAGACATCTTTTGGCCGAGTTGGACACGAATCGACCGAGGGCCGTGATTCTTCCATTTAGCTTCTGAACTTCTTTAGCTGATTTTGGCGCCTTCATATCTAGGATTGCTTTTGTTTTTTCCGGGTTTACCTCGATACCCTTCTGGGAGATGAGATATCCTAGGAATTTTCCTGCTAGGACTCCGAAGGCGCACTTGTCCGGATTTAGCTTGAGTTTGTATTTTTTTAGCTTTGTAAAGACTTCTTCCAAGTCTCTCGCATGATCTTCTACTTTTTTGGACTTGACGATGATGTCGTCTACATAAACTTCCATATTGCGACCGATCTGGTCTTTGAACACGAAATTCATTAGACGTTGATATGTTGCCCCTGCATTTTTTAGTCCGAATGGCATTTGTTTGTAGCAGTATGTGCCGTTGTCGGTAACAAAGCTAGTTTTTTCTTCATCATCTTTGTGCATTGGGATTTGGTGGTATCCTTGGGCTGCGTCTATGAACGAGTAGACTTCGTAGCCGCTGGTTGAGTCGACCAACTGGTCGATGTTTGGCAAGGGATAGCTGTCTTTTGGGCATGCTCGGTTTAGATCTGTGAAATCTATGCACAGTCTCCACTTTCCGTTCGGCTTTTTTATGAGCACGACATTGGATAGCCACTCCGGGTAATATACTCTTCTGATGAAGCCTGCTGCTAGCAGTTTGTCTACCTCGGCTCTGATGGCGATCTGTCTGTCTATTGCGAATGCTCTTTTCTTTTGTTTGACTGGTTTGTGTTTTGGGTCGACATTGAGTTTATGTGATATTATGGCCGGGTCGACTCCTTCTATTTCGCCTGGTGTATTGACGAATTCGACTTCGTTTCTGATCAGCATGTCGGTTATCTCCTGTTTTACTGGCTTAGGTAGTTCTGCGCCTATCTGGACCGATCTTGGTGTTATACCTGCCAGACTAACTCTTTCTATCTTTCCGTGTGGTTCGAGATTTCCTTCATCCGAGTCTGGTATCTCCATTGTTTCAATGGCTCTTGTCTCTGATACCGCTTCCATCGATACCAAGTAGCACTGCTTGGCTATGTCCTGCCTTCCCCTGACTGTTACCACTCCTTCCTCGGTTGGTATTTTCATGCACAAGTATTTAATGCATGTGACAGCTCCTGTGCTATACAACATAGGTCGGCCGAGTATGACGTTGTAAGCAAGCGGCATATCAACAACCATGAACAGTGTTTTAAATTTCTTAGTGATGCCGACCAGGCCTCCTTCTGTGGATCCGTTTTCTGTCCCCAGCTCTACCGTTAATTCTGCTACTCCTTCGGCTTGTACCGGTGTTCCCCCTAGTCCAACTAAGGGGGTTTTGACTGGTTTAAGATTCAGTATTGAGCAGCCGATTCCGAGATATGCCTGTTTCGTGATGAGGTTAACTGAGCTTCCTTCGTCTACCAACTGTCTCATCACCCAGAAATTTTCTATCAAACCCGAGATTACCAGCGGATCCT
Source organism: Mercurialis annua (assembly GCF_937616625.2). Classification (NCBI taxonomy): domain Eukaryota; kingdom Viridiplantae; phylum Streptophyta; class Magnoliopsida; order Malpighiales; family Euphorbiaceae; genus Mercurialis; species Mercurialis annua. The sequence goes on along the minus strand of NC_065577.1, from coordinate 13,110,032 downwards.
GGTGGGGAAAATCTATTCCTTCCCCGTCAGTTGGACCGAAGCTTACTTCTGGCATAGTTTTCGCCATTGATATGTTCATCACCATCTTCTGCCTTTTCCGTCTTCCTCGTTTGTATTCTGGGTCCGTCATTCCGCCTGCTATTGTGTTAATTATTCCTGACACGTTTTGTCTTTTTGGTGGCGGTGCTTCCTCTCTTTTTCCATTGTTATCCCTTTGGTTTCTTCCTCCTGAGTTGTAATTTTTGCTCTGTGCTACAAAGTCTTTTAACCGACCGACTTGTACCAAACGGTCGATTTCTTTTTTCAAGCTTCCGCATTCGTTGGTAACATGGCCGTGACCGTCGTGGAACTGACAATATTTTTTTCTGTCTCCCTCATATTGTAGTTTGGGTGGGTATCTCACTGGCTCATTGTTATTTTGTATCCACATCAAGATGTGTGATCTCGGGGTATTGAGTGGAATGAAGGCTTGGTCTTCTACTTTTACTGGTCGGTGTGGGTCTGCTCGCTGTGGACCGGCTTGTTGTTGGTTTCTTGGTCCGAATCTGTCGTGCCTGGCCCTTTGATCGAAGTTAGGCCTTGGTGTTCGGAACGATGTTGTAGTTTGTGCGGCTTTTCGCCGCTGTTCTTCGTCTAAATTTATGTAGTTCCAGGCTCGGTCCATCAGCTGGGAGTAAGTTTGTACTGGGTTTGTTATCAGGTTATCCCGGAAGGCCATCATTGTTGTGTTGTCTTTCATTGCGTCTATCACAGTATCATCATTCAAATTTCCCACTTCGACCGCTTCTGCGTTGAATCGGCCGATGTAACTCTGCAGACTTTCTCCTGGTTTCTGGTAGCAAAGTTTTAAGTCACTGGACTTTTTCTTTCGTTGTATGCTCGGTGCGAAATGTGTTCGGAAAGCTCTTGCCAGCTCGTCGAAGCTTCGGATGGAGCCTTCTTTTAGGCTTTGATACCAGATGGCAGCTGGTCCTTTTAGGGTAGTCGGGAAAAGTTTGCAGACGGCCGCTTCGGACAAACATTGTACCATCATGACCACTTGGAAACAACTCAAGTGCGTGATCGGGTCCCCTGTTCCATTGTAATCGTCTAACTGCGGTGTTTTGTAGTTTAAGGGGAAGGGTTCTTCTCGTATTTCTGCCGACAGTGGGTTTCCGATGTTTAGGAAGCTTGTGTTTCTCGGCTCTCTCCTTCTACATTTTTCCATCTCGGTTCTGACTCTTTCGGTGATTTCTTGCTCCAGGTTCTTTTTCTTTGGTGAATTAGCGCCCGAGCTGTGTACGCTCTCCTCGATCTCAACCCGTTTTGGTGTCTTTTTATGCCCCTCTGGAGTTTTATGTCCGGTCTGTGCTGGCTCTGGGTTTTGTTCTCGTGGATTTTTCTCGCGGTTTGCTTCCTCGGGTGTTTTTTGGCCTTGGTAGAATTCCTGTGGGTAAGGTGGTGCGGTCGGTATGTATGGTGGAGTGGTAGTGTTATCCTGGGTTGCAGTTGGGGCTGTTGGTCGAGTATGGACCTGTTGTACCTGTTGAAGGAAAGCTAGCTGCCGAGTATGAAATTCGATGTATTCTTGGATTTGTGCTGGCGTAGGATTTTGGACTTCTGTGGTGGTTTGTCCAGGTGCGGGGGTGGTGTTCGGGGTGAATGCGAGGTTGATGGGGGTTACACCCGGTCTTAAGAAAGTTTGAGTGGTTTGGTGCGTAGGGGTGGAGTATGATGTTGGAGGAATGTTACCCGACGATGGCATTCCCCACGGGTAATGAGTGGTAACCCCTGAAATAGGGCTCGGGTGAACGCCCGCCATCGATGTAGTGACCGGGCAAAACGAGCTTTCGCCGCTAGCTCTTCTCGGTGGAGCGTTGAGCCCCTCTCCCGTTCTACTGCTTTGCGTATTATTGTCTCCGATTGCGGGATCATCTCCTTCTACTCTGCTCATCCTATTAGTTTCCAGAAGGATAGAAAGGGGGAAGCTTTCTTATTTTCTTTCCCACAGACGGCGCCAAATGATAACTTGTAACCTTGAATCGTAGCTAGCTCTGATGAATACTTCTAGGCCGTACCTACAAGGTACAAAACAACCGTGAGAAGGGTGCCGGAAGGGGATTCCGGCAAACCACTCCGACGGTCTAGTTAGTAACTGTTTTAGTGAGAGAAAGAATAAGAGGTGAAAAGAGGCTAAGAGTTTTAGAGAGAGAAAGAGAATTAACCTTTTTACCTACTTTCCTTTTGCCTTTTATACTAAGTTCTTTGTTTCTCTTTGTCTGGGCCGACAGGTCTGACTTCATTCTCTTTCTCTGTGCAGCTGTTTTGTCTGGAATGTCAGAGTACATTCTGACAGATTTGTCCCGTGTGTTCGGAGTGGTTGTGCTCGGTGACTACAAGGATATGCTCATTTTTAGGTTATCGCTCTGATCGGTTTGTGATGTCGTGACATTCCGGTTTATTCTTATTAGTTGCGTTTGGTGTACTTCGGTGAGTCCGAGATGTGTTGTGAGTCGCCCCTGGTGTGCTCTATTTGTTATGTTTGACCTATCTCGGTGGGTCCGAGATGTGCTGTGGATTGGCCTATCTCGGTGGGTCCGAGATGTGCTGTGGATTGGCCTTTGCTGTTCTCGGTCCGTTTATCTGTTTATCACTTTCAAATGTGATATGTATATATATATTTTTGTAAAAGTTCCACTTTGATTCCTCTTTTCTTCATTTGTTACAAAATGTCCGTAAAACTTTTATTTTGTTCGATTTAGTCCATAACTAAATCAATTAACACTTTAATCATAACTTACACGTATTATTTATATCCGATAAACAATACGAATCCCAATATTTATATTTTTCCGTCAAAACTTATAAATTTCCATTTTGAGACGTAGTGGCTAAATTACCACTTTAGTCCTTGGACTTTATTTTGGGGCTTTTCTTGACATTTTCCTTTTAATTTCAATTCTAACTTTGAAATTGAAGTATAACGTTAATTTCTGCACAATTATTTCCCTGAAACCGACCTACTAGATTTTATTTACTTAATCTTTTCGGAAATTCTTCTAACATCGCTACTCTGACGAGTCAAAACTGGACACGTGGTCCAATTAGATAATTAAATATTTTGGGATATTACAACCATGCAAGGACGAAGCACATTGATGTTCGATATCATTTGGTGCCAGAGGTTATTGAAGAAGGTGGAGTTTACTTCGGAAGATTTTGACCATCGAAACTCCTGCAGATATGATGACAAAGATTGTGAAAGAGGTCAAGTTCAAACATTGTTTGAATTTGATTAGTGTTCTCAATATTTGAGATTTGAATGTGGCCCGGCCTACACGATGCGTGAGGGGGGATTGGTTGCTCTGCTCGGTCATGCTATGCATGAGGGGGAGTGTTGAAGTAAGATCATCCCACATTTGTACTTGACTGCTACAGTTGAGAGTTGGCGCTTTTGAAGCGCAGTTAAAGGTACTATTGAAGATAGTCTGAGATGGTAGAGAGAAAATTCGCCAAGGTGGAGATTTGTTGGATATGGCTCATTTTAGACTTGTCCCACATTGTTTAGAAAAGGGACTTGTAATTGTTGAGCTATATACATACAGCGTAGAAATCCCACATTGCTTAGGAGTGGATGGGTGAAGACTTTCTTAGCCTATAAAAGAGAGTCTCCTTTACATATTGAAACTTATCCCACAACAAGCCTTATCAACTCCTAAGGCTTTGTTGGTTCTCTCTCTAGTTTGTATTTTGTTACAAACAATTAGTGGAGTATTTTGTGCAGTGCCCAAGGATGTAAACCGGTCATTTCTGGCTGAACCTCATTAAAAGGTTGGTGTTCTCTTTATTGTTTATTTATTAGATAACGCTCAGATTAGTTGGAGTTATATATTGTGAAGTTAGTTATATCGTGTGAAATTCTGTCTAAGGAGTTTGGTACTTAAGTGGTCCACTTGTGACCCACCATTCTTTCCTGGGAATTTTCCGTTATAATTATTTAGCACAATACGTGATTCGCTAGCGTAATCGATTGAGCTTCCGCAACATGTAGTGTGTCCAAAAATACGAATAAAGAATCTGACTTTTGTCCACGTCTAAAAATTTATTATAAATTGTAATTTAATTAGAGTCTATTTTTCATTTAAAATAATTAAAAGTTTAAATGCAATAAAAATTGGGATACTATTATAGAAAATTAACAATGTCTTAAAAAGATAAGGTTGTAAATGTGTGCTACTAATAAAAAAATTATAAATCAGTTTACGTGAAACAATAAATTTTCGTAAATAAAAGTCAAGTTTATATAAATTAACTAATAATATAATTTATAAAATTACAACACTGGCTTTCGATAATTAAAATATTAACTATAAAGTTAAGTACAAATCAAATGTTAATAAAATTTAACTATAAATTGATTACAAGTTTAATTCTATTAAGCACAAATTAAAAAAGCTTAATTTCATTAAAGAAATTTACTTTAATAAGAGTTCAATCTTAATCGGAGTTGATTTTTTAAACTCTAAACTGAAAAGGAAGGTTAGTACTAAATAAGTTGAACAATATATTCACCGATATCTTAAGTTCTTACCTAAACCCGATTCATGAAAAGTCATGGACCTATCCAATAAGATGTTAGAGAAACGAGAAAATAATGAGAAAAGAGAGAAAATTGTGTTAAATTTTCTAACACTTCATTAGGTAGGTGCATGGAAAATTCATGTACCGGAATTAGGTAAAACTTTCCCATAATGCATACATGTAACTATGTGAGTAAGTATATATGGCTGAATACATAGTTTGACCCCTGAATTTGTACCCTTTTACCCATCTAACCTCCAAACTTAACATCTCACCTATCGAGCTCCTGAACTTGTTAAATAATCCGATTTGACCTCTAAACTTGATAAATACGTAAACATTGAACCCTCCGTACACAATTTCTTCTAGAATGTTTCAAGTAACAGGTGGACACTAAAGGGTTCAATATTTACGTATTTATCAAGTTCAGGGGTCAAATCAGATTATTTAACAAGTTTAGAGGTTTGATAGGTGAGACGTTAAATTTAGGGATTAGATGGGTAAAAGGGTACAAGTTCAGGGGTCAAATTATGTATTAAGCCAAGTATATATCGATGTATTTGTATATACTAGTTTTGCATTACGTGCTACACACGTGGCTCGTAACGTGACTTGTCAATTTATATGAAGTAAATTCGTTATAATTATAACTATTTATTTTATTTATAATTAATATTAAATTAATTATAGTTTTTAAAGGAAATAAATAGAATAATCTAATATGCATAAATTTAGATTTAGTAGTTTCCTTATATCATTAAAATATCACCAAAAAATTTTTAAAATATTTTTGTAAGAGTGCATTATATTTGTTATTTCGAGCACCACTGATCTCAGGTGTCTAACTCTAATGTTAAATAAGCTAGAAATTTTTATTGGATTAACAATGTATATTATACTAATAGTTGTAGTTTAGTAAAATGAGTTTAAAATGGTAATAAAATACCTTATTGAAATACCATGGAATTAGGGAAAGAAAGGGAGAAATTGGAGAATTAAATGGTTTCAGAATAATGAAGTCGTGAGACAAATTTATAAAATAGAAAAGTATTTTAATTGAATTTAAAGTAGTTTAAATTAGCTAACTTTTAGACAGGACAATCATTATTCAATAAACATTTAAAATACCCCCAATTAAAATCTACAGCCTTGTATGTTTATTATACATAGGACTCTAACATTGCTATTTGCTATTCTACTATCTCTTTAATTATATTTTTATTTAGACTTGTCTCGCTTTGTGTGTTACGCACGTGTCTCGTAACGTGACTCGTCAATTCATGTATTATTATTTTAAAATAAAATTTAAAAAATCAAATTAATTTTCTTTATAGTTTTACACATAACTAACAAAAATTTGGACAATATTAATTGCGTTGCTAGTGTAGTCAAATCAAAAGATTGATATTTCTAATAATTTAAAAAAAAATTAGCTTAGCTATTTTTTCTATACTCAATTCCTTAGTTATGATACAATTTTATTTTAACTAAAAATCTAATTATAATAATTGTTTAGCAATTAATTAAATAACTAATTTGTTAATAACAATAAAACTATTATTTAATATAAATAAAAAAGGGTTCTTTCGTAAATTTGCATGTCCCCCCCCCCCCCCATCCGTGCTTTTATATATAGTATTAGTGTAGTCAAATCAAAAGATTGATATTTCTAATAATTTAAAAAAAATTAGCTTAGCTATTTTTTCTATACTCAATTCCTTAGTTATGATACAATTTTATTTTAACTAAAATTCTAATTATAATAATTGTTTAGCAATTAATTAAATAACTAATTTGTTAATAACAATAAAACTATTATTTAATATAAATAAAAAAGGGTTCTTTCGTAAATTTGCATGTCCCCCCCCCCCCATCCGTGCTTTTATATATAGTATAGATAGATATAGATAAAATTCTTCCAATAACTCTTATTTTCTTAATTCAGATTAAATGTTTTTATTTCTTAACAAAAAAATCACAGCATATTACTGCACATTAGAAGCAGCCGTAGTTTATTATAAAATTACCATAAGACTACTAATAGAAATTTATTTGAGGACTATTTGAGCTTATTTGATATAGTTCAAATATCTACATAGCAATCTTAATTTACTCATGCTTTACAAATCACCACATATAAACAAAATTAATAAGAAATATTAAATATTTTAAATTTTTTAAATTTTTTAGAACTATATTTAAAAACAAAAATTAAATTTAAAAAATATAAAAAACAGTTTTAAGTTAAATAAAATAATAATGTATTAAAAGCTAATTATAGTATATATTACTTTAATTAATATTTAATATATAATGGGTCATATAAATAGCACTCATGCTCTATAATTTCAATTCAAATAATTAATTTATCATATTTATAATTTAATTGATATTTAACTTATATAACGGATCTCGTAGATATCACTCCCATGCGCAGCATCTAGCTAATATGAATGGGAAGCAGGGTGGACAAGCAAATTACAGTTATAGACTCTATTAAAAAATTAATATAATATATATATTAAAAATTAAATAAGACTATTCTAGAGTATAAAAAATTAAACAAGACTACTTTAAATCATATAATTATTACTCATATGTATAGCACAAACAAATAAAAATAATATATAACAATTTAATAACAACATTATTTCATTTTAACTTTTTTTAAAATAACACTATTTCATTGTATATTGTAATTATTCTTAAATATAAAACGGGTCATATTAATGTTGCTCACGTGCGTAGCACGTGGCGAAACGCTAGTATTATATATAAAAGCACGAATGGTGGGGGGGGGGGGCAGGCAAATTTACGTTATTATCCTTTTCACTTATAAAATTTATTTATTAATTAAAATCTATTAAGATAATCATTAAAATTAGAATACTACTTAAAATAAACTATTATGTTGAAATAATTGTTTAGAGTACTAATTAAATACACTACTTTGACTATTTATTGATTATTATTTTAATTATTCTTTAATCGTATAGAATTTTAAATACGGTAAATTATACTATAAGAGCGGGGTGGGGGCAAATTTACAATGTTAGCCTCCAGTAATTAAAAATTTACAAAGTTACATCATTAAAATTTTAATTATTGTATAACCAATATTAAAATTTTCTATAATTATAAAATTTGAATACTAATTAAATTTTTTTAAACAATTAAAACAGTTATCTTAAGTATTTGTTAAGATAAAATATTTCAAGTTAACTATTATTTTAAATTTTATTTGATAATCTGATGAGTCACACTACGGGCCACGTGTGAAACACGTAAAGCGACATTAATTTATATATATTTATGTTTATACCGGCTCAAAAATAATATGGACTAGAGCATCATATGGGCTTCTTTAGGGGATTGGACCCAATAAAAATCTCTTAGATTAGTTTTCTGATTTAAAATAAGAGTTTGTTACTCATTAGGACTATTCTTCTTTAGGAATATTAGTTTGAATTATATTAGGAATCTTGATTCTGTAGAGCTATAAATAGCTCAAAGCTTTCATAATTTTAAAACAACGAATCAATCAATAAAAAATCAAGCCCAGAGTTTTTTATCCCGCAATCTCCGGATTATTTTAACTTAGGAGCAGTTTTTACATTAATCTTACCTGAGTTTCTTAACTCCCAAATTAATACTGTTAGAAAATTTGGTTAAACTTTTAACCAAGAAATCCCTAATATCGTTTTGCAAGTTTGTTGAAGCATCAAACCGATACCATCTATAAATTCTAAGATTCGAGTCAGGAATATTTTCAGGCGAACATCTTTTGGCGACTCCACTGGGGACTTGTTTAGGGCTAGCACAAATACAGACTTTAACGATGATTCCAAGCACGCTCGGTCTATACGCCGACAACAAGTACAACAGGGTAACAAGTTAATAGACGATTTCGATTCGGACATAATAGAGATCATGGCCAAGGATAAGCAGCAACCTCAGACAAATAAAGGGGACGAACCCTGTTTTAGCTTATAGGACTATCCCAACGGATAAATATGTTGAAGTGGCCGACGACTCCGGAGATTACTCTCGCCAGCTTCCCCTATCTCGCCCTTCTTTATCAAAGGCCGATTGCTCGACTATGAAGGGTGAGATCGCCCAAGTGAATAAGCAGATGTTTGATGGCGCCATTCATCAAATGTCAGAGGTTATGAAGAACATCATGTCTGATTAGGCATCGGTCCAAAGATAGATTCAGAACAACTTGGACGGCTTGATTAAGGGGATGAAAAACTTGGGCAAGTTCTTTTCCGGACAGTCAGTGTCCGAACAGAGTTGTAGAAGGGCCGAACAAAACCCAAACACCGAATAGATCTAGATATCTTGGTAGTTCGGCCGAGCAGGTGCAGTAGCCCAACAAGTTAGGGTACATGCATGGGTCCGTCAAGCTTCTAACTAGACCTAAAGCTGATTCAACGGGTAGAGCGCGATCCAATGGGTCCAAGCATATCAGCTCCTTAGATGGCGACCAGGCCGCAAGAAAGTGGTTCCGGAGCCAGCACCCAGGACATACACTTCGGCGAACGCCAACCTGTGGAAGTAGGCAAGCCGAGCATATAAAATCAGGGGCAGTTGGTGGACATGCTGGAGAAGCTCGGTATGGATTTACAGCTGATACCTTACCCTTTCTACATGAAACCTTATCCCGATTGGATAGACAAGTTATATCCGTTCCCAAAGGCATACAAGGTACCAGAGTTCAGCTTGTTCTCTGAAGAAGAGCACGGGCAATCAACAGTCGAGCATGTCGCCCGTTTCTCGGCTCAGTGTGGTGAGGCAGCAGCCCACGATTTCTGGAAATTGAGGTTGTTTTCGAGCTCATTAACGAAAATGGCGTTCACATGGTACTCCAGGCTAACGCTGAACTCTGTGGAGTCCTGGAAGGAATTGGAGGTCTTATTCCATGAGGAGTTTTACAGAGCACCTCTAGACGTTACTTTGGCGGGTCTCGCCCGCTTCTCCTAGTTGCCAATGAGTCTACAAACAAATATATCGGTCATTTCAGGAATTTGAGAACCAGGTGTCCAACAAAGATATCCGAGGCCGATTGCGTACACATGGTGGTCAGAGGAATGAGCTTTTCCATGAGGGAGCACTTCGCAGGGCACCGATTTTGAGACCTATTCGAACTGACGAATAGAGTCACGAGTTATGAGCATTTTCTTCAGGAAAAGGAACAGAGACGAGGGGCATCCAAAGGGACTTCCTACAAGGACCAATTGGACATAGAAGTGATCTCGGACAGCAAAGATAGTGGTTCAGAGGACGAAATTAACATGGCCGAATTTTTGGGCACTAAACCATTAAAGTGTTTGGCCTTACGCAAATCAGATTTCGTCAAGACAAACAAGACCGCAGTAGTTCAAAAGGAGTGTTCCTTTGATTTAACTAAGGCCAACGACATATTCGATGCCTTGTTAAAAGACGATCAGATCGCCTTGAGTGAGGGGCACATGATTTCACCACCAGAGGAGATGGTTGGGAAGGATTACTACAAGTATCATAATTCTTGGAGGGATAGTAGGGGCCCACCAGGCAGGACCAAGAATGAGGTGGCTGATCCACAAGTACAAGTTCTATTGGTCGAAGATGGAGTAAGATTGCATCAGGTACGAAAAGAGGTGCGACGCATGTCAAAGATGTGGGCCTATTCAGCATGTTCCGGTCGAAGAATTGCACTCCATCATCAAGCCATGACCGTTCCGAGGATAGGATGTGGATCTGATAGGGAAAATATACCCTTCTTCGTCTGAATTATCGCCACATGCTACTTCACAAAATGGATTGAGGCTAAACCCTTTAAATTGCCCACGCAAGAAGCGGTGATCAAGTTATTCAAGGAATACATTGTACATAGTCTTGGGTTACCATAGTCCATAACTACCGATCAAGGGACGATGTTCACAGGAGGAGACATGGTAGAATGTGCCTCACAGATGAAGATCAAGCTACTGCACTCCACTTTGTAATACGCGCAAGGTAACGGAAAGGCAGAGGCAACTAACAAGGCCATCAAGCTAATCGTCCAGAAGATGATTGAAGATAATCCAAGACAATGGCACGTTTTTCTATCAGAGGTTGTCTAGGCGAATAGAACCAGTTAAAAATCGGTTACGGGAACTTCAGCTTTCAGGATGGTATATGGGCACGACGCGATACTGCAAATGAAATTGTCGGTCATGTCAACTCACCATCTTCATCAAAACAAACTATCCAAGGGCGATTACTTTGACAAAATGGTAATAGAGGCCCTTGACTTGGACGAAGAAAGGTTAACAGCATCTGATCACCTGGAAACCCAAAAAAAGAGGGTAGAGCGAGCATACAACAAACTTTTCAAATCTAAGAGTTTCTTCGATTGTGACTACAGCATTGGCCAATAGGGCATATGGTTTTGCCAATATCGATGGAGACGAGCACGACAGGGCGATCAACGGTCAGTTTTTGAAGAAATACGTTCCTAGATGTTGGGAAAACGTAGATCGACGATTTTTTGAAGCTATCGAAGAATAACTATGCTCAGGAAAGAATTTTCGGACATTGATGACCAATTGGTTTTAGGGTTAATGTCAAAAAAAATCATGAACTTTACACGTTTTCTCATTTTAATCACGTAGTTTAAATTTTCTCATATTCATGCACGAACTACCACTTTTTCTCAAATTCATGCACGGTGCTGAGGTGACACTCATTCATTGGTGTCAAATGACCTCCACCTCAGCAAATTACACATGGAATTGTGACGCCTCAGCACCGTGCATGAATTTGAGAAAAAGTAGTAGTTCGTGCATGAAAATGAGAAAATTTAAACTGTGTGATTAAAATGAGAAAACGTGTAAAGTTGGTGAATTACTATGACATTAATCCTTAGTTTTATGAATATGGTATATATTTGCATATTTATGTAAAGGCCGATTCATTTTCGAACCTACAGGGCAGATTCACTGTGTAATTTGGCCGTTTTAATTGTAAGTTGAGTTTTTATAAGGGTTACCCGTTTTTCTCAACCATTTGTGAATACTTCAAAGTTAATATGTTGTTTACAAGTGATATGCTTAAATATATCGGACTACAAGGCCGATAAATATGACTTGTAAGAAACTAGCAATGGGCACAACTTGAAAATATAACAAAAATTCATTAACTGCTAAAATTCGGCTACCAAGCCGATAAATGTACTAAAACGTGCAGAATTGGCATAAACCAGACATTGTTCGGAACTTACAAATATTACAAAGTTATCAAAAATAACAGAAAAAACCGCCCAATTCGCTGCGGATTTGGTTGTATTCTTGGCGAGCCCCTTCAGCTTTTGGTTGGCTCTTTGCAATATCGCCTTTGAGGATGCTTCGGCATTTCTTCAGTGCAAGGCCATCAGTCATGTCCTTATCTAGAGACGCTTCAAGATCGTCAATACTGCATTCCTCCGTTCCCAGACGCTTCGGCATTTGCACTTAGCTCCTTAGCACGACTGCAACGATCTTGGAGTTTCAAGGCCGCCGATTTGACGTTCACCTTCAGAGATTCAATCTTTTCTTTCGCCTCAGCCTATTGGCGAAGAAACTTATCATGGTCAGCTTGGGCAGACACGGATTCATCATACATATTTTGAAACACGGGGAGCGATACCAAAAGTTTCGCCACCGAAGAACGAGCTTCTTCGCGTAGGATATCAAATGAATCATCAGCTAAGGCGTCCGCAGACATCTTGAATATTTGGACATATTCGGGCGACTTAAACACACTGATGCCTTTGTTCTTCATCTGGGTCATGACGTCCAAGTGCTCGCCCCAGTTCTCAGTAAACTGATTGTTTTGGCTGCTATTCGTGCCGGCAAATTGAGCAAGTCTGAGCAAAGTGGCGATAGCATAAGAGGTAGCAGCAAAAATGTCTGCATCTACGAGACGGTAGAAGTTGGCTGAGAAGAAAGGAATTTCTGAGCATGATTGCTTTCATCGCCGGTTTGATCATCACTAGTCTGGGTATCGCTCCTTGAAGAAGAATGAGCGCTCTGTGAAGGTATGGGGGCAGATTCCACCTCGGCCGGGTTAGGGTCGATCATATGTGATCCCCTCGCCTCCATTCGAGGTTTTTTGGGGTTTGACTCCTTTTTGGAAGGTTTTTTATTTGTTGGCCGTTTCTGCCTCGCCCGATTCGATTCAGGCTTCTCTTCCCCATCGGTGTCGAAGTTTTCGCCTTTGTTCCATACTGGTACGCCCAAAAATAAAAGTTAAACAGGGCGATGTAAAAAGAACTTAGAAAAGGGAACCACGTTTTACCTGGTATCCTACTGTAGCCGATTCGGACTAGTTCGTTTATTGATTGGACATCAGAAGGACATGTGATGCCAGTGTATAACACATCTTTATTATTTATGTTTGTGTCTGATTTTTTAAGTTTTCTCTTAGGTGTTTTAATGGGGACAACCTAAGACATATTACATTTAGGTACTGGTGGACTTTTGTATTTGAACCTATGGCGAATATGGGTTAAGAAACGTTTGTAAGAATAAGTGTCTTTATATATATCTTCCAAAACCTTTTTCATTTGTTTATTATAGTTGGACCGAGCTACTCGCCTATGTTTTTGCATTTTATGGTTCATACCAAGGAGATCAAGGGGATCATATTTCAAATTTATAGAAACGCTCAAACTTAGCTATTTAAAAAAGATGGAAAAGTGTGCCTTCAAATTTGGAACGTTTTGGGGCCTGCAAAAGAAACAGATCGGCATGAGTAGGGTTTCTTGACAAAGGAGGTAAAGAAAAATCATGAAGACCGAGAATTTATTTTGGGAAGAGGTCAAAATAAGACTCGATGACTGAAGTCCGCCATCTTTCATACTCAAGAGTACAACCAGGAGACTCAGAGGGGCGAGAAAGATCAAAAATTGGGGGTAGATAGGCTCTATTAAGGCGAGCAATGAATTGGAGGTTTGGGTAATTTTCAAGATAGGGTCTATGGGTCCTGCGATCATTGATGGAGATCAACAAAGGATAGGTAATTCCTTGATTAAAGTCGAATTGACGAGCGATATAGTTAGGGCAGTATGCTTCTATCCCATTATATTCTAGGCCTGCAACCAAGTTGCGAGATTTCAGAGAGCTGCCCCAATATTGACCGCCGAGTTTTAGCTTTGGATCGGCGAGTGCTTCTTCTGTGTCCTCACTATTCCAGCCGAGGAATAGCCAAGAAGGAGGATATTTCAAAGTAAGAATTGGGTAATAAATTCGGGACACCTGACCGAATTGGTGAAAACCTCCATAACATCTGGAATATGAGGAAGGCAGTACCAGTTGAGATTAGGGAATATCCACATAATTTAGCTTTGATCTGGGGTCCAACATCAAAAAGCTATGAGTCAAAGCGCGGTACAGATGGGCGAGCATAAATTCTCCCAGGTTGCATCGTCAGCCTTCGGCAAGTGCAGCAGCAAGGGTGAAAAGGTCCTGGGTAACCCTGAAGGAGAAGGTGCACAGGACAATTTTGCCACAAAAAAGGCAAGGAAGGCAATGTGCTCTCTTTGATCAGGCTTGGTAAAATCTTCGCCCATAAACAGTTTGATGAACAGACATAGCTCCTCTGTGCCTTGATCAGGTTGAATACTGGGGTATCGTGATCTATATTAGAGGAGATACACTAGCCGACAATCGCGATATTAAGAATTGCTGCTAAATCTAATAGTATGATTATCATGGCGCCGAACTTGAAGTTGAAGCAATTTACCGCACATGACCAAAAATGTGATGATCCCATAATATAATGCTTGGCGATAGGCCGATTTGACTTACACAAGTTGATCATATCATAGATACCAACATCGGCCCATAAATCGGTGAAGTGGGGCTTGAGTCTGTTTACCCAGTTCTGATATCCGCGGTGTTCGATTGGCTAGTTCCTGAAGGTAATATTCACCCAGACATAGGAATGGTGAGGCAAAGCGAAGCATGGTGGGGCTTCATCATGGAAGGGGATTGCTATTTCGCACGGTTGACTGGGCGAGGTAAGAATGGGGCCGACACATAGTTTGTTGTCAGCAGCATCATTGGAGTAGCCATGGTAGCTTCAAAGAAAAATTCGCCAAGTTCGTAAAAGGAGATGATAGCTAAACAAAAATGATGGGCAAATGCTTACCAAAGTTCGAAGTTGTAGAGAGCTTAAGGTTGCAGAGAAGAGAGAGAAAAGATTCGGAAATTGCAGAGGAAGTAAGTAATGAAAAAACGACTTGCTATTTTTCTTAAAAGTTTGAAGAGTCCATGCTTGAAATCATGGGTTAGTGGAGTGACAACTCATGCGCTAATGTGACATTGAGGGGGGTACCGAACAAACTATTAATGCGCACACCTTGGGCCAAGAAAAATGGGCCGTGGGCGAACGGGTTCTAAGAAGAATTAGGCCTTCATAAATTGAGTAAAACAAGTCTAAAATTGCTATTTCAGGCTTGTTGGGGGCATTGTTTACACCGGCCCAAAATAATATGGGTCAGAGCATCACATGAACTTATTTAGGAGATCAGGCTTAATAAAAGCATCTTAGATTAGTTTTCTGATATAAAATAAGAGTTTGTACCTCATTAGGACTTTTTTTTAGGAATATTAGTTAGAATTGGATTAGGAATCTTGATTCTTGTAGAGTTATAAATAGCTCAGAGCTTTTATAATTTTAAAATAATAAATCAATTAATCATAAACCAAATTTAGTGCTTTTTATCCCGCAATTTCCGGATTGTTTTAATTTAAGAGTAGTTTTGACGTTAATCTCGCCTGAGTTTTTTAAATCCCAGATTAATACTGTTAGATAATTTGGTTAAGTCTTTTAACCAAGAAAGCCTTGTGAATATCTTTTTACAAGTTTTTAAAGCATCAAACTTCAAACCGATCCCACTTTTAAATTCAAAGATTCGAATCAGAAATATTTTCAGGCGAACAATATATATATATATATATAAGCCCTCCCTTAATTTGAATTTCATGTAATTATAAATTTAAACATAGATGAATATTTGCAGTTTTCACTTCTGCAAAATAAATTATATAGAAAAACGGTAGATGCTACACAAATATTATTAATTTGTTGTCAAAATCTAAGCATGCATGCATAAGAAACATGCATCACATGTAATTACAATAAAAAAAAATAGCTACAAATCTACCTTTTCCTCAAATTGAATTTTCAGTTTTTGATATATTCTTGTGCGAAAGCTTTGAAAAATAGTCTTTTGCCACATCTTGTGGCTTTTAATATACTTTTATTCATCAAAAAAAAAATATCACGAATTTCTGATCATATTTGCCGGTATTTCGTCTTTTTTTCTATAAAAGAAATACAAAAATTTCTTGCATCCAATCCCTTCCTTAAAGATTTTATAGGCCTAATTGTGCATCAAATCAACATACAAATTCTTTGAAAAGAAGGGTAAATGATAATCTAAAAAAGAACTACTGCTAGCTGTGCCTTTTTTTCATTGAGAATGAAAATCAAACCTGCTTTTATTAAACATGAAAACATGCATTTATCTCATTTATTTCATTATAATGCTTAAAAGCTACTTGCCACTTCCATTCATATTATTTTAGTATAAAATTCTTCTATATTGTAGCAAATAATTAAAAATAACCTTCCTAATGCTTGGGTAATTATCTTGTGGCATAATTTTTATTCTTCAATATAAAAGGTACAAAACTTGAGCTTGTTTTCGACAAATCAAATTTTAATTTTCTTACCATCGATGTCAATTTTTAAATGTAATAACCAACTACCAAGAGTAATAGAAATAAATTTTGTATTTATTATAGAATATATAATTATAACCGTCACTACAAAAAAGAGATGTGAAGGAACTATAAAAATAATCCTCTTATTTTTAAAAAAATCGTCTATTCGTCAAAGGACAATTAAATTGATTTTTATGATTTGTCCCTATTACTTCTGTCCCCTATTCTTTTAAGGACCAAAAAAGTAAAGTTATCTCTATTTTGAAGACAATTATTATCCCTAGATTTAGGAACGAAAATCATCCCTTTAAATGGGGACCAATATCTTCCCCGTTTAATAGGGACAACTTTTATCCTTGATTTATAAGGACGACTTTCATCCCTAACTAATAAGAACGACATACGTCCTCAGTTAAGAGTATGATTTTCGTCTCTAATTAACAGGGACGACTTTCATCTCTAATTAATAGGGACGACTTTCATCCTATCCGTTAGGGACAAATTTCATCCTAATTAAATAGGGACAAATTTCATCCCAATTAAATAATGATAATTTTAATTTTCTATATGATACTAATTTGTCCATGCAAATAATATTATAATAATTTAATTAAAACACAACAAGAAAACAATATTAAAAAATAAAAAAATTTACATATTTAATATTACTGTACCATTTCATTGAAGTATAAAACAAAAATTCATTGTCATTAGTAATTATGTCCAATATAAAAAAAACTAAAGAATATTCAAATGAAAAAGTTGCTCTACTAAAACAATAAACAATAAAAATAAATATAATTAACTTTTAAGCTGTCTTCAATCAAATTGACTATATATTTTGATTCAATCACACTTTATCCTGCAAAAGACAAATTAAATGAATAATATTAAAAACATAACCTAATAAAATTCAAATATAAGAAAATAATAGACATATTTATTAGTAACTTACGGAATAACAAGACTATTTGAAAATTGAAATCCATTATGCATGCTATCAAGTCTTTTTAAGAATTATATATTGAGTTATTCTCGCAACTGTATACGAGCAAGTCATTTCTGCTACGCGATGCCTCAATCCCGCACACCTCTACCACGAACATAATCCGATTTTGTTCCGCACACCTCCTCTAAGACATCATCTGAATTAGGAACTGGTTCATCATCATTTCTTGATTGGTTTTAAATAGGCAAAACCCATGAAGAAACCCCTGTACTTTACCTCTTTTGTTCGAGAGGTCCTTGTGCGAAAGTTTGTCGCGCTAGAGTCCCTATACTTGTCATTTTTGCCATATTGAGGCCCTTTTGTGGACGGAATTTGGCAAGTGTATCTCACTTACCGTTAAAGAGAGTACAAATAAGTAATCAGACTATTTTTGTAGCCATGTCAGTATATGGATCCTAATCATATGGTAAATGGCGGGCCATAACAAAGACAAAAATTGAATGAAGGATCAGTCTTGCCTTTTTTCCTACTTAATCTAACTAAACATAGTTAAAGTATAATTAAGCTAATCCTCATCTATGAACATAAGTCACTGCCTCTACCATTAGAGGCCACCAACTCCGGCCTTCTTCTTCATTCCCTATTTGTTCCAAGCACAAACTAATTAAACAAAACCAACAGCAGAAAAATTAAAGAAATTCAAACAAGACCACTATTGTTTCCATTTGGCATAATGTTTTCTAAACAAACTAAATTTAAACAAATCAAACAGTACAAAAACCAAACAATTATCAGTTCATCAAAATAAATAGCCGACGCAAGCCGTTGTGCCTTCTTAAGATCCTACTACTTCCGCCTTCTTCCTCTCTTTTTCACGATGAATCGTTTCTGCTGCTTGTTCCATTATTCGTCGATGTTGCTTATTCGCCGTTCGTCGCTTCTGCGGGAGTTGAAAACTGCCGATGATGATGCTTGTTTAACCGGCAGGCGATGATGGATCGGTAAGAATGGACAGGCGGCGGCGGAGGTAAGAGAAAATAAAAAGGTTATTGAACAAATTAGGGTTCCAAAAATTAGAGGAAGAGATATTAAAAGGAAAAATGATGTGGCAATTTGCTACCTCAAATTTTCCAGCCAAGGATGCAGGTGGGAAATTTTGTGAAGAATTGGAGATTAGAATCGGAGAAGATGGCAAAATATCAATTTACCCCCTCAAATTTTCTTATTTTATTTAAAGGGAATGGTTATGTGGCAATTTGATGTGGCATTATATAATTTTTAATTTAAGAGTTAACGGCAGTTTTAATAGTTAACGGCAAGTGAGATGCACTTGCCAAATTCCATCCACAAAAGGGCATCCATATGGCAAAAATGACAAGTACAGGGAGCCCGGAGCGAAAAACTTTGGCACAAGGACCTATCGAACAAAACAGATAAAGTACAGGGGCTTCCGCATGGGTTTTGTCTTTTAAATATTTTGCTTTTCTTCTGCAAAAATAAAATTAACATTAATTATTAAATAGTATATAATTGATATCAATCATAAAAATGAAACAAGTTGTAATGAAAAACATCATATATATATATCCTTAATGATTCCGGATCATGAAAATCTTGCGCACCATTTGCATTCACAAATGTCATTCAAAACTTCAGAAATAGGTGGTACACCAATTTCTTCATCCATGTATAATTTTTATTACAATAATAATAAAATAATTTATATATAAGGATAAAAAAAAATTCTTTTAATAATTGTATTAATTTTTTTATATTTACTATATCATATTCAACTTAAACAAAAGAAGTTGGACCAGTAAATATTATAATCTGTTGTCTAGAACGATTAAATGAATTCTTTTGATATCAATTAATACTGCAACTATAAACAATAAACATTAAGAATGATAAATAAAAGAAAAATAAAATAATTGGAAAGTTTAAAATATTTTACTTTTACCATTTTAAATAATAATAGCGCTTAGTCCTTTCGATGTTTCTCTAGGACTCAATTAGTGGTCCAACAGATCTAGCACAATAACCAACCATAAAGCTAATTTTCTTTCATGCTTACCAATTGGAGAAAAATATTTCTCAGGAGGTATGAAGACAATTAACTTGTCCTTTTTGTCATTTGACATTTGTAAGTTCATAGTTATTTAGAATATGAAGTTACACCTTTTTCCTCCAATCATCTTCAAGCCATAAGTGCTCGCTTTTTCCTATTGGACGTCCAATTATTTTATATATCTTTAGCCCGTAAGTAGTGGCATTCTCAGTACATCCATCATCATTTCTTGGTGGCTGGTTAAATTTGATATCAACTCCAACCAAATATCTTGAACAAAATGTTAAACACTCATCTGCTATGTAACCTTCAGCAATTGAACCCTCTGGCTTGGCCATATTGTGAATCAATAATTTTAATTTGAATAAACATCTCTCAATTAGATACGTCCGTCTATACTAAACAGGACTAGCAAGTTTAGCTTCCTCGGGTAAGTTTATGAGAAAATGCACCATAATATCAAACAATGATGGTTGGAAAGTCATCTCTAACTTGCATAAAGTTAAATTTATTTATTTCTGGAGACGATCCAATCTAGAAACATCTAAATTCCTACAACATAAATCTCTAAAGAAGGCACCTAATTCAATTAAAGGTTCGCAAACATATTTTGGCAAAACACTACGAATAGCAAGAGGAAGAAGTCTTTGTATGAAAACATGGTAATCATGACTCTTCATCTCTGATATTTTGTGTTCTTTCAAATTTACACGTCGGGAAATTTTCGAGAGAAAACCATCCGGAGTCTTCAAACTAGCCAACATCTTACACACATCATCTTTTTCATTATTAGATAATGTATAACGAGCCATTGGAATGCAAACCTTGTCTCCTTTATCAATTGGATAAAGTTCAGGTCTAATGCCCAAACTAACAGATTATAACGACTATTCAGTTATGTTCATCACAGTCCCCAACACACTATCGCACATATTCTTTTCAATATGCATCACATCAAGCTTATGTCGTATAAAAAGAGTCTTACAGTAAGGTAACTAAAATAATACTCTTCTTTCTCCAGTGTTCAAAGTTATTAGACGCATCATACTTCCTTTTAATACCTCTATTAAACAGAAGTTGAGTGAAATTATTAAACTCCTTTAGCACTTCATCACCAGTCAATGGCTTTGGATTTTTTCTCATTTCTCTTACACCATTAAATGATGTAGTATTTTTTCGCCATTTACGGTTACGAGGAAAAAATCGCCTATGATCCATATAACATAACTTCATTGATCCAGGTAAGTGTTTGTCACAAATAAGTTTGTGACAACAAGGAAAGGCTTCGCTTAGTTGACCACCCTGATAAGTCTGCATATGCTGAAAAATCATTGATGGTCCACATGATTGTTACATGTAATTTGAAATTTTTCTTGCTATGTGCATCATTAACCTCCTATAATTCTTTAAGCTTCGATATTAAAGGTTGTAGAAAAATATTTATTCCCATTCCTGTACTATGTGGTCCGGGCATGATATATCATTGACATGATCATATTAGATTTCTTCAAACACATGCAAGGAGGTAAATTATAGGGTATTATGATAACAGGCCAAATGCTATGTGGAGAGTTCAAATTCCCAAAAGGCTGAAAACCGTCGTTGGCTCAACCTAATCTTACATTGCGAGCATCACTTGCCAATGAGCTGTGTAACTCATCAAATTTTTTTCAAGCAAGACTATCTAATGGATGTCGCATTATCTCCTTGTCACCATCATCATACCGTTTATTTTTATGCAAAGACATATTTGAGGAAATCTGACTAGACATAAATTATCTTGCAGTCTAGGCTTTAAAGGAAAATATCTAAGCACTTTATGCGGGATTCGTTTACTGCTATCTCCCCCTTGAGAATACTTCCATCTTGATAATCCACATACTCCACAAGAAGTTTCATTAGAAAATGATCTCCAATATAAGGTACGATGATTCAAGAAAACATCATACTTCTCATAATTAAGGCCTAGAGCAGTACTGTATGACTCTAGTATAATATGTTTTCATTAGGAATAATCTCCCTCAGTAACTTAACTAACTCATCAAAAGATTTGTTAGTCCATCTATGCAAGCTCTTCAAATGAAGCAACTTAACTATAACAACCAATATCGATAGCTCGCATTCTGAATGCAACTTTTTCCCTTCCCTTTGCAAATTGTGAAAATTGGTAGCATATCCTTTAAGCTCTTCTTCCTTAGCTACTCTATTAGAAATTGAAGAATTGTAACCATGTTCTCCATCATTTTTGAGGCTAGAAGGAACATGAATATCTTCTACCAATCTAATCATCTCATTATCAAAGAAAGAATCATTGTTTAGATTTGGTTCATCATTGATATCTGTGGCTTCATTTGAGGACTCGCCATGTAAATACTACCGAGTATAAGTTTTAACAATTCCATATTTTAATAAGTGATACCTAACTTTAGAATTCTCCCTATAGTTGACATTTATGCACTTTATACATGGACATCGAATAACTTTTTCATTAGAAGCATGATTAAATACATAAGATAAAAAGTCATCCACTCCTTGAATATATATGGGATCTTTACGGTTATCAATCTCTATCCAACATTTTTCTGGAGCCATATGCTATGTAATTAAACCCAAGTTAGAACTATTTCAAAATCATATTGATTAGCAAAATAAAAAAGCAATTAATATTATTAATTGAAAAAAAAAAAGATAAAGACAATCATCATTAACATCTATACATAAATTCAAAATCATTATCTAATTTATCGGCTCTCTAAATCATAATTTTTAACCAAATAAAATAGATTTTTTTAATTTTGCAGTAGCATAAAAAAGATTATATAACTGTTTATGCTGCAGCATTGAATTTCCAATTCTCCTGCATAATTGGATTTCTAATTCTGCAAGAATTAGAAATCCAATTCTGCAGCAAAAATTGTGCAGCAGAATTAGAATTCTATTTTGTTACAGTAATCATAAACCAATTTCTATTTAGGGTTAATGTCATAATAATTCACGAACTTTATTTGTTTTCTCATTTTAATCACGCAGTTTAAATTTTCTCATTTTTCATGCACGAACTACCAGGAGTTCCAGGTAATTCAATTTACAGCTTCGTAACGTTTAAATTATGTTTTTTTTGAAAAAACTAACTAATGCAACATGTTTGTACTGTTTGCAGAAAGAGTTCTGGTGGGATAGTGCGGCGTACAGCGAGGAGGTCATTAGACAGGTCTTCATGGTCCATGCAGCCAACCGCTACAAAGACAACATCCACAGAATGAGGAGGACGCAACAGAAGCATATTTTTGTGACCCAGGAGATCTGGGATGCTTGGAACGCGTTCTGGAAGTCAGAGAAAGAGAAGAAAAGGTCAGAAACAGCCCGAGCAAATCGGATGAGCGAGCCAGCGGGCGCCGGTTCTGGACCTGTCCGCCATACTGGTGGATCTCGCTCTGCTCTGAAGTGTAATAACCTAAATTTTTGAGGTATTACGTGAAGTTCCACGAGGCATAATCGTAAAGATTAAGAACGAGAATATCGGATTAAGATTGGATAATAAGGACTTAGACCGAAGTGGGTCTATTGGAATTATCGTAAAATAATAATTTTAATTGAAAATGATTATGCGATAAATTGGATTTAATCAGGACTAAAGAAAAAGGAAATAAGTTAATTGGAAAGTCCCGAGATAATAAATTTTATTATAAAATTCGTAAAATGAAGTCAAAGAGTTAAGAATAAAGATTATAAATATTGGACAAAAATATTATAATCAAACGAAGTTTTATTTATCGGAAAAAGGAAAAATGCCATAGATAAATAAATGGACGCGGATAAATAAATAACGAGGGAAAGTCCATTACTTATCGATAACAAAAATCGTCAATGTTCCGATTAATTATAAAATCAAATTGGAATATAATTAAAAAAAATTAGAAGTTGAGGTATTGAGTATTAAGAGGTGCCAAATTCTAGCACTTATATGGATTTTTCTCCCACAAGGTCTATGAAATGAAGACACCTATTACTCCCACCTCTTCATTTCTCTAGCCAAGATTAAATTGAGATTTTAAAAAGCAATTGAAAACCTAAAACTTCTCATTTTTGCTCCATGAATACCGATCACCATCACCATCACTTAGTTCATCATTTGTTTCATGGAATTTGATGATGTTAGAGGCCAAATGATCATAAGACAATGAGGAACCAAGGTAAGCTAATAATTTTTAAGTTCTATGATCATATTTGAAGGTATCTTGATAAGAATAATTAAGTTTTTTTGAGCTTAGGTTGATGTTAAGTGTTTGATGTTTGTAAGGTGGAAAGTTATGGTTTTTGGAGCAAATTTTGGAGTTTTGATGATGAATTCTTGAAGAAATTGGTTTGGCCAAGAGGTTAAATTATCAAGCTCAAGGTAATTTCTGGAGTTTAATAGTTTATGGAGGTTTTGATGTGTTTTGTGGGAGTTTGATTGAGTTTGGTTGAGATTAAGTTAAGTATAAAAACTGTTTTGAACCTTCTTAAGAAGCTGACTTTGTGCAGCGTTTTGGTCGGCTTAGAGTCGGTTTTCACGGCAGGAAACTAGTCGGATTGGTCGTGTGCATGTCGGAGTACATCATGGCGGAGACGGTTCTGCTCCGGCGAGCAGAACCAGTCTGCTCCGGTGAGCAGAACAGCCCTGCTCACCAGAGCAGACACTGCCCTGTTTCTGGGCAGATTCTGCCCAGAACAGGGCAGCCCAGGGGGGCTGTTTCAGCAGCCCCCAGCCGCTCATACGTCCGTCTAAATTCATTTGGTCCTTAACGGAAGTTGTAGTCGGGGTGTTTGACTATAGGAATACATAATTTGTTTGATGTTTGGACGTTTTTAAGTATGTCGTTTATTGGTTCAAAGTTGACTAGTTAGTCACTTTGAAAAATATTAAATTTTAAGGGAAAAGACAAATAAAATAAATTGTGTAATCAGGAGTGTGAAATGATAATTATCGAAGTTAAAAAGGATATCGACTTCGGAAAAGTCGGATTAAAAATGAGGTAGACGCATTTAAAGTTAAGTGGAAATTATGAGTTAAAGAAATGAGTTAAAACATGTTTAAGGAGCAAACTTTGAAATAAGATTGTGAGCTAACGGAATGTCGGAATGAGTTGATTTTGGTGTCGTTTTGTTCGTTATAATATTGAGAATGAAAGTGCGGAATAGCTGCTGCCATAATAGTGGCAGAACAGCAGCAGAATGGGCTGCAAACACAGCAGCCCATAAGACTAAATTCTGCAATCCATAAGACTAGTCCGGGGTAGCAACTTCCAAACTAGTTTCCGACACTTCCGAAGGCTAATTTAAAACCAAGGTCTAAACGGAAGTTGTAGACGACATTCCAAACTTTAGGAATGTCATTTTTATTTAGAGTTTGGATAATTCTAAGTAACAGTTTTAATAGCTCAAAATTGGTCGAAAAACATTAATTAAAAAGGGAAGATTAAGAAGCTATTTTTGAGTAAGATTTTGGAGACTTTAGAGATGTCGAAGGAAGTTTGAGTCTTAATGAAAGTCGTAGACGGTGTTGTAGACTATAGATATGTGCAATTTATTTAGAATACGGGCTATTTTAAGTAAGCATTTTCAATAGCCGAAGTTGGCTAGAAACATAATTTTGGATAAGTTAATAATAGCTAGAATTTTATTAATTCTTGCTATTATTATATTTGCATAGACTCAACGAAGCGACTATCGATAAGGCTCGAGGCAAACGGATCAAAATATCGTCATGCTTATTTGAAGAATTTGGATAGCAAGTGGTGAGTACACTTTAAATTACTCGTCAATATTCATAAAGCCGCGTATTTTCATACGAAAGGCTATATGAATATTTATATATTTGAAATTTTTGTTTTTAAAATGTATACGTATGTATGCTTTGAAAATGATGTTTTATCGTAATGTGTTATTTTGATAATAACCTAAATGTTAAGGCACCGGGGATGGGTAAAGTAAAATGACATGAATCGAATCAAATATGAATAAGGAAATATAGTACATTCCGATATGTACTATCAAACAATATAAATACCCATACGTGCGTGTGTTATAGATGTATGCTTGTAGATGTAATGTGCATGCCATGGTCCATAAAGGATCAATATAACATAACGAAAAATACAAAATCAACTAGTAAACGTAAAATGAGAATTGTACTATGGTACACCCAATAATAAGAACTGAGATACAAGGTTGAACTCGGTAAAATTATCCCGGGACCTGTATTTCATCCATTCTCGATGATAGTCTTCGGAACTTATACGAAATAAAAGTAAGTGCGATACATCGAGAATTAATACGAAACAAGATCGAGACACAATGTGAACAAACATTCCTATTAAACGACAATAGGAATTATATGAATCGACAGTTAAGTTCAAAAGACCTGCAGGGTGCAGAGTCCGAATGCAGACATGAAGGTAACTCGGTTGAACTATCTCGGGACCCGTGTCTAAGGAGTAACTCGGCTGAATTATCTCGGGACTCCTATCGATCGTTTGGGATTGAGAAATGGTACAAGTAACTCGGTTGAATTATCTCGGGACTGTACCATATGGTTATGGGTAACTCGGTTGAACTATCTCGGGACCCAACCATAAGGATCAAGTCACAAGAGACTTGCCAATGATTTAGTTTGACTTAGAATCATGATAATATAAACTTAGATTTAAGATTCGGTCGAAAACTAATGCAACAAAACGAGAAAGAAAAATATTAATATCATAATAAGAAATCAAGGACGACAAATACTTATAAACTATAAGTTTATGAAATAAACAAAGAATTATGAAGGAAAGTAAAGAAGATACGCAATATGATGTCAAAAGATTATTTTTGATATATAGAATGGATTTTCAATGGATTTTAACCCTTTATGTGATATTGCGTGTAATTTTGGTGAACTCACTCAGTTTTATACTGACCCCGTTGTTCCTCCCATTTTTCAGGGATAGTATGATATGATTTGAAGAGTCAAGCTTCCGAAGTTTTAATTCTCGGAAGTCATTTGCACAAGAAGTGAAAGAAGGTTTTCATTCTAGCGGTCCGCAGTAGTCTAGATGTTTTTTTCTATGTATTTGTCTAGCGCATTTTAACTCTGATATTTTTGTAAAATGGGGTCACATGTATTTTGATATATGAAAAATGATTTGATTTGCGAAAAATTTACACAGGATTTTAGGCTTGCTACGGGTTTCGGAGCTACCACTCCCATTCCCTAGCGCCGGTCGCGACTCATAAATTTGGGTCGTGACATGAAGCATATGGATGTGATGGTTTGTTTTAAAATTCAGTAATTAAAATACTTAAATAACGTATTTATTTTATTTTGATACTAATTGAATTGTATTTTTTATTTTAGGAAAGGGAGCTTGGCCGGAAACCGAGTGCGACGGAGTTGTACACTCGCCTTCACTCCATGAAGGCTGACAAGAAGCCGGTCGACAAACGGGCTCAGGATATGACTGTAAGTTTTTATTAAACTTGTAATTCTCTAAGTTGAATTTAATAATTCGGAAATGATATATTAGATTTAAAATGCTTGTTGGTTAGCTGTTAAACATGTTTATTATTGGATTATATACTGGAATTTGCTTGCAGGACTTCCCTGAAAAATGGGTGATGCTCATATTACAGAGGAAATGCTGTCGAAATTTCGTTAGAAATTAGGTTTACTTTGTAATATGTTATGCATTTTTGGTTGCTTTAAAACTAAACTGATATTCTTTTTATTGTTTTGTAGGACGCCATCACTGAGAGGCTTGCTGCTGCGACACAGCCTCAGACCGGAGAGGGTAGCTCCTCGAGCCCAGCTGCAGTGGACGAGATCCAGGTGTTTCAAGACATCGAGGGCATCAACAAGAAGAAACGCGTGTACGGCTTGGGTTCTGCGAGCAGCAGGTACGCCGGGCCAAGCACCAGGGTGCAGCGAGGCAGCTCTTCTAGGACGTCGCAGCAGGCAGACGAGGAGGTCGAGCGCCGTGTGCAGGCCGGCATTCAAGAGGGTCTGCGACTGGCTCGGGAACAGCAGGCTGCGAACATGGCCCAGATGATACGCGAGGAGATTGCCAGGATGATTCCTAACCTTCCGGCAGAATATCGGCCACAACGCCCACCTACCCCACCAGACGATGACGACACACCAGCTTTGTAGTGTCGTGTTAGTTTATTTTATTACAAACATATAATACGGTTTTTTTTTATATTCTGACGTTTATATGTATACTCTTATATATATATATATATATATATATATATATATATATATATATATATATATATATATATTTGTCAGTTTTAATTGATTGTAATTCATAATTGAATTGTTTTACTGTATTTAAAACGACATGGGAAAACAGCAAAAAAATAGCGTAAAACGGCAGAAAAATGCCGAAAAACAATGAATTTTGCGACGGACTTCGGTATTTGCGACGGACATGCTCGTCGCCAATTCATCAGCTTTTGGAGACAAAAGCTGATGAATTGGCGACGGACGTGGTCCGTCGCTGATATCCGTCGCAAATACCTCAGCTTTTGTCTCCAAGGCTGAGGCATTTGCGACGGATATATCCGTCGCAAAATCCAAAAATTTTGTCGCAAATTTGTCTCCAAACGATATGATTTGGAGACACATTTGCGACGGAGTTTGTGGATCTTGCGACGGAAATATCCGTCGCAAAATTAGCCACGGACACGTTTTTGGTCGCAAATTGTTTTTGCGACCAATTATGTTGCGACGGATGCGGTCCGTCGCAAATCCGTCGCAAAGGTGGTTTTGCGACGGAATTTAGGGCTTTAGCGACGGTCGCTAAAGCCCTGTTTTCTTGTAGTGGGTGGAGGTCATTTTACACCAATGAATGAGTGTCACCTCAGCACCGTGCATGAATTTGAGAAAAAAGTGGTAGTTCGTGCATGAAAATGAGAAAAATTAAACTGCCTGATTAAAATGAAAAAACGTGTAAAGTTCGTGATTTTTTTTTACATTAACCCTTCTATTTAAATAAAAAATTAATAGGCATTATAAACAAGTAACTTTTTTTATTAACTTACCAATTTACTCAATCAAATCAACAAGCCCAAATTTAGTTTCATATGCAATCAACACAAAACACAATGCCTAAACATATAATATAACACATGACATAAACAAAACAATTATACTTATTTCAAGCATGATCAATTATGATTGAAGAACCAAAACCCAAAAAGAAAAGGATAGAAAAAATCAATTAGGACAAAAATAAACTTATAAAGATGATGACCCACAATGTTTTTTTCGCATAAGAAGTGGTTTCCAAATACAATCGTGCTCTTTAGATAAAACTGATTATCCAAATCAATTGTTTACTCCAATTTTTCCTTCTATAAAAGAGCATTGAGATTGAGTTCTAAAAAAATATAAAAACATGTTTAATAAAATTGTAAAACCAAACATAACATGAATTTGATAAAAAAATTAAAAATTGTGTCCCACAATGAGAGTATGCCCTAGAGAATCACTCGTATTCACTAAAAAAAGCACGGTGTTTTACTAGTTTGCACCAAACAAAATACCGTTAATTTTTTCTTTTTTTCTAAAATTGCCGCTTTTTCTTAGCTAATTGGATAGTTTAACAATTTGGTCCCCTATTCTATTTAGGTTTTCATTCCAAAGTAAATAGTCAATTTCGTCCCCTATAATATTGCAATAGAAGAATTGGGGATAATTTTTTCATAACTCCCCATTTTTATTGAATTCTATTTTTTGGGGACAATGAAATTATTTTGGTCTCCTAATTTCGTCCCCTTACATCCCTTTTCTATAGTGCGTCACTTTCGAAAATTCAAACGTACTAAGCAACAATTTTATAAACGTCAAACTCCAAAAAAAATACCAAACCTTTGCGATTTTTGTTATTTATGATCAAACCTTTTCGATTTTTGTTATTTATGACCAAGCCTTTTAAAATTTGCAAATATAACCCGTTTTAGCAAATTATGTTCCTTTTGTAGCAATTTTTGAATCGATTTTGTTTTATTATGCTTAAACCTTTTATTATGACACAACACGCAAATGTTTGATATTTTATTGTGATTTAATATTTATACACATAGTTGCCATGTTGGCAATAAAGTCGGTTTAATTCGAATTGGCTATAAAAAGAACATAATTTGCCAAAGCGTATCATATTTGGAAATTTTGAAAAATTTGGTTATAACTGACAAAAATCGCATAGGTTTGGTATTTTTTTAGGATTTGGCCTTTTATAAAATAATTCAATGCAGTAAAAAACGTATTGGAGAAAAATTAAGCATTATTCATATACCTGTCCAATTGCCGAAGCCCCCTTTAAATCGGTAATTTTCCTTTAATTTTTGACAAAGGCTCATACCAATATTGCTTCATGAGGATAAATTTATGAAAATGTTAGTAGATTAAAAACCAAATAAATTATAAATTAATAATTCTAAATTATAAATGGGTATCATAGTATGATGGCACAACCATTATGGGTAAAATAAGAACACATAATCGTCACAGCAGTGCAAGTACAGATATTAGATTTTGGCTACATTATAATTAAGAAAGTGATGTTTTCAGATTTTGTTTTTAAGTATAAGAAGTTAATGTGAGGAGTTTCCGATAATTGTATTTATCATTTCTATGAGCAGCAACTATAATACCAAACAACAAACAAACTTATCCATAGCATACAAAAGCAACCCATGTCCAAAAACCGATATTTGAACACTCAAACGTTACCAATTGCTATAACATCAATCTAATCACGTTACATCAATTTTAATCATGAGACAACATTTATAGCATGAACTTACCAAACAATCCCGGATTTAACTTCAACAACAAAACCAATTACCCAAGGTATAATTCAACCGTGATCATAATAAACCAATCTCATACATACAAGAATAGATGTAGACATGGAAAAATAGTAACCAATCAAAACAACACCCAAAGTATATAGTTAATAAGCTATAATGCAAGAATCCATCACTTACCAAGGAAAATGAGTGAACAACAATGCCTCACGAATCAAAAACGAAAAGATCAGATTAGGTGAGTCTAAAACCATGCTAGAATACTGGAAAACATGAGTACATAAGCAACGACACGAATAGAATCAAGAACACAAGAATACACAAAGAACGAGATATGCGAATCACTTACTGGAAGCCAAAATCGAAAGGAAAGGTGGACAAACGATCAAATCAGAGTATTTTAATGTCTATAGGTCAGGTAGGATTTATAAAATGAAGTGGAAAAAGTTTTAGACCAGATAAGGGGTCTATTTATAAGCCCCGATAAAAATTGACAGGTGAGACTCGACGCGAGGCGCGTTCTTCCCATCGTGCCTTCTAAGGGGCGATATTATTATGAGGCATGTTGGACCCAACGTAGCTTATTCAAATGACGATCCAACAGTACAGGTTTTATCAAATTCTCTTAGGAACAACATATTCAAATGGCAGCCCGATCTGACGGTGCAATTGGGAGATGTGGACGTTTTACTAAAGCATGACAGATTCAGAAAAACACACGAACACTGGTTCGAATAAGCACGGAAACCAATCAAATCAACACACTAAAGGTTATGCAAACCAAACCATATTTTAAGAAATCAAACCACCAATAATCAAATAAAAACACATCGGAAAGTTCATTGGAGCTAGTCGAAAAAGTACGGGGTGTTACAGTTAGTGACTCAGAAAGAAAAATTAATCAGGAATCTTCCTTTTTTTAAAACAAGTTTCCATGCTTACCCTTTTATTATTCTCTTTTTATTTTATCCCTATGGTGTACTATTGTGTTTCTATACACTCAATAATTACCCCCTATTAAGGTATGTTTTACCTATTGTGTTTTTATTACACGTAATAATCCCCCCCACACCATTTTCTATAGATCGGAACACTTATAACCGGATCAATGCTGGTCGACCATAGTTGGTCGGATAGCCGCTGGTCAACCGCGGTCAATGAGCGGACCGCTGCTGGTCAACGACGGTCAATGGCAGTCAACAGCGATAAGACCACCACTGGTCGAACCAACAGTGGTTGGTGGTCTGACCAACACTAGTTAGATAATTAAAAATTAAACAAAACACCATTTTATAATCAATGAGACTTGATCATGTGCTTTACTACGAAGACAAAGATTTATTATTGTCTATATATACCTGAAAAATTTAATTAACTTATTAGAATGAAATTAGTTCTAGTGTAAATTAAATATAAATTAAATATCAACTTTAGTTAAATTTATTATAAATTTAATCTTAAATTAGTGTAATTAAATTTATCAATTAAAAATTTACAAAATAAAAAAAAATATACATATGTTTATATTTATATTTATATTTTACACTCTTTAAAAATACATGAGTAAGACTAATAATTCCACTTGTCAAAATTGAAATATGTAGTGGTTTGGTGGTCGAATCCGAGGTGGTCCTGGTCGGATACGTGGTAGTGGGACGCGCTGTGGTTTGTGTAAAACCAATGTAATCTTGATGTCAACATTAAGTAAATAATGTAAGATAATTTTTTATTAGACTGATTATAATATTAAATTAGCTTATTTTAATTAAATGAATTCTAGTGTAAATAAAATATAAACTAAATATTAACTTAAAGTAAATTAAGTTAAAATAATTTTATATTAAATTGAATAGTAACTTAATCTTATTAAATTAATTAATTAAAATTTTATGTTATTGATAATCAGTATATCTAGTGATATATAAACTATTAATAAATGTAAAATAAATTATCTAAATTTTTTGTGGTGGTCTTTTTAAAATTAATATATTGAAAACACATTAACTTAATGTAAACTAAATAAACTATATAAAATAAATTAATAATAAGTTAATGATAATTTTAAAATTAAGTTACTCTAATTAAATTTAATTTATTAATTATTTCTATTATTAAAAATACTTCATAGCGTGAAAAATAAATTAATAATAATTTGAAATTAAGCTATCTAAGATTTTATTAAAATGATCCGAAAGTAAATTTAAAATAAACTTAAAATGAATTGGATATAAACTTAATGTATAATCAATGTCAACTCATTGTAAATTTAAAGAAACTTAATATAAAGTCATATAAATTCAATGTCAATTTAAAATAAATTTTTGTGCTTGTAATGGAGTATCTGTCTGGGGCCTTGTCTGCTCTGTGTGATGGGAGCTTTAAATACCACTATGGGTGTAAAGAGCTAAAGGTAAAGCATATGTGCTTTGCTGATGATCTTTTCATCTTTAGCAAAAGGGAAGTCCAGAGTGTTAAGCAGATTGCTCATGTCCTCAAGCACTTTTATGAGGTTTCTGGTTTGCAGGTTAATGACAAGAAGAGTAGCATCTACTTCAGTGGTGTTAAGAATGAGATTAAAAGTAATATTTTGAGTGAGATGAGATTCAAAGAGGGAGTTCTCCCAGTGAAGTATTTAGGAATTCCTCTAATTAGCAAAAGACTGGGAAAAAGTGACTGTGTAGAGTTGATCAAGAAGATAACAAAAAGAATTACTCATTGGACTGTGAAACACCTGAGTTATGCAGGAAGGTTGCAGCTTGTCAATGCAGTTTTATTTGGGATGCAGGTTTATTTGAGCTCTATGTTCATTCTGCATGTTGCAGTTATTAAAAGTGTTGAAAAGCTGTGTAAGAATTTCCTATGGAAAGGAACAGCTGAGTTCAAGTATGGGAATTTGGTGGCCTGGAAGGAAGTTTGCAAGCTGAAAAGTGAGGGAGGCTTGGGAGTGAAAGATATTGCTATCTGGAATAAAGCTGCCATCCTGAGACATGTTTGGGATATTATTGCTGCGAAAGAGTCTATATGGGCTCAGTGGATCATCAGAAACAAGCTCAAGCTCATGAGATTTTGAGGGATTACTAAACCTTTAGTGGCAAGCTGGAATTGGAGAAGTATGTGCAAGCTTAGATCTGAAGCTAAAGGCTGTTGCTCTTATGTTTTAGGGAAAGGATATTTATCTTTTTGGCATGATCCTTGGCTAGAAGGTAAGTCTCTTCATGATATGTATCCAACCATGACCTATGTTGATGCAGATATCCCTAAGAATGCCTATGTGAAAGATGTTTGGAGTAGTAGAGCTTGGAATCTTCCTGAGGCTACTGATGATATAACTGCTGAAGCTTGGCAGCTTATTCAAAGTAAATACAGAGTAAATGACAACTAGGAAGATGGGATTATCTGGAAAGTTAGTAAATCTGGCAAATTTACAATTAAAGCTACTTGGGATCACCTAAGAAACAAAGGAGAGAGAGTTACTTGTTGGAAAGTAGTCTGGGGGCCTGGTAATATCCCTAAGCAAAGCTTCATAGCTTGGCTGGCTATAAAGAACTAGATGAGAACCAAAGACAAGTTGAAGAGTTGGGGCTGCATTGATGAGGATGTGTGTGTGTTTTGCAACAAGGATAAAGAGAATGTGGATCATTTATTCTTTACCTGTGATGTTTCTCGAAGGATCTTTAAGAAAGTCTTGGAAGCTTGTATGATTTTCAAGGATGTTGAGAGATGGAGAAGGGAGTGGGCGTGGTATGGCAGGAAAGCTTCTGGTAAGAGCATTATGGCTAGAGTTAGAAGAATTGCCTTCATTAGTTCTATTTATCAGATTTGGAGAGCTAGAAATAGAAAGGTTTTTGAGAATGAAGCTATCAATTCCCTTGCTTTTGTTAGATTATATCAGAATTGGCATTTGTTGTAAAGTGTTTTGTGCTCCTTGTTTTGTAGAGAGTTGTTGCTTGCTATAGTTGTTTAGAGTTGTTTGCTTGGGCCTGTTAGTCTGTTTTCGGGCCTTAGTTTTGCTGGCAGTTTTGCCTCCTTTTGGTGTAATCGTTTTTGAGTTAATTTATCTCGAGGTTATTACCAAAAAAAATATTTTAAATAAATTTTATGTCAACTCAACATAAATGTTTTGATAAATTATAATAAATTTAAAATGAAATTATTTTTTATTATTATAGTAATGTTTTTATATAATTTATATCATTAAAAATAAACTAATAGTTGATTGAAAACAAATTATCCAAGATTTTTCGCGATGATTTGTGTAAATTTAATGTCAACTAAACGTCAAATCAATGTCGACTCAGTGTAAAGCTAATGTCAACTAAATGTAAAGTAAATCTCAAATCAAAGTATTTTTTTTAGTAAATTAATATAATTCTAAAATAAAGTAATCTTAATATAATTTTTTAGAGAAAATAATAAGAAAACTCATAAAATGAACTTTGTTTTCGCACTATACCATTTTTTCAAAAAGTTTGCATTTTATGTCAAAATTATCAGTTTTCTTTCATTAGCACCATCTTTTCCTCTTCCTTTTCCCTATTACATCGTTTACTTCTTCTTCATTACCGTTTTTTTCGCTGCAATTACGGCTTTACGATTTTTGCTATGTTCTACGGTGGATCCATAGAGGGGTTGATTGGTGCTCTCTGATGAGCCTTCAAATGCCTCAGATTCATCACCGGTGACAGCCAGTGCCGATACGACGATTGCGTTAATAGGCCTCACTTCAAAATTGTGGCTTCTGTTGTTTGAACTTGACTATGATGAATTGGGTTTGTTGTTTGATGAATTAGATGGTGGTTTAGGTAAGTTTGTGGTAATGGGTTTTCTATACGAACCAGATCTAAATGGGAAGAGATAGAAAAATGTTACCTCTGGTTGGGTCTTGGAAGAAGGAGACTTTATGATCTGTTTATACTTCATTTCTTTCAAAATGTTATTATCATATAACAACCAAAATCAACAAAGCAAAAAAGAATAGAGCTTAAAAGTTAGAAACTGGAGAGACTAATGCGAGAGTAGTTGTAGAAATGGTGGGAATGAAGGAGTAAGGGAAAAAACAATTTAATTTAAGAGACAAAGTTCTTCTTCAAGATTTTATCGGTGTTTCATTTTTATAGTTAAGAATTATTCTACTGTTTAATTACATTGATTATGGAGACTAATTATCAATAGTTAATTATTTTATTGTTTAATTAAATGTTTTTGTAAAAGCTTAACTACGTTTCTGATACATCGTTGGAGTATTATTTGTAAAGTAGATATATCTTTGATACATTTCTGATTCATTTCAGATATATCTCCGATAATTTTCAAATACAATTTTGATATAATTTATATACATCTCGGATACATTAGACAATTATTGATTTATTATTTTAAAATATAATTGGATAAACAACAAGTAGGTGGGTTATTTCCATGGGTGTCAAACCCGGCCCGGTGATAAAACCGGTGAGACTAGAGGGTCAAGGGTTAAAGGTTCAACCGGGGTTACACCGGAATTAAACCCGTATTATAAAAATAAAAAAGTAAAAAATTAGAAATATTAATAATCATATATATATTATACAATAAGAAATATAGACACAAATAGCAAGTTAGCTTGGTGGTATTGAATGCTTCCACTAAAAATACTAAACAACTAAGACTCAAATCTCAGCAATGGCATTTAAATTTCTTATTTTTTTTAATAAGAGCTCTAGTTTTTAATTGATTGACCGAACCGGACCGGTTTTTCCGGTTAATTGATCGGTTAATTAGTCCAATTCAGCGGTTATCCGGCCGGTTTGATTAAAAACCGCGGGTTTGTGATTATAAAGGTTTTTAGTGCAACTCGAACCGTTGATATGACCGATTCGAGGGTTTTCCGGTCGAACCGGCCGGTCCGATTCGGATCTGACAACCATGGTTATTTCTCATTTCTAAAATCTTTGATCGAGAAAGTTGATTAGATGTAGTAAAATTAGAGTTTAATCAACCAAATTAATCAAACTTTTTAATTATTATCTTTTATTTTTATCGATTTGATTGAATCAATCAACTACTTTGATCAGTTCGCTTTTATATTTATTCATCTTTGATACATAATTTATACACGATAATACATTTTTATAATATACATTATAGATACATTGCCGATACATTATTTATACATGGTAGATACAATTTTTTACTATATAATTTATATATGACTGATATTTTTTTTGAGTTATATGTAATGTGTATCAAACATGTATATTTAATATTTAAAAATATATATTTTTAAATGTACATAATAGATATATTAATGATATTTAATTTATACATGATAGATATATTTTATAAATGTATTTAATAGCTACATCTCTAATATATAATTTATACGTATTCGGTAATGAATCAATAACGTATCCATAATTCTTAAAATTATTATTTTTTAAATTGTATCATTTGTGTTTTATTTTTATTTTTAATATATTTATATTTTTAAAATTAAGATTAACATTGTTACAAAACAAAAACTAAAGCATACAAGAGGCATCAATTCTGAAAGAAAATAAATTAAAATCAAAATTCTATAAACAAAGGGTATTAAAGAAATTTAGTAAGATTTTAAATTTAGTAAAACAACCTTACAAGTACTATGGTTTGACGCGTACGAGAGTTGGGTCTCAAGTACCTTGGTGACTGTAATTGGCTAATAAGAAAAAGAAGAGAGAAAATTACTTGACTTGCGTGCCCTTATCCATTAAGATGTTTTTGTCTTTTTTGGTAGTAATATTAAATAATTGAACTGAATGGCAATTGATGTAAATGTAAGCCATTTTTAGTATTTTTGTGATATTCTCAATTTTTTTAATATAAATTAAATATAAATTAAATATAAAATAAATATAATTTTAATATAAATTTCATATAAACTTCATGTGGATTTAATATAAATTTAATATAAATTCAATATAAACTAAATGTAAATTCAATATAAATCTAATATAAATTTAATATTAACTCAATGTAATCTTAATATAAATTTAATGTAAACTCAAAATAAAGTAATTTAAATTAAACTTTTAGAATTATAATTTTAAAACTAATTTATTCGTATCTAATTAATTTATTAAAAAAATATACTAGTAGAATTAAAAATATACAAAGTGAAAAATAAATTAGTAGTAATAAATTTAAAATAATTTAAAAAAAAATATATTGTGGTCTATATGAACATAATATACTTATATTTTATTCTAATTAAATTAATTCATTCAAAATTTACACTATGTAAAATAGACTTATAAAGTGATAAATAAATTAATATTAAATTGAAAGTAAAATTTTTAAGATTTTTTTGTGGTCAGTAAGTACTTAATGTGTATAAATTTAATATCAACTTAATTTAAATTCAATATGAATATAATATAAACTTAATGCAAACTTAAAATAAATTAATGTAAATTTTTTTTTAGTAAACTAATTATAAATTTAAAAATTAATCTATAAAATTATATTCATATACTTAAAAATTTATTAAAAACAAAAACAATAAACCGATATTTTTTATTCATATTATAAATTAATTAAAAACAAAAACAATAAATCTAAAAAGTTATATTCATAGATAGTAGACCTTCTAATAAATAATATTCAATAAATTAATAATTCTAATAATTCTAATAATTAATAAAATTTCATAAAACCAACTCTAATATTATGTCTTATGTAATATTCAATAGTTTAATAATTATAACAATTAATAATTTTAATCCACTATATATATTAATTATTAAAAGATTGCCTGCATTGAAAAATTAATTAAAACAAAAACAATGAACCTAAAAAATTCTTCGTAAACCATTACCAGTAAAACAGACAATAAAACTTTACAAAGAGGACACATGATAAAAATAATGCCCATCCCGATGATCCCGTCCGTAGTTCATGAAAAACAGCCACAATTTCATCTGGCAAAACTTTAGTTCAACAACGAGTACACGCGGCTGAATACTACTACATCCATTTATCAACATCGTCTTTATGAAACACATGCTTATATTTCATTAACCTCCAAATATAATCGCCATCGACAAACTCCGATAAGCACACCGTGCATTCCACCACCGTTGATTGCTTACAACTGTGGATGAGCTATGGATTCTTCTCTTTGATTAGATGGATGTACTTTGTTGGGGTTATTAGCTAAAATGGAACCCAACAGGCATTTTGTATCAAAATGGTACCCAACCTTTAATTTGTATCAAAATGGTACCTAACCTTATAATGTTTGTTTCAAAATGGTTTTTTAAACATTTTTCGGCCACTTTTGATGACGTGGCAACCGGAAAATTGATTTTTTTTATTGATATAAAATAAGAGTTCGTTTTAATCTTTTTAATTATATAAAATTTTATTTGTCATGTGATGTGGTAAAAATATAAAAAAATTAGTTTTCCGGTTGCCACGTCATTAAAAGTCGCCGGAAATGATTAAAAAGACCATTTTGAAACAAACATTAGAAGGTTAGGTACCATTTTTATACAAGGGATAAAGGTTGGATCCTATTTGGCTTAATTTCTTAAAAAAACCCCACCTTGTATTTTATTTTCGTTTATACCCTGACCTTGTAAAAACACCATTTGTACCCAATTTTAAATTTTTATGTTTCATCTCTACCCAAAAGCATTAAATTGTACTCTTTTCATTTGAAAAAAAGTTTAAAACAATCCTTCATATTTAACTTATATACTAATTAGATATTAATGTTATTAATAGTACAAAAATACCATTTTCTTCAAAAAATTAAAAATAATAATAATTTTTTTAAAATATTAAAAAAAATATTTCCAATTTTTTTTAATTTTTTAATTTTTTTTTTTAAAATTCCGAAAAAAAAATTAAAAATAATAATAATTTTTTTAATTTTTTTTTATTTTATAAAATTAAAAAAATTAATTAATTATTTGGATGTATTTGATTATTTTTTAAGTTTAAGGATTTATTTGTATTTTTTAAAATAGAAAAAAGTATGTTTTAAGTTCTTTTCCAAATGAAAAAGAGTACAATTTAATGCTTTTGGGTAGGGATGAAACATAAAAACCCAAAATTGGGTACAAATGGTGTTTTTACAAGGTCAGGGTATAAACGAAGAAAAAATGCAAAGTGGGGGTTTTTTAAGGAATTAAGCCATCCTATTTTGACTCATAACCCACTTTGTTGTGCTGATTCTTTGTTTATTGATGTGATTGTTGATTAAAGTGACAGTGACAGTGACTGACCGGAATTGAATTCACCGGAATAGAATTTAGGCTTCGAGGAGTAAGAGATGAAGGATGATTATGGTTACTATGTAGAGGTGTGAGAGAAATTCGGTTATAACTGCCATGGTTTAATTGGGTAGTGGAGGTGCCGATTTTTGATGGAGAAGATGAATTTATAGAACAGTAGGTGAGATGGAGAAGATGAATTTTTAAAGATGACTCTTTGTTATTTATTTGGAAGAAATAATGTATCATGTATTTTTTTTATAAAAAGAACAAACTTGTCCTAATTTATTATAAAGATAGCTTATGGAGTATCTATAAATTTTTTTAATTTTTTTGAGGGATTACTGCCAAAATAAAAACGTTGAGCTAAAAACATAACACTACAACATTTTGAGGAAATGACATCTTATACCCCTTTTTTGTAACTTTTGCAAACTTACTCTCACAAAAATTCGGTTTGCAAGCGTGCTTGTTTTGTTATTTTTGTTTTCATATTTACGCCTTTTAATGTTTTCTCTCTTTTCTTTTTAGTGGCCATGTGATCATCACTATAAACTTACGGACCAAAACTTTTTGGATGTTCAGATCAAATATATTCTGCAAAATTAACAAATAATTTTAATTCTATAAATATTAAGAAATCATGTAACCTAAAA
This sequence comes from Mercurialis annua, assembly GCF_937616625.2. NCBI lineage: Eukaryota > Viridiplantae > Streptophyta > Magnoliopsida > Malpighiales > Euphorbiaceae > Mercurialis > Mercurialis annua. The sequence goes on along the minus strand of NC_065577.1, from coordinate 13,069,995 downwards.
TAAATCATAAATTTTATAATTAATGCTCATTAAGAAATCACATGTAACTTCCTTTTTACTTTATTTTAATATTATATTATAACTATGATAATTAAAAAGAATTAGCATAATTCATATTATTTGCAAAAAGGTCTAATTACTTAAAAACCACTCACCTTATAACTTTTTTCCATTTATACCACGACCCAGGAAAATTTTCAATTGTACCCTGTTTTCGATTTTTATATTTCGTTTGTACCCCAAGAGTAAATTTTTTGATTATTTAATTAATTTAAAGATGAAAATATTAAAAACAAGATACATAAATGATTAACATTAACGTTTTATTAGAATATAGGTTAAAAATGAAGGACTAATTTAAACTCTTTTTCAAAAGAAAATAGGTCAATTCAACTCATTAGGGTAGAGATGAAACATAAAAATTTAAAATAGGGTACAAGTGAAAATTTTCCTAGGTCATGGTATAAATGAAAAAAAGTTAAAAGGTGGGTGGTTTTTAAGTAATTAAGCCTTGCAAAAACTTTATAATGTTAAAATAATCTAGATGTTTGTCTTTTTTCTATAGACACTTGTTTTTATTTATAGATATTAATTCTCCATTATTTAAGCATATGTTTCTATCTTTAGATACTTATATGTAATAATGAAACACTTGTTATTTTACATTTTTTATTTATTCTTGGATAAAATTTTAGTACTCTCTCCGTCCCGTAAAAATAGAAAAAATAGCTCTTTTTTGGTCCTATAAAAATAGAAAAAATAGTATAAAATTATCAAAATACTTTTAGAATTTATCTATATCGATATTAATTGATTTATAGTTTTAATGTATAACTTTAAATATATGAAATTTCCATTAGACAATATTTATGTAGTGGTTTTGATTTAAATTGTCTTTCTACTTTTAATTTTGGGTTTAATAAAATAGATCACTTTAATTTTATTTGTTCTTTTACTTAAAGATATTGGGTCGTTGAGTTTTTGTTGATGAATATATTTTTTTCTCTTGTAATTAAGGTTTGTAGTACACTAAACAATTTGAGACTTGATATAATGGTTCATGATATGATGTTGTCTATAGATTTTGACATGGATAAGTTCTCATGAGTAAAGAATATGACATTGTATCGAAGTTTTACAATTTAAAAAAGAAAAATATAAATGAAAAATTCGAGCAACTAAAAGGCAACTAATGAGCAACTGCAAAACAACCAATGGGCAACCATAAAGCAACTAATAAACAACAACAAAAAAAGCAATTATAAAGCAACAAAAACACTATTCCGTAACCAAAATACAACTGAAACTAGTATGGGCATCAAAATATTTTACGTAAAGATATTAACACTTGTGAAATTAAGATGTTGATAAGAAATTTTGACAATTAAATCATAACATTTCGTCATTTTTAAAGAATTTTATTAGCTGAAAAATATATATAATATAAACGTGAAGTAAAAAATAAAAGATAACTATTGAATCATCATTTGTGTTGTGTCATTTTAGTTATTTCTTAAACTTCATTTTTGACTAAAAACTAATAAGAATATAACATTGGATGTTTAATCTAATAACGGAATATATTAGTAAAATGTATAAGTTCAATTTATTTAGTAATTAAAGTTGTCTGCAACTTATAAATGCAATAAATTGAATACTATACAACTTATGTGATTGGCTATTAAAGTTAAATGAAAATAAAAAAAATATTAAATAATTTTATTTAACAATATTTATAATAATGAAATTATGCAAAAAATATAAAATATATATTTTATTAAGAATAAATTTAAGAAAATATTTACTTACTTTAATATTATATAGTAGATTATATGTTATATACTTTATATTTTGGGTTAATTCCTAAAAAAATCACGAACTTTACACGAAGTTCCATTTTAATCATGACCTTTAAAAGTTGTCATTTAAAGACACGAACTTTCATTTTATTTCAAATTTATCACCAAAGTAAAATTCGGTGTATTTTATCTGACTAAAAATTCCTAATCCTAGATACTCTAACCTAAAGATAATAAGATTTGATGTTGATTAATAATTTGGGTCGTTCATTAATGATTTAGTGAAGAATTTAGTCAATAAAAATACACTGAAATGATGAATTTGAAACAATATGAAAGTTCGTGCCTTTAAATGGCAACTTTTAAAGGTGATGATTAAAATGAAACTTCGTGTAAAATTCGTGATTTTTTTAGGAATTATCCCTTATATTTTTTTATTAGATACATAAATTTTAATATTTAAATTTAGCTTGATGCAAATAATCTTGATTGGCTAATAATAATAATATATATATAATAAATAATGGTTAATAAAACAATATTAATTAGTATGTTACAAATGGACAAGAGTTAAATAATCAAAGTCAGCGCCTTCTGACTTCGTGCTCTTGACCTACTTGTTTTATTAGTCTTGGCGGGAAGACTCCAATCAGTGGGACTGTCATATTCTTTACTGGAGTGTTTATGCAAAAGTTTCTTACATAAAAGCGTAAAAATGCACAAACTTCCTTTTCAGCGTATGAAAGTTATATAGACCCCTTATTCAAGTGTTTTTGTAGAAAGCCCCAACATTTTTAGGGGATTTGTATAAAAAAAACCCTTAAATGAGTGGTAGAGATTCACTTAAATGCCCAAAGCCCAACAAGAAAAAAATAAACCTAAATAATGCTTAAGTGTTGATTTGCCACACTTTTTAATTCTACAAGCCATAAATCTTGTCTATTTATAGAGATCAAATTAGGTTAAAAGGAATAAAGAGTAAGAATACTAATAGAATTATACTTCATTTTCCCACACAAACGACAAGAATAGACATCAATTGATAATTGTATCCGTCTTGTTAAAGAGGCTAAGGCAAGCAAGGGTACTGCTGACCACGTTGCTTCAGAGGCTTGAAAAACATGGAAGATTGGGTTTGATTTAGGATTATTTGGTGAGGAGAATGAGGAGCAGATAATTTCTCTTCTTTCGCAAGGGATTCAGAATAATTCTTAGAGATTTTTTCTCTTCCAGGTTAGCCATTCTTTATGTCTTATCATTTTAACATGATTTCATGGAATTTTAGAGGCGGTTTGTCATTTGCTAGGAAGCAGCGAGTTATTCGTTCTCTGGTCACCAAAAATAATGCTTGTCTTATCGGTTTAATTGAGACCTAGAGAGATTCTTTTGACGACTTTTTTATTCGTAGACTTTGGCCTAACTTATACTTTGATTACTGTTTCACTCCTTCGGTTGGTGCCTCAGGAGGTATTCTGTGTGTCTGGAATAAAACTCTCTTCAATCCATATAGGATTAGAATGGGAGCTCGTTGGATTAGTTTGGAATTCATTTGGTTCTCTACGCCTATCCGAGTCATTTTTGTCTATGCTAGTAACTGCGCCAGGGAAAGAGTTAATTTTTGGCAGGAATTATTACTGGAGATTGATCCACACATGATTTGCTTGTTGCTGGGGGATTTCAATGAGATTTTATGTCCAGAAGATAGACTTCATTGTGATAGTTTTCGGCTTCTATGCAGCAATTTTCTGATTTTATTTCGGCTTCTAGTTTGATAGAATCTCCGCTTCAAGGGCGCCACTTTACTTGGCAGAATAGTGTCTCTAAGTCCAAGCTTGATCGGTGTTTCACCTCAACATCTTTACTAGCTTCTTGGCCTCACTCAATTTTACAGGCTTTACCCAGATCTTACTCGGACCACATCCCGATTGCTTTCAAATCTGAAGTAGTCTCTGATTGGGGTCCTAAGCCTTTCAAGTCAATCAATGCCTGGTGGGATCACTCTGCTTTCCCTTCATTCATCTTGAATGCTTGGAATAATATTTCGGTTAATTTTCCTCCTGGAGATTTGGTGGTGAAGTTGCGTCAGCTGCGATCTATGATTAAGGTTTGGAATAAAGAGGTTTTTGGGGATCTTAACACAAAATTACTTTCTGTTGATCAGGAAATTCAAACCTTGGAAGTTGCTTCAGATTTTAACGCCTTAACTGACATGGAAGTGGATCGGTTATCTTACTTGAGGGCGGAAAATAATTTAATCTCCAACCAACTGGAGTCTCTTTGGCGTCAAAAATCCAGAGTTAAGTGGAATCTTCATGGGGACCGTAATACGAAATTTTTTCACACCTCAGCGTCGGTGCATTCTAAGAACAGCTTCATCTCTGAGCTATTTGTGAACGGCATCCGGTTCTCTTCAGCTCAGGGTATAAAGGATCAGGTTCATCTTTTCTACAAGAATCTTTATAAGCGCAGCAACTGTGTTGTTTTTTCTCTTGCTTCCCTGCCGATCCTTAGCCTGTCCGAACCTCAAGGTGCTTCTTTGACTTCGGTTTTCTCGGAGGATGAGGTGTTATCGACTCTTTTGGGTCAGGATGATAACAAAGCTCCTGGGCCTGATGGCTTTAACTATTTCTTCTATAACAAAGCCTGGCATGTTTTGAATTCCGATATTATGTCCTTGTTCTACAATTTTCATCAGACGGGTAGCTACCCTCAAGGCATCAACACGGCTTTCTTGGTGCTTATCCAATGTTCATCGGAGCTTCAGAGCTTTCTGACTTCAGACCTATCAGTTTTATTAATGGCATTTTCAAGTTGCTTAGTAAGGTGTTGGCGAATCGTTTATTTCCTTTACTGCCTTCCATCATCTCTGCTAATCAATTTGGTTTCATCAAGGGTCGCAATATCCACGACTGCCGCATGATAGCCTCGGAAATCCTGCACTTAGCGTCTCGTCGAAAGGAGCAGCTCTTCCTTATTAAGCTTGACTTTAAGAAAGCCTTCGACAGCATTTCTTGGGATTTCATTCTTATGATGATGGCTAGAATGAATTTTCCTAAGCTTTGGATTGATTGGATTTCTTTGCTATTTAATTCTTCTCAGCTATCGGTTCTGGTTAGTGGTTCTCCTACTCACAACTTCTTCATGGGAAAAGGTGTGCGAGAAGGCGACCCGATCTCTCCTATGCTTTTTGTGTTGGCTGTAGAAGGGCTTAAAGCTTTGTTTGATAAAGCTATTTCTCACTCTTTTATTGACGGTGTTCATATCGATGGTTATCCTGATCCGGTCTCTATTCTTCAATTCGCGGATGATACTTTAATTTTCATTCCTAATGACATGAATATGATCGTAAACCTTCTCCGAATTCTCCGTTGTTTTGAGAAAGTTTCCAGCCTTCATATTAACTATAAGAAAAGTTCTATTCTTGGCGTCAATGTTGATGATGCTTCTCTGCAAATGGCGGCTTCCATCCTTAATTGTCCTATCAGCAGCTTACCGATCATGTATTTAGGATTGCCTCTTTCTTTGAGACCGATAAAAGCAGCTCTTTGGCAGCCTGTTGTTACTAATTTTCACAACCAATTAGCTTCTTGGAAGGGAAATCTGCTTTCGCCCGCTGGAAGACTGATACTTGTTAAAGCGTGTCTGAGTAGTTTACCGGTTTATTTTATGTGCTCTTTTTATATGCCTCAATCAGTCCTTCTTTTACTGGATCGTTGCATGAAGATATTTTGGTGGTGTGGTTCTCCTAATGGCAAAGGTCTTTGTAAAATATCTTGGTCGAAGGTTTGTCTTCCATTCTCGTTAGGTGGTTTGAATATCACCCCTTTTCGGATAAAGAATAAGAGCCTTCTTTATAAATGGATCTGGAAGTTGATCTCTCCTTCGAACCAATTGTGGTTCTCGGTTATTTGTCAGAGTTGCTCCTTAAACTCTTGGCACGATATTGAGGCTTCTAAGTATTATCTTCTTTCGCATACTTGGAAAGGCATTTTTAATGCTTGTGTTAAAGATTCCGAGCAATGGAAAAGCTTTACTTCTTGTGTTTCATTCCGTGTGGGTACAGGCGACTTGATCAAGTTTTGGCATGACGTTTGGCTTTATAGCGTTCCTCTTAGGCATCGTTTCCCTAATCTGTATCGCATCCGCAGATCTAAAAACAGCATGGTGGTTGACTTCTTCAGTCAAGGAGCTGCTGTCTTTGAGCGCACCTCCTGGAACCGTCGGCTAAGAATTGGCGAGGAGGAGGATTTAGAGCTACTGCTATCGGATTTGCGATCTGTTTCCTTCCCTGGGAGTCCTGATGAAGCGTACTGGCAGAATAAGGCAGCAGGTTTCACTACTAGAAAACAATCATTTAGCGACGGATTTTTCCGTCGCTAAATGACCAAAATCCGTCGCTAAACACGTTTAACGACGGATTTGCGACGGAAAAAGTCCGTCGCTACATTTTTGGTCGCAACGTTTGGCAACGACGGAAAAAAAAAATTAGCGAAGGATTTTGATCTCGGTTTTAGCGACGGAATTTTAAATCCGTCGCTAATTAGCGACGGATTTACCGACGGATTTTAATCCGTCACTAATTTTAAAAAAATTTAAAAAATTTAAAATTACATCGTAAAATAAATTTTATTTAATTAATCACTTATCCGCGCCCTCCGTCACTCACCCACCCGAGTTAAATCACCCACCCGCATCCACCTGTCAATTTTCGCTAACTTCTCAGTAGGTCACCCATACTTCCATTGCTCCCACTCAAGACTCTTTAAACCTTGTAGTTCTCCCGCGCGTAACTCCACCTTAACCAGCTCATATTCATGTTATATATTTATGTATATTATACTTAAATGTAACTAAAAACAACAAATATTTGTTTCCATAATTTAATCCCGCATTCTAAAATAATTTTTTTATAATTAATAATTTTTAAAAATATTTATATACTTTAAATAAATAAATAATTTGTAATTATTATTTTATAAATAAGGTTTAATTATTAATTTATAAATAAAAACGTTATAAATTTAATTAAAAAATTATTTTTTATTAAAAAATTAAAAAATTATTTTTTATTAAATACTATCTTAAATAATATTTTTAATACCTTTTAATTTTTTTTTTTGACAATGCAAATTAACGACGGATTTGAAATCCGTCACTAAATTCTGTCGCAAAAGGCGTAATTTAGCGACGGATTTTAAAATCCGTCGCCAATTGTGGAAAACAAAAAGGCGGGAATACTCCCGCCAATAATTAGCGACGGATTTTAAAATCCGTCGCTAAATTTTACAAAAATAATTGGCGGATAGCGACGGAAAATCCGTAGCTAATGTTGGCGGGATCAATCCCGCCAATTTAATTGGGCGTTTAGCGACGGATTTTAGATCCGTCGCAAAACCGGTCGCTAATCAAAAAAATAGCGACGGATTTTAGATCTGTCACTAAAATCCGTCGCTAAAACGCTGTTTTCTAGTACTGTTTTACTCCTTATTCCCTGAAAATTAAGCTTCTTCAGGTTAGTGGTCAGTTGCAATCTCAGCTGAATTTAGGAATCTTTATTCCCTCTATTTGGAAGCTTAATATCCTGCCGCGCATTCAGTTTTTTATGTGGTTAGTTGCTTGGGATCGCATCTCTTGTAATGCTTCACTAGGGGCGAGAGGTATTCTTAACCCTTCTCTTATAGGCTGTTCGGTTTGTCACATCGAGGAAACTTCATCGCATATTTTATTGCATTGCTCCTTTGCTTGGAATTTGTGGTGTTTCATCTTTTCTAAATGTGGCATCATTTGGGTTTCTCCTTATACCACTGAGAGTTTTTTCATCCTATGGAATGACTTCTCCTTAAACGCTTACAAAGATTTGTGGAAGCTCATTTGGTTCTTTTGCGTTTGGGAATTATGGAAGGCGAGAAGCAGGCGTGTTTTCAGAGGAGATTCGACGCAGATTGAAGCTTTAGCGCATTTAGCTATTTCTAGAGCTGTTATGTATTATGCTTGTTTTCATCCTAGAATCCCTTATTCAGGAAATGACGTATTTAGATGCTTAAATTGCTTTGTAAAGTTGAACTAGTTTTTGTTTGGCTTCTCTTTGCCTCCCACTTCTTGTGGTTGTGCTAATAAATCAGCATTTATCTAAAAAAATAATTATCCAAAATATATTAGGATACATCTAATTAAAATTCTAAAAAGGCTTAGATGCACCAAACATCACCAACTTTTGTGTGTTTTGTATATATAACATAAACTTTTAGTTTTAGTAAAAAACTACACGAACTTTGCAATTTTTGCAATTAAGTCATCGCATCGTTTTGGATATAAAAACGATACCGTTTAGGATGTAAAATGACACCGTTTTGGAAGTAAAATGGCACCGTTTTAGATGTAAAGCAGCACCGTTTTGGGTGTAAAACAGCATACGTGGTCTTAATTGCAAGAATTTAAAAGTTCGTGTTAAATATGCCAAAATCAAAAAATTTATGTTAAATATGCAAAACACGCGAAAGTTGGTGATGTTTGGTGCATCTAAGCCTTTTAAAAGTAATCCTAATAAATATTTTTGGGATAGTGGTATAGAAAATCATAAACTATGTATGCATTTTTATTTTAATCGCGGACTTTTAAAATGTCGCAATTGTATGCTGGAAGGTTCTTTTTTTCTCAATTCGATACATGAGGTCATAATATATTGATATGGATGTCAAAAATAATATCCACCTCAACAAATTACACCAATAAATGAGTGTTAATATATGCATCAAATTGAGAACCTACATACAATTGAGACGTTCTAAAGTTTGTAATTAAATTGAAAAAGGAGTTATAATTAATAGATTTATTTCATATTATTTTTTACTTTGTTTATTTAAAAATATTGTAATCTATATTCCGATTCAACGTCAATTTTTTTATTAGATTTATTAAAGTACTACTACCAATGATAAATAAATTAAAATTTGGTATGCTTAAGAAATAAATAAATCTTAAATTCTCTTTCTGAAATTTTAGTTAAATTTTAACGACTCATGTTTCTAACCCATTTCTTACAACAATGACAAAGTTTACTATGAAACTTATCCTCATCCGTTGACATTATCTAACTTCTCTTTTATAAAACATGATCTAGCTTCATCCCTAACTTTTACAAAACAATAAAAAATCTAAATAAATTAAGGATTTTTACATGTTCTATGAAAATAAAAAATTATCAAAAAGGTACAAAAACATAATTTCTCAAAATACTTACACAAATTACAAAAAAGGAATAAATAAAAACGATTAAAACAACACCAAAAATATACATGTAAATACACCTAAAAACACCCATATACTCTCAAACAATAATAAAAAAAGGGTTGTCCGATTAAGACCCATCACTTCTCTTGGGAAAATCCTGAATTTAGAATTAAAAAAAAAAGAGCTATGTGTGAAATAAGAAAATGAAAAGTTTTATATTTTTCCACATTATTTAGGAGAATTTACTTTATTGAGTTTATAAACTTGGACAATCTCATATGGGTTTAAACTCTAAGGGGTACTTAGTTTTGTGAACACCTGGGAGATATATACTTCCCAATTTACCACACATGCACGCGCTGTCCGCCTGATCTAGGTTGGGTGGTTCAGTATTTTTTGCTTTCATGACAGTTTTATTTATTAAAGGTGTAATGGTTTTTATTTTTGAATCACAACACATCCCATGATCTCCTCCACTTGTCCTGTACGGTTTTTGACTACAATGAATATGGAAAATGTTTCTTTTAAGTTGCATAACAGATCTTTTATTTTTCTCTATAAATCCTGCTCTGTCACGACCTAAATTCCACCCTAATCCAAGTCACGACCGGTGCAAGGGAATAGGAATGGCTTTTCCGAAACCCATAGCAAGTCTAGAACCTCTAGAAGTTTTTATTGTTACAAGATCGTACCTCACGTGCGATCCGTTTTTAGAAAATACCGTTTCACTTTTCTCTTTTAACGGAAACACATTTCTGAAATTATATATATAAGTAAAATCTGGTTTTCAGAAGTACGGGTTGGATAACTGCGTTATCTTAACCCTCGCTTCCCATTTGAAAACCTGACGTGGTGATCACTGGAAACTATAGACTTAAATCTAGCTTGGCTTAACACATAGGCAGTCTCGTTCCAAACCACACGCCACTGTTAATATGTTTAGTAAATAATGCCGACACCTCTGCGTCTCGCAACAATGGTATTAAACATATTAAAATACACAGCGGACCGGTTACACGTAGCAGGCATATATAAAATATACTGTTTTTGACCCTCACAAAAACACAAGAGGACGATTCGGTAACTAGATACAATATGCCACTACGCAGCCACCCAGACGGTATACGCACAAGTGCACTAGATCCTATCGTAGTATCTAAACAGGGACTAGTGGCATGGCTGCTGGCATATCACACTTATACTATTGCAGCATACTAAGAATACAAAATTATATATACCCAAAACAAGAGCTTCCGTGAAGTAGGAATGTGGAAGCTTAACTGACCTCCAAGCTTGTTGCCTCAAAATGGGAAACAACAACGGGATCCGAAATATAAATATTTCTGAGTGAGTAAACAGTTTACAAATAAATACCAAAATCGCATAATATATATAAAACAGTTATATGTATATAAAATATTACCAATTCGTCGATCCATATGAAACTTTAGTTCACAATTGTCCTAATAGACTTACTGACATCACGAGCTTATAGACTACGGAATAATGACCGTGAATTAAATCACTGCCCTCCACTTCTATATCTCTGGCACATAGACCGTAATCATGAAACTGCCATCGCAGTTTAATCAGCGACCGTAATTGTATTACTGTCATCCCAAGGTTTACCCATGAAGTCAGGACATTCACTTTCTCAATAACTTAACACGACAGACATACCTCTATAACTCGACAGAAGTACATCTAGAATCGGTGTTGGTGATCATGTAGTCTTATTGCAGCCCAATAGGTAGCTTGTTCCAATGGACCTCTCTTGGCTAAGTTATACTACTGCGATTATGGTTATAAAACAGTTGAATACTGATATTCAAAAGTAAACACTTAAACTAACAGTAGTGCTAAGTTACTACTTAGCCTCGTCGTATGTGTGACAGACTCTCTTAGTCCTGGTCTGACTGCTGGACAGCTAGTCGGATCAAACATACAAAAACACACAAGACAATACATCAATACTTATTTCTAGTATAAACATATAGGTCTAGAAGCCTAGGTTTAATCTAACATATAACACATAACACTTATGGTCTCTTTATTTTTAAGAACCATTTAAACCATTTTCACATCAAGAAAACGTTCATACTTCGCGCTAGAAGTCCATTTACGTATGACGATACCTAAATAAATTCATTCAATAGTATCGACTTGATTTCCAAAACAATTCCCAGTCGAATACTAATTATTTAGCCACATCGTTTGCTAATTCTTTTAAACCGTTTAAACGTTGACTTTAACTCTTTTTAAAGTCCTTTTTAAACATTTAACTTTACTTTTAAAATCTTTTTTTAAAAGTACTTAGGTTTAGGTTTAAATCTCTTTTCGTTTTTATAAGTATTTAGGTTTAGGTTTAAAAATATTACATCGGACCCTTAGGCCAAAAAGCCCCCGAAAGTCCTCTTCCCATTCAGCATCGGACCTGTTGTGTGTGGCACAGCAGGTCGCTGCACGACCGTGCAGCTTTAGCTGCACGTTCGTGCAGGAACTAGGCTGCACGTTCGTGCAGCTCATGACTGCACGTTCGTGCAGCTCATGACTGCACGTTCGTGCAGCCGTGTTTCTAGCCCTGCAAACATGATTTCTTGGTTTTTCCGACGTTCCCGGAACGCTGCAAACGTGTATAGTTACGTCCTAGTTCACAATATCACAATCCAAACGCAATTCGGTTGTATAATTCAATCGTTCAATTCGGCAACTGTGTATAACGATATATATATATATATATATATATATATATATATATATATATTCAAAATATATCAAAATAAACGTTTAATATGAGTTTAATATCTCGATTACTTGAATAATCGTCGAGAAAATAGAGTTAGAATCGAGAAACAGACGAAACGGATCGGCCGAAACCCTAACTCACGTCGCACACACAGGGAGCTAAGCAACTCTCCATTTCTTTCAAATAAAAGAAATGAGCTCTGATGCCCAACATTTCCTTTGAAATGTTATATATATAGAAAATGTTAAAATACTCTTTAATACTAGTTCAATCATGCACTTTAAGCCAACTTCTTAATTAGTCGTCCGTAGTTTAAACAGAAACGACTTCCGAATTTCGTGAAAATTTACCCAAAAATCTAGTAAAATATAAAAGAATAAAAATATAATTTTTATTTTCATCCGACTTATATTTTATTTTTAATAAATCATTTTCGATTTATTAGGTCCACATTGACCGCACTTGATAAAATTTCTATTTCCAAATTTTATCAAATTTTCACAATAACCTTTTTAAAATATTTCGCGAATATTGACACCAAAAATATTCGCACGGAACTTATGAATTATTCTGCACTCAATTCATAGGTTTATATTATCCTCTTTAACTATATAAATATGCAAATTTAAATTTTCAAAATTTAAATTTGAAATCCTATTGTCACAATATACTATTAGGGACACTTGTAAATTAAATTTATCTTTAAATTTAATTTACGTACTCCCACCTAATAAAATATTAGACATATGGAAATATTTTATCCCTTAAAAATACGGGATGCTACATGCTCCCATTTTCATTTGTAAACATACTAGAACACAGAAAAATACAAAATAAGAACGAACATTACAGAGAGTGTTCGAGAGCTGTTGTCAAAGTGCAGTAATAACAGTATTCCAGCTATTTTATCCTAGGGATGCCGCAGTTGTTAGTCTTATTTGCACCGCCGAACTATGCCACGAAATGTCTTAAAAAAGCGATATAGTCCCCGGCTCAGCCTCATCGAATTCAAACGTGTTGCTCGGCACTTGTAACAACAAGTTTTAGACATGTCCCTTTACATTTGCTGCCATGAATTCCAATCAGGTCAGTATTTGTGGTTTCTCTGCTGTCGATACCAACAAACTAATCCGCTTTGAAGGTCTACATTTCAAAAGGTGGAAACAAAAGATAAAAATCTTTTTAACCATTAAAAAAGTGGTTTCAGTTTTATCAATGGAAATGCTTATCGTTGATGAAACTGATGCTGATGAAGAAAAACAAAAAATAAAATGCTGAATTACAGTAGTGGATGACCAAAGATTACTTGTGCAAGATTTTTATTCTTATTGCACTGAGTGATGATCTATACGATAATTACAATAATGGAAAATATGCAAGGGAGACTTGGGAGGCGCTGCTAAAGAAGTACGATACTGAGGAGGCGGGGATAAAGAAGTACACAGTTAGCTGCTATCTCAAATATTAGATGACTGACGACAAATATGTCGAAGCGCAAACCCATGAATTATAGAAAATCGCTCATGAGATTGTCTCTGAAGGTATGGTTCTTGACGAACAATTTTAAGTTTCTATTTTGATTGATAAGTTACCTCCTTCGTGGAAAGATTTTAAGAATTCACACAAGCACAAAAGCAAGGAGTTTTCGTTAGAAAGTTTGATCACTCGCCTTCGGATTAAGAAAGAGGCAAGAAAACAGGACTAGAAAGATGAGTTGCTTGTTTTTTCTAACAACACCAGAAAGTTTGGTTTGGTGAATCTGAAGCCAAATGGCAAAAACTTTAAGAACCAGAATCGCAATTCGAACTCGAACCAAATTATAAACCTTAATAAGATGAATCAGAATGGTAATCCTTCAAGGAATCGTAATGTGAGACATCCATCACCTTTTAGAAATGACTTTCCACCATTTCTGTGTTTTAACTGTGGAAAACTGGGTCATAGAGCACGCAAGTGTCGGAATAGGCCAAGTAGTATTCCGTAGGCTAACTTGACTGAAGAGCCTTTTACGGCTATTGTAGACACCTATTTTCTGGACAGGTAAAATGTGATTAGGGACTGAAGCGTCCAATAATGATTTCTAGAAAAATTTGTCCAGGTGACGAGCTATCGATTTTCTTGCTGGAATTCAGACAGGCGCAATTAGTGTACAGTTACGAACTTGAAGGGTTAAAACATAATTAGCCGTGAATAGCAGATAAAAGTCCAAAGAGCTTGTAATATACGTCCAGAAATTGGATTAATTGCAATATCTTAGAACTTTATGGGCCAATTCGCAAGTTGTACGGACTAAAATTGACCATACTCAAACCCGTAGGGCCGTAGGAGACGTTTTATACACTTTTGGGCACCAAAAATGACTTTTAGGCATGTTTTTTTAGCCATCAAGTTTTAGTACGAAATTTATCGCTTTTAATGTAGTTTTTCATCTTCCAAACTCTATTATTAATTATCTCATTAACATTAATTATTAATTAAAAAGGTAGAACAATAATTTAATCTAACCCTAGGTCACCTAACCACTACAAATACAGCTGCTAGTCAGCTTAACTAATGACCGAAAATTTAACTGAAAATTGAAGACCAAAAAAGGCATAAACCCGAGGTAGAAGCCCTAATTTCGCCGTCCCTCCACACACACACACACACTAAAATTATTCGATTTAGTCAGAAGAATGAAGCTAGAACGTTTTAATCAATCAAGTACGAGCTGACACGCAAATTCAAAGCTGAATTCCACATCCAATTTGCCAGTAAACAAGATAAGGACTCAGAACGGTACTTCTGATGACCCTAAAATATTTTCTGTCACTTTTATGCCATATTTATTGCAATTGCTAAATATTTTTGTATTATGATGCATATTAGCTTATTTTATTATTTTTTCCATAATTTTCAAATTGGGTGTTCCTGATAAAATCGTTATATAAATTGGAAAATAGTATGTTATAAGGCAGTTTTAATGTACTTTGTATGCCATATCCGAATTTATGATGATTACAATGCTTAGAATGCATTTTAGGGTGTTTTATGCTTATTTACCTCAAGTGTGTTCTTGCTTAAATTGTCACGAAATCAGCTGTTTAAGTGTCTTAATTCGAGTTTAAGCAATTTAAAATAATCTCATTACGTGTTATTTGCATTCCCTATTCTTTTTATGTGTTTTGAGTGTTTTTGCATGAAAAACCAAGCCAAAACAAAGAAACACTGAAGTTGTTGCCCCCTGCTGACGACGCCGGCGCTGCCAGAGTACACTTCCGCTGCCGGTAGTGTGAGTGGCGTCGTCGCCTTCTTTTGCCATCCTTCAGAATCGATTCCAGATCAATCCAAACAGGACCTGATCCCTTTTTCGTGTTTCCGGGTTCGTTTGAGGTCGGAATTAGGACTAGTTTGAATCTAAATGTAATGGGAATGTCCCTCTATATTTCTGGCCTCATAGCCCAATTTGTAATCTAACCATCCAACCGGGCCCTGAAGCCCATATCCTTCGCAACCAGCAACTTCCAGACCCCATTTCGAGCCCATCCGAACACAAAATTGACCCTGATCCAAACCTCCGGACTCGTACTGACGAGACGGACAACTTTCATCTGCTGTTTGAGAACAAGTTCTGATCACATCGACGGTCAAAACGCATCGAGTGCCAGACACTCCAGTCTACAAGGTTTAAAAATATTTGTAACCTTGTATGTATATCAATTGCCCTTGTATATGCTTGCAATGTTTAAACGCATTCCAAACGCATGATCCAATCCACTATTAACAGGGTAAAGGACTAATCACATTAATTAACTTAATCAAATCAAATCCATCAAATCACTTAGAAATCTTAGGGCTATCATGAAAAAGTTGTTAAAGGTTGTATAGGCATTCAAGATGACTAAATAATAAGATCGACCATATCTAGAAACTTGGTTATTAGACTTTGTGCATGTAATTAATCCACACTAACTAGTCCTTGTTATTTGTTAAAAACCTCTAAGGTTAGATGAATGCTTTGAAGTATCTGTTACTTGCCAGAATCGAGTGATATGGCGTCTTAAATTCGGTCCATTTTCTGCTTTCATCTGTGTTTAAATTCCCGCAATTTATACTGTGAACTACATGAATGTTGAGATGAGATAAAACAAATACATCCAATAAAAGCAAACGTAAGTGATAAGCCAAGTACAAGATTTTTTTGATAGAATGTCCACAAACCCAGTCTTTTGGTCGGGCGTACGATAATCTCACCCATATGCGAGTGATGTCATTTAGTCGGTATAAAACGCATTCCTAGCAAAGCTAGGTGGCAATTCCACATTTTCTCAAACCTTATCCAGAATAGAGTCCTGCCATAAGTCTGGGCGAGCGGCCCTCGAACCCTCCTTCGCTCACAGTGGCGACTTCACTAAGGATTTTAAATTACTTGTTTTTAAAAACATGAAACATAAAAACGTTTTCAGAATTATTTTCAAAGATAGTTTCCATGGACATGACCTCACGACTGGTGACTTATCATTCACTTTATTTTACCGAATGTATTCGCACCTCTTACATAGCATTAGAAATATTATCTTCTCAGCCATTCTCTAGGAGTCCCTATCCAGCCCCGATACTCATAGCCACTCTCAGTCTCTAGCGTTGCACTCCAATGTCCATAACGTCTTACGCGGAGTAGTATCACTTACAGCCCAATACCTCGGTCGCTTGCACTCGTGATTGAGGAGACCCATAAATGGTATATTAGTCTGTTGGATCTTTAAACCTGTTACTACCGAAACCCATGACTCATCCCACATGCATTCAAGCTTAGACACTACCCTCTAAAAACATACCCAGTATAACAATTGTATTTGAGGCATGTTGTTAATGTAAATATTTTAAATCCAAGTTTAAAAAGAACACTATTTCAATCTCTGTCTTATGTCTGGCCTAACAACATTTTCCAATTTACAAAACCAGATTTTCAAAATAATATCATGTTAGGCCGGACCTAAAAGTACGAGATCCAATCAAGCAAAACCTCTGTGCTTGATTGAACCCCTCATAACCAGTCTAGTGAAAACTCCTTTCATCAGAAATAGCCGCCAGGCTAAATTACTTTCCTAGATATGAAAATGGATCGCTAGATCCACCTCGAATTGCTAGAAGAAAGTCTGCAGGTGTACGACAATCATAGCATTCGATTGCAGAAGTCCATACCAGAACCCTTGGGAAAAAACCTCGCCCAGAACACGTATGTGGGAGGAATATGGTTGGAAGGAACAATTTTTCTTTGTCATATCAATTGTACTACGTGCTACTTGCTAAATGTTCGAACTCACCCTGCACTTCATGGATATGCAATTCGTGCATCTGATGCATCCAGTATTATAGAAGTCATATACTAACCCCTTGTAGAAACAACCTTATAGGAAATATAGCTTTGACTGCTACTCACACGGGCAAAGGTCCATGATTTTAAATGCTCAAGATGACATACCGCGATAACAAGAACCAGGCTGCAGCTCAAACCGAAGTGGAAATATCTTCTTGAAGAGATGAGGAGATCACGAAGGAAGAGAATCAGACACCGGGATTCAAAATGTTTTGAGAGGTCCTCAAAGACCTAAAAGTAGAGGCAAAGGATACCCCCTCCCCCTACACGACCTACTCGTCGAAGACCTATTCAACAGCACGTCTTGTGACCTTACCCTTGTGGAGGATACCATGGCGAGCTTGGAAAAGTTTGTATGTAGAAATATTTTTGATTTATTCTATGAAATTGATGTACTATCGGCATCCATTTATGAGGATGGCGACCTTTTTGCTTCCAAATTTGATGATATAACCAGTAATTATGCACATTTGTGTGATGTCTTGCCTATTAGACATATTATTTTCAATGATCATCCCATACGTAATATATGACATTAGATCCATTAAAACTGATACATTTGTTAGTAGTATGTGCCCTAGGGCCATTTGATCGTGTATATTCATAGAACTAATCCCAATGACAAACGATATATATGTTTTATTTGAACTAAGTGTCTTATCAACTCAATGTTCATTTATTACGTATTGTCCTTATCACATTGTGATAGAATCTATTCTTAAGGTGTTAAGATTATGAGTGATAGATTCTATAATACACGCGGTCTAAATAACCGTTCACGATCGATGGGGTCCTACGAATAAAGGCATCACATTATCCCAGAAAGATTGTCACCTCTGTTTATTCTCCTGATTAGTAAAGATTTACTAATTACAGGAAGTAGTGAGTCTCATACTACTTGATAGGGATCAAACTAAACATGTGGAAACTCAAGGGGGTTGAGTGAGTCGAACAAATTATGCTAGATGACTTATACATGGTATTTCATCAAAGTCAATTTAATGTCATCTAGTTCGTAATTGTACACATGTCCTTTGACTTGCGGTGACACTATCTTGTATATAAGTGATTAGAGTTTGATACTCCTTATCCCTATATCTTTCATGAGCTAGGGTGGCGGGATGTGTTGGCTCTAGTTAGTTATATATAAAGATAGGAGTTTAACCTAGAGAGGATTCATCACTCTTGATGAACGGAGAAAAGATTTTATGCTATCTCAAATTCTTCTTGATGGATGATAAATCTACACAAGTGTATATGACTTACTTAGAAAGTTGTTTATTGTGTAAGTCATATTTATCAAGAATAAGAACTGAGAGATAAGGTCATATGATCAAGACAAACGGTGTTTGACTTAACCGTGACACTAGTCGAGATTGGAATCTTAGATGCAGGGAATTTGAGTGTACGGTAATTATCAATATTGGTTCATAAAGAATTCATCAAAACATTCATATCTATTTATAGGTCGTGATATGTTGCTAGACGTCACTCTCGATCTGCGAAAATTAATAATTAATGGGATTTAATTATTAAATATAAAAAAGTATTTCTTATGTCTCTCGTTGCCAGATAAATGTGAACCTAGTTAGTCACACACAATAAGGTGTGCAACCGATTGAGTTTACGAGAGATTGATTTCATATAGATGCTAGCATATCTCAGAAATTAATCTACGATGAAAAAAAGTACAAATAAGGGACTAATTTGTAAGAGTTATAAATTGGTAGGAAGCTATTTGTATTTCATCCAAGTTAATGTAATTAGTGATTTGATGATGTCATGTGATGATGTCATGAGATTATGACATAGCATGCGACGTGTCGGATGGTGGCAACACCTATACTTGGTGTGTGACACCTAGCATCTGACGTGTCTAATGGTGGCAACACCTATGCTTGGTGTGTGACACCTAACATGTGAGGTATCGTATGGTGGCAATACCTTTGCTTGGTGGGTAACACCTAACATGTGAGATGTCAGAGTTTCCTACAAACTCTTGCCTATAAATAGAGGTTGCATTTTCTCATTCTCTACACAGCACACTTAAGAGAGCATACTTGAAGGTGTTCAAGAAGTCATCAATCACGGAAAGCTTGGCGAAGTTTTTCATATATCCGAGCAAAGACGTAATTGCAGCGAGAGTTTGAGCTTAGGGTTGCTCGGCAGGGGAAACTCTTGCGGATTACTTCAAGGCGAGGATTCAATCGGACGCATACTCGTGTGGACGAACTTGAGGTCTCGGGAATAAAAGAATCGTTAGAGAATCGACATAGGTATTCTTCTTATGATTTCTAGATGCGTGCTTTAATTACTAAATGATACGACGATCCATTTGTTATTGATATGATTAATTTCTGGATCCAAATTGTTGGAATTTCAGTTTTTAATTAAAATGTACGATCCGGACCCTCGCGTCCCGCTGCGCCAGCAACATCCAATGTTGGTACAAAGGAAAATCCCAGAGAAATTTTTATTTCCAGTGATCTTACCCCGAGGCAAGAAAGAGAGTTGAACAGGTCATTCAGAAGAGGAAATCAGTATTTGCATGGTCTTACGACGACATGCGCGGTATCAGAAGGTAAATGGCAGAACACTTTTTGCCCATGAAACCAGACGCGAAGCCAAGAAGGCTAAAGCTCAAGAGACTCAGACCCGAATGGGCGTCATTGGTAAAAGATGAGGTGAAGAAACAGTTCAAAGAAACAGTTTAAAGAAACATTTCTGGAAGTGGTATAGTATCCAGAATGGCTAGCATACATAGTGTCAATACCAGAGAAAGTGTTGACTATCGAGACTTGAACAAAGAAACCCCCTACGACCACTTTCGACTACCGCTCATAGACGTGTTGATCAATAGCGCAGCTTCCAGCGCATTGTTCTCATTTATAAATGGGTTCTTCGGGTATAACCAGATCATGATGGCCTTGATAGACAAAATCAAAATGGCCTTTCTCAGATAATGGGGCACTTATTGTTATTAGGTAATATCGTTCGATTTGAAGAACGCAGGCGCCACTTACCAAGGGATGGCCATGACCATCTTTCACGACATGATTCACAAAGAGGTCAAAGTTTACGTCGACGACATAATGGTAAAATAAAACACTTAGGAGAGCCATTAGGAAGCCCTCGAAAATTTATAGCATGAGATGAATGCTACAACCTAAGACTCAATCCCAAGAAATGTATTTCCGGGGTGACCGAGGGAAAGTTGCTTGGACAAATAGTCGAAAAGCACGAGATTAAGATCGACCCAAATAAAGTGAAGGCCATCCGCGAAATGCAAGTTTTGAAGACCAATACAGAAGTAAGGGGATTAATTAGAAGCATACAATACATCAGCCGATTCATCCAAAATTGACAACAATCTGCTATCCAATTTTCAAATTGATCAACCAAAGATCTGAAATGAACAATGCCAGATACCGTTCGATAAAATAAGGGAATACCTAGTCAATCCACCTGTCCTGACGCCACCTCAGAATGAGAAGCCATTAATTATCTATCTAACCATGAAGACAAATTCCATAGGAGCAATGATGACACAAGAAGATGCGTTTGGCGTGGAACAGCCCGCTTACTACCTTAGTAAAAATTATTGCCATACAAGGAGAAATACTCACCAGTAGAGAAGATGTGTCTAGCAGTCATATGGACTGCCAAGAAATTACAACATTACTGCCAGCCTTACCAAGTCCAAGTGACATCAAAGATCGATCCCCTCAAACATCTTTATGAAGTGCCAAACCTAGTTGGGAAATTGCCAAAATGGCTTATATTGTTGACATAATTTGATATTCAGTACATCCATAAAAAGGTGATCAAAGGCAGAGCTATGGCTGAATTCTTAGCACACCATCCAGTAGAAAACGACGAGCCATAGAATTTTAAATTCCCAGATTTAGGGCTAGCTACCATTTCAATCCAAGGATGGACAATGTATTTTGACAGAGTAGTCAATTAGAAGGTAGGAGGAGTAGGCGTCCTCCTAATTACACCTGAAGAGGAACACATACCTCTAGCAAAGAAACTCGATTTTGAGTTCAATCCAAGGATGGACAATGTATTTTGACAGAGTAGTCAATCAGAAGGTAGGAGGAGTAGGCGTCCTCCTAATTACACCGGAAGGGGAACACATACCTCTAGCAAAGAAACTCAATTTTGAGTTGACCAATAACATGGCCGAGTACGAAGCCTGCATCTTTGGACTAGAAGCTCTAAGAGAAGTCAACGTAAAGAATGTACAGATCTATGGAGATTCCATGCTGGTAGTATATCAAGCTAAAGGAGAATGGCACAAACGTTAAAGCCCTACCACGATCAGCTAACCAGCCTATTATCCGGGTTTGAGAACTACACGTTCTCTCACCTCCCAAGGGAAGAAAATCAACATGCCGATGCTTTGGCAACATTAATGTCTGTCTAGGACAATCCCAAGAAGAAGAAGATGAAACAACTAGTCATGGTGAGGTCTAAGGGCCCATGACATGAAATTAAGCAAGTAATGAACGTACAATTAGGACAGGAAGAGAAACCATGGTTCTATGATGTGCAAAGGTTCATAGAGTAAAGAGAATATTCAAAAGATGTAGATCAAAAAAAGAAATGCAGCCTTATATTTTTCTCCATAAACTTTCTTTCCCACGCAGGAGTACTATACAGAAGATCCACCGAAGGAGTATTGCTCAGATGCATTGCCAGGCAGAAACAACAGATATCATGGAAGAAGTTCATTCCTAGGTATGCGGGTCTCACATGAACGGTTATGTCTTAGCAAAGAAAATCATCCGCCAATGTTATAATTGGCCAACGATGGAATGGGATTGTATCAAAATTGTGAGACGTTGCACGGAGTGCCAGATGTATGGGAATATCCAACATGTTCCACAAAGAGAATTGACTAGTCTGTCGGCTCCATGGTCATTCTCAGCATGGGGGATAGATATCATTGGCGAGATCAAGCCAACAACATCAAACGGGCATAGACACATAATCGTCGCCATAGATTACTTCACTAAATGGGTCGAAGCCAAGTCTTATACAAACATCAGATCCAAGCAGATGGCCCAATTCATTGACAAATTTCTAATATGCAGGTATGGGATTCCACATCACGTGGTGACCGACAACGTAGTCCAATTCCAAAAATATATCGGCGAACTCCTGAAAGAGTACGGGATTGAGCATCACAAATCGTCACCCTACAGACCACATGCTAACATAGCGGTCGAGGCAGCAAAAAAATATATTAAATTAATGCTCTCGAAGATGATCGGGACTTATAAAGACTGGTCGGAAAAATTAAAAATTATTGGGATATCGAACCACCGATCGAATGTCAACCAGAATGTCGCCCTACTCTCTAGTCTATGGATGCGAGGTTTTCCATCCTATTGTAGTAGAATTCAAATCACTAAGAGTTCTCCAAGCATCCAATATTCCAAAAGCATAGTCGGAAGAAAGGGCTGCCCAAATCCTCTTGCTTAAAGAAAAGAGACTGAAGGCTCTCTTCCACAACCAGATGTAACAGAAAAGGATGGCTAAACCTTTCAACAAAAAGATTAGAACAAAAGAGATCAAGGCTGGCGATCTTGTTCTGAAACATACACGTTCTTTTACGACTAATTGCAGAGGCAAGTTCAAACCAAATTGGGAAGGCCTATACTTAGTCCAAAAGGTGCTAGGAAAAGGCGCAGTCAGAATATCAAATCTAGAGGGCAATGAATTTTCAAAACCGATCAACATTGACAAGATAAAGCTATTTCATGCGTAAAAAAATCTCGATGAGTCGAAAATCTGCAAAGGACGACTCAGGCACAAATTAGGGGCATCTTTGATCGGTTGAAAATCCGAAATGGACGGCTTACGAACAAATGGCGAGAGAGAAAAAATAGTCCATTACAAAAATATGCAAGGACTAATTGATAACAGGGGTACGACCTTTTGAAACAAGAAATATCTTAACTGTGCCAGCTATTGAATGAACCGGCTAAATAGATCTTTTATAATATATGCATATCGTAATCATTGTCTAGCACATGAAAGGACAGACAAGGATCATGAATATTTAAAACATAAATCTTTGAGACAATGGAACAAAAAACTTCAAAATTCCAAATTTCCTCATGTATTTACAGTCGCGCCAAGTTAAAACACTGAAATGCGCATAAACTGTCGTACAAACAAACTGCCAGGACAAATAGCACCGCCCCAAGCAAACTTAATAAGTGATCAGGCTATTCATTAAATCATCCAGTTTCCCTGGCTAGATAACTAAATGCTCCGATAAGGGGGAAACACAGAGCACATACTCTATCATAAGAGCTCCCTACATCAGGAAAGTGGAAAATAAGGTCAATTCTTGCAAAATTGTGCCCCACAAATGCCAAAACCAATAGACGTCAGGCCTTTATCTTCAAAACTCTTCATCAAAATCAATAAGCGCCAGGCCTCTACCCCTAGAATCAACAACATCAACAGGCGCCAAGTCTATGTTATCAAGAAACACTTAGAATAAACAACATGCCTTCGTTACACGTAAACAGAAATCCAAACAACAGGGGGCATCAAATTCCTCAAAACGGGCGCTAGACCTCCATTTACGTAATCACCCTCCAGAAACAGGAGGCTCCGAGCCTCCATTCTACTCCATGATCAGTACAGGCGCCATCCTCACTATAGAACCAGAACACGTATCAAGCCTCACCATCAAAAGCCCGCACCATAAATCAGTGGATGTTAGGTCTCCACCAGTCAGAAACCAGGGGACATCAGGTCCCCACCAACTAGAAATCAGGGGATGTCAGGTCTCTACTAGCCAGAAATCAAGGGATATCAGGTCTCTACCAGCTAGAAACTAGGGGATATGAGGTCCTTAGCAGCTAGATTCCAAGGGGCATAAGGTCTCCACCAGCCAGAAACTAGGGGGGCATAGGTCTTCACCAGTTAAGAGACTGAAGTCTCCCACAACCCAAACACCAGAACAATAAACTCGTAGCTGCAAACACTGGAAAAGCTAGGCAAAATATAACATAAAGCAAAAGAAACATGCTATTTCCTATACATATAGGGTATCTTGAATACAAAACGTATAAAGCAATGTACTAACAAACACAGTCATTGTCAAACATAAAGCCAGCATACAAAAGATAAATTTCTACTCGTCAGAGTCCCAGTCCTGCACTAAGGTCTCAGAATCTCCATAGAAGCTCCTAGAGAGCGTATCATCAGCATCGCGCCCAGTCTGCACACCACTAGAAGAAGAGGCAAAGTCTTCACGACCCCCACGGACGCCAGGTCCTCGACTACCATGGGCTTTGAGGCCACGATCGCCGATATGGAAATGGCCACCTTCACTGCTAGGGAATCCAAGTGGAATATCATCCTCACTATCAGCAGGACCCATCTCAGCTCGGCGCAGTTTATCTCCCAAATCATCGATGTAGAACTGTAGAAGAAACCATAGAGCAGTCATAGCTATAATTGCATACATACATTCATACACGATAGAATAAATATTAGGCATATTGCATTTTTACCCTCACCTGTGCAGAGACAGCGGATAATCGATGACACTAGTAGTAAGCTGCATCAGCCAACTGAACGACCTTTAACCCCGATACTTGAAAATTAAAAAAGGATTCTCAGTCCAAGGGGGCAAACAGGCCCGCAAAACAAACACAGGCAGAAGAAAACACTTACATTAGTATAGTCAGTATGCGTAAAGGAATGCGTCACGTAGCAAAGAGGAACATAATCTTGCATGGGCCACGCGCGTTATCATAACGAGCATATTTCTCCGGCATTTGTCTCAAGGAACCGGAAACCATGTCAGTAGAATCAGTCCGCCCACTAATAAGGACTCGACTAGGGGTTCCAGGAAAGTCTATCCTAGCATGGACAACACGGGTCCTGTGCGTAGCCCCTCCTTGAGAGAATAGCAAAAAGAAAAATCAAACAGATGTAGAAATCCAAAAAGATGAAGCCAGAAAAGGGATACATACCTACGGCCCTATAGCCACCTGCTGAGCCTGAACACACGGAGAACCAGGCACCTCAACTAAAGGCTGCCTGCCAGAAGACGATGCCTCAAGAGGTCATCTATGTAACTCAGCTGAGGGGTATATACCATAATTGTAGCCAGAGAACATCTCAGATCCTATCGAATAGAAGGCGATAAAACGTCCATGCCACGCATCATCGACAAAGGAGGTCCTCTAAGAACCATACGCGCACGAGGGCCAACCCACCAGTGGAGCACGCGCTCCCCCAAAAACCAAGAAAATTTTGGACAATGCATTACATAACGCAGGCCCGACCTATTTGTAGCTCTCTAAAACGAATAAGGCCGACGCTCTTGTCACGACCCAATTTCAAGGATCGCGACCGGCGCTAGGGTATGGGTATCGTAGTACCAAAACCCGTAGCTAGCCTTGCGGATAAGCAATCATCACAAATTAAACCTGCATAGAACTTTCTCACGGGCAACCGAGACTCCAACCAAAGCTAGCAGTTTATATAAATTATTATATAATCCGAAGCTCGTCTCAAACATGAGACTCCAACAGCATGCCTTATATAATAATAGAATCCAAAATATAACATGCCAAAACATAAATAAACAGTCGGATTGGTAAGTATGAATAAACAAAATAAACTAACTAGTTCTACTGCAGTCTAAGAGTATAAAACAATTGACTAGTTTTATTAAAACAAAAGAACCTCCGAAGGAATCAAGAAATCACAGATCGACCAACACTCTCAAATCATAAGCCTAGAAAAATTGGAAAAACAACGAGGTCAGATATACTGAGATAGTTCATAATGCTATTTACATTTATTAAGATTAAAACCCTTAAAACCAAATCTTTTTATACTAATATACTTAAAACTATGGAATATAGTATTGAATTGAAACCCAAAGTATATAACCCAACGTAGATGGGAAAAAAATCCTCATCGAGCCCAAAATAAGCCAGACTTATAGTCAGCCGATCCCAAATTACTTACCGGTGCACACAGTCTTGATACTCGCCTATCGAGTAGCCCGTTCCAATCCAGATCCATAATCATTTAAAACAGTTTGTAAACAGTTGATATACTAAAATAATTTGCGGTACTCAATAAAGCGGTAAATTACACTATAAAATCACTGCTTGCGTATCCACGTGATAACCTTGGCAAGCAAGCTAACCCTACGTAGACTCCAAAGCACGAGTAGACGACGGGTCTAAAAACAAGATATAAGTTAAACTCCATTCAACCTCTGACTCTAAGAATACTAGACACCACATAGGACTAACATCTAAAACTACAAGTTAAACACAACCAAAGTAGATCAATCAAACAATCCTGTCATACCCCAAGTCATAAGAATGCCAAAGCAAACTGAGTTCCCACCTTTAAAACATTATCTGAAAAACATTTTAATCACTTAAATAAGATATAAACCAATGTTTATAATTCCAAGGTAGTGAATTAGCAAGATACCAAAATTATCTAGTTTGACCTCACATGTCGGGCGACCCAATTCTAATCAAACCCAAACGTCAAACCAGAGTAAAATCATTTCATATATATTTGAAAACACTTAAATAACCCAATGTTCAATTTATTAAATAAGGGAACTCAAGTTTAGCTTAAAACTCACTTAAGCGTAAAACTAGCTAGTTTCAGTATTTAACCGAAACGCACAACCTTAAAACATCACCCAAAGTGTACCCATCATAAGATAAGTAGGTATAACTCAAATAATACATAATACAATTATATATCAGGTCCAAACTTAATTCAAAGTATTCTATTAATCAATTTTGACAATTTTTCCAAAAATTGCCTAAACTAGCCAAACGATGCAAAAACAACAATCGCTGAACCAACATATGATAATACTGATCCAATA
Source organism: Mercurialis annua (assembly GCF_937616625.2). NCBI lineage: Eukaryota > Viridiplantae > Streptophyta > Magnoliopsida > Malpighiales > Euphorbiaceae > Mercurialis > Mercurialis annua. The sequence continues at coordinate 13,042,957 of NC_065577.1, read as the reverse complement.
CCATTAATATATCACTTAGAACATTTTAGATCAGTAGGTATAGCATTTGAAATAAATTTTGAAATCATTGTGCTAAAATTCCTTAAATTCTCCAATTTCACAAATCGGAGAGATTTCGAAAACCACAAATTCAATTCTTAATTTAATTCAAAAACTTCTTTAAATCAGTAGCTATAGGTGTATAAACTCATAATAATCAGAATATGTTAGATTCAAAGTTTTTGAAATCATTAGTTGGATCCATATTTGTAAAATTCACAAATTAGCCAATTTAATAATCAATTGAACAATTTCATCTTTAATTCCTTTAGATCAGTTTATAATCAACAAAAACAATATAATAATCATGGTAAGCAGTAGCCAAACATTCAACAATTATACACAACAAATCATGCCTCAAAAACCCTAGATTAGGGACCGAAACGCAACAATGAAACCGAGAACAAAATTAATAATTAAAATAGTGGAAAGGGTTACCTAAGATGTTAATGAGATGTGAAAGAGTGATAATATCCAGGTACAAAAGGTCTGGATTGAAACATGATGATAAGAAAAATCCACCGAACGAAGAACGCCACGAAGAACAAGTGTAGGATTCGCGATCAGAATATTAAATCAAACCCAGTGTTTGGAAATCACTTTTAATGTTTTGGAATGAAGGAAATATGAACTCTCAGTGAAAATAGTCAAAATTAGGGTTTGGGGGTCAAGTGGTCGAGTTAGGGGGTCTATTTATAAGCCCCCAATTCGAAAGCTGCAACAGAACTGGTGTCACGTCGTCACGCCTCTTGTCGCGTCGCGACACCATGTTCTTTTACCTGGCGCGCCGACACTCCTTCTGATGCACACCGACTTGCTTCTGAGGCCCAAATTTGACCCCCTTGGCCCAAAACAAAGCCCAAACAACACCCCGAAGGATCAAACATAAACCAAACATGCAAAACGACATCGGAAAGTTCATCGAAACTGACCGAAAAACAAAACGGGGTAATAGATTCTCCACAACATAAAAACAAAATCGTCCTCTAATTTAACACGAACAAAACTAAGCACGAAACACATATAAGCGCACCAAAGTAATACACATAACACAAACCCAAAGTATCAACCATAAAACGCAACACACAAAACAATCACCAAACCCGATGTACTAACATAGCATAAAAGAAACTACAAACCAAACGTACCTCAAGGAAAGAGGAAAGAATAACGATTCCTTATATCAAACTCCTTCTCCGAAGTGCACTCCTTAATAGAGTGATTCCGCCACAGAACCTTGACCATCAGAAACTCCTCGTTATGTAACTTACACACCTGTGTATCGACAATCTAAACAGGCTGCTCCTCTTAAGACAGCTCTTGGTCAATATCAATACTCTGTGGTACAATCACTTGAGAAGGATCAGAAATGCACTTCCGCAAAAATAAAACATGGAACACTGGGTGCACCAACGACATGTCTGGCGGCAAAGCCAAACGATAAGCAAATGTTCCAACTTTCTCTATAATCTCATACGGACCAACGTATCTTGGTGCTAACTTCCCTTTAACACCAAAACGCACAACGCCCTTCATAGGCGAAACCCGAAGAAACACAAAGTCGCCAACTTGAAACTCAAAGTCCTTCCGCTTAAGATCAGCATAACTCTTGTGCCGACTAAAAGCAGTCTTAAGCCTACGCTTGATCAAAGGTACCTTCTCAGAGGTAATTTGGATAATCTCTGCTCCAGAAAGTTTACGCTCGCCGACCTCTTCCCAATAGATAGGAGATCGACACTTGCGTCCATACAAAGCCTCATAAGGTGCCATCTCGATACTAGCATGATAACTGTTGTTGTAGGAAAACTCAATCAAAGGCAAATGAGTACCCCAGCTACCTTGAAAATCAAGCACACACATCCTGAGCATATCCTCCGAAGTATGAATCGTCCTCTCAGACTGGCCGTCAGTCTGAAGATGAAAAGCAGTACTGAAATCCAATCTCGAACCCAAAAATTCTTGTAATGCCTTCCAAAAACAAAAGGTGAAAAGAGAACCTCTATCCGAAACTATTGACATTGATACACCATGGAGTCTAACAATCCGATCGATGTACAATGTGTCAACTTCGAAGCTTGAAATGTAACCTTGATCGGTAAGAAGTGAGCTGACTTGGTTAAACGGTCAACAATCACCCAAATTGAATCATACCCCTTATAGGTATGTGGAAAACCAACCACAAAGTCCATGGCGATACGCTTCCATTTCCACTATGGAATAGGTAGCGGTTCCAGGTATCCAAACGACCTCTGGTGTTCCAACTTTACCTGCTGGCAAGTCAAACACTTCGACACAAACTCTGCAACATACATTTTCATTCCGCTCAACCAGTATGTACCCTTGAGATCATGATACAGCTTGGTAGATCTCATATGAACACTGTAAGATGACTTGTGCACTTCCTCCAGAATATGGTCTCTTAAACCATCCGAATCTGAAACACACAGCCTAGAACCGTACTTGAGAACTCCATCCACAAACACAAACTCGGAATTCCCATCCAAATGAATCTCATCCATAATCCGTTTCAATTGTGGATCCTCAGCTTGTAGAGCTTTAATCCTATCAATCAAAACTGGTTGCACCTACAATTGTGCCAACAAACAGCCATTCTGAGAAACTGGAAAATTGAAACCCAAAGCTAACAAACTATGCCACTCGCAAACCATGGGCCTTCGCCTAACCTCACAAATATGGGCCAAACTGCCCGAAGACATGCGACTCAACGCATCGGCTACCACATTAGCCTTACCCTGATGGTACTGAATAGAACAATCGTAGTCTTTCAGTAACTCTAACCATCTCCGCTGCCTCAGATTCAACTCGCGATGATCAAAGATGTACTTCAGACTCTTATGATCAGTGAATATCTCACAAGTCACACCGTACAAGTAGTGCCTCCAAATCTTAAAAGCAAAAACCACAGCTACTAACTCTAGATTATGAATAGAATAATTCACCTCATGCTTCTTCAACTGGCGAGAAGCATAGACAATCACCTTAACATGTTGCATCAACGCGCCACCCAAAATGATACGAGAAGCATGACAATACACAGTGAACCTCTCAATGCCAGACGGCAAAGCCATCACTAGAGTTGTTGTCAAAATCTCTTTGAGCTTCTCCAAAATCGCCTCGCACTTGTCAGTCCACTCAAACTTAACACCTTTCTGTGTCAGTTTAGTCAATGGTGCAGATATCCTGGATAAATCCTGCATGAACCGACGATAGTAGCCAGCTAATCCAAGAAAACTGCTGATCTCATTAACTGACCTCGACCTATGCCAATCCATAACAACCTCAATTTTATCCGGATCAACCTTAATCCCATCCTTCGACACCACGTTTCCTAAGAAGGTAGCATGGTCCAACAAGAATTCGCACTTTGAGAACTTAGCATACAATTGATGCTCATGCAACGTCTGTAGTATAGTCCTCAAGTGGAAAGCATGCTCCTCCTCACTTCGAGAGTAAATCAGTATGTTATCAATGAAGACGATAACGAACTGATCCAAAAACGGCTTGAAAATCTAACTCATCATGTCCATAAATGCTGCTGGTTAGTTATTCAACCCAAACGACATGACCAAAAACTCAAAATGATCATAACATGTTCTGAAAGCAATCTTAGGGACATCGACGTCCCGAATCCAAAGTTGATGATATCCGGATCTCAAATCAATCTTAGAAAAACACTTCGCACCTTGCAACTGGTCGAACAAATCATCAATGCAAGGAAGAGGGTATATGTTCTTGACAGCAACCTTGTTCAGCTGTCTGTAGTTAATATGTAGCCAAAAGGAACCATCCTTCTTCTTGACAAACAGAACAGGAGCACCCCCTGGAGAAGTAATCGGCCTGATGAAACCGGTGTTCAACAACTCTTGTAACGGGTTCTTTAACTCTTTGCAAGAGCCATCCGATACGGAGGTATTGAAATAGGAGCTGTTCCAGGAACCACATCGATACAAAACTCGATGTCATAATTCAGGTAACTCCTCTAGAAAAACATCAGTGAACTTGTTCACTGTTGAAACACTATGCACATCACCACTGGCAGCCTCCAAATCACGAACAACAGCCAAGAAACCTTGGCAACCCTTTCCATCATGCGCTTGGCCTTGATCGCAGATATGCGATTCTTAGGAGCCTCCGCCTTCTCCCCTTGGAAAGAAAAAGGCACATCACCCGGAATCCCAAACACCACCGACTTCCCTCGACAGTCGATCGAAGCATAATGGCGTGAAAGCCATTCCATTCCCAAGATAACATCAAAAGACAAAACGTCAAGGACTATCAAATCCGCACTAAGATCTCTACCATGAATGACCACCGAACAAGACGGATAAGCCACGTCTACCACAACATAATCCGACAAAGGTGTAGATACAAATAAAGGCTCTAACAACCTAGATGGTGTCGCACCAACCTTAGCAGCAAAACTCGAAGAAACAAAATAATGGGTTGCACCCGCATCAAATAAGACTAATGCATCTACAAAGGAGATCGGAATAGTACCTTGCACCATGGCATTGGATGCACGAGCATCCTGAGGAGTCAGAGCAAAAACTCAAGCCTGACCATGTCCCTACTGTGGTGTTTGAGTAGAACTGTAACTAACCGAACCTCTGCCACCGTTTCCACGGCCACTAAAACCATGTCCTCCCAAACCACGGCCCTGCTGGCCACCAAAAGAAGCGGCAGGTTGAGAATACCCTACCGAAGGAGCAAAAGCAGACCTCTACTGCTGAAAAGATGGCTGAGCAACACTAGCTGATGACACCTGCTGCCCAGATGATGGACATTCTCTCGCAAAATAGCCCGGTTGCCCACAAGCATAGCAATTATGTAGTGCTAGCAAACAAACTCCGAAGTGCCTGCGCCAGCAGTTCTGATAAAAAGGAATATTGAAAGCTCCACTGCTACCACGCCCAGAACTACGGCTACCACCGCTGTGACCAGAACTGTGCGAGTAAGACTGGTACCCCTTTCGATCACCCCCCCTTCTTGTTCTTCTACTGTAAGGACTTGGACTGATAACTGCCGCTACCACCTTGCTGCCCACCACTCCGGACAACATTGCTTGCCTTCTTTGCCTCAGCCATGTTCCTAAAATGCAATTAAGTACTCTCAATCTGACGAGCACTGTCTATTACACTGGTGAAATATCTGTGCATTTCAATCAAGAGACTGACAAACTCAGTGCCAAAACCCTTCACGTATCTGTCGTTAAGCTCATCTATTCAGTCTGCAGATCCGGGGCAAAGCAACTCAGCCTCACAAACTCAATCGTGTACTCATGTACCGACTTGTCTCCTCTAGTCAAAACCAACAATCTATCTCTATGACCCTCAGTCACTGGAAAAAGGCAAGAAATGCTCTCTAAAACGCACCATAAAATCCACCCAAGTAGTAGTGGCCATCTCCGGACGAATGACCCTACGAAACCAATCATTTGCAGGACCCTTCATAGATGTCTCCACTAGGATAATGGTCTATCTCTCAGTAGCCTGCAACCTCTGAGCATCCTGCTCAACCTCCTCTAGAAAATCTAAAGCATCGCCGTCACCCTCAAACTCAGTCGGCTTCAACCTCGCATAAGCCAACACCAAATCCTTGTCAGTGGTTCCGCCACCACCAGTTGTAGCACCACCAGGCTGTGGTACTTGCTACTGCACAAGCTGACCCAGCATATCATACTAGTTTTGCATGGCGACCTGCCCGCCTGCAATTGCACCTGATTATTCTGTAGTGCAGCGATCCCAGCCAGAAATGCGTGAAGTCGAACGGATCCATAGGAGCTTGTGGTACAACTGGTGCCTGAACGCCTGCACCACCACACCCCCTGCCTCTGCCTCTACCTCTACCAGTATGGCCTCTGCCAGCCTGGCCTCGGCCAGCTTGAACCCTCGGTTCATGCTGATCCACCTTAATGGACATAGTGTCATCGGCACGCCTACGAGTATTCATTCCTAAGAATGAAACAAACAATACCTAAATAAAAAGTCCTCAAGGAAACACTCAAAGTATAACTCAAATAAGGCATAAAAGCTAACAATTCACCCAAAGTATAAACATTAAATATTTCAAGTAAAACATCAGTTACATATAATAAAGGTGAAGGTAGAGAGTTTTGAAAACAAATGATGACGTTTCAAAAGACAAGACTTGAATCATAATTCCGCAATAGATCTTATGACATAACAACATTTAACATGCCATAAAGAAGTAAATACATAACATACAAAATGGCCTTGGTTTGAAACCAAAGCTCTGATACCAACTTTGTCACGACCCAATATCAAGGATCGCGACCGGCGCTAGGGTATGGGTATGGTAGTACCAAAACCCATAGCTAGCCTTGTGGATAAGCAATCATAACACTTTAAACCTGCATAGAACTTGCTCGGGGGCAACCGAGACTCCAGCCTAAGCTAGCAGTTCAAATAAATTATTATATAATCAGAAGCTCGTCTCAAACATGAGACTCGAACAACATGCCTTATATAATAATAGAATCCAAAGTATAACATGCCAAAAGAAAAATAAACAGTCGGGCCAATCTGACAAACCCAAGTATGAATAAACAAAATAGACTAACTAGTTCTAGTGCGGTCTAAAAGCATAAACAATTGACTAGCTTTATTAAAACAAAAGAACCTCCGAAGGAATCAAGAAATCAGAGATCCACCAACGCTCTCAAATCATAGGCCTGGAAAAATTGGGAAAATAACGGGGTTAGATATACTGAGATGAGTTCATAATGCTATTTACATTTATTAAGATTAAAACCCTTTAAACCAAATACTTTTATACTAATATACTTAAAATTATGGAATATAGTATTGAAATGAAACTCAAAGTATATAACCCAACGTAGATGGGAACAAATCCTCATCGAGCCCAAAGTAAGCCAGACTTATAGTCAGCCAATCCCAAATCACCTACTGGTGCACACAGTCTCTATACTCGCTTATCAAGTAGCTCGTTCCAATCTAGAACCATAATCATTTAAAACAGTTTGTAAACAGTTGATATACTAAAATAATTTGCGGTACTTAATAAAGCGGCAAATAACACTATAAACTCACTACTTGCGTATCCACGTGATAACCTTGTGAAGCAAGGTGACCCTGTGTAGACTCTGAAGCACGAGTAGACGACGGGTCTAAAAACAAGATATAAGTTAAAATCCATTCAACCTCTAACTCTAAGAATACTAAACACCACATAGCACTAGCATCTCAAACTACAAGTCAAACACAACCAAAGTAGATCAATCCAAACAATCCTGTCATAACCCAACCCATAAGAATGCCAAAGCAAACTGAGTTCCCACCTTAAAAACATTATCCGAATATCATTTTAATCACTTAAATAAGATATAAACCAATGTTTATAATTCCAAGGTAGTGAGTCAGCAAGATACCAAAATTATCAAGCTCGACCTCACATGTCGGGCGAATCAAGTCTAACCCAACCCAAATGTCCAACCAACGTAAAATCATTTCATATATATTTTTGAAAACACGTAAATAACCCAATGTTTAATTTATAAAATAAGGGAACTAAAGTTTAGCTTAAAACTGACTTAAGCGTAAAACTAGCTAGTTTCAGTATTTAACCGAAACTCACTACCTTAAAACATCACCCAAAGTGTACCCATAATAAGATCAGTAGGTATAGCTCAAATACTACATAATATAACTCAATATCAGGTTTAAACGGAATCCAAAGTATTCAATTAATCAAGTTTGATAATTTTGCCGAAAATTGTCTAAACTAGCGAAACGAAGCAAAACCAACAATCGCTGAACCAAAACATGATACTACTGATCCAAAACCTTTAAAACGTCCCTTAGAACATATTATATAAGTAGGTATAAAATTGGAAATAAATTTTGAAATCATCGTGCTCAAATTCCTTAAATTCGCCAATTTCGCAAATCGCAGAGATTTCGAAAACCAAATCAAATTCAATTCTTAATTTAATTCAAAAACTTCTTTCAATCAGTAGCTATAGGTGTATAAACTCATGATAATCAAATATCTCATATTCAAAGCTTTTGAAATCATTAGTTGGATACATATTTGTAAATGTCACAAATTAGCCAATTTAATAATCAATTGAACAATTTCATCTTTAATTCCTTTAAATCAGTTTATAATCAACAAAAACAATATAATAATCATGGTAATCAGTAGCCAAACATACAACAATCATACACAACAAATCATGCCTCAAAAACCTTAGATTAGCAACCTAAACGCAACAATGAAACCAAGAACGAAATCAATAATTAAAATAGTGAAAAGGGTTACCTAAGATGTTAAATAAGATATTAAAGAGAGATAATATCCAGGTACAAAAGGTCTAGATCGAAACTTGATGATAAGAAACATCCACTGAACGAAGTACGCCACGAATATCAAGTGTAGGATTCGCGATTAGAATGTAAAATCACACCCAAATTGTTTGGAAATCACTTTGAATGTTTTGGAATGAAGGAAATATGAACTCTCAGTGATAATAGTCAAAATTAGGGCTTGAGGGTCGAGTGGTAGAGTTAGGGGGTCTATTTATAGGCCCCCAATTCGAAAGCTGCAGCAGAACTGGTGTTGCGTCGCGACACCTCTTGCCGCGTCGCGACACCCTTTGTCGCGACGTGACGGTAGGTTCTCTTACCTTGCGCGCCGATACTCCCACTGATGCACACCGACTTGCTTCTAAGGCCCAAAGTTGACCCCCTTGGCCCGAAACACCCGAAACATAGCCCAAACAACACACCGAAGGATCAAACATAAACCAAACATACAAAACGACATTGGAAAGTTTATCGAAACTGACCGGAAAAAACAGGGTATTACAGCTCTCTGGGAGGAGTATTCCAGGTAGTGTTCACCTGTAAGTAGTAACACGGATTAACATCGCATTCCAGATACAGAATAATTCAAGGACAAAATTCGGTACTCACATCGATCCATGCCAGCTCGTTCATCCGGCCCCTACACTCGGCCCCCTAACTCTTCGTCAAAGTACGAGAGAAATCCCAGAACCTCAATAGAGGGATCCCCAATCCCGGAAAAGTGCCAAATCCGGTCAAGATGCCGATCTAAATGGCCCAGATCTGAAAAGAAAATCGGATAAGATGACAAGAGAAGAAAATACGACTCAAAGGAAATAAGAATCAATAAAACAACTCACATGTATGGCGGGCCGAATCCCGGAAAGACGCGATTCTCTAAAGAGAACTCGATCCATGCTACTATACAAATAAGCCAGAGTATCATACCCCCAATAGTAAGTCATAACATGGTCTAAGTCCTTCAATGTCGGCAGCACGCAAAAAGTCACAGTTGCACCCTATCTACAAAACAGCATGGTCCCCAACAGATAGCAGATAAAAGCCTAGGAAATCAAATCAACCTTGTCACTGGTCCTCACAACACAATCTCGTTAATAATCCTACAACTAACTGTGTCGGAGATCACGTCCCTTCATCTCTGGTAAAAAAATCCAGCATTTCTAAGATGTACGCATCTCTCTGAGCATAGGTCGCTAAACCACCATCAAAAGGAGCAGGCGGACCTCCAAAAGCTATCCACGTGATAAGCAAAATGTCCAAAGGAGTCACGGTCAACTCTCTAACTGGTAAGTGAAATGTATGTGTGGTATCCACCCACCGCTCCATCAGGGCGTAGACAAGCATTGTCGCACACCCTCGTCGCGGTATATAAAGCACCAGCAAGACGACCAAAGCCTGCGGCATCTACCCGAGACTGAACATCAGGGGGCAAAGAACTATGCCACATATGCGCATCAACAAAATTCCCAGAAGTACGGAACGATACCCTACCATGAAAACATAAAAAGACCAAAACCAGAGTTAGAATCATTAGAAAAAACTGGAAAAGCAAGAAAATCCATAAGAGAACGGTCGCCAGGGGATAACTGGCGCCATCACTATGGCTCCAGTCATATTGGCGACACGGCTAATGCATTCTGGCACCGTCGTCACCTGTTTCGCACTCCAAAACTCTTTTCTCGGGGACTGAACCCACTTTTGATCAAATTTTGATTATATTTTAGGCATATTCCAAGCATATATGCAATGAAAAAATCTATCTAAGAGGTAAACAGCAGCAAAAAGCACTTCATATTGGAAACTAAAGCATAAATGCTGCTCTAAACGCACCAAAAATGGGACCTCCTTGTCCTCCCCAATATCGAAGCATGCTGGATAGATTTCTGATTAGTCTCTCTACACGGCTCCTTAAACCTCAATGGTGGTGACATATTCTGAGACAAAATATAGACTTGCAAATTCAGAGAAATGCAAGAAAGAAAAGAGAAATGAAAGTGAAAAAAAGAGAATATGCTCTGAAAAGGCACAAGACCACTAAAATATAAAAGATTGCACTCCTAAAGAATTATACTAGAAAGTTACCCTAGAGGATACAGAGCACGCACTCCCTAAAGGATCAGATAAAATTATGTTCCTAGAGAATTCTACCAAAAGATTTCTCCAGAAGACAGAATATAGAACACAGAACGCCCCAGAGGATCAGATTAGAAATTTAGCCACCCTAGAAGATGGAATCAGAAATCCAGACATCCCAAAGGATAGAATTAGAAATCCAAACATCCTAGAGGACCGGATCAGAAATACAGACCTCCTAGAGGATGAAATTAGACGCCCGAGAGGATTGAGTAAAAAAACAGTTGTCCTAGAGGACCGGGTTATAAACGCAGTTGCCCTAGAGGAATGGACTAGAAACAACATTTCCCCAGAGAAAAAATAACAATTATTCTCACAGAATCAGACTTGAAAAGTTGCCAAAGATGAGATTGAATCGGCTAACGATAGAAAGACGTCGCCATGCCATCGGGTATATACAGAATGCAACTCCTAGAATAGTATAATAGCGGTCTAGCCCTACATGCCAAACTCCGGACATATGAGGATTTAGTGATAAGACACCCAGATATTGTCTGCAATAGTTCAAATAAACTGCAGACACTTCCGCTAGTTGTGGGATAACTATGGGATCCACACATCTATGAAATTGGGTGGCCCTTGGAATAGCCAAGTGGATGATGTTCCCACTAAGAACTTAAGAGGATCCGAACATAATAAAATTCAGGCACCTATATGATAAGGTGGCTCTTGGGACGGCCAAGGGGGTGATGTCCCTTCTGTAAATCTAAGAAGTGCCGGACAGGATAATTACCAAAGGTCCAAGCCATTAATCACTCTTAGGACGACTGAGGTTTTGTGCTCCATTCCACGGGGCACACAACAGGCAGTTCAGGCTCAATGGACGACCTTCAGGACAGTTGAGAAGACCTAGTCCCGGCCATTTACGGAGTAGACCAGAACCAAAAGGCATGAAGTTAGAGTCATTCACCATGAAAGGTAATGCTCAGGCTAGGGAATTACCAAACTCCAGGCGAGCGAGTACCTCCGATGGTGGATAATATCCTTTTCGCTTATCTAATATCGAGTTACTTCTTTAATAAGAATTGACCTATTTTGTCAATTCTCGTTAAAGAGGGGGGCAAACTGCAGGCACCTATTTTCCGAACAGGTAAAAAGGGACTAAAGTTTCCAATGGTGATTTTCATAGAAATTCGTTTGGGGGACGAGCTATCTATTTACTTGCTAGAATTCAGACAGGCGCAATTAGTGCACAGATACGAATTTGAAGGGTTAAAACGTAGTTAGCCGGGAATAGCCCATAAAAGTCCAAAGATATTGTAGTCTGATCCAAAAATTGGACTAATTGCAATATCTTAGATCTTTATGGCCCAATTCGCAAGTTTTACGGACAAAAAGTGACCATACTCAAATCCATAGGGCCGTAGGAGACTTTTTAAACAATTTTGAGCATCAAAAATGACTTTCAGGCATATTTTTCTTAGCCCATCAAGTTTTAATACGGGATTTATCCCTTGTTATGTAGTTTTTCATCTTCCAAACTATTATTAATTATCTCATTAACATTAATTATTAATAAAAAGGTAGAACAGTAATTTAACTTTAACCTAACACTAGAAACCCTAGATCACCCCTAACCACTATAAATACTGCTGCTAGTTAGCTTAACTAAGGGCCAAGAATTTAAATGAAAATCAAAAACCAGAAAAAGGCACAAACCCTGAGTAGAAACCCTAATATTTTTGTCCCCCTCCATACATACACACACACACACACTAAAATTGTTCGATTTTAGTCATAAGAACAAAGCTATAACGTTCTAATCAATCAAGCACGAGATGTACGCGCAAATTCAAAGATGGATTCCGCATCCAATTCGCTAGTAAACGAGCCAAGGACTCAGAATGGTACTTCTAAGGACCATCAAATATTTCATGTCACTTTTATGCCATACTAATTGCAATTGCTGAATTTTTGTGTATTAGGATGCATACTAGCTTATTTTATTGATTTTTGCCATAATTGTCAAATTGGGTGGTCTTGATAAAATCGTTATATAAATTGGAAAATAGTATGTTAATAGGCTGTTTTAATGTACTTTGTATGCATATCAGGATTTTTGTTAATTACAATGATTAGAATGCATGCTAGGGTGTTTTATGCTTATTTACCTCAAGTGTGTTCTTGCTTAAATTGTCACGAAATCAGCTGTTTAAATGTCTTAACTCAAATTTAGACACTTTAAAATAATCCCAGTACGTGTTATTTGCATTCCTTATTCTTTTTATGCGTTTTTTAGTATTTTTTGCATGAAAAACCGAGCCAAAATAAAGCAACTATGAGTGGAGTTGTCCCCTTCTTATGCCCTCCTCCAGAATTAATTCCAGATCCCAGCAAACACGACCAATCCTTTTTCACATTTTCGGGCTCGTTTGAGCTCAAAATTAGGCCCATTTTGAATCTAGATGTACTGTTTTAGGTGTAGGAGCTGTTTGTAATGTTCAATGGGCCTGGCCCTTTGTATTTCTCGCCTTGAAGACAAATTTATAATCTGCCCAACAAACTGGGCCCTGAAGCCTAGATCCAGCGTGAACAGCAGCTTCCAGACTCCATTTCGAGCCCATCAAAACTCGGTATCAACAAGACGGACAACCTCCTTGTTCTGTCTAAGAACCCGTTCCGAATACATCGACGGTCAAAATGCATCGAGTGCCAGACACTCCAGTCTACAATGAATAAAAGTATTTCTAATCTTGTATGTATATCAACTTCCCTTGGGTATGCTTGCAATTGTTTAAATGCTTTCTAAAAGAATGATCCAATCCAGTATTAACAGGATAAAAGGCTAATCACGTTAATTACCTAAATCAAATCAAATCTAGCAAATCACTTAGGAGTGACATGAAAAAGTAGTTAAAGATTGTATAGGCATTCAAGATGACTAAATAATAAAATCGATCAAATCTAGAAACCCGGGTTTTAGGCTTTGTGCATGTAATCAATCCAAACCAGGCAGTCCTTGTTATTTGTTCGAAACCTTTAAGGTTAGATGAATGCTTAGAAGTATCGGTTACTTGCTAGAATCGAGTCATACGAGCATCTTAAATTGGGCCCCTTACTGCTTTCATTTATGTTTAAATTCCCGCAATTTATATTGTAAACTGCATGAATGTTGAGATGAGACAAAACGAATACATCTAGTAAAAGCAAATGTAACTAGCAAGCCAAGCACAAGAGTTTCAGTAGAATGTCCACGAACCCAGTCTTTTGGTTCGACAATCTTACCCGTAATCGAGTGAGGTCATCCAGTCAGTATGAAAGGCATTCCTAGCTAAGTTAGGTGGCGACTCCATATTTTCTCAAACCCTGTCATAAATAGATTTCTGCCATAAGTCTGGGCGAGAGGCCCCCGCACCCTGCTCCCCTCAAAGCAATGATAACTGAAATAATGGCTGAGATCAACCTTGTTAGTGGATCAAGTGGTTATTCGGTAGACACAGGCCCTAATCGCCATGTCTTCCACGTTCGTGCTATATTTAAAAATTCAATTTTGATTATAAGAAAGTGTTGTTGGGTGATACATACACCTCTATTGCTGCCGGTATTCGAAGTGTCAAACTGAAGTTTACTTCATAGAAGGCATTAATTTTGAAGGATATGATGCATACTCCTATGATGAGGAAGACTATTGTGTCTAGCTATCTTCTCAACAAGGCTGCATTTTTTCAAACTATTGGGAGAGATTTGTACACCATTACTAAGGATGGTATTTTTGTGGGAAGGAGTTATGCTTGTGAGGGTATGTTTAAGATGAATGTTAAAGTTTCTGCTTTTGTTTACATGATTTATTATTTTTATATTTGGCATACCGGACTCTGTCTTATAAATAAAAAAATAATTAGCAACATGAGTACCTTAGGAATAATTCCAAAAATGAACCAAACTGAGTTTGAAAAATGTGAATTCTATAATCAAGCTAAAATAACAGAAATCTTACATAAATCAGTTTTTAGAGAATCAGAAACTTTAGATTTAATACATTCTATATATATGAACTTGATGGTACCTTGACCGGAAATGGTAAGCGATATTTTATCACTTTTATTGATGATTATTCCGATTTTACATATGTGTACTTGATGAAAAATAGGAATGATGCACTTAACATGTTCAAGTTATTTGCTACACAAATTGAGAATAAATTCAATAAGAAAATCAAAAGATTGAAAAGTGATAGAGGTGCTGAATATGAATCAAGCTTGTTTATATAATTCTATAACTTGCATGGTATTGTACATGAATGTAATATCCCGTGTTTTTCCGTCATGGTTTTGTTGTGCTTCCGACTTAGTTTCGGATTGTTAATGGTAGAATTAGCAAGACTGACACTTTGATTGAGATTTGAGTTGTATCTTGTATGTGTCGCATATGTTGTGTGAGTTTTCAAAGGAGATTTGTTTTGTATCCGGATTATAATCGATGATGTGTTTGTTTGCCTTCTAAATATGACATGTTTTGATAAAACATCTATATCTCCTGATTAAACCATTGGATCGGGATCATTTTTGGATATTCTGTTGTTACTGGCGTTTTGCGTTTGTAACAACAAGTGTGTAAAATACGGGCGTGCCAGGAAGCGAATTCCAAATTGTGAACTTAACTTCTTAAAACGAGCAATTGGGGTTTGGTTAACCTTACAACAAGTACTCCAATCAAGTAATGCTAAAACAAAGAAATCCAATTGTAAATATTATTACTAATTGAATACAGTGAGAGTACAAGTGTTTGAGTAAAAATTGCAGAAGTTCAATCGTAAAGTTCTTTACTGATTGAAGAAAATTGAATTGCTTAGTGCTGAGTGTTTTTGCCTTTGAGCTGGTTTTTGTTGGATTTGATCGAGGGCTGCAAATTGGCTGCTCTTCTCTTATTTATAGCTTTATCTTTTGAAAACTGTTGCTTCATCTTTCAACTGCACACGTTCTTCCCCACCTTTAGGAGCTGTCAATCGTGTCTCTGTTGCTGATGCACGTGCCTTTTAACTTCTTTTCTTCTGAAAATAAAATCTTGGACTTATAGGCCATTTAAAACATAATTTAATGGCCATCTCAAATTTGGGCTTAACCTTCTGAAAATGGACTTGGGCCTCTGGATCTCCTAATGAATAACTCGTCAACCTCTGGAACCAACCTCTGGAAAACAACCTCTGGAAATCAACCTCTGGAAATCAACCTCTGGAGTCAAAATTAGTCAACCTCTAGAAATCAATCTTTGGAAATCAACCTCTGAAGTCAAAATTAGTCAACCTCTAGAAATCAACTTTAGCCCAATTATTCACAGTACCTTTTTATCTTTTGAAAAAAGAATATGGGCTTTTATAGCCTACCTCTGGATCATCCATGGCAGGATGATTAGCACCTGCATTAAACGGCCTAGAATTCCGGCCAGTTTGATTATTAGTTTTAAATGAATTAAAATGAACAGGTTCATCTCTTTTGTGAGCAGGTACGTACCTTTCTTCAGAGGGTGGGTTTGAGATTGGCACATAACTAGTGCTCCTAATCTCCAGGATTCCTCCAGATGACTGCCCCCCGAGTCCATTAGGATTTTGCTTGGCCGTGTTAACAGCCTCTGGTACATCACCACCATGAGATGATACTTTGACAGCAACTATCAATTCTTCCAAATAGCGTTCCATTTCGAACTGCTTCTTATCCATCACCTCATGTTTCTTGGTCAACTAGGCCTGTGCTTGGTTAAAGCTAGCCTGAGTCTGTTTCATGTCTAACATGGCTTTTGACAGCATGTCTAAAGCCTCTACCAATCTTGGATCAGAATTTTGCCGAGTTGGTGTTTGTTGCTCTCCAAAGCTAGGAGGCACATCATCACTCGCCTCTCCTAGAGGCAAATTTTATTTTTCAATGCTTCTGACCATGTGAGCCATATAGTCTCCATGTCCTACATTTGTAGTAGTAGGATCATCCACTGTATCCTGGGATACAATAACGTCTTTACCTTTTTCACTTCGAGTTCTAGCCATAACTCTTAGTGTCCCACTGGGTGTGCAAAAGTTGTTACTGGCGTTTTGCGTTTGTAATAACAAGTATGTGAAATGCGGGTGTGCCAGGAAGCAGATTCCAAATTGTGAACTTAACTTCTTAAAACGAGCGATTGGGGTTTGGTTAACCTTATAACAAGTACTCCAATCAAGTAATGCTAAAACAAAGAAATCCAATTGTAAATATGTTTACTAATTGAATACAGTGAAAGTACAAGTGTTTGAGTAAAAAATGCAGAAGTTCAATCGTAAAGTTCTTTACTGATTGAAGAAAATTGAATTGCTAAGCGCTGAGTGTTTTTGCCTTTAGGCTGGTTTTTGTTGAATTTGATCGGGGGCTGCAAATTGGCTGCTTTTCTCTTATTTATAGCTTTATCTTTTGAAAACTGTTGCTTCATCTTTCAACTGCACACGTTCTTCCCCACCTTTAGGAACTGTCAATCGTGTCTCTGTTGCTGATGCACGTGTCTTTTAACTTCTTTTCTTCTGAAAATAAAATGTTGGGCTTATAGGCCATTTAAAACATAATTTAATGGCCATCTCAAATTTGGGCTTAACCTCTGAATCTTCTAATGAATATCTCGTCAACCTCTGGAACCAACCTCTGGAAATCAACCTCTGAAAATCAACCTCTGAAAATCAACCTCTGGAAATCAACCTCTAGAGTCAAAATTAGTCAACCTCTAGAAATCAACCTTTGGAAATCAACCTCTGAAGTCAAAATTAGTCAACCTCTAGAAATCAACCTTAGCCTAATTATTTACAGTACCTTTTTACCTTTTGAAAAAAGAATATGGGCTTTTATGGCCTTTTAGCCATATTTTTAATTTTGGTGCAAACAATGCCCCCTATGTAATTGGCTTTTAAGGGATAAAGCCATTTATATATATTTCTTTTAGCAAAAATTTAAAAAATTTAGCTTTCACAATGGTTAGGTCTAAGGTTTTATTTTCTGAAATTGATAAGGATTTGTGGAAGGGTGAAAATCCTTTACAAACCATGGTTTCAAAAATTTCAAAAATATACAAAAATCCAAAGCGTGAAAGGTTTTTAAAAAATCAAAAAAAAATTAATTCATCTTCTTCCTCAAAAACCATGGCACAAAACCCTAATTCCAAAATTAAAATTGATTCACCTTCTCCTTCATTACCAATTAGCAAAAATTTGGTTGAAGAAGAGGAGCAAAGGCCGGCCACCTCACCATCACCGGCGCCCAGCAACTTGCCGTCACTCATCACCGAGCTGTCAACCGTCAACAGCTTCTCGCTGTCGCTCATCACCGTGTTGCCGACAGTCCGCAGCTCAGCGGCGTCTTCTCCTCCAACCGATTCATGCCAGTCTTCCCTTCTAGCAGCTGCAGCCCGCAACTCTCCAACGCCGTCCATGGAACCCAGCTCCGGCACGCAAGCAACGACCCAGGTTCTCAGCAGCCGTGCGTCATCAAGAGACAGCAGCGGTGAAGCTCCTCTTCAGCAGCAGTAGCGGCTTGCCTCCAACAGCTCCCACGTCCGGCGACTCAGCAACGGTAGGTGGCTTCCCCAACAGCTCGCCATCTCCCTCGCCAAGCTCCAGCTACAACCCGATGGTGACCACGCTGGCAGCTTCTCTTCTGTCAGCGGCATCTTCTTTGCCCAGCAGCAGCGACGGCATCCCTCAACAGCAGGTGTCCGAAGGTTCTGCCCAGCAAATGCTAACCGGCGGCTTCTCCCAGCAGCTGACTTCGGCGGCAGCAAGGGCAGACAACAGCTTCCCCACGGCAGCCATGGCAGCAGCAGCGAGCTCCTCTCTGGCCATTGCAGCAGGTAAGTTCTTTTCTCTTTTTTTTTTCAATTAGTTAATTGTTTCAGATTTGATTAATTAATTGCTTAGAATTAATTAATTCACTAAAAGAAAAATAGGAAAAAAGAAAATGTGTAATTTTGGGTGATTTTGAAGGAAATTAGAATTCATTAGGTAAAATTTATGAACTCCCTTTGAATTTGGTTTGTGTCAATACTCGAATTTACTTGTCAAAATTCGGTTTAATGTCGACATTTAAGCTTTAATTTGTTCAAATTTGATTCAATGTCAACATTTGAACTTTCAATTGCCTAAACTTAATTCAATGTCAACATTTCAACTTTCAATTGCCTGAACTTGATTTAATGTCAGCATTTGAACTTTTAATTGTCCGAACTTGATTCAATGTCAACATTTGAACTTTAAATGCTAATGATTCAATGTCAACATTTGAATTTAAATGCTAATGATTCAATGTCAACATTTGATCTTTAAATTGCCTGAACTTGATTCAATGTCAACATTTGAACTTTAAATGCTAATGATTCAATGTCAACATTTGAACTTTAAATGCTAATGATTTTAGCATGCTGTGATTTTGACTTCGTTTGCTACTTCTGTAGATGGCGGTTTGCCAACCAGTTTGGTGGCGGAAATTGTAGCTACTACACCTGCCTTTAGTTCTAAGACACAAACTTCTGGCTTGGCGATTTCAAAGGCAACAACTTCTGGCTTTCCGCCAGCCAACATTTCAGGTAAATTCCTTTTGAAATCAAACTCCTAGGATTTAGCTATCGTGATGTGATGCTTGATCCTTCTTGGTTTACCTAAGATTGTGACTTTTGCTTATGCACTTCAATCATAAACAATTTGAATTTAATTGCTTAACATTTAATTCAATGCTAAAACAGCTAAGTTCAATTATTCAAAATTTTAACTTAGTGCCAAGAACCATTTAGATCAATTGCTAATAGTTTTTGGCATCAATTCCAGAATTTGCTTCGGCTTCTAAAAAGTCGTTTGTCCTTTATCTTGTTGATGGTACCCTTTTTACACCACCCTTCCAACCCAATGTAGTGACTAAACCTTTCCAACAAACTGTAACCCTGTTAACGGATAAGAGTTGATTTTTAGGACTTTAGATGCATTTTGTCTTCTAGATGGTTGAATGCATTTGTATCTTGATATTTGCAGGTTCTCCTAAGTTGGTAGCTACAGGCACTACTTTCTCTGACTTCGCGGCTCAAAAGCTGGCTTTCAACACCTTTGCTATACCATCCACTTCTTCTTCTCCAAGCAAAGGTAAACCACTATATTACCTGCTTTTGTGAGTGGATTGGTTGGTGTGAATTTTGATGCAGGTTTCATCTTAATGGTTTAGGATGCCAATAATACTACTAGGAATTTGTAAATTCATCAGGCTATAGATTTAGATAGAATGTTCTAAGCCTTTAGAAGTTGCAAGTTTCTATGTGGTTAAGTTTAATCAACACTTAAGGCCCTATGACCTTTTAGGCCTAAATTTTGATATTCCACTTGAACCATGTTTGTTTTGGCTTTACTTCAACCATTTAGAACTCAAATTGGCTAAGTGATTAGTTGGTTGTGAATTTTCAAGTTCTATTCTAATGGTCTGGGATACCAATAATAATACTAGGAATTTGTAAATTCTCTAGGTGGTTAAGTTTAATCAACACTTAGGGCCCTATGACTTTTTAGGCCTAAATTTTGATATTCCACTTGAACCATGTTTATTTGGTTTTACTTCAACCAATTAGAAGAAAATTGGCTAAGTGATTGGTTTATGTATATTTTACTTTGAGAATTTGCAAAAACCAATTTCTATTGCTTTTGTTTTAGCCAATTTCGAAAATGCATATGAAAATTCAGATTTGCACTTACAAGTTTTGAAACAATCACTACGGCATCCGTCAGCAGGACTGTGAGTGTCCCTATTTCTCCTCTCCTAGTGGGGATTCCTAGCCGTAAGGATGCTATTGAAAAGGTATATCATGGTGACTTCCCCTTTTTCTTTTTGAGACTGTGTTTCATGTTGTGAGCAAATGCTTCTCTTTTTTAGGAGTTCTATAGACAAATTCTGGATCCATCCGCCCTTGCTCCTTTTCCACCTTATGTCGCCTTCCAGCATGTTTTGTACTATATTTTTTTTAACCAAATATCACCTTAGCCTTGCTTATTTAAAACGGCTTAATTACTTAAAAACCACTCACCTTGAACTTTCTTTTCGTTTATACCCTGACCTAGGAAAAAATTCATTTATACCATGACGTATGTATTTATGTTTCACCTCTACCCCGAGGCACTAAATTAACCTCTTTTCATTAAGAAAAAAGTTTAAAATAGTTCTTCATTTTTAACCTAAGCTAATTAGAGTTTAATTAGAAATGAATTTTTCTTTAGATGAAGGACTATTTTAAACTTTTTTTTAAATAAAAAGAGGTTAATTTAGTGCGTCGGGGTAGAGGTGAAACATAAACACATACGTCAGGGTATAAATGAATTTTTTCCTAGGTCAGGGTATAAACGAAAAAAAAATTCAAGGTGGGTGGGTTTTAAGTAATTAAGCCTATTTAAAACTATTGTTTTCTTTGTAGGGATACCTCTTTAACTCCCCTTTTGAAGAAGGGTCTCATCATTCAGGGCAGTGGTAATAAAGTTATTCCACAAGCTCCTCCTTACCCTATGCATGCGAGTGACATATTCGTATGGGATTGTGAAGTGACAGGGACTTCTGATACTACTTCCGCCATTAAGTCATGGCCTCGACAGCCTCCTAAATGGACGGATTGGGTAACTCGTCTACGTCCTTACTTTCAGAGGGATTGGCGGAGATTGGGTTTACTCCAGCTGATAGAGATAAGCGACATACATATTGAGCTGAATGCTGGTATATGCAGAGCCTTCCTTCGCTATTGGAGTAGTTCGGCCAATTCTTTTATTTTCCCTTTTGGTCCGATGTCTATCACTTTGAAAGATGTCTTTATGCTCACCGGCCTTCCGGTTATTGGATTTGACGCTCCTTGTTTGTTTGAGGTGGAGACGAAAGACCTCTATTCCTATCCAATTTATCCGAGTTACCCGGCGTGTGTTTCCAAGTGGAGTGTCTTAACAACAACTCTTTCTTTATAAGAACATACCGAGTTTCTATGGGTCTTAATATACAAGTTCATCATGTGCCCCTCCTCCGGCACTCCTACCAAGAAGCATTGGAAGCTTGCAAGTAATTTAGCCAACGGGACTTTTGTGGCTTTGGGACCTGTGTTGTTAGGCGCCTTTTACTATGCCTTTGAGCAGTCTGTTACTACTCACCTCTTGGCCAAGTTGGATGGTCATGTGTGGTTGCTACAGTTGTGGATTTTTTCCTACTTCCCATAGCTAATGGGTGTAGCAGTGGGTCCTTTGTGCACTCCTATTGTGGATCTTTTGGCGGTCAAGTGTTGTTTTGAGGAGACTGCTATCTTTGATTTTCTAGTTGATTGCAATGTTAGAGAGGCCTCGGCTTTGTCCGTTTTTGATCATCACTCACATATTCCTTAGTGGATGGACATTTTCTTAGGGAAAACAAATGCGCTCCTCCTTATCAAAAGAAAGCTCTTTTGTGCCTTTACCACCTCTAGGATGTTATTTTTGGGAGGATCTCAAGCCTTCTCTACTCGTACTTCTAGTCAACAATGTGTGTCAAAATTGTACATGAATAGCCTTTGGAGTAGATAGTTTGGGCTCAACCTTTCTCAAATTCATCCTTTCCTTGATCTACATGGTGGTGAGTGGACAACATCTATTGTAGAGCAGCTCCTAAAGACATATGCTTATTATCATTGTCCTGTGGTGGAGAATTTGATCCCATATGATTTTGCCTCTTGGTGGGACGAGCGGTTTCAACTTATTCTGTCAAAAAATGCGGGTAATGACTTCACCTTTTTAACTTGTCTTCTATTTGTTTTCCACCTCTAATTCTTTACACCTTTGTAGGGAAAGAAGCAAGGCTGCTAGTTCAACCTCCTCAAAAGCCTACTCCAGTGAGCAAGCCTAAGAAATAGGCTAAGAAGAAGAATCGCAACACCTCTTCAGAGTCATCTTTTGAGAAGACGGAATTGCCTAAGACACAAGCTAAAAGGAAGAATCGTGACACTTCCTCAGAATCATCTTTTGAGAGGACGGAATTGCCTAAGACTAGGAAATCAGGGAGACTCCTCAAAGTAGCCAAAAAACAACATGCTGGACCTCTTGAGACTGTGGTCTTAGAAGATGATTCAGAGGATGATCAACTTCCGGACCTACTTCAAGGTAAATCTGTTTCACTCTTGTCTCTTATACTTAGTATGTTTCATCCATCAGACATTGACTTTTGATTTTTTATTTACAGAGGCCGCTCATATAGAAGAAACAACACTAGATGTTGATTCTGAGGTGGCCATGGAAACTGAGGATGACAGAGTCTTTGAGACGCACGGTAATCATCTTTCTTGGTCTTTATTATTTTTCATAGTCATCCAGCTCATTTCATTGAAATCTTCTCAGGTATAGAGCATTCAGAGGAGCAATGCTCCAAGTCAGCCTCGGAGTCAGCTTCTAAAGGCTCCAAGTCAGCCTCCGAGTCAACTTCTAAAGACTCCAAGTCAGCTTGTGAGTCTGCTTCCAAAGGCTCTAAGTCAGCTTCTGAGTCCGTTTCCAAAGGCTCTAAGTCAGCTTCTGAGTCCGCTTCCGAAGGCTCCAAGTCAGCCTCAGAAAAAGACTCTGCTACCTCCAGTGAATCCGAGCTAAATGCCTAACCTTTGTTAAGATAAGTTTTTTATTATATTTTTAGTTGGATATTAACCTTCCCTCAAATTCTTCTTCAGGAACCTGTATCGCAAATTAAGAACCTTTCTTCGATACTAGCAGAAGACGAAGACCTGGTAGATTTAAACTTCTTAGACGAGATGAGCACCCCGGAAGCTAGTGTTTCTTTTGTCCCTCTGCTAGCTGACATCGAGAGATCTATTTCTTTGGTCAAGCATTTTCTAGGCCAGCACATTTCTGTTGTTACGGATTCTCAGAAGGAGGATCTCATTTCCTCTCTACATGTTTTGCGCCTTGTTCCTGACTCCGTCGTCACTGATGAAGTAGAGAAAGATATTTTGGGCTCGCTCAACTTGTGGAGGTCTTGTGTTGAGATCAAGTCAAATGACCTCCCCAAGCTGAAATCTTCCGAAGCAGATAATGCCAAGTATTTATCTTCGGGATCTAAAAGCCAAGAAGTGGCCCAAAAACTCCGAGACCTAGAAGCTAGTGGTGAGGCCTTTGAAAAGGAGATTGAGCAACTGGAAACTGTTATTCTAGCTTTAAATAGTAAGCAGCTTGATCTTGTGGTGGCAGGCAAGCTTATAGCCGAGGAATATCAAGAAATCAACTCCGAACTCCAACCTCTTCATGCTACCATTCAAGAGAAGAAAAATGACATGGTTTCATGGGTCCAAAACTGTGCTAAGGCTCGTCAAGATAAAGTTAGGTGGAGCAAGTTGAAAGGCCGCTTCTCAGATTCTTCACCTATTAAAATGTTGGCTTCCTCTACCTCCACCACCACCACAGCTCTTTGATGATTTTCTTTTATTTTATGTATGAACTGTGTTATGTAGTTTGGCTTTAGACTTGGTGACTTTTGTTGAACCAAAAGACTTTACTTTTGGCTTTTGGCTTTTGGATTTTCTTCTTATATAGGAGGACATTGTTTGCTCACACGGCCTTTTGGCCAGTACTTGCTTTGTGACACGTACACTTGCACATATTCACTTGTTCATGCATTGCATTACAGAGACGCCATTCAGGTACTTTCTAAACTCCAGATATCTTGGTGTGAAGATGGCTCTCCAACCATTTGTTTGCTTGTTGTGTTCCACACCAAGATTCACTTACAGGTACAGCCATGCATTGCATTTTCACTATGTGTTTATGTTCCTGGAATGAAGATGGCTTTTGCCATATACTTGTGTAGTGATGTGATGTCCATACTAGGACTTGTTTCACGAATAAAGCACATGTGTCACTTACAGCCATGCATTGCATTACAGGGCCGTTTTTGTTTGTTGTTGAATTTTTCTTTTTGTACTTTTAGCTTAGGTAATCAAACAGTAGTTAAGAAATCTTAGATGAATGGAGAACTTGTAAATTGTTTATAGTAGGAGTTTGACATTAGGATAGCGGAAAAACAGACTAAAGTTTTCCAAAGGTTTGCCATTTATTAGCTGTCACTTATCTTTTTCCCTCCTTCTCATCGGCTTCTATAGATCTTCCTGCTAGATCAGCTTTTATAGGAATCTCATGGCAACTTTGCCAGTCAATTCTAAAGTGTCTAGGATGGTCTTTTCCAAGTGACCATTTCTCATCTTTCTTTTTATTATTTCTAGGTGGTTAGATTATTTTCCATCTTTGACAATCAACTCCTGAACTCAACCTTTAGAGGGTCAACTGAAGAATCAACTTCGGAAACTCTGGAACTTTTAGGAATCAACTTTTAGGAGTCAACTTCTAGAACCAACTTCTGGAATTAACTTCCCAAAGTCGATTAATTGTAGCCATTAAATTATATCTTAAAAAATGAAAAACGCCAGTTTAGCTAAAATAGCCAAACTTTTAGAATTTTAATTATCAAAAATGGCCAAAAAGCCATCACATTACAACTTGTGCCAAATCCATAGGTTAATGAAAAAGTACAGGTTTAGCCAGAATAGCCAAACTCCTAAAACTCTGTTAATACATTTGGGTAAAAGCCACAATGTTACAACTCATGTACTGACATTACTAAAAACAACTTGTATAATCTGCAGTACATGTATGGCTAAAAGCCATTAAGTCATTTCTAAGTTGTATTTCTCCCAGATGGTGGGAGTGTATTTCTTCAAGTACTTTCCATTAATAAATTTTTTATGAGGCTCACCCTCTAAACTTGATAGTCAGTATGCATTCCCCTTCATCACCTTGTGGATTAAGAATGGCCCTTCCCAGTTAGTAAATCATTTCCCATATTCTCTGTCTTTAGTACCAGGGGGTAAGATCAACTTCCGTACTAGCTCATCCTCTTGAAATGTCTTAGGTCGAACTTTCTTGTTGTAGCTTCTGGAAACTTTCTTCTTCTGTATAATCATATTGTTTAAAGCCTGAAGTCTCCCTTCTTTTAAATTTTCTAACTCCATCGTCATTGTTTCATTGTAATCTTCTGGAGTTAAATGATTCTGCTTAGCTACTCTCAACGACCTCACCACCACCTCCATGGGTAACACTGCATCATGACCATAAGTTAGCATAAATGGACTTACTCCAGTAGCATTTAGACTAGATGTGCGATATGCCTAGAGTGCTTCTGATAAAATTCGATGCCAATCCCTTGGGTTTTCTTCCAACATCTTTTGAACTATGTTGATGATAATTTTATTAGAAGATTCAACTTGGCCATTGGCGTGAGCATAATAAGGTTTAGAGGTCAATAATTTTATTCCATAATCAGTGGCAAATTCTTGCATCTCCTTACCAGTGAACATTGTGCCCTGGTCAGTAGTTACTGATTGTGGAATTCCAAATTGATGGATAATTTCTTCTTTAATAAATTTAATAACATCTTTTTGCTCTGCTTTTACCAATGGCTTACCGACTACCCATTTAGTAAAATAATCAGTAGCTACAATTATGAAACTGTGATTTTTAGAAGATGGATGATATATTTTACCTATCAAATCTATGGCCCAACCTTTGAATGGCCATGGTTTGATGACAGACTTCAACTCAGCAGCTGGAAGTCTTTGTATGTTCCCATACCTTTGGCACGATTGACAACCCTTTGAAAAAGTCATGCAATCTTTAAGGATAGATGGTCATAAATAACCATGCCTTCGGATCAGCCATCTCATTTTCACTCCAGATTGATGTGCTCCACAAACTCCTTCATGAGTTTGTATCATGACCTCTAGTGCCTCTGTAGTTCCAAGGCATCTTAGCAATAAGTTGTCGAATCCTCTTCTGTATAAAACATCTTCTATGAGCACGTAGTTAACAGCTCTCACTCTTACTTTATACATCATCTTCTTGCTAGGATTCTCCAGGTACTTTTTAATGTCTCTCCTCCAATCCTGTACTAAGTTATCATCAATATTGAAAATATCTAGCTGTACTCCTCTTTTAAAAATTGAAGGGTGAGTTTTTCTTTGTACCATTACTAGTCGGTGGGTTAACTCCTCCGACAGACGTAGGCCAGATGCTAGCTGTGATAATTCATCGGCCTCTCTAGGAACATGTACCAATTCAACCTCTTCAAAACTCTCTATTAACTATATAAAAATAGCATAATAAGAGGTTAAGGAGTAACTCATGCATTTATATTCGCCAGATACTTCTCTAATAACAATTGAGAATCTCCAATTATTTTGACCTTTTTAGCACCTAGATCTAGGAGAATTTCTAATCCAATAAGCAAAGCCTCATACTCGGATTGATTATTTGTACATTCAAAGTCAAGATTAAAAGACAACGAGGTCTTAGCTCCAGAAGGTGATACTATTATGATTTCAGCACCAGCAGACCTATCTGTACTAGACCCATCAAATTTGAGCATCCAAGGTCTATGTTCATTCATAAAAACCGGCAAGTCAAATTTACTTTCATCTCCTAGGTTTATACATGGATGGTCGGCTAGGAAATCTGCTAGAGCCTGACCTTTGACCGGCTTCTGAGGATGTTAAATCAAAGGAAAGTCT
The DNA here is from genome assembly GCF_937616625.2 of Mercurialis annua. Classification (NCBI taxonomy): domain Eukaryota; kingdom Viridiplantae; phylum Streptophyta; class Magnoliopsida; order Malpighiales; family Euphorbiaceae; genus Mercurialis; species Mercurialis annua. The sequence goes on along the minus strand of NC_065577.1, from coordinate 13,015,898 downwards.
GCCAAACTTAATAACCACTTTCCTATATTGCCAGATAAAACAGGTTTCTTTAGCATATGTTTCATAAAATCGGTTTGAGACACCACATAGACTCTATTACTAAGCAGATAGTGTCTTAATTTAGTGCAGGCAAAAAATAAAGCCAGACACAATTTCATGATAGGAGTGTATCTAACCTCTGTAGATGTCATCGAACGGCTCAAATAATAAATAGTCTGTACATGTCCATCTTGGTTGCTCTGGGCTAGCAGACACCCAATTGAACCTTCAGCTGCTGAAATGTACAACCTCAGAGGTATACCCTTTTTGGGAGGCATCAATACAGGAGGCTTCATTAAATAATTTTTAATTTCATCAAAAGCCTCTTGATGGATGGTTTCCCATATGAAGACATCCTCCTTTTTTTAATTTCAACAGTTCTGAGAAAACTTTTATTTTTCCTGCAAGATTAGATATAAATCTCATTAGGTAATTAACCTGCCCAAGAAACCTCTGAAGTTCTGTTTTATTTCTAAGCGGTTTAGCTTCTCGAATAGCTTTCGTTTTGTTTTGATCCACTTCAATGCCTCTTTCATGGACCAAAAACCCCAAAAAAATTCCAGCTTTTACACCAAAGGCGCATTTCAGAGGATTGAGTTTTAAACAGTGAACTCTCATCCTTCTAAATGCTTCCTCTAGGTTTTTCAAATGATCTTTTACTAGTTTTGATTTTACAACAACATCATTAATATAAACCTCCATAGTTTTACCTAAGAGGTCGTGGAAGATGGTATTCATAGCCCTCTGATATGTTGCACCAGCATTACGTAAACCAAACGGCATGACCACCCATTCAAATGTCCCAATAGATGTTGGACATCTAAATGCCGTTTTGGAGATGTCTTCTTTAGCCACCATAATCTGGTTATATCCAGCAAAACAATCCATAAAAGAAAAAAGAGAATGATTAGTTGTAGCATCAATAAGAGTGTCAGCAATTGGCATGGCATAAATATCTTTAGGAGTTGCTTCATTTAAGTATCTAAAGTCTATGCATATTCTAAGTTTTCCGTTCTTTTTAACCACTGGAACAACATTTGCCAACCAATTACTATATTTAGCATGCCTAATAAAGCCTGCTTTACACAATTTTTCAATTTCTTCTTTTACCTTTAATTTTACTTCTTTTGACACTCTTCTTGGAGTTGGCGGTATGGCTGAAACTCAGGCTTAATAGGAAGCCGATGTTCTACCAATGTCCTGCTTAACCCCGGCATATCAGAATATTGCCATGAAAAGCAATCTTTGTATTCATGCAAGAGTAACAATTTTGTTTTTAAGCCAACCTCTAGGTTTTTACTAACAAAAGTTACCTGAGGTTCCTCTGAGGTTCCTCCGAGGTTCCAAGGTTCACCTCTTCTAACTCCTCTCTGACATGGATAGCTTCATCATCTATCCAAGGAGGTGCTTGTTCTAGCTCCTCCAAGCCAATCTCATGATCTTTAGAAACTTATTCTTCTTCATAAACTACTTCGGCATCTAAAACCTCTGCCAAATTATTTGCCTCCATAATCTCTTCCATAATGTACTACATACGTTCTTTTAGGATAGCAGATGCAGCTACTGCAAACTCACCGGAGGTGAGCTTAATCATTAATTTTTTCAATTATGATTGAGGAGCACGGCTTGTTGTAAGGAACAATATCCGTTGATCCCAAAATTTCCTCTGCTTTCTTTTTGACATCTTCATGAATTTCCAGAGGTTTGCTCTCCTTTGGCTGGCCCTTTTTGTTTCTTCCAGTGAACTTGATGGGGCCAACACATGAATCATAATAACGAGCTTCAACCATGTTGGTGGCAGTGGTGAATGGTTTTGTATCTGCCCATACCACCTCCACCTCATTTCCCTTTCAAAAGAGAAAAAATTGATGCAGAGATGAAGGAACACACACCAGTTAGCATGAATCCAATCTCGTCCCAAAAGAGCTTGGTAGCTGGCGGAGGAATTCACCACAAAGAAAGCAGATAGAGAAGTTTTGCTTCCAACCGTTACCTCTACTGGGAGAACACCAATAGTTTTTGTAAGTGGCAGAAACACTAACCTCTGTTGAAATGAGGTCTTCTGTAGTTTTTCCCAGAAGGTGTAGCATTTTGAATGGTATAATGTTGACTGCCGATCCATTATCAATCAGAACCCTGGAGGTTGGCCTGCCATTGAAGTGAGCTTTAATATATAGAGGCTTGATGTGTTTGGTCATTGCCCTCCATCAGTCTGCTGGTTTATCAAAAATTACCCTCTTTGTCCCTCCATCAGTTTGCTCTTGTATGCCTCTGGTACATCACCACCATGAGATGATACTTTGACAGCAACTATCAATTCTGCCAAATAGCGTTCCATTTCTAACTGCTTCTTATCCATCACCTCATGTTTCTTGGTCAACTAGGCATGTGCTTGGTTAAAGCTAGCCTGAGTCTGTTTCATGTCTAACATGGCTTTTGACAGCATGTCTAAAGCCTCTACCAATCTTGGCTCAGAATTTCGCCGAGTTGGTGTCTGTTGCTCTCCAAAGCCAGGAGGCACATCATCACTCGCCTCTCCTAGAGGCAAATTTTCTTTTTCAATGCTTCTGACCATGTGAGCCATATAGTCTCCATGTCCTACATTTGTAGTAGTAGGATCATCCACTGTATCCTGGGATACAATAACGTCTTTACTTTTTTCACTTCGAGTTCTAGCCATAACTCTTAGTGTCCCACTGGGTGTGCCAAAAGTTGTTACTGGCGTTTTGCGTTTGTAATAACAAGTGTGTGAAATGTGTGCGTGCCAAGAAGCGGATTCTAAATTGTGAACTTAACTTCTTAAAACGAGCGATTGGGGTTTGGTTAACCTTATAACAAGTACTCCAATCAAGTAATGCTAAAACAAAGAAATCCAATTGTAAATATGTTTACTAATTTAATACAGTGAAAGTACAAGTGTTTGAGTAAAAAATGCAGAAGTTCAATCGTAAAGTTCTTTACTGATTGAAGAAAATTGAATTGCTAAGTGCTGAGTGTTTTTGCCTTTAGGCTTGTTTTTGTTGGATTTGATCGAGGGCTGCAAATTGGCTGCTCTTCTCTTATTTATATATTTATCTTTTGAAAACTGTTGCTTCATCTTTCAACTGCACACGTTCTTCCCCACCTTTAGGAACTGTCAATCGTGTCTCTATTGCTGATGCACATGCCTTTTAACTTCTTTTCTTCTGAAAATAAAATCTTGGGCTTATAGGCCATTTAAACCATAATTTAATGGCCATCTCAAATTTGGGCTTAACCTTCTGAAAATGGACTTGGGCCTCTGGATCTCCTAATGAATAACTCGTCAACCTCTGGAACCAACCTCTGGAAATCAACCTCTGGAAATCAACCTCTAGAAATCAACCTCTGGAGTCAAAATTAGTCAACCTCTAGAAATCAATCTTTGGAAATCAACCTCTGAAGTCAAAATTAGTCAACCTCTAGAAATCAACCTTAGCCCAATTATTCACAGTACCTTTTTATCTTTTGAAAAAAGAATATGGGCTTTTATGGCCTTTTAGCCATATTTTTAATTTTGGTGCAAACAGCTTTGAACGAGAAAGAGTTGACCGTTGGATTAAAATTTGAGGCACGTTGGGGGGTGCGATGGGCCATCGCGCCTCGCAACGCGCCCCAAGTTGTTTTGTGTGCCTGGGAATGCGCGATGGGACGAACGCATCTCGCATCGCGCCTCTCATCGCGCCTGACCTGTATTTTCATATCGGGACCTATAAATAGACCCTTTTTTTGACCCATATCAGCCCCATACTTATTTTATAAATCCTAGGCACTTAAAAACTCTCTGAGATACTCGTTTTCCCATCTTCCCCTTCGGTTTAATCATTCGGTAAGCGATTCTAACACTCCATTCTTCGTGTTATCAATTCCTTATCGCGTATATCGGTTGTTAACTTATTCAACCCTTTTTCCAGCATGTTGTGTGTGTTGATTCACTGTATTCATTTGGTTAATTCGCTGATCTTGTTTCTTAACGGTATGTGTTTCTATCACTTGAATTTATGAGTATGGATTCATGTGTTAGGTTGCTAGATTGCATTCTAATGCGTTGTACCTATGTTGTGGCTGATTTGATCTATGAGTTGTTATGTCAAATCTGTAATTGTGTGTTTAATATTAGATTGGCTTGCTTAGACTTATATAATTAAATGTTGATTGTTGGGTTTAAGTGCTAGATGGTTTCGTAGGATTATGGCTTTGATGTCCGATGAATTAGCATTTTAAAAGATGGCTATAAATTCTTATTTTGGGTTGTTCATATGGGTTTGAATCGATGTTACATCTTTTGGCATGTTTAGTAAATCATAGGTTGATTGGTTGGCTTGTAAAGGCATGATTTCACCTTGTTTATGTGCTGAGTACATTTCAACGATATGATTGCTGCCCAAAATTGTATTTGGGCTATTTTGCATTGTTTGTGTTATACTCATTCGTGTTGATTATGCCTTAGTGGACAAGTTTATGCCATGATTTGATTATCGTTTCGAATTTGAGTTTGACGTGTAAATGGATGATTATATCCTTTTTGTTTCATTTAAAGGAGGTCTAACATACTTGTGTTAGTATGGAATGATTTTCCATTAGTTGGCTAAACGATGGATCGTGTTCTTACTTTTTAATAAATACATTTTTCATTCAAGTATTTTAGAATGTAAACTCGGGTTTTACTTTAGTTTATCTTTTGGGTTAGGTTAGACTTGGGTCGCTCAACAAGTGGGAAGAAACTTGGCAGTTTTAAATAACTCGGCTGACTCACTGACATGGATTTTAACTTGGTTTATTTTAAGTTGTTTTCCAAATTTTTCGGATTCTGTTTTAAAATGGAAACTCATATGGTTTTGTATTGTTATATAACTTTGGTCATGGTTTGAGTATATATGACTACTCCACCTTGGTTTATGCTTTAGCATTTTTGGTATATATGCGTTGTGACATAATGATAATGTGTACTTTGAATTGATTGATATCTGTGCTAGTCCTATGTGGTGTCCAGTACTCTCTAGAGTTAGGGGATGATATTAATTATGTTTTATGCCATGTTCTTAGACCCGTCGACTGCTCGTGCTTCAGAGTCGAATAAGGTTTAGTTGCTTGCCGGTTATCACGTGGATTCGCAAGTAGTGAGTTTATATCGCTATTTACCGCTTTATTAAGTAAATAGTATATATATATATATATATATATATATTGTATATATGGCTTCCAAATTGTTTTCGACATTATGGATCTAAATTGGAACGGGCTACTCGATGGGGATCATTTAAACTACGTGCGTACCGGTATGATCATATGGTATTTCAGATAGGTTGGAGATTCGTGTCACCTAGTGCTGGCGCCGGTGGAAGATATGTCTCCTGGGACTCACATGTTTATTTGAGTAACAGTTGAGGATCGGTTATGGAGATATGTCTCACCGGCACGACAATTGGATTTAGATATTTGCGGTTTAGGGTTTTAATGCTTATCCATAATGATAAAATGCTTTACAAATATTTTAAGGCTTTTAAAAGGTTTTCACTTAATAAATGTAAATAGTTGTATGAACTCATCTCATTATATCTGGCCCCGTTGTTTTCCCAATTTTCCAGGTTTATGATTTGAGCATTTCGTTGATCTCCGATTTCTTCATTCTTCATAGGTTCTTATTATTTTACGAATAAAGGGCCAATTGTTTTAAACTCTTAGACGGCAGTAGTATTAGACGTCTAATGTTCTAGGCCTAATTTCTTCAAAAACCCCACCTTATAACATTTTTTCGTTTAAACCGCGACCTAGGAAAAAATTCATTGGTTCCCTTTTTTTGATTTTTAGTTCTCAACTGTACCCCAAAATTTAATTTTTTGAAAATTTAATTAATTAAAGGATGCAAATATTAAAAACAATAAAATAGAAGGATTATATTATACTTTTTTCTATTTGTAAAAATACAAATAAGTCCTTTAACTTTAAAACTTTTCAAATAAATCCTAAAAATTTAATCGTTTTAAATTTGTTTATTTAAAAAACTTCTGACCTACCATTGTATTTCTTCGATTTACAAATCCGCTACCAAAACCCAATAATTTTTTTACAAAAAATAAATATTTTTTTTAAAATATTTTTGGGAGCAGCTCATCCTTCATGGAGGAGGAGCAGATCGCTGCTCCTCCTCATGGAGGAGAAGCAGAGCGCGCTCCTCCTCCATCGATCTGCTCCTCCTCATATCTACTGCTCCTCCTCCAGGAGCAGCGGGCTCTTCCTTCGACGGAGTCGGAAATTATTTTTTTAATTAAAAATTATATATTTTTACGGTTTTGTATTTAAAAAATTATAAGTTTAATTTTATAAAGAAGAAGGTATTTTGTACAATTAATAACATTAAAGAAGAAGGTATTTTGTACAATTAATAACATTAAAATGAAGGACTATTTTAAACTTTTTTCTAAACGAAAAAAGTTTAATTTAATGCTTTGGGGTACAATTTAAAATGTAAAATCAAAAAAAGGGTACAAATGAACTTTTCTTAGGTAAGGGTATAAACGAAAAAATGTTATAAGGTGGGTTTTTTTAAGTAATTAAGCCTATGTTCTAGACTTATGCTTTATGTTTTATACTTACACTTGTTGGAGTTCTCCAACCGTTTTATTATTGTTATTGGCATGTATATATTGTTTATGGTTATTATGTATATTTCCATAATGTTGGAGTCTCGGACTGAACCGAGCATACTTTGGATATATGTTGTTTTTGTATACTGATAGAGTAGGTTGGAGTCTCGGTTGCCCCCGAACATGTGGTTTTATGCAGTTACATTGTTGTTTTTGGTAATTGTATGTTATCCGCAAGGATAGCTACGGGTTTCGGTACAACCATACCCATACCCTAGCGTCGGTCTATGAAATTGGGTCGTGAGAAAGTTGGTATTAGAGCTTTGGTTTCAAACCAAGGCCTATTGCATGTTATGTGCTATTTGTTTATGGCATGATAAGTTGATGTTGTGTCATAGGAACTACTGCGGAATTAGCATTCGTGTTTTGTCTTTTGAAACGTCATCTTTTGATTTTAAAACTTTTTGCCTTCACCGATAGGAACGTTGTAGCGTCAGTCTTATGTTTTACTTATGCTTTACTCTGGTATGAAAATTGTTTACACTTGGGTGTTCTTGTTGGCTTTTGTGCCTTGGATAGTTATATTCATATAGGATTGTTTTCGCCTTGTTGGTGAGTACATTTTGGCTTTGGCCGTGTTTGTTGGGTGCTATATACGCTGGCACATATGAGGATACATTTGGCGTTGACCTCAATTTGTTTCTGAATAATTTTTAAGTCAATTTTTAAAGCATGATTTGTGGCACATGTTGTTTGGCCACACATTGATTTTATGGTTGAAAAAATGGTTTGTTTTGATTCGTGTTTGACACAAGAGCCGGATGTGCCGTTTGGGTCTTAATACTTTAAACATGTGATTTTTGGTTAATTTTCCAATAAAAAGGAATTTCTTGTATTTGAAATCTTATATTTAATTTTCCAATGTTTTGAGTATGTTTTATAAATGGTTGTTTGGGTTCGACTTGGGTCACCCAAATTCGGGAGTTGAGCTTGGTAGTTGTAATGACTCGTCTAACTCGATTTTTTTTTAGATTGAGATACTTTGGGAACTTTTAAAGAAATTGATTTATGAAGGAGGTTTTCCGGAAAACAAAAATTTTAAAACTGTGAGGCTTAACTAGAACTTGAAAAATTTCGTAATTAACTATATATTTCAGAATGGGTTTTGATGCGTATTTTGATTGATGACTTGCTACTTGTTGTTATTGATTACGATGAGTCGTAGTGTATACTAGCATGCTTTGTTTTTGCCTTTTTTTTAAATATTTTTGGGTTAATTGATGTTAATGGTATGCTTGGGTGGTTTATGATTTGTTGAATTCGTAATATTTTGGTTTTAATTTGCGTTGTGTACCTCGCAATTTTGGTTGGTCTATGTTGGTTGAGTTTGTTTTATCTCGTCGTGCGGAGTAGCATGGGAGGTAATTTCTTTCATGCGTTCTTTGACTTAACCTTGATGTTGGCTTTTGATTTGTGAGTCAAACCTTCGTTTAGGCTTGTATTGCTTTAGTTTCGGTTTGGGGTTACGCTGGTGTTACTGTATTGTTTTGTAAATCGGGATCCTTGGGTTTCGATGTTGAGGAAGATGAGTAAAGTGTTCATTGAAACAGTAGGTGATTTTTTACTATCAGAGAAAAAGATATTCTAGAAATTCTTATCTGAGGAGATAGATCGGTGTTTCTTATAATACTAGTGCTTTTCATCAAGTTGGACGATGTGATGCGGGAATTAGTGGTAAATATTGTAGAAGCATATGGGATGTATTGTTTTCCTTAAGGTAAATTTCAGTTTGATTCGACTTTAATCGAGTATTATTTTTATTCATAAGAGATTTGAAAGGAGTTATCGGTTTGAATTGTTATGTTAGTATCATATGATTTGGTAGATTGCAATTATGGAGTTTGAGAAGTATTCTGAGGTTATCGAGTGCACATCTCACAAAGTTTAATGTCTAGCAAATATTTTATCAAGAAACTGAATTCAAATGTTGAATTGTTGAAGTGTTTGAAATATTTTTAACACGTAATTGTGCCCAGACCTATCATGAACATGCCTTTTGAATGTCACGAGTAGGATTTCATTGAGCACTATATTCACTAAATAAAAGCGAAATTGATAATTGATACATGCATAATAGTACAAGCATCACGTGCATAGAAATGATTAGAGTTGGATGCAACTCGTTGGGGATGAGAGATGTCATCACCCTGGCGCACAATTATGTAAAATGGATTTTATCAATAAACTGTTTGAGAAAGATGTTTTGAAACGAGCTCGCGAGTCACATTGTGATAAATTTATTTATAAAGTTGTTGGATTTCAAATGATTTTGAAACTGTTATCGAAAGGTAGCTAGACAAATACTTTGTGATAATGGTGGTGAATTTTGGACGATTACGTTGTTAGGGATCAGTTTGTGTTTTCAAATCTTGTGCTTGTAGAAAGTAAGAGTGAGTTTGAGGTTGCGCTCGAGATTTTAGTTGTGCTAAGTATGGTATATAGTTATATTTGGATTAGGAAGCTTTCGTGAAAATTTCCGATATAGAATTAAGGATTTCTAGTTTAAGGGATTAAGTTATGCTCCACTTATATATTCACACTGAGATTTTAAAATAACTTTGTTTATATAAATTTGATTGTTGTTCAAGTGTTTTAGTATAGGGTTAATTCCTAAAAAAATCACGAACTTTAGACGAAGTTTCATTTTAATCATGACCTTTAAAAGTTGCCATTTAAAGGCACGAACTTTCATTTTGTTTCAAATCTATCATTTCAGTGTATTTTTATTGACTAAATTTTTCAATAAACCATTAATGAAAGACCCAAATTATAAATCGACATTAAATCTTATTATCTTTTAGTTAGAGTATATAGGATTGGGAATTTTTGGTTCGATAAAATATACCGGATTTTACTTTGGCGATAGATTTGAAACAAAATGAAAGTTCGTGCCTTTAAATGACAACTTTTAAAGTTCATGATTAAAATGAAACTTCGTGTAAAGTTCATGATTTTTTTAGGAATTAACCCTTTAGTATATTGATATAAATGTATTCTATTGTCACGACCAAAATTCTACCCTAATTCAAGTCACGACCGGCGCTAGGGAATGGGAATGGTTATTCCGAAACCCGTAGCAAGCCTAGGACCTCTAGAAATATTTCGCAAATATTATTACTGGATCGTACCTCGCGTACGATCCGTTTTCAGAAAATACCGTTATTCTTTTCTCGTTTTACGCAAACACATTTCTGAAAATATACATATAAGCGAAATCTGATTTTCAGAAGTACTGGTTGGATAACCTCGTTATCTCAACCCTCGCTTCCTTCTGAAAACCTGGCGTATAGGCATTGGAAAGCCAGGGACTTATCTTTTGCTTGCCTCAACACATAGGCATCCCCGTTTCCAACCATACGCCACTATTAATATGTTTAATAAAATAAAGCGGACACCTCTGCGTCTCGCAACGGTGGTATTAAACATATTAAACTACATAGCGAACCGGTTACACGTAGCCGGCGTATATAAAGCATACTGTTTTTGACCCTCATAAAAACACATGAGGCCGACTCGGTAACTAGATACAATATGTCACTAAGCAGCCACCCGAAAGGTACACATGTGCACTAGATCCTATCAGAGTATCTAAACAGAGGACTAGTGGCACGGCTGTTGACATATTACACTTATACTATTGCAGCATACTAAGAGTACAAAATCCTATGTACATTACCAAAGAAGAGCTTTCCTGAAGAAGGGATGTGGAAGCTCGACTGACCTCAAAGCTCGTTTCCTGAAAAATGGGAAACAACAACGGGGTCAGAAATATAAATATTTCTGAGTGAGTAAACAGTTTACAGATAAATACCAAAATCACATTATATATATAAAATAGTTATACATAAAATATGACCGATTACGTCGATCCATATGAAACCCTAGTTCACAAATGTTCTAACAGACACACTCATCTTACGAGCTTATGGACAACAGAATAAAGACCGTGAACTGAATCACTACCGTCCAATTTTGTATCTCTGGTACCTGGACCGTAATCGAAAACTGCCTTCGTGGCTTACTCCGCGACCGTAACTGTATTACTGCCGTCTCAGGGTTTACCCGTGAAGTCGGGGCATTTACTTTCCCAATGACTTACACGACATGCATACCTCTATACCTCGACAGAAGTACATCTAAAAATCGGTGTTGGTGATCACGCAACCCTATTGCCGCCCAATAGGTAGCTCGTTCCAATGGACCTCTCTTGGCTAGTTTATACTATTGCGATTATGGATTTAAAACAGTTGAATACTGATATTCAAAAGTAAACACGTAAACTCACAGTACTGCTAAGTTACTACTTAGCACCGCCGTATGTGTGACAGACTCCCCTGAGTCCTGGTCTGACTGCTGGACAGCTAGTCGGATCAAACATACAAAATACACAAGACAAACATCAATACCTATTTCTGGTATAAACATCTAGGTCCTGAAACCTAGGTTCACACAAAACATTTAATTCATATAACACATAACAGTTATGGTCTCTTTATTTTTAAAAACCATATAAACCGTTTTCACCTTGAGAAAACGTTTAGACTTCACTCTAGAAGTCATTTTAGGTATAGCAATACCTAATTAAAATCATTTACTAGTATCGACTTGATTGCCAATACAATTCACAGTCGTATACTAATTGTTTAGCAAAATCATCTGCTAAATCTTTTAAACCGGTTAAACGTCGACTTTAACTCTTTTAAAGTCCTTTTTAAATGCTTAACTTTACTTTTAAAATCTCATTTTAAAAGTCTTTAGCTTAGTTTTAAAAACTCTTTTCACTTTCTTTCAAAATAAGTTATCGTTTTTAAACGTTTTAGTTCGACGAAACTACGTCAAACAAATAGGGCAAAAAGCCCCAAAAGAATTTGCCACTTCGGCGTCGGCCTGGTGCACGTCCGTGCACCCCTGGCTAGTGCAGGATCGTGCACCATTGTGCACGGTCGTGCACCCTCGATGGTGCACGTTCGTGCACCTCCAGATTGGTGCACGTTCGTGCACCATATGTGCACGCCCGTGCACCAACGTGCACAGCCCCGGGGAAACCCGATTCCCAGAGAATTCTGACGTGTTCCAACCTCGTTTTTCCGCTCCTAACACGTATACACAATCCAATCTATCCATATTCACATTCGGAACGTAAAAATAATAGGTATACGTTCGATTCGATACGGTAACCGTTTATAAACGAATATATATTCGAAATATATCGAAATATATTAAAATAAACGTTTAATACGGGATTAATACCTCGATTACTCGAGTAATCATCGAAGAAACGGAGTTAGAATCGAAAAACGGACGAAATCGGACGGGACCATAAGCCTCGCCATTTTCCTCTGAAGCTAAGTAGGAGAATTGAGCAAATGAACTGTATGTGCAATTCAATGCACTGGACATCATATATATAATAATGGCTAAATGCCAACTTGGTCCTTCGTTTAACATATCACATTAACTCAAATTCTTAAATATTCGTCCGTAACTTAAATGGAAACGATTTCCGAATTTCGTGAAAATTTACCCAAAAATCTAATAAAATATAAAAAGAATAAAAATATAATTTTTATTCCTATCCGACTTATATTTTATTTTTAATAAATCATTTTCGATTTATTAGGTCCACATTGACCGCGCTTGATAAAATTTCTACTTCCAAATTTTATCAAATTTTCACGATAACCTTTTTAAATTATCTGGAGAATATTGACACTAAAAATATTCGCACAAGACTTCTGAATTATTATGCACCCAATTCATAAGTTTATATTATTCTCGTTAACTATATTAATATTCAAATTTAAATATCCAAAATTTAAATTTGAAATTCTATTGCCACAATATACTTTTAGGGACACTTATAAATTAAATTTATCTTTAAATTTAATTTATCCACTTCCGTCTAATAAAATATTAGACACGTGGCAATATTTTATCCCTTAAAATTCCGGGTTATTACATCTATAAACAAAGAGATTTTCATTGCTAAATTTTACAAGTTGGTTGAAAGAAAGAAATTTATCAAATTGATTCAAAAGGAATAATAAATTTTTCGGTTGAACAATTTCTTCAAATCGTGTTTTTGTTTGAGAGTAAGATTTAAAGCGACTTAAGTTTTAATGTTTTGAAACATCAATGTGTATTTTAAATACGGAGGATTTTGCCACGGTTTGATTATTTACGAGAAAAGTATAAATTATTTTAGCAAGTTTTATTTACAGATAACATAATTTTGTCAGTTGAACTGTTCCACGAATTTGCAAACGTATTTAAAAGTAAGGAAAATCTGCATATTCAAAATGCGAATATTTTGAAATTTTTAGAGGTTTACAAAACTGATGGTTTGTAAACGGTAAAGGGACTTCGATTTTGAATATAAAAGGAGGTGTAGGATGTAAAGTTTTTTAAAAAGAAGTGGAAAATTTTGAACATAAAATGTTTTGTGTATTAAAAAATTTTATACCCCCATAGATTTGGTTTTGAGCATAACCAACGATCTAGTTAGGGTGAATTGGTCGTAGTGATCTATTGTTGTATACGAGGTTATAGTCAATTGATGAAATAATTTTGAGAATTTAAATTTGGTTTGGATATATGCGCTAGCTAATTCAAAAATCGATGATCGTGTTTGGTGAGTTTTGACAACAATGTTGGTTGGCTGATACTATTGATTGAGGATTTAATCGTTGAAAGACGAGATACCATTTGGTTCGAATATTTAACCTCTTGTGTGTGGAATAAAGTTAAATATGTGAAACATAGTTAGAATGTAAGTTTGATGGTTAGTTATCTTAGGTTATTACAGGTTGTTTGTTATTGAATGATTGCAGGAATAATAAGAATGGATTATTTATTACTAATCCGTAGTTTATTGAGTATTATTATCGATTATTTTGGTGTTGAGCTCGTTATAAATGGACGAGTGAGTGAGTGTTGAGGAACGCAAGATTATATCAGTTTGTGTTTATCAATGTTCCTCGTTAAAACATCACAGTTGATATTGCAAGAACTACAGTTTTAGCTTAGGGCTTGATCTTCGACTCGATATTGAGGATTTTTCTTTTAATCGATAAGATCCGAGCTAGTTTTGGAAACCACTCCGATTGTGTTGGTCGAGTAATTATTGGAGTATCGAGTTGTTAGACTCAGAATTGTATGGATATGTACATTGTGACCGTTTAGACTACAAATCTGTCTCAGATTTAAAAATTGGAGGTCGAATTTTTCATAGGTTGGGGAGATTATATTACCCCATATGTTTCCTTCGTGTTCGTCTTCTGATGACCTTCTCTGGGTGGAAATTATGATTAGAGTTGTCATTGAAAAAGATTGGAGGTTCGTTCTTGATTATCCTAAGTATTTCAGTCGAGATTTATGTGTGAGAGTTTGTATTCCTTCATTTGATTTCACCTACAAAGGGCGTTATCGTTTTATGTTAAGTGGAAGTTAGCACTAAGGCTTTTGTAACCTTTTAGGATTATTCGATTTTATTAAAGTGGTGGTTTTTAGTTATCGTACAAGGAACAACCTTTTGAGTTTTTTGCTTACGCAAGTACTTAGGTCGTTAAGCACGAAATTCCTATGATTACAGTTTGAGTTGGTTACATGGTTGAGGAATGATCTTGAGAGACAGAGTTCGTTATGTAGAATTGTTATTATTGCTATCCTTGATTACCTTGGCTATCTTGTTTAAGTGTTTTTCCATTGGCTATGTGTGTTTTTGTTCGGACAGCATATAGTTTCATGATATGTTTTTACGTGGGTTGTATTTTGTTGAATTCGAGGACGAATTTTATATAAGTTGGGCAGATTGTAATATCCTTTGTTTTTCCGTCATGGTTTCGTTGTGCTTCCGACTTAGTTTCAGATTGTTAATGGTGGAATTAGCAAGTCTGACACTTTGATTGAGATTTGAGTTGTATCTTCCATGTGTCGCATGTGTCGTGTGAGTTTTCGATGGAGATTTGTTTTGCATCCGGATTATAATCGATGATGTGTTTGTTTGCCTTCTAAATCTGACATGTTTTGATAAAACATCCATATCTCCCAATTGAACCATTGGATCGGGCTCATTTTTGGATATGTTGTGCATAAGAAAGAGTCGACCGTTGGATTAAAATTTGAGGCGCATTGGAGGGCGCGATGGCTTGCAACGCGCCCCAGTTTGTTTTGTGCACCTGTGAAGGCGCGATGGGACAAACGCGCCTCGCATCGCGACTCCCATCGCGCCTGACCTGTATTTTCATATCGGGGCCTATGAATAGATTCTCTGAGATACTTGTTTTCCCTTCTTTCCCTTCGGTTTAATCATTCGGTAAGCGATTCTAACACTCCATTCTTCGTGTTATGAATTCCATATCACGTATATCGATTGTTAACTTATTCGAATCCTGTTTCCAGCGTGTTGTGGGTGTTGATTCACTATTTTCATTCGGTTCATTCACTGATCTTGTTTCTTAACGGTAATTGTTGCTATCACATGAATTTATGAGTATGGATTCATGTGTTAGGTTGCTAGATTGCATTCGAATGCGTTGTATCTATGTTGTGGCTGATTTGATCTCTGAGTTGTTATGTCAACTCTGTAATAGTGTGTTTAATACTAGATTGGCTTGCTTAGACTAATAGAATTAAATGTTGATTGTTGGGTTTAAGTGCTAGATGGTTTTGTATGATTATGGCTTTGATATCCGCTGTTTTATAAAAGAGGGCTAGAAATTTTGGTTTCGGGTTGTTCATATGTGTTTGAATCGATGCTACATCTTTTGGCATGCTTAGTAAATTATAGGTTGATTGGTTGGCTTGTAAATGCATGATTTCACCTTGTTTATGTGTTGAGTACATTTCAACGATATGATTGCTGTCCATAATTGTATTGGGGTTGTTTTGCATTGTTGGTATTATACTCATTCGTGTTGATTATGCCTTAGTAGACAAGTTTCTGCCACGATTTGATTATCGTTTCGAATCTGAGTTTGACTTGTAAATGGATGATTATATCCTTTTTGTTTCATTTAAAGGAGGTTTAACATACTTGTGTTAGTATGGAATGATTTGCCATTTGTTGGCTAAACGATGGATCGTGTTCTTACTTTTAAATGAATACACTTTTCATTCAAGTATTTTAGAATGTAACTCGGGTTTTACTTTAGTTTAACTTTTGGGTTGGGTTAGACTTGGGTCGCCCAACAAATTGGAAGAAGCTTGGTAGTTTTAAATAACTCGGCTGACTCACTGACATGGATTTTAACTTGGTTTATTTTAAGTTGTTTTCTAAAAAAATTGGATTCTGTTTTAAAGTGGAAACTCATATGGATTTGTATTGTTATATAACTCTGGTTATGGTTTGAGTATATATGATTACTCCACCTTGGTTTATGCTTTGGCATTTTGGGTATATATATGTTGTGACATTATGATAATGGGTACTTTGGATTGATTGATATATGTGCTAGACCTATGTGGTGTCTAGTACTCTCTAGAGTTAGGGGATGATATTAATTATGTTTTATGCCGTGTTCTTAGACCCGTCGA
This sequence comes from Mercurialis annua, assembly GCF_937616625.2. NCBI lineage: Eukaryota > Viridiplantae > Streptophyta > Magnoliopsida > Malpighiales > Euphorbiaceae > Mercurialis > Mercurialis annua. The sequence goes on along the minus strand of NC_065577.1, from coordinate 12,999,660 downwards.
CTACTCGTGCTTCAGAGTCGAATAAGGTTTAGTTGCTTGCCGGTTTTCACGTTGATTCGCAAGCAGTGAGTTTATATCGCTATTTACCGCTTTATTAAGTAAATAGTATATTTTGCATATATATATTGTATATACAACTTTCGAACTGTTTTCGGCATTATGGATCTGAATTGGAACGGGCTACTCGATGGGCATCATCAAGACTGCGTGCGCATCGGTATATGATCTTATGGTATTTGAGGTAGGTTGGAGATTCGTCTCACCTAGGGAGGGAGCCGGTGGAAGATACGTCTTCTAGGACTCACATGTTTATTTGAGTGACAGTTTGGGATCAGTTATGGAGTTACGTCTCACCGGCACGACAACTGGATTTAGATATTTGTGGTTTAGGGTTTCAATGCTAATCCATAATGATTGAATGCTTTTCAAATGTTTTAAGGTTTCTAAAAGGTTTTCTTCTATTAAATGTAAATAGTTGTATGAACTCATCTCAGTATATCTGAGCCCGTTGTTTTCCCAATTTTCCAGGTTTATGATTTGAGCGTTTAGTTGATCTCCGATTTTTTCATTCTTTGGAGGTTCTTGTTATTTTAAGAATAAAGGGTCAATTGTTTTAAACTCTTAGACCGCTGTAGTACTAGACGTCTTATGTTCTAGACTTATGCTTTATGTTCTAGACTTACACTTGTTGGAGTAGTCCAACTGCTTTATTATTGTTATTGGCATGTATACATTGTTTATGATTATTATATATATTTCCATACTGTTGGAGTCTCGGATTGAGCCGAGCATACTTTGGATATATGTTGTTTCTATATACTACTAGACTAGGTTGGAGTCTCGGTTGCCCCCGAGCATGTGGTTTTATGCAGGTGCATTGTTGTTTTTAGTAATTGTATGTTATCCGCAAGGCTAGCTATGAGTTTCGGTACAACCATACACATACCCTAGCGCCGGTCGCGATCCATGAAATTGGATCGTGACAATGAAAGAACAACACCTTATTCTCCTTAAATGAACGGTAAAGCTGAAGGAAAAATTAGAACATTTACAGAAGCTATAGTGTCTATTTTATTGAACTCTGGTGCTGCTTCTTATTGGTGGGGTGAAGTTCTGTTGGCTATTTGTTATATGCTCAACAGAGTTCCTAAATCAAACAGTATGATTTCACCTTATGAGATTTTAAAGAAAAGACAACTAAATTTGTCTTATTTGAGAATTTGGGGCTGTTTGGCCTATGTTCATATTCCAGATCTAAAATGAATTAAATTAGCAAGTAGAGCCTATGAATGTGTTTTCATTGGGTATGCAGTCAATAGCAAAGCATATAGATTTATAACTCGACTGCACGAGTGACTATTGAATATGTGGATGCTGATTTTTATGCCAATAAATTTCCTTTTAAATTGGGAAATAGTGTGGGGGGAGGGGGGGCGAATCATCTAATAATATTTCTATGGTCAAGAATAATGAGATTACTGATGATATAGAACTAGAGATCAAAAGAAGTAAAAGAGCTAAAATTTTGAAAAACTTCGATTCTGATTTCCATGTCTATTCTTTTGAGGAGGATCCTGCGAACCTCTAGGAAGCTCTGACTTCTTTAGATGTTGATCTCTAACCAAGAAGCCATAAATGATTAGATGGACTCTTTGGAGTCCAATAAGACATGGCATTTAATTGATTTACCCCCCGGTCGCAAAACCATAGCTTGTAAATAGATTTTCAAAAAGAAATTGAGATCTTAAGGCACAATTTATAAATACAAAGCTCGACTTGTTATCAAGGTTTATAGACAATGTGAAACGTTGATTTATTTGATACCTATTCACCTAAAACTAGAATAACATCCATTAAAATGCTGATTTTGATCATTGCACTATATAATTTGGTTGTACACCAAATGGATGTTAAGACTGCTTTTCTGAATGGTGAATTAGAGGAAGAAATTTACATGACCAAACCTGAAGGTTTTACGATACATGGTTAGGAACAGAAAAGTGTGGAAGTTAGATAAATCTTTGTATAGTCTAAAACAAGCACCTAAGAAATGGCATGAAAAAATTGATAACCTTGTCATCTCAAATGGTTTTGAAGTAAATGAAAGCGACAAATGCATTTACTACATGTATGAAAATGAGCTTTGTACTTTCATATGTTTATATGTAGATGACTTGTTGATCTTTGGATTAAATATTCATGTTGTGATTTCTATGAAATCAATATTTGGTGCCAACTTTGGTATGAAATATCTAGGAGAAGCGAGTGTCATTCTTGGAAAACGATTATTAGATCTCAAAAAGTAATTTCTTTAAATCAATCTCACTATGTTGAGAAGATTCTAAAGAAATATAAAAACTTTGATTGTAAACCTGCATGTACACCTTATGATCCAAATGTAAAACTTTTTATGAACACTAGAGATAGTGTACGAAAGTCTGAATATGCAAGCATCGTTGGCAACCTTAAGTATGCCACAGATTATGCTAGACCCAACATTGCATATGTTGTTGGATTATTGTGCAGGTATACTAGTAGACCAAGTATTCAGCATTGGCATATTATTGAAAGGGTTCTGAGATACCTTAAGAGAACCATGAATCTTGAATACATTATCATAAGCATCACGTTGTATAGTGATGCAAATTGGAATGCATTGTATTTTTATTTCTAAAGCTACAAGCAGCTATATTTATCGTATATTTGGTGGAGATTTTTTTTAGAAATCAAAGAAACATGCGATTCTGGCTAAATATATGATGGAGTCAGAAATTATAGCACTAGTTGCTGCTTGTGAAGAAACAGGATGGCTAAGAAGTCTGCTACTGAGATTCCCTTATGGGAAAGACCGATACCAGCTGTGTTGATCCATTACAATAGTTCCATGACTATTGCGAAAATTCAGAACCGTTATTATAACGGCAAGAAATGACGGATACGTCGTAACCATAACATTAGTAGAGAATTCATATCAACAGGGGCTGTTAGAGTGGATCATGTACGTACTGATGATAACACAGCAGATCCTTTGATGAAAGGATTAGCTCGAGAGAAAGTCCATAAAACTTCCAAAGGAATGAGACTGTTGCCTATAGAGTGAATCATTCATAATGGTAACCCGACCTAACTGATTGGTGATCCCAAGAAATAAGTTCAATGGGTGACACTAAGTTATTAATGATATGAGCCAGAACATGCCATATTGATGCATAATTCCTAAACCCATTAGAAGATGAGCTAATAGAATCTCTTAATGAAGTCTATACTCCATATGGACTAGAGTACCTAGCTACAAGTGTACTCTTAATAGATTTACCTTTATGAATGTTGATATGGAGCCGCTTTCTATGAAATTTGAGGTAAAATTTCTAGAGTGTTCACTAAACTGGGATAAATGTGTAGGGACATAATTGCACGGAATTTAGAAAAACACTTTTGAAAAGGTTGTGTATGGTTTGATGTTTGAGATATATCTAGTTCAAGACTACGAGTCACTCTTTTTGAATCAGAATCAAACACACTACGCAAAGGTTCAAATCGAAAGATACCTTCGTTTATGCGCTATCTTATTGATACAGAAATTGCTCGAGAAACTATTTTTAAAATTCAAAGTGGGGGATTGTTGGGAAAATATTGAATTTAAAATAAAAAAAAGTGTTATCTGTTAAATGAGAATAAAGAGAGTTTTGTGTTTTCCCACGTTGCTTAGAAGAACTCACTTTATTGCGTTTATAAATTTGGACAATCTCATATGGGTATGGGCCCCAAGGGATACCCAGTTTTGTGAACGGATTAGGAGTTAAAAATCCTTCCCGATTTACCACACACGCGCGCGTAGTCTGTCTAGTCGGCCGGCAGACCTGGTCTGGATTGGGTGGGTGGTTCTGTTCGACCACTTTATTTTTTATTTACATAACAGTTTTATTTATTGAATGTGTAACAATTTTTATTTTTGAATTACAACACATCCCATGATCTCCTCCACTTGTCCTATACGTTTTTATATTACGATGATATGCAAAATGTTTTTGTATTTAAGTTGCATAATAACTCTTTTATTTTTCTCGATAAATACTGTTCCATTTTCATTTGTAAACATACTAAAACACAGAAAAATACAAAGTAAGAACGAGCAATATAGAGAATGTTTTAGAGTTGTTATCATAGTGCAGTGATAACCGTTTTCCAGCTATTTTATCCTAGGGACGCCGCAGTTGTTAGTCAGCTTTGTACCAACGAGTTGTGCCGCAACACGTCTAAAAAAAAGAGACCTAGTCCGCGACTCAGCCTCATTGAATTCAAACTTGCACTTATTATATAATTGAATATTATAAATTTATGTTCTCATAAAAGTGAGCCTTTCATATTGTTTATAAATCAATAAAGATATGAAATCGGAGTAGATATAGCTCGATAGAGTCTTCTCGATCTAAACTGCTTATAAACGAATGGAGAAGAAATCATTGATTGCATCCATCTGTCACGATCCATTTTCATGAATCGTGACCGGCGCTAGGGTATGACCAACTTAATCAAATAAAACGATGTACCTGCATAAAACCACATGCTCGGGGGCAACCGAGACTCCAATCTAGTCTGACAGTACAGACAAGCAACATATATTCAAAGTATAGTTAATCTTAAATTAAACTCCAACAGCATGGCAAATAATATATAATACCAAAATCACTGTAATCATGCCAAAACTGATAAAATAATAGTTGGACCATTCCAACAAACTATAGTCTAAAATATAAATGTAAGACTAATACATGAATAATCTGATACTACTACTGCGGTCTAAGAGTTTAAAATAGTTCGACTCTTTTATTCTGAAATAAAATAAAGAACCTCCGAAAATGAAGAAACGAAGATCGACCAACGCAAAAATAATAAACCTGGAAAATTTGGAAAAATAACGGGGTCAGATTTACTGAGTAGAGTTTATATAACCATTTACATTTATTAAGTTGAAAAAACTTTAAAATGTTTAATAAAAACATTTATTCATTATGGATTATCAATGAAACCCTAAACCACAATTCTAAATTCATATGTCGTGTCGGTGAGACGTATCTCAATAACCAATCTCCGACTGTCAATTTATAATTAGTGATCCTAGGAGACGTATCTTCCACCGGTGCTCTCACTAAGGTGAGACGTATCTCAAACCTACCTCAATACCATAATAATCAATATCGGTGCGCACGCAGTCCTGATGATGACCATCGAGTAGCACGTTGCAAATCAATCCACAATATCAAAAACTGTTCGAAAAGATGCTTAATAAAGAGGTAAATAGAGATATAAACTCACTGCTTGCTATTCCACGTGAAACCTGGCAAGCAATTTAACTCTGGTTCGCCTCAGAAGTACGAATAGTCGACGAGTATAGACAAGGTATAAAATCATAATTAAAATCAGACCCTAACTCTAGAGAGTACTAGACACCAGATAGAACTAGCACAACAACACGTCGGAGTAAAACAATCAAGAGCAACACAAAATACCCAATAGGTAACAACGACCAATTAATACAAGTATATTGAGTTCTTGCTTTAAAATCTGTTTCATAAATATTATTTAATAATCTTTAAATATTAATCTATTTCCAAATAGTGGGTTAGCCGAGTTACCAATAACTACGAAGCTAACCTCATATGTCGGGTGACCCAAGTCTAACCCGACTCAAAACGTTTATCAAATATAAACCCGAGTTTATATTTATAAAATAATTTAATAAAATAATAACCATTTTAAAAACAGAACTCAATAACTTTCAATATCAAGTAACCCGAGTTACAAACCAAAAACTTAATCAAATTAGTTTTAAAAAAATGGTTCAAGGGCTAAATTATAATTTAGCCAATTTACATGCCGAATTGATATTGAAAATCAAATATAATTACCCGAATAATTATATTAACTTAAATTGTAAAATAACTATCGTTTTCCGATCATAAGTATAAAAATAATTTAAATACTAAATAAGACTAACGTCATTTTTAGATTTAAAATAATATTGTCAAATGGTCAAATCATAAATCGAAACTAAGTTCGAAAGTTAAAATTAAGAACAATTAATGATAGATAAAATGTGAAATAGTTAATAATTTACTTAAGGAATCAATTGATTAAAACAAAATAAAAGAGTGACAAAATTGAATCTTTAGCTACCATTTCCAATTCAAGCAGAATAGCTCAAATTGCCCATTAACTTTGAACAATTAATTTTCCAAAAGGGGCCAAATATGACCAATAACCATTGTTCTTATTAAATGAAAAACCAACAAAATCAGTAACCTAATTAATACAACAAACCCATAAGATCATGTTTAGAGAAACATATAACTCATAAGTAATATGAAATATGAGTACAGAAACTCCAGGCTTAATGCATCATTTGACCTTTAAACTATACACTTTTATTTTTTGAGACTCTTAAACTAATTTGATATTCTATTGGACCTCTTAACTTTATTTTTTGTTCTATTTAACCCGTCAACTGCAACTTTTTTGCTGATCTGACCTTTTTCATCCAACGTGGCAAATTAAAGCGCGTGTTTTCAAACGCTTTGAAGCGCGTGAAGGATAATTAAAATGCATAAATTATTCTATTGAACCCCCGAACTACACTATTTTGTTCTATTTGACCCCTAAACTTATTTTATTTTTCTATTGCACCTTCAAACTTTTAATTTTTACCCATTTAACCTTCTCGAAAATACAATTATTTAATTTTTATCTATTTAATCTTCTAAAAGAATAAAAAAATATTAAAATTTAGTCAAATAATCACATAATATAACTTCTTATACATGTAAATATTTGTTTACATTTCAATAATGATAATGAAGTTTGTCTGTTTTTAGCGATATTATAAAATATTATAAATTTACTATACTGTGATAATATTAAAAAAGACTACATTTTTTAAAAAAAATTAATTTTTAGTGTGTTTCACGAATTTCCAATTTTAAAAATTTTAATACACCAGCTTTTAATTTTTCGCAATTTCAAACTTTTCAAATCAATTTTAAATTTTTAAAATTCGTGTTAAAATTGGAAAACACGCTAAATTTCATGATTTTTAAAGCCTTAAATGATTTTTTCGAATAATATGTAAAGTACATCACTTTTTATTTTAAATTAAAAAAATATTTAGGCTTAATATATTTTTTAATCCCTAAATCTTATCCTTTTATTTCCTATGATCTTTAAACTATTTTAGTGTTCCATTGGACCTCTTAACTATTTTTCTTATTCTATTTAACCCCATGTCAGCAAAGCCATGTCATCAGTTTTATCCACGTCATCGCGCGTGGTGTGCACATTACGAATGAGGGGTTAAATAGAACAAAAAAAAAGTTAAGAGGTTGAAAAGAATATGAAATTAGTTTAGAGGTCGCAGAGAATAAAATGGTATAGTTTAGAGGTTAAATAATGTATTAAGCCGAAACCCTACGAGCTAATCCCCACACCTGACAACCATAGGCTATAAACTTATGCATAACTAACATAAGCATATAACAGTGGTAACAAATCCAACCTAAGGCAACAACATGAATTGAAGAGGGGCAGCAAGGGAACCAACGAACACTGCGGCAACATCATTGGAGAAATAATACCATAATCATACTTATAAGGACAACAACAAGGGAAGCAAAGCAACACAAGTACGGCAGCAATTTAATATACAAGAATGTCGAAACGAGACGGCGCAAGAACGAGGAATTTGTACGTACCGTATTCGATTCTGAAGCGAAACGATTATAGAGAATGGAGTTTACTGATGTACCACGCAATCCCGATTCAGTAAAGTGTCGAAACGTTAGAGATACGAATAAGAACGGCAACGCGAAAACGAATGAATAATGAAGGATTTGACGTGAATTACTTACCGAATCTCAAACGAAAGGAAAGGAATGGAAGATTGAAGTGTTTCAGAGAGTTGTTAGGGTAGAAGTCGGCTAGGCTTTCAGAATAGAAAAACAAAAAAGAATAGATTTTGAAATTATGAATAAAAGAAACAGAAGAAACATATATAAAGGAATTGGTTTGCTGCATAATTTGTGAAACATGAATATGGCTATTATATTACACAAGTAATGGGCTTTTCATATAAGAAAATAATAGGCCACCTTCATCATAAGGGAAAGGAATGCATGGGCTTCCTTTTTGCATGAAAATTATTCATTTACTTTTGGGATTTTTAGACAAATACCTATAAAACACATATTTATTCTCAAAAATACCTTTTGACCAAAATTAGCTAAAATTTACGGATTGACCAAATTTTTTTTATAAAAATACCTTTTCATTTGCAAAAATACGATTCAGTTTACTAATGGTTTACTAACGGTTTACTAAACATATGTTTTATGTAAGTTCACTAACAGTTTACTAATGGTCTACTATCGGTTTACTTAAAAATCAAATTACTATTTTTTATTTTTAAATTATAAAATGTTAAAATAAATTATTACTTAATCTAATAAAATTATTGGTGTACCAGTAGTAAACCATTAGTTAACCAACAACAAAACCATTACAAAAAAACACAAATAAAACAAAAATTTACATAAAAAATCAATAGCATCATCAAAAAACAATTATAAATAACCAACAGTTAACTTAAAGTTTTCTAACAGTATTATTAAATTTAAAATTATTAGTTTACTATTAGTAAACCATTGGTAATAATTATTAAATTATTAAAGTTTTCTAACAGTATTATTAAATTTAAAATTATTAGTTTTCTTAAAAGTTGGAAATAATATTTTGAAAATTAACTATAAATTTATCGACAGTTTACCCACGGTACTAACGGTGTACTATCACAAAATTTATATTAATTTCTTAAAAGATGGAAATTAACTATAAATTTATCGACAGTTTACTCACGGTTAACTAACGGAGCACTAAGAATAAATTTATTAATTTTTTTAAAAAGTGCAGTATGTTTAAAATACGCAATTCAAGTTTACCAACAATTTATTAACCATATAATCATAAATAAAAATTATTACAAGTTTCCAACGGTTAACTTAACGTTTACTAACAGTGTATTACAAACAAAATTGTTGGTGTGCCATTAGTAAACCACTGGTTAACCAACAAATGGAAAAATTTACAATTATTTAGTTTACTAACTGTTTAATATCGGTTATTATCAATATAATGAAGGTATACTTAAAACAAAACTCCAAATATAGGATTAAAATTGAATCAAAAGACTCTTATCAGTCTAATAAAATTATATCACAACCATTATTTTCAAAATCAGTTTCATTTAACTTCATAATTCTTTATAATCCAAAACTATTCGAAATAGATTTATTAATTGAACCAAAAATAGTCAATATATAGTAAAATAAACTTTATAGATCAAAAACTAAAAACACCAGCAACTTGCTAAACAAATGAAAATAAATTTACTATTAAACCTATGGTAAATAATTAACTAATTCTATGTGATGCATGAATTATAGGTGGCATTGCATAGTTGTGGAGATATTCAATTCCTCTTGCACCATCTAGTGCAATTTCAATCATCATTCTTCATAAATTTAAAATGATGCTCTTATTTTTGTGCAAGTGATCATGGAGTGACCCATTGCTTATGAACTCATAAACCAAAAGCCTCCCATCATTCCCTCATGAATATAACCCCAAGACATAGCTGTCCACGAGACAACATTTCTCTCAGATATTTTGTCAAACACACTGCGCGCTTCATTTATCGTCCCATTCTTAATGTACCCTTGAAGAAACTGTATTTCTGTCAGGCATTTCATCGAACAAGTTCTGGGCCTCATGAGAAAGCTTGTTCTGAAAATAGCCAACAACAATTGTATTCATTGAAAGATGGTTTTATAAGGCAATCCATTGAATATCTTGCAACCTCTACTAATTTGACTGACATGAGCAAAATGAGAAAACTGAGAAGTGGATGAAGTTGCATAGAAACTAACACAGTAGGTTTTTCGGATGAGCAAAATGAGAAAAGTGAGAAGTGGATGAAGTTGCATAGGAACACTAGTTAATCACTCTTTTGGAAAATGCATGTGAAGAATGTCGTCTTCCTCGTATTTGTCGGTATAAGAAATTGTATAGGTCAAAGAAATAGGAAAAATAGAGGAATCGTATTATTATATGAAAAAATCGTAAAAAGGCAAAAAAAAGATGAAAGTTTAGCTTTGATAACTTTCCGTCGTAGTTATGCGACAGTCGACTCCGGACTGTGAAACTGGGAATATTTTGCTGTTTCATCGTGCTGGGTCTAAATTCTTCTTTACTTTTTTCCTTTTTTTTTTCTTTTGAAATCTAATAATACAAACCAAACACGAATCGCATCACGACTGAATCAACGAAAGACTCAAATAAATTAAATAAAAATATTTAATAATAATAATAATAATAAATTACCTAAAACTTGACGGAATATAAAAGGCCAAACCCATCCGTAGGTCCCTCTACTTTTTGACTTTTTTTCAATAGATCCCTCTACTTCATTTTGCCGTTAAATGGTCCTTCTATTTAGATATTTTTAGTCAACATGTCCTTTGATGGATAAAATTGAGAGAGTGTATCTCACTTTCCGTTATTGAGAGTGTAAAAATATTTAATATGTTTATGTGTATACGTATATTATCAATTGATTGACTTTTCCTTTCCTCTCTCCTCCACGTGTGCCTTCTTCTCCAACAACCTTTTTATTTCCTCTGCATTCAAACTCCACCATCTCCATTTTATATTTTCTTCGTTTTCTTCATCAAATCATAAAAAGATACCCAAACAAAAACTAGAATAATTTGATACAATAGGAATTAATTTGATACCTCATTGAAGAAAAATCTCTACCATTGGATTTGTCATCATCATCAGCACCGCCTCTTAGTCTCTCATCAACCACCACCCTTGCCGAAAATAATTTGTACCGGACAATAAATCAAAACCCATCTCTAACTCCTTCTGGGTACTTTCAATCTCTCCATATATTACAAAGATTCATACCAAATCTCTTTAATTGTTGAAATTTTGTGTTTAATCTTAATTGCACACTTAATTACAGTTAATAATTTATGTCTTAATTGTTTGTTATCATTAGCCAAACTCATTTTCTTGACATGGATCCACCAGCAGCGTTTCTTGTAAAATTACCGTGTACCCATTTGGTTTTGAGTGATTTTGATTAATGGGTTTGTGTTATTTTGGTTTCAGGTGGTCATATTAACCCTACGGTCACTTTTGGACTTTTTTTGGCGAGGAAAATGTTACTGATTAGAGCCATAGCTTATATGATAGCTCAGTGTTTGGGTGTTTCTTCTAATTGCCCAAAGGTTGTGAGGTGTTTTTGATTCTTAAAGCAACTTAAGAGCTTTCTTGTTATTATGATGTTTTAGTTTCTTGACGTGTAGAAGCAGAAGAAAAGCAAAGAAGATGAAGTTGAAATATGCAATTTTTGTACAGGTGTATGTCACGTATGTATATATTAATTTGATTTAAAACAATGGCATTTAGAGTTATCCAGTCATCATCTATATTGTTTGTTTTCACGTGGCTAAATAACAACTTCAATCCTTTAAATTTCTTTTATTTTTAAAGAGAACCGTGACATGTCATTATTTAACGGAAATTTTGCTAGTTAACGGCAAGTCTTGTTAATTAACAGAGAGTGAGACACACTCTCTGCCTTCCATCCATCAAGGGGCATCCGGACCATAAATATGAAAGTAGAGGGACCAATTAACGACAAAATGAAGTAGAGGGACCTATTGAAAAAAAAAAACGAAGAGTAGAGGGATCTACGGATGGGTTTGACCAATATAAAAATTATAATTAATTTTTTTTTAAATAATTTAAATGTACGGAATATTACACCATCGATAAAAAAAATGATCTAAAATTTGTGATTTATGTCAAAACCAAACAAATGTAGCAGCAACCCCTAGCACAACAACAATAATTGAGCTCCCCTAGCATGGAGGCAGAATAAAATCCAAATCGACGACATTTCTTAGCATGATTAAAGTTACATAAAAAAGTTTGTTAAGTTTCTTATTTTTTTTACCTCACTTCGACATTTTTTTTTTGATGAATGTAAAATTTAATAAAAGGCCACGAGAAGTGGCAAACGCTCCCAACTACAAGAGTTTTCGCACAAAAGTGACACGAGGCACACTAGAGGCTACGACTCGAGAGAGGAAAAACAATCAATGGAAAAGAATACAATCCGGATTCCTAAAGAAATCCATTCCCGAGTATGGGAAGCTAGTTACATTACAACTAAAGTAAAAACAAGCTGAGATGAAGTTTCTAAACACTAGATCTTCAATGCCTGTTGATTTTTGATCAAAAATTCTTCGGTTTCTGCTTTTCCATAACTCCCAAATGGTAATGTCCCAAATTGAATGCCAAAGTTTTGGACTCGAACATCTAGGAATGAGAGAGTTCCATTGGAGAAGGAATTCATCAATCTTATTTGGCATAACGGATGAAATACCAATCTTCCTCAAAATATTATTCCAAACTGATGAGGCAAAGGAACAATGCATAAGGATATGATTCTGAGTTTCCGGTTCCTTACACAGCGAGCAAAGTCTGTTTGCATCCGAGACGATGTTCCTGTGATTAAGATAGATCAAAGAGGAGACACAATCATGTAATGCTAACCAGATAAAGAAACGAATCCTTGGAGGAGAGAAGGAGGACCAGGCTGTGCAGAATGAAGACGTGACAGGTGAAGGAACCGATCTGTTATTTATTGTAGCAGATAATGGAAGTTGCAAATTAGCAGTCCTAGTTAATTTGCAAAAACTTCCAGCTGAATATACACCTCCATGTTTAATCCAGCAAACCAAATCTTGTTCTGGAGATAAAATAATCAAACGCAGGTGAGAGAGCATAGAATCGAGCTCTCTTTTTTCATTCAATCGTAACCTGCGACGCCAACTCCATTCACTGTTAAATATATCAGAGATAGAAGCTTCTTTTTGTCTTGACAGATTAAAGAGGCGAGGGAAAAGATCCTTCATAATACCATTATCAACCCAGCGATCAGACCAAAACGAGATTGAGAGGCCATTATTTACCTTAAACTTAATATTCGACAAGAACAGCGACCATTGCGAAGAGTCGGTACAGCAGCTTCTCCGAATACCCTTCCAAACATATGAAAGCTGAGATGCATCGTTGGAAGTTAAAGAGTTCCAATTATACACATTAGAGCCTGCGAACATAATCCTCGACCACAAGGAATCCGAGTTTTGAAATCGCAATTTCCAAACCCATTTGTACAGTAAACTCTGATTACGAATGCGAAGCTTATACATGCCTAAGCCACCATCTTTAAAATCAGAACAGATAGTTTCCCACGAAACTTTACAAAGAGCTCTCGATGTAGAATCACCTTTCCATAAGAACCGTTTCATGTAACTCTCAAGTTTATTTTTGATAGACACAGGCATTTTAAACAAAGAGATGTAATAAACAGGTAAGCTCTGCATGACAGATTTGATCATAATTAATCTTCCTGCAGGAGATAGAAGTGATCCTTTCCAGAGAGAGAGCTTCTGATTGAATCGAGAAATGATAGGATTCCAAGAACCCGAGTTAATCGATCTGCTTACTAAAGGAAGGCCAAGGTATTTGGAAGGAAAGGTACCTGTTTTACAGCCCACAATTGTTGCTGCCCATTGAAGATCATGGTTGTTGACATTAATTCCAAAAAGAGAACTTTTATGGAAATTAATACGCAGCCCAGATACGATCTCAAAACATCGAAGAATTCGTGTCATATTCCTGATATTGTCCTCAGAAAACGGCAAAACAAGCAATGTATCGTCCGCAAACTGAAGTTGCGAGATGGCAGGCAAATTGGAATCATAACTGTACCCTTCAATCAGCCTTAAAGAGATAGCTTTCTTGATGATGCTATGAAGACCTTCTAAAGCCAGGACAAATAGAAAAGGCGATATTGGGTCTCCTTGCCGTACTCCTCTTTGAAGCTGAAACGGTTCCGTCGGGCTTCCATTTACCAGAACTGAGCTAGAACCCGAAGTAAGACAGCTAAGAATCCAATCATTCCAAATAGAAGGGAAATGCATACAGCGTAAAACACCAACCAAATAATCCCAATCAATCGAATCGAAAGCTTTATGGAAGTCCAATTTTAATATCAATAATTTCTCTTTCCTTCTATTAGCCAAATGAAGAATCTCATTAGCAATAAAAGAACAATCTAAAATGCTTCGACCTTTGATAAAAGCATTTTGATTTTCAGAAATAAGCTTAGGCAAAATAGGAGCTAAACGAAGTGAGAGAGTCTTTGATAAGAGCTTGTAAATACCGTTAACGAGACTTATAGGGCGATAGTCCTTCAAATTAGATGATCCTGGCACTTTCGGAATTAGAACGACGAAAGACGTATTGATCCCTTGAGGTAAATATGAGGAGCTGTGGAAAGAGTTGAACACTGCCGTAATGTCTGACTTAAGATGAGCCCAAGCTTTACGATAAAAAAAGAAATTGAAACCATCGGGCCCCGGTGCTTTTGAAGGACCACAAGCAGAAAGTGCGCCGTATATTTCTTCCTCTGTGAAAGGTCTGATAAGATGATCTGATTGTTGCGAAGTTACATAGCTGAATTCAAGATTGGATAGGTCGTAGCAGCAGGTTTGCTGCTTAGTGTAAAGTGTTGAGAAAAATCCTCTAATGTTACGTTTAATGTCTTCTGGCTCAGTAAACGTATCACTATCGGACTGAATTTCAGCTATACGATTATTTCTAAAATGGACTGAAGCCACACTATGATAAAATCTAGTGTTTCTTTCCCCCTTCATATACCAATTTAAGCGAGATTTCTGAGCCCAAATTGAGTCTAATCGTTTTTCAGCTTGCCAAAGATCTCTTTTCCAAGTATCCAATTGATCAACCTCCGCCAAGGTTAACTCTCTAGTATCATTTGCTGTTTCCAGAGTGTCAATAGCTTCAGATAACTGAGAAATACGTTTATTTTGATTGCCGAAAATGTCTGCATTCCAGTTTCTAATCAGCTGCCGTAACTTTCTAAGCTTTTGAACTAGGGAGTAGTTGATTCCAGGGCCTGAGAAAGAGTGCCAGGAAGTAGTAATAAAGCTTTCAAAATCAACATGTTCCCACCAAGCGTCAAGAGAACGAAACGGCTTCGGACCCCAGTCGATGTCGTTAGCTGACTGAAAAAGAATATGAGTGTGGTCTGAGTGTAATCTTGCCAAAGCTGAGATAGATAAGAAAGGCCAAATAGTTGCTGAATTACTTGAAATTAGGCATCTATCAATCCGCGATCTTGAAATCGAGTTGTACCAAGTGAATGAACGACCTTGGAGAGGGACATCCAACAATTCAGAGTCATTAATAAAGTCATTAAAAGCAAGCATCGACGGAGAGTAACCTGAACAATTAGACCTCTCTGACGGGTTGGTAATCTCATTGAAATCTCCACTGAAAATAATCAACCATTGAAACAACAATAAAGGTTTAAGTTCTTCCCAAAAAATAATACGCTCTTCGGATAAATTGCTTGCATAAATCAGAACATGTCTTATAGGGGATCCAAACCATAAAAAATCCATGCATAACCAACGGTTACCTTGAGATAAGGAGGTAATAGTCAACAAGGAAGAGTTCCAAATCAAAAGAAGTCCTCCTGATGATCCCAACGAGGGGATGAAAGAAAAATTACAATCTGAATTTGGCCATAGTTTGCGGACAAGGAATTCATTAATCACTTCTTTCTTCGTTTCTACTAAACCCAGGACAGTAATATTATGTTTTGACACCAAGTTGCGGATGTCGGATTGTTTACGGGAGCTCAGAATACCCCCTCTACAATTCCAGGATATAAACTTAAAAGGAAACGACATATAATCAACAATAAAACCTTGGAAAAGAACAAGAAATTCAGCTCGAGACATTCTCATTCCTCATTGTGATGTTAGCAGCTAACTGCTTAATGCTTAATGATAGAGTCTTCGACATTTTTGATCGGCTGTATGTGTACTGTTCCACAAAGGATTAGGAGTTTCTTTAAATTTTCTATATTTTAAAAGAAAAATTAAATAATTAAAAAAAATTAACTAATCATAATAGAAAGTGTAATATATAAAAACTTAAGGGGCCATTTGGTTCAAGGTTGGGAATCGGAATCGGAATGGAAATGTGAATGAGAAGGAATGGGAATGGGAATGATTGTTTTCATTTTTTGTTTGGTTCAAAATTAGTGTGGGAATGGAAATGGGAATGGGTAAAATTTAATAAAAAAAAAGTTATTTATTATTTATTAAAAAAAAAAATTTGTTTTTAAAATATTTTTTTATAGAAAAAATTTTAAAAAGTTTTTTTAAAAAATTAAAAAAATTAATTTTTTTTATTTTTTAAGAAATTAAAAAATTATTTTAAAAAAAATTAAAAAATGTATATTTTTTAAACTAAATATTTAAAAATAATTTTTTTAATAATTATATATTAATTATTTATTATTAAAATATTTTGTTAAATTTTGATTCTCATTACCAAAAGTTCATTCCCATGGGGAAGAGTGGGAATGGGTGATTCCCATTGAAGGGGTAATCATATTCCCATTCCCTATTACACTTTGACAAAACAAACACAAACAATGGGAATCATTCCCATTCACATTTTCCCCTTTTCTTGGCGAACCAAACGGCCCCTAAAGTATTTTTGTAATAAATTTTAAGAGGAGGCGAATGATGTGTTTTTCTCAAACAATTAATGAAGTTAGAAATATAATATATCATTTATTTCTAAGGAATTTATAAAAATAAGTTTTAATTTTGAAATTTCATAGATAAAGGTGAAAATCAAAATATTACTTCTTCCAGTATATAAAATTTGTCACATTTGAAAATTATTTTTAGTCCATAATTTTTATCACTTTAAAGTTTAAAAAAATAGTTATTGCTGTTTTTTTAAATTTATTTCTAACAATAAATAACTTAATAAGGTTAAAAAGGCTAGTTTAACATAAAAATAGTAGTAATTATAATATGAATTTTTTTAGTAAAAATATCTGCAAATCAAGATATATTTATTATTTTCTTAATGCATATGCAATAGTCAAATGCAATAAATATTATTGACCAGAAAGAGTATTGAAATATTCAATTTCAAATAGTTTGAAATTATTGAACTTATCCTACTTTACTTCTGCAATAATTGAAGAAGTGACTTGTTCTGAATAAATTTTTAAGGATAACATTTAAATAATTTTAAATTAAAACATATCTAAATTTGTCATAATTTTATTATTAATTTAATTCAAACATTAATATTAATTTAATTTTTTTTTGTCAAAGCTAGCCTACTCTAATTGTTAGCGGGAATTAATGTTAAACATATTTTAAAGGGTTAATTACATATAAAATCACCACCTTTACACGAATTCAAAATAACACGACCTTTAAAACGTGTCAATTCAGGGCATCACCTTTCATTTTTTTCAAAAACAACATGGGCACGTTTTTAGATAAAATTTTGCTGACTTAGACACCCAATGGGAGCGCCACGTGTCATGCCACGTCAGCAAAAATGCCACTAAAAATGTGCTCATGTTGTTTTTGAAAAGAAATGAAAGGCGGTGTTCTGAATTGCCACGTTTTAAAGGTCGTGTTATTTTTGCAATTTCGTGTAAGGATAGTGATTTTATATGTAATTAACCCTATTTTAAATAGGCATATTGCCCGTGAGTGTTGAGGGTCGAACCCTCAACCTCATACATATATCATTAGAGTTTGGCCAACTGGGTCAAACCTTCAAGTATAATATTAATGTAATTTCAAACATTAATTATTTAAATGTTGATCCAATAAAATTGAATTATTAAATATTAGATACCTAATTAAATTTTAATATTATTTTCAAAAATAAAGAACTACTCTCATAATTTTGAAAGGAGAGGGAAATTTATGAGGACATAAATGCACATGGAAAAGAAACAACACTCACATGAAAGGAACATGGGCCTTTACTGAGCTTGTTTCCTCAATGCAACACAACCCTTTCTTCAAATTACCAATTATCAATACAAACCTCAAAAAAATGGTGCCATTACTTATTATTGGTTCCAAATTTAATTAGGGACCCATTTGATATGGCAAACATTAAAAAGGGATGCCATGTTCATTCATTAAGTGGTGCCATTTTGTGTCCAAAAGTTCTAAAACAATGACCCACTTCATGTTTTTTTCTCTTGTTCTCATTATCATTCAACAGAACTATTTATGTCCCATGATTGGCATTTAGTTGTGAAAACATATAAAATAAAATATCAAATTATTGTGATAATCCTCATATTTATTATCATTCATATTTATATTTTTTTTATTTTAAAATCAAACGATATGATTTTTAAGTTTAAATTTTGTTTATACTTAGAGAATTTAATAAATTAAAACATGCTAATATTCACAACTAAAAAAAATAAGATATGCTGATAACTTAAAAAAAGATCTCAAATATTTAATAAAATGACAAAATAAAGGGATACAATTTTGCACTACATTATTGACTTTTTTTATTGTTAACGAAAAAATCATATGATTCTCACGGAATGCACTAATTTTTATATTATTAAAATTAAGCGATCACACCATTTGATATTAAAATTAAAAAATGCAAGTGTAATTATACTAATTTGCTTATAAATATATAGTTTCTTTATTTGCACTTAAAATGTAAAAGAAAAAACTCATCAGGGTACCAACTTTAAATAAATCTCTTGATTCCATTGTAGTTTGATTCCCATCAGAAAACATGATTATAAATTTAATTAATTTTTCTAAATTAATTCATTATGTATGTAAGTAAATTATCCTTAATATAGATCACAATGTCCTAAATTTTATAATTTTATGCCACTAAAAGTTTGATGGGGAGTGTTCCAATACTAGATCTTGACCACAATTTCCTACAATTCTTTTTGAAGCAATTTTCAATCATTGAGAACCCGCAAAAAATAGTTGCTTTGCTCACATGATTAGGTTTATGACCTCGATTATAGAAAACAAATCAATTGAAAATTGAATAAATATCATGAATCACTCGAATCTCATTAATTTTTAAATTAGGTTAAAGTTTACATAATTATCAAAAAAAAAAGATTAAAGTTTACATTATCTACGTCAATATCAACAATAATGGTTTCAAAAAATGCTTTATGCTCACTCAAGCTAAATTTATGATGGTGTTCATTCAGTTAAAATTTATTTATTTTTTCCTGGACAGACAAACATAACAAAATCATTGAACCAAATGTTCTTATCTCAATTCTATATGGATTTCAAGCCCACCAGAATGACGTGGCCCTAAAGGATAAAGATTATAATGGGCACACAAAATATTTACACCAGAAAAAAACTCCAGTTATATATATTTATTTATTGGTTCTCTTTCATATCACTCCTTTTCTTAAATTATTAAAATAATAATTAAACTTCTTCTTGTCACTATATTAGCCAACCATTGTCATGTAGTATTTAAAAAAAAGTATATTAAGTCCAATTTAATTGCATCGAATAGATTAATAAATGACATATTTTTATTATTTTTATATGATAAATAAAAAATAGTTCCTTTTTTCAATTCTCTATCAAGACAAAATTATTAATATGAGAAAAGTGTTATTTTATTTTCAACTATAAATATAAAGATTATTATAAAATAAATTAATAAAAATATTAGTTAATTAATGTTTTATTCCATTTAGTGAAGTTTAAGATTATAAGAGATAAATTTTTCTTTGTAAATCTAAAACTCTTATTTAATAGTGATATAATCGGAAGCGCGATTTTGAAAGATAAATGCTAAAATCATTTATAGTTTCTGAAATGCCAAATATTCAGACACACATTTATATTTATCTAGGTGTACAATTAAGCTAACAAAATTTATCTTTATGGATTTAGTTTTTATGTGAGAAAAACTATGCCATCTAACTCTTATTTATTTGTAATAATTATGAATGAAGGTTAGTTATAACATGAAAAGTTTGACTTAAATTAACATAAACCAAAATTCAAAGATTTATATTACTTCATCCATATAATTTTCTTGCTTCATGTTTACACTTCCTTGAAATTTGCTTAATGAACAATATATCTATCTTTTCTTTTATTTGCATAATTCCAAAAATGAATAATAGACCTAAAACATTACATTATGTTGATAAGATAATGATTGATGATGCAAAATTATTAAAACTAATTTGGTGGTTATAAGTTGTTTCGGATAATAAAACCAACTAATCACCTTTCAATACATTGCTAGAACATTTAGAACAAGTGGATAAAAGTGGCCAGCTAGCTTATATAGTAGAGGTGATACAATTATGAAGTAGTTAAGTTGGATTGTTAGTTATAACTAATATGATATAATTCTAATCAAAGTTTTACCTAATTAAATTAAATTAAACAATTTAGTTGAAAATTATGGAAGTTGTTAAGTTAAGGTAATGGCAATACCAACTGTGCTCATTTTTGTTATCCAATTGTTTACTTCTTATTTGCAAAATTATTTTTTTCTTAACACATGAAATCAATTTCTAATACATTTCTACTGCTTTTTTTATATAAGAAATCTTTTATTCGTGTCAATTAAACAGTTACGACTTGTAAAAATAAAAAAAATACAATTATTTTCAATAACTTGACATAGAATGAAAAGTTTAAGTAATTATATGCACATCATTGTTCGCATATCGCCTTATCAAACAAAATTAAAATTATATAACTATTAAAACAATAAATTGTCACGACTCGATTCCACGGATCGCAACCATTGCTAGGAAACGGGAGGAATTTCGGAACTGTAGCTAGTCTAAACAATATCGACTTTTACCATTCATATCCTTCTTTATTAGTAAAGCTCAAAGTTACCAAATATACATACTTTAAACATTAACGGATATTTACTATAAACACGCATACGATATAATCATTTCAACACGTAATGCGTAAAGTTTTACAATGCCACAACTAGTACTACTATAGCTGCCACTGTGACATTTTTAAAAGTAAAGTTTGTTTTATGTACAAATTTCTAGAAAAACGTCTTCCGTGAACAAAAGGTTCAAAAGACAACTTCAAAAATCAAAACGTTCCCAAAAACATCAAATTACACAGGATCAGTTTTAAACTGAGTGAGATAGTACAGTTATTAGTAAATATCAAATACAATGTAAAATAATGTTATAAACTTTAATGCGTATGCATATACCGAACATATAATCCGGACGAAATCCTAATCCACAATTCATATGTATATATCCTTGAAATTACATTTACTCATCATCTCATAATTCATGGATTAATTGGGGATTTAACCACTGCCGCTACTTATAGCCGGGGATTTTCCACTATTATTAACCATCCAGACATGGGATATGTAAACATCGGTCGTCAATAATGACCCAGGGCATACAGTTATTGACCGTCTGTCTTACTTCCACGCCTTAACCGTGGTTATGCAAACATCGGCCGTCACACATGACCCGGGGCGTTTAACCATCACCCGTTTAGATTTTCCATCATATATATCAATATCTCATTTTTTTTATCAATTAATATTACTAGTGTATACGCTGTCTCATTTCCGTTTAATAGGTAAGCTCGTTTCGTCAGAATTATACCAGAATAATTTTACTTCTATTATATGTTTTTTTATAAACGATTTAATGATAAAATCAATGCATTTTAATAATGCTTAAAAATAAAGTACTGCTTATAGAACTCCCGCCAAAATCTCGGCACACACACAAATTTAATGCGGTTATGGTTTCGTCGCTTTCGAATATGATCAACGTCCAGACTCAACCACATAGAATTCAATTATCACACATACCATATATCAATCACATATTGTTTTTAAAAAAAATTGAACATCGCGTTTAGCTGCGGTGAAACACATTTTTTTAATAAACTATTTCATTTAACACTTCACATTGCCGACTGAAATCCCCATTCTAGGTCTGAGAGTATCGTTCTCATTTTCAAAAATAATACCCTATCGGGTAAGGTCTTTCCTTTAGACACGTTTTTTATTTCGTTATACTTTAAATATTGAAAACAGTCATTTTTTTTTCAAGGAGCACAAACCGACATTATATTTTGAAACCAGTCCATTTCATATGAGCTTATCCAAAGCAGACCTCACTGGCTTAAATACACTTTTTGGGAAAAAAATATCAAAAGTCCCTATATTTTTCAAATCTTTTCAGTCGACTCCTTTTATTATCAAAATTATTAAAATCATTCAAAAATGATTTATAAACAATATTCCATTTCAAATCAGCCCTTTTTCTTCAAAATATAAATTTTGGTTAGTTTACAAATGAACCCCTCAATTTTGTAAAACTTACTATTTAACTCCAAAACTTTGAATTTTGGCAAACACATCCAAATCACACTAAAACATACCAAACCTTAATTTCACAAATCCAAGCCTGTATGTAACTAATTTAAAAATGGCTTAATACATAAGCGTGTCCCTGCACTTTGAAGTTTTTACACATAAGATCCCTGCAATTCATTACCTCTATTATAAAGCCTTACACTTCTTAAATCAATTAATCAGATGTCCTTCTGTTAACTTCTGTTAACGCGTGTAATTCACGTTTCATTAGTGAGAATAATAAATATAAGCTTCATTACACGTTATTATATTTTTACCAAATAAAAAAGTCACCTCACCTTTTTCTTCTCCACTACTTCTCATACACTTATTTTCACAGTTTTTATTCATTTCTGTACTCTTTAAATCTGCAACTCAACCCTATTTGTCATTTTCAAAGCTTCCTTTGCTTCCTCAACCTACTTCTTCTTCCCCACTATTTCTCATGCACTTATCTTCTTCTGCAACTCTTCAAATGTGATATTGCATCATGCAACTCAACCCTATTTATCATTTTGAAGTCCATATAAAGCCCACACAAATTATACAAAGCATCAACATGACCAGGCTTTAAATATATAGCCTTTTAAAAAACTCTAATAACCTTCATCTGTAGCCTTTATATACAATTGGGCATCTGGAGTTAATGAACAGTCCCACACCCAACTCACAACCAAAACCTAAGTTGATGAAATAGAACCGGAAATCGCATACCCATCAATTAATTCCTCTAGCTGTGGTTGAAGCTCTTTGCTCCACAGTTCGTCGATCTTTTTTGTTATGGAATCAATTCTGTGAATTGCAACTCTAATTTTATTATAAATGCAGAAAATTGACAAAGAAGCAAACAAAATTGTTTCAAAACTTTGATTATTATTTGATGTTACAAAATTCACAGTTTTGTTGTCCTAATCAAACTCTTTATCACCTCTTCTACACTCTTGCCGGTAAGCATTTATTCTACTACCCTCACAAAAATACTAACTGGACTACTGTCAGCTCTACATGACGAATCTGAAACTTGACAACGCCCAGGAAAATAAACAACATCGCAACAAACTAAAACCATGTCTACAAAACCAGTTAGGCACGGCCAAATTCTTATATTTTCAAAGCTTTCTAAAGAAGCATTATTGCTTGCTAGTACTAATAAAAGAAAAAGGAACAAAGGCTATCACTGTTGTAAATTTTCATAGGCTCCAATTTCATACGGATGCTTATAGACATCGCCTCCTTTCTCCGCAAGCCACATGGTTCTTACTCCTTCATAATATTATACACAAAACAATTCATCATGCTAGTTTAAAAAAAATGAAATTAATTATGACTTTTCCTGTTTTAATGAGTGAAGAGCTGGTCTATTTGCCGAGAACAAAAATATAACGGAAGCGGCAAAGATTGCTGGTGAAGAATGAAATAATATGATGATAAGAAGAAGAAGCAGCTCAAGTTAAATTCAAAATTAAAATTTAACTGATAATCACTTTGGAACTTGCCAAGTCATATACCACGTTGGTGTTGTATTTTTATATAAAAATAGATTGGATGGAATCTCTAACGGCGTCAACACTCGCTTGTACTAAGGGACCACGGGCTACTGATTTAAGAAGTGTAAGGTTTTATAATAGAGGTAATGAAGTGCAGGGACCTTATGTGTAAAAAGTTCAAAGTGTAGGGACACGCCTATGTATTAAGCCTTTAAAAATCACCCATCAATTTCCTTTGCATTCAACCAAATCCATCCATAAACACTAAAAATTATTTTAGTTCAGAATTAATTCACCAAATTACTCACAAATCATAATCAACTAATTTGAACAGTAAAATTCAACTTTAAAACAATACTATAGCATGGATCATCAACATGCATCAAAACTCCAATTTTTTAATCAAAACTTCCATAAACTCATATTTAGCAAAATCACCCCCAAAAATTCATCAAAATCTTATCAAAACACAAAACCATGAAAAGGGTTTGTAGAATTTACCCTCAATATCAAACACTTCAATTTTCAAAAAAACTCACCAAATAATTGTGAGACATGACTTTTCCAAGTTGATAATATCAACATGCAACACTTGATTTCTCTTTAAATTGATGATCGAAGGCTTTTGGAAGTTAAATTAGGTATTTTGGACTTAGGTTGAGAGTTGAGAGATTTCTAGAGATCAAAAAAACTAAACCAAAGTGAGATAAAATTAAGTGAAAATGAGTTTGGGTCGGCCAAATTTTATATTTGTATTAATCCTGCTTGTGCGATCGCACAAGGTAGGTGTGTGATCGTGAACCTTGCAGTGTGTGATTACGCACTCTTGTTGTGCGATCGTGCACCTTTAAAATTTTATCAAAACTTATGTTTTTTTATAAAATTGCTTAGGGTTACTCTCATACTCATACTCAAACACTAATTAACTATCTAAGCACATACGGTATACACACATATAACACATAACATGGCATGACTCACATTTCGATCAATCACGGAATACATAAAATACTTTAAAACCCGAACAAACTTACGTCATACCTTAAATTCCTACGTCACTTGGCTACGGGGTATTATGTTCTCTCCCTCTTAAGACAATTCGTCCTCAAATTGAAAATAGCCAATCTTTCTAACATCTTACCTTATGGAAAAAGATACGGGTAACAGTTCCTCATTGACTTAGTTTCGCATGTATATTATTCTTCATAACAATTCCTCCATAAGACCTTTACCATCAAAATTTCCTTATTCAATAATTTTCGAAAGGATATTAAGTTTCAAGTTGGTGATTTTGTGTTTCTTCGGGTTTCGCCGATAAAAGGTGTTGTCTGTTTTGGTGTAAAAGGAAAGTTAGCACCGAGATACATGGGACCATATGAGATTATAGAGAGTATTGGAGCGGTGGCTTATAGATTAGCTTTTCCACCAGATATGTCGTAGGTTCATCCAATGTTTCATGTTTCTATGTTGTGGAAATGCATTTTTGATCCTTCTCATGTCATTCTACCCCAGAGCATGGAGATTGACCAAGTGTTATCATATTAGGAAGAGCATGTTGAGGTTGTTGATACGCAAGTGCGTAAATTGCAAAACAAGTAGTTTTTTATGGCGTAAACACTCAGTTGAGGAATGTACTTGGGAGACGGATGCTGACATGAAAAATCATTAACCTTTTCTTTTTCCTTGAGACACGTTGGGTTTGTTGTTTATGTCTTTTTATGATTGTTATGTGCGCACTATTTTATATGTTGTACTTGAGATATTTTGTGTAAAATTCGAGGACACATTTTTTTATTTTAAGTTGGAGAGAATGTAATACCCCTTAATTTTCCGGTTAGTTATGATGAACTTTCCAATGTCGTTTTGTTTGCTTTCGTGATTCTTAAGTCTCGATGACTTATTATTTATGTGGTTTGATTCTTTAGAATTGCGGTTTGACCCGTGTAACCTTTGGTGAGTCATTTTGATCTTGTTTTGTATGCCTCGAGCCTAGGGAAGTAACCTTGGACTTAGGAATTGAGTTGGGAAGTTTCGAGAGTAGTAGCAGGTTGTTCTAGGGGAGAGTGCCTCGTGGCACGTCGCACGACGCGCCGGTGGCTGGTGTAATGCGTCGTTGCCTGCTGAGTTAGGGGTCTATAAATAGACCTCTAACTCGACCCATCAGCCCCTAAATCATTTTCTAAACTCTAATATGACTAGACACACTAAAAACCTCTATTTTCATCAATCTCTCATGTCCTAATTTGATTCTAAACGGTTCAATTTAATCTTTGAATTTACAAATCTAGCGCTACGTTCATGCATGTTAATCGTTGATAACTTTGGGATTCATTTTATTTCGGTCTGGATCTCTTTTTATTGGTTAAACCTATATATTATCAGTTGTTTTAGCATATTGTGGTAATGTTTCTCAATCTCTACCGTTATTGGATTCATTACTATGCATAGTTATGTTATAATGTGATTTACGTGGATTTTGATTGTTGAATCCATATGTATGCTATGGTATGATGTTGCTACTGATTAGTATAATTATAATATTGATTTGTATGAGTATGAACTGATGTTACTTGATTTGAACCAATTATGCATGTTTAATCCAATTATAGGGTTTCTGCGCTAACAATTCAAAATGATGTTTATGGAATATGATTGGATTTGAATTGATTTGATATTATATGTATATGTATTGATGGATGCAGCATATTATATGCTCATAAAGACCCAAACTCACATGTGTTGAGCTAGTTACTAAGTCACAAAAGGTATTGACATGTCCCTGACTCGGAGTAAACCATTCCCCTAAGTAGTTAACTAAAGGAATAAACAAGATCGGCTTAAATCTCGTTTATTTAAGGATTGTGATAAACTTTATCCTACCTCAACAAGAAGATAGGATTTGAATCAAATAGAAGAATCACATTATATCGCAACTACTAATGAATATATAAGGAGATACTAAGTCAAGTACAGGTACGTTATTATTTCCAATTACAATCATTTAGCTCAATCGTTGATCAAGATCTCATGTGGGCATGAGAGTGTATTTGGACCAAAACAGGTCTGAATCATTATAACCTATTCTTTCTTGACATTTTAAAGGAAAGATCATCTGAAACCACGGAAAAACCATCATGTATGATATGCAACTGATCTCTAATGTTTTGAAGCGATATGCCATGTGTTGTAATTTGTTGATGTTTGTTAAAATGCGAAACTAGCGAGTGTTACGTCAAATTGTGATGAAACCAATTATGATCTTTTGATATGGTTTAAAATCTGGTTGAATTCATATCATATGATATGACATGTTTATAATATGATCTCATATGTTTTGGGATGGTTAATTCATGTTGGGCCCGACTTTGGCTAAGTGTTGTATTTCTTACTTTATCTTGAAATTGTTGTAAGACATGCTTATTTGATTCCGATTGTGTTGCTTTGACATGGTTTATATTATATATGATTAGTATGCATGCTAGGGGCTGTTTTGGATCGGTTTTGGCCATTGTGTGTGTGTTCTCCATTGAAGACTTTTATCGAACACTTTGTAAGCATTTTTTAAAACTTGGTTTGTTGAGGTTGTTATTGAGTTCCTTGTTTTCCAAATTGATATTATGGTTTATCAAATGGTTTTCGAACTTTAAACTTGTGGTTTTACATTTGTTGGATGTTGGTTTGGGTTAGACTTGGATCGCCCAATTTGTGAGAATAGGCTTGGCAGATGTGATAACTCGGCTAACTCACCACTTTAGCTTAAACTTGGTTTATTTATTTTTAACTAAGTTATTTGAAATGGTTTTTTGGATTATATTTTCAAAGTGATAATTCAATTAGACTTGAATGTTATTTGACTTTGGCATTTGACTGAGTATGTGTGATTAGTCTATGTTTGGGATATGCTTTGGCTTATTTGATGTTTGTGCTAGTCCTATATTGTGTATAGTACTCTCTAGAGTTAGGGGATGATTTTAATATTGATTTATGCTTTGTTCTTAGACACGTGGACTGTTTGTGCATCAAAGTCGAACTAGGTCTAAGTTGCTTGTCAGGTTTTTGGGGATACGCAAGCAGTGAGTTTATATCTACTATTTACCGCTTTATTTAAGTAAATTGTATATTTTGATATAAATATTATAGCATGTTTTAGAAATGTTTTCGAATCATTATGAATTTGGTTGGAATGGGCTACTCGATGGGCATTCTCAAGACTGTGTGCGCACTGGTAAGATCTTGGTATTATTGTTATGGTTGGAGATACGTCTCGCCTCAGTGAGGGCGCCGGTGGTAAATACGTCTCCTGGAACTCACCCGTGTTTATATTTTGAGTAATGTTCGGGGATCGATTATGGAGATACGTCTCACCGACACGACACTTGGATTAGTAGATATATATATTTGTGGACTAGATTCCAATACTTATTCCTAATGATAAAATGTGCCTAAAAGATTTTAAAGGTTTACCATTTAATATATGTAAATAGTAGTATGAACTCATCTTAGTATATCTGACCCCATTGTTTTTCCTACTTTCCAGGTTTATGTTTTGAGCGTTCTGAGTGACTTCCATTTTCATTATTCTTCGGAGGTCTATTTTCATTTAATAAAAATGGCCAACTTTTAAACTATTAGGCCGTAATAGTATTAGTATTGTGGTCTTTATTATTTTAGACTGTTTGTCAGATTGGCCCGACTGTTGTCATATTATTGTTGGCATGATATTTATATTGTTTTAGGATATTATATATATACCATGATGTTCGAGCCTTAGAGTTGTGCCGATCATTATACTATAATTGTTTATTAAACTGATAGACTAAGGTTGAAGTCTCGTTTGCCCCCGAACGTTTATTTTACGTAGGTTAATTGTTTTATAAATGTTTGTATGTTTTATCCGCGAGGTTTGCTACGGGTTTCAGAGTTTCTACTCTCATTCGCTAGCGCCAGTAACGATCTATGAAATGGAGTCATGACCATATGACTGATATGTGTACCTAGGAAACTACTACGGATATTAAGATTCAAGTCATGTCATTCTCTATCATTTCATTTAATTTTCAAAAATTCAGATCTCCTTGTCACGAGTTGAGTCATTATATGAAAATTGGTGATTCTATTGTGTTTTGATGAATTGATATATTGTAATGAAATGGTGAGCACGAAGTGGTGTGTTACGTGAGGTATGAGTTGGTATATGAAATATATGAATGATGTTTTTGTTTATTTATTAGCGATGTCGGACTATAGGATTATGCGGGGTAGTTCATCTACGTCTCGAGCGGATGAAGTTCCGAGCCATATATCTGAGAATAATGAGGTAGAACCAACTATATTGAGAGTGATCCTAGTGGTGATGATTATGTGCTAGAAAATGAGGAGGAGGAGTAGGAGGAAGAGGAAGGTAATCAGAGTGAGGAATCAGAAAGATATATGAATCCTATAGAAAATGGGAGAGTATCGGAGGATTCGTCGGAGCCGATTTTTCCGAGTTTCAATAGTGAGTTGTTTTTAGATGAGACTGCACATATGAGGAGTATTAACGGTGTACTTAGAGTCGAGAGAGCATCTATGAAATATATTGTAATACCCCAAAATATTTTAAGATAATTACGTCGTGCCACGTGTCGTGATTTCCGATAAATTGAATTAAGGAGAATTTAATTTAAATTATATCGGAAATTCAAGAATAAAATTTAATGAGTCAATTAGCGGAATTTAAGGATTTAATTTTGAAAATTTAGATGTGGAGACATTTTGGGGCTAAATTGTAAATTTTGAAAAGTTTAGGGGCTAAAGTGCAAATTAGCTAATTAAGCCCGAAAATAGAGATTTGAGGATTTTTGATGGAAATATGTATTTTGTGAGTTAGTATTATTTATTTGGAGATAAATAATACGTAGTTGAATTAATAGAAAGATTAATTGAATAAGTTTTGGACTAAATTGAAACTTTTGAAAAGTTTCAAGGACCAAAGTGCAAATTAGCCGTTATATATATAACATTTCCTTCAGATGAAGGATCCAGATACTTCATTCTCTCTTCCTTCACTTCTTTCATTCTCTCGCTCGTTTCTTACGGTTCCGTCGCTCGATTCCGTTTCTCGTCCATTTTCGACGTTTAATAGCTCGAATTGATCGTATTCACGAGGCGAATCACGGTAAGCTTGACGTTTTATCGTTTAAATGGATATATTTTGAGTTATATCGATTCAAAGTTTTAGGCCACGAAACGATTTTATCGTTTTATCGAGTATAGGATTGATATATAGCGTTTTGAGCTTAGAATACGCGTTTTGGCTGAGTTTGGAGCGTTTTTACGTATATAGCAGGTCGGAAACCCCGGAAATCGATTCCGGGGGATCGTGCACGACAGTACACGATCGTGTACTGTGGTACACGAACGTGTACTTGTGGTACACGAACGTGTACTTGTGGTACACGAACGTGTACCATCAATGGTACACGAACGTGTACCAAGGTACACGAACGTGTACCAACATTGGGTACACGAACGTGTACCAAGGTACACGAACGTGTACCTCCCTGCACGAGCGTGCACCCTTCGATTCTCGCACCTTGAGTCTTCGTACTTCGATTGAATTAATTACGCGTATTGAATCGGAAATCGAATAGTAGTTAACCTAATGAGGTTATAAGAAGATTGAATTGGAAGTAATTTGCGATCCGTAAACGAGTTTGATATCGTTTAATGGGATATGCGTGAGAAGCACGACGATTAATAAGAGTTCAATATGTCGAGTCTCGAGTCTAGAATCAATCTTAGAATAGGATTCTGATGTGAGTCAAATGTTTTGAAATTTTTCTAGATCCAGCGAGGCAAGAAGGAGCTGGACCAGGAGCTCGGGAAGCTTGACGTTTCTAAAGCCCCGACGTATTTTTGGATAAGCGTTTTCAGTGAGTTTATACGATTTGCTTTTAAAGTATTTAATTAAGCAATTATTTTATATTGCTTTATATTTGAATTGCATGATTTATATATTAAATCTTTAAGTGAGTTGCACATATGCTTGATTTGAAACCAGTATTGATCCGATGGAACGTGCTACCTATTGAGCGGCAATAGGACTGTGTGATCACCAGTTTTGATTTGATACATCTATGAAAATGATTAAGTATATGAGTTCTGAAGGTAGATGTATGATTGTGATACGAGAGTGAACTCGGTTACAGTGTAACCTGAGCCCCGTATCTAGTGGGTTAGACCCACCACTGGGATTAAGAGAAGTGTCGCGACTGACGTGGTAGAGTGTGAATACTCCCGGGTCGGACTATTGGATAAGTCTTCCTCTGAGTATATACGGTTAACATATTTGAGGATTAGGGTTTCAATCGGATCTTATACTTGGCTACATATGATTGATTACGACTTTATGTTTTATTTGAATACTTATCAGTAAATGTATGAACTCACTCAGTATATCCCCATATACTGACCCCTCACAGATTTCCTTTCAGGATAAAGACGCTTTGAAGCAACGGACTTCTATCCTACTTCCAGAAGTCTGTATTTTTGAGTATGTAAAGAAACAGTACTTTACTCTTAGAGCTGCAGTAGATAAGTGTTTTGTAAGTCAGCTTGAATGTATAGTTTTCTGTAAATACAACTTTAACGTTTTAAAGTTTTAAACGTTTTACGCTTGCTGCGTTATATATATTGTGACTGCCAGAGGATATGTGTACCTGGCATGTGTGCTTCTGCATGACACGTGATTGCTTATGTCATGCATGACGTTTGTGTTTTGCGAAAAATTATTTTTACGTTTTTAGGCTTGCTACGGGTTTCGGAGCAACCACTCCCATTCCCTAGCGCCGGTCTCGGCTCTGAGATTGGGTCGTGACAAAGTTGGTATCAGAGCATGGTCCAGTTACCATTGCTTATGTTAGAAGAGTGATTGATTTTCTTAGGGTTCTACTGCAGCACATAGGATTCAAGTCTTGTCTTTGTTATGTATTCATTTGATTTTCAAACTTTCAGCCTTCCCTCTAGGATGTGAGTCTGTCTTACGTGTGTGTTCACATGTGGTGAGATGCGCGTTTTAAACGGTATGCGTTTGCGATAATATGTGATTATGTGGCTAAGTAACGCTGTTTGTCTTGGTCAGGATGTCTGACCAACGACAAGAGGTAGAGCGAGCTGCCGCTGCAGCACGTAATGTTGTAGAAGGGGCGCACGACGTTCATCCAGAAGCTCAAGATGAGTCTTCTGTTCAGGGAGGAGGAGGTGGCCAAGAGGCCCAGGCGCAGGCACCAGGAGTGCAAGCGCAAGCCCATCAACCTAATGTTGTGGGTTTTGATCTGAATCAGTTTCTTACGGGAATTGCGGCTATGCAAGCCAATCAGGCTGAGGTGCAGAATATGCATCGTGAGCAACTACAGCAGCAACAGTTGCGTAATGT
Source organism: Mercurialis annua (assembly GCF_937616625.2). Classification (NCBI taxonomy): domain Eukaryota; kingdom Viridiplantae; phylum Streptophyta; class Magnoliopsida; order Malpighiales; family Euphorbiaceae; genus Mercurialis; species Mercurialis annua. The sequence goes on along the minus strand of NC_065577.1, from coordinate 12,967,311 downwards.
GGCTTTCACTGACCGAGATATCGTCTTGGCTTATATGCGCCTTAAGCCAACTAAGTTTGACAGCTCAGGCGATGCTCTCGATTTCCTCGAAGAAGTAGAACGTAATGCTCGACGCCTGCAAGCTAATGAGAGACAGACCATCATTATGGTGGAAATGTCATTGAAAGGACCTGCGAAAGATTGGTTTCAGCAGCATATTCAGCCAACCATGGATACTATGACCTGGGCTGAATTTGCAAACCACTTTAGGGAGTACTTTTTACCATATGCGGTGACGGAGAATTATCGTAGTCAGTGGTTGACCCTGAGTAGAGGCTATCGGTCTGTGCAAGAGTATGTAACGGAGTTCACCAGAGTGAGTAGGTTTGCACCAGACCTGACTACAGACCCAGTTAGGGTGAACTCAAGGTTTGTAGAGGGTCTAGGAGCTGAATTTGTGAGTCTGACGTCTGATATCGGAAGAACCCTAGTGCAATTGATTGATAGCGCTAGGCAAATGGAAGTTTCTCTGATCCGTTTTGGAAAAATTCCTGACCCTTCCAATGTTGCACCTGTGAGAGATAATACGTTTCGTAGCGTACAGAGTGCGCCTACTCAGTCATATGTTGGGAATTATTCTCGATACACACAACGTCAGCGAGAACGCAAAAGACCTCGACGCGGAACACGAGTTAGTACCTCAGGCACCGGATTTAGTGCCAGATCGATGAGTGACATGGGAGGCGGAGTTCCTCTATGTTTGAACTGTAATAGGAGGCACTATGGCGCGTGTTACACTGCTAATGGAGCATGTTTTAACTGTGGTCAACGAGGTCACTTTGCTAAGGACTGTCCGAGGCAGATGCCCCAGGGTTCGATGACTACAGTAGTACAGCCTTCTTATCAGCAGCAGAGGACTGCACATCAGGCAGCGTCAGGGTATGATCAGACAGGGAGTACTTTTACTGGCCAGAGAGGCCGTGGTTATACAAATCGAGGAGGCAGAAATGGCGGAGGACGCGGTACTGGTCAGAATTCGCAGGCTGGCGGGAGTCAGGCCAGGGTCTTTGCACTGAATCCTCAGGAGGCTCAGGCTTCCAATGCAGTGGTGCAAGGTACCTTTCCTATCGCTTCTCAAGACGCATTAATTTTATTTGATCCGGGCGCTACGCATTCGTTTGTTTCGCCTAGCTTTGCTAGTAAGTTAGGAGTGCAACCAGCGTACCTTAGGAATCCTTTGTTAGTAGCTACCCCAGTCGGAGAAAGTGTGGAAGTTAGTATCGTTTATCCGTCCTGTCCTGTGAAAGTTCAAGGACGAGATTTATTAGTTGACTTGATTTTACTCGAAGTATTAGCTTTTGACGTCATATTAGGAATGGATTGGCTAGCTCAGCACTACGCCAATGTGGATTGCCGGAAGAAGACGGTAACGTTTAACACGCCTGGAATTGAAGCGGTTTCAATTCAAGGTGATAAGATGGAATCTTCTGCGAGTATTATTTCAGCTATTAAAACTTGTAGTATGTTGAAGAAGGGATGTCAAGGGTTCTTGGCAATAGTACGAGACGTGGAAAAGAAAAGTGCAAAGTTAAGCGACGTACCAGTTGTATCGGAATATCCAGGTGTTTTTCCGGAGGAATTACCTGGATTACCCCCAGATCGTGAGATTGAGTTTTGTATTGAATTGGCTCCTGGCACGAAGCCGATATCGATACCACCTTATCGAATGGCACCAGCAGAGCTCAAAGAACTTAAGGATCAACTAGAAGAATTGTTTGATCGTGGTTTCATCAGACCGAGTGTATCCCCGTGGGGTGCACCAGTGTTGTTCGTGAAAAAGAAGGATGGATCGCTTCGATTATGTATCGATTATCGACAGCTGAACAAGGTGACGATCAAGAATAAGTATCCGTTACCTAGGATCGACGATTTGTTCGACCAGTTACAAGGAGCGAAGTTTTTCTCCAAGATTGATCTAAGATCAGGCTATCATCAATTGAAGATTCGTAACGACGACATACAAAAGACTGCTTTCCGAACTCGATATGGACATTATGAGTTCCTCGTTATGTCATTCGGATTGACGAACGCCCCAGCAGCCTTCATGGATTTGATGAATAGGATATTCAAACCGTACTTGGATCAGTTCGTGATCGTGTTTATCGACGACATTTTAATCTATTCACGTTCAGAAGAAGAGCACGCTCAACATCTGCGGATAGTACTACAGACGCTAAGAGAGCATCAGCTTTACGCCAAATTCTCTAAATGTGAATTTTGGCTAACGGAAGTGGCTTTCTTAGGTCATGTGGTTTCACAAAGCAGCATTAAGGTTGACCCAAAGAAGATCGAAGCTGTGATAGAATGGAAGCGGCCTGAATCAGTTACGGAAGTTAGAAGTTTCCTTGGTTTAGCGGGATATTACAGACGATTTGTACAGGACTTTTCGAAGATCGCTGTACCTTTGACGAAGTTAACTCAAAAGAACGCGAAATTCAATTGGACGGACCAATGTGAACTCAGTTTTCTGAAACTGAAAAAGTGTCTGACGACGGCACCAGTCCTGGCGCTACCAGAAGGAACGGAAGGATTAACAGTTTACTGTGATGCATCAAGAATTGGACTAGGATGTGTTCTTATGCAACACGGTAGAGTAATAGCGTACGCATCGCGACAGCTTAAAAAGCACGAGGCGAATTATCCGACGCATGATCTAGAGTTAGCAGCGGTGATTTTCGCGCTAAAAATTTGGAGACATTATTTATATGGTGCCACGTGCGAGATATTCACGGATCATAAGAGTCTCAAGTACATTTTTGACCAACGAGAGTTAAACCTTAGACAGCGGAGATGGATGGAGCTACTGAAAGATTACGATTGCACGATACAATACCATCCAGGCAAGGCCAACGTAGTGGCAGATGCCTTAAGCAGGAAGTCGGCAGGAAGTCTCGCGCACGTTACAACAACATGGCGGAGGCCATTAATTAACGAAATTCATGCGATGTTTTGCCAAGGGGTTGAGTTTGAGATTTCATCTCTCGGAAACCTAATGGCTCAGTTAACGATACGATCGACGTTGATCGATCAGATCAAGGAATTGCAAGCAGACGACCCTCAATTGAAGCATCTAATTGAGGAAGTTCAACAAGGAAAGAGTCAAGATTTCAGTATCGTCAACGGAATACTGAAATACGGCAGTCGAATGTGTGTTCCAGATGTGGAGGACTTAAGACAGAAGATCATGGAGGAGACTCATGGAATGATGTATAGCGTTCATCCTGGTTCCACGAAGATGTACCACGACATCAAATCAACGTATTGGTGGAGCGGAATGAAGAAAGACATCGCAGAGTTCGTGGTGAAATGCCCGACTTGTCAACAAGTTAAATTGGAGCATCAGCGACCTTACGGATTTCTTCAGCCGTTACCCATTCCGGAGTGGAAGTGGGAGCAGATCACGATGGATTTTGTAACCGGACTACCCAAGACGCAAAAAGGTTTTGATTCTATTTGGGTAATCGTAGATCGTTTGACGAAGTCAGCGCACTTCATTCCTATCAAGACAACTTATTCTGCAGCAAAGTTGGCAGAGATTTATATCGATAAAATCGTGAGCCTACACGGAGTTCCCGTGTCAATCGTTTCAGATAGAGGTTCCGTATTTACCTCTCATTTCTGGAAAAGCTTACAAGACGCGTTAGGAACACGATTGAATTTTAGCACCGCGTTTCATCCCCAGACAGATGGCCAGTCTGAGCGGACGATTCAAACGTTAGAAGATATGCTTCGACTTAGCGTATTAGACTTCGGAGGTAGTTGGGATACGTACCTACCCCTAGTCGAGTTTGCCTACAACAACAGCTATCATTCAAGCATCGAGATGGCTCCTTACGAAGCATTGTACGGGCGAAAATGTCGATCTCCTATTTGTTGGGACGAAGTCGGTGAGCGAAAGCTCACTGGAGCAGAGATTATCCAGATTACGTCAGAAAAAGTTCCGTTGATAAAGCAGCGTTTAAATACTGCTTCTAGTCGACAGAAGAGTTACGCGGACCCCAAGAGGAAGGATATCGAATTTCATCTCGGAGACTACGTGTTTCTCAAAGTATCACCGATGAAGGGAGTAATTCGTTTTGGAAAGAAGGGCAAACTAGCTCCGAGATATGTCGGACCTTACCAGATTGTAGAGCGCATAGGCTCTGTTGCCTACAAGCTAGACTTGCCACAGGAGATGTCGCAAATTCATCCTGTCTTTCATATTTCCATGCTTCGGAAATATGTACCAGACCCTTCTCGAATAATTCAACCACAAGTGGTGGACGTGAGCGAGGAACTAACTTACGAAGAGCGGCCAGTGCAGATTATCGACACGCAAATACGACAATTACGAACGAAAAGGATTCCAATGGTGAAAGTTCTTTGGAGAAGTCAATCCGTAGAAGAGTGCACGTGGGAGACAGAAGAGGATATGCGGCAGAAGTATCCATATCTATTTACTCAAGGTACGTGGCTAAATTTTAAATTCGAGGACGAATTTATTTTAAGGGGGGGTGAATGTAATACCCCAAAATATTTTAAGATAATTACGTCGTGCCACGTGTCGTGATTTCCGATAAATTGAATTAAGGAGAATTTAATTTAAATTATATCGGAAATTCAAGAATAAAATTTAATGAGTCAATTAGCGGAATTTAAGGATTTAATTTTGAAAATTTAGATGTGGAGACATTTTGGGGCTAAATTGTAAATTTTGAAAAGTTTAGGGGCTAAAGTGCAAATTAGCTAATTAAGCCCGAAAATAGAGATTTGAGGATTTTTGATGGAAATATGTATTTTGTGAGTTAGTATTATTTATTTGGAGATAAATAATACGTAGTTGAATTAATAGAAAGATTAATTGAATAAGTTTTGGACTAAATTGAAACTTTTGAAAAGTTTCAAGGACCAAAGTGCAAATTAGCCGTTATATATATAACATTTCCTTCAGATGAAGGATCCAGATACTTCATTCTCTCTTCCTTCACTTCTTTCATTCTCTCGCTCGTTTCTTACGGTTCCGTCGCTCGATTCCGTTTCTCGTCCATTTTCGACGTTTAATAGCTCGAATTGATCGTATTCACGAGGCGAATCACGGTAAGCTTGACGTTTTATCGTTTAAATGGATATATTTTGAGTTATATCGATTCAAAGTTTTAGGCCACGAAACGATTTTATCGTTTTATCGAGTATAGGATTGATATATAGCGTTTTGAGCTTAGAATACGCGTTTTGGCTGAGTTTGGAGCGTTTTTACGTATATAGCAGGTCGGAAACCCCGGAAATCGATTCCGGGGGATCGTGCACGACAGTACACGATCGTGTACTGTGGTACACGAACGTGTACTTGTGGTACACGAACGTGTACCATCAATGGTACACGAACGTGTACCAAGGTACACGAACGTGTACCAACATTGGGTACACGAACGTGTACCAAGGTACACGAACGTGTACCTCCCTGCACGAGCGTGCACCCTTCGATTCTCGCACCTTGAGTCTTCGTACTTCGATTGAATTAATTACGCGTATTGAATCGGAAATCGAATAGTAGTTAACCTAATGAGGTTATAAGAAGATTGAATTGGAAGTAATTTGCGATCCGTAAACGAGTTTGATATCGTTTAATGGGATATGCGTGAGAAGCACGACGATTAATAAGAGTTCAATATGTCGAGTCTCGAGTCTAGAATCAATCTTAGAATAGGATTCTGATGTGAGTCAAATGTTTTGAAATTTTTCTAGATCCAGCGAGGCAAGAAGGAGCTGGACCAGGAGCTCGGGAAGCTTGACGTTTCTAAAGCCCCGACGTATTTTTGGATAAGCGTTTTCAGTGAGTTTATACGATTTGCTTTTAAAGTATTTAATTAAGCAATTATTTTATATTGCTTTATATTTGAATTGCATGATTTATATATTAAATCTTTAAGTGAGTTGCACATATGCTTGATTTGAAACCAGTATTGATCCGATGGAACGTGCTACCTATTGAGCGGCAATAGGACTGTGTGATCACCAGTTTTGATTTGATACATCTATGAAAATGATTAAGTATATGAGTTCTGAAGGTAGATGTATGATTGTGATACGAGAGTGAACTCGGTTACAGTGTAACCTGAGCCCCGTATCTAGTGGGTTAGACCCACCACTGGGATTAAGAGAAGTGTCGCGACTGACGTGGTAGAGTGTGAATACTCCCGGGTCGGACTATTGGATAAGTCTTCCTCTGAGTATATACGGTTAACATATTTGAGGATTAGGGTTTCAATCGGATCTTATACTTGGCTACATATGATTGATTACGACTTTATGTTTTATTTGAATACTTATCAGTAAATGTATGAACTCACTCAGTATATCCCCATATACTGACCCCTCACAGATTTCCTTTCAGGATAAAGACGCTTTGAAGCAACGGACTTCTATCCTACTTCCAGAAGTCTGTATTTTTGAGTATGTAAAGAAACAGTACTTTACTCTTAGAGCTGCAGTAGATAAGTGTTTTGTAAGTCAGCTTGAATGTATAGTTTTCTGTAAATACAACTTTAACGTTTTAAAGTTTTAAACGTTTTACGCTTGCTGCGTTATATATATTGTGACTGCCAGAGGATATGTGTACCTGGCATGTGTGCTTCTGCATGACACGTGATTGCTTATGTCATGCATGACGTTTGTGTTTTGCGAAAAATTATTTTTACGTTTTTAGGCTTGCTACGGGTTTCGGAGCAACCACTCCCATTCCCTAGCGCCGGTCTCGGCTCTGAGATTGGGTCGTGACATATATGAATGATAGAGTGGCACGAGTAGGGTAGGAACATAACTAGAGGGTAGGAGTTCTCAGAAAGAGATTATATACTTTCACAAGAGGTGATAGGTATGTACTTTAGTACACTGATGAGTTTATGAGATTCACTGGATACATGCTGGAGTTGATGTCTGATTTGGTGGAGATAAACATTAGGTATATCATATGGTTAGGACCCGAGTTTGTAGAGTTGTTTCAGCACATGCTGATGCATTTCTCATTTATCGTTAGTCGGGCACGGTTGATTTGTAATACCAGTTTAATTGAGATAGAGGTAGACCCCACTGGCCTAGTGTTTATAGCTTGGAACCTTCTTGTATGCGAGATATGAGGGTAAGAGGTCGAGCAGTTAGCTTTAGAGATAGAATTCGTGATGCGGGAGCTGGACCGAGTGAAATAGTGGATCAGGGTCATCATACAGCGGAGAATGGTTTACGAATTGGGATGGAGGTATTATATATATAAAACTCTTAATATTTTTTGTTTAATTGAAATTGTGTTATGCTAAAACATAGAATTGTTAAGCGTTAATAGGAATTGATGAACCCTAACATAGTTAAGATATTGTTATAGAATAATTGGAAATAATATAGTAATCGATTGCTATTAATAGTGATCGAGGCGTTGTTAGTTTTGAGAAGATTATCGTTGGAATCGTACCATTCAATGAAAAGATGAAGACATATTACGATTTCCACAGAGTTAAAAAATATCTAATACATCTTAATCATGAAATATTAAGTTATTGGTAAAAGAGTTTTATAGTACCATTCTTAGCCAGAATTGGTATACGCGCAACATATTACATTACATTATTAGGAAAGGATTCAAATTTAATAATATAGAAAAGTAAAATGAACAATATGATTAGAACATAAATTATGATTATGTATGCCGAGGTACAAAAATTCTTTAGCAATGAGAGATGTCATTACCCTAACACAATTGTATAAAATAATTTCAATATTGCAAAAGGTTGTTGTTTCTAAAATGAGATTTGAAATGTTATTACAACTGAAATGATTGGAAAAGAACAGACATGGATGATTTGATATGATTTTGGGTTTTCAATAATTATGGGTAGACATGATACTATGGTAACGAAAGATAAGTTCAAAGCAACAACGTCGTTCGTGTGAAGGAACGCATATACTTTTCTGATATTCAATTATGAGAAGTAATTATTGATAAATATTCAAAGTTCCACCCGAATGGGAATTCGATATCGTTGTTAATATTAATATCAGAATAGCCGATATCGATGTTTTATATTAGACAAATCGACATATCAAACAAAGTGGATCGATAAAGAATCACATAGATGTATATCATACTAGAACTAGAGTATGATTTAGAAATCAACCCATGGTAAAGTTTATTTTTGGAATATATAGATCGGTAATGTCAGAATAAGATTATGAAAATGGTAAAGTCAATTTTGGTACACGATGTCTGGAGTATATACGGTACATTGGATTGATAGAGTTGTTACGTTAAATGATGCTGGAAAAATGATATATAAGTTGCGAAAGACTAACGATGCTTAAAGAAAACAATATGGTTTTTGTAAATCATATGTGATTACCGTCCAAAGTTTTAAATTAATTTTGAGTTAATCAAATTAAAATAAAAAAAATTAAGATTGGAGAATTCAAGTAAAGATAAAGATAAAAAGGATTTTAAAGAAAAGAACGTGAATGGGCAATAGTTCCAGTACTAGTAAGTATATGGAGATTTAAAGATGTGGTGAATGAAAAATATGATTTGAAAATATAAGTGTAATGAGAGTTGGTATAAGCTTTAAGAGTATTTCTCTTTTCATGAAATTAATGAGTTTTTGCGAGTCATAGAGAATTTAAAATTAATATTGAAATGATGGTTGTACTACATTTTTGGTTTGGCATGACCATGGTGGTAGTGGATATATCAAATATATTTTTAGAAAACCTAATGCGTAAGGAAGAAAGAGCATAGAAATTAGTAAACAAATTTGTTAATAGATTCTTTAATTAAAGAATCAAGTTTAAAGACAGTAATCTTCAATAATGAATAGTTTAAGAATGACGTAACTAATCAAGTCGAAAAATGACGAGTTATAAAATTTTAAATATTTTGGATTTCGAATGAAGTTCATTGGATAAAAGGGTGGAAGTTATCGTTATGTATAAAATACATAACTTGAAGTAAATTTGTGTGTTTGACATACGGAAAAAAATTTTGATGATCAGTAATGGTAAAAGAGATTAAGATATTGTATTTACTTGAATATTACTTAAATGTATTAGGATGTCGATAGTATCTAAATTTAAAAAGAAAGTTATTGTTGGTTAAGTATAAACTCAACCAGAGATTGAATCGAAATTGGGAAGACGATAGTGTGATGACAAAAGTTTACCGATATCTCCTCAATGAAAAAAAAAATCAAATGAGAATCGGTATAGGATTTCTTAAATAAGTTATAAGTTCACATGAAATGAAAACAAAATGCAACAAAAGTGGATTTGTTAAATTACTAATGTCATGTGATACATGGATCCAAGATGTATAAAAGGTTTAATAAGATTATAGCATAACAACTTCGTTAGAAAATTGATGTGTGAACATCACCTATAAGTCGAACATTGAAGAGGGAATATAAAGTTAGATATCAAAGGAGGGATTTCGACTATAAAAATTATAAAGTTTGAGAAATGCGTGATTTAAAGAATTTCTTCAAAATCATAGTAATTACTCAAAATGATAAAACGATACATAAAAAGTTTCATATAATAAGAAACTATAATTTTGGGTATATGAAGAAAAATATGAAATCAGAATAAAAGACTTTGTAACTTGGAGAATGTTGTAAGAGGAATAAATTGTTGAGTATGGAAAGATAAAATTCACTATGAAAAGTGTGTAAGTTTGAACGAGATTAGAATATAAATACAAAAGGTATTTATATGGCAATGTATTAAATATTTTTCAAATATTTATGTAGACACCCTTTTTCTGGACAGGTAAAAAAGTGATAAGGGATTGAAGTTTTCAATGTTTGATTTCCAGAGGAACTTGTCCGGTTGACGAGCTTGTGGTCCGTCTATTTGAATTCAAGCGGGCTAGATCGGTGCACATTGACAAATTTGAGGAATTGAAGCGTAACTAGCCACAAATAACAATAAAAATCCAAAGAGATCACAATAAAAACTGATAAATATGACTAATTGTTATGCTCTATAAGTTTATGAGCCTTTGACAAACTAAATTGACCATATCCAAACCCTTAGGATTCTGGAAGCCTTTTTGACACTTCTAAGCACCAAATAAGCCATTTAACCCTTTTTATCACCTCATGCATTCAGATTTTATTTTAATAATTATCCTAATTAGGATTTTAAACTTATCTGCGTACTTACTTGCACACTTCTCACTCAATTTTAAAACCTCACTTATAGATTCCTAATATAACTTAGACTTCAGCTAACCCTAAGCTAATTCTACCTTCTTTAAATACTATTACTAGCTAACCTAGCCAAGGGTTGGATCAGAGGACGAATTTCATGGACAAAAAAGCATACAAACTCTAAAAATTACTAAGCTAGGCCGAACCATACACCTTCACACACAAACACACCATTCAACCAAACAAGCTTCTACGCTTCAATCTATTCAAAAACGTTTTGTTGCTAATCAAACCTAAGCTGGATTCTTCATCCAATCTTCCAGAAAACAACTCAAGAACTCAGAAAGATACTTCTAAGGACCCATCTATGTTCTTTATCACTTTTTATGCATCTTTTTCAAATTCCATTGAAATCTATTGCATGCTTAGTCTTTCAGTATTTTTACCATGATTGCCATGTTCTTAGTTTTTCCCTATGATTAACATGAAATCAACTTAAAAACATGTTTATAGGATGTGTGCACTAGTTTTAATCATCATATGTTCAATCTGTTCAAATCTAATGTTAGAATCACATGTTTAGCAATAAATTATCATGCTTTTTCCATGATTGCCATAAAACCAACCTAGAAACATGTCTTTTGGATATTAAAATCAGTTTTAATCATTATGTTTCGATCTCAGAATGTTCTAGTATGTTTTTTCTATGTTTTTTCTCGTATTTGTGTTGTTTTTGCATGAAAACTGAACCAAACGACGAACTCCCGCGGACCAGGATTTTGTGGCGTCGCCGCCATCTTATAATTGCGTAGCCACTCCTCTTGGCATTGGCGACAATCCAATTGGCGCCATCGTTCTTCCTCCCAAACTTCTCCTAGATCTTCCAAATTCGCTCAAGAACTTGATTTCGTGTTCAAGTCTCGTTTCATAGAATGAAGGGCAATTTCGCGCCTCTCTTTAAGATTAGTCATCTTTATTGGTTTTTGGGGGAGAACATGGATAAAACAAAAAAAATCAACAAATTCAAAAGATAGCGAATCAAAAACGATGGAATAGGAAGAATACAAATAAAAATAAAACAATTGATTCAAAGAAGAGTATTAAACAAGATCACAATCAACAAAGAGAATACCTGTACAAAATGTAGCAAATCAAACAAGAGATGAAATGTCAAATAAAGAATCTTAAAAGAAGAAAAAGGGAGCTCAAAAAAGTAATTCTAATAATTTGAATAAGAAAGCTCGAAGAAGTAACTTTGATAAATTAAAGAAGACAAAAATGAGAAAGACAGAAAAACGCATACAAAAATCCCAGTAAAAGTAAAAACTAGAGACACACCCACGATGTATGACACATGGAGATCATAATGACACTTGTCCAAAATCTATGGTTCATCAAAGATGCGTGTCAAAAAGATAATATAAAAGGAGAAATTGAAAAGACTCGTCAAGGACCTGAATAGACTCGACGAATAAAGCTAAAAATGAAATGAGGCATAAATACCAAAATATCAATTTACTTGCGGGGGAGCTAATGATAATGATAGAAACTCAATGTCACATAAACGCTATATGCCGAGTCCAGTAAGCATTTGCTCGCCAGGGCGGACCAAAGAACTCGCCAAAGAACCATGTTCTAGTTCATTAAGACGGAGTCCTATATGGATCGTTCAAATGAGGAATAATCAATTAGGATTCGCCTGAAGAAGCTAAGGACAGAATCCCATAGGATTCGACAATCATATCCGAACACAGATATTTAGAGATAGAATCCGAATAAAAATGCAATATCAATAGTAGAGAAGATTTTAGAAGACTCAGATCTTCTAAAAAAACAAGGAATATTTTTCTATTCGAAATCATATTCCGAAAACAAGAAGGATAATCCTATTTAGAAGGTTCATTCCTAAATAAGCTTATAAGCTAAATAGGAATACTTTTTCTATTTGGGTTCATATGTTAAGTAGGAATCACTTTCCTATTTGGACTCAATAAAGTATTCCTCCATACTTATTATAAAAGAATTTGAAGTACGCCTATACATAGACGAGATTTATAATTAATAATCCCTTGATTTAAATACTGAATTAAGCATCGGAGAGCTAATCAAACAACCATCGTCCTATCAACCATCTATCCTATTTTATAGGTTAAAATCCGTTGAAGACAACAGACTCCATCTGAACTATAATATAGGCATTTCGAAATTTGGAACATAACCAAAAATTCCAGCTAAACGTTTGGCTTTTCAGAGTTATTTGGCGTTTAAAAATGAAATATCTTTTTATTTTTATTTTTTGAAAAAATACAACAATCATAAAACTAATATTGCTTACCTAGCTTTGATATGAAGTAAAATAATGACTAATGATTTTATGTGGAGCAACTATTTTAATTGTTGTCTATTTCTTAACCAAACATAGCTTTAAGTCAATACACTACGATATAACTTAATGACCATTATAATATTCTTAACCACAAGGCATTATTCAGTTTGTTTTTTTCTGAATATTAAGCATCATATATTTTCATAAGCTAACCATTGCAAAATCAACATGTTTACACGTCTATTTGTTGATGTTGAATTATAAAATAGAATAATAGATATGCTAACAAATTATATCAAAATCATTTTCTTACACACTATTATATAACATTAATCATGATGAAACAAAATTATAATAGGCTATAAAAATCGCATGATGTTAACCTTTCACCACCCTTTTGTTTACATGCGTGCATGCTTTGATGATCAATATCTCATAATGTATTATATTTCCATTTATAAATTAAGTCGTGTGTAAAATAAAATCTTTTGACCAATCACCTTTCATTAATAAATTTATTCAACTTATATATATTATAATAGATGACGATCCCCAAGTTGAAAAATGTATACAAATAAACTTCTTGAAAGCAATTGATTATGCTGAAGAAAAGGTGTGCCAAGAAGGTTGAGTTAGGCCAATCAATTTTTATTAAAAGAATATTTATTTTCTAAAGGCTTAATTGCTTAAAAAAAAACTTTACCTTTAATTTTGTTTTCGTTTATACCCTAATTTAAAAAAATTGTCACATATACTCATGACCTTATCTTTATATTTCACCTCTACCCCAAATTTAAAAAAAAAAAGATGATTTATTGAAAACAACTAAATATAAGGGTTATTTTATACCTTTTTAATAAAAAAATTACAAACAAATACTTCATCTTTAAAAACGTTTAAATAAGTCCTAAAATTAATTAATTTTTTAATGTAAATAAAATAAAATAAATAAAATATTTTTTATTAATTACAACCTACAATTATACTCCAATTTAAAAAAATTAATTTAATTTTATTTAAAGAGTTTTTTTACGGTTTTTAATTTTGATAGCGGATTTTAAAATTGGAGTACGATTATAGTTCGGGAATAATTAAATAATTATGATTAATTGATTTTATTAAAGAAGAAGGTGTTTTTGTATACTTAAAAACATTGACGTGTAATTAGAATATATACTAAAAATGAAGGATTATTTTAAACTTTTTTTTAAATGAAAAGAGGTAAATTTAATACCTCGAGGGTAGAGGTGAAATATAAAGACAATGTCATGAGTATATGTGACAATTTTTCTAGGTGAAGGTATAAACGAAAAAAAATTAAAGGTGATGCTTTTTTAATAATTAAGCCTTTTCTAAACTCTAACTCAGTATAACCTAACTCTTAAACTTGTACAATTAATTCAAATCAGTTAGTTTTCTAACAATAGTATATACATAGTTAGTTTGAATGACCGATGTGTATTAATTTTATAATTTTATGGATCATTTTGTACAATTTAGAGACATACGTGTTGTTTAAAATCCATTTAGTAATATTAATAATTTTAATTACACTTATTTTAATTAAAATATAAAATAAGTTAAATTAATTTCAAAATTTATGTTATCAAGCGTGTCTCATTTTAATTTTTTCTTTTCAGAAATACGCTTTTTCTTGCCAACTACATCCAACAGCTACATACGTTCATTTGTTAACCATGAAATGCAATTTTTCTTGTAATGATACGTGGCCATTACATGCATTTAGCATGATTCATATTATTTTGTAAAATCAATTTCTTTATTTTGTGTTTCTTTTCTATAATAAATTTTTTATAATACATATATTTATAATATTTAATTATTATTTTTATTAGTTATTATATTTATTTATTATATTCGTTTTTTTGTTTATGTATATATTTTTATATTAGTAATTTTTTGATTTTTTATTATTCAAATTACTTATTTTGATCCCTATTTAAAAATTTTATTTAATAATTTCAATTTTTGTATTTTTGTATTTTTTATTATCTATTATTTACTTATTTTCTATTTGCATGAGAAATATTAAAATTAATTCATTTTTAATAAGTTTAAACTGCCTAAATTATACACATGTCTTTTGAAATTAAATACTCAGCTTTTTATATTTAATTTTTTATACTTGGCCACTTGTTATCTAATTTTCGACACATGTATTTAATAGTTAAAATTTTATTTTTTTACTTATTCAACATATTTAAAAATTTATAGTTAAACCTTTTTTTTATTCTTATAAACTGAGACAATTGTTTTTTATATTTATACATTTGTCATTCTAATTTTAAATTTATAGTTTTAAAATTTGTTTTATCTTTATTATTTATAAATTCTTTTTTAATATATAATTTGTTTGGTTTTAAGTTTTTAATTTAATGTTCAAAATATGTTTCATTATATAATTTGTTTTTTGTTTAATTTTTTGTATGTTTATTTTTCATTTATTTTGAAATACTTTTTTATATGAAGAAATTTTCTACAACATGCAAATATTGGGAAATAATTGTTAAACAATTACAATTATGTTCAAACACCATAAAAATGAATTATCAATTAAAAGAAATCAAAATAAAAGTAAAACACAACAAATACGAAAAACAACTATAGAGTAACTAATGAGCTATCAATTAGCAGCCAATGATCTACCATTGAACTGTCAATAATCAACTAAAGAAAAACTAACTAATAAGCTACTAAAGAATTAATCAAAAAGCAACTGATGAGCACCAAAAATTAACAAACAATTAACTAATGATCAATCAAAAATTTGTGTTTAAAACATTGTAATCAAGATATAATGAGAGTTTTATTTTCTAAAATGTTACAAATTTAATTATATTTCTCCATAATATTATTTTTGATTTATTTTAGTTTTGATATAATCAATGTTTAAGTTTAGTGCAAATTACTCTAAAGCCTCTCACATTTGTAATAATTCACAGTTTGATAGCTCTTGTATGAAAATTAAACGATTTGATACTTTAGTTTTCGTGTCGTCAACAAGTAGGGGCTTTTTTGTTAGTTCCATTAATAGTTTGATGTCCACTTTCAAACAATTTCGTACCTCATCAACGATTTGGTACCTCACTTTCAATTATGTCAACGATATGGTACCTCAATTTAGTGACGACAACGTGTGTGCATCTCCAATTAAACATGTGTTGTTTCGTTATTATTCTCTAATAGTAATGCTTTATTCCAACAAGTTATAGTTCAATAGTTTAAATATTGTGTTAAGATTGTAAGTTTAACTTTTTTTTATAAAGGCTCTAATTATAAAAAAAATAGCATAGATTCATAAAATAAAATTTTCTAAATGAATTTTAAAATGCTGAATTTTTTAAAATTATACTATAATATTTTAAAGAAAAGTAATAATTTACATAAAAATTATTTTAACAAAATTAATATTTTTATTATAATAACAATAACACTAATATTAAAAAAGACAGTATGTAATAAGAGTTTAAATTTTAAAAAGTATTCAAGTAAAAACAATAAACAAAAATATGCTCCTGTTAAATTAACTAATTATTAATGACATTTAAGGTTTCTCAAAATATAATCTAATGATTTACAAATTAATTATAATATATTACCACATGGATCAAAATAAGATGCACTAGGTATAAGCTGACTAGCCAGCCTTGCAAAGCTAACAGGTACAAAAAAGCGTATAAATAAAAAAGATAACAACAAAAAAGTGTATGAATGACAAAGTTTTATTTGAAGAGTATAACTGGAATCCCGTGTAAGAAATCAAGTATATTTAAAGATAACCTTATTTTTAGAGGTATTTGGGATCCGGGAATCATAGAATTCTTGGCCTTACGGGAAGCAATGCGACGCGCCAAGTTGAAAGGGTGGAAAAATGTGATTTTTGAGGGAGATGTCATTCAGGTAACCAATTCCGTCAACTCAGAAAATTGCTCCTTAGCTATAGGATGAAAAATCTGTCAAGATATATGGCATTTAGAAAGATTTTTTCGAAGAGGTGCGTTTTGTCTGGATTAGTCGAAAGTCAAATCTAGATACCCACAAAGAGACGACACAGAAAAAAAGGAATTATCTGCATTCATTAGCTAACATCTATCTGTTTTGAGGTTTACATCTCTTCTTTTCTATCTAAGGAAAAAAAAATAGTATGATCAGTGACGGAGCCAGGATTTTAACATAGGGAGAGCCAAATTGCAATATGTAATATATGAAGTAGGCAATCTTAAAATTTAGGAGGGGTTAAATTGTAAAAAATAAAAAAGTTGGTTCTAATTTTAATAATTTTGAAATTTTAGAGGGGGTCATGACACTCCCATGCCTCCCCCTAATCTTAAAATTTAGGAGGGGTTAATTTTTTTTTTTTGAAGAAAACATTAATAGTTTTAATCAAAAAATTATTTGATATTCCAATTTATTAAATTATTAAGTATATGAAATACTAACTATATGTAATTTTAGAACCATAGTAATTATTTCTATTTAATCTCACCATGCCCAAAATACATAAAATTAGAGGAAAATTACTGTGTCAAAAGAAAGGTAGAAGCCGAAAGAAGTTTCTTAAGCATTTCCTTAATACGCATCATTATCATGTGTTTTAATTTTTTCATTTTTTCTTTAACTTTGACTTTCATAATAAACCATGAATGACCAGTCTATTGGCTGTGAGTGGCAAATATAAATCAAAGTTGCCAACATATTACTAAAAGAATTTTTTGAGCTATGGGACCCACGACTGGCATGATTAGAACTTGTATGAATTTTGAAATTGACAGACAAATTAATAGCGAGCTCTAAACTGGTAAAATACAGCTGTGAGTGACAGACTGGGTCGGAATAGCGTCATGGAAAAGCTAAGAATTTTTGCAGTCTTTGGCAAGTTTGTCTTACTTTAATATAAAACACAGTTGCAATTTACTTTCAATTTATTTATTAGTAAATTTTAAATAAAAATAATAAAAAAAATTGAGTGTAAAAATTAATTATTTTTTAAAAATGGATAAAAATTTTAGAACAAAAAAATTTTTCTAAGTGAACAATTCTATTAGAACGGAGAGAGTATAATTTATACGATAAATTTAATTAATGACAGTATTTATATTCTCATTACACGTATTTTAATAATAAAATTTTAATTTATTGTCTTAAAAAATTACGCAATTGAAGTTATAAATAAATAATTGTGATAATATTTGCATTGAATATTATACATATAAAGTTAATTAACATTAATAAATGATATAGAGGCAGAAAAGAATTTCTGGATAGTTATTAATATTTTTATATTTAAATAAAATTAAAAATATATTTTAAAAAATTGAAAAAAATAATAATTTAATATGTTCAGTAGAAATTTTAAGTTAGTATTTTTAACTTAAAATTTTAAATTATTTTTAATTTATTTAAATAAATTAAATTGAACTTAATATAACTTATTAAATACTATTTAATAAAATAAGTGATGAAACTTCAAAACACATTTGAATTTGTAAGGCGCTTTCATAATTTAAATAAAGTTACATGTCCGAATAATATTCATATATAAATTCATATCAGAACTTAACAATTAGAATTTTGTCTATCAGAAGAAATGTATCCGATTTGAGTGAAAATCGTTTTAATTTTAAAAGTTAATTTTGAAAACTTAAAAGTAGTCTCAATGTTGCAACTCATTCACTCATGTACCACATACTAAAAAATTTAAAAAATTGAATTATAGACATCACCTTAGCTTGGTTTCTATTATACAAATTAAATGAGAGATTTTTAGATAGACTCGGTCTACCACGTCATCCGTGGACTAACCTATCGCATTATGACACGTCATTAAAATAATGGTAATATCGTAATTTTGTTTATTATTTATTTACACTTTTGAATAGGAATATTACGATAGTGCCATTATTTTAATGACGTGTCATAATATGATGGGTTTAGTCCATGGATGACGTGATAGACTGAGTCTACTTAAGAATTTCTCCAAATTAATAACATATTTTTCATCTTGTGTTATAGTTGGAAGTGAATGAATGATGGAATTCAAACACCAAATACTGGCCATAAAAAGTCAAATATTTTTAAATTTTGAAAATCTGTTTAAATCTTTCAAAAGTGTAAATTTATCTCAGTTTGAAAATTTACTGAAATTTATTTCAGTTTGACAATTTACAGAAAATATATCCAATTTTTAAAATTGATTTAATTGTTCCTATGTTACTATTGAATATGTCATTAAAAAAAAAGAGTTTCCAATTGTAATGCCTCATGATTAAGATAAATTGTAAAAAAAGTAACACAAAAAAGTGTTACTTTAATTTTCAAAAAAATTGATAGATTCTCACCGAACTGACTTAATAGAAACCTGATTCCACATGAATCATAGTGTGCTGAATCCTATGGGATCCGCTGAAGTGGACTCTACAGGACTTACTAACCCTTAAATTATCAGCCTTAAGTAATCCATCCTCCAAATTGGCACTGAGCCCTATAAGACTCATCCATCTAGAACCGAGTCCCTATGAGCTAGCCCAACAAGAGACCGACTCACAAAGGACTCTATGAGTATCGACACTCTGAAATATCAACATAATGATCTAATGGTAATATAGACCTTATCCAAGATTTGGAATCCTAATCCAAATGCAACACTAACAATCTAGAAGGTTCTAAAGTCATCTAGAATACTTGGACCTTCTAGAAGATATTCCGAGAATTCTAAACATCTAAGAGTCCTAATCCTACTTGGATTTGGATATATCCTAATCCTACTTGGACTATAATAGGTATACTGTCACCACACTAGTATAAAAGAAGTCTGAGGTATGCCTAAAAATATTGTAGTGTAATTACTTTAAAAATTCTTATACACAAAGACTAACTTAAGCATTGGAATGCTCGTCGGAAAACCACCGTCCGATCAGTGTTCTAACCTCTGTTTTGCATGTTAACTCGTCGAGAAGACTGACTCCATCAATTGACGCTGTTTGTGGGAAAAGCTTGACAAACATCGAATAAAAGAAGCTTTTTTTAGAACCAAACAAATTCTTATTGAAGGATGGTTTCTGGCGGGATTGGCCCAAAGAACAAGTAACTGGCGGAGATGAGCAGCTCAAGGTTGATTCCGCCACTAGCAAGAATCACCGGAGTTACACCAGGAGAAGATTGGTTCAAGTAAGGATCCACATAACATCAACTTGACGCCTTAGTTTCACACTCGGCGCTCCCGGGGACAAAATCCCATTGCTTTTCCACTGTTAGATGGTTCGGGAAGACCAGCCCCCATAGTGGTCTTCACTGAGATCTATCAACAAGCACTGGCATAGTACTTTAGAAATTCCAGGCCAATATAAATAAAATCGCTAAAGAAGCGAGGAGTGTGATAAAGGCTCATATAAAAAATATCAACTTACAGAGGATGGAGTTTGTGACTCCACCCCCTAATTGCCATAGAAGGAATTTGGAGACTCCTGAGAGAGATAATGAAGAAGGAAGAAATCCAAAAATCCAGAACAATGAGGGCGAAGGAATAAATCTAGGGTATAGTACCCAAAATAATAGAGAGAAAAATGATGCGAGTAATGAAGGAGAAAACCCTAGGCGTGACGAACGTATAGATGAGGAAAAAATTCCTATAAGGAGCAAAATAACGGAGAAGGGGCCGCAAAAAACGCACTCGAGGAAGGCAAAAAACCAGGAGGGAGATGAAGGAGAGTCCTCTGAATCTCGCCCCAGAAGTAAAACCTTGAATGTGGCTGAGGAAGATTTAGAGGATAAATCCCGAAGGCTCTGAGAAAGATGAAGACGGAAGTCCTGGACCTATACGATTTGAAGCTGAGGGGATCATCCCTCTCAGCCGAGATAATAGAGGAGACAATCCCAATTAACATGAAGTTACTAACTTTACCAGCATTCAATAAGAAAGGGGCCCCTAGGGATCATGCTTTGAGATTTTATACAACAATGGGACTACTCAATGTGAGTGATGCTATCATGTATTGAGTTTTCCCTACAACTTTCACGGGCCGCTCAATGATGGTTCAATAGGTTAAAACCTTGTTCCATTAAATTTTTTACTACACTCTTTAATGAATGTTTTAATAGGTACTTGACCAACATACATGTTAAAACTAAAACGAGTATACTTAGAGCATGTAGAAAAAAGGAGGGATATATCCTCCGAAGCTATATGGCAAGGTTCAATAAAGAGACCACGAAAATCGATAATCTAAATGTTGATATGGTTACCGAAGCCTTTAGAGAAATGAATAGATTCGGCAAGCTGGTGCACAAATTGCCAATAAACAACCCTACATCTTTCTTAAATTTAATCGCCCATAAATATTTTGAGTTAGATGAGGGGCAGAGAGCCCTTTTAGGCAAAGAGGTGAAGACCAAAGAATCAAAGTAAGAGAAGTTTAAAGAAAAACCAAAGTCAAAAAATAAAGAAATTAAAGAGCCATAAGCAAAAGGATAGCAAACGATTCGCCACATACAACAAGTATGAGAGAATATATGATAGAAAATGAGATGAGAGGAAATACAGACCCCCTCAAAACAAATAGGATTGAGGTCCTATTATGGATAAAAGAGAATGCGCAGAATGTGAAATGGCCACTAATGACGAAAGCACCTGAACGCGACACGAGGAGATCCTGCAAATTCCACGATGAACATGGACACGACATAAAGAGTGCCGAGACCTCAAAGTGGAGATCAAGAGAATGATTGAAGCATGCGAACTTAAAAAATTTATCTCAAAAAAGAGTGACAGCAATGATCACCGACAAGGGAAATGACATAAGGATGAGAAGCCCAAAGACAAAAAAGATGAGGAAAGATCCATTAAGATTATAGGAACAATTCATATGATCAATCGTGGAGGATCAAGCAACTCTTCCATCAGGAAGAAATAGAGGAAGGTTGTACTAAACATAAGGGAATCACATATGTTGGCGGTAACTTTTGATATGGAAGACTTTGAACACGTTAAAGCACCACATAATGATGCTTTGATGGTGAGGACGGGATTGAAAACTGGAATATGAAAAGAATCTTGATAGATAAAGGAAGCGCGGTGAACTTGATGACATATAAAACCTATGAGGCTCTTGGAGGAACAACAAGAAGATTCTAGAAAGTCCCCATCCCACTTTTGGGACTTGGGGGACCATCCATTAACCCTTTGGGTGCATTTGACCAAATAGTTATGGTTGGAAAACATAAGGGCGTAAACAAGAAAATTGTCACACTATTTAACATAGTGGACATGGACTTATCTTACAATTCGATTATGGGAAGATTTTTTCTCCATGACTCGGCAGCAGTGATAAGCATAAGGGCCTCAGACATGTAGGTCCCGATAGAGAATGGCCAAACATAACTATGATCAGTTGGTGGAAGAGTTATACGAAGCACTTCCAATAGAAGAAGTTTTGAACCATGACCTCGAGGAGAAGTATTGCGAACCTCAAGGTTAGATGTTGCAGCTGAAGCTGTGAAATTATAAAAAAAAGGTAATTTAAAGGCTAACCTAGCCCCAAAGATCAAAGAAGAGATTGTGTTAGTCTTAAAGGCTAACGTGGGAACATTTGCCTCAAAGGTCTCGAAAATCATTGGGATTAATCCTCATGTCATAACCCACGAGCTTAATATAAATGAAGAAGCAGTAGCTGTGAAAAAGGAGAGAAAATTCTCTAAAGAGAAGAAAAAAATAATTGTTGACGAGGTCAACAAATTAATAAAGGCAAGATTCGACCAGGACTTTCACTACCCTCAGTGGGTCGCCAATCTGGTGATCGTGAAAAAGACAAATAGAAAGAACCGAATGTGTGTGGACAACATCGATTTGAATAAGGCATGTCCAAAACATAGCTACCAGATATAGATCAATTGGTGGATTTAACTACATGACACAACTTGTATAGTCTGGTAGATGTTGCACAAGGCTACCACCGGATCCCAATGAAGGAAGAGGATCAAGAAAACACATCATTCATCACTGAAAAGGGGACGTACTGCTATAAGGAAAAGCACTTCTGTCTGCAAAATGCTGGAGCTACATATCAACGACTCATGAACTTTATGTGCAAAGATGAGATTGGAAAGATATTGCAAGTGTACGTAGATATCCTGATAATAAAAAGAAAGAACGCGGAGGACCATGCAATGACATAGTGGAAACATTCAAAATTTTGAATATGTATGAGATGAGCTAAATCCTAACAAGTGTGCATTCGCAGTCGAAGGGGGAAAGTTTCTAGGGTTCATGTTATCCTAGAGAGGAATCAAGGCGAACCCGGAAAAGATCAAGGCCATAATGGACATGCAACCCCCAAAAAAGCATCAATGAGATTGAAAAACTCAATGGGCGAATCACTACCCTGGGGAGATTCATCTCCTACTCGGCAAAGAGATGCCTGACCTTCTTCAAGAATCTTAAAGGCTCTTAAAAATGAAAGTGGAATGGAGAGCGTCAAGAAGCATTTAAGAAGTAGAAAAAAATTCTTGGCATCTCCACCTCTCCTAAGTCTACTGATCCCGGAGGAAACCATATACTTGTACATTTGTGCAAGAAAAGAGACGGTTGGAACTGTCCTAGTCAGAAAAAAGGACAAGGAATTGAAGCTAATCTACTATATTAGTCGAATGCTAAAAATGGCAGAGGCGAGATACATAGAGACAGAAAAACTGGCACTAGTAGTTGTAACTGCAGGAAAAAACCTAAGGTATTATTTCCAAAGCCATACAGTAGTGGTGAAAACCAATCGTAGACACCTATTTTCCGGACAGGTAAAAAGTGACAAGGGAATGAAGCATCCAATGATGATTTTCATAGAAATTCTTCTGGGTGACGAGCTTGTGTTCCGCTTGTTTGGATTCAAGCTAGTTAGATCCGGCGCAGTTGTAAACTTGATGGATTGAAACGTAATTAGCCGCAAGTAGCCTATAAAATCCAAAGAGATTGTGATCCAAATCTAAGAAATTGGACTAATTGCAATGTCTTAATATTTTATGGGCCAATTTGCAAGTTTGACAGACTAAATTGACCATACCCAAACCCTTATGGTCCCAGATGTCGTTTTTAATACTTTCCGGCACGAAAATAAGCTTTTAAATCCTGTTTACTTAGCTTGGAAAATTTATTACGAATTTAATTAATTAAATGCCAGTTTTACCTAATCCTAACTCTAATTAGTCTATCACTTCACACACTTTCACAAACTTTATTCATCTATAACTCTGACTAACAGAATTTAAACCTAACTTAGACTCAGGAACCCTAACCCTAAATTCACCTCTATAAATAGGACTGTTAATTAACCTAGCAAAGGGTGGGACTAGAAAATAATTTCAATACGTATCAAATAACACAAACCTTAGAAAATTCACCAATTGGATGAACCATACACTACACACACACACACCACCAGTCAAATTAGTCAATCAAACAAGCTTCTACGCTTCAATTATTCAAGAACGCACTGCTGCACATCAATCTAAAGCTGGATACCACATTCGGATCACCAGAAAAACAAGTCAAGGACTCAGAACGATACTTCTGAGGACCTAATTCGTCTTTCCATCACTTTTCCCATGCTTATTGACTGTTCTTTTTCCATATATATTCTTTTGCCATACTTCTGTTGTTTTGCTATTTTAACTGTTCTTTTTCCATATATGTTATTCTTGCCATGATCGCCATGAGATATAGCTTAGAAACATGTATTTAGTGTGTTTAATTTGATTTTAAACATTGCGTTTCGATCCCAGTATGTTCCGACACGTTTCCCCTTGCGTTTTAAATGCGTTTTGAGCGTTTTTGCATGAAATTGAGCCAAGCAACAAACTCCCTCGACCCAGAGAGAAGTGGAGCTGGCGCAACTTCAAAGTGGCACTTCGGGTACTTCATAGTGGCACTGCAGCCACTTCATAGTGGCGCCATGCCCTTACAATGGCGTCGTTGTTTTTCAATTCATACGCTTTCATATCTTTGATTCACAGTTGTAGCATTGGATTCGTGTTTTCAGGCTCGTTTGAGCTCGGAATTGGGCCTCGTTTGAGCCCAATGTTTTATAATTAGTTGTAGGATCTATTTCTGATTTGTAAAGGGTCCATCCCAATTTAATTTATGGCCTAGAAACCCAAACTTGTAATCCGCCAAGCCAACTGGACCTCGAAGCCCAAGCCCGCCAAGACCAGAATATTCGAGAAGCAATTTCGGGTTCATTTGAACTCGGAATCGACCCCAGTTTGAACCAATGGATCTGTATCGAAGAGAAAAACACTTTTTGACCAAGTCCTGATTCCAACCATACAGACATACAGTTGATAGACGAGTGCCAGACATTGAGGGCTTACAAGGTTTAAATGTACTTCTAACCTTGTATGTATATCCTAGGCCTTTTGTGTATGCTTGCAATGTTTGCTGCTTTCCAAAGTATGTCCAAATCCAGTATTAATATGCTAATGAACCTAATCATGTTAACTTAGTGAAATCCAATCAAATCCAACAAATCACGTAGAAATCATAGGACTACCATAACAATATAATTAGTGATTGTATATGAATTCAAGATGACTTAATAAAATCAACCTCACTTACACATCAGGAATATGCTTTGTGTAGCACTTTTTTTGTATTTTCAGGCTCGTTTGTGCATCCGGATTAGGCTAGAGAGGTCCGGGGGACTAGTCCACTAGTTGGTTCAGCTAAGCGAACATGATATCTATGAACCAAGAAAAACTTTGAAAGCTCAACCATTGGCTGATTTTGTAGCCAAAACAACGCAGGTAGATCAAAAGGAACCGAACATAAACCTCCTATGGGAGTTGTACATTGACGGGGCTTCAAATTAGAAGGGAGCCAGAGTTTGTGTCATTTTAAAGGGGCCAGGCAAAATCAAGATAGAGTACGGTGTACACATCATGTTCGATGCAAGTAATAACGTGGCTAAGTAGGAGGCATTAATTATTGGACTCGACCTAGAAATTGAAGTAAAAATTGAATTACTGAAGATCCACAGTGACTCTCATTTAGTGGTCAATCAGATCAAGGGAGAGTTCCGGGCTAAGGAAGCTGGAATGAACAAATATATTGATAAGGTTAAGAAGATGCTCCAACAACTAGAGGAACAAGGAGGATAACGGGAAATTAACCAAATCCCAAGAGATAAGAATAAAGAGAATGACTCCATAGCCAAATCCGCTTTGAACTTAGGAGAGTTATTCAGCAGGATGCAGCTGAAGGAAATAATAGAATCTCCAAGTACCAAAAAGGCCGAGGTCATGGAAATTGAGGAGAAAGAAACATGGATGACACCTATCATCAAGTACTTGGGATGCCAAGCTTGAGGGTTAATTACCTAGAAGAGTCATAAAATGAAGCAAAAATAAATATGTCTCGACTTACTCGAGGAGAGAAGGAATCAAGCTGGTATCCGTGCCAAAGCTTACAAACAACAGGCTGCTCGGCATCACAAACAAAAAAGTTAATTAAAGGAAATTCTTAGTTGGATGCTTGGTCTTACAGAATGCTTAAATTGAAAGAAGAAACGCTGGGGTCAAAAATCTCCAACCAAACTGAAAAGCACCCTATGTGATTGAAGAAGCGACTGAAAAAGGAGACTACAAGCTGACAACCTTGGGAGGATCGCCAGTACCGAGATACTTGAACATTGTACCTTAAGAAATACTACCAGTAGGTATATTGAACCTACCCGGTGAACCCTTTTTAAGGTTTTACTTATTTTTTCCTTTTTGTATTATTCTTTCTAGATTAGATTGTAAATACATTTTTTTATCATTAATAAAAATAATTTTCCCCCAACATAAATAATATGATATACTCGGAGGAAGTGATGGGTTAGCCAAAAACCTGAATGAATCCTACCGAAGGGGTAAAAAGATAGGCTCGGTAGAGTCTTAAAAAGAGTTTTGAACCCTGAAAAACAAGGAGACTCGCTAATGCTTTTAGATGGGTACAAAAAACACAACAGATCAAAATTGTCTTCCACTCTCATGAGCAATCACTAGACAGAGGAATAGATCTACCTATTTTGAGAAGCTGCTAAGTGGATGAATAGAAAGAAAGAACTAGGCTCACTCAATAAGGGACTCGCCAAACAAAAGAAAGGCTTGCTCTAGAAGGAGTTTGCAAAAACAAGAGGCTCGCCCTTAAGAAGGGACTCACCAAATAAAAGAGAGGCTCGTCCTTAAGAAGGGATTACAAAACAGAAAGAGGCTACCCTATATAGGACTCGTCTTGAATAAAATAAACTCTAGATTGATTCTAAGAAAATCAAAAAGGGTTAAAGTAACCTTAAATTCCTACAGTTTAAATTAACTATAAGATTAGCCTAAAAGGGAATAATTAGGGTTCGAAATAACCCCGAGTTTAGATTAATTCCAAAAATTCAAAGACAAAAAAAAAATAAAGTTCATTTTCATTAAAGATGTGAAAATTTACAATAGTGGCCACGTATAGACTCGCCCAAAAATGAAAAAAAAAAAGAAAAAAAAATATATGCTAAGTTAAAGGAGGTGGCCTTTGCCACCTCCTGAAGCCCTGAACCCCTTTCTCTGAAAAGCAAACCTCTTTTTTTCTTGTACTTAGCCATATCTCGCCTAGCCCCAATGTATTCTTCATCGTCCGAAAGTTCATAGTGATCAAGGCCATCGTCGGTATCACTTCCCACAACTGAATATAGTCAGAATCACCCTCACTTTGATTATTGTCATAACGAACATTACCATCCCCCAAATCCCTATCCACAATCTCTGTAATGTTTACATCAACAACATTATCATCCCCAAAATCCCTATCGGTAACATCTGTAATGTTTACATCAACAACATCATCATCCCCAAAATTCATATTGGCAACCTCTGTAATGTTTATATCAACACCATTAGCATCCCTATCCACAGATTTAGTAGCAACTACATGGATTTAATGATCGTCTGTAGGGGTTTCCTGATGAACTAAAGGGGTTTCATTAGAAGCTATAGGAGTTTCAACTACAACACTTGATCTGCCTATATCTATTTTGACCTTACCTTTTTGACTCTTTCCCTTTGGTATTTTAGTGTCAACAACAACGGGTTCAGTATTATCTACTGTCTTTTCACCTTCAACATACAACCTAAAAAAACCTAGGCCAACCCTCTGTCCCTCTTAACTGCAACATATCAGCCACATCACGATCATTCTCTAGACCTCTTAAACCAGATTTTATTGGGAGTCCAGGCACAACATAAGACAGTTTGAACTTAAAATACCCTAACTTCAAAATATCGATTTCAAACATAACATACCCAATATTATCGATGCTAATTACCGATACATAATTTCACACTTAAAATACAGCTTTTCATCACCAATAGTAAGAAAACTCCCATTGTAGTTGTAATAAACAGCAACTGTCGGCGAATCCATACCAGGTAGCAAATAGAACAACAATAACTTACCTGGTAGTACAGACCACTAATTTGAGCAAGGTTGAAGCAAATAACTCCAGGGAAAACACCAACAACAAAGGAGTGGTTGAAATTAATCCCTAATTACAAAGGGAAAACTAAGCCCTAATTAGAGCGACAAAACTAAGACCTAATTACAGCGGCGGAAGAGAGGGACCTTTCATTTTATGATTAGGGTTTGTGTTTATGTTTCTTTTTCTAGTTTGTTTCATCGTTTTGTTTGCTGCTAAGTGTAAAATGAGGAGCGAGAAGAAGAAGGGAGAAGACCTAACTGAAAGGAAATGAAGGTATTAGAAATTAGGGTTACAAGTGCATTCTTTCTCCCTCTTATCATTATAATCTTTAGTTGAACTATCAACGACATGATAATGTCAGCCACCAGAACGCAACACAACAAGACTCCTTGGAGAGCCCATGTCCATTTTCCATGCGGGGGATGGACATAGTAGGATCATAACCAACGGGTAAAAACCAAAAGAAATTCCTAATTGTTAAAATCGACCATTTTACAAAGTGGATTAAAGTAGAAGCAGTCTCAACAATAAGCGAAACAATGATTAAAGATTTCTTAAAAAATGAAGTGATACGTAGATTCAGCATACCAAATATGTCGATAACTAATAATGGAAAGCAATTTGATTGCCAAAAATTCAAGGCATTCTGTGCCGACCTCAACATACAGCTTAACTTCACATCCGTTGCACACCCCCAGACCAACGGAATGAGTGTAGTGACGAACTGAACACTGGTGAAATGGATCAAATAGAGGCTAGATAAAGAAAAAGAAATTTGTGTGGAAGAGCAATACAATGTTCTTTGGGCATACAGAACGACACCAAGGAAAGGAACAGACAAAACACCATTCAAATTAGAATATGGGGTCGAAGTCGTAGTACTAGTAGAAATCGGTATGCCAAGATTGAGGGTTAAATACTTGGAATAAGAATCAAATGAAATAAATATAAGGCTTTTCCTTGACCTACTAGAAGAGAGGAGAAATAAGATTGGTATCCAAGCGAAAGCCTATGAATAGTAGGCAACTCGATACCACAACAAGAAAATTAAACCCGTGCAATTTGTTGTTGGAGATTTAATCCTAATAATGATGAGATTGGCAAAGGAAATGTTGGAGTTAAAAAACTTCAGCTTAATTGAGAAGGACCTTATACGGTTTAAGAAACGATAGAGAAGGGGACTTATAAGCTGAAAACCCATGGAGAAATGCTAATACCAATATATTGGAATATTGAGCATTTGAATAAATATTACCAGTAGACCAACCAGAGCCTACTAGGTGAACGATTTATTTTTTGTCTTCCTATATTATTGCATTTTTATTCAAAAAGCTTGTAAATACATTTTTTTTACCATCAATAAAGAAATATTATCCCCAATATAACGATCCAATATATGATGGGAGGAAGATATGTTAGCCGGAACCTTGAATGAATCCTAAAAAGGAAACAAAAAGATAAGTTCACCAAAACCATGAAAACATTCTGAATAAAGAGAAGGGATAGGATCACTAAAGCCTAGAACAAGCCCAAAAAAGGGGGAATAATAGGCTCAACAAGGCGTGAAAGAGTACAAGAAAAGGAAAAGATAGGTTCACTAAAAAGCCCTAAAAGGGGAGAAAAATAAAATAGAAGAGGTTTGAATAAAAGATAGGTTCGCCTAAATATTGATAGGCTCGCCAAAAAGCCTTGAATAAAATAAAGTGAGTCTTCGTCCTACTATGAGGACGGTTTTGACTGAAGTAAAGTGAGTCTTTATCCTACTATGAGTCTTCGTCCTACTAATCTAGATTGATTCTAGAAGAAATTATCCAAAAAAGAGAGAATAAAAAAGTTTAGATTAACCTTAACATAGTAGAGTTTAGATTAACTCTAATGATTGAATAGATCCAAGCCCTGATTCTCTAATAAAGCAGTACTGAGGGCCTCGCCCATGGGAGTACACATGTCTACTTCAAAAACAGATAGAAAAGTATCAAGGTCTGTAGTCATCCTACAAAAAAAGGGAAAGCTATCAAGGTCTATAGCCATCTTGTATATGATAAGTAATTTGAATAGGGTTTGTCTTATTTCCAGATATAATTAGCGGCAAAATACTGCAAGTATATGTCAGTCAAGCAAGTAATATAGAATTGCAAAGTCTGAATATCGTACTCACAAGAAAAGCTATCGCTATTCGCCAAATTGTGTATCTCAATTTTTCTAGCAAATAAAATGACGAAAAAAGAAATTTAAACTAAAAGCAAGCTTGAATTAACTAAAAATGAATTTAAATTGTGGTTTTAAATTTATAAATAGAAAATCAGATATTGTTGACTATCTATCAAATGAGTTATGGATTAAATGATTAAATTGTAGTTCAGACTGTCTGAAAGTACCTGTATCGCTCTCTCGAGACGTTACATGCAAAAACCTAATTAAAACAGTTAACAAGAATATAACTCACTCTCTCATAATTATTAACCTAATTGATCAATTCATTGAAGTTTATTAAGAAATCCCTAAGAACACCTATTCAGTAATTTCACTCTCACATGATTACCTTATATGTTGTTGATTATCATGGTTAATCTCAAGAAGTTTTTTTAAGTCGTAATTAAAACACATGACAATGATTTAACGACCAAATTAAATCAAGCATTAAATATAATAACAAACTTACAATTTGAACACATACCCATGAATCATTATATTCAGAATCACATTATTCAAGTCAATAATCACGAAACATGGGGTTAACTACTCAAAATCAAATAATATTCAACAATCACAAAAAGGGAGTTCATGGTTAAAAAATACAAACAATAATGCAATCTCTTGAAAATCGTCGTCGCCTTCGTGCATTGACTCCGCCTTCAATCTTGAAGAGTACAATCTGAGTTTTAAGTAATAGGTATGAAAAACAATGAAACTAGTTAATTTCAGGGTTTAGGTTTAAGTTAATTTCAGCGAACCCTTCCTTTGATGTTAAGTATGGTATATATATGTCTTACAGCTCAACAAGTGATATTGATCCGTATCCAAGGAAAACCCCAGAAGTGCCATTGATTTAATGAGAGTCAAATGACGTGGCGACAAAAAATTGTACTCTGCACTAAAATATCATGTTGTGCGATCGCACAAGACCACTACTTTCCTACCGCCAAAATTTATTTCAATTTAGCTATTGGGATCAAATGAATCTGCTTTTTAGCGATGAATAACACTTATTCAAGCCTTCAAACATGTGTGTATTCGCACATATGTAGCGTGCGTTCATACACTACAATTCTACAGCGCAACTGTCAATTTTAAAATATCATAACTCAATGTAGACACCACATAATGAGTTGGTTTTTGATTTTCTGGAAATTTTAGGATATCTACTAAAAAAACTTTAGGAACACAAATTCACCAAAAGTCTATAAATACTCCAAAATCTTCAATTAATTAAGCAGGATTAATTTCACGAGTAGGCACTTATGCTCTCGGCACATTCTAATAAACTTCAATTCTAATACCGATGTCTTTCAAAAGGTTTAAAATTCATGAATCACGCCCACAATGTGCCTGAAATGCTCACATGCAAAATGGGTGCAAAACAATGCAAAAAAAACAAAACATCAAATGAACAAATATGACGAAATACACATAAGATAAAGGAGTATTTCTATTCCTATCAATAATAAGTGTATTTAGGTAGTCATTATCCTTTAAGGGTTAAGATTCCTTATAGATAATGTATAGTCCTTTTAGGATGTTGTTTTTCTATTTGGATAAGATTGAACTTTATCTACTCATTGTTAGGGGTGTAAATGAACTGAGCCAAGCCGAGTTTTGGAGTGTTCATGTTCGACTCGTTTAGCGAACAAGGTGTTCATGTTCGGTTCATGTATACTCGAGCTTTGAACGGATTATTCATGTTCGGTTCGTTTAGATTTTATAGTGTTCATATTCGGTTCGTGTTCAGTTAGTGTTCGTTCGTTTATCCGCTAAGCGAACAAGTTCGCGAAGGAGCTCACGAAGGAGCTCGATAAGTACTAAACGAGCTCGCAAATGAACTTGATAAGTAATAAACGAGCTCGTTCGTGAGCCCGCTCGTTTAGCGGATAAACGACGAACATGAGTTGTTAAACGAACAAACACGAATATGAGTTGAATAAATTCAAAACAATCTAATCGAGCTCGTTCACAAATATGAGTTGAATAAATTAGAAACATAATTATTTAAATTAATTTAAATATGAATTAGTTTGCGAACACCTAATCGAGTTTCTAAACGAGTTTGTTCGTGAACTATATACGAGCTCGTTCACGAACTCTTCATCGAGCTCGTTGACGAGCTTGTTCACGAACTCATCATCGAGCTCGTTCACGAGCTTGTTCACGAACTCTTATTCGAACTGTTCGTGAACGTAAACGAGCCGAACACCACTATGTTCATATTCGGCTTGTTTATATTAACGAACATTAAATCAAGCTCGAGCTCGGTTCGTTTAGAATACGAACGAACATGAATCGAGCTCTTATCGAGCTGAATACTGAGCTGCTCGCGAACGACCCGGTTCGTTTACACCCCTACTCACAGCGGATCCACACTATAAAGGATGGGGTCCATGTACCCCACCCTTTTTTCATTTCAAATTTACTACTACCTAGTTTATTTGGTAAAATTCCCTAGTACACTACTAAAGTTTAATAAAAAAAATATTTAATAAAAAAATTGTGGAAATTTTATTAGTTTTATGACATAAAATAATCAAATTTATTATTTAAAACATCAATTCATTACGTATTATAAGATATTTTAATAATTGAAAAAAATCAAAATTCTTTTAAAAGCCGTATCCTTGTTGTATTAAACTAAAAAGGTAAATTTGAAATAGATAAGTGACAATAGTTTCATAAATTGTAGTACAAATTTAAATTGAAAAATAACAATTATTACACACTAATTAAAATTCTAAATAATTGGAGAAACAAAATTATTGTAATACATATATGTTTTTATATTTATAACTGTAAATATACATCAAAAGTATACAAATTTACTTTATTTGGTGATTACAATTAAAATTTAAATATATATTTGTTTAGTTTTTTTAAATTGTATTGAACGATATCTAATTTATATATTTGTAAGAAGAGATAGTAATGGGGTGGCCCATGCATTGGCCAAACAAGCCCTTAGAAATAGTGAATATTGTAATAATACTCTAGCTCAGATTACGTGGCTAGAATCGAGACTCTTGTAGTCGTTTCCAATTATCAATGAAAGTTATTCATTCAAAAAAAAAAATTTAATTCATGTATGCATATTTCTTTATGAATTACTTTGAGATACTATTACAAAAATAAAATTAATCTATAGTTTAATTATTTAATCATTTAACTCGACATATGTATATTTCTTATTAAAAAAATCATTAATATAATAATTGATAAAGAGTGAGTTATGAAGTAAATGAATGATCAATTATTGAATGATTATTTATTAATATACATTAAAATGATATATTTAATATGTAAGTATCGATATAATTTGTGGCTTTTAATAAAGATTTGATTCATTAAAAAAATTATTAAATATTTAAGAATACAAAAATTAGTCAAGAGTAATTACAAAAAATATTATATTTTAATATGGTATAGTTAAAAACAAATTTAATTTCGTGTTTTATATATGTGTGTGTATCAATTTTTAAATCCGCCACTGCATATGGACCCTACTTTATGGAAGTTCTGGATCCGCCACTACCTATTCATTGTATACTCTTTTTCCCTCATTAGTTCGGTCTCTATTCGAATTTATAAGTTTGGTATCCATCAAAATCCAAAAAGATACAGAATAATCGAATGTATTCTAAAAATAAAGTAAACAAAACAAGGTGTCTATAATAAATGCAAGATTAACGATAAAAATTGTTATATTTTTTTTTTAAAAAAATAAATTGTGAAATGTGACATTTTAAATTAGAAAGAGGGGAACTTTATTAAATGAAACAAAATAGATTATGACATATAAATAGTTTTGAAATTTTTAAAGCTGAATATATAGTTTGACCCCTAAACTTGTACCCTTTTACCCATCTAACCTCCAAACTTAACGTCTCACCTATCGAACCCCTGAATTTGTTAAATAACCCGATTTGACCCCCGAACTTGATAAATACATAAACATTTAACCCTTCCGTACACAATTTCTTCTAGAACGTTTCAAGTGACAGGTGGACACGAAGGGTTCAATACTTACATATTTATCAAGTTCAGGGGTTAAATCGGATTATTTAACAACTTCAGAGGTTTGATAAGTGAGACGTTAAATTTAGGGGTTAGATGGGTAAAAGGGTACAAGTTCAGGGGTCAAACTATGTATTAAGCCAATTTTTAATGAGTGAAGGTTCAATTTACCCCCTGAACTTGGCACGAAAGATCAAATAAGTCCAACCTCGCGAAAGTGGATCAAATCACCCCACAAGTATGTAAAAACGGATCAAACACCCCCTTCCCCACTCTCACCATAGAGAGTGAATACACTCTCCGGTTTTAGGTGGTTTTAGATGGTTTAAAGCTTAAAATAGTCCTTAATATTCATATTATTTACAAAATTGACAATAAATTAATTTTAAAAATTTATTAATTTTTTATAATTTCATAAGTTTAAAATCATATTAATTTTCAATTAAAAAAACAGGGACCCATTTTTAACTTTAACCATTTTATATCATTAAATCTATACCCATTAACCCAAATCCATTAACCCAATCCATTCGCCAACCGAAAAAAAAAATTCCGGCCCTAAGAAAAAATTCTGGCAGGCTGACTGCCGGAATCAATGAAGAACAGATTCCCCAGGATCTGTTCTTCATCGTGAAGAAGAACAGATCCAGTGGGATCTGTTCTTCAGGCGCGAAGAACATATCCCACCGGATCTGTTCTTCATCGTCGCGAAGAACAGATCCAGTAGTGGGATCTGTTCTTCAGGCGCATCGTCGCGAAGAACAGATCCGGTGGGATCTGTTCTTCAGACGCGAAGAACAGATCCCACCGGATCTGTTCTCCATTTGTGAAGAACAGATCCGGTGGGATCTGTTCTTCACGATGAAGAACAGACCCGCTGGGTCTGTTCTTCACACAGACACAACAGGTCTGTTCTTCACGATGGAACAGACCCGCTGGGTCATTTGGTGGTGGTGCGTAGCCGGAGGTCGGCGGTGTCCGGGGTTTTTGGTCGACGGTGATGAGGTAGCCGGAGGTTGTAGTGGAAGAAGAAGAAGATTAGGGGAAAAGGGTAGGAAAGAACCCTCAATTTTGTATTAATTAAATAGGATTAATTAGTGTTTTAATTAAAATTAATTATAGTTAATTAGGGTTAATTAAGGTTAATTTTTAAAATTAAATGTTTCCACTCTCTTTTTTGGACAAAAGGGGAAAACCGATCCGGTTTTGCATAGTTGTGGGGTGAAGTGATCCGGTTTTGCGAGGTTGGACTTATTTGATACTTCGTGCCAAGTTCAGGGGGTAAATTGAACCTTCACTCAATTTTTAATAGACATGAGAAGATTTAACGACATGAATTCGAAAAATGATATCCGATATACACTATTTTTGGATTATTTATATATTTAAATTGTATATTTTTTCTATATTTTTAATCATTTGCATTATAAACCATTTTGAAATTAATTTTATTAGATTGATTTTATTTAAATAAAAATATAGAAATAAAGTTATAATTTTTTTTTTCAGAATAATGTTAGTTATGTCTTTTTAAATTTTGGAGGGAGTATATATATGTTTCAAATTCAAAACACTCAACATATGTTAATGTTTGTTTCGCAATCGCAGTGTCACTATACCTAGGTTTAAGCAACTATAATGGACCTCACCTAGTACTATAAAAAGCTAGTCACGATCCGACGTGGCAAACATTGAGAGGTCACTATCAGCCATGTAGATAATATTGCCAGCGTGGACAAATATTGGATGACAGCTGGCAAGTAAAGAAAATGATTGAGGCAATAGAAAAGAAAAGCAGAAGGGAAAAACATAACAGGCTGGAAGAGAAGAATGGCGGCAAGTCACGTTGGGTGTTTCAGTTTGTTTATTGCAAAAGCTGGCACTTTCACAACAAGACACGACTCATTATTCTATTATAATCACTTTTTTTTTATTTTCAATAATTTTTTAATAATTGATCCATTTACCCTACTAGTGTTTATGTAAAAGTGTAAATATATTATTTTTCTTTTATATTTTTAGGATTTAATCCTAGCATCATTCTTTATTTACTTATTTTAAATTGTTTTAGTGATTATAAAATTGTAAATTTAATGATCTAACTTTGGTAAATGACGGAACGATGTTATCGACGAAATTTAAATTTTTCATTTTCAAGTGTAATTTTCTATCTTCAAGATCTTTAAATATTTTTATTTAATTTCTAAATTGTCATTTTCAAAATCTGAATCCGAAATCAGATTATTTTTGCCCACTAGACAAATTAAGTTGGTAATATAAAAAACAATATAAAAGTTATTTTCGCAATGACTTGTGAATGTTAAAAGTCCTTATGGAAATATAAATATATATTTGTAGTATTTGATTTATAGAAATTTTGATTGATTTATTTTATTTTAACTTTTTTATTATATCAAATAATTAATAAATATATTAGAAAATAAAATAAAATTTAATCAATTAAAAAATGAAATTTCTGTAATAAAATTAAACAACATTGTTCTTTTCTCTAATCAACTTGAATAAAAAGAAAAGGAAAATTTAGTTTAGTAATCTGCAACAAATGCAATTGTTTATAGGTTATAGGTTTATGGTATGTAGTAAATTATTAATCATGCATCATTTTAAGCTGAAAATTTGACATCAAAATACATAATTTTAGGTTGAAAATTTGACATCAAAGTAGACTCTTATTTTAATGACCTCCCTCTTTTTTTAACTGTATTTTACATTCTTAATAATCTCTTTCCGTTATAGTATTATACCTCATGTTTACGCATACTTCATTTCATCCTCCTAATTTCATTCAATTTACATATATTTTAAGGGCTTATATTTTATTTAAAATTATATGTACTATGAATAATATAATTCATATCGAATACAATACTAAATTTTAAATAATAATACCAAAATTATTGATATTATTTTGAATTAAATTAAAAAAATTAATAAATTAATAAATTTAAACTACTAAATTGATAAGCATACGATTACTACTCCATTTACATATATTTTATATGAAATTCTATGTTTATTACATAGATTGTCCAAATTTTCGTTAGTTTATATAATATTTAGTTTCTATTTATTCAATATCTACCGATTTCAAATATGTTTTTTCTTTTTTTTGTCGGATTTATATTCTTCCTATATAAATGTTATTTTTTTAGTAGATGTTTTTATTTTCTTCATGCATAAATTGGTGGAGCTGATATCTGAATCATTATTGACGAAAATTGTGTTTTTGATGTTTTTCCAATCAGACTAAAAATTCCGTAGTCGGTTTGTGATTTAAAATAACCATTGGATAGAGCGGACGAATGGTCTAATTACACAATCAAAAAGCTATGTTAACACGACTGGAGAATATTAATAGTAATACCGATTTTTATTTATTTGATTGGGATGTTTATTTAGTATTCTTTGAATATATTTTTATGCAATCATTGATTAAGTTGTATTTTTATTTTTTTATTAATGAGATATATAATATTATTAAAAAAGATTAATATGAGATAAATATAAAATGTATTTAGATCCTTGTAAATTTTAAAAAATCAACATTTATTTATGAAAGAGAGAAAATAATCCATAAATAAACAGAGCATACTATTCATAATGTCTTTTAAATCACATTAAGATGTTGTAATAATTTTTCCTGCATTTTTTTTATTCTTACATGTATTTATTTTTCTTATGGTCATACACGAATGATCAATAAAATTAATATATAAACTATACCAATTTTAATCTTTTTAACAAATTTTGTAGAAACATAAAATAAATACTTACTATAATTTAATAAATTAATTTTTTTCATACACATATTACATGTAAATTGATAAAACGCTTTTATACGACGAAACTGTATTCATATATATAGCCATTTAATGCTTGAACATAAAATTTTTTCTTATAAATAATCTATCCATTTCGAGTAAAAATTGTGCAGATGTGAAAGTTTAAAAGGCACGTCTCTCATAGACATCTACTTTTTTTTAAAAAATAAACAAAACTATATAATAATTTTATTTTTATTTTATGATTTAAGAAATTTAAAATAAGATATACAATTATTCACCATATGGTCAATACTCAATAGTTCAGCTGCAGTAATCAACTTAATGTTAACGAGGCATTAATAATCAAGATTCAAAACATTAATAAAAAAATCCCACTTAGATATAAACTATAGTTTCTTTAAATAAATATAAATCCCCCCTCTCAAAACCGGCCAAAACACACCACCCCCATATTCTCTTCTTTTCATATTTTCAATAACCAACGCGTAAAAAACTTCAGTCTTTCACAGAGACTTCGCCTTCTCTCTGTTCTCTGCCTGTAAATATCATTTATATTGAGCAACCATTAATTAAACACCAGCAGAAAATAAATTATAACTTCATTTTTTCTTGAGAGCTACACTGATTTGAATGGCAAAATCAAAGAACAATGCTAAAAAAGTATCTTATATCTCAGTTCCATCACAAGTAATTAGTTCTCTATCTTCTTCTTCTTTGCAAACATTGCTTTTATCTCCAAAAAAACCATCAAGAACCAAGTTTTTTACCTTGAGTTTGTTGAAGAATCCTAAAGCTTGGTGTTTTGCTTTGTTTTTCTTTGGTTTTTTTGGTATGTTAAGATTATGGTTTGATCTTCCTCTCTATTCTTACCCTTGTGTTACTACTCAAGCTCAAAAACATGAGTCTTTTGCAAATGGGTACTCAAGATCACAGCTTGGTTCTGCTTTAAATGGTGGGATGAGTCCCCAAGAGGAGCCAAAGATTGGGTTTTTGAGTGCTAAATGGGAGAAATCTGAGGTGGGTTTGCCTTTAAACAATGAAAAAAGTGTTCAAAATGGGGAAGAGAGTGAGTTTTGGAAGCAGCCTGATGGGTTGGGTTATAAGCCATGTTTGGTTTTCAGTAGAGACTATAGGAGAGGGAGTGAATCTGTGGTGAAGGATAGGAGAAAGTATTTGATAGTGGTGGTTTCTGGTGGTATGAATCAGCAGAGGAATCAGATTGTTGATGCTGTTGTGATTGCAAGGATTCTTGGTGCTGCTTTGGTTGTTCCTATTTTGCAAGTCAATGTCATTTGGGGAGATGAAAGGTAAATTAAAAAAGTTTTTAGATTTAAGGTGTCAATTTTGACCCTTTTTTTATCTTCAAATTGCATGTTTTTACTGGTTTTATAAGTTGCATTTGTTTCTTTTGACCATAAGATTTGTTACCAAATTTGCTTTAGGTCCTTTTGTTCGGTAGCACGGACAAGGACACGGAGAAACGGGACACTTGGATACGGACACGGTGAAACCTTGTTATTTTAAGGTTTACTATGTTGAAAACGAAGTTTCGTGTCCGAAACGCCAAGTGTCCGACATGTTTCCGAAATGGGAAAGTTAATCGAATGAAGTGTCCGTGCTACCTATTTGGATTGGCATTTTTCTTGGTTTGTTTGATTGCAGATTGAATTCAGTTCTTTTCAATTTAGTAATTGGTTCATGTCCTGGTCTTGGCTTCTTGAACTATGCAGATTATTGATTTTGATTTGTATTAATGCAGCGAATTTTCGGATATATTCGACTTGGAGCATTTCAAGAGAGTTGTAGCAAATGATGTGAGAGTAGTTTCATCCTTACCATCAACACATATAATGACAAGACCAGTAGAGGAGAAAAGAACTCCTCTTCATGTATCCCCTCAATGGATCCGTGCACGCTATCTCAAGCGAGTAATAATTTCTTGCCTAATTTATGCCTTTAGTTTTCTTCCAATTGTTTGCTACTTCTGAATTAGTTATTTGTGACCAAAACTAGAAATAAAAAGTGGGCAGCCGGTTAGCTTGTACCTTAACAAATGTGGCCCACTTATTGTTAAAGTTTGATTCTTATGAAGGATGTTATAATTGATTCTTAGGATGTTTAACATTCAACTAATCAGGATACCTACTTGTTCTATAGAGACATCGAATCGGACATTTCGGAATATATTATATTAATTACTCGGGACCTACCATTTTTAGAGCCATCCATTTTGGTTAATTGGCTGTATTGTATCTAGTATTTTTGTTGGATAATCTGTCTTTTTTTAAAGTTAGTTATAACTTTGACTCGAACTCGAGATATTACACGTGTACGCTCGATAGTGGTTGCTTACTATGGTTTTGTTACTTCCCATGTCTTACTATTGATTGCCATGGACTATGCAGCTTAATCGGGAAGGGGTTTTGCTTTTGCGCGGTTTAGATTCAAGACTGTCGAAAGATCTTCCTTCTGATCTTCAGAAACTTCGATGCAAGGTACTATAAGATCACTCCAAAATTATTATGCTTATCTAAGGTTCTTAATATGTAACAGCTTCTAATTTGTTAATTGGTTTGAGTTTAGGTGGCGTTTCATGCACTGAGGTTTGCTCCATCAATATTAGAGCTTGGTAACCGGCTTGCAGAGAGGATGAGAAGCAGGGGACCATATGTCGCTCTTCATCTACGAATGGAGAAGGATGTTTGGGTGAGGACAGGGTGCCTTCCTGGTTTGAGTCCTGAATATGATGAGATGATCAATAATGAGAGAAAACGACGGCCTGAACTCCTTACTGGAAGATCAAATATGACTTACCATGAGAGAAAACTTGCCGGCCTGTGCCCATTGAATGCTGTGGATGTCACAAGGTAAGAATTTGAAGTCAATGAAATATCAATAACATTCGGTCGTATTATTCAAATCCTTTGTTTCACAGAAAATTATGTTTCTGATTTTCATTTTCGTTTTAAGTAATGCTTCTAAAACTTGCTCTTGTAAAAATATTGTTT
Source organism: Mercurialis annua (assembly GCF_937616625.2). NCBI lineage: Eukaryota > Viridiplantae > Streptophyta > Magnoliopsida > Malpighiales > Euphorbiaceae > Mercurialis > Mercurialis annua. The sequence continues at coordinate 12,926,241 of NC_065577.1, read as the reverse complement.
GGCTGTTTCTTATTTCCCCGTTTCTATTTCCATACTACAAAGCTCCAATTTAAACAAATCACATAGCCATTTCTAAGAATAGTTTTCTGACAAGATTTTGTGCATACCGTAGGCTGCTTAAAGCTCTTGGAGCGCCAAGTGATGCAAGAATATATTGGGCCGGAGGGGAACCTCTTGGCGGTGAAGAAGCTTTGGCACCATTAACCAAGGAATTTCCTTATTTTTTCAAGAAGCAAGATCTTGCGTTGCCTGGCGAGTTGGAACCCTTCGCAAGAAGAGCTTCTGTTATGGCTGCCATTGATTTTGTAGTCTCAGAAAAGAGCGATGTTTTTATGCCATCTCATGGAGGAAATATGGGCCATGCTATGCAGGTAAATTCTACCTTTCTCATCAATACTTTCTGCTAGCTAATAGCTTGCTGTTACCAGCTTTCAGTAATCATGAAACTTGACTAGTCCTACGTTTTGACGTTTCCTTTCCTTCCTGAAACTCTGAATTAATGTCATTTTGCTATTTTCCGTTTCAGTATTTTCTTCTATTTCCGTGCAATATAGAAAATAGGTACAAATTAGACTTGCCTAAAACCTTATCTTGTTTTCAATTCAGGGACAACGGGCCTATGCAGGGCACAAGAAATATATAACCCCGAACAAAAGACACATGCTTCCCTATTTTCTCAATTCTTCACTTCCAGAAGCAGAATTCAATACAATCATAAAGGATTTGCATCGCGATTCCTTGGGGCAACCAGAACTGAGGACTAGCAAAGATGGAAGAGATGTCACAAAGTTTCCGATCCCAGAATGCATGTGCAACGACTCGCGTAAACATTCCACATCGTGATTGACGGCTAAACATTTCCAACATGAAGACTAGGAAGCAACAGATTACTCATGCAAAACGGCATGGGAATCATCAAGAAACCCCTTCAGCCAGAGCTGTTTCCGAGACGCAATAGCAACACTATTCGGAGCAATAACGGTTATGAGAAACAAATGTGAAGCACTGCAAGTAAACTCTTTATTCATCCAAGTGCTTTTTTTTAAGTGTGTATGTAGTGTACATGAGAGGCAAGAAAAGATAGGTATGGTTAGAAAAGAATAGTAATATTATACGGAGTCAATTTTTAATATTCTTTATAGGTTATAGGCCATTTTTTCCCTTTATAGGGTAAATTTATTTTTTTCATTACTAAATTTATTCTTTGTACTAAAAATATGTACCACAGATATGAAAAGTTGTATATGTAAAATAAATAAAATTCAATGGCGTTATGATAAGCCCATTTTATGTTACAGTGCCACTTAATACTTCTCAGGACAATTAAAACAATGTGGTCCTAAGGGGCGACAAAAGCCTGGTAATATGTTCTCTACCCTTTGGTAGCTAGCTATTGAACAAAAACATGAAGCTTGTTCTTGAATTGCCTGCTCTATAAAATTACTGTCAGAAACTGCAATTGTGAAGTGGACTAATTAATACCACATAGTATTACAGAACGAATAATTTTTTTTTGCCGGATAGATGAAAATCTTCGATTAATAAAACGACTATTAGAGTCTCGTATCTAGCCAGACGACTTGTGTTAGAGAATTGTTAAAAAAAAATGGATCTCTAAGGGCTTTTCTGGCTACATCGTGAGCCACCCAATTATAATTTCGGAAAACAAGCTTAAAACGAGTAAATTGGAACTACTCATAGAGAGCCTTACAATCATGTATAAAACTTTAAACTTCGATTTTGAGAATCAAAACTTCACTCATCAAAACAAAAGGAATGCATCGGCACTAAAGGTGTTTAAATTCAGTTTGGGTTGGGTCCAACAAATAATCTTAGTATTACAATGGTCCCCTGCTCTCAATATTACATTACTTTCAATTTACCTAAATACTATTATCGGTTTACTTTAAAAAAACAAGTTTACTATTAATTTACTTTCGGAATGAAAAAGTTGTAGACTATTTTGCTTAATTTACTATCAGTATTATAAACATGTACAAAATTAGTTTCAATTTGTTTATTTTAGTTTACTAAAAAATAAATTTACTATTAGTTTACTATGATGTTAAAATTCAAACAATAGAAGTCAGCATTATCATTAGAAGAAATAATACAACCTCTTGCCTTTTATACACAAGGCAGTGTAACAGAAATAACAAACTATGTATACGTGTCACTACTACATTAGCTAAAAATTAACTACCATGGATAGACCTTTTTCTAACTAATTATATCCACATGTCCTTGCTTGATTGGAGGAAATAAAGATGACTTGGATTAGAAGAAAGAAAACAGAATATAATTCTTTTGTTAGCCTCCCTCAAGTTTGAGCACACAGATTTTGTAAGTCCAGCTTGAACATTGAAGATTGAAATAAAGTAGGAGATAAAGGATTTATTAGAAAGTTTGCCAAATGATTATTTGATGTTACCAAGAGGAGGTGAATCACTTTAGTTTAGCTTTTGTTAGTGCGTTTGTAAAAAACAGGATTATGGGCTACGTATATGACACATTGATTATCACAAAACAATAGAGCTAGTTCAGGATGAGATAAGCCAAGATCCTTAAGAAGATAAAAAATTCATTGAACCTCACAAGCTAGCTGTTGCAGCTAATGCTCTATATTCAACTTCTAAAGAACTTCAGAAGATTATAGTATGTTTCTTGAATTTTCAGGAAATTAGAGATGTAACTAGAATTATACAATATCTTGATCTGCTTGTGTCAGGGCAATAGAAAAAGAAAAGAATTAACCTTGTCTTGGGACATATTTTAAGTATTTGAGATGATGATGAATAGTTTGAAGATGAATAGTTATAGGCTTATGCATGTATTGTAATAGCTACTCAACAACAAAAGTTGTATATAGTCTTTTTGTACAAAGGTAGATCAATTTCCCAATCAACCTTCGATAGGGTAAAGCATTTGGCAAAGGTGTATCTGGATCAGAAGATAGTTTCACAATGAAAACCATAGGAGTGGATACTGGTTTACAACTCATAAAACTTGTTTTTTTAAAGTAAATCAAGAGGTTACTTTCTATGACAAAAATTTACAACCTTGTGAGAACGAACAATTTCAAGTCCTAAGAAGAATTTGATATCTTCTAAGTCCTTATTTAAAACAAGAATCCAAGATAGCCCTTAAAGTTTTTTAAACATATTAATATAATTTTTTTAAACACAAAAATATAATTTTTTAAACAAAAATATATATTTTTTTTATTAATAAACTAAATAAATGAAATTGTTAAATATTACTCCTGTGAGCGAAGCGGGGTTTGGGGGCCGCTCGCCTGACTTATGGCTGACTTCTTGATCTGGAAATTGTTTGAAAAATGGAGTCGCCACCTAGTTCAACTAGAAAATGCATTTTCTACCGACCATATAACTTTACTCGCCTCCGATAAGATTAACGTGCATCGGACCAAAAGATCGGGTTCGTGGACCTCCCCGAGACTCATGTGCTTGGCTTATCAATTACCGGCTTTATTTATTGGACATATTCGTTTTATTCTCATCTCAACATTCGATAGCAGTTCATAGGATATAGTGCAAGAAATAAACAAGTCTGGATGCGTGTAAACAAATAGAGTCGCATATGACTCGATCTGGACTGGTCATGCAAAGCAAGTAACATGTACTCCTAAGCATACATCTAAACCTGGCGGTTACTAGCAAATAGCATAGCTATGGCTGGTCTGGATTAATTACATGCATAAAGCCTAACACCAGATATCTAAGTTTGATTGATTTTATTAGGTTATTTTGAATAACCTATACGACCGTTACTACTTTTTCATGGTAGTCCCAAGATGTCTAAGTGACTGACTGGAATTGATTTGATTTGCTAATTTAACGTGGTTATTCCTTTAGCCTGTTAATAGTCGCGTTTAGCATGCTTTTAGAAAGCTGTAAACAACGTCAACATGCTCACGGGCAGTTGGTATGCATACAAGGTTAGAGATACTTTTAAACCTCGTTAACTTTTGAGTAACTTACATTCGCGCGGGTTTAACCGTTGTTGTGGTCAGAATTGGTTCTTGGTCAGAATATGGAAGTTTTCCGTCTCGTCGATACAGTTATATCGGTTTAAACCGCAGTTGATTCCGAATGCTGGTGAACCTAGAATCTATTATGGAAGTTGTTGGATTTGGGGCCCTCGGGTTCGTGAGCCCGATTTATACTTTATTGTACATTAATGGAGTTTGAGGTCTGTTTTACATTGTATTTGACCCGTTACAATGCAGATAATTAAATTGCATTAAAATCCATATTTTTGGATCTAGACTGAGCCTAATTCTGAGCCCAAACGAGGCCGGAAACCTAAATCGAAGTTTAATTAGTCTGGAGATCCGAAAAATAAAGTCTGGGAACATGCAAGAACAGGCGGTGCCGACACCCAAAGTGCCGGCGACGAAACCACATACTTCCGGTGCCGGCAGTATAAGCTAGCGGCGCGGGCAGTTCTCCTTGGCGGCGTAGGCGTCGTCTGGTAATAATAGTTTCGGCGATTTGTATTTTGCTTCGTTCTCACTCGTTTTAGCTCTGTTTTTCGTCCAAAAGTAGGTAAAACGCATAAAAAATCGAAGGAATGCAATTATGGAAATTACAGAATGTTAAAGCTGATTTAAACCTCGAAAATAGCAAATTACAGCAACTCTAAATTAGCTTTTTCCATGGCAAACAAGCTTAAAAACATACTAAACATGCACCTTAAGAGCTCTAATTAACTGAGTTTCTGGATTTGAGTATATTAAACACAGTACTTCAATTATTAACATGCTTTTTTTATTAATTTCACGACAATTCATTAAAAACACCTAACTTGACAATTATGGCAATTTTAATGATTAAACTGCCAAAGAAGCTAAACATACATCCTAAAATCATGCAATCTCAACAATTATAATGATCATGGCATATGAAATAGATAGAAAAATCAAAGAGACAACATTGAGGGTCCTCAGAATTACCGATCTAAGTCCTTGACTCGTTTGCTAGAGAATTTGATGCGGAATCTAGCTTCGAATCTGTGCAAGCTGCGTTCTTGGAGAATCAATACGTGTTTAGGTGTTTTAGGACTTGAATCAGGTGTGGATTTGTGTGTGTGCATGGTTCGGCCTATGCTAGGGTTTTTAGTGGGAGGAGATCAAATTTTATGTGCTAGGGTTTTACCTTTCTAGTCCTACCTTTCGCTAGGCTAGCTAGCAGGGTATTTATAGGGGTGAAGACTAACCTAGGATTTTCTAGAGGTTAACTTAGTTTTAAATTACTATTTACCTAGTTAGAGTTTGTTTTAAAGTTAAATAAGTGTTAAGTGATAGATTATTAGAATTAGGATTATATTTAGGCTTAAATTATTTACTTTCGAATTTTACCTTTTAAATTCGGAATTTGACTTGCTAGCTAATTTAAAAGGTGCTAAAAGTCCGTTTGGTGCCCAAAAGTGTCAAAATAGCTACTAAGACCCCATGAGTTTGGTTATGGTCAATTTTAGTCCGAAAACTTAGAAATTGGCCCATAAACTTCTAAAACATTACAATTAGTCCAATTCCTAGATTTAGATTACAATCTCTTAAAAACTTTATAGGCTATTTGCGGCTAATTACGTTTTAATCCTCCAATTTTATAGATATGCACAGATTTCGCCTGCTTGGATTCCAGCAAGTAAATTGATAGCTCGTCACTCGGACAGATTTCTCTAGAAATCATCATCATATGCTTCAGTCCCTTATCACTTTTTACTTGTCCGAAAAATAGGTGTTTACAGTTTGCCCCTCTTTTACAAGAATTGACAAAGTAGGTCAATTCTTGTTAAAGAAGTAACTTGTTGTTAGACAAGCAACAAGAATACTGCCCACCATCAGAGGTACTCGCTCGTCTGGTGGTTTGGTAATGTCCTAGCTTGAGCACTACCAGTGCTGGTGCATGACTCTGACTTCATGCCCCCTTGTTCTGGTCTACTCGGAATTTGGCCGTGAGTAGTTCTTCTAAGCTGTCCATAAAATTTTCCATTGAGCCGGGACTGCCTGTTGTGTGCCCAGTGGAATGGAGCTATAAACTCTCAACCGTTTCGAGAGTGATCCAATGACTTGGACCTTTGTAATTATCATGTCCGGTACTTCTCAGGTTTGCAGAAGGGACAACATCCCCTTGGCCGTCCCAAGGGCCACCCTATTGAATAGATGCTTGGATTCCGTATTTATTCCACAATTAATGAATGCTGGTGTCTTTGTAATAGGCTTTGGCGTCTTTATGCCATACTTCAGTGTCTTTCTACCGTATCTCAGTTAATTTCTACCTTTCTATGGTGTCTTTATACTATACTTTGCTTGTAGAGTCTGGCTCTGTTATGTCTCATATATTTTGGTGTCTTTCTACCATTCTTTGGTGTCTTTATACCATACTTTGCATGTAGAGTATGGCTCTGTTATGTCTCGGATATTGTGATGTCTTTCTACCATATCTCGGTGTCTTTCTACCATTCTTTGGCGTCTTTATACCATACTTTGCATGTAGAGTCTGGCTCTATTATGTCTCGGATATTGTGGTGCCTTTCTACCATATCTTGGTGTCTTTCTACTGTTGGCCGTTTCAATCCCGTCTTTTGGGTAATTCTTTTGATCTTGTAATCTGTCCTCTAGGGCAACTGTGCTTTTAATCCGGTCCTCTAGGGCGATGTGTTTTTAATTTGATCCTCTAGGGCGTCTGTATTCCTGATCCAGGTCCTTTGGGGTGTCTGTGTTTCTAATTTGATTCTCTGGGATGTCTGTGTTTCAAATTCGATCCTCTGGAGTGTATGTATCTCTGGTTTCCATCATCTAGGGTTTCTATATCCCTAGTTTCAATCCTCTGGGGTAATTCCGATCCTCTGGGGTAATTCCGATCCTCTGGGGTAATTATGATCCTCTCGGATAATTCTGATCCTCTGGGGTCGTGACTCTTGGCATGCATTCTGAGGTTCTGATTGGCTGAATCTATAATGGCGACTCTAGTTGTCTGGGAAAGGTCCTTTAGGATTTGTACTTTGTCTGGCCAGATCTAGCGGGGAGTTTTCTGGTTCTGAATTTACTATGGAGCCTTTTGGTCCTGGATTTATTGTAGAATGAATGGATCTAAGTAGCCCGTCCACAGAAGACTTGTGCTTATAAATGCCTCGGGGGAAAGTGGATATATCCTTACTCAATTTTATCCGTATTTTCTTAGATTTGGGTGATTCAGTCTGGCATTCTTTCAGGATTCAGGCCTTCTAATAGAGATAGGTTTTCTGTTGCTGAGGTTTTGGGATATATTTCGTATTCTAACTCGGAGTTTGGGAGTTGATTATAGAGAGCACCTGCACAAACTGGCATGGATTTGTGTACACAACATACAACAATTTGGTTAGTGCTTAAACTGTAGTTGACTTGTAAACTTACTTGGAGTATTTTGCAGATCCATTCATCGTGGAACATCCCTCCTGGGGAAAATTGGCCTCGCTGGTTGCACAACGCTATTGAGAGATCGGGTATGTGTTATTTGATGCATAACCCTAATTACTGGTCTTGGTTCTTAGGTGAGCGCATGCTCCATTGGTGGGTTGGACTCACTGTTCGTATAGTTCTCGGTGAGCCACCCCTGTCACGACCCAATTTTAGAGATCGTGACCGGCGCCAGGGTATGGGTATGGTTGTACCAAAACCCGTAGCTAGCCTTGCGGATAATCACACAACTAAACAAACCTGTAAGAAAACCACTGCTCGGGGGCAACCGAGACTCTAACCTAACTCTAGTAGTTTGTATAAACAATTAAATAATCAAAGTCTCTCTTCAAAATCCGAGACTCCAACAACATGCTTATATAAATAATATGATCTAGTTCCAAAGTATAACATGCCAATCACATAAATGAACAGTCGGACCAATCCGACAAACCAAATTATAAATAAACATAAAAGACTAACTAGTTCTACTGTGGTCTAAGAGTATAAAACAATTGACTAGTTTTAATAAAACAAAAGAACCTCCGAGGAAATCGAGAAATCAGAGATCGACCAATGCCCTCAAATTATAAACCTGGAAAATTGGGAAAAAAACAAGGTCAGATATACTGAGATGAATTCATAATACTATTTACATTTATTAAGTTTAAAACCTTTAAAACCTGAAATTATTTCATACTAATATATATTTAATTATGGAATAACAATATAGAAATAAAATCCAAAGCATAATACAAAGTAGACGGGAACAATTCCTTGTCATTCCCAAAGTAAGTCAGAGATTCTGTCAGCCAATCCCAAAGTACTTACCGGTGCACACAGTCTCGATAATGCCTATCGAGTAGCTCGTTCCAATCCAGATCCATAATCATTCAAAACAGTTCGAAAACATTTATGATACTAAAATATATTTATGTTACTTAATAAAGCGGTAAATAGCACTACAAACTCAGTCCTTGCAAAACCACGTGATATCCTGGCAAGCAACTAACCCTGCACGGACTCCGAAGCATGAGCAGACGACGTGTCTAAAACAAAGCACAAGTTAAAAATCCGTACAACCCCTGACTCTAAGAATACTAGACACCACATAGGACTAGTTTCTCAAACACAATCCAAAGTACAAGCCATAGTAAATGCCGTATCATAACAATCAAACGTATACAATCCAAACTTAAAGTAGAACCAAAGTCAAATAACAAGTTAAGCCTAATTGAGTTTCCCTTTGAAAATATAATGTGGAAAGCTTATATAACTTAGTTCAACTCTTTAAAACCAAGTGAAAATCTAGAGTAGTGAATTAGCCTTCAAGCTTCATCTCACATGTTGGACGATCTAAGTCTAACCCGACCCAAAGAATGCCAAAGAAAAACAAAAGTATAATCCAAAACTTTTAAACCAAAACAACGTTCATTTGAAAACCATGGAACTCAATCATAGCTTAACAACCAAGTAAACCATTTATACAACATGCTTAAATCTTTTTTCCAACACTTGGCAAAACCATCCAGAGTAGACACACATATGACAAAGAACTTATATTGGTTTAATAAGGATTAAAATATGCATTTAAATCAATCAACTCAGATCTGAAAAATAGGGAAACCAATTCAACCATTTACATGGCACAACATCGCCATTTTATAAATCACCTATGGTAAGCAACTAAAGTCTAAGAACAACAATCAAACCAACCCAAGTATAAATGTGCATTTCAAGTCAATTACTCAACTTATAATCTAGTCAAAAAGCCATACAATAACTAGTTGATTTCATCAACCTACAACAACCCTAAATATGAATATACAGGCAAAATAATTATGCTAGAACAGCCCACAACATTCTAGAATAGGAAAATCAATATTGAAGCAATTTAAGCATTACAACGTTACTAACCATCACAATCCTTGAACAAATGCTACACATACATTCTAGATCAGTTCTAATATGAAAACTCCGATCTAACAACAAGGAAAAATAGTATCAAATCATCACAACATCCTGAGGTATCGATTTAAGCCAACTCTACGAGATTCGACAAGAAAACAATGAAAGGATACGAGGGGATTTACCACTTGAATTCAAGGAAGAGATTTCCAGAAAAGAAATGAGTCACAGCACCCACAATACTGAAATATGAGGAGCCAACGAATCAAGAATTGTGTAAAACAATAAACCAAGGATTAATCTATGGAATTAATAAACAAACTCTCACCGAGATCCAAAACGAGAGAGAGAAAGACAGCAAGGGAATTAGTATTTCAGAGAGTTTTGAATGTTGGATTTTCTAAGTTCATAATGTAGCGGAATTTCAAATTTTTTTATCAAAACCCCAAGTAAGATCCATGCAGTTCGAAGAGAAAGACAGGTTGTATAATTAAAATAACCCCAAAATTCTAATTACTGCATCTTAATTACACTATTATAAAACTGATCAGAAATAATTTATTTAACACTTAAATAACAGTAGTTTCATTAATTCAGCTCAAAACAGAATTAAACACAGTTTTATAAATTATGTTCAAAACATAATTAATCAAAGTTTTACTAATAAAATTAAAACAATTTACGAATCCTATTCAAACACAGAATTACTAGTAGAATTAAAACAGTTTCAGAAACAGTTTACTAATCCTATTCAAAAACAGTTTTATTAATATAATTAAAACAGTTTCATAAACAGTTTACTAATCCTATTCAAAAACAGTTGTACTAATCTGTTATTCCCCTTCTAATTAATTCGTATGAAAATTAATACTACTAACCTTTAATCAAATTAAAAACGTAATATTAATTTAGAACAGTATATTCGAAGTATTTAATCATAATAAACAATTCATCAAATTAATTCATTCATACTGTTTTCATACATAATAATTATACTAATCACATGAACGATTGAGATTTTAAAACCGAATGAAATTTGTTTTAAAACAACTTCCAAAATAGTTTTAAAAACTAGTCTGTTTTTCAAAACAAAATATACAACAAGCATATATCACATATACTCACAGAATCTCATCAATCAATTTACAAGCGGCTCTGATACCACTGTTGGTTTTTCTAGGTTCATAACGCAGTGGAATTTCAAACTTTTTTTTTTATCAAAAACCCAAGTAAGATCCATGTAATTCGAATAGAAAGACAATTTGTATATTAAAACTTACTTGAATGTCGAATTCAATCAGCAATGTAGGAAGGAAGAGAGGTGGTTCACTTTGGTGATACCTTGCCTCAGATCAGAAATGTCTCCAAAAGAACGCGTCCTCTACGAGTATCCACACGAACCAACCTTTGCCAAAATGGGTGCTTGTATGCTAGCACTATTGCTTCACCAATCAATTACGAATTTAGTGATTTAATAATTTCGTATCCTTCAACCCTATTCGTAATTGTGTATTTATAAGCATACAACAATACTAGGGTTTGAGTCAAATACATGTGTTTCATTATTATTGTAACACTATGTTTTATAAGTTGATATTTATCAAAACTCTTGATGATAAATATACTTAATTAATTATCTTTAAAAGATAATACCTTAAAGATAACCATTATTTCTAATTTCGAAATTCACTTAGTTAACAGTTATTTATATTTAAAAATAACATTTATATTTAAACAATAACTAATAAGTAAATCTAGTTATTATATAGTTATAATCAAGACAACTTTTTATCTTAAAACGAATTAACTATTAATTTAACTCTATAACTATATATTTGAAATATATATTATATACTCCCTCCGTTCTTTTTTTGTTGTCCATTTAGCCAAATGAATTTGTCTATATTTAGTTGTCCATTTATAATTTCAAGATAACATTAGCTATTATCTTCCAAATTTAACCCTCCCTAATAAATGACTCTATAACTCAATTTACAAAGAATTTATTATATAGTAGGGTTATATTAGTATTTACTCCTATTATTTAAGACAAAAATCCCATTATCTTAATATGTGCAATTTTGGCTAAATGGACAACTAAAAAAGAATGTAGGGAGCAAGAACCACTGTTCGGGGCAACCGAGACTCCAACCGAAGTCTAGCATTTTGTATAAACAGTTAAATAGTTAAATGCTCGGTTCAAAACCCGAGACTCCAACAACATGCTTATATAAACAATATAATCTGGTTCCAAAGTATAACATGCCAATCACATAAATAAATAGTCAGACCAATTTGACAAATCAAAGTATATATAAACATAAAGGACCAACTAGTTCTACTGCGGTCTAAGAGTATAAAATAATGACTAGTTTTAATAAAACAAAAGAACCTCCGAGGAAATTAAAAAATCGGAGATCGACCAATGCTCTCATATCATAAACCTAGAAAATTGGGATAACAACAGGGTCAAATATACTGAGATGTGTTCATAATACTATTTACATTTACTAAGTTAAAAATCTTTAAAACATGAAATCTTTTCATACTAATAAATATATTCGATTATGTAATAGAAATATTAAAATGAAACCCAAAGCATAATCCAAAGTAGACGGGAACAATTCCTCTTCAATCCCAAAGTAAGCGAGACATTCTGTCAGCCAATCCCAAAATACTTATCGCTGTACACAGTCTCGATAATGCCTATCGAGTAGCTCGTTCCAATTCAGAACCATAATCATTTAAAACTGTTCGAAAACATTTATGATACTAAAATATATTTACGTTACTTAATAAAGCGGTTAATAGCACTACAAACTCACAGCTTGCAAAACCATGTGATATCCTGACAAGAAACTAACCTTGCGTGGACTTAGAAGCATGAGCAGGCGATGGGTCTAAAACAAAGCACAAGTTAAAATCCATACAACCCCTAACTCTAATAATACAGGACAACACATAGGACTAGTATCTCAAACACAATCCAAAGTACAAACCACAGTAAATTTCGTATCATCACAATCAAACGTATACAATCCAAAGCCAAAGTAGAACCAAAGTCAAATAACAAGTTAAGCCTAATTGAGTTCCCTTCTGAAAACATAATCCGGAAAGCTTATATAACTTAGTTCAACTCTTTCAAACCAAGTGAAAATCCTAGAGCAGTGGATTAGCCTTCAAGCTTAATCTCACATGTCGGGCGACCCAAGTCTAACCCGACCGAAAGAATGCCTGAGCAAAACCAAAGTATAATCTGAAACCTTTAAATCAAAACAACATTCATTTGAAAATCATGAAACTCAATTATAGCTTAACAACCAAGTAAACAATTTATACAATATGCTTAAATCTTTTCGCCAACACTTGGAAAAACCACCCAGGGTAGACACACATATGCCAAAGCACTTAAATAGGTTTAATAATGATTAAAATATGCATTTAAATCAATCGACTCAGCTCTGAAAATAAGGAAACCGATTCAGCCATTTACATGGCACAACATCGCAATATTATAAATAATTAACACGTAACAAAACCAACGATCTTTAAACATTGCCAACATGTTACAAACATCCAAAACATCCCTAAATCAGCTATGCGTAGCAATTAAGGTCTAAAAACAACAATCGAACCAACCTAAGCATAAATGTGAATTACAAGTCAATTACTCAACTTATTATCCAGTCGAAAAGCCAAAAAAAAATGAGTTGATTTGTCACGACCCAAAAACGAGGGCCGCGACCGGCGCTAGAAAATGGGAGTGGTAGCTCCGAAACTCGTAGTAAGCCTGGATTACTTAAAACGTTTTTCGCGTTTTAAATCATATAATACTTAGTAGAACTATTTTCGAAAAAATCGGCAATATAACGCCTGAAAACTTAATAAACCACACCTGTTAAAACATACAGACCACCCTGTATAAAATATCAATTAACCATATATTGAATTCCTGGATAATTCACTTTCCTAAAATACATCATTAAGTCAGGGCATAAAATAAACATAAATCGATTGCTACTGGCTAGGTCTACTATCAGGACTACTGCAGCTCTAAGAAGAATATAACTTTCCATGAATGAGACTTCCGGAACAGTGAATGGAAGCTCGACCACGTCATCATATGTTAAGCCTAAAAGAAAACATTATTGGGGGATCAGACAACGCTGAGTGAGTTCACAATTTACTAACGATATTATAATTAAAATAAGGTCGCATTCACGATAAAACATACTTTACTATATATTCAAACAATAAACTTATTATTCAAGCATATTTGATAATAAACGATTAAGCAAACATAAACCATTATAACGTAAATTAATAGTTTCCAATATCGGATCCGTTCGAAACCCTAAACCAAAATATTATGGACGTATCGGACACAATCGATAATAACTGTTTCTTTTTGATCATATCGTCCAAGTGGTCGAGTTCCGAGATAGTTCGACTGAGTTACCCGCAACCATCTCTTAATCCCAAATTGTGGGTCCCGAGATAGTTCGACCGAGTTACCCACTAGACACGGGTCCCGAGATAGTTCCACCGAGTTAAACCTCGTGTCTATCACATTTCTTTTTATCCTCCTTATTCCATTAATTGATCGATATTCACAATTTATCATTTCAAATCATTGACCATATACGCCTAGACTCGTATCAGTACTGGTGATCACGCGCCTATTAACGCCTAATATGTAGCTCGTTTTTCCCGGATCACATACTGGGTTTAATAAAATTTCATGTAATAAACATACATTTAACAAAAACTATTAAAATAACAAATACTTTATTAAAACGTTATAAACTTCTATATCAAACATATAAGCCTTAAGCTTTTAGAAGAAACAAACATCTTTATTAAACACTTCATGCTATTTAAAATGATACACATCGTTTCGATGGCGTTTTTACGATATGGCAATAATTATTTTTACCTCACGATGCTCTTAATAAAATCAACGAACATTATAATTCGATGATATAATAAAATGTAAAATTTTATAATTTAACTTTATTCGTATGTGACCTTTAATAAAATATAACTTATTTTAATTGTTAATAGCATAAAATAGATTATTAATAAAAGATATAACTCATATTTTTAAATTACTTTAATGGAGTTTTAATAACACTAGAATTAGTTTTATAAGTAAATATATAAGTCCTTGAACTAAAGCATTCAATCAAATACATATAGCTATATATTTAAAAATAATAATAACGAAAGTAAATCGCGAACTCACCTTGATCGCTTAATCCAAATTTTCAAAAGCAAAATAAAATAGCCCGTTGCTACCTCCTTTAGTCCTCTACTTCTCCAAGCCAATATTGCTTAATATCTATAATACGAATAAATATCACATTAACACTCTTTCTTATGGATTTATTCCACATTTATATTCAAACATTAAAGTTTGAATCAAATTATAAGTTCTCACTTTAACTCTTGCCTTCTTAATGTCTAACTAGTCAATTCGAATAACATTTAACCAAGTCGTTTATTTACTACTTTAATTTGCAAATTCTCTAACACTTAGACAATTGTTGATTCACTATAATTACAACTTTCATTAAAATAAACTAATTCTCATAAATTGTATATTAAGTCCGTAGTTAATCCTAGGTTTAGCTTTTAAGATCGATTTCCATTATACTTTAACATTTGTATTTGAACTTAACTTAAACTATAACTCATTTTAAAATCAACTTCAAAAATTTATTTATCTACTTTATCAATTCTATTTTATGATTTCCATTTTATTTCAAAAATAGATTTTAATTTTAATTTTTCCAAAAACGTTCTAATAAAAAAATAAAAAACTTCACGGCGGCGTATAGGTCTGGGAGCGACCAGCTGGGCTGTCCAGTGTGGCAGAGCAGACCGTAGTCTGCTCTGGTTGAGCAGACCGTAGTCTGCTCAACTTGAGCAGACCGGTCAGGCCAAATTTCTCTCCGGCCTCCACTCTCCGCTCCTAGCCCGACTCCACCTCCGGTTCTCTAAAAATCATAATTTAGCAACAATTAAAAATTTCCAGCTTTTGCTTCTTAACTTTCCTTAACAAAAGTGATTGCTTAAACCCTTAAACCCATCATCAATTTATAGATTAATTGACCTTAAACTTCAAGAATTAACCAATAAACATCAATTTAATTATATGCAATCAAGACCTATTTGAATCACCATATATCTTAACTCTCATATTCAAAATTAGCTACGGATTAGAGAACAATTACCTCCAATTTTAGCTCCAAGGTTGATGGCAATTGATGGGTTCAATTTTCTTTAGGATTATTTACTTGAAATTGAGTCAAAAAGTAAGCCTAGCTTTTCTCCATATTTTGAAAACGATGTGAAGAGGATGAGATGAAAGAAAGAAGTTATCTGGATTGTTCCTCTTGTCTAAGCTTAAAAGCAAATGATTTGGGCTTTCTAAATTAAAATGGGCCAACTATAATCTAATCCTCTTATTAACCCAAATCAGTTAATCTTTTCTTTTACTTATTTTTAATTTAAAAATCCCTAATAATTAATCTCATCGATTAACCACAACGTTATTATGTCGGGCTAAAATATAATTTTTTTTCAAATGACCATAAATTATACAGATTCCGATACTTAATCTAACCTATCAATTATTGCCTTTTTTCTGAAAATTTTGTTATTTGACCGTATGATTTATTTGTCGCGCTTAAAACCGTATTTTAAAATAATATTCCAAATATTTATGGATTCTCTTAGAATAATCCAAATAATAAAATTTACGGATATTATTTAAATATCCCTTTTTAAAAAATCATTTATTTTATTTAATAGGAATTTCTTCAATTTTTCCATTAAATCCCTGACATGCTTATCTCGATATTCAAATTCGAGATAAATTTTAATTCCAATTAATTTGATCCTATAATATAATCCAACTTTATATAAATTCATTCCTCGTCAAAAATTCTATTTCCCGTCTCATTTACGAAACTTCCCTTATTTTAGCTCCAATTTGCTAAAATAATATAATTAATCGAATTAAATACTTTTTCAAAAATACGGGGTATTACATTCTTCTCCCCTTAAAAAAAATTTGTCGTCGAATTTTCTCATAATATTTATTATCCAATTATTTCAATATCGCTTTTTTCTTTACTTGTGCTAATTACTTCCGCTACTCCCTTAAGGCATAATCTCATAGAATACTTCATCCAATAATTCTTTGAAATATGTACTTATTTTCATTTCATGTCATTCACATATGACATCGTTAGTTTTCCAAACTAACTAAAATCGCTTTTTCTTAGTTTGTAATTTTAGGGTTTTAGCCAACTTCATGCCATAAAACCAAGATCTAAAATCTGGCCAAATCTTATTTTATCATTTGCAACTTACCTTACGCAACACCGTTAATAACTTTCATTTTGATCCTATGTTAAAAATAACACTTCTTGGGAACATAAATTGATCAGGAAGTAATTTTTCTAGATAAGCTTTAAGATTACAATATATCTTTTAGATAATAGGCTTAATTAAGGGTATATGTTTGCCTGCTTGTCTAAGGCAGGTCTTGTTTTCCGAGATCGATCCGAGTTTGTCGTTATCCTTTCCGACATACCCTCTTCGCATGTCATTGAAAATCTTTATAAAATGTTTCCGCGAACACGCTCAAAATTTCCTCCAAAGTAGATATGTTAATCACTTATTTTGATTTTTCCTTCACATCCTAAATCCAATAAACTCCCTTAACTTTAACCAATTTCAATATAAAATTGCGTTCCAAACACGAACGAACTAATACTTCAACCATAAATGAATTTGTGGTACTCTAATTGTCGAAATTTTGATATTACGGTTTCTATCAAAGTCAATGTATTCCAAAAATGTTGATGATTTAATGGTAACTTTAAACCATTAAACGAATCACTTAAAATCGTCCAATAGTTTATTACTTTCTTTAAATGCACTCTCTGCAACTTTCTCTACATTTTCCATTGAGATTTGAATTCACTTTGACAAGCGTAAGGGGTCGGAAAGCTTGTCCAAACTACCTACCCCGGGCATCTAAACTTTTCTTAATTTGACATGTAGTTTCTTTAGTTGAATTCTTTGAACTTATTTAAAATTAATTTCTAGTCCAAATATAGTCATAAGTTTTGGATTATCCCACTAGATATATAACCAAAGTCCATATGAAATTTTTGTAGTTACGTTCACCTTCACCTCACATTGCTATTGAATAATCCATCAAAATCTCTTTATTTAATGTTTGCATTCCTTATGCGGACGCTTGAACCCTATAGTATAACTTCATTAATAATTTAGCTTTAACAACTAATAGGCGTACTCGTTTCTCCACTTTATTTTACTTATGACGCCTCCATACAATCACTTTAATAGTTCATCTTTTATGTAAACTTTCACAACTCATATATCACACTTTCGTCGTATTTAGTTGATTGAGGGTATATACTTAAATAACCTTTATCATAATCCGGCTTAGCTAACTTACAATGTAGCTTTTATACTTGTGAAGTTTCCTTGCTTCAATCTTTTTCCATTAGGTTTGTGTATCTTTGTGTTTCTTACTTAGTCTATAATGTTGAGGTCTTCGAATTTTCTCATAATCCAGTCAATTGTGTGTCTTTCATGTAGTTTTTTTCTTCTAATCATACGCTTTTATCCTTTCAAAAAATTTCATAAGTAGCTCGTATTATTCCGTCATGAGTCATTTCTCATATCATGTTTCAACACTTATCTTTTGGTGTATAAGTTCATCTGAGTCGGACGTCACTTTTCTTGATGTTTTCCACCTTCTTTACATTTAATCATGTACATGTTTGTACATGATATCCTTATCGATGTCCTATAGTAGATGGGTATGTTCCTTCTTCTATACCAATTACCCATTTCATGGCCTCTCATATCGAGTCTTATGGAGTTGGATCTATACTAGGTATCACTTAACATTCATCGCACCCTTTCCTCATTTTACTCTCTATAGTTCCAACCCTAGAGTAACTAATTCTAAGAGTTCGCCCTTTTCAATTCCTTATTCGAATTCATTATCATGGCTTATGTTATTATTAATGTTGTTCTTAGTTGTACTTTCAAGTCCTTTATTATTCTCATCGTCGACTATTGATTTGAGAATCACCTTTCATCTATCTTTAACATATATTTAACCTTAGTTATCTCACTCCTTCCATTAATACTGCTACGAATCATTCTTTCGTAATTGTCGCTCATCTCGTACATGGTTAATTCTCATGTCAACTGCTTACAACCTTTGCGCTAAAATTGATTCATGTATGTTTCTTTCTTGTTGAGCTCTATTGCCTCTCTCTATATGCATTATACACCATTTTCTTCCTTTCTTACTTGCATTAAGTTATTCATGTCTTATTCTCATTACAAAGTTCTTATCTGGTTACCTTTGTCTTTAATACGTTATATACTTTCAACATTAATTTACTTTGATTCCTTCATTGGTCCTAATATAGAAATCCTCAAGCTATATATATTTAGCACCATATGCAATATGAAACATGTGTTAACCTTTCACATGCAGCGTTCACGTTCTTCTTTATGAGTCACCGACAATCTTTTATAGCTATCGTACTATAACTTTCATTCTTTGCTACTCCGATTCAAGTCTTATGATCTTACACTTCATATTCCTTCCTCATACATTTCCATATATGCCTTCCGTAGTTTCTTGATCCGATATTCCAACTTCTTAACTTACTCTGTATAATGCACATGCCCCGTCTCTTAACCTCATTAACCAAATACTTCACAGTATTCGTATCTATACAGAGTTTCCATTAATACTTTTAATATATTCTTATAGCTTGGTCCTTTCTATACATATAAATCTTCTAGTAATACTTTTCATAAACACCGTTGGCTTACTCTTCGATTGACAATCACCGCATTTCATTTCTAAATGATCTTCTTAGGAATGTCATACTCCAACTTCAAACCGATCCAACGGTTCCATTAAAAGATACTTTAGTTTTACTAATCTTGGCGATTCCTCGATATTGCTTAAAATTCGCTTCTTTAATTTGTAAAGATCGCCCCCATATCTCTATTTCATTAGTCTTATAATTCACTTACTAGATTCTACTATCTTTCTTTATACATCTACTATCTTATAGCATGATGTCCTAAACATCTCTTTTACAGATGGAAACATCCTAGCTTACCGCTTAATCGTATATATATCGCTATACAGATACGCCTTACTATTCTACTCGCACCATAGTTCGTTGAACTACCACCAACGTTGTATATTCAAAGCGTAAATCTTCATTTTGTATTCCAATGCACATCCTCGTGCCTTCTAAAGTTCTTTGTAACTTAACCCCGAGCATTTTACCTTCGTTACAGAGTTGCGGTCTAGGTTTAAAAATAATTCAATCATATTTGCAGTTCAAAGAAAATGACTCTTTATAAAAATCACATTTAAATCCTTTAAAGATTAGCATAATTGTGCTCTAGGGTGATGACGTCTCTCATCCCCAAAGAGTTGCCACAACTCACCTCTTGCTTGAGCCAAATGAGCGTGATGCATGTCCTACAAATGTATGAATCCATTTATTATTCTTTTCATTTAATGTGTATTTAGTGATGCAATTCTATTCATGTCGTGGCAATAATGCATTTCTATCTCGGGTTTAGGCACAATTATGCTTTTAAAACCGTTTAAACAATTAACTTTAAATCGTAAACCTTTAACTTCGTAATTTCTTTAGACTTTAACTCTATAACTTGGTAAGTCCTTCTACCTTTTTAAATCCACGCCTTTCTGTCAATCATCCTTTAACGCTTATATCGTATGCTTATCATAGCATCCTCGCACCATATACTACTTCATACGTAAGCCTAGTCACCGAGTCGCATACATACTAGTTATTTAGTTCGTACGCAATCACATGCAACAATCGCGGATTTATATCCTAAATAGGAAGGCTGACAAGACAGAAAACAGAAAACAACATACAAAAGACATGACTCGAATCCTATATGCTGCAGTAGTTTCCTAGGTAAACTCTGGTATCCTGGACCAACTGCTCTGATAACACATTTTTCACGACCCAAAAACGAGGGCCGTGACCGGCGCTAGGGAATGGGAGTGGTAGCTCCGAAACCCGTAGCAAGCCTGGATTACATAAAACTTTTTCGCGTTTTAAAATCATATAATACTTAGTAAAACTATTTTCGAAAAAATCGGCAATATAACGCCTGAAAACTTAATAAACCACACCTGCTAAAACATACAAACCACCCTGTATAAAATATCAATTAACCATATATTGAATTCCTGGATAATTCACTTTCCTAAAATACATCATTAAGTCAGGGGATAAAATAAACATAAATCGATTGCTACTGGCTAGGTCTACTATCAGGACTACTGCAGCTCTAAGAAGAATAGAACTTTCCGTGACTGAGACTTTTGGAACAATGAATGGAAGCTCGACCACCTCATCATATGTTAAGCCTGAAAGAAAACACTATTGGTGGTCAGACAACGCTGAGTGAGTTCACAATTTACTAACAGTATTATAATTAAAATAAGGTCGCATTCACGATAAAACATACTTTACTATATATTCAAACAATAAACTTATTATTCAAACATATTTTGATAATAAACGATTAAGCAAACATAAACCATTATAACGTAAATTAATAGTTTCCAATATCGGATCCGTTCGAAACCCTAAACCCAAATACTATGGACTTATTGGACACAATCGATAATAACTGTTTTTTTTCCGATCATATCGTCCAAGTGGTCGGGTCCCGAGATAGTTCGACCGAGTTACCCGCAACCATCTTTTAATCCCAAGTTGTGGGTCCCGAGATAGTTCGACCGGGTTACCCACTAGATACGGGTCCCGAGATAGTTCCACCGAGTTAAACCTCGTCTCTATCACATTTCTTTTTATCCTCCTTATTCCATTAATCAATCGATATTCACAATTTATCATTTCAAATCATTGACCATAGACGCCAATACTCGTATCAGTACTGGTTATCACACAGCCTATTAACGCCTAATATGTAGCTCGTTTTTCCCGGATCACATACTGGGTTTAAAAAATTTCATGTAATAAACATGCATTTAATAAAAACTAATAAAGTAACGAGTACTTTATTAAAACGTTATAAATTTCTATATCAAACATATAAGCCTTAAACTTTTAGAATAAACAAACATCTTTATTAAATACTTCGTTCTATTTAAAATGATACACATCTTTTCGATGGCGTTTCTACGATAGGACAATAATTATTTTTATCTCACGATGCTCTTAATAAAATCAACGAACACTATAATTCGATGATATAATAAAATGTAAAATTCTATAATTTAACTTTATTCGTATGCGACCCTTAATAAAATATAACTTATTTTAATCGTTTATAGCATAAAATAGATCATTAATAAAAGATATAACTCATATTTTTAAATTGCTTTAATGGAGTTTTAATAACACTAGAATTAGTTTTATAAGTAAATATATAAGTCCTTGAACTAAAGCATTCAATCAAATACATGTAGCTATATATATAAAAATAATAATAACGAAAGTAAATCGCGAACTCACCTCGATCGCTTAATCCAAATTTTCAAAAGCAAAATAAAATAGCCCGCTGCTACCTCCTTTAGTCCTCTACTTCTCCAAGCCAATATTGCTTAATATCTATAATACGAATAAATATCACATAAACACTCTATCTTATGGATTTATTCTACTTTTATATTCAAACATTAAAGTTTGAATCAAATTATAAGTCCTCACTTTAACTCTTGCCTTCTTAATTTCTAACTAGTCAATTCGGATAACATTTAACCAAGTCGTTTATTTAATACTTTAATTTGCAAATTCTCTAACACTTAGGCAATTGCTGATTCACTATAATTACAACTTTTATTAAAATAAACTAATTCTCATAAATTGTATATTAAGTCCGTAGTTAATCCTAGGTTTAGCTTTTAAGCTCGATTTCTATTATACTTTAACATTTGTATTTGAACTTAGCTTAAACTAGGCAAAAGGTACAAAAAAACCCTCGTAGTTTTCACAAAAGTACAAATCAGCCCTTTCACTTTTTTGGGGTATAATTAAGCCCTCTTTGTTTTCAAATAGAACAAATAACCCCTTTCATCCAACATCATTATAAACACTTGTTAATGGCTGACATGTCTCTGATAATCATGTAGGAAAAAAGTTCAAAAATAATTTTAATATTTACCAAAAATTTGAGGGGGTAAGTGTCCCAAAAGTAAACTAAAAGGGTTTACTTGTTCGATTTTAAAATAATAAGGGTTTAATTGTTCAACGGGGGCTTAATTGTGCCCAGATAAAGTAAAAGGGCTGATATGTACTTTTGAGAAAAATTCGAGGGCTTTTTTGTACCTTCTGCCCTTAAACTATAACTCATTTTAAAATCAACTTCAAAAATTTATTTATCTAACTTTATAAATTCTATTTTCAATTTCTATTTTATTTCAAAAATCAATTTTAATTTTAATTTTTCCAAAAACGTCCTAATAAAAAAAATTCACGGCGGCGTACAGGTTTGGGAGCGACCAGCTGGTCTAGTGAGCAGACCGTAGTCTGCTCAACTTGAGCAGATTGGTCAGGCCAAATGGGCTGACCTGTCTTCTCTCCGGCCTCCACTCTCCGCTCCTAGCCCGACTCCAACTCCGGTTCTCCAAAAATCATAATTTAGCAACAATTAAAAATTTCTAGCTTTAGGTTCTTAACTTTCCTTAACAAGAGTGATTGCTTAAACCCTTAAACCTATCATCAATTCATATATTAATTGACCTTAAACTTCAAAATTAACCAATGAACATCAATTTAATTATATGCAATTCAAGACCTATTTGAATCACCATATATCCTAACTCTCATATTTAAAATTAGCTATGGATTAGAGAACAATTACCTCCAATTTTAGCTCCAAGGTTGATGGCAATTGATGGGTTCAATCTTCTTTATGATTATTTATTTGAAATTGAGTCAAAAACTAAGCCTAGCTTTTCTCCATGTTTTGAAAACGATGTGAAGAAGATGAGATGAAAGAAAGAAGTTATCTGGACTGTTCCTCTTGTCTAAGCTTAAAAGCAAATGATTTGGGCTTTCTAAATTAAAATGGGCCAACTATAATCTAATTCTCTTCTTAACCCAGATTAATTAATCTTTTTTTTTACTTATTTTTAATTTAAAATATCTAATAATTAATCTCATCGATTAACCACAACGTTATTATGTCGGGCTAAAATTCAATTTTTTTAAATGACTATAAATTATACAGATTCCTTTTCTTAATCTAACATATCAATTATTGCTTTTTTCCTTAAAATTTTGTTATTTGGACGTATAATTTATTTGTAGCACCGTATTTTAGAATAATATTCTAAATATTTATGGATTCTATTAGAATAATCCAAATAATAAAATTTACGGATATTATTTAAATATCCCTTTTAAAAAAATCATTTATTTATTTAATGGGAATTTCTCCAATTTTCTCATTAAACCCCCGACATGCTTATCTCGATATCCAAATTCGAGATAGATTTTGATTCTAATTAATTTGATCCTATAATATAATCCAACTTTATTAAAATTCATTCCTCGTCAAAAATTCGATTTCCCGTCGCATTTACGGAAATTCCCTTATTTTAACTCCAATATGCTAAAATAATATAACTAATCCAATTAAATACTTTTTCAAAAATACTGGGTATTATATGATTTCATCAACCTACAACAGTCCTAAATATGAATTTAGAGCCAGAATAATTATGCTAGAACAACCCACAACAATCTAGAATAGGAGAATCAAGATTGAAGCAATTTATGCATTACAACGTTACTAACAATCACAATCCTTGAACAAACATTACACATAAATTCTAGATCAGTTATAATACGAATTCTCTGATCTAACGACAAGGCAAAACGATATCACATCATCACAACATCATGAGGTATCGGGTCAAATAAGGGGTCTTTTTATAAAATGGGTGTGGGCTGATACGGGTCAAATAAGGGGTCTTTTTATAGGTCAAAACATTAATTATGATAGAGAGGCGCGATGGGAGGCGCGTTGGCCCATCGCGCCTTGCGCCCCAAAAGAACAACCAATCTGGCTGAGGCGCGTTGGACCCATGCACCTTCCAACTTGCCTCCCTGCACAAGGCTAAAAATGACTGGGGCGCGGTGCAAGGCGTGATTGCCCATCGCGCCCTCCAACGCGCCTCAAAAAAGGATCCTACGGTCAACTTTCTCTCGGGCACATCATATGGGGTTTGATTTGTATCTAGTTTGTGTCACATGTGTCATGTGGGAGATATGGATGTTTTATCAACATAACAGATTTAGAAGGCACATGAACACATGTCCAATAATTATTCGGGAACTAATCAAATTGACATCGATAGCCCACATGACACATGTCCAATAATTATTCGGGAACCAATCAAATTGACATCGATAGCCCACATGACACATGTAACACAAATTAGATACAACTCAAACCCCAATTAAAGTGTCACACTTGCTAAATCCACCATAAACAATCTGAAACCAAGTTGGAAACACAACAAAACGATGAGGGAAAAACACGGGATATTACAACCCCTGTCGATGCTGCGTGATAGGGATGGTGTGACGCATGCCCTTCGTTTGGACCATAAAGGTCATATGGTGGCTGATTTTGTATCTACTCCCTGACGGAGCAACTTGGACGATATGGTGTTACCCCGTGCTCTGGGTAGGTTGCCTTTGGTTGAGGTGCCTGCTGCTCCAGACGTTCAAGCTTAGTGGGTGGCTACAGAGCCGCAGGTATGTATTACTTTTCTAGCTTTATCTTTCTGGATTTCTACATCTGTTTGAGTTTTCAATCTGGTGTCCTCTTAGTGAGGAGCTAGGCGCGGGACTCGTGCCGTCCGTACTAGGATATATGTTCCTGTGTCCCCTAGTCGAGTCCATAATGGTGGGCGGGCTGCTTGTACTGGCATGGTTTCTGTTTCCTTGAGACAGAGGCCAGAGAGATCTGCTCGTTACCGCGGTACGTTTGGACCTACGCATAATTCTGTCACCGTTTCTTACATGATGCACTTATTTATGCCTACTGATTATACTCACGTAAGTGTCTATTCCTTGTGCTTGTGTTTCTGTTCTTGCTGGAACTCTTGCCCGTTTATCTGAGCGTTTCACCCTCTTTTCCGTAGGTGCCGGTATTTGAGGTTATAGAGTTGACCGATGTTGCCTAATACTAAAGAGATTAGCTATGTACCGTATCTGCACAAATGGGGGTAAAAATTCCAGAATGCAATATGATCTATTCTATATGAATGCATGTATGCCATTATTACTATTGAATGCACTCTAGTTTCTTGCAGTACTAAATGGACGATCTGGGCCGTAGGTTGCAGCGGGCATAACTAGCTCCTTTTGACTGCGATATCATTCCTCTTGGATTTCCTTGTAGAAGAAGAGGTCATGAACTTGTAGGTCGTGGGTTTGGAGGCCGAGGTGGACATGGGGACGACGCTTCTTTATCTTGTCATGGGCATGCTGGGCGCGATGATGATATGCGCCGTTATCACAGGAGTGGGACTCTAATGAGTAAATTATACCCCTTTGTACTGCACTTGTTTAACATTTTGGATGTTGTATTCCCCTGACAGTGGCCCTTTGTATGATAGTACATCTTTTGCGTATTCTGGATGCGTTATTAGTATTTCTGTGTTGCAAACAGTAGCCATCCTTTTTTGTGTTTTCTACTCAGAATCAGGCTTATGTAATTGGGAACCCGCAGTCTCATAAGTGTTTGAATCGTGAAAGGCCTTAGTCACATGATTGATGCCTCATGTTGTCTAGTCACAGAGGCTTTTTGATTTTCATAAGTAGGGTTCTGATGCCCCTTGCTATCTGGATTTCCGTCTCAGGATAGTAGAGGCATCGCGCTTGTGTTTAGATACTTCTGGAGTAATGGGGCCAGAATCTCGTCATTATTCTGGGGGAAGAGGCCCAATGCCTGTCTTGTATACTACTAGAGGAAAGCCCGACGCCTGTCTTAGATACTATTGGAGTAGGAAGCCTGACGCCTGTCTTGAATACTTTTAGAGGAAGGCCCGACGCCTATCTTGGATACTTCTAGAGTAATGAGGTTAGAATCCTGTCTTGATTCTAGGGGAGGAGGTCCAATGCATGTCTCGAATACTACTAGAGGAAGGCTCGACGCCCATCTTGGATACTTTGGAGTAGGAGGCCCGACGCCTGTCTTGAATACTTATGGAATAGGAATCCCGATACTTGTCTAGAATACTTCTGGAGTAGGAAGCCCGACGCTTATCTTGTATACTTATGGAGTATATAGACTTGGAGCCTGTTCTGAGGTCTTTGATGCCCCATGCTATCTGGATGTTCTTCGTAGGAGGCTTGAAAATTGTGACAAGGGTTTCGATGCTCTGTGATGTCCGAATTTTTGTCTTAGGATAATAGTAGCGTGGTGCCAGGCTCTACAAGAGGCCTATTGAGAGGACTCTTACGTCCATTGTTATCCAGATTTCCTTCTCTGTGTAGTAGTTGCATGTTGCCTGTCTGGGCCTTTTAAAGAATTTAGAATATGCTCTGAGGGTCTTGATGCCCTTCTGCTAACCAGATGTCCTTCCTAGGACGGTAGAGGCACCGGCCTAAGCTGGGTAGAAGGCCTGAAACCTGTGACAAGGGTTTAGATGCCCCCTACTATCCGAATTTCCGTCTCAGGATAGTAGTGGCATAGTGCCCGTTCTATGTACTTTTGGAGTGGTGGGGACCTTAAGTCCCCAATTTCTGGATAATGGGGACCTTCTGCCCCCTGCTGTCTGACCGAGGAAGTTTTCTGCCCTCTTTGATGTCTCCATGCTATCTACATTTCCGTCTCTGCATAGCGGAGGTATATCGCCTATTTTGTGTATTTCTTGAGGTAAAGAGACTTTGGAGTCTGCGATGAGGGTTTTGATGGCCTTTTCTATCCGAATTTTGTCTCTGGGATAGTAGTGGCATAGCGCCTGTTCCGGGTTATAGAGGGTGGCCGCCCGTGGTTCTTGAGGTGTATACTGCTTCTGGAGGTTTCTAAGCTTGCTCGGGGTGTTCAAATTTGTGAAAATTTGCCCTATTTTTTATTTTTTCGAGCTTGTCTATTGTAGACTCGATATTGCCTCCTCATTGAAGCATTCAGTTTTCTGGTAGGAGACAGGATGGTTCAATGAAGATTCCTGCTCTTGCTTTGTTCTTCTGGACTCTCTAGTCTTGTCTTGGACAGACTGATCTGTAATTTCAATGAAAGTTTATGCGCATTCAACTATTACTTGGCGCAACTGGAAAAAGATGCATAGCAAAATTTTCAAAAAATTTGATTATTATTATATTTTTTTTTGTTCCATCGTCTCAAAGATCGTGCTTTTAGGATTTATGGTCATTTGTCCGTTCTTTCTAGGTACATGCGCTAGTCAATAATCAATGTTCATGTGTGATAGAAGATTGTATTATTAGCTCATCGTATATCCGGTACAATTGAGATACTTTTTGTTTCAAGCGATCATACCCGTGTCGTCAACTAGTCCTTTCAGATTTTCAGAATTGACTATTTTCACTATGAGTGTTTTACATGAACGTAACCGATAATCCTGGGGAGGACTTCTAATGAACTTCTCCTCTCATTACTTAGATCGTCCTGCTCCAAGATAGGCTGCTGGGCTGCTCCTGGGTGGTGGACTTCATTAATAGTATCCTATCCGTGCTAGACGGTCTGTTTTGATGTGTGCCTCCCATTATAAAACTTTTAATGGCCAAATCTCTTTGCTAATAGACTGAAAACCACTATCAGACTGTTATCCTTTATGGGACAAACTGGATTGACTCACATTCTTCAGGGGTAGAAGCTATTGAAATATAATTATCTCTAGGAACTGATTTTATTCATTCCTTGTACCGGTTGAATGAGCTAATATATATATATATACAACTTCATTTTATCACACATGCACGTATGATGATTGAAAATAACATGCCCACTAGGCAAGACATTACATAAACGAGCATAATAGATTTCATCATCGACTTTGGATTATTAATCAAATGAAAAGTTTGAAAATATATCAAATGCAGAAAACAAAATACAAATAGAAAAGTGTGGTACTATGTTCAGGAGAACAGATCTCCTAGAGCCTGAGACTTGGAATGGGTCCCTATATCCGTCTTGTTGGAGACGTTATGGATGTCGAGTTCGATGCGGGTCGCCAATTCTTCTTGCTTCTGACGCTCTGTCTTCTCTTCGTTGATGATGGCGCTTATCAATTCTCTGGTCCTTTTGTTTCTTAACTGGATTGGCGTATCACCTTTATGGAGGAAGATACAAGTTTTATAGTGCTAACTTATGAGAACATCTCCATCGGTAGATAGATTTTGTTCAATTCTTCTCTTTGGCCATTCAAATGTGATTTTGTCTAAGAATCTCTGACAGAGCGGGATATTTGTGAATGCTGAAGGACTTTTCCCAATCTGCTTCTTATATCTGTATTGGTGGAATAGTCTGGCTCGCTCACAGCACGAACTAGCACCTAATCCAGGGAGGGGAACATACTGGGTATAGATCTCCAAAGTGGTGCTTTCGACCCTCCACCAAGGACATCTCCAACGTATTTGAGTGTCAGAGATTCCTTGGATCCATATGTTCCAATTATTTGTCTTCCAAGTAACTAGGGCACGATGTTGAAGTCTCTTTGGTGAATACAACAATGGATTAGCCGGAGGAGCGATAATCTGTAACCTCTCGCGTAGCCAAATCTGCAGGAGAAGAGGGCTCCTAGAAAGATGTCGTGTGGTCTTGAAGTTGTCTAAACCAACCAATGTTTCCCCTAGGATCACAGGAAAAGGATTAGCTCCTTTCTCAACTTGCTCAATGATGCTAGCGATTCTGACGTCGGCATGCCCGTGAATCGATCGTAGTAAAAATTGGGCATAAAGACAGAAGCTAGTCATTCTGACCCATCCATAACCGGTTACGTCTGTACCTTGGGCTCCGACTATGGTAGCGGGAAACTAGAGAAAATTTCCCATCTTTAGTTTCTCTACTTAATAAAGTGGAAGGTTTAACCAGGAGGCAAGTTTTTCATCGGAAGAATAGTTCAAAACAGGAAGTGCAATATCATTGGTTGCACTATTTTTCTTTCCCAAAATTGCTTCAAATTCTTCAAACAGTGGACATATTTCAACATGATTAAATCTGAATACATGGGTTTTTGGATCCCAGAAGCTAGCGGCAGCGCGAAGGAATTTCAGGTCTATCTTATAGGAGAGGAGAGATCTGAAAACGATTAAATGGAACTTATTCAATTTCTTCCATTCATTTTTCGTCAAGCTTTTCAGATAGTGGGACAATTATTCCCAAGTTTCTTCCATTGTACTAATTTCCTCGAGTTTGCGCTTCTCTACTTCAGCAATGTGCCGCTCTTCATAAAAGGCATTGATGAACCAATTCTGATCACTAGCTTGTTGATTCGTTGTCTCAGCTTCGAGTTTCTCATGCTCTTCTCTAGCCTCCTTCTTGGCTTCATCTTTTCTCTTCATCTCCTCAATGAGATTTTTGTTGAAAGCGATGTTTGCTTTTCTGGTAGCAAACGTTGGTTCATCTTCCCGATAAATATTTATGTTTTCTTGCAGCTTCTCACGTCCCGTGATCCACTCCTTCAGGTTATTGCTCTGCCTCTTAACAGACTTCATCAATTCCTCCCCGATCTGTTCCATCCTATTCTGAAATACATCGGTCACGTCTTCGAATGAGTACGATATTTCAGTTGGGTTGGTTGATGGATCTGGCTGATTGTGTGTCATCCTAGAGTTGGCTGGTTGTCCAATAGAGTGGTCGGAGGGATGGCGTTCTGATTTTCTCCCTTCGTGATCGGCTTGATCTCTTCGGTATATGCAGCTACCTGATTCTTATTATCGAAGTGCGTCATCTTGGAGAAGGCTATTAGGAGCGGTCATAGCTATATTTCCTATATGGCTGTATCCACAAGGGGTTAGTATATGATGTTTTGCATTAAGGATGCATGAATTGCGTGATATACATGAAATTCAGGGTTAGTTCGAACACTTGGCACGTAGCAAGTAACAGATAGCAAATAGAACAGTTGATATCACAGAGACATGTTTTTCCTTCCAACCTATCCTCCCACACACGTGTTCCGGGCGAGGTTTCTTTCCTAGGATTTTTGGCTAGACCCTCGCATCGCTATGCAATAGTCAACATATACCTGCAAGCTCTCTTCTAGCATTTCTAAGGCAGATAGACGTCATTTGTCGATATGATAATTTGTTCATCCTTTTTTGGAAGGATTTTAAACATGTAGGGTGGACATGGAAGTCCGTTTTGAAAATTTGGAGATTGATTTAGCCTAGCGGCTGAAATCTAGCGGAAGGAGTTTTACTTGATCAGATCTGATTTTTTTAGGTCCGGCTTAAAAGGATATTTTGGAAATATGGTTTTGAAAACTGGAAAATTTGTTAGGTTAGATTTAAGATTGGGACTGAAATGGTAGTTTTTTGAAAATTTTGATTTGGAATCATTACATCGACAACGTTCCTCAAATATAAACATTATGTTAGGTATTTTTCTATCGGGTAGTGTCTAGGCTGGAATGCATCTGACTGAGTCGATGGGTTTTGGTAGTAACCGGTTTAAGGCTCCCACAGACTGATATACCTCTGGTAGGTCTCCTCAATCACGACATTCTGGAGGTTGGAGTACAATGCCAGAGCGTGAGTGCGGCTATGAGTATTTGGGCTGCATATGGACTCCTAGAGATTGTGTGAGAAGAGAAAACTCTAATGCATTGGAACAGGTGCGAATATTTCTGGAAAATAAAGCCACTGATCGATTAGGCGCAAGCCGTCCGGTTTAGGTCCATGGCAACATTGTTTAGAACAATTCTGAAAACGTCTTTATGTTTTATGTTTTAAAAATAGCTGATTTTAATCCCCAATGGAGTCGCCACTGTGAGCGGAGCGGGGTTGGGGGCCGCTCGCCTAGGCTTATGGCGGACTTCTTGATCTAGAAATTGTTTGAAAAATGGAGTCGCCACCTAGTTCAACTAGGAAATGCCTTTTCTACCGACTAGATAACCTTGATCGCCTCCGGTAAGATTATCGTGCATCTGACCAAAAGAATGGGTTCGTAGACTTCCCTAAGACTCATGTGCTTGACTTATCAGTTACCGGTTTTATTTACTAGACATATTCATTTTATTCTCATCGCAACATTCGATAGAAATTCATAGGATATAGCGCTAGAAATAAACAAGTCTGAAAGCGTGTAAACAAATAGACTCGCATATGAATCGATTTGGACTGGTCATGCAAAGTAAGTAGAAGGTACTCCATAGCATAAATCTAAATCTAGCGGTTTCTAGCAAATAGCATAAGTCTGGCTGGTCTAGATTAATTACATGCATACTCGAAGCTGAGACAGGAATCCTTGGGTTCTCGGTTGGATTTCAGTACAGCTTTTCATTATCAGACTGACGGTCAGTCTGAGAGAACTATTAAGACATTGGAGGATATGCTTAGGATGTGTGTCCTCAATTTTCAGGATAGCTGGGATACTCATTTGCCGTTGATTGAGTTTTCTTATAACAACAGTTACCACACGAGTATCGAGATGGCGCCGTATGAGGCTTTTTACGGGCGCAAGTGTAGATCTCCTATCTGTTGGGAGGAGGTCAGAGAGC
Organism: Mercurialis annua; assembly: GCF_937616625.2. Taxonomy (NCBI): domain Eukaryota; kingdom Viridiplantae; phylum Streptophyta; class Magnoliopsida; order Malpighiales; family Euphorbiaceae; genus Mercurialis; species Mercurialis annua. Next base: position 12,894,079 of record NC_065577.1, on the reverse strand, counting down.
GTAAACTCTCGGGAGCTGAGATTATTCAGATTACCTCAGAGAAGGTACCGTTGATCAAACGGAGGTTAGAGACTGCTTTTAGTCGGCATAAGAGTTATGCTGATCCGAAGAGAAAAGACATTGAGTTTCGTGTTGGTGATTTCGTGTTTCTTCGGGTTTCGCCTATGAAAGGCGTGGTTCGTTTTGGTGTCAAGGGAAAGTTGGCACCAAGGTATATTGGTCCTTACGAGATTTCAGAGAGGATTGGAGCTGTGGCTTATCGTCTGGTTCTGCCGCCAGACATGTCTTTAGTACATCCTGTGTTTCATGTTTCTATGTTGAGAAAGTGCATTTCTGATCCTTCGCACGTGATTGTGCCTCAGAATGTTGAGATTGATCAAGAGCTGTCCTATGAGGAACAGCCAGTTGAGATTGTTGATACGCAGGTGCGTAAGTTGCGGAACAAGAAGATTCCGATGGTCAAAGTTCTCTAGCGCAATCATTCTGTTGAAGAATGTACTTGGGAGACCGAGTCGGATATGCGGAATCGCTATCCTTTTCTTTTTCCGTGAGGTACGATGCTTTATTTTTATGTAATTAAATGGTTGTTATCTGTGTACGTGTTATTCTGGTATTAATTGTTTTTCGTGTTAAATTCGAGGACAAATTTTTAATTAGTTGGGGAGAATGTAATATCCCGGGAATTTTTAAATTTTTTATTATTAAGTTGCGGAAATATTTGAGTCGTTCTCGGTATCGTGGATCGTTTTGTTTGCGTATAGGGTTTTAATTGGGTTTGATTTTAGCCCTATATAGGTTTGGTTGGCCCATGGGGGTTTGGCCCAATTTCTTTCGGCCCAACATAGGTCTCGAACGAGACCTGTGCCATTTGAGGCCGGTCTCGTTCGAGAATTCCATTCTCGAACGAGACCCTAGCTAAATTCAGCTAGTCTCGTTCGAGAATGGCAATTCTCGAACGAGACATAGCCTAAATCAGTTGGTCTCGTTCGAGGCCAGCCCTATCCTTGCGTGGGGGCATTTTCGTCTTCCGTTTCTAACCTAATCGACCTACTTAAATACTAAAAACTCAACCCTAACCTATTCTCCACATTACAAACAAACCCTAGACATCTTAAACTTCCATTTTCACTAAGAAACGTTGTTGCAATCATCATCCAAAGTGGCTGTCCCGGTAAGTTTCTTTAACTCATTGAATTCAGTTTTCACGTTTGAACGGCATTACGTAATTTTGATCGTTCTCATTCGTTTCTTGATCGAAATCAGAATCGTTTGATCCCAGAGATTGTAGACTCGATTTTCTACGTTTCCCTATCTCGTTTTCGTTGAACGGTACGCTATCGATCTCGTTTCAATCGCCGTACGATTACCGTTCTAAGTTTGCATTAATCTGTTATTGAATTTGATAAGTTGCTGCCGAATTCTTCTTTTCCTTTGGCCATGTTTTGCTTGATGTATAGTTACAAATCTCTTAGTATATTAACTGTAAATCGTTTTGGATTCTCGGTTTGTAATTGTGCCATCGTTAATTGGAGTCTCGGTTGAGTTTTAATATAAATATCATTGTTGCCGATTTGAGTTTCGTTAGCCATGCTACGGTTTTTACTTGGTGTTGGTTTGATGTTTTCACTCCAAGAATTGTGTTGTTTAGTTGAATATTGTTGAGTCAAGGTTCTGTTTAAAGAATTGATGGTTTGAATCTTCGAAAATGGCAGCAAGCTTAAGCGGGGGGTTTCTTTGGTTTGAAATGTTGATGATGGTTAATTTGCTATTGAACTCACTCTTTTGTTTTGTTTAAATCAAATAAATCCATAATGTTAAACTTTAACTAATAACTTGAATTTTGTTCGATTTATAAATTAAATATTTAAAACGATAGTTATTTATAAATTGAGTTAATATAATTACTCGGGTAATTATATTTAATTTCGAATTTCGATTTGGTATAAATTGGCTAAATTACAATTTAGCCCCTAAACGTTTTAAACTTATTTAAATTAAGTTTTTGATTAGTAACGTTTTATTTTGTTTTAATTATAAACAAAAGTAATTAATTTGATTTCAAATATCAAATTGGCTAAAGTACAGTTTAGTCCCTAATTCGCTAAAGTACAGTTTAGCTCCTAAATTTTTATAAACTTAAAATGGTTAGATTTTTGGGTTGTAACTTGGGTTACTTGCAATTGGAGTTATTGAGTTCTGCTTTTAAAATGGATTATTATTTTATCAAATTATTTTATAAATATAAACTCGGGTTTATATTTGATAAGCGTTTTGAGCCGGTTAGACTTTGGTCACCCGACAAGTGAGATTAGCTTGGTAGTTATTGGTAACTCGGCTAATCCACTATTTGAAAATTTATTATTATTTAAAGATTATTAAATAATAGTTGTTAATCGGATTTTAAACGAGAACTCAATAGACTTATATTAATTGGGCTTTATTACCTAATGGGTATTTTTGTGTTGTTCTGGACTGTTTATTCCGACGTGTTATATTGTGCTAGTCCTATGTGGTGTCTAGTACTCTGTAGAGTTAGGGTCTGTTTTTAATAATTATTTTATTTGTTTAGACCCGTCTACTGTTCGTGCTTCAGAGGCGAACCAGGATTAGTTGCTTGCCGGTTATCACGTGGATTAGCAAGCAGTGAGTTTGTACTTACTATTTACCGCTTTATTAAGTAAATTGTTATTTTAATAATAAATATATATACTGTACGTATATTTCGAACTGTTTTTATATTATGGCTTCTAGTTGGAACATGCTACCTAATGGGCATCATTAGGACTGCGTGCGCACCGGTAATGATCTGGGTAAGGTATTTATGGTAATGTGGTAACTCGGTGTGAGTATAGCTCTCGGGACCAAATAGAGTAACTTGGTGTAGCACAGCTCTCGGGACTCTGGATATGGTAAAGTGTGGTCGGTGGTAACTCGGTGTAGCTCAGCTCTCGGGACCAGGCCTATTGGATTATGTTTATTATTTAGAATTGTGGATTAGGGTTCCAACTATTATTCGTAATATCGTTATTAAAATATTTTAAACGGTTTTAAATGTTTTCCACTTAATAAATGTAGATAGTGGTATAAACTCATCTCAGTATATCTAACCCCGTTGTTTTCCCAATTTTTCCCAGGGTTATGATCTGAGAGAGTCTGGTGATCTCCGCATTTACTTTTCCTCGGAGGTTCCATTTATTTTAGTAGAACTATCAACTATTTCATTCTTAGACCGCAGTAGTTGACTAGACGTCTTTATTTTATTTTAGTTGTTGTCGGATTGGTCCGACTGGATTATTATAGCTTTGGTATGTTATATTATTATTCAGAATTATTTATGTTAAGCCGAATTAATACTATTATTGGAAAGCATGTTATTTTAATTGCTCAATATTATAACTGCTAAATTTAGGCTGAAGTCTCGGTTGCCCCCGAGCATTGATTTTCTACAGGTTTATGTGTTTGTATGTTAATTGAAAGGCTAGCTACGGGTTTTGGTACTACATTACCCATACCCTAGCGCCGGTCGCGATTCATGAAAATGGGTCGTGACAATTCTCATCTCAACATTCGATAGAAATTCATAGGATATAGCGCTAGAAATAAATAAGTCTGAAAGCGTGTAAACAAATAGACTCGCATATGAATCGATTTGGACTGGTCATGCAAAGTAAGTAGAAGGTACTCCTTAGCATACATCTAAATCTAGCGGTTTCTAGCAAATAGCATAAGTCTGGCTGGTCTAGATTAATTACATGCATACAGCCTAAAACCAGATGTCTAAGTTTGATTGATTTTATTAGGTGATCTTGAATGACCTATACAACCGTTACTAATTTTTTGTGGTAGTCCTAAAATGTCTAAGCGACTGGCTGGAATTGATTTGATTTGCTAATTTAACGTGGTTTGTCCTTTAGCCTGTTAATACTGGATTTTAGCATGGTTTTGTAAAGTAGTAAACAATGTCAACATGCTCATGGGCAGTTGGTATGCAAACAAGGTTAGAGACACTTTTAAACCTCGTTGACTTTTGAGTTCCTTGCATTCACGTGGGTTTGACCGTCGGTGTAGTCAGAATTGGTTCTCAGTTAGAACACGAAAGTTGTCCGTCTCATCGATACTGTTCTATCGGTTTGAGCTGTGGTCGATTCCGAGTTCTGCTGTACCCGAAATCTGCTATGGAAGTTGCTGGGTTTGCGGGCCTCGGGCTCGTGGGCCCGGTTTATACTTTATGGTACATCAATGGACTTCGAGATCCGTTTTACATCGGGTTTGACCAACTACAATGCAGATAAGTAAAGTACATTAAAATTCATATTTATGGGTCTAAATTAGGCCTAATTCTGAGCCCAAACGAGCCTGGAAGCCTAAATCAAAGTTCTGGATCAAAGTTTGGAGATCTGAAAAATCAAGTCTAAGGAATAGGGAAGAAGAGGCTATGCCGCAACCCACAGTGCCAGCGCCAGCAGCTCTCCTTGGTGGCGGTGACGACGTCATCTGGTGACAACAATTTTGGCGATTCGTATTTTGCTTTGTTCTCAATCATTTCAGCTCCCTTTTTCGTGCAAAATTAGGTAAAAACGCATAAAAATCCAAGAAATGCAATTATAACAATTACAAAGTGTTTAAAGCTGATTTAGATTTCCGAAAACAGCAAATTACAGCAGTTCTAAATTAGATTTTTCCATGGCAAACAAGCTTAAAAACACACTAAACATGCACCTTAAGCGCTCTAATAAAATGCGTTTCTGGTTTGAGTATACTAAACACATTAATTTAATTATTAATATGTTTTTTTTTATCAATTTCATGGCAATTTATTAAAAACACCTAATTTGGCAATTATGGCAATTTAATGATTAACCTGGCAAAAAAGTTAAATATACATCCTAAATCATGCAATCTCGGAAATTATAGTGATCATGGCATATGAAATAGACAAAAAAATCAAAGAGACAATATTGAGGGTTCTCAGAATTACAAGTCTGAGACCTTGGCTCGTTTGCTGGCGAAGTGGATGCAAAATCCAGCTTCGAATCTGTGCAGGCAGCGTTTTTGGAGAATCAACACGTGTTTAGATGTTTAAGAATGGAATCAGGTGTAGATTTATATGTGTGTATGTGTGTGTGGGGTTCGACCTATGCTAGGGTCTTTAGGGGGAGGAGATCGAATTTTATGTGTTAGGGTTTTACCTTTTTGGTCCAACCTTTAGCTAGGCTAGTTAGCAGGAGTATTTATAGGGGTGAAGACTACTAATCCAGAATTTTCTAGAGATTAACTTAGTTTTAAATTATTATTTTCCTATTTAGAGTTTGTTTTAAATTTAAAGAAATAAGTAGTATTTTTTAAAAATATTCAATATTAATTTTAAAATTAATTTTTTTTAAATTTCACAAAATTCAAGAAAATAAATAATATTTTTTCCGTAAATATACTAGCGATAAATTAGAAAATGCATCCGAACATCTTAACTAAATTGACACCCTATTAATGTATGCATTATTTTTCTTGCGACCAATCCAATAAAATAAATAAAAAATAAATATAACATTTCATTACAATTCACCATAGTTAATAAGATAAGCCCAAACTAATAGTTTTTCAAAATATCACAAATTTTAGTATACATTAATAATATCTTTCAGAACTGAAAATTATGAATTTTTGTAAAAATAAAACATAATATTATTCAAATATTTTCAAAACTACAAAAATGTAATTAATAGTTTATTCTTATTACTTTTTTCAGGCATGTGGGTATCGACACATGTGGATGTGTTTAAATGTTATGAAAATGACAACTTTAAGTGTGGAATTGGATAATACCTAAGTCTGGATTTGTAACTCACAAACCTGTTAAACTTTAGGGGCATAAATATATCTTTAGCCTCGATTTGATATAAGGTTAATTATTTAAATAGTAATTTCCCCCCTTAATTTGTAAACAATGAACAATTAGCATATAAATTAATTTTATGGACAAATTTGTCTTAAAGATGATGGTTGTTGTGGCCAATTAATCCTATTTTTATAATTTTCCCTCTCAACTTGTAAACTAATTGCCCTCTCAATTAGCAAATTTTCCCCTCAACTTGTAAACGAATTTGCAAAAAAAGGATTAATTGACTATAACCACCAACTTTAAGACTGATTTGCCCACAAAGTTAATTTATATGCTAATTTCTCATTATTTAAAAGTTGAGGAGGCAAATTGCTACAATTAAGTCTAAGATTAATTACTATAATTCTATGAGTTTATGCATGAAAAATTGTTTTTCCCCTCAATTTTGAAAAATTTCTATCCCCCAATGTGTATTCAGTTATATAAAAGTCTGGGAGAAACTAGTAAATATTCAAATTTAAGGAGAAACACGGCAATTCGAACACAAATTTAAGAGAGTTATAGCTATTATCCTTTAAAATAATCATAATACATAATCTTAAACTCTTAAGGATTAGCTGTAATGCAAAATTTCAACTATTGATAGCTCCCTTATTGTTAAAATTGCAAGAGTGGAGAACATGTAGTGTACAATTAACAAGACCCAGATTATTAGATTAAATAATTTTTTAATATTAATTTAAACATACATTAATAAGATAAAAACATTCACAAAGTTACATTAAAGACTAGATCAATCTTTGACATACATAGAATTAGAAACTATTATTAGTCTTTGTATGAGAATAAAGGTTTGTTATAAATATAATCACAGCATTGTCATCCTCCACACAACTCATAGTCCTCATCTTAAGCAATTCCTAACAGTTCGTTTACCTTGCTAACCAATGGCAGAAGCAGCCCTTTTCAGCATTGCAGGTCAAATAATTTCGAAGCTTGCCTCTCCGATAATTCAACAAGCTAGTCTGTTGTGGGGTGTCCAAGATGAAATTGAGAATCTCAAAATAACAGTTTCAACAATTCAGGCTGTGCTTCTTGATGCGGAGAAGAAATCGTCGGAAAGCAATCAAGTTAAAAACTGGGTGAATTTACTTAGAGACGCATTTTATGATGCGGATGATTTGGTTGATGAGTTTTCCACAATGGCTTTGCATGAGCAAGTTATGAGTGGCAATCGAATGTTAAAGAAGGTACGGATTTTCTTTTCAAGCTCAAACCAATTTACTTACGCTCGTAAAATGGCTTACAAAATCAAAAAGATGAAATCCAAGTTAGATGCAATTGCTGCAAATAAGAACTTTCACTTAAATGAGTGTCGTCGTGAGGAGAGTTATGTTAGCTCTGTAGAAAGAGAGAGTCATTCATCTTTGCCCGAAGTAGTTATCGGCAGAGTAGATGATAAGAATGCGATTATCCAATCTTTGTTGCATTCTAATGATCATAACAAGAATGTTCGTACCATTTCAATAGTAGGACTTGGTGGCGTAGGAAAGACATTGTTAGCTCAACTTGTATGGAACGATGAGACAGTGAAATCACATTTTGAGTTAAAATTATGGGTTCACGTATCGGATAATTTTGATGTGAAACTAATAGTTGAAAAGATGTTAGAATGTGTTTTAGGTGATAAACCTAAAGACCTAGGAATGAACAATATGAAAAATCTACTTCACGAAAGAATAAACGGGAAAAGATATTTAATTGTGTTTGATGATGTATGGAACGAGAGTTTGGAGAAATGGATTAGATTGAGGGATTTATTAGTTGGCGGTGCTAGAGGGAGTCGAATGATCGTAACCACTCGCCTTAGGCATGCTGCAGAAATCGTAGGTTCGGAGTTAGTTCACGAACTGCAAGGTCTAAGTGATAATGAGTCGTGGTCGTTGTTCAAAAAAATGTGTTTCGGACAAGAGGATGTTGTGAGTCTAGAGCACGAGAAAGTTGGGAAAGAGATTGTAGCAAAGTGTGTAGGAGTTCCTTTAGCCATTAGGGCATTAGGAGGACTTTTACGGTCTAAAAGCTTATCAGATTGGTTGATAATTAAAGATAAAGAACTATCAAAAATAAACGGAATCGATACAAGTGGTATTTTAGCAATTCTGAAGCTGAGTTATGATCATCTTCCTTCGCATTTGAAACATTGTTTTGCTTATTGTCGATTATTTCCGAAAGGCGACAAAATTTATGCACCCTATTTATTGAACCTTTGGATGGCTCAAGGATATATCAAACTAACAGATTCCAAAGAATACTATGAGAATGTAGGTAATGAATATTTCAAGGAACTAATGTGGAGATCCTTCTTTCAAGAAGTAACCGAGGATTCATTTGGTGATATAGAATTTTGCAGAATGCATGATTTGATGTACGATCTTGCTGTTTTAGTAGCTGGGGACGAGACTTGTCGATTGAATTTGAATCAAGTTTTAGCATCTAAAGGAGGATGTCGACATATGTGGGCTGATCTTGAGGAGAGTTCATTTAAGCAAGTGTTACAAACGTTGTCTACTGTTAGAAAGTTGCGGTCATTTATTACAATAAACACTGAAGAAGCTAAAGAAGGAACGCTCCATGCAATGTTTTCCAAGCTAAAATGTGTAAGAGCATTGGTTGTAACAAGTTTGGAGATCAATCGGATTCCACATTCCATTGGAGAAATGAGGCATTTAAGATATCTCGATCTTTCGAGCAATAAAAAAATCGAGATCCTCCCTGATTCAATAACGAAACTGCACAATCTTCAAGTACTAAATCTAGAAAAATGTAGAAAACTAAAGCAGCTGCCCGCAGATTTCCAACAATTGATAAATCTCAGGCATCTTCAACTCTGGGGATGTGTTAGTTTGACTCATATGCCAAGCAAAATGAGTCAACTCAGTTTTCTACAGTATTTATCAACATTTATAGTGGCTAAAGATAATATTAATGGCAGTAGGCTCGGTGAATTAGGAAAGTTGAACAACTTGAGGAAAAGGTTGCATATCTTGAATTTGAAATATGTGCAAAATCCGACTGTTGAATTTAACGCAGCCAGTCTACAAATGAAGCAACACCTTCATTTGGTGAGATTAGCATGGAAATTGGGCGGTTCATATGACGATAACATCCATGAAAGTAGCGGCTCCGATGAAGCAATATTGTCAATAGAAGAGCTACGGCCACACGTGAATCTAAAATGGATAGAAGTGTTTGGGAATGGAAGGATCCAGTTTCCGAGTTGGGTTTCTTCACTCACTAAGTTGGTGAGAATTACGATCAACGATTGCAGAAGATGCCATCGTTTCCCACCATTACATCATTTTCCTTATCTTCAGCAATTATTTTTGAAAAAGCTAGACGATCTAGAGTTTATAGAGACGGGGAACTATGAGTCATTATTCTTCCCTTCTTTAGAGACACTCTGCCTTAGTGAATGCCCTAATTTGAAGGGATGGTGGAGAGACAGTTACCCATCGCCTAGATTACTACAATTTTGTTGTTTGGAATATTTGGAGATCGACTCTTGCCCTAATCTCATTTCAGTCCCACTCATTCCATCTGTCCAGAGGTTGGAACTAAGAAATGGAAGTCTGAAATCATTGGAGAATGTTCTGAAGAACAAGACTTCCTTTTCTTCTCCTTTGACCTATCTAGGCATTGATGGAATACAAGATCTAGAATGTTTGCCTGAGGAATGGATGCACAACATTTTTACATCCCTCAAACAACTTCACATTAAGAGTTGCCCAAAATTTACAACGATGTCGAATACATTCCATCATTTAACTTCACTCGAAGGTCTTATCGTCGAGGAATGCGACGAGCTAGATTTGTGCGATGATGTGTTTGATATTGGTACGGAGTTTGAGTGCCTTAAAAACCTTCGAGAGCTTCAATTTGGGAGTCTTCCGAAATTGGTCTCCATTCCGGTAGGGCTTCAGTTTGTCCCTATGTTGTCAAAATTCTTCATCGAAGATTGTGGTAATTTAGCCTATTTACCAGAGTGGATGGCTAATTTGAAGGAACTACAAGTTCTAGGGATTGATAATTGTCCTCTATTGTTTCAACGACGCCCAAACAACTTGCATACTAATTGGTCGAAGTTTGCTCGTATCCCAATGGTTGTAGTTGATGGAAGCTTGATTGAATTTGAAGAATGAGAAGGAAGAGAAGACGAATTCTATAGTCTTTTTGTTTTTCGATTGTTAATTCTACATGAAGGTCACTTTTGTTCATCAATTTGTCTTTGAATAGTTTTTTTAATTTGTATCGGATAATTTCTCAACTTATTTGTTGAGCAATTTCTTTATGATCTTTAATTCTTCTCATAATTTTCATCATCATATTAATTCTTCGATTAATTTTGTAACAATTTTAATGATACCACACAATAAAAAATATCACATTGAATCTTAACTAGTCGTCATCCTCCCTCATATGCGCATTTATTTGATTACAATAGACATTGTAATAATGTAATATCCATGTATTAATTTTCACAATATAATATAATAGCTATAATTTTCAATTAACGGGTTCTCTCCTCTCTTCTCATTCTTTCTTTTTCTTCTTAATAAACCCTAGACCCCATTTTTAACTCTATTATGGTGGGAGGTGGTTTTTGGCCCCTTTCTGGCTAAAAATCACATCCCCACCTTTAAATCCATTTATCTTACAACCAGTGACGGATCTACTATAGGTCCAAGGGGTGCATTGGGCCCCCTGGAATTTAAAAAAGAAATAAATACCTTAAAAAGATAATTATACATTGGTAAAATATTTAATTTGAACCATCTGGATAACATAATGCCTATTTCATATGGCCAATACCAATATTTTCTTTCATTTAAATAATTATAAGCACATCATGTATTTAAAAAGTAAATTAAAATTTCAGTTCAAAATAATTGTTATGTTTTCTATATTAGCAATTTGTTTATAATTAAACTTATTAATAAGCTTTTAAATTTACATATTATTTAATTCAAAATAAAATTTATACTATTTATAACTAAAACTGAATTTAAAATTTTTGTTATCAGAAAATTTAATTTAGAATTTACTTAATATAAAGTAATCAATTTCATAAATATTTTAAATAGAATTTTAAATAAATTAATAATAATATGTATTATGTAGTTCTAAATATTACAATAGTGAATATATTATCGTTTTTGTTTACTTGCCAATAAAATTGTTACAAGTCTCATGAGTTACGACAACAACATTAGTTGTTCGAACTTATTTCAAAATCAATTTTTTTTGGTATAATCAAATGTAAGATGAACTGCTAGATAATTATTTCATTATTTATATTGAAAACAATGCGTTTGTAAAGATTATCACTATGACTATTATACAACGGTTTCAAAAAATAAAAAACTGAAATAAATGTTATTAATATATATATATATATATATATATATTACTTTATTAATTCTTTTACAAAAAATATTATTACTTTATATATTTTTTTTAAATATATTATAGATATTTTTTATTTTTATATGTTTAATTTGGACCCCCCGGAAAAAAAATCTGCGTTCGTCACTGCTTACAACAAATAAATAGTTTTTATCTTATATTTTCAGTTTTAATATTATTTTTCAACTAACAGTTAGTTTATGGGTTTTGTTTTTCTCTAAATTAAAAAGTTTTCACAAGATATGATCAGCTGCTGTTATCCTCTCGTCGTACCTCGCTGCTGATCATTCGTTGACTCAAACAGGTATGGCTCATAATTCTTCAGAAATGGTTACAGGATTTGGAAATAGACTTCGTATCCACAACCCGTTTATGCATGTTTGAAACTCGAAAGCTCCTCCGAGGATTAAATTCTTTTAGTGGATTGCAATTCATGGTAGAGTCCCGACGCTCGACTTTTTGGTTAGACATTCCATAATTTCAGCAGAAAATTCATTAGGCTCTCTTTGCGAGGTAATTAAAACACAGGCATATCTATTTATTCATTGCTCTTTTGCTAATAGCATTTGGTATAGTGTTCTAGATAAATTAGATGTTGGATGGATTGCCCCGTTATCTTTTGAAAATTTTCTTCTTCAATGGCAAAACGCCATTCCTTTGAGTCGCTACTGGATGCTTTGGCAAGTTCTCGGTCACCTTATTATTTGGGAAATATGGAAATGCAAAAACAGCAGAATCTTTCAGGGTAAGACTTCATCAAAGGAGGATGTTATTTTTAACTGTTTTATGAGGGCTGGTTTCCTTTTTAAGCTTTGTAATAGGAATTTCCCTTATACGGGAATAGATTTCTTTAGGAATCCTCGTTGTATTTTATTCTCGGACCGTTGATTTGTTTCCGATGCTCTTGGCCTAAACCTCTAGTGTGCTTCTTCGAAAGCCACTTCTTGTGCGAAAGCCTTGAATTCCGGTCTTTTTGCCATTTTTTATGGCTTTAATATACATACTATTCATCAAAAAAAAAATATTTATATATAATTTTCCAGGTTTACAGTTATGTTTCATGTCTCGTACAATTTATATACATTACCATCTTGTATCAAAACAAACAAATATTCTTTATTTAACATTTTATGAAAAACAATCTGATTTTTTACAGAAAAAATATGAATCAAAGAACACTTAACATTCGAGACTAGTATGACTAGTGTACAATGTTGTCAATTTCCCATGGCTAGACATGGAAAATAATCTACATTACACTTATTCACATAAATAAACAACTCAAACACATCTTTATCAAAATAATTCATTTCGCCCCTTAAATTTAGCAAAAAATAATCAAATAAGATCAAAGTAGTGGCTTTAAAAAAAACCATCCACAAATTTGATATTTTGACTCGTTTTTTCCGTTCTGCTCTAAATTGTCCAACAATTTTCTTCTACTCATCCGAGAAGGTAAAACGAGTTAAAATACCAATTTTGAGAGTGGTTTGTTTAAAGCATGAATGTTCGACGAAATGTATGTCGGATGGTCAATACTTCAAGTATTAGATGGAAATGCTATTAGGAACTCCTCTCCCTGTAGTTCCCTCTTTGGAGAATGGTTTCATCAACTGATATGGAACAACTCCTGCTCCATTTCTGTTCCGCAGATTTTTGTCACCGTTCCTCGCATCAATAATACCTTCAAGATCTTTCATTTTCGCATTAAACTTTACAAAAGCAGCTTTTATGACAGCATCTTCTTCCCAATATGGCTCCGGATTCTGACCGATATACTCCTCATCCGGTGAATGAGTCGACAGAACATCCAAAACCGCCATAACTTGCGTTGCTTGAACTTGCGTAGGGAAGCCTCGTAACAATGTAATTTCGGGCTTATTGATAAACTGATTATAATCCTCTTCTACTATTGGTTCCTCAGTTGGCATGTTGATTCGGGCTATGGAAGGTCGATTAGGGAAGTAACCACCGTAAAGATACTGACCGAAGTTGACCGCAGCGTGGTGCCCCGAACTTACCCAAATAATAGTGGTTAAGGTTTCGATTAGGTCGTTTTGAGACTTCAGGACAGGCCACCATGGTTCGTCTTTCTTGTCTTGGTGCCCTTTGGTCCGAACTTCTGTCCACCATGCTTGAAGTTCTGTATCAGTCTCTACTTGGATTGGTTCTTTATAGAAGCGATTTACGTAATCACTAACCCATTGTTTGATTGAATCCCACATAATTAAAGCATCATTTGCAAAGGGATAGTCTTCGATTGCTAGCTTTAATCCATGAGGTGCTGTTGAGTCCTCAACTGCCATCCCCCTGAAGATTAATTCAAGAAACAAATGCACTCAAAAACTTATAACAATTGGGATAAAATTAAGGGTTAAGTTTTTAATGGTTACCAAACTATCAATTTTAACATATAACGGTTATTAGCGTTTCATTTGTCATACTTTGGTAGCCGAACTCTATGGAACTTAGCTCGGTTACCCGTTCATTTCATATCGGTTTTTGCTTACATAACATGTGTCGTTTGGTTATTAAGTTTTTGGCGTTATAATCGTGGTGTGCAAGACGGCATAGCAAAGTCAGAATTAGAGGACGCAAGCCGGCAGAATATACCTGTGAATGAGGTCGGCTGGCAAACCCTCCATGTCGAAGCGCCAAAGCTTATCATAAGCAACTGAGCTAAGTTCCATAGAGTACTTCGCGGGTGAGAAGCCGTTCTCAATGGTTCCACCCGCATTGATGAGGCTCTCGCGAGCAAGAGCATTGATTTCCAATGTGTATCGGAAGTGTGGTAATAGAAGTCTGTAGATTGGATGCATTGCACTGAGTTGCCTATTTGCTGCAACTATGTAAGGCTCTGTTACGCAATGAGTCCTTAGCCTGCAGAGTTTCACACACATGGAATAAATTTTAGGCTCAATTTAAGGTTAAATGCATGGATGGTACTTAAATTTCACACTATATTTTAAAATTGCTATCTAAATTTTAGTTAATGTATCTTTAATTTTAATTTTAAACGAAAGTACATCAACATTTTCTAATCCAACTAAATTAATCTGATATGACAACTTTCAAAACTGTATTCTTAGAACTTACATGATACCATATTAGTTGTCATTTTAGTCGAAAAACTAATGAAGTATTTTTTTTATTTAATTTATGTGAAAAAATTAGCTATCCTTTAAGCGTTTAATCCCATAGTTATAGTTTAGATTTACTAACCAGTGAATGACAAGCTGATGATAGCCAGAGTCATGGGCACAAACGTGAGCCTTAGCCATTCTCCATAGCCAGGTTTTAGTAGCATCAAAGCTCGGCGTAAACACATGCCGCCACAGTGGCTTGTCGCCAATAGGTGGACGGGTGAGCTCGATAGCTAGCGGTTTTAATGTGCCTTCATTAGTGAGGAAGAATAGTGTTCGAGAACCATACAATGTGGTGCCTTCAAGCTCTCTAATTTTGCCAACATACGGCATAAGAAAATCATGGTAATCCAACATAAAGAGTCTCTTTTTCTTAAAAGCCTAGAAACAAAGAAAAGTTTACAATATAAACATTATAGTTGAAATTATGGGTTAAATATAAGAATGGCATTTAAATTTTATTATATACGTAAAATTTGTAACAAAATTTTAGTTTGTATCTTTTGATTTAGTTTTATTTCAAGGGGAAAGTAACGCAATCATTTTTTATCAAAATAAACTTACTTAGTAACCAACTGAAATATATTCTTAGAATATTCATGCCCTTATTTTCTTAAAGTGGCTTCTACAATGACTATTGATGAGAAAATATATTTCACTAATATACTTTAGTTTGTCTGCCACGTCAGCTAATTAATTTGATTAAAAAATGTTGAAATACTTTCATCTCAAGTAAAAAATAAATGTTCAAGTATTAAAAAAATTAAAATTTTAGGTACAATTTTAAAATATGCGATAAATTTAGGTATCATTTATATGTGTATATTATACATATAGTTGGTATAAGGATTAAGGATAAAATCACCTCCTCAGCAGTCATTGCGCCGCATATCTCATACTCGATAACTTCGTTGGTAATCAATGACTCTGCAGAACCATAAACTGCAGGATCAAGCTTACTTTTAATCGGCCATTCCTGCATCATATCAAACCAACTTTTGTTAATTAACTCATTAATTAATTCGCAATACATACATGTCGCCCGAGACAGAATGGGGGGCGAGGCCAGCCTCCTTGATCATAATCCTGATTCCGCCACTGCATGTAGCCTATAATAGTAACAATCTTACCTTGACTAATTCAATGCTAAATGGGTTAAGACCGGCAAGAGTTTGGCGAGCGAATTCTTCATCTCTAAACCACGAAAATTTATCTCCTGAAAGAACGGTAAATAATGAGCTCTGATACCATATTAGAAAAAATTGATTAAAAGATAAAAAAACACCGTACTCTCGAACATTTCAGGAGTGGGGAAGAGCAAAATCTGTTGTTTACTGTCAGCAATGGTCTTGACGAGCGTGGGAATAGGGCCAACGTTGGCCCCCTTAGGCAACAGAATGCCTTGTCGAAAGAGTGAATCAATAGCAGTAAAGTGAGGGAATCCAAGTGTTTGATCAACAATTCTGGCAGAAAGCTGAGGGATTAGACTGTGCAATACGTTTTTTAGTGTTTTTTCGGTGAATGAATCTTTCTTTATGTCGGAGAATTTGTCGTCCCTTGGCACGTATACATCGGTGCTTCTTGATTCCGACTGCGGATCTAGTGTTTCGCACATTAACAGAAATATTTATCAGATTTTCATCAGACTATTTCAGTTTGTAAAAATCATTTCACATAATACGTCAAATAATTCTTCTAAATTTAATAAATATAATTAATTTAATTTCAAAATCTAGACATTAAACTTGTATTTTAACCAATATAGCGCCTATTGAAGAGGCGAAAAATATAGCTTGTTATATTGTTTTTTACAGGAACATCAATTATAGTAAAATACCTTAGAAATAGTAATTTTTTTTTAATGAATTAGAAATAGTAATATTATTAGTCAACATTTCAATTACATCAAATTTATAGTCAACATTTCAATTATATCAAATTTAGAAACTTTGGATAATTTCAAACTTTTAGTATGAAAATAAAAATTTAGATTTTTCTTAATTGCATTTCACAACACATGTCCTATTATTGATTTAGTAGACAGAAAAGGACAATTAACTACTTTTTCTTGATTTTATTTCATTAGTTGAGAACCAGAAAGCCAAAACTATTTAGTAGAACTTTTTTGAAGAGAGATTTATACTTTGCTTGTGTGGAATATAAGTCTATAGAATTTACCAAGTTGAATTACAATTTCAATATTTCACTATTACTGCGTGCTGAACATGCTTACATAAATTATGTACGTATAATATATTATTATTATTGAATTAATGGTTAAATTTATTTATGCTTGTTAAAGTTCATATAAGTCCCTATTCTTTTCATAAAAATCCATGCATATAATAAAACTTAAATAAATTAAATTCATACCAGTTTTTGCTGGTTTACGGCCCGTTCTGCAACGTCTCGGATAGGGATGTTTTTTACCACCCAAAACCGGTCGGAGGAGGTTTATGTCGGAATCGGGATCGCCGAGATCATTGTATGTATCATAATCATAGATCCTGTCGGAATGCTTTCTTTCTCCTTTTCCATTTCCTCTTAAATTTTCCAATTCTTTTTGCCTTAGCTTCTTCAGTCCATTTGGTGTCTCCGATGGCATGTAGGACTGGTTCAAATCATAGGCCAAATAATTAATTTATGATATGGAAAAGAATATATATTTATGAGAAATGGTATTTACATATGTATGGATAGAAAAAACACTTAAGTATAAATTTACACTATAAATTCAGATTCGAGGAATAATTGATACAAAAATTAATTATTTTATCAATTAGTCCCTAAAAACAAACCGAACCAAATAAAAAATGGTTGGTTTTGTTTACTTATTCAAAAATCTGAGTTCAATATGGCATTCAATTTTTAAAAACCAAAAATTCATATTATATGAAATTCATGTTTATAGATAACATTATTTTAGAAAATGATAAAATGTATAATATATTACAATTTGGCCTAAATTTAATTCTTCAATTTAGTACTTTTAAATTTTATTTTTATTTTTACTTTTTTCATCAAAAAACTTTATTTTTACTTTTTCATCTGTAATTGTCTTAAACAAAATAATTATTATTTATCTTGGTTAAATTGTTATTTGAAAATAAAAACGTAAGAGTTTTAATATCTTCATATCGTACCGAACCAAACTATTAAATGCACACTCGAACCTTACGTACTTAAAGTTGTAAATTTAGAGGGTAAATTGATAATATTTATATAAAAAGAAAAAGGTTAAAGAGTAGAAACCTTGTTGCTAAAGAAAATTCTCTTGTCAGAATTATCAAACTTGGAATGAACCCATGATTCACAGGCAAAATTAACAACAACATTACTAGGGAAGCCTTGAAGAGTAATGTCATTCACATATATTTCCTTGTGACTTTCATTCTGCACTAAAATAGCTCCAACCTCTCCAAAATCTTTTGGAATGTTGAATTTGCCCTCATATTTCAACACATTTTCTTTCTCACTTACTTTACCAGCATATCCTGTAATTCTTTCCTTCTCCGAATTCGTTTCTTCAAAAATATCAATCAAAATTGTAAGATTAAACATTTTTGCGATTCCGGAACAAATAGCTTTAATATAAAATATAAGCCGAATTATAAAAAGTTATAAAATAACTATCGAACATAGCTTTTTCACAAAACAGTTACCAAATTATAACAGGTTACAAAAAAATACCGAGCTATACTGTTTTAAAAAAACAGCTACCGAATTATAAATGTGGACAAATCAGACATGTACAACTATGCAACAATGCCGATAAACTTTTTGTAGAAAACTTATATAGTTCAGTAATCACTAAAGTTTGGTAACCTTTTTTTAATTTTTTATAATTTAACAACCGTTTTATAGTTCAGTAATCATTTTGTAGAACACTATAGATTGTTAACCAAAAAATCTTTAACCCAACAAAGGAAACGCTATTGATAATTTGAAAAAAACATTTGTATAATAATAACTAATTACTTACTTGAGTCGAATTCCGTACTAACAAGCTCCAGAAGAAAAGTTCTGCCGAGAAGATCGGTTAGGCCATCGAGAGGAGATGTTAAACTAATGTTAGATAACAACCCACCATCAAACTCTTTAACTGTAACAACTGCCTTAACTGTTAAAGACATTTCAAGTTTTTTTTTTTGTGTTTTTTTAGTGTTTATGGCTATTAAGTTGATAATGAAAAAATTCAAAGGATTTTTTAAATTTTTTTTTTTAAAAGCAAAGGATTAATTGGTATGATAGAATGCATTTGTAACGGCTCTATTTATAGAGTAAGAAAAGTGAACACAAATCCATACAAACACATTACGTAGAAAAAGAGAGGAAGGAAGAAATTGAGACGAGATATTTTTGTATTTGTGTGGTGGTGTTCCATTTGAAAGTTATTTTCAAATTTAAGAACGAGTAGATTGAATCATAAAAGGACATAACTTTTCAAAAGTCATATTTTCTCATTCTCCAAATATCAAATTGATTGGTCAAGAAAAAAAATCAAATTGACATTTTTACCATATGCGACCAAACATTTTACCACATGCACAATGCATTAGATTTTTAATTTTAAACATATCATGACTCTATTAATAACGACTAAAATGAATATTATTTAATTAAATATCTTATAGATAATAATATACATATTATTCGTAAAACAGTCATATAAATAATAATCCCTCTGTCAAAATAGAGTTGTCCATTTTGAGAAATTTTTTATTCGAAAAATCTTGTCCACTTTTAAAAACGTAACTAAATTTTACGAGTAAATTAAAAGTAAATTGCAAGTGGATCTTATATTAAATAGGAGTATGACAAGAAAAGGAATAATATTTTTACAAAATCCATAAATAATAATTGTTTTTCTTAAACTGTGCGATAAAGGTAAAGTGGACAATTTTATTGAGACGGAGGAAATAATGTTTTTATTAGATTTATAAATTACTTTATATTTAATTTTAATTCAAAACATTTATTAAACGCCTAATGGTGAAAAACAAATCCAAACATTTACAATTTATTGCAGTTTAATCAATCTTTTTTAATTTTTTTGTAATAATAACCAAATTGCATTTTTCCCTTGCAATAATTGCCTAATAGCCTAATTGAAGATAACAAGTTTGACCACCAATATGCTTATTATTGCATTTGTAAAATGCAATTTGGATATTAATACAAAAATTAAAAGATTTGTAGTTAACTGTAATAAATCATAAAAATTTGTATTTTTTTCACCATTCGGTCTTTGTTAAATACACTAAATTTCTTTTAAATTCAAAGCCAAAAGGACAACCTGTCGCCTACGGACTGTTCCGGTGCTTGGAAGCACTATAAAAAATACAGCATTAGGCAACAATAATTTTGTTGTTAATTTTTTTTACTGTTAAAACATATTTAGCATTAATAACTTTAAAAATTGTTGCCATTAGTTAGTTATAAGCAGCATTTTACAGCAAATTTTATTGCCAATTACTTAAACAATATTTTATTAGCAACAACATGTCACGATTGTTTTTACTATATGTTAATAGTAATAATTTTAGCACTATTAACAGCAAAAATATTGAATGTTAATTCTAGTATTTTTTGTAGTGAAGATAGTTTTCTCATGTTCAATGGAATGATAATTGAATAGTTCATAATATAAAATGGATCAAGCCTTAATATATAATTTAGCTACTAAATTTTATCACTTTATTTTCTATGATGTATAATATTTTTTTAATTTTTTTTTTATTTAATCCCTCAAACAGTGCTTGAAAATTAGAAACGCCATGAAAAAAATATTGTAATTACATATACCATGAAAAATATTGCAAAGTCTGATATTCTCATATAAGTTAGGATTTCAATGAAGGCTTTTTTATTAGGTGCATGCATAATTTCCACTAAATTTGGCAGTCTATTTACCTAACATTAATCTTTATCCATATAAAAGTTTTCCACTTGCTAAAAAAGTTGACAATTATTACTTTTTCGTACACACTGCTAATTTAATTCATTGAAATATTCATGCAAAACTTGTCTATCTAGACAACTCGAGCATAATTTATCCGGCGGCTGAGTGATAGATTAATATTTTGGTCTCGCTATTAGCTCAACTTGAAATACTATATTTTGAGATCCAAAGAATGTTATTGATATATATTAAGCTTACACGTTTATATTAAAGATACATTTTTATGGAAATATGTTAGACTTAGAGGGTATGCACCAGTCAATACAGTTACCAAATCAAATCAAATCCAATAAAATTACTCAAAGTTGATATTGTTTTTGATCTTTTTATGTGAAATGTAACTAAAATATATACAGATCAAATGGTAACTGATAAATCACCAAGGATCCAAGATGATCTATGCAAGACGCCAAACGGATTACCTGAAAACAAGCAACATAGATAAGAAAGAAAATCGAGGTAGTTTTTAGGCGTCCGCTCCAACGCTCAAATCAGTATTTGATATAGGAAAAAAACAAAAAATAGAAGAAATATAAAACGTCAATGAAAAAAAAAATACCTTACACACTTTGCATGAACTGGATTTAATAAGGAACTGGAAGGTAATATGAGGAGAATTGGACAAACTATTTAACCATAAAGGGAAGAAAATGGAAGGTGAATCACTCCCCTCCATTCACCTTCCGAAAGTTGAAATCAATTACAGCCCATTTTGGAGTATAGACAAATTCAACTTCAATTAAAAACATAAAATTTTATAATAAATGTCTTTTTATTCTTATAAAATTTCAGTAATTTTTAATTTATTCTTATATAAATTCACATCATATTAAAAAAATAGTATTGATTTTTTCTCTCTTTTATTTAATATATGTTTAAACATCTTAATAATTTTTTTTAAAATTTTGTTTTTGTTTTTAATAATTTTTAAAAATAATTTATTTTTCATATTTATTAATTAATATGTGTTAGCGGAGCGGGGTTCGGGAGAAGCCTGCCCAGGCTTATGGTTGACTTCTTGATCTGAAAATGGTTTGAAAATAGAGTGGCTAGCTAGTTCAACTAGGAAATGACTTTTATACCGGCTAGATAACCTTACTCAGCTATGGGTAATATTATCGTGCATCAAAGCAAAAGACCGGGTTCGTGGACCTCCTTGAGATAACCTTACTCGCTTGGCTTATCTGTTACTAATGGAATAAGTTTATAAAACACATGGTTCACTCAAAAATCCACATCGACTAAGAAAAACAAAGGATACATGCTTGGCTATAAATAGATCGATCCTAAACTCACATAGGGGATCAGACACCCTGACACCTCACCTATACATATAATGTCAAACCCAATACATGTACCTTTAGTCCGATTCTATATGAAACTCTATCTGTAATATCACCACATCTATCATATGGCGTCGTCTGTGAGAACTGTTATTAAAAAAAAAAATTCTAGTGATAGAAGTGGTGAGCAGCTGGAAGGCCTATAGGACGGAGGACCCATCGTGGTGACGGCAAGAGTAGGAGGGCACGAGGTTCAGAAGGTGTCGGTAGATCTGGGAGCATGCGCTAATGTCATCGCAGAGAAGGCCTATTGGGCGGCACGAGGAAGCCAGATCCGGGTAAAAGGGAAACTATGTTGCATACAAGAAGTTGGAGGCGGAAGACTCCAGACAACGGGAGTAGCGGAGATTCGGGTGAACTTCAATGATCATGGAGGACAGGAAAGGACGATTACTTCCCCTTTCTAGATCATAATCAAGAACCTCCCATATGACCTTATATTGGGACGGCCGTTCCTCTACGAGTCAGGAGCAGTCATCGACACGAGGAACAGGAGAATAATGATTCCACTTGAAAAAGGAACGATGACGATTGGAGGAAGTCGAGAAGAAGAGGAAGCCTACCACTTCGCATTCATGGCTGAGCTGCTCCATATAGTCGAGATACTGGAACTACCATTTGAGGAATCAACAGCCGAACCGGTCGGGGAGACGAAGCCTTGGGAAATTCAAGCCGAGAAAAGTGTAAAAAATGGGCACCGGTATGAATGAATTTGACAGAAACGGAAATTAAGGAGGTGCTTCAGAAATTCCAAGGAGCTTTCATCATAAAGGCCTTGTAAATCAAAGGAGTTGATCCAGGGGTAGCATGCCATGAGTTGAACGTCGACACAACCAAGAACCCAATTTGAAAAAAGAAGCGAAGACACTCGAAGGAGCGACAGAAGATAATAGCAGAAGAGGTAGAGAAGTTTTTGGGGGCAGGATTTATCAAGGAGGTCAAATATCCAGATTGGATTAGCAACGTGGTGTTGGTAAAAAAGGCAAACGGACGACACCGCATGTGCGTCGACTTCACGGACTTAAATAAAGCCTGCCCGAAGGATTACTTCCCCCTGCCTAATATCGATAAACTGGTCGACTCAACCGCGGGATATATGCTGTACAACCTGGCGGATATGGCTCAGGGGTACAACCAAATCCCGATGAAAGAAGATGATCAAACAATGACAAGCTTCACCGACGAAGGAACTTATTGTGACACGATGATGCCGTTTGGATTAGAAAATGCAGGGGCAACATACCAGTGACTAATGAAACATATGTTTAAAGACCAGATCGGCAAAATAATGGAGGTGTATGTCGATGATGTGATTGTGAAAAGCTAAAGTGAAGAAGATCACCCGAAGGATCTACGAACAATGATGGAAGTTCTCAGCAAATTCAATATGAAGATGAACCCATAAAAGTGCACGTTTGGAGTAGAAGGAAGGGAATTCCTCGGATATATGGTGTTGCAAAGAAGAGTGGAGGCGAACCCGGAGAAAATCAGGACCATCCTGGAAATGATCCCGACAAAAAAACCAGCGGGAAGTGTACATTCTCAATGGAAGAATAGCGGCATTGGGACGATTCATCTCGTCATCATCAATGAGATTTCTCCCATTCTACAACACGCTGAAATCAAAGACATTCAAATGCCACCAATGCTGAGCAGACCCAGAGAGGCGGAAGTCCTTTATTTATACATCTCAGTATGTAGAGACGCAAGTGCAACAGTTTTGGTAAGAGAAGAGGCAGGACAATAACTACCGGTGTATTATGTCAGTCAGACGTTAAAAGATGCGGAGCACAGGTACCCAGAAATTGAAAAAATGGCGCTAGCATTGAAGACAACGACAAAGAACCTAAGTCCATACTTTCAAGCACACCCGATAGTCGTGCGATCTGATCAACCTCTACGATAGGCGCTCCAGAGACCAGAACTCTCATGAAGAATGGTCAATAAAACAAGGAGAGCATGACGTCAGTTATGAACCCAGGCAAACAATGAAAGCCCAAGCATTGGCCGAATTCGTAGAAGAGCTGACCAGATATTCCTTAGTAGAACCGGAGGTAAAGGAACAATTTGAACTCTACGTCCACGGAGCAAAGAATGAGAAGGGGGCAGGAGCAGGGGTCATCCTCAACGGGCCACATAAAGTGCGAATAGAATATGGAGTTCATTTAAGCTTCGAAGCAACAAATAATATGGCAGAATACGAAGCACTGATAGCAGGGCTAGCACTAGCGGTTGAAGTAAGAACCGAGAGCTTGAAGATCCACTACGACTCAAAGCTGGTCGTTGGACAAATAAATGGAACGTTCGCCACAAAAGAAGAAAACCTAATAAAGTATCACAAGAGAGCAAAGGAACTGCTATAGGAAATTGAGAAGCGGGGAGGACAATGGCAAATAAAAAAAATAGGATGGGAAGAAAATGCAGAAGCAGACACAATAGATAAAGCGGCCTCAAAGAAAAGTGATAGATTTCAGCAAATGGAATTCAAAGAGGAAATATCATCGCCAACCATCGACACACCATCAAGTTACCCCATACAAGAGATGGATGAGTGGATGGAGCCTATCTAGAGATACCTGGAGGAGGGAAAGACCCCCGAGGACAAAGGAGAAGTAGAAAAGATAAGACAAATGGCTAGCAGATACGCGATCTACCAAGAAACGCTATATCGAACGGCCATAAGCCATCAATGGTGCAGGTGCGTGTCACGAAGGGAAGGACGGTACATCTTGAGCGAGATACAAGACGGAATATGCGGATCACACGAGGGGCCAGCTGTCATGGTGATAAAAGCATCCCTACAAGGATACTACTGGCCAACCATGGAGGCAGACTCAAAAGAGCTGGTTAAGAAGTGCGACAAATGCTAAAAGTATGGAGAAAGGTCACACATACCGGCCCAGGAAACCAAGCCGGCACACAACCCTTGGCCATTCCTAACGGTGAAAAATAAAAAAAAAAGTTCATCTTCGTGGCGATTGATCACTCCACCAAATGGGTAGAAGTAAAAGTAGTTTCCACAATAACTGCGGCCAAAGTAGAAGAATTCTTCCGGAGGGAAGTGGTGTCTCGGTTCGGCATACCCAAGACATTAGTAATGGACAATGGGAAGCAATTTGACAGCTCCACCTTCAGGGGTTTCTGCGAGAACCTAGGAGTAGACCTGAAGTTCACATTGGTAGCGCACCCTCAAACTAATGTAACGACAGAGGTTACAAGTAGAATAATCTGTAAAGGATTGAAAAAGAGATTGGACGAGAGGGGAACTGGGCGGAGGAGCTAAACAGCGTAGTATGGGCATATAGAACGACACCAAGAAAAGGAACAGGAGAAACACCATTCCGCCTAACATACGGGGTATAAACGGTCATTCTAGTAGAAATAGGAATGCCAACATTAAGAACAACGCTCTACAAGGAAGAAACAAACAAAGAAAAACTAAGAGCTTCCAAGGATCAGCTAGAAGTAAGGAGACAGGCGGCGAATGTCCGAGCTGAGGCTTATCAAAGTCAAGCAGTCATATACTACTACAAAAGGGATGCAGCAATAGGAAAAGGGAACATTGGCGTAGAAAGCTAGAGAGTAACTGGGAGGGACCATATCGAGTTATCAAGATAACCGGCAGAGGAGCATACCGTCTAGAAACAATGAAAGGACAAGAAGTACCCATATTTTGGAATGTAGAACACTTGAAATTGAGTGTTTATCCCATGCATTGGTTGTGCCATGTCATATTTACACAAGCCAATGAGCATTTGCGATAGGGAATCTTTTATTTATCATTTAATTTTTTTATTATCAATTTTTCCACATGGCTAACGCATCATTGGCTTGTTGCACGAATGACATGGCGCAACGAATGCGTACAATAATTTTTCCTGAAATTCTACCATGAATGAAATAACAAGAGAATGTTGATTAAAAGCTACAAAAAGAGCAAAAAAAAAAACAAACAATAACAGCAACAACACAAGGAAAATAATTCCCAAAAGGCAACAGCCAGGATTAATTGAGAAAAATTTCTCGAAACAAAAAATACAAATAACATATTTGGGAGGCATCTCCCACAAAGGCGATAGCCAACACTTGAGGAACATTCCTCAAATGAAAAACACGCATGCAACAACAACTACGACAATAAACAAAGTTAGAGAAGCGACAATTGGCGAATCATCCAATTAATTCAATCGCGTAAGGAAACACAAGCAAAACGTATAAACATAATGGATAAAATACGGAGTCCACAGTCATAACATGGCCAAGGCCTACAAAAACACCATAAAATTATAAGACTACCATTACAAGCATCAATCCCCATTCGATGTATTCAAAAACCCGAAACCTTCGGACAAAAATGCCATGCTAGGATCCGGCATAGCCAAAGACTGTGACACAAAAGGTGAAAGAAAACCCAAAGATAGAGGAGGAAGGCTGGGATGGCTAACAAAAACTGAAGGAGCTGGACGAACAGAAGAAGGTGGACAAACTGTAGACGGTATCGCTCCAACTTTTTTGTGATCCTCCAATAAGCGTTGAGCCTTGTCCTTAAGCAAACGAGCATCAACAGAAAGGAATGAAGTATCCCCACCCGGATGCAGAGCTAAGTAGTTCTCACGAATAGCCCTCCAGCGCAACCTCAACAGCCGAGAAACAAGAAAAGCATAGTCTTCCAAATTCTCTTCCGCCAGAGCACAATCAGTCTTAACCCGGACAAGCACAGCACGAAGGTCCACATTCTCCTTCCGCAAAAGGTCTTGTTTGATCAAAGCCTCATTCGCCTGCTAGGTGGCAAACCTAAGATTCGCCTGCTCCGCCGCTAACTCGCACTCCTTAGCAATATAATGTTACTGAGCCATACAAATGCCATCAGTAGCATTAAAGAACCCCTAACAAATCGAGTCATATGAGATCATTTCCCTTCAACTTTTGGTAAAGGGATGGAGGCTCCATCATCCCAATAAAATCGCGAACCTGACGAAGAATGTCAGGATCATAGCAACTGCTACCAAAGGGGAGAATCAAGTCAGAACCCCGATGAACGATAGTATTAGGAAAGACAAGCACCTCTTCTTCATCTTCTTCAGTTGAAACAGACAAAGAAGAAAAAGCAGCCGAGGGATCCAGAGGAGGAATGCCAGCTCCGATCGAAGATGGAAGAGTACAGGCAGGAAGAATGGAAGCAGTCCCGGTGCAAGGAGATAATGAGCTTACAACCACGGGGGACCACCAGGGAAAGCCAAACGAGGAGCCTCAGTCAACGGTAAAGGGGGAGATGGTGCGACAGCAAGGAAGGCATAGAGGTATCTGGCTTCTTCCTCTGGGGGAGATCCGAATCATCACTTTGCTAACGTCTCTGAGGAACCGCAGCGAGCCCAGTTGAGGGGGCGGCAGACACAACTAGAGAGCAACCTATTAGACATGTAAAACAATGAGAAAAGACACAGACAAAACTGAACAAAAAAAACAGAGTACAACTCACTACTAGTAGGAACAGTAACGGCGGGAAGAGAAACAACCTTAATAGGAACGGCAGGCGGAGCGACTCGTCTCCATAAATACTCGCTGATAAAGTCAGCATACATCCCAGATCCCTCAGCATAGGTAACCCTAATGCGCTGCAAAAGAGCATGCTCCTCGTCCGAAACCTCAAACAGATCGTGGGGCTCAATATGGGAGCGTCATACTATGGGACCAAAGGAGCGGGTCAGATGCGAAATAATGAAAAACTTACCCTTCCAATGTTTCTTAATCGAGTCAGGAAGATCCTTGAACATCTTCAAACCAGAGTGAAACCCTAAAGAAATGAACGGAAACTCTTTTCGACGATAGGGAGAATACATCCAGTGGTGGACGCGATTGAGAGTCAGCCGCTCACCATGAAGATGATATAGCGACTTTAAACAAATGAATTGACGGGTATCATTGGGATGCAATTGAGACAAAGAGATACCCCAAGACTCCAGAAATCGGGACAACAACGAATCCAACGGAAAGCGAAGACCAGCCGCAGTTGTTTTCAAAAATAAAGGAGGA
Source organism: Mercurialis annua (assembly GCF_937616625.2). Classification (NCBI taxonomy): domain Eukaryota; kingdom Viridiplantae; phylum Streptophyta; class Magnoliopsida; order Malpighiales; family Euphorbiaceae; genus Mercurialis; species Mercurialis annua. The sequence goes on along the minus strand of NC_065577.1, from coordinate 12,866,296 downwards.
ACCATGAGGAAGACGAGAGTTGGCAAATTGACCCTCCGCCGGAAGATCCATAAAATAGTCATCAGGAATGCTGTAAGTCCCCGAAGCGAAACAAGGCCACGTCTTCAAAGTGGCAACTGCTTTGGAATACCCTCAGCCATGGTCAAGGAAGAAATAGATTGAAGAACGGGAAAAAGAACAAGAAGAGAAAGGAAAGCACAATAAGAACAAAGAAAATAAAAAGTGAAGAAACAGGTAAATCAGGTAAATTTCAAAAATGAAAGGGAAATGAAACGACGGCAGAACACCAAAAGGTGCACGACGCATTGAATGTTGCATAACAGGCTGTCAGCAAGGCGCAGGAAAAGAGGAGAGGAGAAATCAAACGGACGACCCGGCCCAAGAATTGCCCGCTTCACATTACAGACATAAATATCTATGCAAAACCGGAACAAGAATGGGATTAATGATAGAATAAATTTACAAAACACATGTTTCACGCAAAAACCCACATCGACTAAGAAAAGCAAAGGATACACGCTTGCCAATTAATAGATTGATCCTAAACTCACACAGGGGATCAGACACCCTAACACCTCATCATTACATATAATGCCAAACCCAATATATGTACCTTTAGTCCGATTCTATGTGAAATGATATTTTTAATATCACCGCATCTATCAATTATCGGCTTTATTTACCTGGAATAATACAAATCGTATGGGTCAAGCCAACGCAAATACTCAATCAAATGCAGGAAGTTCCAATTTTCAATCTGGCAACCATTACCAACCTAACCAAGGTAAATTTAACTCTCACGACTATGGAGGTAGGCTGCAATATCCTCCCGGATTCCAACAAAATAGGAATCAAGATGAAGGGAGGAAGCTCAATAAAATATTGGAGAAAATGGAGCAATTCGAGAGGTTTGAAGCGGAAGCGCGACAAAAAGAAAAAACTAAAGCATTTGCCTTCCATCATATTGAGGTGAAATTATCACAATTAGCAAGCTCTATCCAAGGTAGAAACCAAGGTGGTTTACCTTCTATTAGCGAAACTAATCCAAGAGAATTTGTGAATGCTATCACACTCCGAAGTTGTAAGGTTTTTGATGATCCTCATGGTAAAAAGCCTATCGAAGTTAATGATGAGTCAAGTACTAATGAGGCAAATTCGAGTAAGTCAAGGGCTAGTAAGGAGGTAGTGATTGAAGTTGAGGCTCCATATGTTAGACCACCACCACCACCTTCGTATTTTCCTAAGGTACCGTTTCCAAGTCGACTCAAGAAGACACCAGATAGCAAGAAATTCCATAAATTCTTGGACATCTTCAAAAAACTACAAATCAACATAAGTCTAACAGATGCTTTGCGTGAAATGCCTCAATACGTGAAGCTCCTCAAACACATAATCATGAACAAGCGGAGCTGGGACGAAAACGGCACCATTTCATTGGCTGAAAATTGTAGCTTAATCATCTCAAGCAAGTTGCCTACCAAATTGCAGGATCTAGGGAGTTTCACTATTTCTTACTCAATTGGCACTTCTACTTCTCTTAATTGGCTTTGTGATATGGGTGCAAGTATAGATCTAATGCCCCTATGTCTTTTCAGAAATTTATGTGGAAATCAATCGGTAAAGGAAACTTCCACGATGCTCCAATTAGTCAACCATTCACTCAAGAAACCGCATGGAGTAGTAGAAGACGTGCTAGTGAAAGTGGTCAAGTTCATCTTGGGCGGACATTTTTTAACACGGGAAGGGCGTTAATTGATGTTCCTGCCAGAAAAGTCACTTTGAGAATGAATGAGGAAAGTGTGGAGTTCGATATTAGGCATTATGATAGCAAGCGCGAGGAAGAAAAATGCATGTGGGTTGATTATATTGAACTAACATGCCATGTGCCTATGAAGGAGGTGATTCCATTAGGAATACCAGAGACGGTTCAAGAAAAAGAACCCTCAAGTGTTTTCGCATTAATAAGGAAGGGACCTCATGTCAAACCACGCAAGGGAAACCGAGACGTTGGACATCATGGAAGTTGAAGCTCGATGAGATAGCAACTGCAAGCAAGAGATGGATATGTACGGAAGTTACTACTCTTGGTGAGTATGTCCAAGTTCAAACGTCTCATATGCACTCCTATCCGTGGAAGTTGATTTCCAAGTGGAGCGGACCGTTCAAATTACGGCGTAAGGTAGATGATGAATTGATTGAGTTAGAGGGGACCAATGAAGACGTCTTTAAAGTTCTTAAGGAATGGTGTAAACCATATCCTAGACTTTTGATTAATCAAAGACGTGAGCAACTCGGTCTTTTTGATCCTCCGTGATGTTGAGAATTGACAGTCGAGCTCTCAACTTTAAACAAGCACACACGGGTAGCATTCCTGAGAGGTTTGTAATTTTTTTCGTTTTTCAAATATTTTTGGACAGATCCTCAGCCGGCCTAGGTGTGATCACCGGCCAAGGGCTGGCCGAAAAATAATTTTCTCGCCTTTTTTTAACTTTTTCAAAATTCTTGACAGACCCTCAGCCGATTCTTAGCCGGTCTGGTTGCGTGCACCGGCCAAGTGTCGGCCGAGGGACTGAATCACATAATTTTTTTTTTAAATATTATTAAAATCTCAGATTTTTGTTTATGAATTTAATTTAATATTTTGATATATTTTTATTTTTCTAGTGCTACATCTTCTAATAGAATTATGGTAACATATTTAGTATTTTAAAAAATTTCTATAACTTTATTACAATTAACTTTATTCCCTTTTTCATTTGTCATTTCCCAACTTAGTTAGGTTCTTAATTGATTTCCTATTTTGATTTGTTGTCTAAATTTTTTTAATTAGGAATCTCATTATCATATGCATTTTAGTTTTTTTTTTAGTAAAACACTACCATAAAATTCATTAGTGTATTAAGCCTATAAATAAAGGTATTTCAATTTTATTTTTTTTATTACTTATTCTTCTTTCTTTTAATCTTGCAATTTCTCATACATTGCGGACAATACATTATTTTAAGTGGGTGGGGGGGTGGGGGGGGTGGGGAATGAATAATAAAAAAAAATTGAAAAAATTCAATAAAAAAAATGAATAAATGTATATATTTGCCAGTTTAAGTTATGGCTAGAAATAGTGTGAGGAGGTAAAAAGAAAGAAAAATGTGAATAGAAAATTAAATAAAGGGTTAATTTCATAAAAAGTCACAACCTTTAACACGAATTTTCAATTTAATCACGACTTTTAAAAGTTGCCATATAAAATCACGACCTTTCATTTTTTTTCAAATCTATCATCAAATCAATTTTTTTGTGTATTTATGATGACGTGGCCACCATAATCCGGAATATTTGAAAAAAATAAAGAGTAAAATTTACCGGAAAAATAGTCGGTGATAGATTTGAAAAATAATAAAGGTCATGGTTTTATATGGCAATTTTTAAAAGTCGTGATTAAAATAAAATTCGTGTAAAGGTCGTGACTTTTTATGGAATTAACCCTTAAATAAATAAAGATTTGGCTTGAATTCATAAAATTTTGTCAAATAATTAGTTCTAAACCATGAATAAATGATAAGTGCGGTTTCTAATTATGACAATGGTTAGTGATGTTTGCCGAATAAAAAGCTAATTATATGACATGATTCGATAGGATTAGGTTTAATTCAATTTTTAGCTTTTAGTGACCACTGAAACACGATTGAATAACTTGATGCGGAATCATGACATGTTTGTTATTATAAAAAATTTAGTCATTTTTAAACTTTTGACATTTTGGCATGACTTATAATACTTGAGTAAATGGAAAAATACAACATTTATTTTTGAGAGTTCGAGTCTAATTTTTTTATTGTGAGAATTGTTAACATGCTATATTTCTAGAACTTGCTCAGTGTTCGTTCAAAGTTACACGGTTAAGGTTTTGACATTTAGATGATCTTGGCGTTAGGTATACACAGTTTGTCTTAGACCACTTAAATAGCATACTCTTCATCCATTAGATTAAATATTTTTTAGCGTTAGCCTCTTTTCTTTATTTTTAACCCACATTCTACACTTTTTACACTTCAAACCTTCACCTCTTTCAACACCTCAATTTAGATTGAAGAAAAGTGTGATTCTAGCTTGAGGATGAAAAAGAAAATGTGAACAAGTGTCTAAAAAAAAAAGAATGCTTTGCAATAAAAGTGAAAGAAATAAAATAAAAGAAAGATGACAAAAATAGCAAGAAAAGGAAAACCAAGAGGAAAAAAAAATAAAGGCAACTAAAAGAAAGAAAAGTTCACTCATACAAGGTATTCCAAGCTAGTTCATTATTTCGCACTTCACAGTAAAGTTGATTCAAGTCAAGTTGTAGCCAAATATCCAAAAATTACTCGCCTTTTACCTAAACCTCATCACAACCCAAAAATAAAGTCCAAGTGATTTTTGTCAAAAATCGAGCCAAATAGGAGAGTCCGGGACTATGAGCAAGTCTATGGTAATTTACATGTTTTAAATTGTGAGATAATTTGTTGATTTTACACATCAAACACGTGAGTGTCGGAGTGAAAACTTGTGAGGAATTGATGCCATTTGCTTAATTATTATTAGATTACTACATGATTTGTCTAAGTAAGAAATTGACTATTTTCACATGTCCCGCAAATGATAATGAACATTGGTGAAATTCAGTGTCGCATGAGCTAAAATGTTAGTGTTCTTAGTGTTATCGGATTATGTCATTGTAATTGCATTCATCATTTGTCTGCATTATTAATGGTAGTTGGTTTAGAAGCTTTCACTTAATTAATTCATTAGTTTGGTAAATTAATTATTGACTTGTATATGACATGTATCGAGCTCGAGTAGTTTGTAATAAGAGCAAGATTCATGTGTGAGGACAAGCAAAGTTTTAGTGTGAGAAGGTTTGATAAGCTTATATTTTACGTAATTTTCATATCATTTATTCGCTATATTTTAGTGTTTTATTGCGTAAAATAGAGCTTATATAGTTATTTTTAGGCTTAATCACCAAAAAAAGCCAAACCTATACGTCTTGCGTCAATTATAGCCAAACCTTTAAAAAGCACCAGATTTAGCCATACCTTATATGTTCCGTTTCTTTTTTAGCCATTTTTGAATCAAACCGATTTTTTGATAGCATGTTATCCACGTCTCTGCCAACTAAGCAATTGGCTGACATGACAACTGATATATTTAAATTGAGTTTGGCTATAACTGACACAAGACAAATAGATTTGGTATTTTTAGATGAATAAACCTAAATTTAAAATCAAATCAATTTTTTAATTCAATAATTAGTAAATTGATTATATCATTTATAAAATTCATATATATTTAGACATAATTAATATTTTATATTTAATACTAAATAAAATTAATCTAATATTTTCCTAAATCAAATAAATTTATTTTATTATATATTTTAATAAATATATAATTAATTTAATTAATAATTAAAATTAAAGGATAGTTTTAAATTTTTAGCTATTTAAATTAAAAAAATGAATTAATGTATTACTTAGGAATTAATGTTAAATTAAATTTGGTGAAAGTTTTTAATGTTCATGATGATTCCGAGTTTGATTTATTATTTTTAATATTATTAAGATCTTGTTAGGACCGAGTTTAAGTAATAAAAAAGTGATTATGTGTAAATTAAGCTAAGTTTTTAGCTATGTAAAGTAAAATGACATATGCGTATATGTTTTATAAATATCGTGATATATATTGATTCCACCACAATAGGCTTCACTTTATAGAGAAACAAATGAGAAAACAATTACATCTATCCTGTAAATAAGTAATGATCTATTGAGTAATTATTTTTTCATGTATGTGTGTGTAATTGAATTATGAACACTGTCGTATGTTTGTTGTGTATGTTAATTTCAAGTTGTTCTTCGGAACACAAACAACAGGGTCTCAAACGGCGGCGATGTCGACTGACCGACGATTGGAATTTTAAAAACATAAATTTTATGATGAATATGATATTTTTTGTTTTTAATAAAATTTAAATTAATTATATATCCATCAAATATTATAAAACGAAATTTTAGAATCAATTAAATTTTTTAAAAAAATTAGATGAATTTTAATTAGCATTAAATAAAAAATATTATTTTGTTAAATATATATGAATTTTATAATAATATGATTAATTTATTAATTATTAAATTTAAAAATTATTTTTGTTTTAAAATTAGCTCTAATTACCAAAAAATACCAAACCTGTGCAATTTGTGTCAGTTATAGCCAAACTTAATTTAAATATATAAACTGCCATGTCAGCCAATTGCTTAGTTGGCAGTGACGTGGACGACATGGTGTCAAGAAAATCGGTTCGATTCAAAAATGGCTAAAAAAGAAACAGAATATATAAGGTTTGGTTAAATCTGGTGATTTTTAAAGGTTTGGCAATAACTAACACAAGACGTATAGGTTTGACATTTTTTGGTGATTAAGCTTTATTTTTACTTGTTTTATATTTTTAATATAAAATGTAAATGCATAGCATTTTTAGAGTCTAATTGAATAAATAGAGATTAAATGAAGTGAAAGTCAAGAAGGAGCGATTCTATCAGTTCCATGAAGAAGAATAATGAAAAATCAAGTTTAAGTGCAAGCAAAATAGCCGCTAAATCAGTCGCTGAAAGTTTAGATCGAAAAGCTGAAAGTTTAGATCGAAAAGCTGAAAATTCGGACACATCTTTGTATTCAGATCATATATGGAGTTATAAATATCCAAATCATATGATTAAACATGTCATGGAAAGAAAAGAGATAGATCTACTGTCACGACCTAAATTATTGAGTCGGGACCGACGTTAGGGAATGGGAGTGGTAGCTCCAAATCCCGTAACAAGCCTAAAACTACAATAAATTTTTCGCAAATAAAATATATTATTATTTATAAAACGTTTCCAGAAAGCTCATTTAAACATTGTGACTAAAAATATCAAAATCTCATACTACTTTTTTGAACACGTATACAAAAAGAAACCAGGACCTTACAAAGCGATATCACATATCCAGCACTGCCCTGTTTCTAGTCGTAAGTACAACCAATCCCATTCATGGCAATTGGTGTAGAAATTAAACGGATGAAAAAGCATCTTTATAAATAAATATCATTTGTAGATCAAAGCTATACTCATATGCTTACACCTATGAACTACTGCAGCTCTATATTAATTCGTACTTTGTCCAAGCCAATCGACTTTTGGCACAAAGGGATTAGCTGTCTGATCCGACTTCAGTCACCTGAAAGACATCAAAAGTGAGGGATCAGTATTTGGGAAAATACTGAGTGAGTTTGCATATTACTAACAGTATTATAAAAAGAAACATAACATCGCATACTTAAAACATATGAAAATAATATAATATTCTCAAGCGATAGATCCGATTGAAACCCTGAATTTGAACTCCTAACCTCTTATATGCATATCATTTCCATATCGAATCATTTCATATCCAATGGTCCGGCCCGGGATAACTCAACCGCGTTAGCCGCGACTGTAATACCCCAAAAATTTAATTATCTAATTGGACCACGTGTCCAGTTTTGAGTCGCCGGAGTGGCGATATCGGACCGAAGAATTGAAATAAATTATAATGGATAAGCCTTAAATAGGTTGTTTTCAAGGATGTTATTTTGAGAGAAGAATAATATACTGTAATTCAAAACTTGAAATTGAAAAAAAAAGGAAAAATGGTAAGAAAAGTCGTAAAATAAAGTGCAGGTACTAAATTGGTAACTTAGCCAATTAGCTCTCGAGAATCGAAAATTATAAGTTTCAACGGGAAAAATGTTAATTCTTGGGTCGTATTATTTATTAGATATAAATAATACGTATACAAATTGGTTAAAAGGTTAATTGATTAAACGATGGACTAAATTAGAGTAGACGATGGACTAAACGATGGACTAAACGATGGATTAAATGATGTATCCAGTCAGTAGAGTCAATTAGAGTATTGGTTTTTGGAGGAGCTTATCAGATGGTTCTGCAGAAAAGCTAATAGGAAGAGTATTTTCTCCAACATCTGAAGGGGTCACGGTAGCTGCTGTAATGGATTCTTTGTGGAATGCAAGAAATAGAAAAATATTTATGAAGGAAGATAGTACATCGAGCAGCATAATGAAAAGGATCAAAGACATTTTTCTTGACAAGTTTAACCTATATAGCTCTAGTAGAATATTGAATGATGTTATTAGTGTAATTCAGCATCTTTAATTTTTTTGCTTGGCTGTATTCTCTTTGATTTCAGTCAATAAGTATTAATGCAGAAAATTACAAGTATAAAATACTGCAAATTAAGTAATGTGATATAAAATAGAGTATCGATTCAACAAAAATTCATTTAGTACTAGGCAAATAAACTAATTTATTATTTAAACAATAAATTATAATTTTGATATTTTAATTAAATTAAACTAATGAAAACAAATAAAAATCCACTAGAAGAAACTAGCTTTTTTACAAAGGAAAAATATAGTCGCAGATTCATTATTTCTAGCCGCAATTTACTTATAGGAGAGTTAAAATCCGGTCGTATGTGGTCTTAATAGATTTCGCCGCAAAAAGTATTTATAAAGATAAAATAATAACCGCTCGTAATATAAATTGCGAAGGTTAATTTACCCTTAACAAAAAGAGATCACTACTAACAACCGCATTTTAAATGTTATTATTGTCTTTATACCTTCGTAATTATATAGAGCAAATGCGCCAAAAAAACCTTCGTAATGTCATAAAATTGCATTAAAAATAGTTATTTGCGATCACTAGCTTAAATAGAACTTAAACAAATAACATTTTTTTATAATCAATTATCACAAAGAAAATAAATTAATTTTTTTATTAAAAATGAACAAAATATAAAAAATTATATTTATAGATAAAATATCATCATTCAAAAAATGGATATACATTAAAAGTTAATATCCTACAAAAATGGAAATTAGTGACGATTTGCTCTCCAACGCCTAATCAATTGTATCAAAAATGTTTTTTCCGGTAATCTAGCATTTGTTTTGAGCCTTGTGGCTGTGTTGTGGCCTTTGGGCCTAGAGTTTTGGTATTTCTCTATTTAGCAATATAAATTTGAAGAATTTGCACAAAATACTCTATTTTTAGATTTATTTGTTTTAAATACCTAAATTTTAAAAATTTATATTTTTACTATTTTTTTGTAATGTTTCTATCTTTACCCCAATTAAAATTTTAACTTATTAGCATTTTTACTCCACTTATGTAAAACACATGTGCATTTTTATTTTTTTTATTTTTTTCTCTTTTTTTCTTTTCTCTCTCTTCTTTTCTCTTTCTTCTCTTCTCTCTTTTTCTTCTTCTTCTTCTTCTTCTTCTTTCCTTTCTCTGCAATTTTCTTTTTACGATTTTTTTTTCATTTTAATTAAATTTCTTAACAAATTCAAGATAAAAAAGAATTCATTATGAAAAATTCTACCAAATTCGTCTCAAGAAATAACAAAATTTTCCGTCATCGCTATCGCCATCATTGATTTTGTTTTTCTTCAGAATGTTCTTCTTCTTCTTCTTTCTATGTTGTTTGAATTATAATATCGTTTTTTGGTAATTTTTTTCAATTTTGTTTTTTGAAAAAATCATTTTTTCTTCATTAATGATGTTATGACATGGTTTTCAAACGTTTTTAAATTAATTTTAGGAAATGTTGGAAACTGTTTTTTCGAAACTGTTTTATACTGTTTGAAACCTTTGTAAACGGTTTGAAACTGTTTGAAACTGTTATTGTTTAGACTGTTTGAAAGTGTTTTTTTAAGACTGTTTTATACTCTTTGAAACCTTTGTAAATGGTTTGAAACTGTTATTTTTGTGACTGTTTTATAGTGTTTTTAGAAACCGTTCTAAATTGTTTGAAACCTTTGTAAACTGTTTGAAACCTTTGTAAACTGTTTGAAACATTTTTAAATTGTTTGAAATTGTTCTTAGATAAAGGTTGCAAATTGTGTTTTATAAAACTGTTTAAAACCTTTATAAACTGTTTGAAACCATTGTAAACTGTTTGAAGCTGTTTTTTTGGAAACTGTTTGATACGCTTGGAAAGTGTTTGAAACCATTGTATAATTTTTTTTAAATGATAATATTTTAAAAATTATATGAAACTGTTTGAAACTGCATTTGAAACTGTATTTGAAACAGTTAGAAACCGTTTTTAATAAAGCAAATAAATAAAAATTATCAGTTTTGTTTGTTTTTGGAGAAAATTATGATCGTTGAATTTTAATTTCAAGTGAAATTTGACGCGATTTTGATTACGAATTAAAAATTCGAGCGGATCGGAAAATAGATTTGAAACTAACAGTAAATCTATATAAAATAAAAAAAATCACAAACATTAATTTCCTAAAATATTATGAGCTGAAGATTAGACTTGATTTGTTGATTTTTTTAAAAATTAAACGGAAAAAATGAAGAAAAGAAGAAGAAGAAGACACTGTAAACAAGTGGAGTAATTTTTAGGTATAAAAACAAATAGGACAGGGTATAAAAATAATTGACTGATACGGGTAGGTAAGTAAGTCAAGTCCAAAAATTGTAGTAGGTAATTGCTAATTTTTTATTTATTTAGGTATTTCCCTAATTCTCTCTATAAATTTTCTCTTTTGGTGATTTAACAAAAAACAAATTGCAGAAAATACTCCGTTTTTTAAAAATCTTTGTAAAAATACTTCGTTTTTGAAAATTTATTTTTTTTACTTTTTTTCGAAAATTTATTTTTTTACTCTGAAAATTTGTAAAAATACTATTTAAACTGTATTTGAAACTGTTTTTTAGAAACCGTTTGAAACTCTATTTGAAACTGTTTTTGAAAACGGTTTCAAATTATTTTTAAGTAAACCGTTATAAACCATTTGAAACTTTATTATAAACTATTTTTGAAACAGTTTATAAAACAGTTTCAAATTGTATTTTTTTAAACCGTTTGAAATTCTATTTGAAACTGTATGCGAAAAGTTTTGTAAAACGGTTTCAAATTGTATTTTTTGAAACTGTTCGCAACTGTTTGAAACTGTTTGCAACTGTTTGAAACTGCGGAATAAAAAAATAAATATTTAGATTTTTTAGGTACAGTTGCAAACTTTAAGTTTATGAGTTAAATTTTGCAAATATTTTTAGTTTTTTAGGTAATTTTTTAAACTTCCCAAAAATTAATTGTATCAAAAATTACAATTTTGTGACGTTCTTTCAAATAACGTCTTAAATGGCACACTGCTAATTCTTATTTTTTGTTCTCGTCATTTGTATTGTATTGCGGAAAAATCATACTCTCTCCGTTCTGTTTAAGAAGTCTCATATTCCCTTTTATGATGTCCCATTTAAAAAGTCTCGTTACTATTTTTGAAATGTTTTTCCATTGCATTACCCTATTTTACCCTTATTTTTAGTTATCTTAAAAGACATATATGGAAAATTTCACTATCATTAATAGGGGCAAAACATGAAAAAACATAAAATGACAAGAATAATTAATATTTTCTTAATCTGTGTGTAAGTCAAATGAGAAATTTAAAATGGGATGGACGGAGTATATTTTATGATGAATTGTAACATTTATAAAAGTTAATCAATAGTCACGTAAAGAAAACATCACAAAAAACTGATATTACAAAAATATAAGCTGGACGGTTGAACCGCAAATTGCTAAACTGGACGGTCCAAATGCACCCTATAAACCGAAAATCCGGTCCAACCGTATTAAACAGTATCAAACCGTTATAACGCTTTGAATCAGTGAACTGCTCAAACTTAAGAAACCGTCCGGTTTAAATTTTAAACCACATGTTTAAGAGAAAATATACCAGAATTTAGGACTTCTATTAAAAAAATTGTAAATATATGATGATTTCACTCTTTTATAGCCGCAATTTTCATTTCCCTTCTTCAAAATAATACGATATCTTCTTTACAAATAAGATAAAATCTCAAATTTCTTCATCAATCAACACTAATTAAAGACCAAAAGAAATAAATGCATGAAGAGGATGAAATTTAAACAAGAGTAAATGATGGTTGTGAGGCTGCGATGTAAACAAGAAAATGAAGATGGAGATGGCGGCTGCGGCAAAGTAATGAACAATGTAGAGATAGCTGCTAGTTAGTGGTGTTAGGTTTCAAATTCGGGCTTTTTACACAAACAACCTACTTTGCCAATTTCTTAACTTTTATACGGGTCCAAGTTTGCCTTTTCTAAACTACCATGTACAGCCTATTTTATTACTTTCATACGGATTCTATATATTAAACCCTAATAGCATACAAATCATAACTTCATTTATTTTCTCTTTCCTCATCATTCAATTCTCTCTTCCTCTCAGCTCATCTTTCTCTCGTTTCCTCTCAGCTCATCGTTTCCTCTCAGCTCATCGTTTCCTCTCAGCTCAGATTTAAACAAATAAATCTGTCAACATACATCATTATTCTACCTCAGTTTCTAATCGCGAACTGATTTTGATAAACTTCATCAGCTATCTCCCTCAATTCGACATCTTCATCTTCAAATTACGAAGAAGCAACACCTAGATCTTAATTTCAAGCGAAACAATTAAGATAATTCAAGTTCAGATTTAATTTCTTGCTGTTGACTTTAATTTTCTTAAATTTACAGTTTAATTAGATTAATCAACAGAATATCATTATTAAGTAAAGAATTAAATATAAAAATAAAATATAAACATGAAACTGTTTTGATTTCAGTTTTCATGTTGATTTTGTTTCAGGAATGAATAGTATTGCAGTTTTTGTTCAGTAGAATGGTTTTTGGAATGATAAGCTGAAATACACAGATTTTGCTGTTAAATGACTTCTAATTCCAACAGATTGTAGCATGCAACATCTTGAAGAATTACTAGTCAAACAACTACAAATAGATTTAGAAGACACAAATATGCAAATCAAATATCAGGTATTTTAATACTTATAAATTTACAAATACTTGTTAAAATTTATATTGACGAATATAATTAGTATAAAATTGATGTATTTTGGTTGACATGTTGTTGACTTTATGTTGATAAGTTATTGATATCTTTTTGTTTTAATTATATTAATTTTTTCCTTATGTTGACATATTGTTGATGTGTTGTTGATATGTTGTTGATATGTTGTTGATTTTTGCATAAACACTTCTTTTTTTTTAAACTCATATCCAGGTTAAAGAAGACTATCCACCAATAATAATACAAGATGATGATGCTTTAAATTTCTACTTTAAGATGAAAGGAAAATCATCAGACCCAACACACTTCCCAATCTGCATTGAAATTGAACAAAAAATAAAAGATCTATCATTGTATGTATCATCATCGAGATCAACACACCAGAATGTCAACAGAAATTCAACAGTCTGTGAACTCCAAGAGAATTCAACAAATGTTGATAATTCCAATTCAGTTTCAAATATGTTTCAGTATGCAATGGACATGGGAAATCTGTTAGATGAGGATCAAGAAGTGCAGAGTCCTTACGTAGAAAGTACGATCATTAATGAAATAAAGGCGACAGAAATTGAAGAAGGTCAAAAATACAAAGACAAGAGCACACTAAAGACTATATTAAGCATTTACGCGAGCAATAATCATTTTCAGTTCAGATCTTACAAGTCGTGCAAAATTGAGTACATAGCAATATGCAATGAGCCTGACTGTGAATGGAAATTGAGAGCGTCGAGAAATAAAAAATCAATTGTATTCATTGTGCGAAAATTTAACAATGTACACACTTGCAAAGTTGGGGAAAGGATGGCCGATAAAAGGCAGGCAACATATAATTTGGTTGGAAACTTCATAAAGGATAAGTACTCAAACTTCAAGACTGTTTACACGCCTGCCGATATTATTAGAGATATGAAGAAAGAATATGGAGTCGAACTAAGCTACCAAACAGCATGGAGATCAAAAGAGAGGGGATTAGATCTCACGAGAGGACATCCGGCTGATTCATACAAATTACTGCTTTCTTATCTACACGCGCTGAAAACAACAAATCCCGGGTCTGTTGCTGAATTGGAAACAAGAGAAGACATATTTCTTTATGTTTTCATATCGTTGAATGCATCAATTAAATGATGGGGTTTTTGCAAGCCGATAATTGTAGTCGATGGTACGTTCCTCAAAGCAGCTTATGGAGGAACTCTTCTAACGGCAGCGACTCAAGATGCAGCAGATAAAATTTTTCCTCTTGCATTTTGTGTGGTAGATTCTGAAAATGATGTTTCGTGGGAGTGGTTCTTTAACAAACTTAGAGAAACATTCGGCGTGAGGGAAGGAATGTGCATTATCTCGGATCGACATGATAATATTAAAAAAGCAATTGAAAACGTATTCCCGGAAGCACATCATGGGATTTGTACATACCATCTTTTCAACAATGTCAAGGCAAGATATAGAAGAGCGAAAGGTGAAATCAGAGAACAATATTTTGGGGCAGCCAAAGCTTACACGCTTGAGCAGTTTGAAAAATACATGGCGGAACTTGAGAAATTTGACCCCAAAATAAGGGAGTACCTCACTAAAGTGGGTTTCAAAAAATGGACGACAGTCCATTCCACCAGCAATAGGTATTCAACAATGACTTCAAACATTGCAGAATCTTTAAATGCAACAAACATAGCTGCAAGAGAACTGCCCATAACGACGATGCTCGAATTTCTACGTTCGCTTGTGCAAAAGTGGACTCATGCAAATGGAAACTGTGCAAGATCATTAAAAACAAATATGATAAAAGTGGCTGAGGATATATTGAATGAAAGCTACATTCGATCTCTGAATCTGACGGTAAACCCATTTTCAAAACTATTGTGTTGTTGACATGTTGTTGATTTCCTGTTGCTTTCCTGTTGATGTGGATGATCAAAAATTGGTTTTCTAACTCAATTCTTTTTTCTCAGGTAAGCCCTGCAAATGACAATATATATACTGTCACTAAAACAAAAACTCCCTTCTCGGTCAATTTGGACACACAGACATGCTGCTGCAGAAGATTTCAAACAGACAAAATAACGTGCCCGCACGCAGTTGCTGTAATCAGGAAATACAACAAAG
Organism: Mercurialis annua; assembly: GCF_937616625.2. Lineage (NCBI taxonomy): Eukaryota > Viridiplantae > Streptophyta > Magnoliopsida > Malpighiales > Euphorbiaceae > Mercurialis > Mercurialis annua. Next base: position 12,851,220 of record NC_065577.1, on the reverse strand, counting down.
ATCCTTTGTTCTATTGTTCATAGTACATCATGAAGGAGACGTATGTCAACACGTACATTCACACTGTGTATCCAATGACGAATAAGTCAACATGGAATACACCTCAAGAAGTAAAAGATATAATCGTGCTGCCTCCAGAATCAAGAACAAAATCGGGGAGACCGAAGAAGAAACGCATAATGGGAGGACATGAAAAAAGGTCAAAGAATACATGCACGGTTTGCAAGAAGGGTCACAATAAAAAAACATGTAGACGATGACTATAATTACAGACAGATTTATTTCTTTCAAATTAAATTGTTGTGTTTGAATTTCATATTTTTTTTTTATTTAGGAATTTGACTGACATTTTTAATTTTATGTTGATATCATGTTGATATATTGTTGATATGGTGTTGATGGAAAATTGATTTTTAAACTTTTTAAGAAAAAGTAAAATTAGTGTTAAAATGCTGTGTTGATAGCCTGATGACATTCTGTTGATTTGACTTCTATAAACTAATATTTCATTTTACGAATTTTATGAATAAGTAAGCATTCATTGTTGATATCATGTTGCCAACATGTTGATATGGTGTTGATGAAAAGTTGATATTCAAGCTTTTTTAGAAAAAGTAAAATTAGTGTTAAAATGCTATGTTGATAGCCTGATGACATTCTGTTGATATGACTTCTATTAACTAATATTTACTTCAATGTTGATGTCATGTTGCCAAAATGTTGACTTCATGTTGACATCATGTTGATATAATTGTATTAATTATTTTAAAGAACACTAAAATTACAACAAAATTCAAAGTAACTGAATCAAATAAAAGAAATTATCAGTAAACTGTTCAAACAATATGAAAAAACAAAAAGAATAATTCAGATACCAAACATATTTAAAAACAAACAAAATAACTGAAAATAAACCCAAAGACAAGAATTCCCAAAATATTAACACCTAATGAGAAACATTATTCCTCCTCAGTTCTCTTCGAAGCTGGACGGTTCCTTCAACGTCACTTTTATAATCAGTTTCTATCTTCCACTTCGCATAAGAAATCAAGCCTTGACAAAGTTGATTCCGGTACCTTTCCATTTCATCTCCCAAAAATGACGAAGTAATCGGCTTGCCGTGAATTAGATACTCCGCAAACAAATAAGTAAAAGCACCACAATCACTATAATATTTAAAAAGAAAATTTAACAAATTAGAAAAAGGTATTAAAATCAAATGAAAACATAAAGGAAAACAGAATAGAAACAGTTACCTCTTAATTTGAACTAGCACTTCAGCAACATTTTCATAAGAGAAAGGAGAATATTTGCTGTCGAAACTAGAAGATAAGGCAAATGATATAGAATCATTCCTAGACGAATAGAAGTTCATTTATTTCAAAAAAACAGGAAGATAGTGCATAAAAGCTCCTATCATTTTTTCAATATTTGCTTCAATCTTTTCAGTCTTGTAGGAATTGTAGACATACACCTTGCATTCTTCAAAATTAACCCGCACGAGAAACCAATGATTTGGGTCTAAGATGATTACGGGACATAGAAGCTCATTCACATCCAACCAACTCTTATTATATCGACAGCCTCCTCCCTTATAGTATTCAAGAATGGAGTTTCCAGACGTAACTTTAAATTCAGCACAACCAGACGCAACGTACGAAAAATATTCTGCTACAAAAATCTGACTGAAAATGGAATTCGTAGTACAAAACTTCATCTTGTTGTCAAACAGCAATTTAATCTTCTTCCTCAAGTAGTAAAAGATAACATCGATATGCTGTAACGTACAGAAAAAAGTATAAAAAAATAGTAAACAAAAACAAATGTCAACATAAAATTAAAACAATTAAAAACCACTTACAGAAGTAGATAGTTCTCCACCACAGAAATTCAAAATGTGAAAAAAAATCTTCTTCGTAATTAAATCACCGCCAATATCGAAAGGAGGACTAATTACATCATATTTTTCAGTAAGCGAACTACAAAACGTACAAAAAAGAAAAATAGTCAACAAATGTTGATGCAAATCTATAAACTAAGAAACAACAATAATATAGTTCTATTACCAAGTTTTCTTATTCCATCCTTGCTCAATCCAGTTAAAAGTTTCCATGTCTCTAAATGCATCAAGTTCAGTGTACTCAATATCAAGCAAGGGACATGGAGCTTCATTATAAGGCAATCGGTCTACAATAAATAAGGAAACAAAATCAAAAAAAAAACATATTCTAAACAGAAACATACAAAAAAATACTTATGTTGACAAGATATTGATATCATGTTGACATCAATGATAACGACTGTTTCACAAAAGTTGATTTCATGTTGACATCATGTTGACATAATGTGGATATCATGTGGACATGATGTTGACATCAATGATGCAGGATGATATCAACATCAACAAATTAATAAAAAGGACAATTTAACAATCACCTAAAGTATTTCAATTCATCAAAAACACAAAATACATAAGTACTTACTAGTATGACCAGGTCCTTGACTCGAAGAAGCAAGATCACGGCTCCTACAATGAGACGCAACTTGTTCGTCCAACTGAGTTAATTGGGAATCCGTTAAAAAAATATCTTCTCCCTTCAATTTTTTTAACAAGTATAAACAGTTAATAACAATAATAAAGTACACTTTAAATACAATGAAAAACCACAAATACCTCATTCATGTCCAAATTTGTATCAAAATCAACCCCAGAAACATCGTCTGTAGCTTGTTCAATCTTCCTTTCACCACATGACATCAACATTAAATGAAACATTAGTTTATAGAAGTCATATCAACAGAATGTCATCAGGCTATCAACATAGCATTTTAACACTAATTTTACTTTTTCTAAAAAAGCTTGAATATCAACTTTTCATCAACACCATATCAACATGTTGGCAACATGATATCAACAATGAATGCTTACTTATTCATAAAATTCATAAAATAAAATATTAGTTTATAGAAGTCAAATCAACAGAATGTCATCAGGCTATCAACACAGCATTTTAACACTAATTTTACTTTTTCTTAAAAAGTTTGAAAATATTAGTTTATAGAAGTCATATCAACAGAATATTAGTTGGCAACATGACATCAACATTAAATTAAACATTAGTTTATAGAAGTCATATCAACAGAATGTCATCAGGCTATACACATAGCATTTTAACACTAATTTTACTTTTTCTAAAAAAGCTTGAATATCAACTTTTCATCAACACCATATCAACATGTTGGCAACATGATATCAACAATGAATGCTTACTTATTCATAAAATTCGTAAAATGAAATATTAGTTTATAGAAGTCAAATCAACAGAATGTCATCAGGCTATCAACACAGCATTTTAACACTAATTTTACTTTTTCTTAAAAAGTTTAAAAGTCAATTTTCCATCAACACCATCTCAACAATATATCAACATGATATCAACATAAAATTAAAAATGTCAGTCAAATTCCTAATAAAAAAAAATATGAAATTTAAACACAACAATTTAATTTGAAAGAAATAAATCTGTCTGTAATTATAGTCATCGTCTACATGTTTATTTATTGTGACCCTTCTTGCAAACCGTGCATGTATTCTTTGACCTTTTTTCATGTCCTCCCATTATGCGTTTCTTCTTCGGTCTCCCCGATTTTGTTCTTGATTCTGGAGGCAGCACGATTATATCTTTTACTTCTTGAGGTGTATTCCATGTTGACTTATTCGTCATTGGATACACAGTGTGAATGTACGTGTTGACATACGTCTCCTTCATGATGTACTATGAACAATAGAACAAAGGATCTTTGTTGTATTTCTTGATTACAGCAACTGCGTGCGGGCACGTTATTTTGTCTGTTTGAAATCTTCTGCAACAGCATGTCTGTGTGTCCAAATTGACCGAGAAGGGAGTTTTTGTTTTAGTGAGAAAAAAAATTGAGTTAGAAAACCAATTTTTGGTCATCCACATCACCAGGAAATCAACAACATGTCAACAAAACCATAGTTTTGAAAATGGGTTTAGCGTCAGATTCAGAGATCGAATGTAGCTTTCATTCAATATATCCTCAGCCACTTTTATCATATTTGTTTTTAATGATCTTGCACAGTTTCCATTTGCATGAGTCCACTTTTGCACAAGCGAACGTAGAAATTCGAGCATCGTCGTTATGGGCAGTTCTCTTGCAGCTATGTTTGTTGCATTTAAAGATTCTGCAATGTTTGAAGTCATTGTTGAATACCTATTGCTGGTGGAATGGACTGTCGTCCATTTTTTGAAACCCACTTTAGTGAGGTACTCCCTTATTTTGGGGTCAAATTTGTCAAGTTCCGCCATGTATTTTTCAAACTGCTCAAGCGTGTAAGCTTTGGCTGCCCCAAAATATTGTTCTCTGATTTCACCTTTCGCTCTTCTATATCTTGCCTTGACATTGTTGAAAAGATGGTATGTACAAATCCCATGATGTGCTTCCGGGAATACCTTTTCAATTGCTTTGTTAATATTGTCATGTCAATCCGAGATAATGCACATTCCTTCCATCACGCCGAATGTTTCTCTAAATTTGTTAAAAAAACCACTCCCACGAAGCATCATTTTCAAAATCTACCACACAAAATGCAAGAGGAAAAATTTTATTTGCTGCATCTTGAGTCGCTGCCGTTAGAAGAGTTCCTCCGTAAGCTGCTTTAAGGAACGTACCGTCCACTACAATTATTGGCTTGCAAAAACCCCATCCTCTAATTGATGCATTCAACGATATAAAAACATAAAGAAATCTGTCTTCTCTTGTTTCTAATTCAGCAACAGACCCGGGATTTGTTGTTTTCAGCGCGTGTAGATAAGAAGGCAGTAATTTGTATTAATCAGCCGGATGTCCTCTCGTGAGCTCTAATCCCCTCTCTTTTGATCTCCATGCTGTTTGGTAGCTTAGTTCGACTCCATATTCTTTCTTCATATCTCTAATAATATCGGCAGGCATGTAAACAGTCTTGAAGTTTGAGTACTTATCCTTTATGAAGTTTCCAACCAAATCATACGTTGCCTGCCTTTTATCGGCCATCCTTTCCCCAACTTTGCAAGTGTGTACATTGTTAAATTTTCGCACAATGAATACACTTTATTTTTTATTTCTCGACGCTCTCAATTTCCATTCACAGTCAGGCTCATTGCATATTGCTATGTACTCAATTTTGCACGACTTGTAAGATCTGAACTGAAAATGATTGTTGATCGCGTAAATGCTTAATATAGTCTTTAGTGTGCTCTTGTCTTTGTATTTTTGACCTTCTTCAATTTCTGTCATCTTTATTTCATTAATGATCGTAATTTCTACGTAAGGACTCTGCACTTCTTGATCCTCATCTAACAGATTTCATGTCCATTGCATACTGAAACATATTTGAAACTGAATTGGAATTATCAACATTTGTTGAATTCTCTTGGAGTTCACAAACTGTTGAATTTTTGTTGACATTTTGGTGTGTTGATCTCGATGATAATACATACAACGATATATCTCTTATTTTTTGTTCAATTTCAATGCATAGTGGGAAGTGTGTTGGATCTGATGATTTTCCTTTCATCTTAAAGTAGAAATTTAAAGCATCATCATCTTGTATTATTATTGGTGGATAGTCTGCTTTAACCTGTATAATAGTAAAAAAAACAAGAGTTTATGCATAAATCAACAATATATCAACAACAAATCAACAAGATGTCAACATAAGGAAGATAATAAATGCAATCTTTGGAAAATTCATAAAACAACTAGATATCAACAATTCATCAACATAAAGTCAGCAACATGTTTAACCAAAATATATCAATTTTATACTAATTATACTCTATCAATATAAATTTTAACAAGTATTTGTAAATTTATAAGTATTATTATACCTGATGCTTGATTTGCATGTTTGTCTCTTCTACATTTATTTATAGCTGTTTGGCTAATAATTCTTTAAAATGTTGCATGCTACAATATGTTGGAATTAGAAGCCCTTTAGCAGCAAAGTCTGTGTATTGCAGCTTATTATTCTAAAAACCATTGTATTGAATAAAAACTGTAATACTATCCATTCCTGAATCAAAATCAACATGAAAAGTAAAATCAACACAGTTTCATGTTTATATTTTTATTTTTATATTTTATATTTTAGTAATAATGTCATTCTGTTGATTAATGTAATCAAATTATAAATTTAACAAAATTAAAGTAAACAGCAAGAAATTAAATCTGAACTTGAATTATTTAACTGTTTCTTTTCAGATTAAGATCTAGGTCTTACTTCTTTGTAATTTGAAGTTCAAGACGTCGAATTGATGGAGATAGCTGATGAAGTTTATCAGAATCAGTTCGTAATTGAAAACTGATGTAGAATAACGATGAATGTTGACAGATTAATTTGTTTAAATCGGAGCTGAGGGGAAACGATGAGCTGAGAGGAAACGATGAGCTGAGAGGAAAAGAGAGAAAGATGAGCTGAGAGGAAGAGAGAATTGAATGATGAGCAGAGAGAAAATAAATGAGGTTATGATTTGTATGCTAGTAGGGTTTAATATATAGACTCCGTATGAAAGTAATAAAGTAGCCCGCACATGGTAGTTTAGAAAATGCAAATTTGGACCCGTATAAAAGTTAGAAAGTTGGCAAAATAGGTTGTTTGTGTAAAAAGCCATTTTTTGGGAGACTTAGGGCCTTAATGTATTTAAATTGTAGAAATAAATTTCATGCTTGAAAACAAATCACATAAATAATTAAAAATATGAGGGCTTATGTCTCCAAAAAAATAAAGTACAAGGACTTCAATATTCTTTTTGAAAATTAAAAGTCTTTTTGCCTCATTTAAAAATATTAAGAGCCTAATTGTCAAAAAAAAAACAGCTTGGGTGAAATTTTACTCTCGATTTTGCTTTATTTGAAACTAATATTTTAGCAATTTATGTGAATAAACATGAACAATTTTACAATGTTTAAATATAGAGTTTATTATAGGAAACTTTAAAAATAAGGTATCAATTTGAAACAATGAATAAGAATTTGGTATTCTCTATGCTATTTATCTGTAATACCAACAAACATATTTATTTAAAACTTTATTAAATATGAAAGTTCATATTAGATGAAATTCATAAACTTTCATCTTTTATTTTACAACAGGATATAAAGATTCAAATTTAAAATCTGAACAATGCCTACAAGAGAAGCATTGTACACTTAGAGAACGTTACATATTATTAAATTAAATGGAAATGCTATTAGGAACTCCTCTTCCGGTGACACCAGGGTCAGAGAATGGCTTCAAGAGCTCGTAAGGAACAACTCCGGCTCCACTTCGATTTGTATTCTTCAAATCATTATTCTTCTCATCAATATCTGCTTCTAATTCCTTCAGTCTTGCACTAAACCTTTCATATGCAGTCTTAATGACATGATCAGCTTCCCATGATGGTTCCAATGTAGCTCCAAGGTACTCCTCCTCAGGTGAATGTCCTGATAGAACATCCAAAATAGCCATCACTTTCGTTGCTTGAATCTGTGATGGGAAACATTTTAACAAGGTGTACTCTGGTTTCTTCAGGAACAGGTCAAATTCCTCCTCTGATGGATCCTCAGTTGGCATATTTGTTCTAGCCATTGTTGGCCTATTGGGAAAGTATCCAGCAAACACATATTGCCCAAAGTTAACTGCTGCATGATGACCTGAAGTCACCCAAATAATGGTGGTTAGAACATGGATGAGGTCTTCTTGGCTGTTCAAAACAGGCCACCATGGTTCGTCTTTCTTGTCTCCGTGACCTTTGGTTCGGACTTCTTCCCAAAATCCCTGGAGCTCATGGTCAGATTTTACTTTGCTTGCTTCTGGGTAGTAATAGTTCACATAATCAGTGACCCACTGCTTAATTGCATCCCAGAGCTCTAAACCATCATTTGCAAATGGATAATCTTCAATTGTTAGCTTCAGACCATGTTTTGCTGTTGGATCTTCGACTGCCATTCCCCTGAAATAATCAAAATAATTAGTTACCTTTCATGAAGCATAACATAGTATTAAAGTATTAATCCATTGGATTAAATGTAATACCTTCTAATCAAATCAGCTGGCAATGCTTCGGTGTCAAAACGCCAGAGCTTGTCATAAGCAGCAGAGCTAAGCTCGATGGAATACTTGCCAGGATTGAATGTAGTTTCAATAATTCCACCTGCATTTATGAGTAGTCCTCGAGCAAGGGCATTGATTTCCATTGTGTATCGGAAATGAGGACTCAGCAGCCTGTAAACTGGGTGCATTTCACTAAGTTGTCTATTAGCTGCGATTATGTATGGCTCTACACAAGCATGAGTCCTCAACCTGAGAAAACAAAAAAAATCAAAGTTTTTACATCATAGGTTAGGACTAAGAATGTGAAAAAATTGAAGGATCACTTGACCGTAGTTATAGTGTTAACTAACACCTACCAATGCGAGACAAGCTGGTGGATGCCAGAGTCATGAGCTAAAACATGCGCTTTCGCAAGCCTCCATAGCCAACAACTTGTAGCATCAAAGCCTGGTGTAAATACTTGCCTCCATTGTGGTTTGTCATCGATTTTAGGACGTGTTAACTCAATAGCAACCGGCCTTAATGAACACTCATCGACAAGGAAGAACAGTGTGCGAGAGCCATAAAATGTTGTACCCTCAAGCTCTCTGACTTTACCCACATATGGTAACAGCAAATCATGGTAATCCAATACAAATAGCCTCTTTTGCTTCAATGCCTACATAATTCAGCAATAGCAATGTCATGAATCTATTAATAGTCTTGAATATTGTGATAGTATATAAAGGAAATGGAATACTATAGTTGACAAGTGTTCTTAAAATATTAATAAAATATATAATTTTAAAAAATTAATAGAATTGGCTAACTTGTTCACTTCTATTAATGGCCAACATTTGAAATGCTAGTTTTAGATTAAAATAAATTATTTCGTTCGAGGTATAACTCGATTGATGCTATCTTAAACAATCTCTAATCGTTTTGTGAGAAACTTATAGTTCAATAATTATTTTATAACTTTTTACAGTTCGGTGACCGTTTTGTTAAAAATTTATAGTTCAGTGACCTTAAAAATATTTAATCTGACAACTTGGTATCGTATAAATACCTCTTCAACAGTCATGAAGCCTCTGATTTCTTTTTCAATTATTTCTTTCGTGATTGCAGACTCAGCTGGTCCGTAAATTTCAGGGTCAAGTTTACTCTTCAGCGGCCATTCCTGTGATATGAATAAAAATAAATTAGTGGCAGAGTACTTTCTAATTCTTTAAGCAAATATTTCTTTAAGAGAGTCTTACAGTAACTAATTCAATGCCCATTGGGTTAAGACCAGCAAGCGTTTGACGTGAAAATTCTTCATCTCTGAACCAAGAAAATTTGTCTCCTGCAAGATTAAAAAAATCATATATAAGAAATTTTACATGGTTATAAAAAAATTAAGTTTTAATCTCGGTTATGGACATATATAAGTGAGAGAGAAGCATACTGTCAAACAACTCAGGAGTCTCGAAAAGAAGGATTTCGTTTCCGGTGTCCTTAACAGCTTTTACGGTTCGTGGTAAAAGTGTTTGGAGATACCAAGGTTTTTCGGTGTCTTTAGGCAATTCGATTCCTTCGTTAAACAATGTGTCGATAGCCGTGAAGTACGGAAATCCACGTTCTTTATCAACAAGTGCACTCTCTATTATTGGCACCAGTCCATGCAACACAGATTTGATTGTGTTTATGCCAAATGATGCTTGCTTTAGTTCAGAAAATGACTCGTCTCTTGGAATATATATGTCGAGGCTTCTTGATTCTGATAATGGTTCTGCATCAACATCAACATAACATTACTATTTAACAGTCAAAATTTGATAAGGTTGGGCTGTAAACGAAAAAAATCAAAAAAGTTTATCTTTCTTAATAAATATGTCTAGTTTACTAAAATTGAAATGTGTTTTATCAAAACTAGGCTAAAAGTAGGGTTTTCGAAAGATTGAGATATAAATAGAAAAAGTCGAAAAAATGAATATTTTTGAGCGATTAGGCCATTCACATTTTAAAAAATTTAACATATCAACCATGTAATCCAGGTTAAGATCTTATTTTTACCTTTTCTTTTCAAATATACGAGTAAAATCAGAATATGTTACTAAAAGGAAACGTAATTACGTATCATCTTATACGACAATACCTGTTTTGGTGCGGGGGCGCCCTGTTCTACAACGTCGGGGGTATGGATGTTCTTTACCACCAAGAACAGGTCTTTTCGTTTCGGAATCATAGTCAGGATTACCAAGATCATTATATGTATCATAGTCATAAATCCTGTCAAATGATTGTCTCTCCCCTTGTCCATTTCCTCTTAAATTTTCCAATTCTTCTTCCCTTAGCCTCCTCAATCCATCTGGTGTCTCTGATGGTAAATATGACTGTTTCATAAGTCATCACAACACACACATATATATTAGATTCATGTGTTACATTTAAGCTATGGACTAACTAAGTTAATAAAGTGTCAAATCAGTCCTTCTAGTTTTTGATTTAGTCTGTTGCACCCAAAGCTCTTACTTTTTTATCAGTCTTTTATGAGGTGAATACATTAAAGTTTTAGCCTAGACCATGAAACATGAATCATTAGATTCGAGATGCAATATTACAATTTTATTTATATTTAAAAAAATTATTTGGTGAAATTGCCCCTACTTGTCCTTCTGTAATAAGATAAGAGCCATTTTGGTCAACACATTTGTATCTCATAATTAAATATATTTCATTTAATTATTTATTATCAAATGGATTTAAAAAAGAAAAAATCAAATCATATCAAATAGATCTAAATCAAGATGAGATAATCAAATTTGGCTCCATTTACCTAAAATTATAAATTTTTGGATCGATTTAAAATTACAATATAAAATTAGATCTAGTAATTAAATCCTGCCACATACATAAGTTATGAATGAAAAATTGCATAAAAGAAAATGATGCCAAACTAAGACAAATAATTGCTAGATTTTTTTTATTTTCTTTATATTAACCATTATAAAAAGGACAAAATAGATTGGAAAAAGTGTGAAGAAGGACCTTATTGTTGAAAAAAATTCTCTTGGTGGGATTATCATGCTTGGAATGAACCCATGAATTGCAAGAAATGGTAAGAGGCCCTTTAGGAAATCCTTCAAGAACTATGTTATCAATGAATAGTTCTTTGAACCGTTGATTCTCAATAAGTACAGCTCCAACCTCACCAAAATCTTCTGGAACTGTAAATTTTGCTTCTAATTTCACTTCACCAATCTTCTGGATTCCTATCTGAACATGAGCGTATGACTTCACCGTCTCCTTCTCCAGTCCGGTCTCTGTAAACACCACGGTTCAACCGGTTAAATATACACCTATTTATGTGGTACATTTTTGAATTAAAAAATTTACGGTTATTGATCTATCCACTTTTAACAAAATAGTTACCAACATCTTAATTGTAATATTTAATTCGACTAATATGTTTTAAAACCAGATGGTTATCTGCTCATTTTAATTCAAAGTATGTATGTATTTGTTCGTTTTGATCTTGGTATGTATGATGGCATGAAAAGGTCGAAAAGAGAAAAAAAAAAACATTTACAACAACATAAGCAAAAATTTATATAAATGAATGGATAAGTCTCTCTTTTTAAAAAATATGTTAGTTGGATTGGATTGTATAAATATTAATTGGGTTGGATTGTCAAAATATTACAAATGAAATATCGATAGTTATATTTTGTTAAAAGTTTATTATTCCATAACTGCGAAAAAATGTAACCATATATTTTTTATTCAAAACTGTTAGAACAAAAAAATTTAAAGAAAAAATGTAACCATATTTTTTTTTTTATTCAAAACTGTTAGAACTAAAATATTTAAAGAAGAATCAAACTAGAATCGGCCGACCCGATTTAGTTCTTAAAATACTGCTACTATGTATACATAAAGCAATAAACTAACATTTGGTGATTTTTGCACAGAGAATACATGTGTAGTTATGATATATATGTTCGTTGTCTCCTAGCATGCAAGGTCCATTATTGCGGGATTATTTTATTATTTAAATTTCTCTATCATAAAAATTTTATCATACAAATAAATAAATAAATAAATAAAGTCCATCCTCTATCTTTTCCTAAAAGATAGAAAACATTATTATTTTTAATGTTTTAAAATAGAGTTAATTATACATAAAATCATGACATTTGCGCCAAATTTTAAAAATAACATAATATTTGAAACGTGTCAATTATAGACACCACCTTTCATTTTTTTTTAAATAACATCGGCGATTTTTAGTGGCATTTTTGCTGACGTGACATGACACGTGGCAGACCCATCGGCTGTCCAAGTCAGCAAAATTTCACCAAAAAATATGCTCATGGTGAAATTGAAAAAAATAAAAGATAATGTCTATAATTGATACGTTTTAAAGGTAAAGTTATTTTTGAAACTTAATGCAAAGGTCATGATTTTATATGTAATGAATCTTTTAAAATATAAAAAGTGTTGTTAATTTTAGTATTAGTTGAAGTCAAAATTATTCAAATATCATTATAAACCTTATCATATAATCATTAAATTGACATCTTCACTTTTATTATTTAAATATATACTTGACAAAATGATTAAAACCATAAATATAAAAAAAAATTGCATATGAAAAAAATGACCATAGGGGTAAATACTTACTGGGATCAAGCTCAGCACTAACAAGCTCCAAAAGAAGACTTTTACCAATAACATCAGTCAACTGATCAAGAGGCTGAGTTACACCAACACTAGAAATGAGACCACCAACAGTTAACTTAACGGTAACTGTGGCGTTAACGACAGTTTTATTAGTTACTGCTGATATAGCCTTATCAAGAAGACTGGCACGTACACTAAACCGTCTATTCTGTTGCTTTTTAGGGTTACATTTTTGTTGCTTAAAAGTAGGCACTGAAACAGCCTTTTCTCCATGGATGAAAGGTCTTGGTGGAAGAAGAGAGAAGGCTTTTGTTGAATTTAGCTTCTGAATTTGACAACTTAACATTTTTAAGTTTCTCTAAAAAAACTTAAAAAAATTTAAGAAGTTTATGATAATGAAGAGGAGAAGGCTAGAAGGTTGTATTTTTATCGAATGGAGATGCATGTATTTATAGCACCAGGATGAGGGACATATATGTCAATTTGAAAAGTATTGTGTGTAAACGTTTTTATTTAGCTTTCATTGATTGATCTATATCTTTATTATTGTGGGGTCATTTTCAATCTTTATTATTTTGAAAAATATATTATTCTATAAAGAACTGTTGGACATTTATCATTATATATTTTAGACAAAAATATTTAGATATTTAGAATTGGCCTAATGTCTTAAAAAAACCCTGACTTTTCATCCCCTTTTCAATCCTATCATGACGTTGCAAATCAATCAATTTTACCTTATTTTGTATTTTTTTTCATTTCAATTGTACCCTAAAACATAAAATTGACCTTATTTTATTTGGAAAAAACTCTCTAAATTGATCTTTTTTGTATTAGATTAACTTTTTATATTAAATTAACCATTTTTGAAGAATTCTTTTGAATTTTTGTCAAATAAATAAAGGTCAATTTTATGTTTTAGGTTACAATTAAAATGAAAAAATATAAAATGGAGTAAAATTGATAAATTTTCAACGTCAATGTAGGATTAACAAGGGGATGAAAGGTCGGGATTTTTTTAAGGCATTAAGCCTTTAGAATTTTAATTTTTTTTATTTTAATATTTCTTAAAAACAATTTGAACATTCAGGGCCTGTTGATTTTGCAAATTGGAACAATTATATTCAAGTTCTATATTGTATTTAATCTTCACATTTTTTTAAATGTTATTAAAATTTCATTAATGATTATTTTATATAATTGGTTTTTTTCAGTTTAAAAATGATTATATGAGTTTCCATAGGGATTATATAGCCAAAATAGATTTAAATTGAGAGTTGGCTATATTTATTTCAATTCTCAAAATTAACAGATTATAATGTCCATATTATATTCATCAACAAAAAAACTGTTCATATTATATTTTATATATTTGATAAAATGGTCAAAATGATAAATTTAAAAAATTAGTTTACCTATATATTATATTATATTATGAATTAATTTATTGTAAAAATAAGTAATATAACAACATTATATGTTACTTTTATTAATATATTCTCGTTTATATATATTTTACAAGATCTGAATAAATGCTCGATCAGATTTGCAACAACCATTGAAATTACTCTCACAAATCGGGGTTTTTGATATTTGGGTGCCTCAAAGGCACCCAAATTTCCAATTCAGTGCCTCTTTCGGAATTAATTCCCAAAGAGTGCCTGGTCCCACTCGTTCCGCATTCTAGGAATGCGGAACGGATGGGGTTCCGCATTCCTAGAATGCGGAACAAGGGCAGTGATAGGAGTATTTTACTCCTATAATTAGGGTCGATTTTACTCGGTTTTCATCATGTGTAGTATTGTTTTTATACATTATTTGGCGTTTTTACGTTTAATAGTGTTTGTTAGTGTTTCAGTGGAAATTAGGTGAAAACGACTATTTGGGGCAAATTTATGGTGGATTGCGTGTACGAGTAAAAGCGTAGCTTGCGGACGAAGAAATTGAAGTGTCACGAACGAGATTGAGCAAAAATAGGTTGTTCCCGTTCGAAACAAAGGTTTCCCGAACGGGAACCATGCAGAATGAGCATGAGTCTCGAACGAGAAGGCCTTGTCTCGTTCGGGACTCAAGAAGAAATCAACATCTCAAAGCTTTCGGTTTACGTTTTTTCGAACGTGAATAAGGCTCCCGTTCGGGAACCATGTTAAAATTGGGCATGTCACGAACGGGACTATGGTTTCCCGAACGGGAAAGAAGGAAATTACGCGTGCAGCAGACTTTGAATTGGACTGAAATTCCTCCTCAAATTACAATTACAATTCCTATTACAAATTGATTTGTAATACGAATTAGAAGACTCCAGAACTTCTCCTACTATATAAAGACCTTGTACTAGACTCAATTTAAGATGTAGAATAGATTAGACATTAGATTAGAGTAGTTATAATTTAGTTTTTATTAAATAGCTTTTAGTTTAGTTTTTTTTCCAGCAGTTTATAAGTAGTTTATAATTAGTTTCTGCAAGACGATTATTGAAGATTTCAAGCTTAATCAAGACGATTCTTTCCGAAATTGACAACTCCGGTATTTATTGTTTAATTATGCTTTCTTCTTCATCATCCTTCTTGTTTTGTTTCAGTTTTAATATGTGTAACTAAAACCCTTGTTCGAGGGTTGATATGAACTTATAAATTGGTAATTACTTGGATTAGATGGATTAGTGTTAATTCGTGTCTTAATTATTAATCTTATTGCTTGGATTAAATTAGCTACTTAGTTCATGAGTTTGTGTTTAGTTAACTAATTGAGAGATTGTTAATTAAATAGACATAGATAATTAAGAACTTAAAGAAAAACGCCGTGAGAGCGGGTTGGAATTTAGGTAGTCGTTGAGTTTGCTTCATAATTATAATTTGATTATTTAATTCAGTTTTAATATCGTGAGAGCGAGTTAATAATTGGTTAGTTAATTAGGTTGTGATTTTATTCGGATCTTTGAGGCTTGAGAGGGCGGGATTCGGTGCTTTAGAATAGCTCGATTCGCGATAAAATCACTAAGAAATCCTATTCCATAATTTTACTTATTTATTTGGGATTATCAATCCTTGAACTTTTTAATCTTATTGTTTTTAATCATATTTTATTATTTGTTTTCAGTTTATATTAGTTTAGTTAGATTACAAAACCCTATTGATTTTTCTAGCTAGCCGATTAAAGAATATTTGAAATTAGTGATTAAGTCCATTGTCTCTGTGGGATCGATACTTGGTCTTCCAAGTTATATTACTTGAGCGATATCGTACACTTGCGATTATTTGCCAACAAGTTTTTGGCGCCGTTGCCGGGGACAATTGCGTATTTAATAAATTAAGAGTATTATATTTTTGATTGTGTTAGCTTTTATTTTCTGTTTTTTTTTTGTGTTTATTGAATTTTATGTGGGGTGTTCTTGTTTTTGGGTGTGCAGGAAATTTGATATTTGTTGGTTTTTCCTCAATTTGTTTTTGGTGTACCTATTTTGGAAAGAGTAATGGCATGGAATCAAAATTATATGCAGTACCAAAATTTTCAGTATAACTGTGAAATTTGTGGGGATTTTGGTCATACTCGAGCTGACTGTCATGTACTCTATCCAGATTGGAATGGACATGCCAACTATATGGGTGATCAATGGAAAGCTAGTGAAACTTATGGTTGGAACGATACTTGGGAGAACTTCAATGAAAATTTGAACTTTAATTCAAGTTATCACCCACATCAAAACGAATGGGATTTCAATTCCAACTTTGATAATGAACCACAACAATCACCGGATTTTCAGCAAAATTGGAATGTGGATGAAGGAAGCAAGATTGACGAATTCATTGAGGAAATGAGAACCGGTTTCCAAAATCAAGCCGCGGTCAACCACCGTCTTGAGACGCAAATTTCTCAATTGGCTATTTTGATTCAAAATATAGCTCAAGATGGTCTACCATCTACAACAGAATCAAATCTAAAAGAGCAAGTAAAAGTAATTGAGCTTCGAAGCGGAAAATCACTTGACAGTCCATATGTTACGAAGGTGGTTCAAATGGACGATGTGCCGATCAATAGTGACGATGAGATGGCTGAAACTCCATATGTCAATGCTTTAGTTGGACATCATCCAATAAAGGTACATGTAGAGGTCGAAAAAGAACAGTGTGAGGATGGCGAACTTGAAACTCCGATTTTCCACCCAGTTACAACACCCATGAGCTTAAATAATGAAAGTGGAGAGCAATTTGGTATTACGGTACTCTACAAGGAATTTAATAAAACCTTTGATTTTAAAGATCCATTCTTAGAAGGGTTTGATTCCGAGTATGATGGAAATAATACTAAATATATGAATATGCTTCATACTCCTCATGTTCCCTACTATAGAGTACAAGCATACTCTATATCATCCGAGTTTTATTTGAAGGAGCCAACAAGGAAAAAGAGGAAGAAGATGCTACCAAGACGGCTTCCTCATGTTAGGTTGTATTTTTAGCAACCTTACGCGAAGAGTCTAGCTTTAGACTCTAACTAAAGCGCACTTGGGAGGCAATCCCAAGAGGTATTATTTTCCTTTCATCTTACACTCATGTTTTTCAATTTTTTTTTATTATTTCATTACACTGAGGACATTGCATGAAATAGTGTGAGGATGGGGGAAAAACATATCGTTTAGTTAGGATTTTTATTTATTTATTATTGTTTGTTTATTTATGTTTTCTTAGGTTTAGTTTGTTTTTTTTAGTTTGTTTTTCTTGTGTTTTCATGCTTTAGTAGATTGTATTAGGGTGTTTTAGGATAGTCGTAGTTTTTTTACAATGCCTTGTATCGCTTTAAATCTTTGTCTTTCAATTATGAAAAAAAGTGTTAGTTGATTTGGTGTTATCTTTTAAATTTGTCAATTTTAGATTTTCCCAAATCAATGAATGTATAAACGCGACTTCTTAATTCGACAATTGATAAGTGATGCTTGCTTAATAACTTAATAATTCGTTGACATAATCCGATTAAACGAGGGTGAATTCAAAATTTAGACTTGTTCAAATCGTTGAAACATAATTGAATAACTTGATGCGGATTCATGACATGTCGATTGTTATTTGTATAGTCGTTTTTAAACTTTTGGCATAAGTAGCATAATTTTTATAGGAATTGAGTTCATGGCATAACACTACACACTTTTGAGAGTTTTGAGCTTAATTTCCTTGTTGTGAGTGTTGATTTCGTGTTTTATTCCTAGAACTTGCTCGGTGTCCGTTTAAAGTTACACGATTGAGTTTTCAACAATTAGATGATTATGGCAATTAGGTATAACCTTTCTTTTAGACCACTTAAATAGACTACCCTTTATCCCTTAGATTACACCAATTTGAGCCTTAAACCTTTTTATTGTTTTTACCGTATTTTACTCTTTACCGTTCTATGCTTTACCTCTTTTGTTTACCTTGTCGACTTAATATATTATTTGTTATGACTATGATGAATATAGGTGATTCGAAACTCAAGATTAGTGAAAAGAAAAAGTGAACTACATTGTGCTTAAAAAGATAAAGGTTGCGCCTTGAAAAAGATTGAAAAAAAAAGAGTTAAAAAATTTGCAAGTAATAGCTAAAAAGAAGAAAAAAATTCTGAGATTGCAAAAAGCAATGAGTAGAGCGTAATTCAAAAAGAAAAGAAAGTTATGAGTTCATATAAATGCAAAAGCAGAGTTAGATCAACCTAGAAGTTAATAGTAGTAATAAATAGTGTATTAAGTTGATAATTAGCCTTTATTTTATCATTTTTACTTACCCTTTACCTTAGCCACATTACAACCCCATAAAAGACCATATGATTTTTGTTGATTACCGAATCAAGTAGCGGAGTCCGGGACTATGAGCAAGCTTATGGTGAGTATTCATGTTTTCAATTGTGAGCTTTCTTTGTTATATACCCTACTTGTTGAAATATTGATGCCATTAGCTTAGTTTTTACTAAATTGTGCTATGATTTGCCTAAGTGAGAAATTGATTATTTTCCATGTCCCGCGAGTGATAGTGAAACTTGAAGTGTGATTCAATTTGACCTTGTACTAATGAGTTAGTAACCGTTGTTATATTGAATTATGTCATAAAATTATTATTGTTATTTGATTGCATCATTATTTAGTTGTCGGTTTTAGAAGGTTGTTTTTCATATTATTCATAGGGTCGGGGATTTCTTTGATTGATTTATTGTTAAGTTATATGCTAAGGATTTCTAACATATTTTGTAGAGTAAGATTTATTTCTTGCTTGAGGACAAGCAAAGGTTAAGTGTGAGGAGGTTTGATAGGAGTATTTTACTCCTATAATTAGGGTCGATTTTACTCGGTTTTCATCATGTGTAGTATTGTTTTTATACATTATTTGGCGTTTTTACGTTTAATAGTGTTTGTTAGTGTTTCAGTAGAAATTAGGTGAAAAACGACTATTTGGGGCAAATTTATGGTGGATTGCGTGTACGAGTAAAAGCGTAGCTTGCGGACGAAGAAATTGAAGTGTCACGAACGAGATTGAGCAAAAATAGGTTGTTCCCGTTCGAAACAAAGGTTTCCCGAACGGGAACCATGCAGAATGAGCATGAGTCTCGAACGAGAAGGCCTTGTCTCGTTCGGGACTCAAGAAGAAATCAACATCTCAAAGCTTTCGGTTTACGTTTTTTCGAACGTGAATAAGGCTCCCGTTCGGGAACCATGTTAAAATTGGGCATGTCACGAACGGGACTATGGTTTCCCGAACGGGAAAGAAGGAAATTACGCGTGCAGCAGACTTTGAATTGGACTGAAATTCCTCCTCAAATTACAATTACAATTCCTATTACAAATTGATTTGTAATACGAATTAGAAGACTCCAGAACTTCTCCTACTATATAAAGACCTTGTACTAGACTCAATTTAAGATGTAGAATAGATTAGACATTAGATTAGAGTAGTTATAATTTAGTTTTTATTAAATAGCTTTTAGTTTAGTTTTTTTTCCAGCAGTTTATAAGTAGTTTATAATTAGTTTCTGCAAGACGATTGTTGAAGATTATAAGCTTAATCAAGACGATTCTTTCCGAAATTGACAACTCCGGTATTTATTGTTTAATTATGCTTTCTTCTTCATCATCCTTCTTGTTTTGTTTCAGTTTTAATATGTGTAACTAAAACCCTTGTTCGAGGGTTGATATGAACTTATAAATTGGTAATTACTTGGATTGGATGGATTAGTGTTAATTCGTGTCTTAATTATTAATCTTATTGCTTGGATTAAATTAGCTACTTAGTTCATGAGTTTGTGTTTAGTTAACTAATTGAGAGATTGTTAATTAAATAGACATAGATAATTAAGAACTTAAAGAAAAACGCCGTGAGAGCGGGTTGGAATTTAGGTAGTCGTTGAGTTTGCTTCATAATTATAATTTGATTATTTAATTCAGTTTTAATATCGGGAGAGCGAGTTAATAATTGGTTAGTTAATTAGGTTGTGATTTTATTCGGATCTTTGAGGCTTGAGAGGGCGGGATTCGGTGCTTTAGAATAGCTCGATTCGTGATAAAATCACTAAGAAATCCTATTCCATAATTTTACTTATTTATTTGGGATTATCAATCCTTGAACTTTTTAATCTTATTGTTTTTAATCATATTTTATTATTTGTTTTCAGTTTATATTAGTTTAGTTAGATTACAAAACCCTATTGATTTTTCTAGCTAGCCGATTAAAGAATATTTGAAATTAGTGATTAAGTCCATTGTCTCTGTGGGATCGATACTTGGTCTTCCAAGTTATATTACTTGAGCGATATCGTACACTTGCGATTATTTGCCAACAGGCAGCAGCTGATTAACAAAGTTAATCAGCTGCTTAAGCACGTTCCGCATTCTAGGAATGCGGAACGTGCTTCCCCAATGATTGGGGAGACAGTTTTGTCTCCCCAATCATTGGGACTGCAATGATTGGGCATTTAGTGCCCAATCATTGCTGAACTTTTAAAAAAAAACAAATTTTATTTAATTTTTTTTATAAACACTATAAATTAAATACAATGTTATCAAACGATATATTAAAAATCGATTTAAATGCTTGTTTGATTTAAGTACTAATTTTAACAAATTGAAAATATCTGGGTACCGGAGCCAACTACCGCATGTAGGTCACTTAATTTGTATCTCTGAGCCTTGGTTTTGCATATATAACTTAGTCTCTAAAATAAACACACCTCATTCACTCTCATTACAGAACAACAAACTGATTTTGAGTTTCCGAATGGATTCTTGTCCTTTAAGAGACGACGGAAGGCCGATGTTCAAATCAAAAATACCCCGTTTTTTCAAGATTATTCTTGACGACGCCCTTCGTGATGGCAAGCTTGTAAGTCCTTTTACCTTTTTTTAATCAATTTTTTGATCTGCATAACTTATAAGAAGAAGATAGACTTTCTAACTTCACCATGAACATATAAATTTCTACGTATATGCACAGTATATTCCAAGAAAATTTGTCAGACTCTACGGAAACAATCTGCCAAGTTCAGTAGTCCTCAAGGTTCCAAGTGGTGCAAAATGGAAACTAGATTTAGTGAAATCTGACGGTGAGATTTGGTTCCAGAAGGGTTGGCAAGACTTTGTCAACTTTTACTCTATAGCTTATCGGTCATTTCTAGTCGACCACTTTCAGTGTTTTATTTTTTCTTTTATTTATTTAATGAAGGTTCAATAGAAAATCGTTTATTAATTTATATCGATTTCTAAAATTATATCATTTGTTAATAATAATTTAAAATCGTTATTAATTCATATCGTTTATTAATATTATTTTTTTAAAAATTATTTATTAATTTTTTTTGGCAATGATTGGCCCAATCATTTGCATCTCCCCAATGATTGGGGAGACAAAAGTGCTCCCCAATCATTGGGGAGAAGCAACGTTCCGCATTCCTACAATGCGGAACGTTGCTAAGCAGCTGATTAAGCAATTAATCAGCTGCTTAAATCGTTCCGCATTGTAGGAATGCGGAACGCCACGTGTTCCGCATTCCTACAATGCGGAACGCGTGGGACCAGGCACCTTTTTGGAATTAAATTCCAAAGAGGCACACAACTGGAATTTTTATTGCCTATGAGGCACAGGAATATCAAAAACCCCACAAATCGAGACATTTATTGAAAGCTTGACCATGAATTTCATAATTCTGGCCGAATATTCTTTTGTTCTTAATTGATAGGACATTTTGGCACCGTTTTGAAATTTATAAATTTATTAAATTTATGGATTTGAAATTCATAAACTATAAAATTTATAAATTTAAATATTTTAATTGAACATAAAATTCATTGATCTATAAAAATATAAAATAATTAAATTAAATTTATTATTATAAAAAATGAAGTATCTCAACTTTTCCATCTAATAGAGGCAGGGTTCAAAGATGAAGAATTTAAAAATTTCTCAACTCTAACTCTTTATCCTTCCAAATGATAATTTTTTTGTTAAAAATTATGGATTTTTATCATCCAAAAATTCTCAATTCACACGGTTTTATCATCTCTACTGTTCCAAAATATAAATCACTATCTATATTTAGTAAATAATTTAAAGATTGAAAATCTTATTTGTCCTTAACAAATATGTATTGTTATTTCCACATGAATTCATTGCTTTATATTTTAATAATAGAGGCAAAAATAAAAAAGGACAAAGGATTAATTTACCCCTCATCTTTGCATATAATATGAAAACAAACTTTTTTATAGAAAAATTGGTCAAAAAACCTTAGCTTTGTCACTTTGGATCATTTAAACCCGTAAGCAGTTGCATGTCCATGTGTGATAGAAACCCAGCATTAAAATCATGAAAAAGGTTTAAAATAATCTTAATGATTACACAATTTCCAAGTTGATATTTAATAATTTTAAAATTTTAATCATGATCCTCATATTTTTGAAATCTAAAATCTAAACCCATCATTTAGACGGAGTTGGAATTAATATCTGTTACATTTATATATTCAACCAATAAACTGACATGAATTTAAAAATTTTCAATTTGAAAATAATGTGGCAATAAAATTAAAAGATTAATATATAGTTATATCAATCTATAAAACAAACATAGGTACATTTTTGCACTTTATCCTTTTCACTTTCTTCCTCATAGATCCATCATCACAAACAGAGTCCCTTAAAGCTCTGATTATCTAAATTTCTAAAATCAAATATCCAGAGCAAGGCCAGCAACATAAAGGACAAATCTAAACTGTGGAAAGGGAAATTAACATGGATTTGGTGTTTGACCATACAAACAATGATTTTATTATAAATACTAACGGGGTTGGTCCAAGGGATAAGCGGCTTGATATCGCTTAAATAAGGTTTCGGGTTTGAGTCTTGTGAACGCAGAAAATTTCCACTGACATACTCACCCACTATCTCAGGTGAGCGACATAAGTCGGATCCGGATTAGCTATAACGAAGTCTTGGAAACTGAATGGGCAACTGAAAAAAAGATCGTATAAATAAAAATGTAAACAAAGACAACTTAAGAAGCTTATCAGAACTAAAATAAAGAAAAAAAACATGGTGCATTGTTAAAGACATAATATTTTAGGCCAAATGACTAAAAAAGGCCAAATCTTTTATTAAAATTTTATAAAGGTTCAAATCTTTCAATTTTATCTAATTTGTCCTAAAATGAATGATTTCGTTTCAATTATATCCAACTACACAATTTTGCTTATACGGTGCTGATGTGTGGCATTGCCACATCAGCGCCACGTATGCGCCACATGAACAAAATTATATAATTGGACATTATTGAAACAAAATCACGCGTTTATGGACAAATTGGATAAAATTGAAAAGTTTGGACTTTCATGAAATTTGCATAAAAGGTTTGGTCTTTTTTAGTTATTTGGCCATACTTTTATGGATGTCCTTATTTTACTGAGGAAAAAACGCATTCAGGGTTTATCAAGATCCGACCGTCCACATGTTAATCATTTGTTCAATAAAGACTAGTTCTAATACTATCTAGAATATTTAAAAAGGAATAAAATTAGAAGAATAAACAGAAAAATAATTTAAACCAATTGCAGACATCTTCTTTATGGATAAGTAAAAAGTGATAAGAGATTGAAACGTCCAGTGATAATTTTTTTAAAAATTCATCCCGGTGACGAGTTTGTGGTCTGTTTGTTTGGATTCAAACAGGTTAGATCCATGCGCAATTATAAATTTGGAGGATTGAAATGTGATTAGCCGTGAATAACCTATAAAAATTTAAAGAGACTGTGATATAAGTTTGAGAAATTGGACTAATTGCAATATTAAAAAGTTTATGTGTCAATTTGTAAGTTTGACGGATTAAATTGACCATATCCAAATCCTTAGAGTCCTAGAAGCCCTTTCTAACAATTTCGGACACCAAAATAAATTTTTAACCTTCTTTTGTTTAGCATGTATAAATTACGAATTTAATTAAGAGAAAATTGGAAAACACTCAACTTTCTAAAATAATAGTTACATCAGTAAAGAAAAAATAGAGAAAGTACCTCACCTTTTTAGCACTTTTATTTTTTTACTCTAAGGTCTTTTTTTATTATAGTAATACTTATTTTTCATTATTTTTTACTCTAAGCATTTTATTTTTACTATAACAAGTGTATCTCTTTTTTTTTTAATATTTTTTCTTCTCTCTCTTCGTCTTCTCCTCTTTTTCTTCTTCTCTATTTTCTTGTTCCTTCTCATCTATTTTTCTTCTTCTTTTTTTATCATTCCGCCTCCGTTCCTTAAACAATCTGTCATCTCTCAGCCATCGCTTCGTCTTCGCGCTGCTGTCGATTCGTTGTTCTTCCATATTTAATTTTATTGATTTTTTTTCTTAACTCTTGGTGATTATTATGATTTATTTTAACTTTCAGATCTAAAATAATTGTTCTTGAATTTTTTCAGTTTAAGATCTAAAAATCTGCATTAAAACGATTTTATGATGAAAAAAACGATTTTCTGCAGAAAACAGTGCCTGATTATCATATCGATATCACTATGACGTTATCATATCAGTATCATAACACTGTAGAGAAAACAAATTCTGTCAAGAAAATTGCTCGATTATCATTTCAGTATTATTAACATTAGCATCTTTGTATGATAATTATTATATCAATATCATAACATTATACGATTATGATAATAGTGATACATTCATGATAATAGTGTGATACAGTTATGATAATAGATAAATAACGTTATGATAACATTATGATAATAGTATGATAAATTTTATGGTATTAATATGATACCCTTTGATAATAATATTATAAGATTATGATAAATTGTTATGATATAGTTATGATAAAGTACGTTATGACATTGTTATGATAATATATTGTTATGATAAAATACGTCATGATAATGTTATGATAATATTTTATGATAATGTTATGATAAAGTATATTATGATAATGTTATATGATAATGTTTATAAAAACAGGTTATGATAATAGTATGATAATGTTAAAGATAATAATATGATAAAGTACGTATCATAATTTTTACAGAATCATTATGATACTGAGATGATAACGTCACTGACAGTTATATTATGACAGAGTAAAATTATAATTATTTTAATACCCAGAGTAAAAACATAAATCTGGAAAAACATGAGGTGTTTTTTGTAATTTTTTCTTATCAAGGTAAAATGTGATTTTTTTTTAATTTTTTAGGTGTAAATCTCTCTTTAATTAATTAAATATTTAAGATAGATGTCAAAACTAATTCCAATCCTAATTAGACTTCTAAACTAATCATTCCACACATTTGAACAATTCTTATTCATCTTTAACACTCATTAACAGACTTCTTATCTAACTTAGACTCTAAGTAGCACTAATCCTAATCTAACATCTATAAATAGGACATTAGCACACCTAAATCAAGGTGGCCCGCATAACTCCCAAAAAAGCATAAACAAACCCTAAAAAACCCTAGTATATCCAAACCACCAAACACACACACACATATCAGACGATCAAACAAGTTAGAGACACTTCAGTCAATCAAGAACGCACTGCTACACATCGATCCTAAGCTGGGTTCCACATCCGGATTGTCAAAAAAATGAGCCAAGGACTCAGAACAATACTTTTGAGGATCCAAATCTTCTTTCCATCACTTTTTTCTGTTTTTAATTTAGAATTGCTAAATTCGATATCTTAGATTGCATGTTTAGGTAGTACGTTTTGTCATGAAATACCATAAACTGTATTCTTGTCATAACTGATGCGTTTTTAAGATTTGACATGATTGCCATGAAATTTACTTGGAAACATGCTGATAGGTTGTTTTTGAATATTTTAATTAATATATATCAAAAGTGTTCGATTCTGATGCTTAAAACATATGCTTATAGCATAAATTATCATGATTGTCATGTTCTTAGTTATTTTTCCATGATTTCCATGAAATCAGCTTAGAAATATGTATTTAGGTGTTTAATTCAATTTTAAACATTATATTTCGATTCCAGTATGTTCCAGTGTGTTTTTGGTGCGTTTTGATCCGATTTTTAGCGTTTTTACATGAAACCTGATCCAAAAACGACCAACTCCGCGAGCTGAGTATGATGGCGCCGCCGCCACTCCTACTGATGCTTCCAAATGCAATTTGAATCTTATTTTTGTGTTTCTGAGTTCGTTTAAACTCGAAATTGGGCCCCGTTTGAGCCCATAGACATGTACTTTTCTAACCGAATCTAGATTCTGATCACACAGACAGACAGATGGATAGGCGAGTGTCAAACACTCCGGTTCTTCAAGGTTAAAAGTATCTCTAACCTTCTATGTATATCAATTCTATATGGACATGTTTAAATTTTTTATTGCTTTGAATGTATGTCCAAATCCAACATTTAATAGGCTTAATAACTTAACCACATTAAATTAGCTCCAAATTCAGCAAATCACCTAGAAGTCTTAGGATTGCCATGAAAAAGTAAATAGTGAATGTATAGATATTCAAGATTACCACATCAAAAACAATCTCACTTAGACATCCGGTTTAGACTTTGTACATGCAAAATAACTAAGACCACCTATGTTTGCTACATGATAGAAACCTCGGGATTAGATGCTTGTTTATGAGTATTTGTTACATGCCTCACATGCCAGTCTAAATCGAGTTATATGCGCGTCACACATGATTTACAGCTTTCCATTTACCAGCTTTACAGACTTGTTTATATTCTAAAAAAATTGTAATAACCCGTAAAAAATTGTTATTTTAATTTATGAGTTATAGAAAAATTTCAATCGTTTACGTTTTTACATTTCATTTGGGGTTCGATTCAAGGTTTGGTTCAATTTTAGGTTTGGATAAATTCCTTTGGGTTGTTGTTACGGTTGAACCACAGGTTTGTAATCAGGTCTCAAAAGAGACCTAATTTTTTTTTGTAATGTCTCGTTCGAGACATTGAGTCTCGAACGAGACATCATCAATTATCGTTGGTCTCGTTCGAGACCAACGTTTGATACCCAAGGGTATTTTTGTCCTTCGCCCTCCCTACTTTGCCTTCGTTTTAAACCTAGCTACGTACTATAAAAACCTATTTTCTTTACCCTAATCTGTTCACCTCACTGAAATCTAACCCTAGCTACTTTCCGTACTCAATTTCGCTGTATACTCTTGGCTCAATCATCAATCAAAGTTAGAGGAAAATCATTGGCAAGTTCTTATCATTCAAGTTCTGTTTTTGCTGAAAACGACACTTCGGTATATTGATTCATTCTCTTTTGTTACATCGTTATTTACAGTTCTTATTCGTCCTGGTCGAAGTAGACTCACGTACCTACAAATCCTAATTTTTGTTTCGCCAAACGGTACGTAAACGAACCCGTATCAATCGCCGCTGTTTTACCGTTTTTAAGTTATTACCTGTTTTGGCTCTAAAACGATACTTTCGTTTTTCAATCCGTTTCGCAGCCGTTTGAAGATCGAAATCAGTTCCGTCTATTCTCCGTGATAGTAGACTCGTTCCTCTACGTTTCTACACTTTTCATTTGTCAAACGGTACGTAAACGAACCTGTATGAATCGCCGCAGTCTTATCGCCTTATGATTGTTATTAACTGTTAACGTTTAGATAATTGTTGCCAAATATTTTCTTTTCTCTTTGGCTATGAGTTATTATATTAGTGATTTTGAATCTCTGGAAATGTTAGTTGTTAATTGTCTAAACTCTTATCGTTGAATTGTCTCGTCGTTTTCGGTTGTGTCCTTCGTACTCAATTTCGGCCGAAGTTCTTAGTTGATGTCAAGTATTGTTGTGATTGATCAATTGTTAGTATGTTCTTGGTTGATTACATCACTGTTAGTTTGATTGTTATAGAATTAGGAAGTTTGATTTAAAGATTGTGAGGATTTTATTATTAACTTACTTGAATTCGACTTCTGTATTTTCGTTTGTCCTTTGTACATGTTGGGTTGGTAACTTGTTTTGTATATTAAGGAAGATGATGACATGGCAAGGGAAGATTGGCCATTTTGAATTGTTTTTGGCTAATGGTCAGTTTTGGTCATTGAGTTTTTGTGTCTTAAATCTATTGATTCCTAAACTTATCTTTTAACTGTTTTAATTGATTTTTGATTTCAATTTGCGAAATTGGTTTCAACTTATTAATCAGCGATTTAAATAATAATATTATTTATAATTTGAAATTATTTTGGGCATTAATATTTTAAATTTAAATTAATATTAATTTTATTATAGTTTATATGTATTTTATATATTGACTATATTATATAAGAATTGGGGATTTTATTTAATTTGAAAGTTTGTCAAATTAATTATATTATGTTTAAGACCTAAAAATAATATTTGAATATTTAAAAATTTAAATTAATTATTATTATTAATTATTAAGATTTTTGGTTTAGAAGGCCTTTGGGATTAAAGTTATATTTTAGCTTTATTTTGTTATTTAATTATTTGAGATATTTTTCCGATAATTATAATCACTTGAGTTTCAAACTATTAAGTTATACTTTGATATTAATTAATATTTTATTAAATATTAAATTATAAATTGTGGTTTATAATTCTGGTTTTATTTGGTTGGGTCGGGTTAGACTTGGGTCGCCTGACATGTGGGTATAGCTTGGTAGTTTTAAGAAACTCGGCTAACCCAATATTTGAGAAATGGAATTATTTATTTATCATTTAAATATTATTTTAATAATATTTTCGGATTCCATTTAAGTGCGAACTCAATAGTCTTGAATTATTACGGCATTATAATTTATTTGAGAATTGTGTTTCTCTGTGATTTTATCTGACTTATTAATTGTGCTAGTCCTATGTGGTGTCTAGTAATCTTAGAGTTAGGGGTTGTTCGGATATTAACTTATTTATTATTTTAGACTCTTCGACTACTCGCGTTCAGGAGTCGAACCAGGATTAGTTGTTTGCCAAGATCACGCGGATAAGCAAGCAGTGACTTTGTAGTGCTATTTACCGCTTTATTAAGTACCGCAATTTATTTTAATATTATAAATGATTTCGAACTGTTTTTACGGATTATGGATCTGGATTGAAACGAGCTACTCGATAGGCTTGTACCGAGACTGTGTGCACCGGTAAGTACTCTGGGAAACGGCAGAATAATGTCTTGCTTACGCTGGTATATATGACTAGGATTTGTTCCCGTCTACTCTGTGTTTATCAGTATGCTATGTCATACTTACGTTGGGATCATTTCAATACTGTTTTTCATAATCATATTATATTAGTATAAAATGTTTTGATTTAAGGGTTTTAAACTTAATAAATGTAAATAGTATTGAGAATTCATCTCAGTATATCTGACCCTGTTGTTTTCCCAAATTTTTCAGATTTATGATTTGAAAACTGGTCCACTCCGATTCTTTTGATTCCTCAGAGGTTTTATGTTATTTAAACTAGTTACTGTTTTCGAACTCTTACACCGCAGTAGAACTAGTTTATTTATTACATTTGTTATTTCATTTTGCGATTATCGATTTGATCGATTATTTATTATTGGCATGTTTACTCTGGATTACATTATTGTTATATATAAGGCATGTTGTTTAGCATTTCAGATATTTAAGTTATTTATATTAGAACTGTAATATAAATTGCTAGACTTAGGTTAGAGTCTAGGTTGCCCCCGAGCAGTTTTCTGCAGGTTTAAATGTTTAATTGTGTTCCGCAAGACTTGCTACGGGTTTTGGTACGACCATACCCATACCCTAGCGCCGGTCACGATTCATGAAATTGGGTCGTGACAATTTTATCCTGTGGACTGCATGTATGATGAAGATGAGATACACCGGGTATGCTCTATAATTGAATGAAATCGATAAGTCAAGTATAAGAGTTTTGGAAGTGTCCATCAAACCCGGTCTTTTGGTCTGATTCACGATGATCTCATCCACAAGCGTGCGAGGTTGTCTAATATGTAGAAAAGGCATTTCCTAACTTAGCTAAGTGCCGACTCCGTTTTTTAAAACCTAATTAGATCAGAAATCAGTCATAAGTCTGGGCGAGCGGTCTCCGAACCCCGCTCCACTAACATTATACTATATTTAAATAAAAAATAATTATTAAATTTAATTGTGTGAAATAAAATTTGAAAGACATAATGTCTTAAAAATATCAAACATATATGTTTAGGATCAATTCTAATCAAATCTTTTAAAATCATTTCATTTAGCCCGTTTTGGAGGTTTTTGTGTCAATTATAGACAATTCAATTTTTTATGTGACAACCACTTGAAGGAAATAAATTTTGACAAAACTAATTATTTTCGAAATTGGCTATAATTGACAAACAAACTCATAAACGAATAAAATAAAATTATTTTAAAAAATTTGATTATAATTGACCTCAAAATCAAAGATTTAGTATTTATAAGACATTAAACCAATTATAAAATAATCAACTTTTAAGATTTTTTCATAAAAAAAAAAACCTTTAAGAATATGTATTTTTTCTTTAAAGAATATATGTAAAATTATTGTTTTGTATGACAGGAAAAAAATAATATTTTTTCAATTTTCATAATCAACACATTAAATAAGGATAATAATTTTTTTATAAATTAAAATTTTAGTTAAATAAAATAAATAGTTTAATGTTCGTATTTGTCCTTAATTATAATACTTTCAATGTCCGTATTTGTCTGTATTAAATTTTAAAATTATATAATTTAAAATTTTATAAATGATTTTTATTTTTGATTGAGAAGGAAAACACTTGTTAATTGAACCCACGACATTAGCACGGCTCCGCGTTCATAATCCCTATTAATACATTACGTTAGCAGAATACCAGGTATTTTCTTTGATTTTTTTAGTTATCCATTTAGCAAAATGTATTTGTTTTTATTTATTTGTGCAGCTTGAATTTTAATGTAATTTCACCTATTACTCCCTCCGTCCCACTCTAATTGACAAAATAACTAAATTACAATAACCAATACAAACTAATAAATGACATAGATAGTTACTTCTATACCCCTCTATTGATAATGGAGCTAATTAATACTTTTAGTATGTTAGTTAAATTCTCATTAAATATTCACCATTTTTCCATAAAAAGTTTAAATTTAAATGAGGGTAAAGATGGAAAGTTAAAGAAAAAAATTATAGTTAAGTTAGTTTTGTCAATTAGAATGGGACACCAAAAACTCCATATTTTGTCAATTAAAGTGGGACGGAGGGAGTATCTTATAAATTTAATTCTTCTTAATAAATAGCTCTATGAGTCAATTTATAATGCATTTATTAATTAATAGAATTATATTAATATTTATTCTTATAATTTAAAACAAAACACTCACTATCTTAATATGTATTTTGGTTAAATGGACAATTAAATAAAACCGGAAAGAGTAATAATTTGATACAACTAAAAAAGATTAGTCAAATATAAAAATAATAGCAATTATTATGAATTATTAATAAAAAATATATTTTTTTATTTTTTTAATTTATGTAAAATAAGCTGAAAGCAATAAATTTTATGAAGCCGAGGTAGCAGCTGTGTAGAAGTTATTTTTGAGCAATTATTGATAAAAAAAGCAGTTTTATCCTGTCAACTTCATTGCACATAGTTTTTAATAAGGCCACTCCGTGCAGCATAAATTTCACCTAACTTTGACCCCTCTATTTGCATTATTAGTCTCTTTGTTTATTACCCCATTCATTTCATGTGTCATTTCTTATGATAATCGGGATAAGATTTGATGTGTTTGATAAATAAAATATAATTTTTTTTAATTAAATTAAGTATTTTGATATTTTTAAAAGTAAATCTTAATATAAATTTAAAATATACTCTAGATAAAAATCAATAAAAAAAACATTTTTAAAAATATATTTTATCAAATAAAATAAGACAATAATTTATTCATTTTACAGGCCAACGCTGTTTTGGGCATTTATTGCTGTTTTCATAATGTCATTCTTGTTCATTGAAGGGAAATCCGCTACAACGGCGTCATTGACTTTTTCTTCTAGGATAAATAACATAAACGTCATTGAACTTTTCGGATCTTCAATTTTAATGTCTGAATTTTTAATTTTTTATATAAATATTTTAATTTTTTAGAAACATATTAAATGAGTATTTTTGTATTTTTTATGACCTGAATAGTAAGGGTAAACCTTAATAATTATAGTTTGATAATAAAAATTTCTATCGGAATAATAATAATTTTGTTGTCTGAACTTGATCGAAAAAATAATGGCGTTTAAGTAAAAAAAAAAATTGGAAAGAAAAAGCGTTTTTTGAAAGAGTTACATGCACAACCTTCTCAAAATACTGCCCAATACTTATATTATTTAAATATTGTCTAGTGGTGTTTAAACAAATATCTACATCAATTTGATATTTAAATCTTTGTGATCAAATTTGATATTTAAATCTTAAAAGATGAAAATAAGTGTTTTTATCAAGTCATTTTTGAATTATAGATTATAAACCTCATGGATTTAATATATAAAGTCATTTCACCCCCTTAACTTTACATAAAATTTGAAAAACACTAAGTTACAATATTTTAGCAAAAAAAATAAAGCTTGATATATTTGGATTATTTAAGGCTAAACCCATCTAAAAACTCTTGTACTATACCATTTTTATTTAGAAAATCCTTGTACTATTTTTTTTATTCTTTAGGTCTCTCTACTTACCTAACAGGTTCTTTTTTAGTTCTTTGTAATCCCTTTATTTATAAATTTTTTATTCTTCGAGTCCCTCAAAAGGACATGAAAATCGGAATTTGACAAGTATAGGGACCTGAACGTGAATAACTTTAAGGTAGGGGCCTCTCGAACAAAAGCGGTAAAGTAAAGGGGTCTCCGTAAAAGTTTTGCCATTATTTAATTCTATATTCTACTTAAAATAAAACGGCCAATGGTCCAAAAAAAACCTCCACCTGTTAGCCAATTTTTGTTTGTACCCTAACATTGTAAAATCATCGATTACACCCAAATCCACAAGTTTCGATTTTAATTCCATCCTAATCTAAAACTATTGACACTGTGGCAGCCATTTCACCAAATTCGGCTTACTCATCGGCTGGTGCCATGGTGTCAAAAAGCCCTTAAATCTTCAAATTCTAAAAATCATAACTTAAAAACTAAAATCCTAAAAATGCTGGGACTTTTTTTTTTTATTCCTTTAACATTTTGACATCACCTTCAAAAATGGCTATAAGAGATATAAAATATTGCCCAAAATGGCTAAATCTTGTTAGTTGAAAAAGTTTGGCTATAATTGATACAAACCACAAACATTTGATATTTTTTAAGCCTCTTTTTCAAACTCTGTTTTGTATGGAAATCATACTTAATAAGATAAAAAAATATTTATGTTCTTTTATAGGTCTAATAACCCAAAAAGGCCAAATATTTAGCGAAAGTCATTATGTTCAAACATTTAAAATATTTCGATAATAGCCAATATTATATTATATCGTTTCAAAAATGTCCCAAATTAAAAGGGAGTGTGCTAATGCTGATGCGTCATTGACGTGGAGTGTCACCTATTTGTCATGTATGAAAAAAATAAAGCAAAAGATTCAAATAATGACCCAAATAGGCTAAATATTTAATAGAAGTCTTCATTATATCTGTAAACACCTATTTTCCGGACAGGTAAAAAGTGATAAGGGACTGAAGCGTCCAATGATGATTTTCAGAGAAATTTTTCCGAGTGACGAGCTATCGATTCGTTTGTTTGAATTTAAGCAGGCGTGATCAGTGCATAGCTGCGTACTTGAGGGGTTAAAACATAATTAGCCATGAATAGTCAATAAAATCCAAAGAGATTGTGATCTAAATATAAGAAATTGGACTAATTACAATATCTTAAAAGTTTATGGGCCAATTTGCAAAGTTGACGGACTGAAATTGACCATACTTAGACTCATAGGGTCCAAATTGACCATACTCAAACTCATAGGGTCCTACAAACTCTTTTTAATACATTCGGACATCAAAAATGTCTTTTAACCATAGTTTACTTAACCTGTAAGAATTAATACAAATATAATTCGTAAAATCCTAAAGGTAATTATAATCCTGAAACTCTATCACTCCACACACTTTCACCATCCATGTACTCTAACTCTTATTGACAGATCGTAACATAACTTAGACTCTAGCTAACACCACCCTTAACCTAACCACTATAATAGACCCATAGGACAGCCTAACTACAGGTCGGCAATTAATCACCCTAGAAAAGCACATAAACCCTAGAATCACATAGTGTTGTCCTAACCAAATACTACACACATAGATAAACCAGTTGATCAAACTAAGTTAAAACGCTTTAATCACTCAAGAACGCAATGATGCATATCGATCTGAAGCTGGATTCCAGATCCGGATCACCGGAAAACAAGCTTGAGACTCAAAACGGTACTTTTGAGGATCCAATCATGTCTTCATCCCTTTTTCACATGCCTGCATATTATATCTCTAAGATATGTTATTTTAACTGCCTATTTGTTTCAACAATTGTTTTGACTGCCATGATTGTCATGATTATGTTTTTTCCATGTTTATACAAGATCTACACTGGAAACATGATTTTTAGGATGGTTTGCATGCTTTAAACATTCCCAAATGCCAGATATGATTAGATTTTTAGGTAAAATTAATAGTTCAGCCATAAACTAATATTTTGCCATAATTGTCGTTCTTGACAACTTTTACTCCATATCTGCTTAGAAACATGATTTTAGGATGTTTTTAAGTATTTAAGATGTTTAGAACGTGAATTCATTATCGTTTTTGCACTATTTAATCATTTTTTAGTGTTTTCCATGAAAATCTAGCCGAAACGGCGAGCCGACGTCCTCCCTGGTAGTTGTGCCGCCGCCAGCCACACTGCCGCCGCCAGACCATAGTTGAGCAGTAGTCCTATGTAGTGTCGCCGTCGATACTGATATTGGCGTCGTGATTATTAATGTCCCCATCTCAAAACCAATTCCATACTTGTTTTCGCGTTACGGGGTTCGTTTGAACTGAAAATTGGGCTCTGTTTAAGCCCACATGTATATAATTAGTTATTGAATCTGTTTGTAACTTGTAATGGGACTGTCCCAATTTTTTGGGTCTTGGAGCCCAAATTTGTAATCTGCCAAGCCAACTGGGCCTTGAAGCCCACAACCGACAAAACCATCAACTTCTAGACGCGATTTCAAATTTGTCTAAACTCGAAATTAACCCCGATTTGAACTAGTGGATACGCATTGACGATAAAATAACTTCTGTGTTCTAACCGCGTTGCGATTCCGGCCACCTCGACAGTCAAATCGCATCGAGTGCTAGACACTTATTTCTACGAGGTTTAAAAGTATTTCTAACCTTATATGTTTATAACCTGCCCTTTGTGTATATTGATACTGTTTAAAATCTTTCCAAAAGCATGCCCGAATCCAGATATACAAGTAAGGCTGAATCACTATGACGATCATTAAATTTATTGTCTCAATAAATAAGGACAGTAGTAAAATCTACAAGCCCTCATACCCATATGCTTCCACCATCCATTTGTTTCATTTAAGATTCCTTCATTTTCCATATCTTATTATAAGGTTGGTTATTTCTTGATGTTCTTTGTGGCCACTATTATATATTGACCTACGTGATTCTTTTAAAATCTTGAACTATAGAGTATTAATGTCTGAAACACGAAATCTAGTACCATCTATCCATAATATTGCAATCATAAACTTTTCTTTACTAGCAATCTTCATCAAACATTTCCATTGCGTATATCTAATATATATTCCCCCTTTCAATTCATCATTAAACAGTGATCATTTATCTAATCGAGCTCATAGATTTAACAAAGGCTTATGACCTATAATTATTATAGTTTTATGATCCTTCTATTCAATATTCACACTTTCCCGCTCGATCCTTGGTCGAATTTTGCTACCTGTACAGAGATCTTTAACAGATCTCACAAAAATCATCGCAGTATTTTGCAAATCTCAAGACATTAATCTCTTTAATTATGATAATTACTTTCACTTGTTAACCGCCTTAATCTTTCTAAACGTCGTGTAAGACTTTCTGTGTCACCAACACGTTGCTCATATTTGGAGAACTCGATTGAATGCTAACATACTTTCAAAACTTTGAATCATTAATGATGGATACGCAGTTGACCCCAGTACATATAGTCAAATAAGTATGGTAGACAGCAGATACCAAACAGCTGTCATTAGTCAGTAGACGCAGATCCTAACTAATATGATATTTGGAATCCGGAAAGATTGGGATTGACCTAATCCCTATTTTCCAGCATGAGTCCGAATTAAACACAATCACAAGAAGATGACCTTGAGTCGATTACTGAGAAAGGATTCTATATAAATAGACCGAAGACCAAAGGTAAACCCTAATTCATTCTCTTTAAACTACGTCATCTATCTTTGAACCTTGCAAGGTATCTGACTTAGGCATCGAAGTGTGGTCGGACACAAACGTCCGACTCATTCTAACCTGTGTTCGTGATCTCAGGTTGACAAGAGAAGATCCTACCATTCGCAGAACCATCATTTGGCGCCGTCTGTGGGAAACGATTGTTCTTTCCTAAAAATCAATCAATTTTGGTTCTACGAACTGAAACAAACTCATGGACAACCATGATGAACCACCATCACCTGGAGTCGGAGTCAGAGATAGAGAGATGGCCGGAGGCAGCAATCCAACTCTACTAGCAAGAACAGACGGAATAGTCTTTTCCCTTCGCCCACCTCCGGCGGGAACTGCGGGAACGACGGGTCCTTTGAGGACAAGCTCAGGAATCCCAGGGGGGACTGAAGCCGCAAGTGCGGGCATCACACCACCGGTTTCCATACCCGGATCAACAGCAGGATTGATGGGCAGAGGAGCGCAACTACCCGGAACTAGTCAGGTAGTTCCTCCTTGGAATTATTATACACCGCAGAACATGTATTATCCATCGCCCATGTATAATCAAAACGCGGAAAGTTGGCCGCAGACGTATACCTCGTGGGGTAGCCAGTATCACCAGGGATACCAAAGACCCACCGCACCAATTCCTTTTCCGTCCCTAGACGTAGAAGGAACCGTCACAGCGGCAACAGCTGGATACATTCCACCATATGTACCACCAGGAGCCCAGCTACCACCGCTCTACCATGAGGCGGTGATGAAGAGCTTTAACGACTTCCAAGATAGACTGATTGGAATCGCGAAGGAGAAGACTGTAGAGGCAGTTAAAGCACCAGCTCAGAGAAGGCAACAGTCAGAACCAATCCCAAGAGGGCGAGACAAAGACGCACGGAAAGATAAAGAAACGGCCCCCCGGCGTGTTCTCACGGCACCACTCCCAGGAGACGTGGGAAAGGAAAAAGGAGGGGACGACGCACAGCAAGGTGAAAAAGCAAGGGATGAAGAAGTCGCGAAGAAGCAGAGAGAATACGTAGACCTGGAGAAGGAAGAAAGAGGAGGTAGACAGAAGGAACGAGACGCAGAAAGCCACTCTTCAAACAGAAGAAGAGCCGTTGGAGAAAAGAACACTCTGGATGAGAAGATTAAGCATGCGATGAGAAAGTACCAGAAGGATAGCTACGAAGACGATGAAGGAGGAGACGATTTTTCACCACTGAAAAGGGAGGTATTAGACGTGAAATTCTCTTCTCGTTTCAAACTACCAACGTTTGAGCCCTTCGATGGGACCGGAGACCCAAAAAGCCATATCTCAAAATTCAAAACGATAATGATGCTTCAAGATGTTTCAGATCCGATGCTGTGCAGAGTATTCCCGGCCACCCTCAAGGGATCAGCGCAAAAATTGTACCTCGGACTGAACTGGCAACGGCATTCAAAGGGCGTTTCCGCACAAACATCCCGCTGCAGAAGAACTCAAGTGATCTACGGAAGTGCCGACAGGGTGAAGGCGAGACGTTGAAGAACTTCGTGGAGAGATTCAATAAAGAAGCAATCCAGATAGAGCACCTAAACCATGATACAACCATAGAGGCCATGAAGATGGGAACAAGGTTCGAACGACTGAGAGATAAGATCTTAATGAAAAAGCCTTCCACTTTCCAAGAATTGATGGCAATAGCACATAAGTACGTAGAACTGGATGAGGCAAGAAGAACACTGACAAAACAATATGAGGAAGACAAACCAGAGAGATACCGCAGTAGAGGAGGAGACGACAGAACGCAGAGGTTTGGAAGAGGAAACAAGCCATTTGACTTCACACCTTTGAATAGAGCACCAATGGAAATATTCAGCTGGATGAAGAACAATAGAGTCATGTACAATGCACCCAGAAAGCTACACCCAGACAAAGAGAGAGACAAGAGCAAGTATTGCAGATTCCATGAAGGATATGGCCACGACACAGATAGATGCTGGGACTTGAAACGGGAGATAGAACAGCTGATCCAGTTAGGAGTATTGAAGAAGTTTGTACGCACAGAAGGAAGTGCAGAAAAAAGGAAACCAGAACATGTGGAAAAAGAAGAGGCAAACAAAAGATTCAAAGAACCCATGGGCGTGATCAACATGATAGAAGGGGGGGGGAACCCTATTCAAAGGCACAGAAGAAGAAGATACGTAAGGGCGTGTACTCGATAAGCACTAGAACATCCGCAGAGGAGCTGCCGTTAGTCACCACTGGACCAGAAGATGGGAGGCATGTGCAGGAACCGCACAACGACGCGCTAGTAATCAAAGCATTGATTAACAATTTTAGAGTAATGAGGATCC
The DNA here is from genome assembly GCF_937616625.2 of Mercurialis annua. Taxonomy (NCBI): domain Eukaryota; kingdom Viridiplantae; phylum Streptophyta; class Magnoliopsida; order Malpighiales; family Euphorbiaceae; genus Mercurialis; species Mercurialis annua. Next base: position 12,812,221 of record NC_065577.1, on the reverse strand, counting down.
TGGTGGACGAAGGAAGCACAGTTAACCTCCTTACCTTGCAAGTCTTTAGGGGGATAAGGGGATCGGTAACGGATCTCAGACAGGTTTCCATGCCATTGGTTGGCTTAGGAGGAAAGCCTATCAGACCGGAAGGGATGGTAGAGCTAGAGATAATTCTGGGAGAAGCAGAAGAAGGGCCACTGAAGACCATGACAGCAGTTTTCAATGTAGTGGATATCCCTTTGGCATACAACGCCATTTTGGAAAGGCCTTTCCTGCACCAGTGTGGCGCAGTGACCAGCATCAGATGGCTGACACTTAAAATTCCGGACGAAGAAGGGATAGTAACCGTAAAAGGGAGCCAGTTAGCCGCACGAGAATGCAACTTGATCACTGAAGAAAAAGGCGAAAGTCTGAATATTGAGGCATTCCCTGAGGATCCAGAAGAAGAAGAAGGAGATAGGAATGCCCCAGTGGGCAACATGAGAGAATTCCAGATCACCCAGAAGAAAGCAGTGATGATCGGGACAGAAATACCAGAGGCTGTGGCTGTAGAGATCAAAAGTGTATTGCAGAAGAATGGAGACACCTTTGCCGCAGATGCCTCAGAAGTAGTGGGAATAGACCCAGCGATAGCATCCCATAAATTGACTGTTTATAGAGACGCCAAACCAGTAGTACAGAAGAAGAGACGGTTCGCAGAAGATCGTAGGAAGATCATAGAGGAAGAGGTCAGGAAGTTGGAGGCAGCCAAGTTCATAAGGGAGGTCATGTACCCGGAATGGGTTGCTAACGTCGTCTTGGTGAAAAAAGCAAATGGAGGATATCGCATGTGCGTAGATTTTACGGATTTAAACAAAGCATGCCCAAAGGACAGCTATCCGCTGCCGAATATCGATCAGCTGGTAGATTCAACAGCTTGCTACCAGCTGTATAGTCTCGCAGACGCTAAACAGGGTTATCATCAGATACCAATGAACGAAGCAGATCAGGTGAAGACAGCTTTCACTACCGACTTGGGAACGTATTGTTACAACGTCATGCCATTTGGGCTGAAAAACGCTGGAGCAACGTACCAACGACTGGTAAACTTCATGTTTAAGGATCAACTAGGAAGGAACATAGAGGTCTATGTGGACGACTTGATCATAAAAAGCAGTACACCTGAAGAGCACGCCAAGGACCTGGAAGAAACCTTTGCGGTACTGAACAAATTTAACATGAAGCTAAATCCGGAGAAGTGCGCGTTCGGCATTAAAGCCGGGAAGTTCCTAGGGTACTTAGTGAGTCAGAGAGGCATAGAGGCGAACCCAGAAAAGATTCAAGCCATCCTAGACATGGTAGCACCGCGAAGCATCAGAGAAGTCCAAAAACTAAACGGAAGGGTGACAGCGTTGGGGCGATTTGTTTCTTCGTCTGCAAAGAGATGTCTCCCCTTTTTCAAGCAACTGCGCAACATAAAGAAGTTCGAATGGAATGAAGAATGTCAGAAAGCTTTCGAAGAATTGAAAGTCTTTTTGACCAGCCCACCGTTACTCAGTCGGCCAAAGGCAGGAGAAATTCTGTACTTGTACTTATCAGCAGGTAAAGAAACGATCGCATCGGTACTAGTAAGAGAGGAAGAAGAAGAGCAGCTGCCCATTTACTACTCCAGTAGAACGTTGAAAGGCGCAGAGTTAAATTACCCGACAATTGACAAGTTGGCATTAATGGTGGTAGTAGCAGCGAAGAAGTTAAGGCCATATTTTCAAGGGCATACGATCATCATACGCACTAACCAACCTCTGAGGAAGGCATTGCAGAGGCCAGAAACTTCGGGAAGGATGATTAGCTGGTCCGTCCAGTTGGGGGAACATGATATACGGTATGAGCCGAGGAAAACATTGAAGGCGCAAGCACTCGCAGACTTTGTGGTAGAGATGACGGAGAAACCAGACACTGAAGAACCCAAATAAGCAGTTACTTGGAATCTCTATGTAGATGGAGCATCCAATGACCTCGGAGCGGGAGCAGGTGTTGTCTTGGAAGGACCAATGGGAATAACAATCGAATATGCAGTACACTTGACATTTAAAGCAACCAACAACATGGCAGGTATGATATCAATCTATCATTTAAATATACATACCATTTATCGCAATAAACTAATAGTACTGCAGAATACGAAGCTCTCATAACAGGACTGTCAATTGCGAAAGTAATGAAAACCGAAGTCCTACAAGTCCATAGCGATTCCCAGTTAGTCACAGGACAAATAGGAGGACAGTTCCAAGCAAAAGAGGCAAAGATGGCGAAATATATGGAGAAAGCAAAAGATCTCTTGAATGACATAGAGAGATTTGGAGGAGAATGGGAAATCTGCCCCATACCCAGAGAAGAGAACGCAGCCGCGGATGCAATCGCCAAAGCAGCAGCCGCAAAGAACCAGCGTTTCAGGGAGATGAAAATGACAGAGGAGCGTTCGACTTCTTCCGTAGATACGGAGAAGGAAGTGTTACCTGTAGAAGAGGTGGACACCTGGATGCAGAAACAACTGGCATACCTAACAGAAGGCATTCTGCCAGGGCAAACAGCTGAAGCCGCAAAGGTAGTTCGACAGTCAGCGTCGTACTCAGTCTTAGAAGGAGTACTCTACAGGGCATCAGCTACGCACCCATGGTCTCGATGCCTGACTAAGACGGAGGGTCTATACGTTTTGCAGGAAATCCATGAGGGGATCTGCGGAGCCCATGAGGCGTCAGCAGCCCTGGTTAGGAAAGCATCTTTACAAGGATTCTACTGGTTATCAATGAAGAAGGATGCATAAGACCTAGTACTTAAATGTGACAAGTGTCAGAAGTTCGGCGCAGTGATACGAACACCCGCATCTGAGCAACACCCCATCGGTAGTCCATGGCCATTCATGACTTGGGGCGTAGATATACTGGGACCTTTCCCCCCAGCGCGGGGACAAGTAAAGTTCATCGTGGTATCCGTAGATCACTTCACCAAATGGGTGGAGGTAGAGCCAATGAAGACGATCACTACGGAGAAGATCCAAGCTTGGCTATCAAGAGAAGTCATGGGAAGGTAAAACATTTTATATTTTTTTATCATATACTTGTATAAATTTGCATGTTGCTAATATAAATAGACAGGTTTGGCATACCACATTCCTTAGTCACTGACAACGGGAAGTAATTCGATTGCCGCAAGTTCAGAGCATACTATGAAGGGTTGAACATAAAGCTGAAGTTCACCTCAGTAGCCCACCCGCAGACGAATGGACTTACAGAAGTCACCAACAGAACTATCCTCACAGGAATAAAGAAGAGACTCGATGATCTGAAGGGGAGATGGATTGATGAGCTGTACAAAGTCATCTGGGCGTACCGCACCACACCCAGAAAGGCCACCGGAGAAACCCCCTTCAGTCTGGTGTATGGCACAGAAGCTGTATTACCAGTAGAAATCGGCATGCCTTCACTAAGAGTTCAAGTTTTTGATGAAGAGAAGAATGAAGAATCCATGCGATTATGTCTGGATCTTTTGGAAGAAAGAAGACACCAGACAGTTGTAAAAGCTGAAGCATACCGGAGGCAGATGGCTAAATACCACAACGCCAAGGTGAAAGGAAGAAGCTTCATAGTAGGAGATTTGATACTCCGGAAGGCAGAAATTGGTAAAGGAGCAGCAGGAGTTGGCAAACTAGGAGCCAATTGGGATGGACCATTTCGAGTCGTAGAAGTAGTAGGAAAAGGGGCTTACAAAATCGCTCACCTAGAAGGGAAGATTCTCCCCCGAACATGGAATATTAATGACATGAAGAAGTATTTCCAGTAGATGTATTTGCTATCATTCTAAAATTTTAATAAAGCATGGCATCTGTTATTTTCCCTTTAAACTTAAATTGCATCAGTAATTATGAAAAATAACAGTTCTAAAAATAGTGGGCCAGTTCAAATAAAACGTAAGTACCCCAAACAAAAGAAAGAACTAAGAAGTTTTTGTCCAAAAGGCAATTACAAAAGAAAGCTAGCTTAAAAGAATAAGTATATAAAAGAAGGGCTTCACAGCCTACACCACTTCCTCCGCAGAAGGCGCAGTCTCTGTGACAGGAACATCTTCCTCTCCAGCAGACAGCACTTTCTCTGGAATAGCATCCACGCCAAGGGTATCTTCAGGAATAGTATCAGAAGGACGCTCAACCAGAATAGAAGAATCAGCTGTAGGAAGCTCTTCGGTAATCTCCTTTTCAACATCATCTGCGCTCTTAAGCGCCGCAGTCTCAGAAGGTGGAGGCTTGTCAAACGCCAATCCATCATCAGAAGTCGATGTAGCCCCAGACGCTGAACGCGGTGTTAGAGGCGCAGAAGCAACCCTTTTCTCCATAGAATCATCTACAGACAGCTTCTTCTTAGCAGCTGTCTTCGCCATGACGCGCTGACCCAAGGCACGGAGATCAATAGCTAAGAACTTCCCAATGTCGTAGTCAGGATAGTCTTGACGAACCACCCCGACAGCAGTAGCACAGAAGTCGGTTAAACAGCCAGAAATATAGGCATTCACATCTTTTCTATTCTCTTTTTGCTCATACAGCAACCTATCGCGAACCCGTTGCACCTCCAAAAGAGAAGCGTCACGATCAGCAACTTTTCGCTCCAAGATCTTGCCTTTGTCAACAGCCGCTTGGAGAGAGTTTTTCAGCTTCTGCGTCTCCGCCTGCGTAGATTTTCGCAGAGATGCAAGCTCTTGTTCATACTTTTCCACCAAGTGATCCTTCTGCTGACGCAGAAGGGAGACACCTTGAACCACCTAAATAAATAATAGATAAGTCACGATAGTAGAACAAGCAAAGTAAGAAGAAGAGTAAGAAATTAACGAAAGAAATACTTACATGCAGCAAGGAAGCATCAAACTTATCAAAAATGTCATCAACGGGTACCTGCCTCCACGTATCCATATCTCCATTCAACTGAAGAAACTGGGAGTACAGACCAGACACATCCGCGTCATGAATGGACGCAGAACCAAGGTGCTCTTCAATCCAGGCGCGAGGATCAGGACACAAATCCAGGTCAAGCTTCCGGCGTTTCGCAGACGCCTGTTTCAACCGAGTAGAGGGCTCAGGCACCTTCCTGGAGGAAGAATCCCCTTTCTTCATAGGAGGTTTGTTCAGCGCAGACCGCGACGCAGGCATTGTTTGAGAGCCCCCAGACGCAGTAGGAGTAGAAGAAGCAAGAGCAGACGCAGAAGGCGTTACACCAGGCAACTCCTCCACAACAATCTTGATGTTATCTAGATAGTTCATTTCTGGAGACACAGCAAAAGCAGATCAATACATATAACAAAAATTGCAACAAATGAGAGATTAGCATACCCTTTTCAGAAGAACTTAGATCCATAAGTGACGCAGATTCGGTAGGTTCGTGAGAAAGAGATTGGCTACCCGCACTAAGATCTGGGGATCCACCAGAATCATCCACAAGGGGAGCGTACTCAGGAAACAAGCGGGCCAAGTAATTGTTAACAAGGTCAGGAGCATTGAAACATTTGATGCGCGCAGCACCAATAAGTTGTTCCAGAAGAAGCAGATCCTTCTTCGCAGGTTTAGTAACAGAAATTTTCAAAGGTTTGTCCAACCAAACAAGGGGAAAGGAAGCAAATGCATTTTCATGACCAACACAGAAGAACAAGTTTTGCCAACCCTTATTGAGTTTAGGAAGACCAGCAAGCAGACGCTTGCCACGAACAAAAGGAAGATAAAGGTAAAACTCGTTGGCTCGCCGGGAAACATTGAACACTTCGGCCACTAAACCTAAGGTGGGAATAAGACCTTTATGATGAACCAGTTCAGCAAACGCACACAACAACCGGATGACATTTGGATGAATTTGTCCTAGAGGTATTTTGTGGGTAAGAACGAAATCATGAAGGAAAGGAGTGAGAGGAAAACGAAGACCACCTCGAAACTGTTCTTTATAAACGACAATACGATGGGCGTCAGGGCGATAGTTAGCACTAAAGGATGGATCACAGGAATGCAAAGTGTAATCAAAGGGAATGTCGTATGTCTCGCGTATACCAGGAAGCATACCGTCATCAATCTTAGAGGTAAACTCAACTAAATCCCTACGGTAATCTACAGTGGTCCCAGAAGAAGGAGTGGCAACACTAGAACGGGTGCGAGTCATGATGCGAAGAAAATAAAAATAAAAAGGAGAAAGAAAATACCTGGTAAAAATGGAGGGGACGATCGCCAAGAAAGAAAGAAGAAAGTAGAAATTTGCAAGAAAGAAGGGAGAAAACAGAAACTTGCTAGAATGAAAGAAGTAATGGGAGAAAGAAGAAAGAGAAGCAGTTATAAGGGAAGGTAAGAAAGAACACGTGGAGAAGGGAGAGAGCATAAGAAACGGAAAGGACAGGTATTATTTGATTTTGATTTTCAAAATTTTGAAATTTCAAAAAATGGGCCACGCGGCATGAAGATAGGATAATTACTTCATAACTAAGGTTACCCTGCATTTAAGTTATCCAGGTAGTGTTTCAAACAACCATAAATGGTTGCGCTACGGAATAGAGAGGGGAGGGGCTAATGATGGATACGCAGTTGACCCCAGTACATATAGTCAAATAAGTATGGTAGACAGCAGATTCCAAACAGCTGTCATTACTCAGTAGACGCAGATCCTAACTGATATGATCTTTGGAATCCGGAAAGATTGGGATTGACCTAATCCCTATTTTCCAGCATGAGTCCGAATTAAACACAATCACAAGAAGATGACCTTGAGTCGATTACTGAGAAAGGATTCTATATAAATAGACCGAAGACCAAAGGTAAACCCTAATTCATTCTCTTTAAACTACGTCATTTATCTTTGAACCTTGCAAGGTATCTGACTTAGGCATCGGAGTGTGGTCGGACACAAACGTCCGACTCATTCTAACCTGTGTTCGTGATCTCAGGTTGACAAGAGAAGATCCTACCATTCGCAGAACCATCAATTAATATAAACATGATGTGTGTCCCTCCTTACTTAGTCAAACTAATCTATTGACCATTAAAGTCTCTTCCGGAACAATCCAGAACTAGCTCTTTCATAAGTTTAGTCGAAATACTTATTCTCTCTGTGTCTGTACTAAAACTTGTATCATTCGTACTACATTATGAAAATCCACTTGTCGGCTCTAACTTATACTATCTTCACGATAGGTCTTTCCTGAATTTCCTTCTTGTCTATATCTTATAAACTTATGAAACGTATTCCTATAACACTTCTTGATTCTTCTTTGCGCATATAGCTTATAAGCTCCTTTACCATTACTTCTCATAATCTATGTTCCTTTTCCACATATATTAATCATGTCGCTTTAAAAAATGAATCTCTTATACTCGTATTCCTACGTCATATGACTCGCTTAATGCGCCATTATTTTCTATCTTAGCTCATACTGACTTCCTTACTTATTTTTTTTCATTGGGTCTCATCGTAACCTTACATTCTTCTATATATCGTTTATTCTATTCCTTCCGCTGCACTACACAATTCCTCTTCTTACCTTTATCATAAAATTATCATCCCGATGAATCTATCTTTAATATATCGCCATCTCAACGCGAGCTTACTCTAGCTTTTTCATTGGTACTCAGGTACAAAACCTTTAGAGCTTACGTACTTTGACTCGCCAAACTTTGCATAACGCGTCTTAATTCTTCATACTATTCCTCGATACCCACAATTAAGGGTCACTATTGACATCCTATAGCCAATATATCACACTTCATAAACTGTCTATCAACTTTAATGCCAATACCAAAACAGTACTTGTTAACTTAACAAGTTTGTTCCATTCTTTTCACTTCTTACCCGCTAAACTCGAGTCTTTATACCCATCATATGCATATACATTATGTAATTCATTGGTTAAAACTTTATAATCACATGGCCTGGCATCAAAATTTCATGTGTTTACTTCACTTTGTACAATATATTTCCTCTACCTTTCAAATCTTACTTATCATGTATCCCTATCAATTTATATCTATATGGGACATACGTTTAATAATCCTCAGTTAACCATACTCTATAGTTCATGTTTTCCATCGCTTGATCATTTAGCTTTTAAGCACTTTTCACATAAATTCCCTGTCCAAAATCTTCAAAAACAACTATCGCTTAACCCTCCGTTTGATGATTGCACGGTTAAATCTCAGGTAATAGTGTTAAGAATATCATATTCTAATATCTAATTGATCCAACAATTTGATCAAAAGGTATCGTAGTTTTACTCGACGTTGACGATTTTAGATAATACCTAAATCTCGCTTCGTCAATGAACTCTTTTCATTTATCACATCCCCATTCATATATTCTTCTTTTATCCTGAATCCTTCTAAGCTTAATTTTCACCAATCACTAGAGGGTAATCATATGTTTCTAATATCTTCGGTTCCCAAGTCGGTCGATAAGTTATATCTTCTTCTTTCATACTTCTCATATGTCAGGTTATGATGCCCTAAACACCCCGGCTAAAGGATGTTTCATCCTTTCTCGCCATTACTTGAGTACGTATCACGATTTAAATATACGTAGTATCTATTTGAACCATACTATACTTATATACTCCAATAGAAATCTTGATTTCCCGTTCTTGTACACTTTTTGTGTTCCTTCGAGATTCGCTTGCAACTTGACCTCGAATATTCTGATGTCGTTACAGAGTTCTGGTCTAGGTATAGTTACATACAAAACATATTTCCTTGAAAACATTTCTATTATCTTTAAAATTCAAAGAAAATGATACACTATTAAATTCACATTCAAATCCTTTAAACATTAGCATAATTATGCACCAGGGTGATGACGTCTCTCATCCTCAAAAAGTTTCTACAACTCACCTTTTTGTCTGAACAAAATGCACATTTGCATGTATTCACTTATTATTATTTATTTGTTAATTATGTATATAGTGATGCATTTCTATCAGTGTCATGCCAATCATACATTACTATATCGGGTTTAGGCACAATTATATTTCCAAGATCGTTTAAACAAACAACTTTAATAAGTTGTAAACCTTGACTTTTGTAAGTTCTCCAGACCTTAAACTCTGTAACTAACAAGTTATTCTAGTTCTCTGAATTCATGCTTTCTCGCCGATCATTCTTTGCCGCTACTATCGAATGACTTTGATGATATATTTACATTATCCAATGCTAAGTATATAAACTTTTCTATCGAGTTGTATATATACTCATCATCTATTTCGCACGCAATAATATACATATATCACAGACTTGTATCCTAACAAGAAGGCTATAATATTAGAAAACAAGGAAAACGTGAAAAAGACATGACACGAATCCTATAAGCTGCAGTAGTTCCTAGGTACTCAAACCACATATCATGACGACTACTACTGACGACTACTGCAGCTCTAGAGCGGAACAAAGATTTCCATGAATGCTTTGAACTGAGACTTCCGGAATATAGAATGGAAGCTCGACCCCTTCATCATACTGTATACCTGAAAGGAAAACATTGTTGGCGGGTCAGACAATGCTGAGTGAGTTTACACGTTACAAATTGTATTATATAAAATAACATCGCATTTAATCAAAACACACTTATAAAATATAATATAATCCAAACATTAGATCTGATTGAAACCCTAATCCCGATACACATCATGATCTATACACACTATATAGATTCTAAGCGATGCTTAAAAATATTGAATTTCTTAGTCCTTGTGGTATGGTCCCGATATAATTTGAACGAGTTAAACCTATACCATGTGACATAGTCCCGGAATAGTTCCACCGAAGTAACTCATATCACTTTTTAAACCCAAGGTGTGAGTCCTGAGATAGTTCCACCGAGTTTAACTCACTGGAGATAGGTCCAGAGATAGTTCCGCCAAGTTTAACGTCGTGTCTATTGTATAAAGTTAGTCGATACTGACATCTAAGACTTACCCGACACAGGTGATAACTCAGTCCTATTGACGCCCAATAGATAGCTCGTTCTCTCGGATCATACACTGGTTTTCATATTATTAAACAATCGATAAAACAGTAAACAATAAAGTAAACTCATACGATACGTGATGCATTTGGTGATAGTTCTTATAATATATCAAATAACTTTAAGCAATAACACACAAAAGTAAAGTGTAACTCACATAAACGCTATCCAATAACTATAGAATAAACACGTTGATTGAACCCCGAAGAATCAACACATAATATGTATCTCGTCGAATTGTCTGTTATTGTAAAAATTAAAATACGTTAATTCATAAATTTTGATCCTAGTACAAAACTCTATGTCTAAAACTAGGTCCGTACAATGTTTTCTCTCTTTGATTTACTTCTTAGGATTTCGTTGAAGTCCAGAACTTAAAACCCTAACTTGTTATCTCTTTGACGTCTTAACAATATACTCAAGTTCATATCAATATCATTCCTTAACATTTGAATATGATTCATCTAGTTAAAATATCTGATTAACGCGTATAAGAACCATCGGAAAGCACCATCAAGGTAGGGCACGTCGTGAGAGGCCCTCTCACATAGTGAGATACCCAAAATAGCCCCAAATTCTCATTGCTGACGTGGTTCTGACCCAGGAAAACATTCAAAACATCATCGACATGCCCCCACCTCATTATAACACAAAACCCATCCATAAACACTTCAAAAACGTCAGCAATGATATGATTTTGGTTCGTTTGATCCGAACATATTAAACCTTAACTTAAAACTGTCAAACCTCGGCTTACTTAGCACGAGATTGACGGTAATTTAAAATATATTTATTTTCAAATCAACATTTTAAAATGTGTTTTATAAATAATTAAGCATAAATATAAGAAAAACCTTTATACAACATTTTAATTAAACCATTGTATGAAATATTGATATAAGCTTTAATACATATCATTCGATATATATATGTACAAATAAGTTTATTCTAAACCAAAACACCAAGGAATCTCAAAGCTCGGAGATGTGGCCAACCTCTATGTCTCAAGCCCAAACTCTAAGCCTAACTCCATCTATAGTCAACTGTACTATAGAATGCCCTGCTAACTGAAAAGGTTTTAAAACAACTAAAATAAGCGAAAGCTCAGTGAATAGACATAACAAGCATAAAATATTTATATACTTAAAGTAAGTATATCATATAATAAAGTATACTAGAAACAGCACAAAATACTTGTAAAGTCCATCAAGAAAGCATTTACAAATATAAACGAATATAAAAACAATTTCACTTTAAATATGAAACATAGTTTGTATCAATCATCAACAATAACAGTGATATGTTATCCTGCAACAATAATATAAACCATAGACCTTTAATCAGGAACACAACACTGATCTATCGTCTAACCAATATATTTAGGAACACTTGATGGCTAACCTTTCTCCATCATTAGCACGGCTCAGCCCTTCTCCTTTCACTGACCATCAATCAAGTGCCCTGTGTCAAATGCGCATAGACACTCGCAATATCTCACATATGCATATAACTAACTCAGCACATAACCAGGTGCATATCACAACTCAGCACCTCCCAAATATATCATTACAGAGTAGGCATATCAGATAAGAGAAATCTCAAATCATTTCATCAAAACTCAATACAATTCAATAATAAAATTATTTCAAATTATCATTAAAAACTTAACCAAATCAAACCACTATCAAATTGCCGAAAGGTAATACACTTTCATATTCAATAAGTCAACATACCAAAAGGATAATATCTGAACCATAATCAAATCCACATATTGATTTAAATCAAAACGTCTTTCATTTATAAACAACATTGCATAATGCATCATTTAAACGTTCAAAGAAATATTTTATTGAATATCTTTCGTGCATTATCCAAACAACCATATAAAACCATTTAAAACACAATAGACCTTGACACTTTGAATATCAAAATAGCATATTGATTTTAGTAGCAAGGGCTAGTATATCTACTCACCACACAACAATTAAAACTAGTCCAAAATTTTGTCACAAGCTGCCTTACTTTCTACTTGCATCGTCATTGCCTAAACGAGCACCTAAATGAGTAATGTAAATTATAAAACACAATCACAATCGCATATACAAACTTATACATATATCTAATACTGATTTAACCTAAATTCATCTCTTAAAAATGGATTTCCATATGGTTTATGTATGATTATGAACTTGGCAACAAATCTGCCTTAGTTGGTAGAACATTAAGCCTCTATTCCAACATGTCCTGTGAATAGTATTGATATAATTTTAACAAACACTTCGGTGAACCTTTATCCATTTGAGTCTAGAATCTAAATCAAAAAGAATGTCATCATTTTGATATCTGAGCAATGAATTATACAAGTTTTAGTGAGGTGAGGTCAAACTGCTTTCACAGTTGAAGCAATAAAATGTCCAGGTCATTGTTGGTATCAAACGACCGAATCAGATCAAACTCAAAGAACAAAAGTTGTAGGAGACACTCTAAAGTTTCTATGGAATCAAGCATTACTCAATTTGGATTTATAAAGCTCAACATACATCACTCGCAATAAGCTGCAATTTCTGGATTCAAAAACATAACATGCTATCTCTTGTGTAAACCCTAGATAAACAAGTTAAAAAGATGAATAACTTACCAATTGATCTTGATTTCCTTCTTATACTTCAAAAACTCATAGATTTGGATGTTTTAGGGTTTAGTTTAGGTATGAATGAATTATATTTTCGTTTGAATATCTTCCATCTTTTGTATACATATACTAATTAACAAATTACTGAAATAAGAATAGGTTATTAACCTAACTTGGACACATAATCAAAACATAAGGGCATTATAGACATTTATATTATCTAGATATACTCCAAATATAAAGTTCTTTTAGTCCCTTAATGATATTTTTACCATATCGTTAAATCCTTGAGTCTTTTCATTTGTTCAGTTATACCGATTCAATTAAACTAATCGAAACTTTTATTTTCAATTTAAATTTTGACATCTAAAATGCCTATGTCCTTATTTCAATTCCTCCATTATAATAATTAGACATGATATGAAAATGCATAATGAATTTTAAATAATATTACTTAATGAATTCTAAACAAGATTAGGTTACGGTTATGACAAAAACAGCCCATAGAGTATGAAAAAAACCACCAAACTCAGAGTTCTCACTTTGATTTGAAGCTCTAAGATGATTAAGGATTGAATTCTTGAAACAACAGCGGGAGAATCGTCGAATTCGAAGGAGAAATGAAAAACCCTAATGATCGCGTCTTTGAGTTTTTAAATGAAGAAACTATGGTATCTGGATGCTTCTTGCATTCATATAGGTTTGTATATATATCATGACTAATATGCACTTTTGATCGCCCATTTCTTTTATTTACTTTCTCTACCATTTTAACTTCTCTTTTAACTTAAATAATCGTCCTGACACTTTAATCCACATACTTACGTATTATTTAGTGTCACGACCCATTTTCATGAATCGCGACCGGCACTAGGCTATGGGTAATGTAGTACCAAAACCCGTAGCTAGCCTATCAATTAACATAATAACACATAAACCTGCAGAAAACCAATGCTTGGGGGCAACTGAGACTTCAACCTAAATCTAACAGTTATAATATTCAACAGTTAATATAACATGCTTATCCAATTCCGAGTCTAATATAGATTTATCATAAACCAATGTAAATTATATAACATGCCAAAGCAATAAAACCAGTCGAACCAATCCGACAAAATATATAATAATAATGAAGACGTCTAGTTACTACTGCGGTCTAAGAATAAAACAGTTTTACAGTATATTAAAAATAAATGGAACCTCCGAAGAAAAGTAAATGCGGAGATCACCAGACTCTCTCATATCATAACCCTGGGAAAAATTGGGAAAACAACGGGGTCAGATATACTGAGATGAGTTTATACCACTATCTACATTTATTAAGTGGAAAACCTTTAAAACTATTTAAAACATTTAATAACGATATTACGAATAATAGTTGGAACCCTAATCCACAATTCTAAATAATTAATATAATCCAATAGGTCTGGTCCCGAGAGCTGAGCTACACCGAGTTACCACTAACCACACTTATACCAGAGTCCCGAGAGCTGAGCTACACCGAGTTACTCTACTTGGTCCCGAGAGCTATGCTCACACCGAGTTACCACATTTCCATATATAACTTACCCAGATCAATACCGGTGCGCACGCAGTCCTAATGATGCCCATTAGGTAGCATGTTCCAACTAGAAGTCATAATATAAAAACAGTTCGAAATATACGTACTATATATATTTAATATTAAAATAACAATTTACTTAATAAAGCGGTAAATAGTAAATACAAACTCACTGCTTGCTAATCCACGTGAAAACCGGCAAGCAACTAATCCCGGTTCGCCTCTGGAGCACGAACAATAGACGGGTCTAGACAAATAAAATAATTTTTAAAAAAACAGACCCTAACTCTAGAGAGTACTAGACACCACATAGGACTAGCACAATTAACACGTCGGAATTAAACAATCCAAAGCAACACAGAAATACCCAATACGTAATAAAGCCCAATTAATACAAGTCTATTGAGTTATCGCTTAAAATCCATTTTATAAATATTATTTAATAATCTTTAAATAATAATTAATTTTCAAATAGTGGGTTAGCCGAGTTATCATTAACTACCAAGCTAACCTCACTTGTCGGGTGACCCAAGTCTAACCCGACTCAAAACGTTTATCAAATATAAACCCGAGTTTATATTTGTAAAATAATTCCATAAAATAATAAACTATTTTAAAAGCGAACTCAATAACTTCAATATCAAGTAACCCAAGTTACAACCCATAAACTTAATTAAATAAATCTTATAAAAGTTTAGGCACTAAACTGTACTTTAACCAATTAGGGACTAAACCGTACTTTAGCCAATTTGATATTTAAAATCAAATTAATTACTTATGTTTATAATTATTACCAAATATAACGTTACTAATCAAAAACTTAAGTTAAATAAGTTTTAAAACATTTGGGGACCAAATTGTAATTTAGTCAATTTATACCAAATCGAAATTCAAAGTTAAATATAATTACCCGAGTAATTATATTAGCTTAATTTATAAAAATATCGTTCACAAAGTATCAATTGTAAATTATAATGAAATTCAAGTTATCATCAAATAAAAATAACTTAAAGGACCTAATATTTCAAACAAAATAAGCTAATGATCAAAGTGACTTATCAGCCATCATCTTCCTTAATTCAAAAACCCATCCCCGCCATGCTCACAATTGCAAAAACTATGGACCTTAATTAATTTCCAAACTTCAAAACTAAGTTTGTGTTTAACCATAATAACCATGTATTTATCAATACACTAATCATCTCACCAAGAAAAATTAGTAACGTAGCAACAGTACAAGAAATCCCAAGCAAAGACAATCGGCAGAAAATCAAACAACGTAACATCGATTGAAAGAAAACATGAAACCGAATCATGCCAAATCTCAAACCCTCAATCATCAAGCAAACACAACACTGAAACAATGACAAGGAACCAGAAAATCCTAAGAAGAATAGATAGTAACATTTAATTCAAGAACAAAATATTCAAAGCTTAAAACGGTAAACCGTACGGAGAATGAAACGAGGTCGATTACGTACCGTTTAGCGTAAATGGGATAGGAAATTGAAGGTATGAGAGTCTCGAATCTCCGAAATCAAACGTAACCAATTTCGATCTAGAAACGAATACACACGGATCAATTAACGGAGTTGCCGTTTAAGCCCAAATATAAGCTTAAAGTTTAAGAAAACTTACCAATGGATAGCTGAGTTTGGAGGAGGATTTGGGAGTGCATTTCTTGGAGGAAAACGAAGTAGATGGTGGCTAGGGTTTGCTGGATTTGTAGTGAATGAATTTGGTTTTTAAAGATTGATATATAAGGGAGGAAAATCATTTTAGATTTGCTGCAAATATCGCGAGCAATGAACGGCTTAATGGCATGGTTCATTTCTCGAACGAGAACAGCCAAATGGCCTTGTTCTCGTTCGAGAATGCCTGGTCTCGTACGAGACCAGGCACTGAACGAGGTTCCCGTTCGAGAATTCTTGAATTCTCGAACGGGAACAAACAAAATTCTCAGGTCTCGTTTAAGACCCGAGTCACACGACAGTGGTTCAACCAATTGGTTGAACCATGAGTCCAAAGGTGAATTCCTTTTTTTTTTAACCGAACCTAAAATGAATCGAACCACGAACTATATACAAAACTTAAAATTCTCCTCAAAACACACCCGGAACCACGTCGGAACTTACAAAAATAAATTTAAAATTTTTACGGGATATTACATTCTCCCCAACTAATTATAAATTCGTCCTCGAATTTAACACGATAATCAATTCACACCAGAGTAACACGTAAAACAAGTAAAAATTCATAAAATCACAGAAAATCAAGATATCGTACCTCACGGAAAAAGAAAAGGATAGCGATTCCGCATATCGGATTCGGTCTCCCAAGTACACTCCTCTACAGAATGATTGTGCCAGAGAACTTTGACCATCAGAATCTCCTTGTTCCGCCATTTACGCACTTGCGTATCAACAATCTCAACTGGCTGTTCCTCATAGGACGGCTCTTGGTCGATCTCAACACTCTGAGGCACAATCACGTGCGAAGGATCAGAAATGCACTTTCTCAACATAGAAACATGAAATACAGGATGTACTAACGACATGTCTGGCGGCAGAACCAGACGATAAGCCACAACTCCAATCTTCTCTGAAATCTCATAAGGACCAATATACCTCGGTGCCAACTTTCCCTTGACACCAAAACGAACCACGCCTTTCATAGGCGAAACCCGAAGAAACACGAAATCACCAACAAGAAACTCAATGTCTTTCCTCTTCGGATCAGCATAACTCTTATGCTGACTAAAAGCAGTCTCTAACCTCCGCTTAATTAGCAGTACCTTCTCTGAGGTAATCTGCATAATCTCCGCTCCCGAGAGTTTACGCTCTCCAACCTCCTCCCAACAGATAGGAGATCTACACTTGCGCCCGTACAAAGCCTCATACGGCGCCATCTCGATACTCGCGTGATAACTGTTGTTGTAAGAAAACTCAATCAGCGGCAAATGAGCATCCCAGCTACCCTGGAAATCGAGAACACGCATCCTGAGCATATCCTCCAATGTCTGAATAGTCCTCTCTGACTGACCGTCAGTCTGAGGATGAAAAGCTGTACTTAAATCCAACCGAGAACCCAAGGATTCCTGTAACGCTTTCCAGAACCTCGAAGTAAACACAGAACCTCTGTCTGAAACAATAGAAACCGGTACACCATGCAAACTAACAATCATGTCGATGTACAACTGAGCCAACCTCGAAGCAGTATACGAAACCTTAATCGGAAGGAAATGAGCTGACTTGGTCATACGGTCAACTATCACCCAGATGGAATCGTATCCCTGTCGAGTACGTGGTAAACCGACCACAAAATCCATAGCAATCCGCTCCCACTTCCACTCTGGAATAGGTAGTGGCTGCAGATAGCCAAAAGGTTTCTGATGCTCCAGCTTCACCTGCTGGCACGTCAGACACTTAGAAACATACTCAGCGACATCCTTCTTCATCCCGCTCCACCAGTAGGTACCCTTAAGATCATGGTACATCTTAGTAGAATCCGGATGAACATTATAAGCAGACTTGTGCGCTTCCTCCAGAATCTGGTCCCTCTAACCATCTGAATCTGGAACACACAATCTTGAACCATGTCTCAGAACACCATCCACAAAAGTACACTCAGAATTACTGTCCTGCTGAATCTCCTCAATAATCCGTTTCAACTGTGGATCCTCAGCTTGTAAAGCTTTGATCCGATCAATCAAAACGGGTTGCACTTGTAATTGTGCTAACAAACAACCGGCCTGAGAAACCTAAAAACCATAGCCAGATCTATCAAACTGTGCCACTCTCTAACCATGGGTCTACGCCCAATCATAAAAATATGAGCCAAACTGCCCGAAGACTTGCGACTCAACGGATCGGCTAACACATTATCCTTACCAGGATGGTACTGAATAGTACAGTCGTAGTCTTTCAGCAACTCTAGCCATCTCCTCTGTCTTAAGTTCAACTCTCTCTGATCAAAGATATATTTCAGACTCTTGTGATCAGTGAAAATCTCACAAGTAGCACCATACAAATAATGTCTCCAGATTTTCAGCGCAAAAACCAAAGCTGCCAACTCTAAATCATGAGTAGGGTAATTCACCTCATGCTTCTTCAACTGTCTGGAAGCATAGGCAATCACCTGTCCATGTTGCATCAGAACGCAACCCAAACCAATCCGAGACGCATCATAATACACTGTGAAACCGTCAATGCCAGAAGGCAATGCCAAAACAGGAGTTGTAGTCAAAATCTCCTTGAGCTTCTCAAAGCTCGCCTCGCACTTGTCAGTCCACTCAAACTTAACACCCTTATGTGTCAGTTTAGTCAACGGTGCAGATATTCTGGAGAAATCTTGCACGAACCGACGATAGTAGCCAGCTAAACCCAGAAAACTTCTGATCTCGGTAACTGACCTTGGCCTCTGCCAATCCATAACCGCCTTAATCTTCTTCGGGTCAATCTTGATCCCATCTTTCGACACTACGTGTCCTAGAAAGGTAACCTGATCCAAGCAGCACTCACATTTTGAGAACTTAGCATACAACTGATGCTCACGCAACGTCTGTAGTATAGTCCTCAAATGGTAAGCATGCTCCTCCTCGCTCCGAGAATAGATCAAAATGTCATCAATGAAAACGATAACAAATTGATCTAAAAACGGCTTGAACACTCTGTTAATCATATCCATAAACGCTACTGGTGCGTTCGTTAGACCAAAGGACATAACCAGAAACTCAAAATATCCATAACGAGTCCGAAAAGCAGTCTTAGGCACATCTGCATCACGGATCCGAAGTTGATGATACCCAGACCTCAAATCAATCTTGGAAAAGCACTTCGCACCCTGCAACTGGTCAAACAAATCATCGATGCGAGGAAAAGGATATCTGTTCTTGACAGTAACCTTGTTCAATTGTCTGTAGTCGATACACAGTCGAAAGGAACCGTCTTTCTTCTTCACAAACAGAACTGGAGCACCCCCACGGAGAAGTACTCGGTCTGATGAACCCGCTATCCAACAACTCTTGTAACTGGTCCTTCAACTCCTTCAGCTCTCCAGGAGCCATCCGATACGGCAGTATCGAAATCGGAGCTGTACCAGAAACCACATTAATGCAAAACTCAATCTCACGGTCAGGTGGTAATCCAGGCAATTCCTCTGGAAAACACATCAGTGAACTCATTCACAATCGGAACACTATGCATATCACCACTGTCAAACTCCAAATCACGAACCACAGCAAGAAAACCCTAGCAACCCTTGCCTAACATCCGCTTCGCCTTGATGGCGGAAATCAGATTCTTAGGTGTCTCCGCCTTCTCTCCCTGAAAGGAAAAAGGTAGATCACCTGGAATCTTGAACTCGACTGACTTCCCTCGACAGTCAATAGAAGCATAATGGCGCGACAGCCAATCCATCCCCAAGATGACATCAAAAGAAAGAACGTCAAGCACAATCAAATCAGCACATAATTCTATACCCTGAATAACCACTGGACAAGAAGGATAAACAACGTCCACTACTACACCTTCAGACATAGGTGTAGACACAGCTAGAGGTTCACTCAAAACAGATGGTGTCATACCCAATTTCCCAGCAAAACATGTAGACACAAACGAATGGGTTGCACTCGCATCAAACAATACCAAAGCATCAATAAAATAAATCGGAATGGTACCTTGCACCACAACATTTGATGCACGCGCATCCTGAGGAGTAAGAGCAAACACTCTGGCCTGACCCTGCGGCTGCTGCTGCGAACTCTGCCCAGTACCAAAACTGTTGGAACCTCTACGACCGTTACCACGGCCACCAAAACCTCTACCACCAGAATCACGGCCCCGCTGGCCACCAAAAGATGATGTAGGTTGAGAGTACCCAACAGACTGTGTAAACGCAGGTCTCTGCTGCTGATAAGATGACTGCGCCATACTGGAGTTAGACTTCTGCTGCCCAGATGCCGGACACTCCCTGGACAAAATGACCCGGCTGGCCACAAGAGAAACAACCTCCAGGAGCTAACTGACACTGACCATAGTGCCTGCGTCTACAATTCTGGCAGAACGGAATGTTCGATCCACCACTGTACCCGCGTCTTGAACCACGGTTACTTCCACTGCTACTAGAGCTGTACGGAGCACTCCTAGCACTATGCCTCCCTTTGTTGTGAGTACGGCGACTCCCCTTATTGGCCTGAGAAGAGCCACTGTAGTAGTTCCCACTACCATGCTGCACTGGGGCCTATTGCCCCCCACTAGGAACATCACTCTTTCCCTTCTGATTCTGGAAAGGGTCAGAGATCGTCCCAAACTGAATCAACGAATTCTCCATCCGTCGAGCACTGTCCACTACCCGAGCAAACTCCATGTCTGCCCCTATCAGCAAAGGAAAAAATTCCGAGCCTAAACCCCTGATATAGCGGTCGTTCACTCGCCCTCGATCACCCTGTAAATCTGTAGCAAACCGCCCCAAACGGACAAACTCTGTAGTGTAGTCTGTCACTGATCTATCCCCTTTCTTCAAACATAGCAGTTTTTCTCTGAAATTCTCAGTAATAGAGAAGGGTAGATAGTAACCTCTGAACCTGGTCACAAAATCAGCCCAAGACAATGTAGCCATATCTGGTCTGATGTTATCGCGAAACCAGTCCTTAGCTGGACCCTTCAGCGACATCTCCACAAGCATCACTGATTGACGATCAGTAGCTTGAATTCTCTGACTATTGTACTCAAACTCTTCCAAAAAGTCAAGAGCATCCCCAGTACCATCAAAAGAAGTCAGATTCAACTTCGTGTAGGTCATCACCATCTCTCTGTCTGTCGGAATGTGACCAACACCAGCAAGTCCACCCATACCAGCTACAGCACCAGCCTGAGGTTGCTGTTGCTGCGCTAACTGACCCAGTACAGTACACTGATTCTGCAGAAGAGCCTGGTTGTTCTGCATTTCGACAATGCCAGCCAAGAAAGTAGTGAAGTCGAACGCCTGCATATTCGGTGCCTGTTGCACATTCGGTGCCTGCTGCACATTCGGTGCCTGAACACCTGCTGCACCACGTCCTCTAGCTCCACCTCTACCAGCACCAGCTCCTCTGCCTCTACCTCTACCTCTGCCAGCACCTCTACCTCTACCACGTCCAACATTGGCCGGAACTGGTGGTACGTTCTGGTCGACTTCCATGGAAATCGTATCATCAGCCACAGCTTCTTGCTCTGCCGCAGCACGAGCACGAGTACGAACAACATTGTCCATATCCTAAGGATTGAACAAAAACAATTTAAATACACAGATATTTCATACCCAAGTATGAACAAGACAAGCAACATATAGGATTTCCCAATAAATCAACAGCAATAAAATATTCACCCAAGTGAAATAAAATTAACATTTAACAGCATCAAATCAACACATAATGACTGACTCGACGCAATCCTATTGGTGTAGGCAGATTGTTTTAAAATCAAAAGATGACGTTTTTAAAGACATGACAGAAACCTATATCCGCAGTAGTTCCTAAGACACAACCATACTTAACAGAGTATCACATAGCATGCAAATGGCTTGGTTTGAAACCAAAGCTCTGATACCAAGTTTGTCACGACACATTTTCATGAATCGCGACCGGCACTAGGGTATGGGTAATGTAGTACCAAAACCCGTAGCTAGCCTATAAATTAACATAATAACACATAAACCTGCAGAAAACCAATGCTTGGGGGCAACCGAGACTTCAGCCTAAATCTAGCAGTTATAATATTCAACAGTTAATATAACATGCTTATCCAATTCCGAGTCTAATATAGATTTATCATAAACCAATTTAAATAATATAACATGCCAAAGCAATAAAACCAGTCGAACCAATTCGAAAAAATATATAATAATAATAAAGACGTCTAGTTACTACTGCGGTCTAAGAATAAAACAGTTTTACAGTTTATTAAAAATAAATGGAACCTCCGAAGAAAAGTAAATGCGGAGATCACCAGACTCTCTCAGATCATAACCCTGGGAAAAATTGGGAAAACAACGGGGTCAGATATACTGAGATGAGTTTATACCACTATCTACATTTATTAAGTGGAAAACCTGTTAAACCGTTTAAAACATTTAATAACGATATTACGAAATTCAAAGTTAAATATAATTACCCGAGTAATTATATTAGCTTAATTTATAAAAATATCGTTTACAAAGTATCAATTGTAAATTATAACGAAATTCAAGTTATCATCAAATAAAAATAACTTAAAGGACCTAATAATTTCAAACAAAATAAGCTAATGATCAAAGTGACTTATTAGCCATCATCTTCCTTAATTCAAAAACCCATCCCCGCCAAGCTCACAATTGCAGAAACTATGGACCTCAATTAATTTCCGAACTTCAAAACTAAGTTTGTGCTTAACCATAATAACCATGTATTTATCAATACATTAATCATCTCACCAAGAACAATTAGTAACGTAGCAACAGTACAAGAAATCCCAAGCAAAGACAATCGGCAGAAAATCAAACAACGTAACATCGATTGAAAGAAAACATGAAACCGAATCATGCCAAATCTCAAACCCTCAATCATCAAGCCAACCACGACATTGAAATAATGACAAAGAACCAGAAAATCCTAAGAAGAATCGACAGTAACATTTAATTCAAGAACAAAATATTCAAAGCTTAAAACGGTAAACCGTACGGCGAATGAAACGAGGTCGATTACGTACCGTTTAGCATAAATGAGATAGGAAATCGAAGGTATGGGAGTCTCGAATCTCCGGAATCAAACGAAACCAATTTCGATGTAGAAACGAATACACACGGATCAATTAACGGAGTTGCCGTTTAAGCCCAAATCTGAGTTTAAAGTTTAAGAAAACTTACCAATGGATAGCTGAGTTTGGAGGAGGATTTGGAAGTGAATTTCTTGGAGGAAAACGAAGTAGATGGTGGCTAAGGTTTGCTGGATTTGTAGTGAATGAATTTGGTTTTTAAAGATTGATATATAAGGGAGGAAAATCATTTTAGATTTGCTGAAAATATCGCGAGCAATGAACGGCTTAATGGCATGGTTCATTTCTCGAACGAGAACAGCCAAATGGCCTTGTTCTCGTTCGTATGAGACCAGGCACTGAACGAGGTTCCCGTTCGAGAATTCTTGAATTCTCGAACGGGAACAAACGAAATTCTCAGGTCTCGTTTGAGACCTGAGTCACACGGCAGTGGTTCAACCAATTGGTTGAACCATGAGTCCAAAGGTGAATTCCTTCTTTTTTTGAAACCGAACCTAAAATGAATCGAACCATGAACTATTTACAAAACTTAAAATTCTCAAACACACCCTGAACCACGTCGGAAATTACAAAAATAAATTTAAAAATTTTACGGGATATTACATTTAGTCTCAAGTATTACTGTAAAAATTATTAATATGAGACTTTTACTTTCGTTTTAACATTTTTCTTAAACTTTTCCCTTAGCCTTGATTTATCCTTTCTTTTCCGATGCCAATTTCCGAAATATCTTACTATTAAACTCGATACTTAAAACCGATCTACTCGGAGTTTATTTGCCTTTCTTACACCGATAATTCTTTACTCTCACAACTCTAGCCTTTCAAAATAAGAAGCATGGCCCACTTTATCAATTTAAATTTACAGGGTATTACAAATATTGAGTCGATGTAAAAGGAATTTCCTAACTGAGTTGGGGGGCGACTCCATATTATTTCAAAACATGTCCAGAATAGAGTCCTGCCATAGGACTGGGCGAACGAGAGTCCAAAAACCCCCGCTTCGGCTCACAGTGGTGAATCCACTAGGGAATGAATAAAATCAACTGTTTTCAAAACATAAACATAAAATGTTTTCGGAATTGTTTTTAAAATGGTTTCCATGGACCTAAAGCCGCATAGCTCGCGTCTTTTCGACCTCTACCTTTACTTACCATATGCATTTAAATGCTGCATTGCATTAGATAGTTTTCTATATTTTAAAAACCATACTACAATGTACCGGTTTACAAATTACCCTCATAGTCCGGTTAACCAGTCCATTCTCACCCCTACCTTCCATCCATTTTAGGTGTTATTCAACCGACTTAAAGGACTTAACTGGAAAAAAAAATTCAATTAATTTTTTTAATTTATATTTTTAATGTCTAAATAAAAATCATATTATTATTAGATTTATTGAGTTGACGATTCAATTTAATTTTTCATATTTATTAATGTTTGAAAAAAAAAATTATTTGTTTTAATTTTTGTTAGTTTTATAAACTAAATGAAGTAAAAAAAACTAAAAAATATTTAAAAGTAAGAGAAGTAAAAATTAAATAAATTGAGTTTATTAAGCTATTAAATTTCATAAATTTATATTATTTATATTTATGTTTATAATAAGTTTTGAAAACTAAATTGAATTTAGCTAAATCTTTTAACTTATTTGACTAAAATAAAAAACAGATACACAGATTAAATCAATGACGGAAACAAATGCGATGGAGCATATAGTTTGATTTTTAAATAGAAGAGACAAAAATGTGAATTATTATTTATGTGGGAAACATCATAATAAGTTGTTATAATTTATTTTGGACGTTCCAAAGTGTTGGGTTTTATTGGTTCATAACGCAGCGGAATTTCAAAAATTTATCTAAAACCCAAACCAAGATCCATGTAATTCGAATTAAACAGAACAATTACTTACTTTTATGTCGAATTCAACAGCAATGTAGGAAGGAAGGAGGTGGTTCACTTTGGTGATACCTGGCCTCGGATCAGAAACGCCTCCAAAAGAACGCGTCCTCTACGAGTATCCACACGAACAGACCTTAGCCAAAACTAGTGCTTGTGTGCTAGCACTATTGCTACACAAGCAATTTCGAATTTTAGTGATTTAGTGAATAATGAATTTCGTGATTCTCAAACCAACTGCTTAATGAGTATTTATAGTGATAAATAACACTAGGGTTTGAGACAAATTCGAATTTCAATCTCATTGCAATTCTACAAGTTTATGTTTATCAAAAACTCCTTTTTGATAATTATCCATATATATTAATTATTATATTTATTATCTTCCAAAAAATAATAAATTAAGGAAAACACTTATCCTTAAATTTCGAATTAATATATATATTTATTAATATATATATATATTACGAATTATATATATATATATATATATAATTAATCACTTAATCACATTGGGCTTGTACAACCCATAACTGTTTTGGGCCTGTTCTTAGTGTGCGACCCTGTAGGTTCATATAACGTTGGCAGTAGGCTCGAAATCCCTATTTCAGCCCACAAGTCATAAGTGGCCTCTAGCAAGACATTATGACTACCCAAATTATATGAATATCGATAATCCGATTTAACCATTTACAATAATATTTTAATCCCTTTGTCTCTCGATATCCAGATTGAATATAAGGCATAGTTATGTCATCCTTATAACATTCAATCATTAGTTTCTTAACTCTAAGTAGACTGAAAATGATAACTTCTTATCAATTAGCATGGCCATGCATTTACTTCAGTCTATCTTCTTCAAGGGGCCCATAGATATCTTACTCAAATAAATGAGGGACAAATTCCTTCTCAGTCACTCACATTTCTCACATAGTTACTTTCATATCCAATGACAATCTATTCCATTATCCTGTTAAAGATAATGTAAGACTGTATCAAAATATGAAATAGCTATGTAGAAATCCATGATGATTTCAAGGTCAAAGGATTATACTAATAGAACTGTAATGAGAATTACTTATGACAGTGATCTATGTAGTATTCTCACAGTGGGTCATCCAGTGCCTTATTTCTCAAATAGCACCTATGATTTGACTTAATATCTCATATACATGATTAGTAAAACATAATCATCAGTCAACATCATACTAGTCTCAATGTTCTATTAAGACTAGGGATAGATGGTATATAATTCTTTTATTAAACCTAAGGGTTCTACTATCAAGTCACATACTCGATGACCTTAGAAAGAATTAACCATTCAAGTATTTTAATCATTAATATAAAATGATAAAAACTGCCAATCAATAAATAATAAAATGATAAAGTCAAAACATGGTCAAACATGATTGACCTAGTGCATATCACTAACACAAAGAAAGAGGAGTTCTTATTTTGGACGTTCTAAATTATAAGCATGTTTCTAAATTTTAAAAATTAATTATCTATATTAAGTTTAAAATAACCTCAACTAAAGTTGTGACAGTCAACTAAATTTAATAGTGTGTGGCTATATATAACAGCAGTTAATGATTTTAAAATCTTTCATATCAAAACTAATTTTATTTGTGCTTTGTGGATCATTTTGAGTAATGATTAATTTAAGAGGTCCTTATCAGCTGAAATTTTCAGGATAAAATGATTATGCTGATTATGAATTGCATTAGATCCCCTAACTTTTCTATTTGCTTTAATGGTAACACTGGTGACATCTTTAATTCTGGCAAAGGGTTGAGACAAGGGGACCCTATCTCCCCCCTTATTTTTGTTATCTGTATGGAATACCTTTCCAGATCTCTGAACAGTACTGGCCCTGAATTTAGCTTCCATCCTGGTTGCAAGAGCCTTAGAATTAACCACTTGATGTTTGTGGATGATTTGCTGATCTTTAGTCATGGGAATGAGAATTCTATAAGGTATATCTAGGGCTGAGCACAGTTCGGTTCGGTGCGGAGTCCAAATTCCCAGAACCGAACCAAACCACTTTTATTTTAAGGGAACCAAACCATGCAGTTCGGTATAAGGTTTTTTCGGTTTGGTGGACCAAAAGTTCAGTTTAACCGTCTGAACCGAGCCGTTTGAACCGAATTTTAAATATACAGAAAAAAATAAACTATATATATTTGACAGTTTTACAAAAAATTACAAATTATAATTTAAAAGGCCAATCATTTGCAATTTTGCATAATTGCATTGGCTCAAAATCACCCATCACTAAGCCTATATAAATATCAAGTTTAGTATACTAAACTATAGCTTAGCTTTACAAAAAAACATAACTAATCTATTATATTTTTACAATTAATGGGTGTACAAAATATTCACCAAAAATATACCCTAAATTTGTCAGCTTTAGGTCAAAACAAGCGTGTACAGCTTCAAAATTTTCTTCACAAGTCAATCCTGCAAAATAACACAATGAAATCAGACAGTATCCAAAAGCAAAATACTATTCACATTAATGTAAGTAAAAGAAAAAGGCTTAGACTTCAAATATAAGTCATTTAAGCTCAAATTAATTAAAAAGCAACAATTAATGTCACACAGTTAATGATCAAATCAATTAAAGGCAACAATTAATGTCACACAGTTAATGATCAAGCTATCAGACTTAAACAAGTGGAAGCTTCATCACAGCCAAAATATGTAATGATAAATTAGCAAAGACATAGTAGAGAAATCAACAGAAAAACATAAATAGATCTCATCAGCAATGTCAAAAGTTTTAAAGGCTCAAATATAGAATATGTCAAGCACAAACACTAAGTCCATAAAATGGTGGCATAAATATAGTGCCTCATCAATTTACAGTCATTAGAATTCAAACTTGGATGGTGGAAGCATCATCACAGCCAATATGAAGCATAAAAACAGAGAAATCAAATCTAGCAACACACATATAAACTATGTCTATGCTAACTTATCAAAAGGCAACTAGATCAGAAAGGCAACAAGCTCAGATTTGGCTTCCTAGTCCAACATGCCAACATGTCATATGAGCAAACAAACATCAAGTAAATTGAGAAAAGGACATATAGACAAACAACATCATTAGTGTTAGTATTGGTTGGTTCTTGAAAGCCTGCAAACAAAGAATAATAGAGAGTTAATAATTCATAAATAATCAAAGTAAAATATAAATAAAATAAAATTTACAGTTTGACAGTATAATACCTTCTTCAAACTGCTCCAATTCATCCAAAGACTCCTCAACAGAAACATGTTTAGTTGGGTCTTTAATCCAATCCTGAGTGCAGATTAGAGCTTCCACAAGTATTGGAGTCAGGCTACTCCTGAAGTCATCTAGCACTCTTCCACCAGTGCTAAATGGTGACTCAGAAGCAACTGTGGAGACTGGGACTGCAAGAATGTCTCTAGCCATTTTAGAGAGGAAAGGCAACCTCTCTGAGTTCAGCTTCCACCATCTGAGAATGTCAAAATTCTACTCATTTGCAACTACTGCCTCTCCAAGGTACAAATCCAATTCAGATTTCTTGGTCCCACCAACACCACCAGTCTCCTTCATTTCCTGTAGATACCTCTCTTTCAACACAAAATTGGCTTGAGATAAGCCACCAACATGCTTAAATGACACACTAGTCCGGCCACCACCAATGGCCTTTTCTTTCTTATGTTGTAATTCATAGTCATTGAATAATGCAAGCAAATCATCCATCAGACCAGAAAACAGAAATTTACCCTCTTGAACACCATACATATGAGTCAATGTGTACTCCAAATAAAGAATTCTATCCCTAGGATCTAAAATATTGGCAAAGAATATCAACTTGTTCATTACAATAGGATCACCCCAGTATTTATCAAATTTTTATTTCATTTTAGACCCCATAGACCTCAATGACACATCATCAGACCTTATCCAGTCTTGCAAGATTGTACACAAATCAGAGATTTCATTGAAATGGTTGTTAGAAGTCACATAAAGAGAACCAGAAATTCTCAATGTCATTTTGTAAAAACATTCTAACATGCCACATAACTCCCTAACATGTTCCCAATCCAAGAAACCAGGAACACTATCACCCAAATCTTTTTTAAAGCTTGACTCTGTTTCTTCATACTCCTCAAAGACTTTTTGATACAAACATGCAGTATTCAACATGAGATAAGTTGAATTCCATCTAGTTGGGACATCTAGACATAATGAACACTTACATTCTAACTCACATATCTTTTTACATTCCATAAACTTACTTAGTCTAAGAGGTGAGTTTTTAATATATCTAACAACCCCCCTAACTTTTTGAATAGAAGCTCCACTTTCTTTTAAACCATCAGACACAACCAGATTAAGAATATGAGCTACGCATCTCATGTGAGCAAATTTACATCTAGCAGGACTACAACCCCAAGTCAGCATTTTTTTCATGAAAAAACTCATGGCATCAGTATTATTTTCAGCATTATCAAGGGTCACAGTAAAGATATTCTTGAGCCCTCACTCTTGCAAACAGGTTTCTAAAGCCTTAGACAAGTATTCACCCTTATGCCTAGAACAAGGTACAAAAGAAATTATCTTTTTATGAAGCTTCCACTTAGTGTCTATGAAATGGGCAGTGACACACATGTAATTGATTCTTTGATTAGAAGTCCATGCATCACTAGTTAGACTTACTCTCTGAGTATTAAATTTCATAAAATGTTTCAGTTTCAGCTTCTCTTCCACAAACATGGCATAGTAGTCTCTATTTACAGTCCATCTAGATGGCATTTTAAACCTAGGACATGCAATACTCATAAACTTTTTAAAACCCTGTTTCTCAAAAAATTTCAGAGGCAATTCATCAACCATAATTATGTATGACACAGCCTTTCTAATGGCTTCCTGATCAAATTTCCAATTAGCAACATTGCACATTTGAGGACCACTATTGGGGACTACACCCACATTTACAGCAGGCTGAAAGGATAATAAAGCTTGCCTGGTTTCTAAACTATGCGGGTGCTTACTGCATCTAAGCATGTGATCTCTCAAAGTAGATGTACCATTTTTTTTAGCATGACAGTCACAAATACGAGCACAGTAAGAACACTTAGCTTGTATTATTACCCCATCAGCATCTTTAATAGCATTGAAATGGTCCCAAACAATTGATCTTTGGTGGACTTCCTTTCTCTTTCTAGTATTTGCTTCCACTGGATTATTTTGTCCACCACTAGGTCCACTAGCACCAGCATGGTCTGGGTTAGTCACTGCATTTGCTTCCACTGGACTTTGTCCACCATTACCATCTGGGGCAATCTCTTGGACAACAAGAAGTTGGCCAGTAATGACTTTTAGATCAATTTCAGAATTAAGGTCAATTGCAGGGTCAGAATCAGGGTCCATCTACAAAAACACAAACACAGAAAACAAAAACACAGATTAGGTCATACACAATCTTAATCAAAATAAAAACATAATAAACAAACATTTTAATCATAAAAGCCAAAACATTACCTTTCTATAACAAAAACAGAGCTTCAACCAAAGCTTTAAACACCAACTTGTGCAAAGAGTTCATGAAATAAGAAGAAAAAACCAAACTCAGAGACAGGGAACACAAGAAAATTGAAGACCAAGAACAACAATACAAGAACGCAGGAAAGCAAGCATTAGGTTTTACCTTAGAATAGTGCAGATTGGGGCTTCCACCAAAGCCTTTATTACCAATAAATTTCAGCCATTGAAACATGAAAACAGGACCGATATTAGCGATCAAAACCACCAAACAATACCAATCAAAACAGAGAGACATGGGATAGAAATTGACAGTAACAGAGTCCACAAATAAGGGTTTACCTTAATAACTCATTTTTAGGTCATAAAGGAAACACAATCTACAAGAAGAGATAAAAAGAAAAAGAAAAATGTTAGATCAAAGAAAAATGAAAAAAATAGAGGAAAATAGAATCATTTGTATTACCTTATGATTCGTGTGTTTCGACAGAAATCAGCATAAGTCTAGCATCGATTGATACTTTGCGAGCCAAAACCTTCACAAGCAAAGGAGATAAAAACTTCACTAGAAGTCTGGAAGACTGGAACAGAGAAACAAATGCTAGCAAACGAAGAATCGATGGTAGACTATGCTGGGAAGGGAAGATTATTTGCTAAAATGAGAGAGAAGTCGATCAATTAGGCTTAAATTGTTAAGGTTTCGTAGAGAGAAGGAGGAGCGTTTTTTAGAGAGAGAGTGAGGCGGTGCAAATGAGAACGAGAGATCAGTTTTTAGGGTTAGGTTTAGGAAATAAAATTATTTATATATCCCAGGGTTTCTTGTATAAAACGACGTAGATTTATATCGGTTTTCCTCGGTTCGGTTCGGTCACTGAAGGGAAAATCCAAACCAACTCCATAAACCGAGTTTTTTCTAACCCTAACACCAAACCACTCCATTATTTATTTCGGTTCGGTTTGACTCGGTTTTTCGGTTTGACTCGGTTTTTGCTCAGCCCTAGGTATATTAGTGACAAGCTTAACTCCTTTAGAAGTACCTCTGGTCTGCAAGTTAATAAGGATAAAAGTCAAATTTTCTGCTGCAATATTTAGGAAGAGACTAAGAACAATATGATTAACATCTTCGGTATTAAGGAAGGGCAACTTCCTATGAGATACTTAGGGATTCCCCTAATTTCTACTAAACTCTCCAAAGATGACTGCAAAGGGATTGTGGATAAGATTATGGGCAGAATTCACAGTTGGACCAGTAAATTGTTGTCTTATGCATGCAGAATTCAATTGATCCAGTCTATTCTCCTTAGCATGCATGTATTCTGGGCTGCAATCATGTTATTACCTATGAGTGTTATTAAGAGGATTCATAAGGCTTGTTCTAAGTTCCTTTGGAATGGGTCTACTAATGGAGATAACAGAGCTTTAGTAGCATGGAAGAACATTACTAAATTGAAAAAAGAAGGTGGGCTAAACATCAAAGATATTGCTTGCTGGAATAAAGCTTATATCAGCAAGCATGTTTGGAATATCTTAAACAATCAGGACTCTCTCTGGGTTCAATTGATGAAGGCTAATAAGATAAAAAAAAAACAATTTTTGAGGGGCTAAAATCAACAACAAAAGCAGTTGGGTTTGGAGGGGTATCCTGAGCATTAGAAAAGACATAAAAAAAGTTGTGGAATACAAATTGGGGGATGGAACCAAGTTTGATTTCTGGAATGATCCATGGATTCATGGGTGTTCTCTTTTGGAAAAATTTCCCAGAATGAGAGATGCAGCTGTGCCAAGAAACACAAAGGTTGCTGAGTTATGGAGAGATGGTAGATAGAAGCTTCCTGACCCCATTGATATGGAGACTGCAGAGGCATGGCAGTACATCAAACAGAAATTTCAAGTGAGAAACAATCAGCAGGATGTCATCACCTGGAAAGTGGTAAAAAAACAATTCTTTCTCTATCAGCCAGACCTGGAATGCTTATAGAGAGGAACACCAAACTGTGAACTGGCATAGGATAGTTTGGGGAAAGAGCTCAATTGCAAGATATATCTTCATTATGTGGTTAGTCATGAGAAAAAGGCTAAAAACCAAAGACAAATTAAAAAGATGGGGAGTTATTGATGAAGACATTTGTGTTCAGTGCACTGAAGGTAGAGAAACTATTGACCATTGTTTGTTTGACTGTGAGTTTGCCAGATTGGTTTGGAGCAAAATTCTGCATATTTGTAACTATCCTAGTAACATCAGAAATTGGAGGAGGCTTGTGAGTTGGTTCACCAGGAAAGCTAAAGGTAACAACTCCATGGCGATGATCAGAAGACTGTCACTCACCACCACGGTGTACCATCTCTGGAATGCTAGGTGCAGGAAGACATTTGTCAATGAAGTTCAGAGTCCTGAAGGAGTTGTCAAAGGATTATGGTTGTGCTGATTGCCAAAATTAAAGATAGGAGAATCATTCATATGTAATTGCTTTCTTGATAGTTGCTGCTTGTCTTTATTCAGATTTTGTTTTTGTCTTTAGTTTTGTCCCTGAGGCTTTTGTATTAGGGATATGAGTTTGGCTAGTTGCAGTTGTTTCTGAGGCTTTTGTATCAATTTCCCTGCACCTCTTGCCTGTGTTGTGTGGCTGCAACTGTATGTCTGTGTTCAGGCGGTTCTATTTTGTTTTTTTGAGTTTTAGATTGCATTTTCTTGAGGTTTGTGTAGTAGGATGTGCTTTATTTTGGCTTGAGTTGTAATCTCTGTTAGTGTCTTTCAATAGAGCTTTTTTGGTTTTTTCTACCAAAAAAAAAACAATTAATAAAATAAATTTAATTTTTTAATTTAAATTTTTAGTATGTTTACATAAAAATTATAGTATTATATATGAAATTCAGTGAGTTAATGACTTCAATTTGATTTTAAATATTTTTAATAATTTTTAAAAAATAATTTATTTTAGTTCTCAATTTTTAGTTAAAAACAAAATAAAATTAAAATTAAAGTAAGAGAAATAATAACTACATAAATTAAATTTAATGAACCATTAAATTCCATAAATATATAATTTTTATTCATATTTATGTCAAAAATATATTTAAAAACTAAATTAATATTTAAATTTTAGTTAATATTTTTTAACTCAGTTGACTAACAACAAAACTCAACCGAAAAACTAAACTGTTGATAAAAATAAAAGTGAATAACTGTATCTTTTAATTTTTAAACAACAGGGATCAAAACATAAATTCTAGCATGTATAAGGATTAAAGAGTACTTTGCTCTTTTTAATACTTTATGTTGTTTCCATTTGTATTTTTATTATAAAAAATTCAAATACAAAGCGACATGAAAGGTGTATTGGAATTATTTTTCATTTCTATTTAAATAAATAATTATAATAAAAAATTTAAAAGATAAAAATAAAAAATAAAAAATAAATCAAATTTAAGAATTTTAAAAAGTGTGACAATATATGAAAAAAATTAAAAAAAATGAGACATTTTTAAAATAATTAAGCCATTTGATTTGATATTTTCTCAACAAAATGGGCAAGGAAAATCAAATGTAATAAATACTGATCAGAATGGCACATGCTCATTAACTACAATATTATACGTGGATGAATTCATTAATACAAAGGGTTGTTTGTTACATTGAGGTAATAATGACAACTATAGATCGTGCTTCATAAATTGTGCATGTAATGTCCGTTACCATTTCATATGGGATTTTGTAAAAAGATAGTACTCCCTCCGTCCCACTTTAAAAGTCTCATTTGACTTTACACATAAATTAAAAAAATATTAATTATTCTTGTTTTTTTATGTTTTTCCCCTATTAATGATAGTGGAATTTTCCATAACACTCTTTTAAAATAACTAAAATAAGGGTAAAATGGAATATTCAATGGAAAATTATTTTAAAAATAGTAATAGGGCTTTTTAAATGGAACATCTCAAAATAGAATATGAGACTTCTTAAACGGGACGGAGTAAGTAGTACTTATTTTTTGAATTTTATTTGCAAAACAATATTAATGTTTTATTTTATTTTCTATTTTTTAAAACTTTATTTGTATACTCTAAATTTATAAAAATGTTCATCTTTTTTTAAAAACGGTTTCAGCAATCTTGTAATATAACTATTCAGATGTGTAAATAA
Organism: Mercurialis annua; assembly: GCF_937616625.2. Lineage (NCBI taxonomy): Eukaryota > Viridiplantae > Streptophyta > Magnoliopsida > Malpighiales > Euphorbiaceae > Mercurialis > Mercurialis annua. The sequence goes on along the minus strand of NC_065577.1, from coordinate 12,777,687 downwards.
GTAATAAACAAATTTACAAATTTGTCATCATTTTAATGACGTGTATTATGTGATAAGTTTTGTTCACAGATGACGTGATAAACTGAGTCTAACTAAGATTTCTCATCATGCAATGATCGTGCCATGTCATATTTACAACAAGTTAATAAATATTTGTGATATAAATATTTTTAATTATTGCTTATTCTTTTAATTATTAAAAATTCCACATTGCTAACGCACAATTGGTATGTTGCGTGAATGATATTGACGAAACAGTTGTATTAAATAATTTTTCTTTTAAAACAGTGTGAAATTTTCTGAAACATTTTAAAACTGTTTAACGGTTCGAGTTTGTGTTTTTAGCAATCATTTTAAACTGTTTCTAATAAAAATGTGTTGGAGTGAAAAATAAACATGCAATATGCTAGAGTAAAAAAAAAAAAGCTCCGGATATGATTTTCAAGTTACGATTTTGGAGTTAAATTTTATAAATATTATTTTTTATTTTTATGTAGCTCTGTAAAGATAGATCCCTTTCATATGTAAAGGGATTCTGTTCCCTACATCATTCAAAATATCTGATCTAGAAATAAACTTTCATATATCATTGAGTAGGAATGCATTAATTTCTTCGATCATATCTTTATCCCATTGGAAATGAGTCTTAGCTTGAGCATATGCACGTGGTTCTCGTTCCATATAATTTATTTTCTATATTTCATTAGGAACAACATATCTTCGTCTTTGATATCGCGCTAGGAAGTAGTGCCTTACATCTGAGGCCATGTTTGGTTCGTGAAATAGAATAGCATGGAATAAAATAGTTATTCCATAAGGAATGGAATAGCATTCTTTAATTTTTGAGAGGAGTGTTTATTCCACAAAATCATGAAATAGCAATTCTTTGGAATACCTATTCTATGAACCAAAGCAAAGAATTGTCATTCTATACGGAATAGTTATTCCATTCCGCATCTATTCCATGAACCAAACATGGCCTTAGATCAACCTCCAAAAATGAATTGGGTCCACCATTTGAAGATAACCTATTCCAACCCAACTCTAAAAATTTAATTTTTAAAATTTTTGAATAATAAATGCAGTGTTTTTAACAAGAAATATAATCTTTATTAATGAATCATGAAAATGTTGATTACAAAGACTCTACTCATCTAATAGCTATTTATACTCTTTAGCTATAAGAGTAACTAACTCTAACAAACTATCCAGCTGTATCCAGCTGTCAACAACTGGCAGGTCACACAAGCTGCATGTTAATCTCCATAAAGAACACCTCAGCAATCTGCAACACATATGAATGAACCAATGGAGAAGAGCCACATCAGCTTAAGTATGAATGCTGAATATACTGTAATACGCCCCCTCAAGCTGGAGCATACATGTCAAGTAGCTTCAGCTTGGATATAGCATAAGCAAAGGTTGCTGGAGGCAAGGGTTTTGTGAAACAGTCAGCCAATTGGTTTGTGGTTGTGACAGGAAGCAAATGAATCAATCCCGCAAGCAAGTTCTCTCTAATAATGTGACATTCAATTTCAATGTGTTTGGAATGCTCATGAAATAGAGGGTTATGAGCAAGTTGAAGAGCAGAAGTATTGTCATAGAAAACCAAGGCAGGTTTGGTTAAAGGCTGACAGAGATCCTTGAGTAAATAAGCTAGCCATTGAACCTCACATGTCAAGCTAGCAAGAGCTCTGTATTCTGCTTCAGAGCTGGACCTTGAGACAGTAGACTGTTTCTTGGACTTCCAAGAGATCAAGGAATCACCAAGAAAAATGCAATAGCCAGACACTGATTTCCTTGTATCCACACATGATGCCCAATCTGAGTCAGAGAATGCTTTGATTTCTAAGGAAGAATCAGAAGAGAAGAATAGCCCTTTTCCAGGGGCACCTTTTAAGTATCTCAACACTCTGTGTACTGCTTGCAAATGTGCAGTAGTGGGGCAATCAAGAAACAGAGGGAGTTGTTGAATAGCAAAAGAGATATCAGGTCTTGTTGTGCAAAGATAGAGCAATTTGCCAACAAGTCTTCTGTATTCAGTATTGGAAGGCAGTAAATCCTCTGAATTCTTACAGAGCTTCTGAGAATTAAGCATTGGTGTGGGAATTGGCTTGCAATCTGAGAAGGCAGTGTCTTGTAACAAGTCAAGAGCATACTTTCTTTGACATAAAGTAATGCCAGAAGAAGATCTAGTTACTTCCAGGCCAAGAAAGTATTTTAAGGTTCCTAGATCCTTTATGCTGAAAGTAGTATGCAGATAAGACTTGATGTCTGAGATAGCAGATAGAGAATTACTAGCTAAGACCACATCATTTACATAGATGAGTAGAGCAATGAACACCTCACCTGATTGCTTAATGAATAAAGAAGGGTCTGCAGCTGCAACTTTGAACCCTTGATGAAGTAATGCAGAAGTCAATTTTGCATTCCATTGTCTACTGGCTTGCTTAAGGCCATAAAGAGACTCTTGTAACTTACAGACTTTAGAGGGATGAATAGAATTGAATCCAGGAGGCAATTGCATATAAACCTCTTCAACCAAGTCACCATGTAAAAAAGCATTATTAATATCAAATTGGTGTAAATGCCAATTATGTTTTGCTGCTAAGGATAACAGAAGCCTGATGGAAGTCATTTTAGCAACTGGTGAGAAGGTATCCATGTAATCAAGCCCCTCTTGCTGAGTGTAGCCTTTTGCAACAAGTCTTGCTTTACATCTCTCTAGGCTGCCATCAGATTTATACTTGACTTTATACACCCATTTGCAGCCAATTGCTTGTTTATGTGGTGGTAGATCACAGATGCTCCAAGTGTTATTTGCTTCTAAAGCATGTATTTCAGCTGTCATGGCTTCTTGCCAGCAAGGAGATTTAATTGCTTCATTATAGTTTTTAGGCTCATGAATGGAGGAAATAGAAAGGGAAAAGTGTTTGAAAGAAGAAGAAAGGTTATTATAAGAAAGGACTGTGTTTAAAGAATGGGGAGAGGTAATATGTTTGCTGGCAATGGATGGAAGAGCCACATCATAATCTTTAAGATGTTCTGGTAGTTGAGAAACTCTACTAGAACGCCTTAAGACAGGAAACTCTGCATCATTGAAGAGAGATGGTGGTGGCAAAGGAGAAGAATGGATTGGTCTCCAAGGTGAAGAAGTAGGAGTAGATTGTGATGGTGGAGGAGCAGTATGAGTAGTGGTGGGAAGCATGTAGTCAAAATCAAGGTTTGTATGAGAAGAAACAATGGATGGGGTGACAGATGTAACTGAATCTGCCAGAGAAAAGATATGTTCATAGAAAACAATATCTCTGGAGATGAGCAATTGTTTAGAAGCAATGTTGTATAGCAGACAGCCTTTTGTGTTTGGAGGATAACCCAGAAAAATGCATTTAACAGCCCTGGGATCAAACTTCTTCTTGTGAGTCTCAGTGACTGCAGCAAAACTCAAACATCCAAAGACCCTTAAATGAGAGTAAACAGGAGGTTTAGCATATAATACTTCAAAAGGAGTCTTCTCTGTAAGAACAGGAGATGGAGTCCTGTTGATCAAATACACAACATGCAGAACACAAAATTCCCAGAATTGCATAGGTAATGCAGACTGCAGTTTCAGTGCTCTTGAAATATTCAGTATATGTTGATGCTTCCTCTCAACAATACTGTTTTGCTGTGGTGTATAAACACAACTTGTTTGGTGCAATATACCAAACTGTTTATACAAATCTGAGTAAGCAAACTCAAGACCATTGTCTGATCTAAGCACTTTAATAGAAGCATTAAACTGAGTTTTAGCATACACAATAAAATTCTGCAAATGACTTCTTACTTCAGATTTGTGTTTCATAAGAAAGATCCATGTAAATCTGGACTTATCATCTACAATAGTCAGAAAGTACCAGAATCCATGAAAAGAACTAGTAGAGACAGGTCCCCATATGTCTACATGTATCAAGTCAAAAATGTCTTTGCTTCTAGTAGAACTAACAGGAAAGGGTAACCTTTTTTGTTTTGCATAGTGACAAGTATCACAAACATCCAATTTAGAAACTTGAATGTTAGGATCTATGCTTTGTAAAAATTTCAATCTACTAGTGGACAAGTGACATAATCTATAGTGCCAAATGTCTGTTGTTGCTTTCTTTTCTGTTTTCTGAGACTCTTTATTACACTGTAAGACATAAGCAGTCTCTTGAAATAGAATGTAAAGCCCTTCCTGTTTTTTAGCTAAGCCAATCATTCTCCATGTATGCATCTCCTAAATGAAACAAGAATCATGGTATAGAATTAAGCAAATGTTCTGATCATCTGTCAACTTGCTTGCTGAAATCAAGTTGAATGTAAACTCAGGGACAAGAAGAACAATATGCAAAATTAGTCTGTCTGTCAACTGGATGGTCCCTATATGTGATACATGAACTAAATGTCCATTTGGCAGCTTAACATGAACATTGTCAACAGCAGTGGAAGAATGCAGGAAGGATGGATTGCAAACTATATGGTCTGTAGCCCCTGTGTCCAGAATCCATGTATTTTTAAAAGATATGGCATTAAAAAGACATTTAGGTAGTGTACCTTGATCCTCAGCTATAGTATGGAAGTTTGCAGAAAGAGAGTTGACATTTGAAATACTTCCTGAGCTAGTACTAGCAACTTTATTTTCATCAGCCTGGAGAAGAGCCATTAACCTTTGGCATTGTTCCTGAGAAAAAGGAAAAGTTGCACCAGGGGGTGGAATAGATTCTGTGTTGCTAGTCTTGTAATTTTGATTCAACTCTTCTTTGTAACCATTATAGTCAACATTGCCATCATTCTCGAAAGGGTTTCCTGCATATTCCACTTGATTGGCAAAGGAGGACTCAGCTCTATATTTAGGTTGGTATCCAGGTGGGTACCCATGCTTTTTATAGCATATATCCACTGTATGACCAAAGTAGCCACAATGAGAGCAAGTTTTTGACTTATTCACTTGTGAATTATATCCACTAAATCTGTTATAACTTCCTCTAGAATAGTTATTTGTTCCTCTTCCTCTAGCATAACAGATGTTTGATTCATAATTCTCAGTAGCAAACTGAGCAGGGCCAGAACTTCTTGTCATCATGATGTTTGAATCAATTCCATTTTTCATATTTGAAAAAATGATATTCTATCTTTCACTTTGCATTACCATTGAGAAAACTTTATTCATAGCAGGCAAAGGTTCTGTCATCAAAATCTGTTGTCTCACATTCCCAAACTGTTCATTTAATCCTTTCAGAAATTTAATCACTTGATCATTTGATTGGCGCTTACGAATCAAATCAAAAGCATTGCATCCACACTTAGGAATGCACATACAAACAGGTAAAGGATTTAAGCTCATCAACTCATCCCAAAGAGTTTTCAGGTGAGTAAAGTATTCAGTAACAGATAATGAATTTTGGTGAAAAGCATAGATTTCTTCCTGTATATCTCCAATTCTAAAAGCATCTCCTTGAGAAAAACGTTCCTTAAGATCATTCCATATATCCATAGCAGTGTTCATACATGAAATACTCTGTGATATAGTAGGTGAAACTGACCTGTAAAGCCATGACATGACCATTGTGTTACATCTCTCCCACGCAAGGTAAATCTGTTTAGTTATAGCAGGTGTGATTATTGATCCATCAACAAATTTATATTTGTTCTTGGAGATTAGCGCCATTTTCATAGATCTGTACCACGAATGGTAATTGCCTTCATTAAGTACGTTTGAAACCAGAATGAGAGAGGGGTTCTCATTTGGATGAAGAAAGAAAGGACTAGAAAGATTTTTTTCTGGTCTATTTGCAAAATTCGCCATTAAAGCAGCTTAAAAGCTTAAGAAAGCTTGAGGAAGAAGATGAAAGAAAAAACGGTTATCTTCAATGAAAACAGAGAACATATAGCTCTGATACCATAACAAGAAATAGAATCTTTATTAATGAATCATGAAAATGTTGATTACAAAGACTCTACTCAGCTAATAGCTATATATACTCTTTAGCTATAAGAGTAACTAACTCTAACAAACTATCCAGCTGTATCCAGCTGTCAACAGCTGGCAGGTCACACAAGCTGCATGTTAATCTCCATAAAGAACACCTCAGCAATCTGCAACACATATGAATGCACCAATGGAGAAGAGCCACATCAGCTTAAGTATGAATGCTGAATATACTGTAATAGTTTTAAAAACCGAACCGGTGACGGAACCGGAGTAGTCACCGGTTCACGGTTTAACCGGTCCAACCGGTTGAACCGCCGGTTGAACTGGATACAGTATAACAACAGGTCTTGTCATATCCTTTCCATCCACCTGCCAGCCTACCTAAAACTGTCACCCACTACTACAAGTCTTCAATATGTTTTATAATTGAACTTAATTACTCCAATTTTGTTTTCCAAAGCAGCACGTCTTCCCATATAACATCCACCATCTCTCATCTTCTTCTTCTATTTTTAGCTTTTCTTTCTTTCTTTACTCTGTTTTCAATTTTACCATTTTCAAATGCCAATTTATAAACAATCATATAGTGAAGGAAACAAAATTAAACAAAAGTAGAAAGTTTCATTGGTTTTATTTTTATCATCTCAACGTTGGCTTCAGAAGGTTCTTTCATTTTTATCTTTACTTTTAAACTTTAACTATGGCGGGGACACAAATTTTATTGCTGCACTTTCATCACCTTCCTCGTACTATCTCTCATTAATTAACATTCTTAAAACCTCTAAATCTCTCATTACTCCACTCTTTCTCTCGGATCTATTGTTTTTTTCTACAATCTTTATCTAATTTTTTATTGTTGCTGTAATAAGTTCACTGATCTCAGATCTTATGTGGTTCGTTGGTGATGAACCAGACGGGTTTCCCAGTTCAATCCGGGTCGATAAAACTCCGGTTCCTCGGTTTTTACCGGTTCAAAACGGTTGAACCGAAAATCCGGTTCTTGAAGTATAAAAAATCGGTCTGACCTCCGGTTCCCGGTTGAACCGGTCAAACCAGACGGTCCGGTCCGGTTTTTAAAACACTGAATAAATGAAGGAGTCTGTCTTTTGATTCAATAATTTAACCTGAAAAACAGAATAGAAGCTAACCGAACGGTTGTGGTCCAATTAACTCTCCGATGCGAAAGTCAGTATTGCCTCAAGCAGCGTTTGTGTATATGAATTTAATTGTGTGTTTAGGCATACATCAAACTCTTTATATAGTTGTTAAATGTATACCTTGTGAACTTTAAATAGAAAAGTGATTTCTATTTAGTAGGATTTGACCTTAAATAAAAAAAATTATTCAAATAGAAGTCTTATTCAGGAATTTCTTCCTGAATAAGTTTATCTTCCTAAGTTGTAGTTTGTGTTCAAATAGGAGAAATATTTCGTAGATCTGATTCTCGGGCGAATCACTCAGGCGACGCGCTTTATCTGAGTCTTCAGGGATTCTGCCCTATCTTCGGGATTCAGATTACTCCTTCGGTCAAGGCGAATCTCACAGATTCGGTTACCGGTATTATCTGACTATTAGCCTTTTGGGCGGGAGTTCGATATTGTCTTGGAGAATGAATCTCGTGCGACTCGGTTCCACAATATTTATGATAGGATTCGGTATCTATCATTACCTGCCCCGCAAGTGAGCTAAAATCTTGTTATTTATGCCTTGGTAAATTTTAGCTGTTCTTGGGGCGAGTCATTCTATATTCCGGCGTGTCGTTTCGCTTGCTTATCAAGATTTTCACATTTCCTCTTTTTGCCATTTGTCAATCATCTGTTATCGTCTTTCTGGATTTAAGACAAGTGTCTTTTTTGCGACTTTTTCCATGCTATCAGTTACATATTTAAGTAGTTTTCCTCTTTCTCTTGCTCTTTCACTTATTCTTGTTTCTTTCTCTGAGTATTTCCCAGTTTAATTTTTTATTCTTAATCTACAGTTTCCAGGTAATTTTGTTTGGCCCACTTTAAGATTTCCTGTTTTGGTTCCATTTTGTCTTGTTTTTGTCATCATTTGGGTAGCTTCCTTCATTTTTCTTTCTTGGTGTTCTTCATTTCCTGGATAGTGTTTATCCTTTTTTCTTTATCTTGATCTTCTCTGTCTTTTCGGCTTTTGCCAGTATTTGTTTGTGTCTCGTCGCCTTTAGATGGCAGCTAGAAGGGCAAAAACAGAGTTTGTCTCTATGGCCATTACCGAGTTTGGTCTTGATCAAGATGAGATTCTATATATTTCTTGTAAATATGGTTTTTCGGCCGAGTATAGAGTTAAATTACCCGATTACCGGATGCGGGCCTTCGGGTATCCTGACTCGCCTCGAGAGGCGGTTGTTTTTGAGGAGCAGCTCGTCGCTGGTTTTCGATTTCCTTTGGATCCTTTTTTAGTCGAGTTATGTAGAGATTTGGATATTGGTATGGGAGAGCTCCATCCTGAAATTATTCAAGTCATTATTTCCTTTGTAGAGGCGTGTACGATTCGGGGTCAATCCCCTTCGCATAACGTTTTTTATCATTTTGTTGAGTTAAAAAAGTGCGATAACTATTTTGTCTTTGCTGTCGGTAGAAAATGTCGATCTTCCATTTATCTGCCTTGTTTAAATAATGGCTGGAAGAAATGATTCTGCATAATTATTCCTGAATTTTCTTTCTCCTAATTTCTGAAGGGTTTTTCAGTTTTCCAGGTTCATAATTATCCATCGTCTTTGAATTTGTCTGGGTCTATTCTTGCTTTTGATTTGTCTTTTTGAAGTATTTTCCAAAGTCTCTTATTGCCGATCTTGGTGAACAGTCATGTTCTATGTTGATGGTTCCCTCTAGAGGATCCTTCAAGGGGTTTGGCGGATCTGCACTATGAAATTGTTGAAGGTACTTATTCCTAACTTTGTTCCTTTGTTTTTTCTTTTATAGGATGTCTTTCTCCTCTGATGATCTTCTTTCCGGTTTTAAAATAGATATGAACATTCTGATGGGCGAAGTTAGTGCTTTAGTTCCCACTGCAGCGGTTCAGCCTGTGGTTGAGGTAGTGGTGGTGGATGATGATGTTGAGAACGTTGATGCTGAGAACATTGATTTTGGGGTTGCAGATGTGGTTCCCCCTCTAGCTCTGGCGGCTCCTTTAAAAACGGTAGAGGTTGATCCTGTAGCGACTGATGTAGTTGATGTCTTAAATTCTTTGGAAGATACTCTTCCTGCAGCCGAAGTTTCTGCTGCTAACGAGCTTCGGTCTCGTAAGAGACGTCGTCTTGATAAAGGCTCCTCTTCTGAAGGGGTTCATGCTGAGGGCTCTAATCCTGCGCCTAAGCTGGCTAAATGGGCTGAGAAGTATGAGCTTCCAAGTTTGCTGAACCCGCCTGTCTTCGGCGAGTACATAAAGAGTTTGGCGATCACGCAAGACATCGATTGGTTTGACTCGAACACCAATGGCGATCTGGCTGATTTAGCCCGCTTCATGGTTTTTCGGTAAGCTAGTCTTTAGAAAAATTCTTTGTTTTCTTCCTTTTTATTCATCCCCCTCTTTTTTATGATTAGCTAATCCTATCGGTTGGTTTCATTTTGTAGGCTCTTCGGGCCGTTTCGATCCTGAATGATCGTCGACAGTGTGCCGAGGAAGAAGTTGGGCGTTTGTCGGCGTTATTAGCAGAGTCAGAGTCAGATAGGGCGAGCTTGAAGGCCTCTTTGGAGGAGCACGATTCGCTTCTCTTGAAGTTGAAAGCTGAGAATGTTGTTAATGACCGTCAAGTACTGGTTATTGAAAAGAGAACCGCTGATCTGACCTGGGAGATCGAGGAGCTAATCTCCATCAATACTTATGTTGGAGGTGAACGAAATAAGTTGAAGGCTGAAGTTAAAAAGCTTCATATTCGCCTGTTGGATACAAAAGCTTTCTATTCTTCTTTAATTTGTGAATATCGTCTCGCCATTGGCAACAAGCTCTGAGTGCAGAACCCTGGATCCGCAAGTCATTGCTAATGATTTGATGGAGAAGATGGCGTAGGATCGCGTTGTAGAAAAGTAGTAGTGATGTATTTTTTTTTATTATTTCGCCTTTGGGCGTATTATGTATTCTACTTGATTTAATGAAGAGTTCCGTTTCCATCTAGTTTTGATTTTTTTTGTATGAGTTCATTTGAATGTCTCATTACAGCGTCGAGTGGGTTGATAGAAGGCCCTCCGAGACCTGACAATGGAATCGGGACTCGGTGTAATTTTTCCGCGGTTCCCCCCCAAGCTTTTGTATGCGGCATTTGTCATGAGATTCACCGCTCTTCCTTCATCTATGAGGATTCGCTCTATATTTCAGTTCTCAATAATGGTTACCACCAATGCATCGTTGTGGGGGGCTTTTACATGCTCATAGTCTTTGACGTCGAAAATGACTGGTGGCATGTGGGTATCTCTAATGTTCATCACCTCTCTCCTTTGTTTTCGTCGGATGGTTCAGCTGCTGGATCCTCCTCTGTTGATCATATGTATCGTTCCTAGAATTTTGGATGGCCTTTCCTCTTCTTCTTCTTTACCTTTGTCAGCTCGGCTCCGCTTTTGCCCTTTATCACTACTCTTCGGTTTATGGGCGATAAACTTTCTCATCTCGCGCGAGTCTATCATCCTTTCTATCTCTACGGTTAGGTCCCTGCATTCGTCAGTTTTGTGCCCATATTCATCGTGGAATTTGCAAAACTTCCTGCTGTCCCTAATATCAGCTTTCATTTTTGGGGACCATATCACATTTTTTACGTTCTCCTATATCCATATGAGGACATTTGTTCTACTGGTGGTGAATGGCATATAATTACGTTCGTCGTCACGGGGATCGATCCTTAGCTCGTATCTGCTTTGGGGGGGGGGGGGGGTGAAGCGTTTGTTCTCTTCAGGTCTTTGGCGTTTATCGTCGATCTTGATTTAGGTCTCTCCCTTGATTTGTGTTTTGAGTCATTTCCTTTTGCTTCGTTTCCTCTGATAGCTCTTCGCCCTTCGTCCAGCTCGAAATACTTTTGGGCTATCCCCATCAGGTTCGTAATGGTGGTTGGCTTGTTGACCAGCAATTTGTCTACCAGTTTTCCGAATCTAGTTCCTTCTCTTAGCGCTTCGATCGCCATATCAACATTCAAGTTATCTATTTTCATAGCTTGCCTCTTCGATGCATGATCTCAGGATGATGGTCGTTGTTTTGGCTGGGATGTTAGTCAAATCGCTGATTAGACTGTATGCATATTTGTCTTTCTACTGCTTCTTGTTCCATCCTTGTGAACAGCAGCCCAAACGATCCTTTTACTTTGAATCGAGGACTTCGACAGGAGGACCCAATTTCTCCGTTTCATTTCTTAATAGCGATGGAGGGCTTGAGTTGTATCATAAACAGAGGGAAGGATTTGGGGTTGATTGACGATTTTTGCTTCAGCGATAGTGTAAACTCTATCTCTCAACTCCAATTCGCTGACAATACGCTACTTTTTGTTCCGCTAGACTTCAAGAAACTTAAAAACTTAACAAGGATTTTGAGGTGTTTCGAGTTAATTTCAGGTCTAAAAATCAACTTCCATAAAAGCTCAATAATGGAGTTAACGTATGCAATCCTGATTTTGTTATTGCTTCAAGTATTGTCGGATGCAAATTGAGTTCTTTTCCAGCTAAGTACCTCGGTGTGCCACTAGCTAACAAGAACATCACTTCTGGAATTTGGAATAATGTAATTCAGAAATTTAAATCGCGATTAGCTCATTGGAAAGGTGCTTGTCTTTCTCCTTCAGTTCGATTGATTTTAATCAAATCTGTTCTATTCAGCATTCCTATATATCTTATGTCTATTTGCCATATGCCTTTAATGGTCCAAAAGACTCTTAATTCTTACATGAGATCTTTCATATGGAAAGGAAGCACTTCAAATCGGGTTCTATGTAAGGTAGCTTGGGAAAATGTTTACTCAGATTATTAGAATGGTTGTCTGGGTTTATGCGATCTTCGATTAAGACACCAAAGCCTTCTCTTCAAATGGATATGGAAGCTTCGTTCTTCAAGTAGAACTTCTCTCTAGTCTATTACGATGGACGCTACTTCTGGAATAAACTCGTGGAGTTCTTTATTTTCTTCGGACATTCATAATATTTCTTTCATTTGGCGTGGAATTAGAAAGAGCTGCTTCCTCGACGATTCAGTTAGGCAATCTTTCATCAACAACATCAGTTTTGTTTTGGCGTCCGCAGAAGATACTTCGTTTTGGCATGATCACTGGTACAATAGTAGTACAGCTGCAGTTACTTTTCCGAGACTCTTCAATCTGTCTCGTCAAAAGGATGCTTCAGTCAGCATGGTTTGCTGCAATGGTTGGCTCTGGCGTCGAAGATTGCGTCTGACTGAAAAGGTTGATCTTGAGCAGATGAAAAATTGGTTAACAGGCGCGATTCTCAGCTCTAGCAGCAAAGACAAAATTTTGTGGAATTCTGGAAACTCAAGTTTCACTCCTAGCTCCTTCGTTAAATTGCAGAAAACTCAAACCCTTCCTATCAAACCGTTCAACATTATTTGGAATTCTGTTTCACTGCCTCGCGTGAAATTCTTCTTATGGACTGCTATGCATGAACGGGTATCGTCTCTAACCTTTCTCGCTTCTAGAAATATTAATTCAGTTGATACTATAAGCATTGGATTTTTTCAGGAATCCAGACTGTATTGTATTAAACATTTGTTCTTATCCTCCTATCTCAGATCCGTAGCCATTTAGTGCACATCTATGTCACTTTTGTGCGAAAGTTTTTGAGTTAGGGTTGCCACTTCTCGTGACTTTTTAATACAATTATATTCATCAAAAGAAAAAATAGTTACATATCTCTAAAGGCTCGAAGGGCTCCATGTTTTAATATAATATAGACTCATGTGCTCTTAAGATTTTGTATTCGGGACGTGCACATGTATGGCCTTCGCTGCTTTTAGATTTTGATAAATGGTAGTCGTAATACTGTATCCTCCAATTGGATTAACACCTTCCAAGTCGGGTTAAAAAAAGCGTAAATGAGGTGTTCAAATTTTAAGTTTCAAAACTATGAAGGTCATTAAAATTTTAAAATCATTAAAAATCAACCAGATAAATTAGATAAATTTTGAAATATGTTAATAAGAAGTTTTATATAATATATATTTCACTCATGAGCAAGCACCTGGTGAGAAAAATGAATATCCAAAATAGTAAATATGTAGAATTAAATGAGAAACGATGGTTCTGGAAAATATACAGGTCTAATTATATATATTTAATCATTTAAAATATCTAGATAAAGGTGGCCATGATGTGTTGATAATGTCCTTAATTTATTGCTCCAATAAAAATAATATTAGTTGTAGAAATCAAACTTTTTATTATGAGTTATTCCCTCTCAAAAAAATTTATGTTTATTTTTTAAAGTAATTTAATGTTAATTCTTTTATTTCATTTTTTAGACATATTAAAATAAATTAGAATAATTATTTTTGAAAATTTTCACATATATTATAATTTATACTTTATTTCTTCACTTTAAAAATGTGATGACATGACCTTTTATTTTTATTTCCGTCACAATTTACCCTATTCATCCGTTTTTGGAGTTAATCAACTAAATTAAAAATTTAAACTAAAAATATTTCAATTTTAATTTATTTTTTAAATTTATTTTTAACACGAATATAAATAAAAATTGTAAATTTATAAAATTTAATGGCTTAATAAATTTAATTTAGGCAATATATTTTAAAAACATGGATTCATCCCCTATTTACGCCCCTGATCAATTTATTTTCTCTCTATATGCTAGCAAACTTGGTATTTCCATGTTTATGCCTATTTTATAGCAGTTTGCGGAAATTTTATTCTAACTGCATATTTTTTAAATGCAGTTCGTAGAAAAACTTCTACGAACTGCATCTGTAAAACTTTCTGCAAATTGGCTTTAGTGCATTGATTGAGAGAAATTCTCCCAATCAAAATTAAATTATTTTTCCTTTAAAAGAAGATTAATTTCATTTACTATTAAAATACATTAATTTTCATTTAATCCCTTAATAATATTAAATCTAATTTAACGGCTAAAAAATATTAATTTATATCTAACTCCTAAAAAAATAATCAATCCCTTAATGTGTAACCCCTAACCTCTAAATTTTAAACCGTGAATTCCGAACCCCAAAATCTCTAATCCCCAAATTTTCCAACCCTTAAGTTTTTAATTTCCAAATTTTACGCCCCAAATTTATAATCACTTAATTATCAACCCCTAAATATTAAACCTTAAATTATTAACCCTAAAATTTTTAGCACATAAATTAAATTATTACTTGTTAATTTAAAAGTTATTAAATGCTTAAAAATTTAGATGCATCGCATAAGTAAAAAATATATCAAAAATAAATGAAATTTATATATTTTGCAATAAATTAAATATACAAATCACTTTATACATAAAGTAAAAAAAATCAATCATAACGGAGATTTACTAGTAGATTTTCCCGCAAACGATGCGCACGACGTCTTTCCTTCCTGCCAGTGCTATGCGTACAAAAACATCGGATTTGTCCTTGACTCCCACTGCTACCACCGTCGTCGTCGTCGTCATCATCTTGCGCTCCCTCCATACCTCCAGTAGCCTAATGCGTAAATTTTGTATGCCGCATGGCATCAAGTGGCACGTCAAATTCTGCCCACTCAGTTACCGCATCGGCTGGAACATCCGATGTGGACTCTGAAAAAAGTTCATGATATTTCGGGTAGATGACAAGTTTCGTGCCGACTGATCAAACTGAATGGATGCAGGCTGAAATGGAGAATACATTGCTTGTTAAGACAGAGGAGATGATGCGTGGGGAAACGAAGAATACGGGGCATGCTAAAACTGAGTAGATGATCCAGGATGCTCAGACTGTATTGATGCATGCTGAAATAGAGAATATGGTGCAGGTGGTGCCGTCCCAAATGTCTAATAACTCGGAATAGTTAACGCATAATCCGAACCCGAAAATGAAGGTGGTTGCGCGGGCCAGTAAAATGGCTGAGATGCGGAAGTAGTAGTCTGGTATAAAGGAGGTGGTGCCAAGTAGAAGGTAGCTCCAAAACTGGACCCGGGATTGCTCCCGTAGTAATCTTCTCCCATAAAAACGTGAAAATATTTGGTGCAGGCATAGGGTCATCTAGACGCGTCGGTGATGGGATTGGTAGATGCTGGTGACGCTGACGATACCGAATCGTATTTGGATCTATGGCGGCCTGAAGTATGTCAAGCGGTGCGTAGGGCGCAATGGAAGGCTAGGTCGGCAGCAAAGAAACATCACATGCGCTGTTCTATGGTTCCCAGCTGGGTACTCTGTACAACTTGATGAATCATCGAAGGAATAAGAGCATTTGTTCTAATGCATCGACCTGTAAAAAACAAGCAAATAGTGAGATATATCACAATAAATCATGCAATTGATAAATTAGGACCGCACATATGAACTACGTAAAATATTTAAGTACTTGCGCTTCCTCAAATGATGTGCACAACGTCTTTCCCTCATACTAGTGCTCTACGTGCAAAAACGTTGCATCTGTCCCTGACCCCCCACCATCGTCACCGTTGTCACCGTCGTCATCATCATTATCTTGTGCTCCCTCCACATCTGCAGTACCAGTACTATCAGGGTAGAGTTGACCATGGTCTGATGCGCGTAAATTCTGTATGCCGCATAGCATCAAGTTGCATGTCAAATGCTTCCCACTCAGTTCCCGCATCGGCATGGAACATCTGATGTGGACTCTGAAATAGGTTCATGATATCTCGAGTAAATGACAAGTTCTATGCCGACTGATCAAATTCAGTGGATGCAGGATTAAATGGAGAAGACGCTGCATGCTGAAACAGAGAAGATGATGCACGGGGAAACGAAGAATACGGGGCATGTTAAAATTGAGCAGATGAACTAGGATGCTCAGACTGTGTAGATGCATTCTGAAATAGAGACGATGGTGGAGGTGGTGCCGTCCTAAATGTTTGATAACTCGGAATGGTGAACGCGGAACCTAACTCAGAAGGAAGGTGGTGGTGTGGGACAGTAAAATGGCTGAGATGCAGAAGTAGAAGTATGGAATGAAAGAGGTGACGCCGAGTATAAGGTACCTCCAAAAATGGACCCGAGATTTCCCCATAGTAACCCTCTCCCCTAAAAACGTGAATAAACACTAGTGCAGGCATAGGATCATCTAGACGCGGCAATGGTGGGATCAGTAGATGCCGCTGATGCCGAAGATGCCGAATCATATTTAGATCTATGGCGGGCTGAGGTATGTCAGGCGGTGCGTAGGGCGAATGGAAGGCTAGGTCGGCGGCGAAGTAACATCACACCGCTTCTCACTAGTGCCCAGCTGGGTAATCCGTACGACCTCACGAATCATCAAAGGAATAGGGGCATCCATATGTATATGTTCTAATGCATCGTCTTATAAAACAAACAAGCAAATAGTGAGATTTATCGCAATAAAGCATGTAATTGATAAATTAGGACAACACATATGAAGGACGTAAAATAATTAAGTACCTGCGCTCCCTTAACTACACTTTGAGGTGTCACCCATCTCCGCATGACATTCTGTTACCAATCCATGTACTCGGAATGATAATTAGGGGATTCTGTTACCTAACACAATATTTCCATATCACATATTCCAATTCATATGTCACAATTCATATCATTCCATGGTACAGTCACGAGAGGTTTTGTAGCTTTACTGAGTTAACCGTCCAATGGCGCGGTCCCGAGAGATTTATAGCTCATCGAGTTAACCGTCAACCATTGCTTAATCCCAAGTTGAGAGTCCCAAGAAACTTATAACTCTACCGAGTTAACTCACTAGATGCTGGTCTCAAAAGTTTACTCCACCAAGATCCTCATCCCGAGAGCCTCTACCGAGTTAACCTCATATCTAACAATTAATGTCCTTCTTATATTCTTATATATTCACTAGACATATACACATAAGACTACATAGAAATCGGTGATCACAAAGTCCTATTGACACCCAATAGGTAGTACATTTCCTCAGATCTATATTGATTTTCATACCACTATACAAAATCATAGTATAATAATAAAAATAGATAGTTTTATACTATATGCGATGCATTCATTATAATTATTATAATAATAAAGAACTTTTAATATTAATACTCAAAAGTAAATAGTAGACTAATAGAAACCGCTAACTCCCCAAAACGCATGCTCCTTGCAAAACTCCTTCGGTGTCCCGAGCTGGCGACTCATTATCTCGTCAAATATAAGTTTAGGATTCAAGCGTTAAACATCTATCAGATAAAGAATCCCAAGTCTAGAGTTGACTGTAGACACAAGACATATACTTATGTAACTTATAAAAAAAACCCCACTTAATCATTCCTTTCATTCCCGACATACTTTAATAATACTCGTTCATAAATCGATAAAACTTTACTTGTTTTAGTTTAAAAATAAAACTACTTGCTCAAACCAATAACATTTTTTCACTACCTCTGTACATAGTCAAAATGTCCTAGTTACGTGTTTTATAATCTGTTATGGTCGTTAGATAAATCATTTCAAACTTTATTGAGATAGGGTCCGGCGTGCCGAACCTTTTGACTCAAAAGAGTAGAGTTCGGTTAGGTAGTGATGGAGTCTGCCTTCTGATCCGATGGATTAACATGCAAAACAGGGTAGAAGCTAACCGGACACTGGTTGTCCGATTAACTCTCTGATGCTAAAGTCAGTGTTGAGCTTTGAGCATCGTTTTAATTATATGAATGTAATTGTGTGTTTAGGCATACCTCAAGCTCTATATATAGTAGTTGAATGTAGACTTGTAGACTTGGAATAGAAATGTGAATCCTATTTAGTAGGATTTGACCCTGATTAAGAGTGTGATTCCTTATTCAGACATGAGTCTTATTTAGGAATATCTTCCTAAATAGTCTCGTGTTTCTAAGTTTGAGTTTATCTTTCTAAGTTAGAGTTTGTATCCAAATAGGAAGGATTGTAATAACCTAAATTTTTGAGGTATTACGTGTAGTGCCACGAGGCATTATCATAGAGGTACGAGAATGTCGAGTTAAAATTGGATATTAAGGACTTAGACCAAAGAGGTCTATTGAAATTATCGTAAAATAATAATTTAAGCAAGAAATTATTATTTGACGAATTGGATTCGAGCGGAATAATTAAATAAAAGAAGACCTGAATATGTCGATGTTAAAATTCGAATAGGAAAATTTCAATAATTATAATTCCATGAAGGAAATGGAATTGGACTTATATGGAAACTGGATAAAGTCCACTTAAACTCGAAAATTAAAAAATAAGGCTTTAATTTCTGGAAACTAGTATTTGTAAAAATAATATCGATAAATTGGTTATCGATAATTATTAAAATGAGACTTGGACGAAAAAGTTAGAAAAAGAGCATTTCGGCTCAAAATGGAAAACTGAGCGTTTTTAGCCAAAAATCGCTAAAATAAATTGACGGAATATAAAATAATGAGGTATAGGAATAATATTATTTATATGGATATAAATAATACAAAAGTTTATCAAGTTTGAACGATTAAGCGATCGATGGACTAAATTGGACGAAATAAAAGTTATAAAGTGAAAGTTGAGGAGGTGGCAAAGTGAGGGACTAAATGAGACCTTTTCCATAAATATATATAGCCAAAGGATTTTATTTTTATGAGCAGAAAATCATTATTTTCAGCTACCAAAATTCGTAGCTCATCTTCCTCCTTCAAACCAAACCAAGAAAATGTTTTAAAAACCATATCTTACTCGTTTTTTATCCGAATTGAGCGATTCTTGCGGCTACGGAATGAGGAAAGGATCCTCTACTGATATATAGCTTTAATTTGAGGTATGAAACTCAACTTGAAGTTAGGGTTTCTAATTTGAATTTCGGATTTTGAAGTTTAATTGAGGGTTTTGGTGTAATTGATATTCATAGGTGTTTATAAGCTTTCATGGAGCAATTTTGATGACGAATCTTGCAGCTAGACCCTTCAAATTTGAGACTTCAACCAAAGTGAGGTTGCTGAAATTTATTGGCTTTTGATTGATGTATTTGTGTGATGCTTTAGCATATGAATTAGGCAATAAACATGAGCTCTAGGTGTTTGATGAATTGATTGTAAGAAATACTCTGTGTTAAGTGAGTTTGATTGAAATTGTGAAAGGTAACAGGGGTCAAGGGTTTTGGCCAATGTGTAAGGTTGATGTTATGAGATGAATTGATAGTGTTAGGCATGAGTTTTAAGAGGATAGAGCTGAATATGAATTGTGTTAATTGATGAAAGTTTGATTGAAAATGAGATGATGATTTGGTATTAATATGCAATTCTTGTTCAAGTAAGTTTGAACAATGTTAAGTCTTGAATTATGTTTGATGTTAAGGGCTATAGGATGAATGGATTGTGTTGCTTCAGAATGTGTGTATCGATAAAGTTTCACAGGTCTTGTTGCGTAATGAGTTTACGTAAACTAGTTATCGTTTTGCAGAAATATGTCTTGCAGAACACTGATACTGTGAGGGAAATATCTAGAGTTGTATAACTTCAAATCAAGTTTTGTTTATTGTTACAGAAACTTGAATATGTCCTCTACAATTGTCTAGCTTTAAGTTGTCTCTAATTCTGCCTCTAAGATGCTCCAATCAAACAGAACATTCTATTGCTCAAAGCAGTTCTGCATTTAGGACAGTCCAAGGTGTTAACTTAAGGGCTAGATTCCGACACCTTCAGGTACTATTTTTAGTCCGAGACCTGAATGAAAGTTGTAGGTAACATTCCAAACTTTACGAATGTCAATTTGTTTTAGGGGTCGGACTATTTTAAGTAAGCGGTTTTGATAGCCGAAGTTGGCTAGAAACCTAATTTTGGTTATGTTAATAATAGCTAGAATTTTATTAATTTATGCTATTTATATTTGCGTAGACCCAACGAGGAGAATACCGATGGAGCATGGAACTCGAGGATCGAGAGTAATGCTTTGTTTAAAGTATATGGATAGCAAGTGGTGAGTACGCTTTAAATTACTCGCTAATATTTGTAAAGCTACGTATTTTAATACGAAAAGGTATATGAATATTTTTATGTTTAAATGCATGTTTTTATAATGCATATATATGTATGTTTTGAAAATGATGTTTTATTGTATTGTGCTATTTTGATAATAATACAAGTAAATGAAAAGAATATATATGTTTAGACACCGGGTATAGATAAAGTAATAAAATGTGAACCGAACCAAATATAAATAAGAAGAATATAATACATTCCTATATGTACTATTATGCAAATATTTATAAAGAAACATAGTACGTTCCTATACGTACTATTAATCATAATAAATACCTATATGTGCATGTGTTATAAATGTATGTTGTAGATTGTTTTGTGCATGACATGGTCCATAAAAGATCAAGAAAACCAAAGATGAAATATCAAAATGATTAACTTATGCAAAAAGAAAATGTTCTACGGTATATCCAATAATAAGAATTTGAGATACAAGGTTGAACTCAGTAGAACTATCCCGGGACCTGTATCTCATCCATTCTCGATAATAGTCCTCGGGACTCATATGAATATAAAAATCAAGCATAATACATCGAGAATTAATATGAAATAAGATCAAGAACCAATACGAAACAAGATCGAGAAACAATACAAAACAAACTTTCCTATTAAACGACAATAAGAACTATATGAATCGATAGTTAAGTTCAAAATACCTGCAGAGTGCACAGTCTGAATATAGACACGAGGTTAAACTCAGTTGAATTATCTCGGGACTCGTGTCAAAGGAGTTAACTCGGTTGAATTATCTTGGGACTCTTATCGATCGTTTGGGATTGAGAAATGATACCAGTTAACTTGGTTGAATTATCTCGGGACTGTACCGTATGGCTATGGTTAACTCGGTCAAACTATCTCGGGATCCAACCATAAAGATCAAGTCACAAGAGACTTGCCAATGATGTAATTCGACTTAGAATCATGATGATATAAACTAAGATTTAGAATTCGGCCGAAAACTAATGCAACAAAATGAGAAAAGTAAAATATCATACCATAATAAGAAATCAAAGATGTCAAATACGTATAAACTATAAGTTTATGAAATAAACAAAGAGTTATGAAGGAAAGTAAAGAAGGTACGCAATATAATTTCAAAAGATTATTTTCTATATTTAAAATGGTTTTTCAACGGTTTTAACTCTTTATGTAATATTGCGTGTAATTTGGTGAACTCACTCAGTTTTATACTGATCCCGTTGCTCCTCCAATTTTTCAGGGACATCATGATATGATTTGGAGAGTCAAACTTCCGAAGTTCTAATTCTCGGAAGTGATTTGTACAAGAAGAAAAAGAAGGTTTTAATTCTAGCAGTCCACAGTAATCTGGATATTTTAACTAGAATTTTGTATAACGCGTTTTAAATCTGATATTATTTGTAAAAGGGGTCACATCTATTTTAATATATGAAATATGTTTTGATTTGAAAAAAATTTACACAGGTTTTTAGGCTTGCTACGGGATTTGGAGCTACCACTCCCATTCCCTAGCGCCGGTCGCGGCTCATAAATTTGGGTCGTGACAAGTATCTTCGTGGATCTTTGTAGATATGGTCATTTGGCCGAATTCCGTGGTCGACGCGCTTTGTCCGAGTCTTTATGGGATTCGTTCTTATCTTTGTGGGTTAAGGTTATATTCCAGTCGAGGCGGATCTTATAGATTCGGCCGCTGGTTTCTTCTGGCCTAGCCCTTTGGGCGGGAGTCCGATATTATCTAAGGATGGATCTCTTGTGACTCAGCTCCATACTTATGATAAGATTCGGTATCCATCATTAGCCCCCATCCCCCCCCCCCCCCCCCGCGCAAGTGAGCTGGGATCATGGTATTTATGACTTGGTAAATTTTAGCTCTTTTTGTCACACCCTCTTAAATATATAATTATTTACTTATAAAGTTATAACAAAACACAACATAATCCATTTCATACATGTCATGTTACGACACAAAAGTGTTAGCTAAAAGCATATCATTCATACTATCTCAAATAAAACACTAACTCTTAGTACAAACGTTTCATTTATCTAACTTATTTACATAAACACCTCAAAATATGTACGTGCAATGAACTCTCCATTGGCCCACCTGAAACTTATATCAGATGCAAATGTCAACTCAATGCAACTCTTTGTATCCTGAAAAAAAATAACGCAGAGGGGTGAGCCTGCAACTTAATAAGCAAATAGTTATATGCATACTAAATATACACATTCATAATCATTCCAAGTAACTAATATATAACTCAAGCGATGATCCATTCAACATAAACAATAACCATAACAAACATAGTAGTCCAATGTTCAATTCAAACCAAACATATTCACACATTTCCAATCAAAATCAAGCTTACAAAAGGATATTCAATCATGCACATAATTCACATGTTGGCCCAAATCGCCATATAGGCAACCAACATACTTTATTCGCCCGAATCGCCTTTTAGGCAACCAATAACTCATTCTCACGTCGTTGGCCCAAATCGCCATTTTAGGCAACCAACAAATATATTAATTCTCATTGAATATCCAAACATAAGCATGACATAACTTTCATAACTAAAACATGACTCACACCAACAATTCAACCAAGATTCACAAGCGCATTTACGTCTCAAATCAACACACACTTGCAATTGCAAACAAACGTATATAGCAAGTATAACACTATCTATTCACTTACTCAATTCACCGAGTCTCAAACCCGTGAAGTTCCAGGCTTGTCCGTCGTATTCCATTCTGGTCAATAAGTACCTATTAACATATATAATCTCAATTCATTCATGGCTGTCCAGATGGCTTCTGAAGGGGGGGGGGGGGGGTGAATTGAGAACATAAAAAACTTTTGTTTAAACACAAGAAAATAGCTTATGAAAAATTAAGAAGACTGTTTTTGGAATTTTTTAAGCTAATAATAAAATAAAAACTCTAAGCATAAAGTAAATAAAAACTGAGTTTTTATAGCAGTGCTGCAACTGCATACATCACTACCCAAGGTATCACCACTTGGGATTTCCACTAACCAGTTTCTTTTCCAGGCAAGAAACAAAAACCTTGAAATACAACACTAAAAACTACCCGTTCTAGTCTGATTTCCCAACCCTGGTTTTCTCAAGAACCAGAAACTTACAGCCAGTAAACTTATCACCTAGGCGTTTACAAAACCTTGAAAATAGAAATTCTTTTCAGGTGCAAAAGATAAACTTCAAAAATACATATTAAGCTAATAGGTAAAGTGAGTTTAATGAAACAACAAATACTTAAGCTCAGTTGAAAACCATTTTTGCAATAACAAATGCATGAAAAATGTTTGCTGCAAAGAAGAAGATTTTTCTCTGAAATCCCTTGCGTTTAAATGAAGAAGACGATGCTTATTTATAGAAAAGGATTTTCTCCATAATGCCCTCAAGATATTTTAGAAAGGAATCTTTTTAGAGAAATTGTTAAGAAAGAGGACAAGAGAGGAAACATTCCAGAAGCAATAAAATAAGGATGATGTGTACAGAAAACGGTTACACAATCAGGAAATGTTTTTCATCACAAATGAAAGAGAAATCTTGTGCACATGTGACTTGATGAGTCACCATTTTTAAAACAGATTTTGTATGAGAAAAACTTCTAGAAGGTAAAATGATTTGAGCTTTGATATTTGGAATTTAATTAAGCCCACATACCTTTACACGAGATCCTATTTCTGTGAAGGCCCAGCTCTTTTGTTCTATCAGTCTTCAGTCTTTGAATTAGTCTCATCCCTCTAAAATTAGCTTCATTGATCTTGTGATAAATCTAGCCAACACTCGACATGTGTTACTTACTCAATGTTTTTGTTACATCAAACTTATGGGTAACCTTTAGCCAACAATTTACCCCTTTTTCATGCTGACAAAACTTTGAGAAGTAATAACATAAGGCATGAAGCTAATTGATGAATGAATGATAATGCAGAATGACGAGAAAAGAAAAATAGTTTTGATTTTTAATTCAAATTAGCTCCCCCTGAATTTGTGCCAAACTAATTTTCAATATTCTTGCATCTTTTCCATAAAGTTTAAAAGTAAAGCTAAGACCAGCAAATCTTGAAGATAAGAAAGATAAAGCAGTTGTAGTAATAAACAAGTAGTAAGCATAAAAGCCACATGAAAAGATGATATAGATAATTCTGCAGCAAATGGTATTCATAATATAGTGAAATAAGAACATATCAATATTACTCCCCCCATTTTGTCAGACATTCAAAAAGAGCAAGGGAAGAGTAAGCAAGATTAGTTCAAAACAACTTTTAAGAGACTAAAAATAGAAAAGACCTTCAAATAGAAAGCAGCAAAAACTAGATAACATAAAGATTCTAAGGTTTAAAATCTATAAAATGCACTTAATCCTCATGGATTGAAGCCTCAGAACCTATTTTTCCAGGTGAGTTCTTTTGGGTTTTCATGATTGAACGGGTGGCTATTTTAGAAACAGAAATGGGTGTGCTGGACTCAACAACTTTGGGAGAATTTGATGAACTAAGAATCAAAGGCTCAGTAGGTACAGGATCAGCTCTAGAACCTTTCTCTTTCTCTGATAATGGTTCTTTCTCCTCTTTCCCATCAGCCTTCAATGATGATGGGGCTGCAACATCAGTAGTGGAGCCTGGTAGAAACAAATCTGAGACCTCTCTCTTCAGTCCTATAAGCCAAGATTCAGTGCTCATCCTTATCAGCTTGTCAAGAAGCTCAAACTTAGAAGCTAACAAACAGCGAACATCTACTTTAGTAGGGACAGCTTCAGCTTTTTCTGGATTAGCTTTGCCATCAGCAACTAGAGAAGGAATATCTACTAGAATCTGAGAAACCTGTTTAGCTTGTTCTCCTGATGACATCCTTTCTTTAGATGAGAGAACCTTGATCTCCTCAGTTTTACTAACCTTGACATCAGATTCAAATACTCCATCTTCTTCTATCTTTTTCTCCTCAATCTGCTCTATCTCTATCTGATCTCTTACCCCAACATCTGTTTCTTTATCATCATAACTAGGTATTTCACTCGAGGGTGTTGGATCCTTAGGTTTGTTTGCAATAACCTTTGTTGTTCCTCTTTTGGTAAAAATCCTTCTTTTAGCAGGTGGTTTTCTCCCTACACTCTTCTTTGTTGTTTTCTCAACCATTTCAGTTTTGATTAAAAACCCCTTCTTCTTTCTCAGCTCCATTTCTTCAACAAGTTTCTTTTCCTCAACTTTAGTATCTGAGTCCTCAGACTTTTCTAATTCTGACATTAGTTCTTTCCCTTTAGTAGACTTAAACTCTTCTTCAGCTGAAGCTGATTCAGAGTCAGAGGTCTCTTTAGCTTCAGTTTCTTCCTCTTCCTCATTTTCTTCTGAAAGCTCTTCTTTGGTACCGGCCTTCTTTGACATTTCTTCTTCTTATGATTCAGCTAATTCCTCATCAACAAAATGTGTAGCTTCAATCTCTTTGGCATCTTTGAACTTTTTGGTTTTGGAGACAAACCCCTGACCAATCTTATCAGTTTCCTTTAGAGCAGAAGCTAATTCTTTTGACAAATCCAAACCCAATTGCTCAAACACAATAGTTAAAAGCATAGCATAGGTAATCCTTTAGACTTGGTAATTCCAGACAAAAAACTTAGGATTAAGTAACATAAGTTAAACTTCCTCTTCTTAACTATATGCCACATCACACATAATTCAACACTGCTAACATAGTCAAGAGATCCAAACTTAGGAGCAAAAAAAGGAGTAAGAAATTTGTGTAATACCCGATAATGAATGCTCAGAGATGCTGAGGAGACATCCAGTAATCCAGCTCTTTTCCCTTCACATACTTCCTTTTTGAACTCCTCCTCATTGAATTCTTTTATCTTCTTAATTTCATACTTCTTGGCTATTTTAGAGCCCCTGTTTGGTATTCCAAAAGCATCAGACAGAAGATCCAGAGTGATCAGGTAATACTTTCCACGAAGAGTGACCTGAAAGCTTTCATTGTCTTTAACCTCCAGAGTTTTGAAAAAATGCTTGGCAAGAATCACATACATAACTTCCTTAATCTTCAGAAAACTCACCCATCCTTGAGCTTCAAACCAATCGCTAAAAGGTTGCTCCTTTTACCCAAAATATCCCCAATCAATGAACTTGGGTCTAAAGACAACATTTGGGATTTCTTCCTCAACTTTAGAGATGATAGGACTCTTTTCAATCTTCGCTTTCTTTCCTGTGAGAGCCTTAGAAGTAGATCCATCTGATTCAGTAGCAAGACCTCTTTTTTTGCCTTTAACCACCATTGAATGGAAGAGAAAAAGATCGTAGAGATGAGACAGAGAGAACTAAGAGCAGAGATTTGAAAAGGTTCTTAGGGTTTTACTAAGAATAAGAGTAACTCAGTCTAATTTAAAGAAGGAACAAAATTTTGTTCCTTCTGAATTTCAAAACAATGCTGATCCTTTAATGGGAAGATGCGTGTAACAAGGCTAGTCACAAGAAAGGTAAGATTCATACACGTGGCAGAGATAGGTAAAAAGGCTAAGTAAACCGTTTGAGATTAAAGTGAAAAAATTAGAAATTCTCCTATAAAATAATTAATTACTTAATCTTTAAAATACTTTACCGTTTGAAAGTGAATTTTATTTTCAATTTTAACAGCTGTGAACATGATCCTGGCATAAAAAAATTAAACTGCTTTTTGAAATTGATATTTGCATCTTTAACAGATAAGAGCAGATAAGAAGAATATTTACACAAAATATTTCAGATGCAAGATACAGATGCACTGGTCAAAGATTAAAGTAAACAACTTCTGAAAAGATAAATTACATTGTAACAATTATTTAGCATAAAATCAGGGAAGAACAAATTTAAAATAAAAATAAAACACACATGATCATGATGCATCTTCTAAGGACATGAGACCAATTTCTCTCCTGATCTGACAAAAAGTATCTTCATTTAAAGGTTTTGTAAAAATGTCAGCAAGCTGTTTTTCAGTTGGAACAAAATATAGCTCAATGTCATTAGCTTGAACATGATCTCTAATAAAATGATGCTTAATTTCAATATTCTTTGTTCTGGAATGCATGATGGGATTTTTGGTTAAATTGATGGCACTGGTATTATCACACATGATAGGTATACCTTAAGTTGTAGTCCTCTAATTCCTGTTTCATCCAAATAACTTGAGCAACACAACTTCCAGCAGCAATATATTCTGCCTCAGCAGTTGAGAGAGCAACTGAGGTTTGCTCTTTGCTGAACCAAGATATTAGGGCATGACCCAACAATTGACAAGCTCCTGAGGTGCTTTTCCTATCAGTTCTACTACCTGCAAAATCAGCATCACTATATCCAACAAGATCAAATTAAATGTCTCTTGGATACCAAAGACCTAAGTCTTGAGTTCCAAGAAGATATCTGAGAATTCTTTTGACATCAATAATATGAGATTCTTTAGGATCAGCTTGAAATCTGACACACACACATACACTAAAGTGAATATCAGAACGACTATCTGTAAGATAGAGTAGGGAGCCAATCATACCTCTGTATAGCTTGCAATCAACATATTTACCTTTTTCATCCTTTTCAACTTTGAAAGTTGCACTCACTGAAATTTTTATTGGTTTAGCTTCAGTCATTTTGAACTTTTTGATCAGCTCTTTTACATACTTTGTTTGAGTGATGAAGATTCCATCTTTGCATTGCTTGATTTGAAGACCCAAAAAGAAATTGAGTTCACCCATCATGCTTATTTCAAACTCATTTTGCATCATATCAGAAAATTCTTTGCACAAGCTTTTTTTGGTGGATCCAAAAACAATGTAATCCACATAGATTTGTACAATAAGAATATCTCTGAGCTGCTTCTTAATAAATAGAGTTTTGTCCACTCTTCCTCTAGTGAAACCATTATTTAGCATGAAATTGCTCAATCTGTCATACCATGCTCTTGGAGCCTGTTTCAGTCCATAAAGAGCCTTCTTTAGTTTGAACACATGATTAGGATGTTCAAAATCTTCAAAACCTTGAGGCTGTTCCACAATGACTTCTTCATTTAGAAACCCATTCAGAAAAGTACTTTTCACATCCATTTGTTGTTGCTTAAAGTTCATGTAGCTTGCATAAGCACAAAGCATTCTGATGGATTCAAGCCTTGCTACAGGAGCAAAGGTTTCATCGTAGTCTATTCCTTCAGCCTGATTGTAACCTTTAGCCACAAGTCTTGCTTTATTTCTTACAACATTTCCTTGATCATCCAGCTTGTTTCTGAATACCCATTTTGTTCCAATGATTGTTTTGTTCTTCAGCCTTTGCACCAAATTCCATACTTCATTTCTTTCAAACTGATTTAGCTCTTCTTGCATAGCAACCAACCAGTTTTCATCTGTTAGAGCCTCATACCCCCTATTAGGCTCAATCTTTGATACATAAGCAATATGAGTGATGCTTGCCATCATCTTCTTGAGTTCACTTCTGGTCATCATTTTATTGGAGGGACTTGTGAGCAGATTCTCTTGAGAATGGTATTTGTGGAATCTCCATTCTCTAGGAAAACAAAGATCCTCATGATTTGACTCTGTGTTCTGATTAGTTTGAACATTTGGCTCCTGAGGCTGATCCTCTTCAATGTCAGGCTCATTTGCTTCCAGATCTTCAGCTTGAGCATTTGAATCTTGGAGAGACTGTCCTTCTTTTGGAGGGAGATTGCTACCTGAAACATGCTCATCTCCAGACAAATCTTTACTAGAAGGAGAATTGTTAGATTCTTTAAAAATAACATGCACAGATTCTTCTATAAAAAGAGAACGTTTGTTAAAAACTATGTATGCTTTACTATGTTCAGAATAGCCCATGAAAACAGCTTCATCTGATTTGGCATTAAATTTTGCTAAATGTGTTTTGTTGTTATTATGAACATAGCATTTACAACCAAAGATTTTGAAGTAACTTACATTTGGTTTCCTTTCTCTCCATAGTTCATAAGGAGTCTTTTTCAGAGTAGATCTTACCAGAGCCCTATTTTGAATATAGCTTGCAGTGCTAACAGCTTCTGCCCAGAAATATTTTGGTAAATTAGCTTCACTGAGCATTGTTCTTGCCATTTCTTGCAGGGATCTGTTCTTCCTTTCTACAACTCCATTTTGTTTTCTTTTTCAGTTTCATTAGCCTGTGGAGTTTTGATATTAGTATCTGAAATCACATTTTTAGTTTTAGCTTTAAGTTTAACATATTTTTTGAGACAACTTTATAAGCTATAAAAATATCATTGCAGTTATGGAGTAATTCATCATAAGTTAGGTGTTTCAGATTTTCTACCTCTTTGTCTGATGAATCAGCTTCATATGCATCAATATTAGTCTGTCCACAGTTGTCTCCAGTCTCAATAGCCATTAGACATAGGTTAGCTTTCTCTTCTGGTTTATCTTCATTTCCAGTTTCTGAATCATCAGAATAGCTCCATGTTGCTAAGCCTTTCTTGGGTTTATCAAATCTTGTAGTTCTTTTCAATTTTGGACAATCAGCCTTAAAGTGTCCTGGCCTATTACATCCAAAGCATAAACCATCAGAGCCTTCCAGATCGACCTTTCCTTTGATGAACTTTTTCATGTTGTTTCTGTATCATTTGTCTCCCTTGCGATACATTTCGGTAAACCTTTTAGTCATTAAGGCTATTTCTTCATCTGACCTGATATGATCATCACTCTCTGAATCAATTTTTTAAGCAAGATCTGGTTTCTTTCTTCTTTCCTGAGCTGCCTCCTTTCCCTTGTATTTCACCATTACATGTGTCATGGGAGATCCTATGAGCTCATCAAAACTGTAGTTTTTCAGATTTTAGCTTCTATAATAGCAGTAGTTTTGCTTTCCCATTTTTCAAATAGCGATCTCAATATCTTTTTCACTAATTGTTCATCTGTGAAGTTTTCTCCTAGACTTTTGAGTCCATTGATGATATCTGAGAATCTGGAGCTAAATTCTTAAATGCCTTCATCAGATCTCATTTGAAACAGCTCATAGTCTCGTAACAGCAGATTGATCTTGGTTTCCCTTACTTGATCAGTACCTTCATAGGTTACTTGAAGCTTTTCCCATACTTGTTTGGCAGTAGCACAGTTCCTGACACGGTTGTATTCACTAATATCCAAAGCATAGTGAATCATAGTGATAGCTTTGGCATTAGTCTGCACCACTCTCCAATCTGCTTCATTAAACTCAGTTTCATCTTTTCTAACTTCTGTTCCATCAGCATTGAATCTTGTTGGAGGAGTAACTCCATTTAAAATGATTTTCCATCACTCGATGTCCTGAGACAGAATGAAGCTTTTCATTCTGTTTTTCCAGTAGTCATAATTTGACCCATTGAACAATAGAGGTCTGGTAATAGAGTTGCCTTCTGGTAGCCCAGAGGCACTGAGATAAGATCCACCATGAGTAGCCATATATCAACTCTGAGAATGCTTAAAATAGAAAGAAGCAAGCAGAGCCTGCTTTGATACCAAGTGTTGGTCCAGATGGCTTCTCAGGGGGGGGTGAATTGAGAACTTAAAAAACTTTTGATTAAGCACAAGAAAATAGCTTATGAAGAATGAAGAATGTTTTTGGAATTTTTTAAGCTAATAATAAAATAAAAACTCTAAGCATAAAGTAAATAACAACTGAGTTTTTATAGTGGTTCTTCAACTTCATACATCCACTACCCAAGGTATCACCAACTGGGATTTCCACTAAACAGTTTCGTTTCCGGGAAAGAAACAAAAGTCTTGAAATACATCACTAAAAACTACCCGTTCTAGTCTGATTTCCCAACCCTCGTTTTCTCAATGATCATGGCTACAACTAGAGCATCATTATGGGTCTCAGTAATTCTTGCAGAATCTTCATCGTTGAATGTTACTGGTGGTGGTATTCTGGGTTCTTGTGTCTTTTGTTTCTTCTCCAATGGGTAACGCGGTGTGTTACTCAGTTTATTTTTTGAGGTTTGACCCATCAGAAGTCATCTTCTTCAATAAATTTGTTTGAGTTCAGAAAAGCTCCTTCAAGTTCGAAGTTTTCAAGCTTTTCCCACATACGGTGCCAATTGTTGGAGTCTGCCTTCCAATCCGGTGGATTAACCTGCAAAACGGGGTAGAAGCTAAACGGATGGTGGTTGTCCGATTAACTCTCTGATGCTAAAGTCAGTGTTGAGCTTTGAGCAGCGTTTTGAGTATATGAATGTAATTGTGTGTTTAGCCTTACCTCAAACTCTTTATATAGTAGTTGAATGTATACCTTGTAGACTTGGAATAGGAATCTGAATCCTATTTAGTAGGGTTTGACCTTGATTAAGAGTGGGATTCCTTATTCAGACATGATCCCTATTTAGAAATATCTTCTTAAATAGTCTCGTCTTCCTAAGTTTGAGTTTATCTTTCTAAGTTGGAGTTTTTATCCAAATAGGAAGGATCTTCGTGGATCTTTGTAGATCTGATCATTTGGCTGAATCCCGTAGTCGACGCACTTTGTCCAAGTCCTCAGGGGATTCAGTCTTATCTTTGTGGATTGAGGTTATATTCCAGTCGAGGCGGATTTTATAGACTTGGCCACTGGTTTCATCTTGCCTAGCCCTTTGGGCGGGAGTCTGATATCGTCTATGGATGGATCTCTTGCGACTCGGCTCTGTAGTACTTATGATAGGATTCTGTATCCATCAAGTAATATAGTATTACTATATATACCATATTTAAAAGCTTAACACCCCTCATCTTTATTACTTTTTCAATTTGAAATAAATCCCGCTATAAAAACGCTAAAACAACTCAATTCCGTCGTTTCGGTTCAATAATTGAAATTATTGTATAAAAAAATACAAAAAGGCATTAATCATCCAAAATCAAGTTTGTATACCTCAAATCTTGTGGGAAATTGTGGAAGGCGAGAATCAGACTTGAAATTGACGAACCAAACATTGAATCGTAAAGAACTTTGGCCAACTTTAGATATCTAATACAATCCATTTACATCAGCTTATTACTCTGTAGCCATCCAATATCTCATCCAAAAACATGCTTATTACCTTTAATCTCATGAAAACTTGAAGAATTCGAGAATCATAGTTGAAATTGTTGACCGGATGTTGATATCAATGATCAGAAGTGATTCGAATGAAAACTTTGCTCTACCGCCTCTCTTTTCATTTGAAGAAGATGAAGTGAACATTTGGGATCCAATCTGCCTTACCATGTTTATACAATGAATGGCTAAAGTGCAGTTTAATCCTTAGATTAATTATTCGCTTTAACTCAGATTCTTAATTATCGACCGCACTTAATTACAAAAACTAATTTTGTTTTTCATAAAACTTTAACCATAAATTCTTAAAAATGTAGAATGGATAAAAATATAATTTTTATTATCACATGACTTATATTTTATTTTATATTAATTTTTAAAGATTATCTTTGATCCCGCTCAGTCCCACCTAATTATTTAAACTATAATTTCAAGAAATGTTTACGATAAATTCTTAAAAATATATCACAGATAATAAACTTAATTGTTTTTAGGGATAATGTCATAAAAATTCACCAACTTTACATATTTTCTCATTTTAATCACGCAATTTAAATTTTCTCATTTTCATGCACGAACTACCACTTTTTCTCAAATTCATGCATGGTGCTGAGGTGTCAAGGCTCCATTGGTGTAATTCGCAGAGGTGGAGGTCATTTTCCACCAATGAATGAGTGTCACCTCAGCACCGTGTATGAATTTGGGAAAAAGTGGTAGTTCGTACATGAAAATGAGAAAATTTAATCTGCATGATTAAAATGAGAAAACGTATAAAGTTCATGATTTTTTTTTATATTAATCCTTTTTTTTATCCAGAACTTATATTTATTTTATATAATTTTCTTAAAATATATCTTAGTCCCGGCCAATCCCACTTTAACTAATAAAATTTTCCAAACTTAATTATTATTTCTCGATAATTAAAATAGGTCCTTTACGAATATTTTTCTTAATATTCAAACCTCAAATTATTATTTTTATAATTTTGATTATCTAAATTTGGCATCGTGGCATATTGTATTCATTAAAATTACAGGGTATTACACCCCGAGATCTATGCTCCAACTGTAAACGCAAAAGAACCTCGTACTCAGGTCTAGGCCTCATTTAATCATGTGGAGCTGCCATATCTACATAGTTGGAACAAAGGGAAATTCATTGGACCGTATCCAATAAGCGCGATCATGCAAGTGATAAAAACTAGCGGTGTTCCAACACTAGATCGCGTATTCGCATCTGTAATACCAGGCAATGTAAAGATGATATTTTTACCTATGTTGGATGCACGCAACTATCGCATGAGAGCAAAGTATCGTTGATTGTTGAAATTTCCAAAATGAGCATTTCTTTTTATGGAGTTCAATTGTATGTGCATGCCCCTCTTTTTGTTTTGCATTGTTGCGCCAAGTCTTCACCGAGTATATCTTCTCATCCAAATTGAACACAATAGATGTATGAGTGTGGGACTTTGCTTGCCTATTGTCACGGCCAGAAATCTAGAGTCGAGATCAGCGCTTGAGAATGAGAGTGATAGCTCCGGAACCTGTAGCAAACCTAAAATCACTATAAATATTTCACAATTCAGAACCATATAATATATATGATATGTTTTTTTGAAAACCGGTATTGTAACACTGGAAACAGGGCGTAACTTACTTACCTTATAACTTAGGTTGCCCTGTTTTAGAACAATACCAAAACTTTTGCCTTAACATATACCAGTATAAAATATTCAATACTGGTAAACAGTTTGTCTTTTATAAAATATCGCAACTTTTCAAACTTATACATATACAGTAGTTCAAATCAAAGTTTATCAAAATAGTGAACAACTGAAAACAGAAAGACAAACTTCCCGATATCCAACTACTTGCAGCTCTAGAATTAAAGATGACGACTTCCGGAATTACTATGGAAGCCTAACCTCATAACTCGATAAACCTGCAAGAGGGAACACAACAGGATCAGAAATAAATTTCTGAGTGAGTCTACATATTTACAATTGAATATTAAAATTGCATATATAAGAACATTTATATAAAAGTATTACCAAATAATCGATCTAGATGAAACCCTAATCCACAATTTCCCTATTAAACAAACATAATATGAACCACAATACGCATACCATGGTTTGATATAGAATTGTCGTCACAATTATGTATTGTTTATTAGGGCCGTGAACATTTCCATTGCCTCAAGGTTACCGTTAAGTTTAGACCGTGAACATTTCCATCGCCATTTGACTTAACAATATCATTCCTGTCACTATGCTAATCACAAGTTTAATCTAATATCAGTACAGGTGATCACGCAGTCCTATGGCCACCCAATAGGAAGCTCGTTCCAATGGATCTGATCTTTATTGGTTCTATTCATACTAGTGCGGTTTATTTAAAAAAAAACTTTAAATATAAATATTCAAAAGTAAAACCGTAAACTCTCAGAACTAATATTCTCCAAAACATATGCTCCTGGTAGCCCGTTAGTCAAACACCCTGGTGCTTTGACTCGGCGGATCGACACTCGTTGTATCTAGTTGGAATTCAAACATAAAAACGAGACATCAAATCCCTAACTTTAGCCGTATCTTATAAACGTATAGAATTTAAACAATTTCCGTATATAAACAACTCTTTTATAATATAGATTCAATCCCAATATAAACTTATAATCCTCTTTTTTCAATTGATTTGATCAATCAATAACTTAATTCAAACTTCGTAACGTTTTAATAAATCGATTACTTTACATTTCATTTCTTTTTTTGAATAGGTTTATATAACCTTAACTTAATTAAAACATCGTAAAGTTTTAATAATCTGAATACCTTTATTTTTATATTCATTATAATTTTTCGAACATCCTAACTCACGCTTTAATAGTCCGTATAAATCCTTTTCGAATCGATTAGAATAAACCGGCTCGAACCGAAACAATTTAATCAAACCGAAGCACTTTAATTGAACCGAATCACTTTAGGGAAAAAGTACCAAAATGTCCTCCACCTTTTTACAGCCGACATGTTGTGTGAACCACAGTAGGTCGCTGCACTTTCATTCATCAACAGCTGCTGCACCAACACGTTGGTGCAGTCCTTGTTCAGCCCCGAGAATTTGATTCTCGGGTCTTTCTGACGTGCTCGTTCATCCTAAAACACTTCGAACAACAACATGACATTCACCTCAATCCAAATCCGCAATTTAAACATTAAACCGACACGAATTCGATCAATTCAATACGATTAATGTTATATATTCGATTATAAACCGACTAATATATAACCGAATCGAAAATAACGATTATTACCTCGTTGATTAGCGGACTACTAAAGAAATTTTAACCCTATCCTTACAGTATTTGTGTATGAATCACGAAATTCTCCTAATGGATTTGCTTGTTAACTACATCTTTCATGCACTTTCTTGTATGTCACGATCCATCGCGACTTGCAACATTAACTCTTTCTTTATGGCTTATGCCATGTTTCTTATTGTATTCATCTTAATCTATGTTACTCCTTTCCTTTTGATCTAAGTCTTTTGTCTATCGACGAAATATAAGTCCTAACACTGTTCAATCGTATGTACTTACACGATTTCTATTTTTTCCAATTTTCTTTCCCTTCACTCATTCTTATTACAGAGAAGATTGACTTATTTGACCGCATAATGATTTCTTTATAGCATTAGCTTTAGTATAAACGATTCTTAATCGTATATACTTTCCTAATTCCACAATCTATCATACAATTAGGATGTGTATTTTCACTGCTTGGCTTACATCTTTAAGTTGTTTGCTACTTATGAGTAACAAACGACATCACCCACTAGTCATAAACCTAAATTTTTTTACAAGTTTTAGTCATCCGTAGATGTCATCTTTACCGTGTAGACTCAACTTGCTGTAGTACGTAAAGTTTTGAGAGTATGGATTGTATGATGTTTATCATACTATCCACATTCATTTATTCTAAGCAAGAACCCTTATGAGTACTAAACAATCGACGACATAGTCCATTGATATCCTTTCTCATTTCTATTTTAGATCAGGCAATATTTTCCAAAATCCGTATAGTTACTGGTACTCGAGTTTAACTTACCTTTAGACATTTTACCACAGCCTTGTTATATCTTTACTCATATCGTTTCACTGGTACACTCTTTTGATGTCATGGTACCCCTTCGTGGTTCTGAGACAAACACTATACATTGATCCTTGTGATCCTTCCAAATGTTTTACACTTTGGACTATCAACTTCCGGCCGGTACACGTAATCTAACGTCATGTTTCAGTATTCCATTAATAATACTGAAATCATAACTTTTTCCTCATTGATATATACTTCTGTAAAGTATCTCTAACTTATACTCTTTTCAAGTTAACCATTTCATACAAGAATTGTACTTGATTGAGCCAATAGAAATCTAAGGCTCGAGACTTTAGGTCTAATTTTTTATCATTTAAAGCATGAATGTCCTACTTAACGGTCGCTAGCACATTAGTGTAGTACTTATGTAACTTCCGCAAACGTTTACACTTTTGCTGCGCAATTCTGGTTCACAATTCACTAACTGTTAAACTTACAGTTAGATTGCATGATCTTTATATGATATTCTTCTCATATCATATCATTTCGATTTTACTTACCAAGAATTTTCTTTTGTCTAAAACTCAACTTTTATTGACTTTTAATTTGTAGGTAACTTACACGTTGTATCCCACAAGTAGTGTCTCTTGACTACTATCACAATAACTCATGTTGTCATAAATAGTTCGCACGTCGTATCACACTAACAGTGTTTTCCAATTTTCTGTGCGACTATAACTATTGTGAATTCCAAATGATGCATTGGCAGTTGCCTCGTGCTGCTTAGCCATCGAGAAACATATCCTATAACCCAATAATGCTATAACATAACATATCTCCATTCTACTTTAAAGCATTCAATGTATTATATCTCTTACATATCTATTGGTTATGTTAGTACTATTTCTATAGTCCATTATTCTTTTAAATTCCAAAAGCTTATCTTTCGTTGATCTGCCTAAACAACTTTTACACTTTCCTGGTTGGCTCTTCTTACTGGTGCAAAAACCTTTGAGAAACCTTACAAATAACATTCGCAGTATTTTGCAAAATCTAAGAAATTATTACTTTCTATAACCATACTGGTTACTTCCATTTATTAACCACTTGAATCTTTCTCAAATTTTTGAGATGTTATCTAAGACATTTCGTGTCTCCAAAATGTCACTTGCATTTGGAGAAGTTAACTTAATTCTGACATTCTCTCAGAATTTCAAACACTAATTGCACACATTGTGCGTGTTCCTCGTCTTTTACTCCAATATATTAATATTCCATCAATAAAGATTCTGGAAATAATCTAGAAATAACTTGATTACTTATTCTTATATACTTGATAAGAACATTCGAAAATAATTATTCACTCTATTTCCACATCAGATCTAGTAACCTTCATACTTAGTTTTTAGAATCCATTATTCGGATCTAACTTGAACTATTTTTATAACAGGTCCTCTTTTTTTAATTCCCTTCTCGTCCATGTTTCATAAACATATAAAACATATTCATATGATCACTTTTCCTTTGATACTCGTATGCACTTATAGAGATGTGTGACTGACATATTTACTGTCAATGAACCTTACATCAATCTGAAAGGTAGTCACATTGTGACTTTACATACTTCATAGTTAGATAAAGTCAAACTAATTGAGTTACATATCGATAAGCTATTTTCCTATTACTCGCAGTATCGTATATTACTGAATCATGCTTTATGCTTTCGGTATCATAGTCTCATTACTCATGTTCTTCCTTCTTGTTCTGCATTTATATATCATATGATTCTTTAATATAAGCCCTTAGATCTTGTACTTCTTTATCTTTCTTAATCGTTGTATCGCATCATGGATTTACAATATATTTCCTTTCATTCTAGGTTTCCGCAATTACTTAATCTTTCATCTACCATTCACTTTATTCCTTTTGTTGTACTAAATCCTTTTTCTTCTTGTCCTGATAACATAGGTCTTATCTGGACCAATTCTTAGCACACCATTAAACGTTGGTTTATTCTAAATTGTTTGTTCATTCTGATGATTAAAATTCTCAGACCTTACATCTTTGAGTTGACTACCGCTATATAATGCGTCTTAACCTCCTATATCCAGCATCCTTGTTTACATCTAAGGGTTCTTATCAATACTTCTTAGCCATAATACTACATTTAGTTAACTGATAATCAACTATTAAACGGAGTTTATGTTGACAATCTTAAGATAATTAAACTTTATACTTCTTACTTCTATCACGCAACTCTCTATTCGACGATCGCAAAGGTTAAAACTTAGATAACCGTCTTAGAAATATCATATTCTGAGATCAAACCGATCCAACGGTTCAACCAAAATATATCAGGGTTTTACTAAAACCCTATCTATTTCTAGACATCATCTGAAACTTGCTTCATCACTACATCATTTCCATCTACTACATCTTGAATCATGTATCTTCCATTTACCTTGAGTCTTCCTAAACTCAAGTTATACCAGTCGTTCGTGAGAAACTGCGTATTTCTAATGCGTTAGTCACTGCTCGATCAGTAGATCATATCTTTTTCTTTTCCTGCTTACTCCTAGTATCTTAATGTAGAATGCCTTAGGCACCTCGTTTAAAGGATATTCATATTTCTTACTTGTCATGACTTGGATATACATTGATATCCGATATACGTTGTAGCTCACTGAACTACAACTAACTTCGCACATTCCTGATCATAATTGTATTATCCAACTTCCATTCTTCTACTCTTTCGTTGTTCCCTCGAGATTCGCTTACAGCTTGACCTCGAGCATATACTTTCGTTCTAGAGTTCTTGTCTAGGTATACTTACGTTAAAAACAAATGTGTTTAAAATAGATCAATCATCTTTGACACACTTCCAAAATAATTTGTTCAAAAACCCACTTTAAACTCTTGAAAACATATGCATAATTGTGCACCAAGGTGATGACGTCTCTCATCCCAAAAGAGTTCCCTTTAGAAACCAATTTTCTTTTGACATGCCAATGTATATGATGCATGCCCTATAGTAATCGTTTTATATGTATATATACATATATAAAATTCGAATATGTTTTTTTACAGTGATTCTCTCAACATGCTTCTACGCTGGGCCTAAGCACAATTATGCCTTTGAAGTCATTTAAATGCATAACCGTAATAGGTTATAACATTTGGTTTTGTAAGTTCTTCTAGACCTTAAACTTCGTAACTAGTAAACTTCTTCCACAACTACTCCAATGAATCCGTACATTTTTCCGCCAATCGTCCTTTGTTACTACTGTAGAATGACTCCTACAGCGTCTTTATATTATTTTATGCTTCTATTCAAGCATCGATATCAATTTGACTAGATCTTAATCGTCTATATTACACGCATGATTATATCCCAGACATCCTAGAATGGAAGGCTGGAAACCTATGAAACATAAGAATACGAGCAAAAGACATTACTCGAATCCTATGTGCTACAGTAGTCCATATGAGTACCCATCGAGTCTTATCCCTATACTCCAATCTTATAAGAACAATGGCCTAAAAACACTAAACCATTGCTCTGATATTAACTTTGTCACGACCCAAAATCTCGAATCGAGATCGGCGCTAGGGAATGGGGTGATAGCTCCGAAACCCGTAGTAAGCCTAATAACACTGTAAATTTTTCTCAATTCGGAACCATATAATATATGATATGTTTTTAAAAAATCTGGTTAAAGCTTTCTTTTATTTAACATAAATATTTTGCTAACAACTGGTATTTATAACATTAGACATCAGGGCGTAACTTACTTGCCTCATAACTTTAGCCGCACTGTTTCAAAACAATATCAAGCCCTTTTCCTTAACATATACCAGTATAAAATATTTGATACTAGTAGACAGTTTGTCTTTTATAAAATATTGCAGCTTTTCAAATTTATACATATTGTAATACCCCGTATATTTCCATTGCGTTTTCGTCTTGTTTCAACTTTCTCTAGATTATATTTTGATAGGAGTACCATTTGAGGTTTTATACTTGAGTATCCTAAGAGTTTTAGTTTTGTTTCATAATAGTATATGGTGGTTTATAACAAGTTTCTTATTAGTTTCATAACAGTTATTTATAGACCCCTAAGTTGCAAACCCTAGCCCTCATTCGACTCCAAACCCTAAAAAATACTTATTAAATGAAAAATAATTTATGTATTAATTTCATACATTCAAGGTTGTTTCCTTTCGCTAAGAACATGATTTTACATCCTACTCGTAAGATCTACGCGATTTCTATGTTGTGTTCTTCATTGGAGGCTTGTGGATTCAATTGAATTAGATCCAGCCCCTTGAACCTTGGGTTAATGCATTATTTATCTTACTGTTCATCATTTTTAGGTATTGTTTTATTATCCTTTTGATTCATGGATTTATTGTTGTGTGATTTTGCCTAAAATGCTTAATAAAGGGTTTTGATGAAGTGAATCATTGCTATTGTTATGCCATGCGTATGCTATTGATTTTTTATGATTACAATGATGGTTTGGTCATATATAAACTAATGTTATATGTTTTGGAAAGCGTTTGGCATGATTCATCAATGTTAGGGTTTTTCTAGCAATTGTTGTATTCTAATCAATTTGGGTGGTTTCAATCTTTGAAATTAAGATGCTATGCTTAGGTTACTGATATATATGATATGTTTGATGGACTTGATGTTTATGAACTGATCTTGTTTCTTGTATCAACACTTTTGCATGCTCTCTATTGTTTTAGCCGAAATTGCGTAGAATTGTAAATTTAGTTTGTTTGGGAGTTGTAATCAAATAAATGTATTAAGATGATGTAACTATTGTTCTAAGATGATATATAGATGGTGTTTATATTATTTTTGATCAGTGGGTATATGATTTGGGTTGTCGAATACATGATTTGGCTTGTTTAGTATGTTTAGGCAATTTCTAGCAAAATTACGTTATCGATTGTTTAAGGGATATAGGCATGAGTTTAGATATGATTTGATTTGGTATTTTGAATTTATGTATGATATACTACTGATCTAAATGACCTTGGAAGATTGAATCATGTTTGTTTTGGTACGTGCGGCTTAATTGACGAAACTTGCTAGTTTTACGCTTAAATGCTATGACTTCGGATTTAATGATTTGTAATGACTTAAAATTTGAGTTTCATTAATATTATTGAATTTGGCATGTTTGTAATCTGATCTAAGGTGTTTGGGTTTAGCGATTCATATTTAGACCCGTATTTCTTTAAGTGTCGCGAATGTTTATTTGACCAATTTTTGCGGGGAATATGTTATTTGATTTCGAATGCTTTGCTATGGGATGTTTAATATCAAATATGTTTAGTTAGGGTGTGCCAAAACTGACAGAAACTAAAAATCAAACCAAACCGAAAATATAGGTTCGGTTTTATGGATATTTGGTTCAGTTTCGGTTTTTATTTATAAAACATATATATATATATATATATATATATATATATATATATATATATATATATATATATAATATTGCAGAATAGCTTAGTGGTATTGGGCTTTTCATTTATTCCTAACATCCCATGTTCGACTCTTATTCTTCACATTTTTTGTCTTTTTCTTCAATTTAAATAAGATTCTCTTTAAATTATAAGAGATAAAAAAAAGTACAAACCTACTGATTCGAACTTGGGACCTTTAGAACCTCTTCAAACCGCTGCTTCGCTGATCTAAATGAGATGTCAGTTTAATTTTAATAAATCTAGTATATATTCGGTTACCGACCGAACCGAACCGAAATATTCCCTTTATTTCGGTTCGGTGTGGTTTTCAATTGCAGAAATAACCGATCGGTTTTAATACTTTGATCGGTTCAAAAACCAAACAGACCGATGCACAGCCCAATGTTTAGTAAGCATGTTAGGGCTGTTGTATGTTGAACTTTGGCCTATTTAATTATGGTTGTCCCTTTGGAGATTTTCATCGAACACCTTATGTGCGTGTTGATTAATAATTTGTTTTGTCACGACCCAAATTATTGAGCCGCAACCAGCGCTAGGGAATAGGAGTGGTAGCTCCAAAACCCGTAGCAAGTCTAAAATGACTAAACTTTTTCGCAAATAATACAACATATGTACATCAAAGGAAGCAAACATATATATATACAAATATTTACACTAGAAATTCTGATATCCACGTGGGCTCTAGTTACTGTACCACGTACAAACTGGCCTCACTGGACTATATACATATTATGTATCAGAACATATCACCGGAATTTGGTGCCGTGAACAAAACCTAATATATGTAGCCTACAAAAAGATATAAACAAAGACAAGTAAAACATAAAACCAAAATATACTGCTGTCAAGGCTACGACTCTACCGACACAGGACCACTACTATAGCGCTACAGAAGTCGAGAACTACACATGTAATGCTGATTTCCGGATTCCAAAAACGACCTCTAGCTAGGTCCAGACACTAAGCACCTGAAAATGTTAAACACAACAAAGTCAGACTATGCTGAGTGAGTTTGCAATTTACTTACTGTATTATAAAATAACATTGCATTTCAAATAAAGCAATAATACAAAAATATATAATCGAGTATTTGATCCGTTCGAAACTAAAAGCCTGAAACTAAACACGACTTACGAATATTCAAATCAAACTAATCCAAATGGTCCGGTCCCGGAATAACTCAACCGCGTCACCTGCGACCAACCTCTTAATCCCAAGTGGTGAGCCCCGGGATAATTCAACCGTGTTCATCCCACTAGATACGGGGCTCAGGTTACTCTAACCG
Organism: Mercurialis annua; assembly: GCF_937616625.2. NCBI lineage: Eukaryota > Viridiplantae > Streptophyta > Magnoliopsida > Malpighiales > Euphorbiaceae > Mercurialis > Mercurialis annua. The sequence continues at coordinate 12,734,701 of NC_065577.1, read as the reverse complement.
AGTTCACTCTCGTATCCACATTCATATTCCAACTTCCATAATCGTATCATGCATATATATCAAATCATTTCACATAGTCTAAACACACTAGACTGACTCAATACTGGTGATCACAAAGTCTATTGACACCTAATAGGTAGCTAGTTTCTTTGGATCGCATACTAGTTTCTCGTACATAAAATTTAATAGAAACATATAACATTTCAACAAATCATATAATGCGATGTGTGTAGATAATATATATATATATATATATATATATATATATATATATAAATAACGAATACACGAAAGTAAGTGCAACTCACTGTGACCGCTATCATATTTATGATGTGGTCGATATAATTGTATGCTTGTACTAATCCACGTCTGCCGACCTCACTGCTCGCTGACATGTCTGATACATATTAATTAATGTTCTATAGTTAGACGTGAATTTCATGATTATATATATAATACATTTAAATCTAGGTTTTAGTTTCAGTCTTAACGTTATTCGTGAACTCGATACTCCTTTATCGTATTCACGACATATCAAACTCCGCTTCTCGTATTTAAGAATCATAAATCTTGCTTAACGTTTTCCGTTATCATTAATTACCGAAAACGTCAAGCTAAGTCTCTAAACTTAAGATTTTTGTGGTCCTCAATTCGATTTAAGGTCTAATATCCGAAAATAATAGGAATCTAGGTCGAAATAGGAGAAAAAGCCCAATTAGGTCCTCCGGGCCAACTATGCGGGCGCACACGAGCACTGTGCGTTCGCATAGCTCCGTAGACCCCTCTCCGGGTCACCCCGACCTGCTTTGGCATTTCCGACATGCTTACAACACCTATTCCTTCAAAACCTGTCATTACGGTTTTCCAAAAACGTTAAAATCAAGCTAATATCGACGAATTCTAAATCCTTAACTTAATAACTATAAAACAGCCACTAAATCATTAATTTCCATGCTAATAATCGATCTCTTACCTTGTTACGATGCCCGGGGATAATAGAGCTTTCAATTCTGAAGATATCGACGCGAAATCACTCGAATCGGACAACAAACGGAGAAACGGTGAAGAAACGTAGTTGATCGATGGGTTTTTGTGTCTCTGGATGTTTCTCTATTCTTCCTTATTTCATATCTCTTTTCTTTTATTATTTTGAAAAAATGCCACTTTGATCCTTGTTTTATTTATTTGTTACCAATTATCCTTTAAACTTTTCTTTTGTTCAATTTAGTCCATAACTAAATCAATTAACCCTTTAACCAATTCGTATACGTATTATTTTTGTCTAATAAATAATACGATCCAAGAATTTACATTTTCCCGTCAAAACTAATAATTTTGACTCTCGAGAGTTAATTGGCTAAATTACCACTTTATTATCTGAACTTTGTTTGTAGCTGTTCCTGATATTTTTCCTTTTTAATCCCAATTCCAACTTTTCAATTAAAACGTAATTTTAAATTCTTCATAATTACTTTCCCGAAACCGACCTACTAGAATTTTATTTATCTTAATTTCTCGAAAAATTTTCTGATATTGCCACTCCGGCGACTAACCACTTGCCACGTGGCCCAGTTAGATAATTTAAACTTATGGGGTATTACAGGTTTGGTTAAGCTATTGTGTTCCATTGCTTTTCAAATAATGATATGAGTTACTAAGTTGTGTTCTGGATTCTAAAAATTTGGATTATATTTTGGAAATGTTTGAGTCGGGTTAGACTTGGATCGCCTGACATGTGAGGTTAAGCTTAATAGTTATGATAACTTGGTGAATTCGCAAGCAGTGAGTTTATATATATATATATACACACATGTGAGGTTAAGCTTAATAGTTATGATAACTTGGTGAATTCGCAAGCAGTGAGTTTATATATATATATGAATATATTTTATACGCAGTTTCGAAATGTTTTCGAACTCATTATGGAACTGGATTTAAATGAGCTACTCGATGGGCATCATCGAAGCTGTGTGCACCGGTAAGTACATTGGAATTAGCAGACATGCGTCTAGCCTACTTTGGGATCAGCAGATTTATATTTGGCCTACTTTGGGATCGGCAGATTTATATTTGGCATACTTTGGGATCGGCGGAGATTCGTCTCACCTATTTTGGGATTCTTTTCAATACTCATTCCATAATGTTATATATAAGTATATAAGGTTTTAAAAGTTTTTCACTTAATAAATGTAAATAGTAGTATGAACTTATCTGAGTATATCTGACCCCCGTTGTTTTCCCATTTTCCAGGTTTCTGATTTTTGAGCGTATCTAATTGATCTCCGATTTTCACTTTCTTTAGAGGTCTTCTTTTACTTTCATAAACATGTCAAAATATTTAACTCTTAGACCACAGTAGTATTAGTGGATGTCTTTATATTATTCTAGACTTGTGTCTTGTCGGATCCGTCTGACTATTGTTATATACTTTTTGGCATGATATTATTTTGGGTTGGTTATTTATATATGCCATGTTGTTGGAGTCTTGGAGTTAAACCGAGATTATTATATCATTGTTGATTGAACTGCTAGACTTAGGTTGGAGTCTTGGTTGCCCTGAGCATTGGTTTTATGCATGTTTATTTGTTTTGTATGTTTATCCGCGATGCTAGCTACGGGTTTTGGAGCTACCACTCCTATACCCTAGCTCCGGTCACGATCCGTGAATTTAGGTCGTGACAAAGTTGGTATCAGAGCTTTGGTTATGAAAACCAAGGCCTATTGCATGTAATGTGATATTTTGTTTATGGCATGTTAAGTTGATGTTGTGTCATAGGAGCTACTGCGGAATTAGGATTTGTGTCATGTCTTTTGAAGCGTCATCATTTGTTTTTAAAACTTTCTACCTACACATATAGGAATGTTGTGTGTCGGTCATGTTTAAACTGATGCTATGTTATGATGATTGTTTTCACTTGGGTATTACTCGTTTGATTGCTTTTGCCTTGTGGATGAGTACATTTTGGCTTTGGCCTTTATTATTTTACAAAATATGATGACACGATAGGTGTTGGCCTTGTTTTTGCTTCTATATTATTTTGGTTGTTAAAACTTTAAACGTATTTTGTGGCTATATGTTATTTGGCCATGTTTTGATTTTTGATGTTGATAATTGAGAAAGTGACTTTGCCTTGACTTGTGTTTTGGCAAGAGTGTCGGATGGATAGTCTAGACTTGATACCCCAAAATGTGATTTCGTTTCCCTTTCAGTAAAATAAAATTATCGCATTTTGTATTTTTGCGTTTAGCTTGATGTTTTGTAAATTATGTTTTGAGATAATCTTAATTATGTGATGCCATGTCTTTTGATTATCTAGTACAAGTTTATGAATTCACATGTTGTGGCATGTTAATATTTGAAGTGTCATTTTGGTCATTGGTATTTTATGTTTGGCTGGAGTACGTGTCTACAAAATGGTTGTTTGCAATTAAAGTTTTTCTCACTTGAGTATTTGAGTTGATGTTTAATGCTTGGGTTTTGTTGAGACCCTAATTTTGAAAAGATTGAAATTTTATTTAAATTCATTTTCTAGATTTATAAATATTTTGAATACGTTTTATAAATGGTTATTATGGGTTTGACTTAGGTCACCGAAAATTGGGAGTTGAGCTTGGTAGTGTGTAATGACTCGGCTAACTCAACGATTTTATTGATCGAGATACATTGAGAATTTTAATCGATAGATTTATAAAAGAGGTTTTCCAGAAAATGGCTATTAAACTGTGGAGCTCGACTAGAACTTGAAAGTTATTGTGGTTTATTTTATGTTTGGAAAGAGTTTTTGATGTGTACCTTTTTTAGTAATGTCATGCTTAGTATTGAATTTATTTTGGGGAATCCGAGAATGTTGTGTCATGTCTTGGTTTTGCGATTTGAAATATTAACGGGCTATTTGTGTTTGCATACGATGATTTTGATTAGTTATATGAAAAAGTTTGTTTATATGGATTGTGTATGCCATGTCAGAGGAAGTATGATGATCATATAGGTTGTTGCATGCTTGTTTCTTTCTGTAACTAGTGCGTTGCCTATCGCGATGATGTTTTGTTATACGGTAAGATAATTGAATTATATGCGGGTTAAGGCATGCTTGGATGGTTTATGGTTAGGTGAAAATCATAATTTTTAATGGTTCGTGCTAGTATGCCTCGTTTATTGGGTAAGATTATCTATTTTAGTTGCTTTATCTAGTTCGTCGCATTTTGCGGGTAGCACACGAGTCTTTGCTAGCATGAGTTACTTTTTGGCTCAACCTTGATGTTTGGTGTATCAATTTGTGAATCGAGGACATTTGGGAAATGATACAGTGAAAGACGAGGATAGTGACTCTTTGGAACAGATGGTGGTTTCTGGTTATCCTGTAAAAGGATGTTGAAATTATAACCCGGGACGATAAATCGGTTTATTAATACACTTGTGTTGAAGGTAAGATTTGTGGAGGCATAATGTAAGTTATTTTTGTCTTGAGTATAATTTCAGTTTGATTTGAGGTTAATCTGGATATTACTAGCGCATAAGAGAATTTAGTTGAGTTATAGGTTTGAACTGCTATAATAGTATCGTATAAACTGGTAGATTGCAAGTATGGTATCTGAAAAATATTTTTAGGATATCGAGTGTGCATCTCACAGAGTGTAATGTCTAGTAAATGTTTTATCGAGGAATTGATTTCAAATGTTTATTTGTTAAAGTATTTGAAATGTTTTTTTATCACGTAATTGTGCCCAGACATATCATGAACATGCATTTTGAATGTCACGAATAGAAAATTACATCGAGCACTGAGTATGTTCACTAAATAAAAGAAAAAATAAATAATTGATACATGCATAATAGTACATGCATCATATGCAATGAAATGATTAGAGTTGGATGCAACTCTTTGGGGATGAGAGGTGTCCTCACCTTAGCACACAATTATGTTAAAGGGATTTTATCGATTAAGTGTTTTTGAGAAAAATGTTTTGAAACGAACTCGCCAGCCATATTGTGATAGATGTTTTTTAAAGTTGTTGGATTCAAATGGTTTTGAAATTTTGACCAAAAGGTAGCTAAACAAAATACTCTGTGATGATAGTGGTGATTTAAGGACGATTACATTATAAAGGATCGGGTTGTATTGTCAGAAATTTTATGCACCGTAGAAAAATTACTGGATATAAGGTTGCATTCAAGATGTTATTTCGATAAGTACAATAGGATGTTGAGGTCATATTAGAAGGCTTATATGTTATCTTCCGACTTATGATTTGAGGAGTGATGGATTAAGAAATTAGGTTATGCTCCACGTGTGTGAGTGTTCACTGTGATTTTAAAAGATGTTTGTTTATACAGATTGAGTTTAGAAACATGTTTAGGATGTGTTTTTGATATTATTAGATGCATATTTCGAATATATTCATGTCCAGACCTTTCCCTACGTGTTTTTTGCTTGTTGTTATGTCTTTTTTATATTAAATCGAAGCAAACAACGAACTCCCGAGAACGAGTCGTGACGGTGCCGCCACCACCATACCATGGAGTCGCCGCCACTCCATATGGCGCCACTTTTTTCGCCACCAGACGCTTCCAGATCTTATAGATTAGTTTCCAGTTGTATTTTCATGTTTTTGGGCTCGTTTGAGCTTTAGGCCCCGTTTGAGCCCGCAATTTTATAATTAATTGTAGGATCTTATTATGTATTGTAATAGGCCAAACCTAATGTATTTCAGAACGAAAGCCATGTTTTGTAATCTGCCATGCCAACTTGGCCCTAAAGCCTAAGACCGCCAAAGACCAGAAACTTTTAGAAGCCATTCCGGGTTCTTTTGAACTCAGATAGACCCTGGTTATAACTAGTGGATCCATATTTACGAGACAAAGAACTTCCGTGTTCTGACCCAATCCTGATTCTGATCACATAGACATCTAGACGACAAAAAATTCAATCTTGACAAATAGAAGTGGAAGAATCCAAATATAAACAAAAGGAATTTACACAAAAGATTCTCTTTTTAATTTATTTGCATTCAATACCTCACTTCTAAAAATTTATTTTTCTGCCTCATTTTTCTATTGTTTTTAGTTGTACTCTCAACTAAATTTAACTTATTAGCATTTTTACTCCCTTTATAAAAACACAGTACTCCCTTATTTTTTTCTTTTTTTCTTTTTTTTCCTTTACTCTTTCTTGTTTTTCTCTCTCTTCTCTTTATTTTGAGAAATGGTAATTATATTAGCACATCCACAAGGAGTGGAAGGCAAAGAAAAACTGGCCTTAGCCTCTAACAAAGAAAACTAGGCATCTAAATACATCGTTATCATTATACAAAAAACTTGGGTTATGATGTTTGTAGTCAATCACACCCTTATTAATACTAAGAAAAATCAAATCTGTGAAGTCCGTTAATTCTTGCCTGAAAAATCTCCTATTACGCGCTTTCCAAATCTCCCAAACACAGAAGAACCAAATGATTGCCCATAACATTTTGTATTTCGAACTAGCCAACGACATCCATTCCAAAAAATTACCCAGAAATGAGAAGCCTGGAACCTCAATCTTTTGCAAGATAATATTCCAAAATTTCCAAGGCAAGTCACAATGCAGGATAATATGAATACTTGTTTCTGATTTATAGCAAACCGAGCAACAAGACTGATCTATATTGAGCATCCCTCTCTGATAAAGCCAAATGAAGAATAAAATATGTTATAGTCTTATGTAACAGCCAAATGAAGAATAAAGTACGAGGCCGAACTTTGTGCTTCCATAAACTGATGAAGAAAGGATCTGCTGTCCTATTAATGTCATGCCATCGCTAAACCAAAGAAGAAATAGTAAAAGAGTCAAAGAGCTTCCAACGGACCTAGTCATTCCGAAGAAGATAAACATTAATATGATGAACACGCTGAAGCAAGTCACTGAAGTCTTCAGCTTCTCCAATGCGCAGCCTGCGCTTCCAAACGAATTCGGAAATATGACCCGTTTTTTTATTAATAAAACTCGACAAGTTGGCTTCTGGATTGCGAGATAATCCAAAGAGACGATGGTGAGAAAAAGGTAAGGGCTGCTGATGATTTGGAATCCATTAATCACTCCAAAACCGAATATCTTGGGCATTTCCAGGTCTGAAATGTATATTAGATTGCTTTGGTTTTTAAGACGCAGCGACGGAATGTTCAAGCCACCAAAACGGAACGGGATGCATACATTTTCCCACGATACTTTGGAAATACCTCTCCGAGAATGAGAACCAGCCCATAAAAAGTGTCTCATGTAACTTTCCATAAAAGAAGTAACTGAAACCGGAATAGCAAAGAAGCACATAGTATATACGGGTAAACTACTCAAGACCGAGTTAATCAAAATCAGACAACTTGAAGGTGAAAGGAGATTACGTTTCCAAAGAGCTAAATGATTCGAAAAGTTTTGAAGCATTGTAGCAAAATGAGACCGAGACAAAGTCGTTCGAGAGAGGGGCATACCAAGGTATGAAAATGGAAGGTTTTCAATTTTGCAATTAAGAATGTTAGCAGCTTCTGAAATACTCTCATTATCCACATTCAGGCCAATGATTGAACTCTTGTGAAAATTAATACGAAGCCCAGAGATGAGTTCAAAGCAACGGAGAATTCTGAGTAAGTTCCTAATCATATTCATATCATTCGGAAGGAATAAAAGGGTATCCTCTGCAAATTGCAGTAGAGACATAGATTCATGGTAACCATCAATATCAATGCCCTCAATAATACCCAAACTCTTTGCTTTGTCAATAAGAGATTTGAAACCTTCAGCTGCAATTACAAATAACATCGGAGACAACAGATCCCCTTGACGCACTCCTTTTGCCATGAAAAAATTGTCAGACGGGCTGCCATTAATAAGAGTAGATAACTGAGAAGAGCCGAATAAAGAAGAGATCCATTGTACCCATTTTATGTCAAACTTCATTTTCTCAAGAATGCCCAAAATAAAATGCCATGATACACTGTCAAAAGCCTTTTGAAAGTCAAGCTTAATAATGAAATTCTGCTCTTTTCTCCTATAAGATAGGTGAATAATTTCACCTGCGATAGAATGATATTTGTGGATATTCCGCCCCTTAATAAACCCAAATTGATTCTCTGATATAATAGTAGGTAAAAGCGGTACAAGACGATTGCAAGAAGCTTCGAAACAATCTTAAGAACACCATTAATGAGACTTATAGGACGAAAATCTTTAATGTTGTTTGCTCCCTTAAATTTTGGTATAAGAATCAAAAAAGCCGTATTCAATTCTTTCGGAAACTGACCTGAACGGTGGAAGTTCTGAAAAAGCTGCTGGAAATCATGCTTCATTAAGTCCCATGCCCATTTATAGAAAAACATGTTGAAATCATCCGGTCTCGGTGCTGTTGTCATCGCAGTTCAATAACGTTGAATAAATCTCATCCATCTCGAAATAATTAACAAGATCTTTGGCTTGAGAAGAACTTAGGGACTTGAAAGAGAGTCCATCGAGACTATAAGGACAGTGGCTGCTGCGAGTAAAAAGTTGGCGATAGAACGAATTAATGGACTTTTTGATGTCAAATGGAGTAGAGAAACCAACATTCTCCATAAAAATCTCAGAGATGTAATTGTTCTTAGCGTGTATTGAAGCTGCCGTGTGAAAAAAAGAGGTGTTTTTATCTCTTAAAAGACTCCAATTTAGACGGTATTTTTGAAGCCAAAGAGTTTCCAGCTGTTTAGAAATCTATAAATGATCATAATGCAGCGAAGTAAGACTAGTCTGCTCATTATCATTAAGGCTTTTGATGTCTGTGATAGCCTCCAAATCTAATATTTTCTGCTGCAATACACTAGCTTTATTATTTAAATCCCCAAAGACATTTAAGTTCCACGGTTTGATAAGTTTATGTAACTCTCGCAGCTTGATACCCAAAGAAGAACTGCCATTAAGTGACTGCCAGGAAGTTTCAATGAATTGTGCAAAATCCTTGTGACCCCACCATGCGTTTAATCGATCGAAAAGGGCGAGGACCCCAATCAACACGATCATGAGCTATAAAAAGAATTGGAACGTGATCGGAAAAGGAGCGAGCTAATGCTTTGAGATGAATATTAGGCTAAATATTAAAAGCTGAAGGAGAGACAAAACACCTATCAAGTTTCAATTTAGGAAACTTATTTTGCCACGTAAAAAATCTCCCATGTAAAGGAATCTCAAGTAAACCTGCTGAGTTTATAAAATTTGAAAAATCTAGCATTGAAGTCGAGAGATGTTGGCAGTTCATTCTCTTCGAAGTATTTAAAATCTCATTGAAATCCCCTGATAACAAGCATAATCTATCACAGTTCAGTTCCGGAAGCAGTTCAACCCAAGTAGCAGCTCTTGAGTTTGGACTGCTAGGAGCATAAAGAAGGATAAAGCGAATACTAACTGAATACCAATCAAAATCAACTGATATCCATCTATCCATTTTTGTGATTTTAGAAGGAGTAATTAAAGAATTGTTCCATATGCAAAGTAAACCTCCAGATGCTCCGAAGGAGGCAGAATAAGTATAACCAAAGTCGAGGTTAGGCCAAATTTTTATGATCAAGAAATCATCAATAGATTCTTTTTTTGTTTCAATAATACCAATAATCAATAGATTATGGATGGAGATAAAATAATGGATACATCTTTGCTTTCTAAAATGAGAAACACCCCCTCGGAAATTCCAAGAAACAAAATTTAGTGTATTAATCATAAAATAATTTTACCTTGATGATAAACACCAGACTTCAAGATGGAATCTACTGCTCTTTAGGAATTACTTGAGATAACAATTCAACGATATCCTTTTCATGTTCTTTTGAGAATAGGCCCGATTGAACACCCACTTCCCATGCTTTCTGTAATACCCCAAAAGATTTAATTATTATTTGGGCCATGTGTCCAGTTTGGACTCGCCAGAGTGGCGATATCGGAAAGATTTCAGGGAAATTAGAGTAAATAAATTTTAAGTAGGTCGGTTTCAGAAAAGTAATTATGCAGAAATTAATGATATATTTAAATTCTAAAGTTGGAATTGGAACTAAAAGGAGAAATGTCAAGAAAGGTTCCAAAATAAAGTACAGGGACTAAAGTGGTAATTTAGCCACTACGTCTCGAAGATGGAAATTTTAGGTTTTGACGGGAAAATATTAATATCGGGATTCGTATTATTTATTGGATATAAATAATACGTATAAGTCATCATTAAAGTGTTAATTGATTTAGCTATGGACTAAATCGCACAAAAGAAACGTTTAAATGATAAATGGTAAGAAACAAAAAGAACAAGGATCAAAGTGAGCTTTTTACCTTTGTATATATGATTTTGATTATGAATCATAATCAGAAGGAAAGAACAGAGTTCCAGAAGGTTCATTTGCCGAATACGATCGTTTCGCTGCCGTTTCTCCGTTCGACGTCAGAATTGAGTGATTTTCGCGGCGATCTCTCCAAAACTCTGTTCTCTATCGATCCTAAGCTTTGTTTCAAGGTAAAATATCTGATTTTGATGCTAAAATCAAGTTTTATTAGATGTTTTGTATGGAATAAATGAATTTGACAATTTTAGCTTATTTTAGCGTTTTAATGAAAAACGGAAATGCGGGTTTTGGAGGAATTGAGGTTGTGAGAGTGTGAAGCATGTCGGATTGCGGCGAAACAGCCCAGAAATTGTTTTCCGGGGCTGCGCATAGCAAACGAGCTATGCGATGCGCCCGCATAGCTCAGGCTGTGCGAGCGCATAGCCACGCTATGCGCTCGCATAGCCAAGCTGTGCGTCCGCATAGTGGGTCCGGGGGACCAAAGCGGACTTTTGACCTATTTTGACCTAAATTTTGATAATTCCGAACATTAGACCCTAGAGATCGATTAAGGATCCCGTAACTTAAAAAGTAAGATTTAGCTCGACGTTTTACGCGAGTAATGATAATGAAAAATGTTAAGGAAATTATATAGTTCTCGAATACAAGGAATGGTATTCGATAAGTCGTGAGTATGACAAAGAGTTATCGAACACGTGTATAATATTGAAAACGAAACTAAATCCTAAAACATAGAAGCATTATACGTGTAAAAATACGAGTTTCACGTCTAACTATTAAACGATTTGTCAGACGTGTCAACAAGTAGTGGGGTTAGTAGACGTGGACTAGCGAGAGCATATTATCAAATCGACCACATCATTACTTGGATAGCGGTCACTATGAGTTGCACCTTACTTTCGTGTATTATATATTAAAGTTATTTAATATTATACTTTATATATACGTGGTCTGTTTATATGTATCGCATTATATATAATTTGATTAAATGTTATGTGTTTCTATCAAGTATATATACGAAGAACTAGTATGCGATCCGAAGAAAGTAGCTACCTATTGGGTGTCAATAGGCTGTGTGATCACCAGTATCGAGTCATTCTAGTGTGTTTGTATTTGAGAAACAATTTGATATGATAATGAATTACAAAATTTAATAATAAATTCAATACGAGCGAGAACTCGGTTACAGTGTAACCTGAGCCCCGTATCTACTGAGTTGGACTCACACTTTGGGATTAAGAGATGAGTCGCGATCGACGAGGTAGAGTGTGAACACTCCCGGGTCGGACTATCTGGATCAGTATGATTTGATTATTCGAAAGTTGTGTCGCATGCTAGGATGTTAGTTTCGTACGGATCAAATACATGTTTATATGTATTACTTTTATATTATTGTTTTCTTGAAATGCGATGTTATGTTTTCATAATAATACCGTTAGTAAAATGCAAACTCACTCAGTATTTTCCCAAATATTGACCCCTCATATTTGATGTCTTTCAGGTGCTTAGTGTGTGGACTTAACTAGAAGCCCGTTTTGAAGTCCAGAAGTCAGCTGTGTATGTATAGTTTCTGACTTCTATGAGTGCTGCAGTAGTGGTCCCGCGTTGACAGAGTCGTAGCCTAGACAGCAGTATATTTTGAGTGTACATATTACTTTCTGTCTTGTTTATATGTTTTTGTAGGCTACATGTAGTACAGTTTGTTCACGTCCCCAGATGCCTGTGATATGTTTTACTACACTAACTTTGTATACAGTACCGCGAGATCAGTTCGTACAGGGTACGGTAGTTAGAGCCCGTGAGGTTTTGAACATTTAGTGCAAATATGTGTATATATGTTATATATATGTATGTTTGCTTCCGTTGTGTTATCTGTTTACTATTTGAGAAAAATTAATGGTGGTTTGAGGCTTACTACGGGTTCCGGAGCTACTACTCCCGTTCCCTAACGCCGGTTGCGGCTCAAAATTTTGGGTCGTGACACTTTCTTCGTCTTCTCAACAGTATAGGGAGTCTCCTCAACTTGAAGCATGTTACTGCCATCTTCACAATTAGTACAAAGTGGCATGATATTTTCAGAGTGAATGACCTCACTAGAGTTAATTGTTTTCGGAAACTTTCGGCGAAGAGTAATGTTAGACAAGTCTGGATTTGGAGAGGTTGCCAGCATCAATAATCGGCATGTGATTTGAATTGTTCTTGTGAGAAAGAGGTGACAAAGCTAAGTTCGTTTCTGAATCGGAATCTAAGTTTGTGAAAGTTGAGGATCAGCAAAGCTATCAAACAAGAGAGCTGGCAGATCTGATTCATGAACATTGATAACAAACTCTTTACCTTCAATCAGAAAAGGCATATCACAAGCAATACGATCTGAATTTGTTGAGATTAAAACGCAGCCAGAATCAAAACATTCTCTAGATAAAACTGAAGGGTGAACCATAATAGTCTTGCCAAGGTTATCCCCAATTAGGTTAAAAAAAATTCCTCATTCTATGCTGCTAAAGGGACTCCAGAAATAGTTAACAAAACATATCTCTCATTAGAACAAAAGAAATCATCGAAAGGAATTATGGCTTTAAAGAAAACAACCATACTAGAGAAGTTAAGCCTGAATCGATTCAAATAAACAACATTATGAAACCCAATTAAGATGAAAGCTCCTCCTGAAAACGAGATAGTATCATATACCACTTCAATATCTTTCAAGAATTTGTGGACAATGAGTGATTGCAGACTGGAAGCAGGTCTGTCCTTTGGTGGATTATAAATCACAGGAGGGTTAGAGACAATAGTATCATACGATTGTGAGTCACGCACGGAAGCAATAAACTGGTGCTTAACAGGTAACGGACGAGGAGCAGCTCGTTGTTGAGAAGATCGTTGCATGGGAGGAACAATATTGCTACGCAAAGGATACTTTGAGCGAAAAGCCCTAATATGCAGGGAGCCCACATATAACTGATTCAGTTTACGTAGGGTAGTGCCAATATCATAATCACTTTCAAGCTTTAGGAATCCAAATGTCCTATCCAGTTTGTTCCTTCTACGAGCTAGGGTTACCTTTCTTTCGATATCAAATTTCTTAAAATGCTTTTGAATATTATCATAGAACCAATTCTCTGGATAATTTTCGAAGTATAGAACCGCTGGGACATTTGAACTTGCAGGACGAAGGTGGTGATTGTTGGTAGTCGGAGTTACCTTGGTTGTCGCCGTCACCGCCATCGAGCTGGCAGAGAAAGGTTTAGGGTTGGTCAAGAAGTGTTTCAATTTTTTCTCTCTCTTCTCTTCTCTTCTCTTTCTTTTTTTCTCTTTCTTCTTCTTTTTCTTCTTTCCTCTGCATTTTTTTTTACGTTTTTTTCCATTTTAGTGAAATTTCTTATCAAATTCTATCTAAATATTCTATTATTTATTTAATGTATTCGATATATAACACAAACAATTAAATATTTTAAACAAATAAAAAATCAACGATGAAAAAATCAATTTGTCTCAAAGAATTTGAAGCAACAAAATATTTCGTCATCGCTACCATCATATCCTCTTATTCTAGATCTTCTTCTTCCTTTTTTTTGTGTAAACCGTTCGAAACTGTTTGAAACCGTTTTTTGAAACTGTTTAAAAATAAATGTTACAAACTGTGTTTTTGAAATATGTTTGAAATTGTTTATGAAATTGTTTAAAATCTTTATAAACTATTTCAAACTGTTTTTTAATGACTGTTTAAAATTGTTTTTGAAACCATTTTAAATTGTTTGGAACTTTTATAAACTGTTTAAAACCATTATATAAACTTAACTAAAAAAAGTTACAAATTTGTGTTTCAATTTTTTTTCGAACTTGTTGATCGTTTAAAACCGTTTCTTAAAATTGTTGGAAACCTTTTTAAACTGTCGAAGCCTTTGTTTCTTAAAATAATTGGAAATTTTTGTAAACTGGAAAACTGTTTTTTTTTTTTTTGAAACTGTTTGAATTCTTTATTAACTGTTTGAAACCATTGTATTAATTAAAAAAATGGTTGTAAAAACTATGTTTTATAAATTTTTATGGAACTATTTGAAACCTTTTTATAAACTGTTTTTGAAAAACAGTTAGTAAAAGTATGTCTTAAAAACCGTTTGCAACCGTTTGAAATTTCTGGAGTAAAAATGCAAAGCACAAAATAAAAATATAAAGTCTTGACACGCTGGAGTATGACTTTCAAGTTTTGGTTTTGGAGTTAATTTTCGCAAATATTTTTTCTAGTTAGGTATTTTCCTAATTTTCCTATAAACAAATGATAGTACATGGACCGAAAAATGCATTTTTGCCGTTGCAAAATTCATATTAAACATTAAAGTGATAAATATGCATAGAATAAAGGGAATTGGAAAAGAAAATGAAGGATCTAATAGATTGCTTGCATTTCCTCAACCATTTGCAGTTGCTTCTCACACGATCTAATATATTGTTTATATTTGCTCATTTAAATTCATTAGGATCGTTTTTGAGACTTGGTACTAAAATAAAGGTCATTTTTGCACCTTCTCCCTTAATTTATTAATATAAACATCAACCACTAATTGAAAGAATTACAACATCAACAACACAACTACTGCCTGTTTTGATCAATCTAATAGAACTGTTAGAGCAAAGAGGCTTACATTTCACAGAAGATGGTAATCAAAATGATCAAAGATTTCTTTCAGATCCTTGCATGAGATACTCGAAAATCCATAATGCTGCAGCCTGTATGTATAAAGCTCGCTTGGTCGAACCAAGCCCTATTTGAGAATATCGAATATTAGCAGCAGCAATTGCTAATCCCTGAATTGCATCAAAGGATTCGAACACTGCCGAATCATCATTGAGATACCACAAAAATTTTACGCAGCCTCCACTAAACAAGATACTTCTTTTGAGGAGTGTGGCCACAATGGCGAAAGTGCGACCACCTTTCCAATTATAAGTAGCGTTGGCGAAACTAACTCGGCTGATGCAATTTCATCAGCAAGATCCCTTACTTCTGCAAAAACCTACACCATAGCAAGATAACAATCATTAGTTGGCTGCATCACACTACTTCCAACTCCCAAAAACCTATATAAAGTATATTTAGGCTCAAAATCACTGACAAGTAATTTGCGTCCCAATCGATCTATTAGCAAGAAAGAAATATTCAGAATAAGGATCGATCTATTAGGTGTAGTGTGCTTCCGGCTCAGTTTATTTAAGGTTTATAATTTTAAAAATCCAACTGAACCAAATAATCAAACTAAATATATCAAATTAAACTTGGTTTGGCTTGATTTTTGGTTTTGGTTCGGTTCTGCACAGCAATTCAAAAATGTTTTAGAATCTGGTTGAACTTTTAATGTGTTCACTACACAATTTAAGCTAACAAATAAGTTTCTATGAAGGCCTAATGGTAAAAAAAACCAAACTTTTACGACTTGTTGCAATTATATCCAAACCTTTTAATTTTTGCAATAATATCCAAATTGCATTTTTTTTGTTATAATAATATCCAAATTGCATTTTGTGTAGCAATAATAGTCAAATTGATGGCTAAACTTGTTGTTTTTAATTAAGATATTAGGCTATTATTATATTTTGATGTATAATAATATAGTAAAAGTCCCAAAAAATGACAAAAAACTCAAAAAAATTCACATAAAAAGTGCAATTTGGATATTATTACAACAAAATAATGCAATTTGGATATTATTGCAAAAATTAAAAGGTTTGGATATAATTGTAACAAGTCGTAAAGGTTTGGGTTTTTTTTGCCATTAAGCCTTCTAAGAATTAAGCCACATATTAAAAAACCTGAAAAATATAGGGTCATAAAAACCAAGATAAAATTATGTAAACCAACAACATTTCTCAAGGCCGTTCATAGAACCATTTCATTGTTCACATCTGTGGCACTTTACTAAATGTCAACTAAGACTAAAAAATTTAATTGAAAGGGGTACAGGACCAGTTTCCGTTTTGTTGAATGTTTTTCGATGCGAAGATCTTATATGAGATACATTCAAAGCCTTCTTATGACCAGCAATGATTAATATAAAAGGAAGGAATCAATAAGCAAAAATAATATCAACTGAACTGATATGTGGGATTTGTAAAGAAAAACGCAGTCATTGCAAAAAAAGTTCAAGCTTTGCCTTTTGCTTCGTGCAGAATTGAGAATACTTCAGTAAATAATTAGGATACTACTTACCATACGCTGCTGAGGCGTGGTTCCTCGCTCCACTGCAACCGCTGGAGTATTTTCTGGGAGACCATGATGCATTAACTTTAAAGCAAGAGAAGGGAGGGTTGCCAAGCCCATATAAACTACCAAGGTTGAATCAGGGTCAGCTGCATTTTCTGCTACGAAAAGTGGATCTGAACCTCCTTTCCTTGAATGTCCTGTTAGAAATCTAACACTATTTGCAACACCTCGGTGCGTTAAAGGAATTCCCAACTCTGCTGCAATCCCTGAAGCAGCAGTTATACCTGCACAACAATCAATAAAAATCATTTTGATATACATGCAGGAAGTTTAAAGAAATCAGCTGCAGATAAAAAGGAAGGCAAAAAAGAAGAAGAGAAAGGGTAAAAACAATTAAATAAACTGGCGACATATTGTCATTTTCAACAAACTATTTAATGCATGACATATATTCTTCGGGATAACAAGCATCAGAAACTAGAGCAACTCTAATTTTATGTACTCCAAGCCGTTGAGGTTGAGTTTAGAGGTAAGTTTGCAGACAAAAATGCGACAATCACCAATTTCTAGTACCTTCCTACATCATAGTCCATCCACTCTTCAAAATAAGAGGCTATGGAATGTCCAGTCGACTGCTGTATAGGACCAATTGGAGGGATCTAAACAGAACCAAAGATTGTGTTTATATGGAAGCGGGAAAGGATGTTTGTCTTCCATCATGGAGAAAGGCATCATTTCAGATAAAAAGAGTAGATAATTTTCCCAGAGTTGAAAATATGTCTATAAGACTATAGCATATTTTAGAAAGCAAACTGCGATAATACATTGATGTGTAATTGATACCACTGTGCATTATTGCCTATAGGGCAAACCTATATCCCGTAATGCCTTCATAAAGGCAGAGCAGGTTTACGTTCAAAACACTGAATCCAGACTATTAATATCATAGCCACAGACTATTAATATCGTAGCCAGATGAAAGACGCATCTTGCTACATGAAGAACATTTGACATACTATCATCAATTTCTGATATCGTTGTCATTTTCCATAATCACTAGGTCATTACTCATCAATCATTAGACATCTCCCTAGCATATATGTCAAACTGAAAGGCACGTCCACCTAGTAGAACTAATAACAAGAGTCAACTAAAAGACGACCCCAGAAAAATTGTTTTATCCAAATCTCATCTAAAGCAAAATTACAACTGTTTCCATTGAAAGTGATCACTATTTGTTTCTCAAATGACATGCTTCTAAATTTTCAGAATCTCTTTCGAATGTGACTATGACATTTAGCAGAAACAAAATCTGCCTTCTCAAAAATCATCACACATTCTAATAGAGGAGCATTTAGATACCTGGAATAACTTTAACTTGAATTCCTTGTTGTTGTAGAAAATCCATTTCCTCTCCACCCCTACCAAAAACCTTCAAAAACCGAACAATGCCAATCATAAAGAATTCCGATAAAAAACTTGATATTGCATAATAGAAATGTCTCATAACAGAAACTCACCAGAGGATCTCCTCCTTTGAGCCTCACAACAGTAGCTCCAGCTTCAGCAAAACTCAAGAGCAACTCATGTATCTCCTCCTGCAAACAACCAATCAGAAACGACTTCCAATCTCATCTAATATCAAAACAACTTAAAAATCAAAGATCATGGTATTGCCTAACACAATCCACCAAATGCTTATTCCTCAACTAACAATGTATTGCACCTCCAAATAACTCAACTTACGACCTAAAATAACCGAAAAACCGCCAATTTCGTCTAGTTTACCTGCGTTCTACTATGGTATCCAGCAGTCTTGCCAACATAAAGCAACCTAGCATTGGGACCAACCAGCTCAAGAACATCATTAGACACCAATCTATCATACAACAAAAGATCAGCAGACTCTATAACTCGAACCGCCTTCAAAGTCAACAATTCGGGGTCCCCTGGCCCTGTCCCGACCAAGAACACATCTCCAGGGCCACATTTGCCTCCATCATTACAATCACCTCTCTTCTCCTTGAGCACTTGGAGAAGGCTTTTCAACTCGGGCAGCTGCAACGCAATGTCGTTTTGTCTGATTGATTGAGGGTCGGAGTCAAGAGGGCATGAAGATGAAGCAGATTGGTGGAGCTGGTTGCTGTAGAGCCACTGGTCTCGTTGGTATCTTTGAGTGGAGTGCTTCTCTGTAAAGGGCGAGGCTTTGTAGCTTAAAGAGCAGATGGGTTTTGGATTTGAGGGGAAATTGTTGTGAATTTGGCCAGAGATGGTGGAAGAAATTGAGGGTAGCTTATGAATGAGAGCCATTGGAGCAATAAAAACAGCAAATTTGGAGAAGAAAATCCTCAACTGGGGAGCTATTTGAATGGAGTGGAGAGGTAGCAGCAAGAAGCCGCCTTTGTATTAATTTAAGCATAAAATAGAGAGGAAAAGAAAAGTTTGTTCTTTGGAAGTGCAATAGAGACCATATAAGCGTTTGTATACATAATAGGAGCTATTTGATTTGTTCTTTCACTTTAGTTTTTGGGTGGATTGAGAAGGCGGAAGATGCCAAAAAGGTGCGGCCTTTTGGGTGTAGACAAAGACATGTTCCTTTTGGGGACATTTAGCATAGTATTGCTGTCTTAACAAGTTGCCTAAGTAATGATACGGGCTTTTTATATGTATTATGGTGGTGGTTGTTCCGAAATCCGCAAAAAGCCTAAAAACGAGTAAATTTCTTTTACAAATCCATCAAGTAAATTTATGTTGTTACGACCTGAAATCTCGAGTCGAGACGGCGCTAGAAAATGGGAATGATAGTTTTGAAACCCGTAGCAAGCCTAAAATACACTAATTTTTTCTTTTTGCAATTCAATCAAACGTTGACTATACACGCAGAAGCATTTAACAAACATATATATATATACACTAGTAGGAACGTTACAAATTATCTCGAGTTTTTATTTCTGTATCTCGTACATACTAACTCGGCATACAACTACTTAGTGTTTATAGTCATACTACGAGAATCTACATCCGTGGACAAAATACAAACATATTGGCCCATATATATACACATCAAGAAGGCAACTATATAGAATATCAATACGTTGCCATGCTAGACTATGACAAGTCAGACGAACATTACTGCAGCGGACCAGGAAGTCGGGACTGTACATGCAAAATTCGACTTCCGAGCAAAAGCGGACTTCTACTCAAGTTCTGGGTCTAGGCACCTAAAAATATAAAAAAAGTAAGTCGCCTTTAAAACCATTTTTCACATGTACAACCACATCGATACAATCATAATTAATTCAAACAATTCACGTATACAACCAATTTGATCTGATCTTAATCTTAATCTTAATCTTAGATCCTGGTCATTTTTTAACCTATGCTCATTCTTAGACTTAACGAGAGTACTGCTTTTTCATGTCTCTTTGTAGGTAAAGTTTCGAGATGGCTCGACCGTGTTTAACTTTATACCTAGTGATACAGTTCCGAGATAGTTCAACCGAGTTTAACTGGTATCACACTTTTATACATTCCATATAAGGTGAGTCCCGAGAGCCTCGCTCTACCGAGTTTAACTCTCTGGACATAGGTCCCGAGATGTCTCTACCGAGTTTAACCTATGACTTTATGCATCATAAGTTAGTCTATTTTCGATCTATTTTATCATCTAGACCGACTCGACTCTGTGATCACATAACTATTTCGGATCGTACACAGATTCACTTTGTAAACAATTATCTAGTAAGAAGCAAAGTAATACAATCCATATAATCAAACAATTCAATCCAACAATTTCCATAGAGCTCCAATCAATTTATATATCAATTTTAATCAACACAAACAATTCATGCGATGCATTCCTTTCTATTTAGCGTCGGATCTCAATTCCATCGCTATATCCGTCGCAGATGTGATAAAATAGCGACGGATATGTGATCCGTCGCCAACATCCGTCGCTATTTGCCTGTTTTTTAGTAGTGAAGCAAAATTCGGCCACCACCATTAGACTAGCCATAGCCAAAAATCACAACACACACACACACATAAAAATCCAGTTTTGAAACACCCTATTACGTGTTAATTCTTCAAAAACGCAGCGCAAGCACCAGATTCGAAGCCGGATTCCATATCAACTTCGTTGGCAAATGAGCCAAGGACTCAGGCCGGTAATTCTGAGGACCCTCTTATTATGTTCATTTGACTTGCCATAAATATATGTATAATTGCCATGATTGCTGAATTTGTATGATTTAGGATGCATGTTTAGTCTTTTCATTACTTTTGCCATATTAGCTAAATTCGATGCTTTCAATAATTGCCATGAAATTTGATTATAGACATGTTAAATTGTTGTAGTTAATCATGTTTAACCTCAAATATATAAATCCAGTTAATCTATAGCTCTTAGAATGCATGTTTCTAGGAGATTTTAGCTCTTTTTGCCATGAAAACTCAATTTTCGTACTTGTTGTCCAGAAAATAATTTCGTTTAAATGAGCTTTAAACACTCTGATTATGCTACATTTGGATTCCTTGTTCAATTTTATGCGGCTTTGACTACTTTTTCATGAGAAACAGAGTTGAAACGAGTGAGAACGAAGCAAAATAAACGATCTCTGAATATGCCGACGAACCGTTGCCGCCGCCACTATAACCGGCGGTGCCGCCGCCACTATAACCGGCGGTGCCGCCACCTTTCTTGCCGGTTCCGCCAGATCAAACGGGCGCCGTGTTCTTCATTCTCAGCTTCCCAGAATCACTCATCAACCACAGATTTAAACAGAATCCCACCCTTTTTCAGTACCAAACATTATTTTCGAATTGTATTCTATTCCCTCTAACTTAAAGATATGATAAAAATAATATAAGCAAAGAAAATTGACTTACTCATTTTTTTAAGATCCCCCCATACTTATTAAACTTGGTTTTCATTTTTCACCCAATGTTTTGACCTCATAATCATCACTCTCAATCATATCACACAACACTACATTTAAATCACATATTTCTTGAAAATGCATATCAGTGGTGACATACAAAGAACCAGAAATGCATAAAGTGACAGAGTAAAAGTGAGATAGACAATCAGCAAACTTTCTAACCATTTCCAATCAATGACATCAGGTATACTTTGATTCAAATTAATTTTAAAAGAAGACTCATCCTCATCATACATTTCAAAAGCCTCTTCAAACAAGCAAGCAGTATTAAGCATCAAAAAGGTTGGATTCCAACGAGTAGGCACATCAAGATATAATTTTTATTTGTTTCAATTCCAACAAACTCAGCAGCCTATTTGAATTTTCTCAACCTAACAGGATTATTTCTGATACATCTAACACAATCTCTCACTTTCTTAACAAAAACATTAAAATCTTTCACACCATCACTCACAACCAGATTTAAAATGTGTGAAATACATCTCATATGTAAATACTTCCCCTTAACTACCCCAATCCCCCATTGTAGTAATTGTTTCCTAAAGGCATAAACTGTTATATTATTACTACTACTATTATTCATAGTGATATTAAATACATTTTTAAGACCTTTATCAACCAAACAATTCTCTAAAAACTTAGATATTTATTCACCCCTATGGCTAGTGACATGCATGCAAGCTATGATATGTTTATGCAACACCCAAAAATCATAAACCCAGTGGCACGTAGCACACATGTAATTAATTCTATAAATACTAGTCCATGTTTCAGTCGTTATACTAACCTTTTGACTATGATTCTTTAAAAGAACTTTCAATTTTAACCTATCTTCTGTATACATTTTAAAGCAGTCCATAATCATAGTCCACCAAGAGGGCATGATATACCTTGGATATGTCGTGTTCATTAGTCTTTTAAACCCTATCCCCTCAACAAACCTAAAAGGAAGTTCATCAACAATGATCATATAGCATACAACATCTCTAACAACAACTTGACTAAATTTTCAGGCTCCCACAACAACATTCAAAGGATTAACAATAGGAATCATTGTTAAAAAAGTTTGCCTAGTCTGTTTACTATGTGGGTTTTTAAGGCAGGCAATCATGTGTGCTCTTAAAGTAGAGGTCCCATTCCTTTGAGGTAAAGTCTAGCACAATTGTGAGCAGAGCGGGGTTCAGGGGCAGCTCGCCCATGATTATGACTGACTTCTTGATCTAGATATGGTTTGAAAATGGATTCGCCGCCTAGTTCAACTAGCAAAAGCCTTTAATACCAACTAGAAAACCTTACTGGATATGGGTGAGATTATCGTGCATCGGACCAAAAGACCGGGTTTGCGGACCTCCCCGAGACTCGTGTGCTTAGCTTATCGGTTACTGAATTTATTTGCTAAATGTATTCGTTTATCTCATCTCAACATTCAATTAGCGGTCCATAGGATATAAAACTAGAAATGTAAACTAGTTTGAAAGGGTGTAAATAGATAGACTCGCATATGACTCGATCTGGACTGGTCAGGCAAAGTAAGTAGCAGGTACTCCTAAACATGCATATAAACCTGGAGGTTTCTAACATATAACAAAAGTTTGGCTGGTCTAGATTGATTACGTGCACAAAGCCGAAACTGGAAGTCTAAGTTTGATTGACTTTATTAGGTAATCTCGAACGTCCTATACAACCATTTACTACTTTTCGTGGTAATCCTCAAATGTCTAAGTGACTGGCTGGATTTGATTTAACTAATTTAACGTGGTTAGTTTTTTAATCTATTAACATTGGATTTGGCATGGTTATGTAAAGCATTGTAAAGCAGTAAACATTACAAACGTGCTCACGAGTAGTTGGTACGCACACAAGGTGAGGAATACTTATAAACCTCGTTGACTTTTAAATGCCTTGCATTCGCACGCGTTTGACCGTCGATGTGGTCAGAACTGGTTCTCAGTCAGAATACAAAAGTCGTCTGTCTCATTGATACGGTTCTATCGGTTTAAACCGGGATCGATTATATGTTCTGGTGCTCCCTGAATGTGGTCTGGATGTGGTTGGGTTAGCCGGTTGCGGGCTCATGGGCCCGGTTCTTACTTTATGTTACACCAGTGGACTTCAAGGTATGGATTATATCGAGTCTGACCTGTTACGGTGCATAATATTAGAATGCATGAAAATTCCTACGTCTGGGTTCAAAATGGGCCTAATTCTGGGCCCAAACGAGCTCGAAAACCTAAATTGAAGTTTGGATCGAAGTTTGGAAATATAGAAATCAAGTTATGGGAAGCGGGAAGAACAGGCGGCGGCGCCGCCTTCGGTGCTGGCGGCGGCACCATATACTGTCGGCACTGGCATTATAAGTCGGCGGCTCTAGTATTTCGTTGTGGCAGCGGCGGCGCCAACTTCATTATAGTCGGTTCAATAATTCGTTTTTAGCTCCATTCTCACTTGTGGCAGCTCCGTTTTTCGTGCAAAGACAGCCAAAAACGCATAAAATACAAGGAATGCAAATATGGCAATTAAAGAGTGTTTACAACTTATTTGGACACTAAAATACCAATTTCCGACACCTTTTAATAAGTATTTTTCATGGAAAATAAGCTCAAAAATGAGCTAAACATGCATTCTAGGTGTTCTTATTTAATGGGTTTTTGAATTTAAGCATACAAAACATTTTAATTCAGCCATTAACATGCTTTTTCATCGGTTTTATGACAATTTGATAAAAGTACATAATTTAGCAATTATGGCAATTTTATAGCAAAATACCTAATCATGCATCCTAACTCATAAATATTCAGCAAATATAAACCAAAATACATAAAAATCAATATAGAGAATATAAAGGGTCCTCAAAATTACCGATATGAGTTCTTGGCTCGTTTGCTGGCAAAGTGGATGCGGAATCCAGCTTCGAATTTGTGTAGGGCTGTGTTCTTAGAGAATTAGAACGTTTTCAGGTGTTCTAAGGACTGGAATTGAGCGTGATTTGTGTGTGTGTGGTGTAGAATTCGGCTAGCTAGGGTTTATAGGGGGGAGATCGAATTAGCTCTAGGTTTTTGTGTTTCTGGTCCAACCCTTAACTTAGTTGTCTTAATGCTGTATTTATAGGGGTGATTAGGGTTTAGGGTTAGCTTAGAGTTGTCTAGGCTTGAAACTGTTAAGTAGTAAGTCATGAGGTATTAGGATTAGCTATAAACACTTATTAATTAATTAACTTCGTATCTTAATTTGATGGCTAAAGAAAACAGGGTTAAAAGCTTATTTTGGTGCCCAAAATTATTAAAAACGCAGCACCAACAAGAGCAGGACTGGAGATATTGCTCTCGGTCCCAACTTCAAGAAGTGTGGGCATCTGCAAAGAAAAAGAAAACACAGTTAGTATCTAAAATGAAATACAGTTTATACAACATTTGAAACTTAAAAGAAATACAAACTACAAAGACAAAAGCTTATCGTTGAATTTGTTTCCGTTAAGAGGGTGCATAAAAACAAGAAAGGGATCAAATTTTTGGTCTAATAAAACCAAAGGAATTAATTTTTGTTTCCACCAGACATTGGATTTCCAATTCCACCAAACAGAATGAGATAAACGCTTCCATCTCTTGAAAAGAAATATGCATCAGAATCAATCAATTACAGAATCATCAAATAATTAGAAATACGGAATAACAATTTAACTTAACACTCACTTTTTTTAATCTGAAGTCAAATGAATCTGTGAGCAGAGCTTGAGGGCCGCTCGCCTAAGGCTTATGGCTGACTTCTCATCTGGAAATGGTTTGGAAAATGGAGTCGTCGTCTAGTAAAACTAGAAAATGTCTTTTAATCGACTAGATAACCTTAATCGCCTTCGGTAAGATTATCGTGCATCAGACCAAAGACTAGATTGTATGGACCTCCTCGAGACTCTTGTGCTTGGCTTATCTCTTACTGGAAATATTCGTTTTTATCTCATCTCAACCGTGTATGCAATTCACAGGATATAAAAGCTGTGAATAAACAGGGATGAAAGCAGTAAATATGCTTCACCCGCATATGATTCGAGCTGGACTGGCATTTGAGGCAAGTAGCAGGTACTTCTAAACATACATCTAACCTTAGAAGCTTCTAGCAAATAGGCATAAGTCTGGCTGGTCTAGATATTTTACATGCACAAAGCCTAAACCGGATGTAAACATTTGATTGACTGATTTTATTAGGTGATCTTGAAAAACCTATACAATTGTTACTACATTTTCATGGTAGTCTTACAATGTCTAAATGATGGGCTGAAATTGCATTAATGGGCCAATTTTAGGTAATTAGTCCTTTAACCGGTTATTATTTAATTTGCAATGCCTTTGGAAAGCGATAAACAATGATGGCAGGCTCAGGGGCAGTTTGATATACATACAAGGTTAGGAATACTTTTTAACCTCGTTGACTTTGAGTGCCTAGCACTCGCGCGAGTTTTGACCATTGATCTGGTCGGAATTCATTCTCGGTCAAATCACGAGAGTTGTGCGTCTCGTCGATTTGGTTCTACTGGTTTAATCCAGAGTCGATTTTGAGTTAAGGTTAACCCAAAATCGGCTCTGGAAGTTGTTAGTTTGCTCGGCCTCAGGCTCGTGGGCCCGGTTTATACACTATGTTACATATTTGCACTTTTAGATCCATTTTTCATCCGTTATGGACTGTTACAGTACATAATTTATTCTATGCTAAATTATCTACGTCTGGGTTCAAACTAGGTCTGATTCGGAGTCCGGAAGAGCCTGAAAACACATTTTGAAGTTCGGATCGGAGTCTGGAAGATCTGGGAGGCGTTCTTGGAAACGCTGACAAAGAAAAACACGGCGCAGGTGTGACTGCAGTGCCAGCATGATGGAGTAGCGCTGCCGCCGGTTACAGGGGCGGCGGTAGTTTGTGAAAGCAGCTCAGGGATTTTTGTTTTGCTTCGTTCTCACTCGTTTCAAGTCCGTTTCTCATGCAAAAGTAGTCAAACCCGCATAACATTGAACAAGGAATCCAAATATGGCATTTACAGAGTGTGTAAAGCTCATTTAAACAAAAATATTTTCTGGGAAGTAACTTCAAAAAATTCGTTTTTCATGGCAAACAAGCTCAAAATTACACCTAGTATGCATCCTAAGAACTACAATTTACTGGGTTTTTGGATTTTAATACTTTAAACACATTAAATCGATCATTAACATGCTATTTCATTGAATTCATGGCAATTTGGCAATTAGTAATTAACCTTAATATGGCAATTCTATGGCTAAAATCAACACATAAGCTAACATACACCCTAAAATACACAATCACAACAATAATGATATTCATGGCATACTATTTAAAGGAAAAATCAAAGGAATAATATAGAGGGTCCTCAGAATTACCGGTTTGAGTCCTATGCTTGTTTGCTGGCGAAGTGGATGTGGAATCAAGCTTCGAATCCGTGCGGATGTTGCGTTCTTGGAGAATTAACACGTATTAGTGTTTTAGGACCAGAGATTTGTGTGTGTGTGTGTGTTGTAATTTTTGGATTTGCTATTCTAATGGGGCGGCGAAATTTTACTTAGTAATTTCTAGGGTTTATATGCCACCTTAGCCAGGCTGGCTTAAGGATGTATTTATAGGGGGAATGGGTGACCTAGGGTTAGATGAGAGTCCTTGAGGATTTAAACTGTTAAGTGATATGCCATGAAGTATTAGGATTAGCTTTCAACTCTATTTATTTAATTTTCGTATTTGGACTTTCTAGCTCAGAAAAAAGATGCTAAAAGTCATTTTGGTGCCTAAAAGTGTTAGAAAAGGCTACTAAAGTCCTATGGATTTGGTCATGCTCAATTCTGGTTCGTAAAACCTGTAAATTGGCCATAAACTTCTAAGACATTGCAATTCGTCCAATTTATGGACTTAGATCACAATCTCTTGTTATGGGCTATTTATGCCTAATTACTTTTTAATCCTCCAAGTTTGTAGTTGTGCACAGATTACGCCTGCTTAGATTCCAGCAAGCAAATCGAAAGCTTGTGACCCGGACAGATTTCTCTGGAAATCATCATTGGACGCTTTAGTTCCTCATCACTTTTTACCTGTCCGAAAAATAGGTTTCTACATAATCGTTGCTCAAAGTTAGATCCATGAGAATCAGATCAAGCACATACCATATATAAAACAAAAAGAACAATTTATCACAACCCCGAAGAGATCGCATGCATGAACTTCAACAAAAATGAAATAGAGAATTAAACACTCACCGATTAGTTTGATGTTCATAAAAGAAAGGAATTGTTGCGGGTCATAATTTAGATCCTTGTTCCAGAAGCATGAAATATGTCAAGAAGAATCAAACAGAAACAATAAGAAGCATGAACTTAACCCAAACAGAAATAAAAAAAGGTAAAACACTCATCGATGATGTTATACACTTAAACTTCAGTTTTTATTATGTGGGGGTTAATAAAAAAGGATGCATGTTCATTTAGAGAGAAGGAAGGTCGAATGATATGAAATATAAGTATATAACATCAATCGAGAGGTAAAATAATGGAATCTGTCTGAATAAAACCTCAAAACATTAGCTTAGTCGAAGTTTAGAGGAGAAACCATTGTCGTAAACATAAACAGATAGGGTTTGAAAGGGTCGTTTGATGAAAATCACAGAGGAAGGAGAGGATGGGTCTCTGGGATTTTGAGAGAGAAACGAATAGTCTAGAAACTGAAGAGAGAAGAGAGGCGGTGATCAAACAAAATTAGGGTTAGGTTTTCTTAAAAGACATTTATATACCCTACTCAAAATGCATCGTATTTGTGTAGGGATTCTCGAGCTTCACACGTGCTGGAAGCTAGACCCACGTGCATCGGTCCCCTATCAAAATGACGATGTTTTGATAGTTCGGTTTTTTGGTTAAATTAGTTGCCTTCTACCCAAAATCGAATCAATTATCAAAAACCAAAAAAATCATCCATCCCAACCCAAACGGTGCTGTTTTGCTTGGGACTACCGAATTAAATTTATTATTTTTGTTTGATTCGATTTAATTTTTCGGTTCAATTCGATTTATGCACACCCTAAATTTAATAGACTATTTCAAAAAATTGTTGAAGCAATCGATCAATTTTTGCTAAACTTTCAATTAAAAGTAGGCATTTTGCAGATTTACATTCTAGAACTTAGGAGTGATGAACATATTTTGGTTCACATGTTTCATTTTGTTAACAGGAATTTCTTGTCCTGAAATTGAGAGGCAAGAAAATATGTACAAATGTCAATATAATTGAATTTAATCGAAAAACGAGTACAATCTCTATTGAGTAATTTTTACACGTGTAGAAATTAAATCCTTTGATGCATTCCTTCAAGATTTGTGGATCAAGGGCTTATAAATCTTGTTCTTGAATCCGCTGTAGAATCTCCTTCGATTTGGTGAAGGAAATGGTTGACTTGTTGACGAGTGATGAACATGCCGTTTGAAGATTCGAATATGAAGACTTGATTTGATATGTAGTCGTTTGGTTGAATCCTCGACAGGTGATGAACACGACGTATTGATTCGGTGTAGTTGCTTGAAGAAAGTACGCAGAGCTTCTTTGTTGTTTGCAGAATTCTGACAACTAGAGTGTTATGTTTATACTTGTAGACTTGATTTGATATGTAGACTTCAATTCTTGACAGATGATGAACGTATGAAGATTTGATTTGATGTAGTCGCTTGATGAAATTATGCAGAGCTTCTATATTGCTATGTTTGCAGAATTTTGGCGACTAGAGAGTTATGTGTGTGTTGCTTTTTTTGTTGTCAAAACACTCTTATTTATAGGAGTGTAGAGAATTTGTATTTATGCACATATCTTTACATTTGGAAAGTATAATTGTTTTTCTTTTATTATATTTACCTAACTAATAAAATAAAAGAGGGTTAATTCCTAAAAATATCACGAACTTTACACGAAGTTTCATTTTAATCACGACCTTTAAAAATTGTCATTTAAAGGCACGAACTTTCAGTTTGTTTCAAATCTATCACCAAAGTAAAATTCGGTGTATTTTATCC
Source organism: Mercurialis annua (assembly GCF_937616625.2). NCBI lineage: Eukaryota > Viridiplantae > Streptophyta > Magnoliopsida > Malpighiales > Euphorbiaceae > Mercurialis > Mercurialis annua. The sequence goes on along the minus strand of NC_065577.1, from coordinate 12,705,196 downwards.
GACAAAAAATTCCTAATCCTACCATAATCCAAATGAAAGATAATAAGATTTAATGTCGATTAATAATTTGCGTCTTTTATTAATGGTTTAATGAAGAATTTAGTCAACAAAAATACACTTAAATGATAGATTTGAAACAAACTGAAAGTTCGTGCCTTTAAATGACAACTTTTAAATGTCATGATTAAAATGAAATTTCATGTAAAGTTCGTGATTTTTTTATGGAATTAACCCAATAAAATAATATATTCTATAATTATTTGGCAAGTATTAATTTATTTTGACTTATCAAAATGAGTATTTAGTATTAATTAGACTTTAAATAATAACTAATTTTAAATTACTAAATAAATTTAAAAATCTAATAAATCAAGTCTAATTTATTTTATGGGCTAAAAATTTATAGGTCCACACTTTATTTGAAGGTTAGGTTTTAGATCATTTGGACAACCTAATTGATTTCATTTACTTAGAAGAGATATATTAAATCTAAAATATGCTGAAAATTTAGTTTACATTGACAGCGATCTTTATTTTTTTGTTAAGGAATTCCACCTGAGTACTATGATGGAAAAATAAAAGGGTTAATGTCAAAAAAATCACGAACTTTACACATTTCTCATTTTAATCACGCAGTTTGAATTTTCTTATTTTGATGCACAAACTATCAATTTTTCTCAAATTCATGCACGGTGATGAGGTGACACTCATTCATTGTTGTAAATTGACCTCCACCTCAACGAATTACACCAATAAAGCCGTGACACCTCAGCACCGTGTATGAATTTGAGAAAAAGTGATAGTTTATGCATGAAAATGAGAAAATTTAAACTATATGATTAAAATGAGAAAACGTGTAAAGTTGGTGAATTTTTATGACATTAAACCAAAATAAAAAGGGTTAATTCCATATAAAATCACCACCTTTGTATATTTTTTTCATTTTAATTACGTCTTTTAAAAAGTGTCAAATAAAATCAACACTTTTTACTTTTTTTGCAAATTTATCATCAATGACTAAAATTTGATGTCTTTTTTCTTACAAATAAATGTTTTAATCTGAGTAATGCCCTATTAACACATAAAATACATTCTTCTTATTCTTTTCTTATTAATTCCGGTTGTCGAGTTAACAAACATACACCAGGTTTTTACATTCGTGATACATTTGCAAAAAAATAAAAGGTTGTGATTTTATTTGACACTTTTTAAAGGACGTGATTAAAATGAAAAAAACATATAAAGGTGGTGATTTTATATGAAATTAACCCAATAAAAATATTAAATAATTAATAATTTTTTGAATTATAGTTTAACTATATTTTTTTGAATTTTTTGAAATTGAATTTGCTGCTAATCTTAATAAATTATTTTGGAGATACATATATTATTTTTGAATTATAGTATGTGTTATATTTTTACTTTATTAAAAATTGTTTGTGGATAATTTGATTTTCTATTAATATTTGAGAAAATAATAAAATTACCAAAAAATAGCTTCTATTTTCACAAAATATCATGTGATTATGAAAAATTTCACCTATGTCATTTTAAAAAAAAAAATAACAACAATACCATTTTTTTTGACGTCAGTATGCGTCAGTCTGACGCACACTGACGTCAGAGCGCACTAGCTGGTCTGACGCATGTGTCAGGTCAACTGACGCGTTATTTACTGGTGCACCAAATTAAACAACACTGACCCGCGCATGACGTGCGGGTCAGTGTATGAATTGTACCCAATTCTGCTGAATTGGGTACAATTCCTTTTATACCCAATTCTGCTGAATTGGATACTCATTTTATATTTATTTTTTTAATTTTTAATAAAAAGATAATTTATTTATGTATTTATTTAATTTTTTAAAATATTAATTTTTAAAATATAAAAATACACGAATGATACAATTTTAAAAAATAAGTATAATTTTATGAATTATACATCGGATACATTGTTAATACAAACCGAATATGGATCTAATGTATAAATAATATATCTACTATATATATTATGTATCTGAGATGTATCTGAAATGTATCTATTCATTACTCCCTCTGTTTAAATAGAGTTGTCCACTTTGCCTTTATCACACAGTTTAAGAAAAGTAATTATTGTTTACTGATTTTGTAAAATTTTCCTTATTTTTCTTATCATACCCCTATTTAATCTATGGTTCATTTGCAATATACTCATTAGTGGATTTTAAATAAGGGTAATATAGAAAAATGAATGTAAAAGTTAATTACTTTTTGAAAGTGGGCAAGAGTTTTGGGACAAAAAAAAATTCAAAGTGGACAACTCTATTAGGACGGAGGGAGTATATTCTAAAAAATGTATATATTATGTATAAATTATTTATCAACAACATATCCATTTAATTTTAAAAATTGCACCTATCATGTATAAATCATGTATCAGTAATGTATCTATTAAGGGTATTTAATTTTTTATGTATCATGTATAAATTATATGGTCAAAAATGTTACTATCATATATAAATTATATGGTTAAAAATGTTACTATCATGTATAAATTATATGGTTAAAAATGTTACTATCATGTATAAATTATATGGTTAAAAATGTTACTATCATGTATAAATTATGTATGAACTATGTATCTATTAATTACATTTGAAATGTATTTATCATGTATAAATTATGTATTAAAAATGTATCTATTAATTACATCTATATGTATTTATTATGTATAAATTATGTATCAGAGATGTATTGAATATACAACGGAGATGTATCAAGTATATATAAAGGAGCAAAGATGCATTTCATGAGCATTACATATATATTAGAGATGTGTTAAATATATATATATATATATATATATATATATATATATATATATATATATATATATATATATATATATATATATATATATATATATATATATATATATAATAAAACTATAAAAAAAAGACGTATAAAAATACAAGAAAGAGGTATTATAATTAATTGATATAATAATGGTAACAAACAAATAACTCTAATTAAGATGGTAATTGGTGAAAAAGAATCGTGACTTATGACTTTTTTTGTTATTTTCTCTTAATAGTTTACTTATTAATTATATATTATTCATATGAAGGTTTGTGGAAAATAGTAATTTTTTATATGATTTTATATGAAAAATATCCTATATTAAATATATTTCTACTAATGTTATATATTTTTTCACATTTTTTCATTTATTGACAAAAATGTATTTTTCGATGTCATTTTTCTCATTTCAATTTCTGTTTTCGTGCGATTTCGATACAATAGCTTAATGCCTGTTTTTTCTCAACCAAAACCCATAACTATTGCGACCTGAACAAGATCTTCATTTTAATGCTCTAAAACATTTGCCTCTAGATAGTTAATACTAGTTGGTATTGCTGGTTGAGAGATATATACTCATAATTTTTCGATTAAAAACAAAACCCCATATATTATATTAGAGCAAGAACACAAAAGTGCAGTAAACTAAAAATGCAGAAAATAAATGTAAAGAATTAACTGTGTTTTTTCAATTTTTATTGAACAACTAATATGCTTACATGCAACTCATGAAAAAGCAAAAATTTCTCAACTAATTAAATCCTCATTTTATTGCTACCATCTACTACTCATCACTTTGACTAACAAAAAAAACAGATACTTTAGGCAAAATTGAGTATAATTTCATTGCTATGATCACTTCATTGGCTTCAAGTGATCTCTATCAAAATGACTACAAGCAGGGAAGAAAGGAGTTTGTGGGGAAGTAAGAAACTATAATGGGAGCACTTGGTGATGCTTCTGATTTCGATTCCGTTTCGTGTTTCTTCGTTTCGAGTAGTTTTTCGTCGGAGACTTGAGACGATGATGATGAGAAAACCCGACTCATAAAAGCTAGCAGGAATCTCATAGTAATGAACTTTAGTAAAACAAATATTGGTGAAATTTATGATAAATATTTTATGAGCTTGAAGAAAAAATAAACAAACTAGGTTCTATACTTATAGTGACTTGAAAATTAGAATATTCTTCAGAATGGACGTGGGGAGCAAGTGCCATTAAGTTTCCACGAATTATTCTACCTTGTTTGACCATAATCCACAAGAATAGCCAATATTTCCACACGTTTATTTTATTTTATTTAGACAGAAGTTATAAATATATTTTTCAAATTTTTTAGATAGAGTTTATAATTTTTTAGTTATTTTTTTGTCATTTGAGCTCTCATTGTTTTGAATAGTGCAAATACATCTTATTCTTGACAAAATTGCAGAAATAAACTAAAACTGTTGAGGGGCTTATTTGCTTTTTAAAAACAATTAAAGATTTTTTTTTTGCACTATTGAAAGCATTGAGGGGCTTAAGTGCAAAAAACGATTATGTTTTCTTTCTAAAAAATTTAAAGAGTTTTATTTTTAATATTTGGCATAGTGCAATTTTCAGTTTGTTTTAGTGTGTTGCGGTACGGAATAGACTAAAATATCTTTTGAAGAAACAAAAATATCTTGGCAATGCACGATTTCTTGGCAGCCATTTCGGGTATATTCAACGGTTGACAAACAAAAATATCTTTTGAAGAAATTATTATTAATGTTATAAAGTTTAAAATTATTGTTTGCACAAAATAAATAAATAATAGTTATTTTAAAAAAGTAAAAAACATTTTTAAGCAGCAATTTCAAACAAACTATACAACAGATTGATTAGCAATTTCCCCACGTTTTTTTTTTGTAACTTCGACTGATCTGGTTTCGGTGAACTCTTCAAATTTCCTCCATTCAACTTTTAGATGGTTTATAATATATATCAAAATTTCATCTGATAGTCTAAAATTTCCTTTATGAATTAAAAATTATAAAACTAATATAGTTTGTATTAATAGACAATTTTTTCAAAAATACTCCTATGACAATCGTATGAAAAATGTTATAGGAAAATAGTAATTTTATAATCTGTATTCAATTTCATTTTTAAAGAAAAAATACAATATTAATAAAATCTTTTATAATTTTTAATTTATAAAGGTAAATTTAGAACGTCAAATGATTATTATTTTTTTAGATAAAAGATTGAACTTTATTAATTAAACAAGAGAATTAATAAGTTCATTTATCGAGAAAGAAACATTCCCGTTAGAGATACAATCTTTGCTAATAAAAATACCCCATTTAGTTAGCGCTTGTGCAACTTGATTACACTGTCTTCGAACATTGCTTGAAGAGAACATCTCGTTCTTTCGTTACAGCCAAAAAACCATCATCGATCAGCTGGATGGGATCGATAGTGCTCGAAGGGTGTCGAATTCTGCTGATAACGAAGTCTCACTCACATATCAAACGCTCACCTGGAATGTCTGCTGCAACCTAAACTCTGAATAACACATCTTGAGCTTCAGCATTCTCCACGTCTATTATGCCACGCAACACCCTAACTCCCTATCTGATAACAGCTCATGTTGAATTCCTACGAAGCGCAGTGGCCACTGATAACCGACTCCCTACACAGATAGCAGCATCGATATTTAGTTTGGTCATATTCGCTGGAGGAGGTTCCCATTCCATCTTATCAGCAGACCTAAGGGCATTTGAAACACGATCAGAAGCTGAATTGTTTCCCTGTTGGCGCGTAATTCCTCCAAATAACACACCTGGCGGCAACCTCTTGCTTTCAAAAAACGAGATTATTACGATCAGTCCAAATTATCCAAAGGCTTATGATAAATGCCTGGAGCTCGGGTTCTTTAAAGGAACGACTTACGGGCACTCATCTCATGGATTCCCCCCCTTTTTTTCTTGAGCCTGAGTTGAGGGGCTTTTGCGCTTCAACCCTGTAGCGAAATGCGGCAAAAGTAAGGAAAATTCATGGACCGACCCCATTGTCTTCACCCCGTAGGAACTACGAGATCACCCCAAGGACGCCTTCGGCATCCAGGGGTCGCGGACCGACCATAGAACCCTGTTCAAACAGTTAAGTGGAACGCGTTGAGGAATGAAATGGAATATTACCACGTATCCATCAATCAGTCATTCCATTTCATTCCTGTTTGACACCCATTTAGTAGTGCTTTGGGCAGTTATCCGGTCATTCCAATTTTTCGTATGCGGCAAAATCTATATTTGAATGAGACGAACTGAAAATATGGGACAGCCACTCTGTAGTGTTACTATAGGAGAAGCCATCCGCACATAGATTAAGAGGAGATAACAGCCACAGCCCTCTAACTATCTCGCATTCCTTTAAAGCATGAAGAGGAGATTCGTCTTCACTTCCGCATCTCGGACACAACATAGAATGCATATGAATCCTGCGTGATAGTTTTACGTTGCATGGGAGAGTATCACGAAGAGTCTCCATAAGAAGTGTCTAACCTTAGGCTGAACCGGGCATCGCCATATTTTCGACCACAACACGTTGTCCAAACAATTTGATGAGGAAGAGGCTACGTTTCGACTAATCACTTTGCACACTTAGTAATACCCAGGTTTAACCGAGTAAAAACCATTTTTGTTTAGCGGCCAAAAAATCTTATCCGGAGGTAGATTTCTGCTAATAGGAATTTTCAGGATGTTTGACGCATTGGCTGTCAAGAAACATGCATGAATCTTCTCTCTATTCCAGGTGGCGTTGGATTTCAAGAAATAATTAACTTTGCAACCCTCCGGGACATTCAACACTCCAACCGGTTTCATGTAGCTAGCTGAAGTGATCAAGTTATCGGTCATGACATCAACAGAATTTCCATCCCCAATCCTCCAAGCAATACCCTAGTCAAGAACTTGCTTCCCTTACATGATGCTCTGCCATAAGTAACTCGACCCACGCCGACTCCCCGTCTGTAGAAAGTCCTGTCTCGGATGGTACTTTGCCTTAAGAACTCTAGCGCATAATGACCGTGGATTTTGAGTGAGCTTCCAAGCTTGTTTTGCGAGTATTGCGAGATTGAAAGCGCAAAGATTTCGAAAGCCTAACCCTCCCTCCTTCTTAGGCTTACAAATAGCATTCCAACTAACCCATGAAATTTTCTTTTGATCGTCTATTCCACTCCACCAAAATTTAGCAATAATGCTACGCATCTCATTGCAGAAGAAGGTCAGTAGAGAAAAACAACTCATGATGTAAATTGGGATTGATTGAGCTATCGACTTGATAAGGACTTCTCTGCCCATAAAGATAGTCGTTCAGTAACATCCTAGGATCCTTTTATAAAGATAGTCGTGCAGTAACACAAAAATGGGCTTGTTAGAGCAATCAATTAGCGTAGGCATACCAAGATACTTCTTAAACTGATTCACCATTCGGAACCCCAACAACTCTTCCATCGCACCTTTGTTATCTTGGGGAATGCTTGCGCTGAAGAATATCGCAGATTTTATTAAACAGAACACTTTCATTGGCGAATAGAAGATGACTAATGCGAGGACCTCATGTACAAATTCTCCCACCCGATATGACCCTATTCTGAACACCACGTCTAATAAACAAACAGAACCCCTCTGAGCATAGAAGAAAGAGGTACGGAGATAAGGGATCGCCTTATCGTAGACCTCGCTGAGGGTGAATAAATCCAACAGGCGCACCATTAATCAAACACATGAACGAGGCCATCGATATACAAACCATAATGAGCTTAGTAAAATGGGCGGGAAAGTTCATTTTCTCCATGACCTATTCGATGAAACCCCACTCAATTCTGTCGGATGCTTTGCTCATATCTAGTTTGAGCACGACCGAAACCGCTCTTTCCTGGGAGCGCTTAGCCATAGAACGGAAAAGCTCAAACGCAATCATAGCATTATCTATTATTAGTCGGCCCGACATAAAAGCGCTTTGGGATAGAGCTGGCCATGGGTCGGGTCAGCCCGTGAACTGGCCCAGAACCGGCCCGGTCAAACTCGGCCCGAAACCGATCAACCCCGAAACCGGACTAAAATCGGCCCGGAAACGTAGAAAGAGCGGTTCCGGGCCGATTCCAAATTTGTTGAACCGTGAACCGGCGGTTCTGGGTCAAAACTGGCGGTTTAAGGGTCGAACCCGTTGATAAAAAATATATATTATATATTTAAAATATATATTTTATCTTTATCATATAATATATATATTTTTGCAATAAATTATATGTTATATTTATTTTAGTTAAATTTTTGGTTAATATTTATCTTTTTAAAAAAAATTCTTTATTTTCTTGTAATACTATCTCCGTGAGTTATTTTATTGTTAAATTACATTTTTTAGTAATTGATAAATCACTAACTGGAATCCGAGCTTCTATCAGCCTGCACACCACAAACAGAACAGAGGTCAGAAGGAACTCCGGTGGGGGTCACCGGACGTTCACTCCGACGTTCAAGTAAGTATTTGAAGTAGGGGAAGAATAAGAAGAGAAAGAGTAATTCTGAGAATAGAGAAAAGAAGTTACCTAGGGTTTGTTCTTAAACCCTCTATTTATAGTTAGGGTTTAAGGACAAACCTGCCTTGCTGGCAGGCTGTGAGCCATGCGGTCCCAGAAATCAGTTATGCCGACGTGGCAGAATATCCCTGCGGGAGGCGCGGTTTGTTAGGTGTGTCAGAGGGAACATTCCTCACGTACCTGTCAGAAGATCTTCTGTGGTCCCAGGATCTGGTACACGAGCGTGTGCTCTTGGGCAGGACCTCGGAGCCCGGTCAAACCTTGAAGCCCGGATAACTTGGGGACCAAGTTATCATGGTTTTGGTATTTGAGAATGTCTCGAAACTCGGGTCACATGGTCCGATCTTTCGGGTCTATGAACTTGGAGCTCGGATCGGGTTTGAGGCGAATATAACCCGGAGCCCGGATATAATCCTTGGTCCGACCTTATCGGCCTTGAATGTTCGGATGCCCATCGATCCGGTGACCCCCCAAGTCGTGTGATCTATGATTTTGAGAAGGTCGGACGTTGTCATCAGGTCGGTGAAATGCTTGACTTAGCGATGTTCGTTACTGGCGAGGTTGCTTCGTCCCTACTAGATGTGCTACGTTATCAGTAATTAAATTTTAATTTTATTTTCAATTTTTTTTCTAAACCGTCCTAAATCGGAACCAGAACCGTCGGGTTCTGAACCATCATGGAATCGTCTTTTAGGCGGTTCCGGCCGGTTCCACTTTTTCTTGAACCGCGACCAGGCGGTTCCGAACGTGAACCGCCGGGTTATGAACTGTGGCCACCTCTACTTTGGGATCCATCAATAATGTCTGCAAGAACACATTTTAGCATATTTGCAAGAACGTTTTCCATAAGATTGTACATATCATTGCAGAGACTGATTTGACGGAGGTCTTTTATGGATTCGGGAGTAGCAACTTTCGGAATCAATGTAAGGAATGTGTGATTAGCTCGCCTAGGCATAACCCATGTAGACATAAAATCGAGGATGCAAGCAACACCATCACGCCTTACGACATGCCAGTGAGAGTTATAGAAGAGAGTCGACATACCGTCAGGACCCAAAGCCTTCAGCGAACCCATTTGCTTTAGCACAGCTAAAACTTCCTCTTCACAAAACAGACTTTGGAGGTCAGAAACTTGTTCAACATTACAAATAGATTCAATACACTCAATAACCGTTTCCTGATTAGTAGGGGCTGATGTAGTAAAGAGTTGCCTATAACAATATACAGTAACAGCGTGGACCTCCGCAGCATGCTTCCATTTTCCATACTCGCTGCGAATTGTTGATGCCAAACTGCAATTGACGGTATCGCACAAGTAATATAATCCGGAAGTATGGATATCGATCCCACAGAGGCAGTGGCCTTAACGACTTATTTAAAAATTCTTTTGACTGTTAGCTGCGAAAATGGTTTGAGAATTTGTGACCAAATTGAATAATTAAAAGTAACCAATTAATAAATAAACTTTAAGTAATTAAAATCAGTAAATTTAAAAGATTTAAAATCTAGTATTTGGAAATAATAATAATAAAGGCTCAAGAGCTGATAATTCCGAATAAGAATATAGAATCATGAACAATTAATATCTTGGTGATTATCTAAATCAAGCTATTCTAAAACATCGTATCCGGCTCTCTCGAGCCTCAAAAACCGTAATTATCACAATTCAGTTGTATTGCAAAATTATAGTTCAGGATAGTTTAAAGCACATATAGCTCTCTCTCGAGTTACTACACATAAAAATAAACAAATAACCAATTGATAGGCAAATTACTCACTCTCGTGTTATAATGAACCTAGTCAAATGATTAAATGATATTTATTAAGAAAACTCTTAAAAACACGTATTCATTAACTCACTCTCGTGTTATTAATTCATACGTTATTGATTAACTGATCTATTTTAACTAAGCTCTCTCGAGTCAGAATTAAAACATAGGGCAGTGAATGAATTGATCAAATACATTCAAGTATGAAGAATATTAATCAACACCAAATTATAACACCTATTAATTAATCGATAATTAACTCGCTCTCGCGTTATTAAAAACCAATTATCCAACTGAATCGTAATTATGAAGCAAACTCAAGATTACTTAAATTCCAACCCACTCGCGTGGCGTCGTCCTTTAAGTTTCCGATTACTTAGATCTATTTAATTAACAATTTCTCAATTAGTTAACTAAACATGCATCATGAATCAATTTCTCAATTAAATCCAAGCATTAAGTTCAATAATCGAAACACGATAAATCACCAATATATTCAAAGTCAATCAATTATAAAATTAAATGTTCATATCAACCTTCGAACGAAAGGTTTAGTTACCCATTGCCATATGGATTATAACAATGGATAAGTTACACCTTGAGTACATAAGAGATAGAAGATAGAAAATAATTTATACTAAAAGAATATTTTTGGTGTCTAAGTCTAAGTCTACACTAAGTGGTTCTGCTTTTTCTCTACACAAATGAGGTCTGTTTATAGAGTCACTTGTAGTGGAGTTCAAACTAAAGATATCATCCTTCCATATAAAACTTGAGTGATGATCAAGTTGAGAATATCTTCTTTCCTTTAAAAGTGGAGTAATGATCAAGTCCTTCCATAATCGTCTTGAGTGGATCAATCTTAACTTGTCTTGTTTCCAAAAGAGCATAGCTTCTTCCCTTAATGAGCTTCTAACTTATTGTCAAAACTCATTTCTTTGTGTGCAAGTCAAGAAGCATCACTCTCTTGAGTGTGAATGCAATTTACGTTAATTATGGAAAGTCCGATGTGATAATTTTCAGAAATTCCTTGCCTTTTTCCCCATGCGAACATAATTTCGCGCATTTCCAGGTCTCAGCCGGCCCTTGGCCGACCTGATGTGGCTGACCTTTTGATTTCCTCCTTTGACCGATTCGATTTGTCTCGAACTAGTGGGGCTTGGGTTTGGCTCTAGATTCCAAAATTCTTTTGGTTTTGACTATTTGACCCTGTTTCAATCATAAATACCCCAAAAATGATAAGATTTAATATTTATTCATAAAAACTACAAAACACGAAAATCTAATTATATAAGCTCTTATTTTACGCACAAGTGCTACAAACTAGCGAATAAATGCTATGAAAATTACGTAATATAATAGCTTATCACAAATTCACTGGATGTGATTGTTTTCTTCCGGTTAAACGCTTTGTTATGGAAGAATTTGGTATTACGATTGCCTTCTCGCAACCAATCCGCCCGTGATCGTTGCTTCCACATGATTTTCTCCTTGGAAATAAGGTCATCCAATTCAGCTAAAACTGTTGTAATCCTTCCACTAACCTTTAGCGGATCGTTACTATTTTGAAGGAGAAGCAGCTCGGCAAACTTCTCTTTCATCTGGTTATTCACACTATCAAAATTGAAGAATGCCCAGGATTTTAGGTCAGCGCCACAAGCCTCTATTATTGACATAATGTCAATTTATTCCTTATAGTCATCTTTCCAAGCTGAATATGTCACTTCGTCGAATTGTTCGTGGGCCATCCACATCTGTTCGAAGCGAAATTTTTTGGCTCTCTTACCACCACCAGGAGTAGAAGACGGGCTAGTAGTATTTAGTAGAACTGGGCAATGGTCCGACTTGTAGCGTGATAATGAGTCACTCGCCAACCCGGATATTATTCCTGCCATTTCAGATTCGCCAAAAATCTATCGAGTCTGATCTGAATGAGATTGTCGTGACTTCTTTTATTTGTCCACGTATAGGTACCACCTGAATGCCCCAAATCTTCTACGCTACAAACGTCAATTGCTTCCTTAAAGCTATCCAGTTCCCTCTGATCACTACTCTGACCTCCTTCTTTTTCCTCGTGGAGCAAGTGAAGGTTGAAGTCACCAAACATCTTTTGAGCTTGGGAGGAAACACCACTTAGATTTTTAATAAGCTCATATATAGGTCCGATGCTTATTGTGAGATTCCGGCCAGCCATAGATATCTGCTCCCTTCCACAAGACATTAGCAGACGCATCATTCACCACAAATTCAATATGGTTGCTAGAGGAATTTTCAATTCTAACATCAATGTTTATCCTCCAAAAAGCGCTAAACGTCAAATGAAATTTAAATATATGATAATAAGCCATCTAAAAGTGAAATGGAAAAAACTTGAGAAATTTAGTACTTGAGCTATGCCACTACCTTTTTTCAAAAATTCAATGTTAGGTTAATATAGATATATTTCTAACATGTAACTTCTTATATTATGATTTCATAAAAGATCTTATTTAAAAAAAAAAAAAACTTTCGATCGAATAAAATTCATTCTAATTTCAAACTTGTTTAGTTGCTTCATGCACTATTAGCATCCAAATTATGTTTTACTGTCAATAAATTTATAATAGATTAACGGGTTAATTGCAAATTAATATGAACTTTACCTGATTTGCAATTGCAACATGAATTTTGAAATTTGGTAAATTGGTACACCAATTTTCAGTTTTTTAGCAATTTCGTACACCGACTAATTATAATGTCCATGTTAGTTTGGAAATACCAATTTTCCAAAAAATTGAAAGTTGGTGTATCAATTTGCAAGTTTTAAAGTTCGTATTTTAATTGAAAATCAGGTTAAAGTTTGTATATTAGTTTGCAATTAACCCTAAATTAAATAATAATATAATATAACATAATTAACTTTATAAACCGGTAGATTTTTCAGCAAAAATAAACGCTAGTGGAAGGATATTATCTATAATTATTATTTGAAGATTGTGTTTTTTTTATATAAATTTTGTAACTGGTTGTAGTTTTTAAGAAATTTAAACTGTATTTTTTCTCTCTGACATCATACCTCCTGTTTCATAGTTATAGTTTTTATTGTAAGTGAATTTTGAGTAGTGAAATTTTCTATTTTTTATGATTTTTTAATATATTTTGTATTAAAAATCTATACAAAATTTGAAGTAAATAAATTGCAAATTCTATTTTGAGGTTCTTGTATTTTTTTAATTTTTGTTCAAGAAACCCTACTACAAACTTGTTTACGTTCAGATCTCTCTATTTATTCAATTTCAGTATGCACGATCTTTTATTGAGCCTGGAAAAAAAGTTTTTAAATAAAAAAATGAAATAAAAAACAAAAGAAAATACAAAAATCAAAAAGTAAATGGACTTAAATTAGAATATAAATATATTTTTTTTAAATAAAATATAGAAATTTGGAGATGGATCTGACCTAAATAACTTTTGAATTAGTTTCATTTTACGTTAGTGTCTGCGTTTTATTTTTCTTGTATTATGTAATGTAGATATATAAAGCCACCTTCTATTGTTTTCATTTTTAGTTCTGGTGCCTATGTTCAAAGGTGCGGATGATATTAAATACTTCAAACCCATAAGTTTGATTCATTATATCTTTAAATTGGTTTTGAAAGTCCTTGCTATGAGACTTGCCACTGTTTTGCTGAGTATCATCTTCATAAATTAGTTTGCGTTTATTAAAGGTAGAAATATTGGAAATTGCTATATGATTGCTTTAGAAATCCTTCATTTAGCTAAGAAGCTTAAAGAAGATGTCATTTTGCTGAAACTCGACTTCCATAAGACATTTAACAGTATTTTCTAGGAGTACATTCTTAAAATTCTTTATGAGATGAATTTTTCTTTAAAATGGATTGATTGGATCTCGGGGTTTTCTAATTCTTATCAGTTATCGGATTTAATTAATGGCAGTCCATCAAAAAAATAGAGAGAGGTGTTAGACAAGGTGATTCATTATCGCCCATGTTATTTGTGATTGCGATTGAAGGTTTAAAGGCCCTTTTCGAGTCGGCTAAGTCGAAAGGTCTTTTAGAGGGAATTATCTTGGAAGGCTATAGTGAATCTTTATCGTTTCTGAAATTTGCTGATAATGCGCTCCTTTTTATTCCTAATGTTGACGGTAATGCTTCACAACACCCTTTGTATTTTGCAGTGTTTTCAGTTGATCTCGAGGCTTAAAATAAACTTCAACAAGAGCTCTTTTTTTTTGGGAGGGGGGGGGGGGGTGGTCAATGTTTCGAATGATTCCCTATTTAATGTGTTGTTGATTTTTAACAATAAAATTAAAACTCTTCCGATGACTTATATAGGTCTTCCTTTATCGATCAAGCCTACTAAAGCAATTGATTGGCAAGTTATGGTAAATGCTTTTAAATCTAAATTTTCTCATTGGAAGGGCCATGTTTTATCTCCGGCAAGTCAATTGGTACTTGTTAAATCGGTCTTATCATGTTTGCTGGTTCATTTTTTGAGTTCTTTGGCTATTCCCGTGGCAGTCGCTTCTCTGTTAGACGGTTATATGCTCAATTTTCTTGGGAATGGATCATTTCAAAAAAAACATGCATGTGTAAGGTGGTGTTGAAAAAGGGTTGCTTCCCTTTCAATCGTGGTGGTCTTAGCTTTACTTTGATTGAAATTAAGAGTTGAACTCTTTTATTTAAGTGGTTTCAAAAGCTTCTTACGGATGATTCTGCTTCTCTGTAGTATGCAGTCATTGCAAATGTATCTAAAATAATATCTTGGGCTGATTTGAATTCAATAGTTATTGGTAATAATTCAATTTTGCATATTTGGAAAGAAATAATTAAATCTTGCATCTTTGATAATAACTTTTGGGAGTTTTTTAAGTCTCAAATCTCCATTCGTATTGGTAATGGTTCTTCCATTTGTTTTTAGTGTGATGTTTGGCTGAGTTTTTTCAATATGTTATCATGAGCTATACAGGTTATCTTTGGTGCCTATGGAAACTGTTGGTGACATTTTTATCATGCCTTGCTTTCATGGACGAGATTAAATTGGAGACGTTGATTACGAGTAGGTGAGCAGCAACGGCTACTTCATCTTCAATTTTTCTTAGATCAAGTTCATATAACAATAGCTAGTTAGGACAACTTTATTTGGTAGGAAAAATGCAGGTTACTCTCCTCATTCTTTTAATAAGGCTTAATTCATATTCAGCCTATTTAAATGAGGTTTTTGCTATATCTGGAGTGCTTGTGTTCCTTCGAGAGTGCGGTTTTTTGCTTGGGTGTTGGTGCAAAACAGATTATCATCCGCTAATTTCTAATTCAAGAGAGGTATTATTGATATAGAAGCTTTGAATTGTTCGTTTTGCACTAATATAGAGGATACAAATTACATCTTTATTCATTGTGATTTTACTTGGAAGTTTTTAGAATTTTCTTTTGAATGTCATGGTGTTTTGTGGGTGGCTCCTAATTCGGTTAATGATCTTTTACCTATTTGAAAACATTTTGGCAGAGGTCGTTACTAAGGTTTTTGGTTCGGTTTTTGGTTGCATGCTTGTTGGGTAACTTGGAAGGCGTGACATAGGAGAATTTTCAAGCATGAAAATACAGACATTGTGTGCATGGTTAGTTAGCTCAAACATCACGAAAAATATTAGTTTTTACAAGAGTTTTCATAGTCAATTTTCCTTCTCGGTAAATAATGTAATCAATAATCTAGATTCCTTGTTTTTTCTCTAGCTAGCAATAAGTTTTTCTAGATTGTATTTGGATTGTTGTTTTGCCACTTTTGTGGTCTTTATAAAATCCTTCTATTCATAAAAAATTACAATATATAAATTTTACAATTTGATAATATTAAACATTATCTTTTATATTCTAACAAACTAAAATATCGTTTATTTTCCGATGCAAATTTTCTCAATTGAAAATTGGAATCGCCACGCATGTTAACACGTTGGATTTTAGTCATTATTACGTAAACAGACATGTTTTAAATTAAATCATGAACTTTAACGTGATTTGATTGTAATACAACTTTAAATTTGGTAAAATTTAGGCAAATGTTCACTTTTAATTTGGGAAATCGAAACAACATTTATTTTTCGATGCAAATATTCACTTTTTTAATAAATAATACATCTTCTAATAAAATAAAATATAAGTAAAATAAATTTTAATCGTTCAATTTTTCAATCCAAATAAAAAATATATATGAGCAAACTATAGTTTTTATTTTTTTGAATTTTTTTATTTATCGAATAATTAAGAAATGAAACAATTTCTTCATGTAATTTCATATTAATGCTTATATTTAAAATAATTTGGATTAAAAATTAGTTAACCAACTAAATTGTATCTTAGTTATATTAGTTAAATCATTTACTGATTTTACTAATAATATTGAGCATTTTCTACTAGAAAGTATATACCTCGTGATTGTTTTATAATATAAAAATTTCACAAGACTCTTTGTATCAAAAGGTAAAATCACATGACAATAAAACGAATTTATCTTTTTTTTACATCAATATTTTTTTTTGATGAATCGAATATATATTAAAAACCGCCAAAGGCGGAAAAACCCCCCTACTCAAAGCTTTCGCACAAAAAGTGACACATACTAGATGGCACATTAAAGGCTACGACTAAGAGAGAAGAATAAAAATTAACATCCTGAAACAGAATACAGTAAGGATTTCTAAAAAATCCAAGCCTGAATAAGTAAAATTTCTATTGAAACATTTAAATAAATAAATTACTCTCGAAAAGCAATTGAAAGTGACCTCCTCACTAGAACTAGTTTTGCCCTGAAAGATTCGATTGTTCCGATGCTTTCAAATCTCCCACACTGTCAAAACCAAAGCATCCGCCATAATTCATGGTATTGACCATGTGGTACAATCTCAAGCCACTGCCTATAAAAATCAATAAAAGAGTTCGGAAAAACCCACAAAATATCAAGTTTATGGAGAATGCTACACCAAACCTCTTTAGCAAAACGGCAATGAACAAATAAATGAACTTGAGTTTCCACCACATCGCACAAAGAACATTTATCATTATCTCCCTGAATAATCGACCGTCTTGCTAAAAAATTAAGCGTTGCACCCTATTGTGAAAAGCAACCCATATGAAGAACTTAATTCTTGGAGGCATATTTGATTTCCAAATCTGAATAAAAGGAGGTCTTTCAAAGCTCCGAATAATTCTTCCCACCCTCACTTCCGCAGCATAATTAATTCTCCCTGTAATAGCACCTGAAGTCCTTTCTCCTATCAAGTTTCCTTCGGCAGCCTCACGCCCAACAGAAGACTTTCGCCCAACAGCAGCCTCACGCCCAACAAAATCCTCAGCCCCAGCAGCCTCACGCCTCATAACAGCAGACTCCCGCCCAACAGAAGCAGACCTAACAGCAGCAACCTCACTCCCAGCAGCAGCAGACCTGTCGGCAGCAGCATACCTGTCATTAGACCTGTCGGCAGCAGCTTCACGCACAACAGCAACAGACCCGTCGTACACCTCCGCAGCACTCGCTTCAACAACCACATGACAGGTATAAAAAGAACAATAAGAGGCTGCAGTGTAGTTACCTTTGGCTGTGTTCCAAGTTACCTCATCTTTATGATCAACTCTCCGAATAAGACGAGTAAAAATCGTGATAAAAGCTGTCAAAAAAATTTGCTCATTACCACGAAGACGCCTTCTCCATCTCCATCCATTAATCCAAACATCTCTTATTTTTGCACGTTTCATATTCGAAAGATTAAAAATTCGAGGAAAAATACTAGATGCCAAACCATTTCCCATCCAATTATCATGCCAAAGCAATATTGAACTCCCATCGCCAACGCTATAATTAACATTTGAAATAAAAATATTCCACGCTTGCTTATCAACACAGCAACTTTTTCGAATTCCTTTCCATATGTACGAAAATTTCTTTGAATCACCAACCTGTAAATCATTCCATCCAGCAATAGAAGAACAATACAGAATAACCTTATGCCAAAGTAATTCTCATGATTTATACGAATCCTCCAAACCCATTTAAACAAAAGACTTTGATTTCGAACTCGAAGCGTGTGGATACCTAAACCCCCTTTGTCAAGATCTTTGCAAATATTAGCCCATGAAACTTTACTAAGAACCGGAGAAGAGGTATCACCTTTCCAAAGAAAACGCTTGATATACATCTCAAGTGTAGAAGAAACAGCAGATGGCATATTGTGAACGGACATGTAATAAACTGGAACACTAAAGAGCACAGATTTAATAAGAATTAATCTGCCAGCTGGAGACAATAACGATCCTTTCCATAATGCCAGACGGGATTTAAAGCGCTCTACAACATGCTCCCATGACCCAACTGTAAGTTTCCAATTTGCTAGCGGCAAACCCAGGTAAGTAATCGGTAAAGAGTCAACTTTACAGCCTACCACATCTGCGGCCTGTAAAAGATCACTAGTATTGACATTAATTCCCATTAAAGAGCTTTTATGGAAGTTAATAGTCAAACCTGAGATTAACTCAAAACAACGCAAAATTCTAGTTAAGTTCTGCAATTTTTCCATGTCGAAAGGCAGGAACAGAAGCGTGTCATCAGCAAACTGCAGTAAGGAGATCTGATCATGATTGTCTGTGAAGTTAAACCCATTGGTAAAACCCCAATTAACTGATTTATCAAGAATACGTTTCAGCCCCTCAACCGCAATCAAAAATAAATAAGGAGAAATAGGGTCTCCTTGTCGAACACCTCTCCTTAGAAAAATTGGCTTCGCAGGACTACCATTTACCAAAACTGCAGTATTAGCTGTAGACAGGCAAACAGACATCCACTCCACCCACTTAACTGGGAAGTTCATACAACGCATAACATCAAGCAAATAATCCCAGCTAATACTATGAAACGCCTTCTGAAAATCAAGTTTTAATACTAATAACCTGTCTTTCCTTCTTGATTCTAAGTGAATAAGTTCATTAGCAATCATCGAACAATCCAGAATAATTCTACCTTTCAAAAAGGCATGCTGACTATCTGAAATAACCTTAGATAAGATAGGTGCTAGTCTCAGAGATAAAGTTTTAGAAAGAAGCTTAAAGAAGCCGTTGACCAAACTAATTGGTCTATAATCTTTGACGTTAGCAGAGCCGACCACCTTAGGAATAAGCACCATAAAGGATGTATTAATACCCTTAGGTAGAGTATTGATACTGTGAAAAACATCAAAGAATTCAATGAAAGTCTGTTTCATAAAAACCCATGCACGCCTGTAAAAATAGAAGTTAAAACCGTCTGGTCCTTGTGCCTTTTTCTCTCCACAAGCCGTAAGGGCTACCAAGATCTCGGATTCAGCAAAAGGAAGAAGCAAAAGTTCGGCCTCCTCCTCAGATATTCTGCTGAAATTAAGCCCAGAGAGATCAAACGCCATCTTTTCTTGTTCACTGTAAAGATCTTTAAAGAAGTCTCTAACATGAGATCTAATATCGTTTGACTCTGAAAACACCACATCACCCACTTGAATAGAGGAGATCAAATTATTTCTATAGTGTTTGGAGGCAACACTATGAAAAAACTTCGTGTTCTTATCCCCTTCTAAAGTTCACTTCAGCCGCGATTTCTGAGCCCAAATAATTTCAGCTCTTTTTTCAGCTTGCCATAACTCTGCTTTCATGTTGTATAAAGACACACGTTCTTCTTCGGAAATCTAAGTTAAATCAGCCCTCCCTTCCTTAATGAAAATTTCTGCCGTGAGGTCTTTGATTTTTCTATTCTGGTCTCCAAAGATTTGATCATTCCAATCTTTAAGAAGCTGGCGAAATTTTTTAAGCCTGAAAACTAAGCTAGGAGAAGAAGCACACACCGAAGCCCAAGTAGTCTCTGCAAATGAATAAAAATCCTCATGGTCCCACCATGCATCTATAGAACGAAAAGGTTTAGGGCCCCCAATCAATACCATTACAAGAGCGGAAACAGACAGGGGTATGATCAGAGAGATTCCCTGGAAGGGCAGATAAAGACATGAAGGGCCATAAAACACCTGCCGTAGCTGAAACCAAGCAACGATCAATACGCGATTTAGAAAACGAGTTTTGCCAAGTAAAAACTCTACCCTGAAGCGGAAGATCCAAAAGCTCATTAGAGTTAACAAAATCTCGAAAAGCAATCATAGACTGAGAAAATCCAATACTATTCAATCTCTCCTCCGGAACCAAAGGTTCATTGAAATCCCCACTAATAATCACTGTCCCCATGAAATCTGATAAACCGCTCAATTCCTGCCATAACAAAAGCCTCTCTGGAGCAGTGTTGTACGCATAAACAAGAACATGACGACAATAGATATTTTGCACAAAAAAATCCATCGCAATCTATTTAGCACCTTTAGTAATTACAACATTTCCCAAAACAATTGGGTTCCAGATCAGCAATAAACCACCTGATGCCCCAATTGATGGAATCCAATCATAAGAAAAATCCATAGTTGGCCATAGCCTTCTCACCAAAAAATCATCCACTACCTCTTTTTTTGATTCAAGTAAACCAATAAAAGATAATTTATGAATCGTAATCAAATCTCGAATAAAATTTTGCTTTCTCAAACTCGATAAACCGCCTCTACAATTCCAGGAAGTAAAAGAGAATGGCACAGACATTGAAAAATAAAAAACCTTGAACAAGAGAATAAGTTAAACTTGCCTCTTTCTGCTTGATACCATGTTCTGCTTCAACTTCGTTAGAGTAGTTGATCGTGTATCTCTTTTAAATATTCCCAGCTCATGACCAATTTGCCATGTTTTGTCTATCTCCTCATCTGAAAAAGTATTGCTGATCGTTACCAGTGAGTTCAACCGGTTCATATTTGCAATGTTCGAGTCTGATATTTCATTATCTAATTCCTGTTGCTTGTCCTTGTTCTCAATATTAAGAGATTTAGCAATTAAAATCGCTGGTTGATCAGTCCCTTCCTTGATCACAACCGGACCTGTCAACATAGAACTCTGATTTGGACAAAATTGCTGCC
This sequence comes from Mercurialis annua, assembly GCF_937616625.2. NCBI lineage: Eukaryota > Viridiplantae > Streptophyta > Magnoliopsida > Malpighiales > Euphorbiaceae > Mercurialis > Mercurialis annua. The sequence goes on along the minus strand of NC_065577.1, from coordinate 12,684,003 downwards.
GACCATGGGAATCATCATCAGTTACAGTCAGAATTTCTGGAAGCAGGTTTTTGACGGGAAAATCTAGCAAAGCAGTAGCTGAAACCTCCTTGGACTGTATCAGATCATCTTCCTGACCCGACGCTGTATCGTCACCCTTAGCACTTCCAGCGTTAGAGGAATTAAAAATTGAAGCAGCACTTCCTTTCCAGCAAACCCGACCTGAAGTCATAAGGTCTTCATCATCTTCCGCTGAAAAATTTCCATTAGATTTAATTGGTGTATCATCAACAAAAGAGTCTTTGACAAAACTGTCAGATGGTGAACTCAGTTTGCTAATAAGTTTTCTATTCCTCGAACTCACTCCACTACCACTCTTAAAAGGAGATTTTCTTCCATCTTCAAAAACAATAGGATTTGGAGAAACAACCATAGTATCTTCCTCTTCACCACAGTTGATTTCCTTTTCCGTATTGATGTGAAGATTAAAATCCTCCACAGAATTAGGAACCCTATTCTCAGCTGAGATATTAGATAACGATGCCAAATTCTTATTAGAATCTTTCCAAGCATCGGGTTCCTCTAAGAGAACAGATTTACCAGATTCAACCAAATGGATAATTCGAGAAGCATCGCCAATTTTAATCGTAGCTGAGTGATTAATATATCGACAAGTGCTCGAAACAAGAATTAATCCTGTATCCAAACGATCATCAATGTCGAACGCAATGGCCTCACCAATAGAGTTTCCAATATCCAGGAAGGTTTGTGCTGACCAAAGGTATAGCGGTAAACCCATGATAGAAACCCAAACCAACCGTTGCGGTGACTGTTTAAAGTCTGTAGCCCAAGAAAAGGATTGAAAGAAATCCAACAAACATGGACCCTGTGAATCCTTAAAAAAACTTAGCATCTTTAAACGATTCAAAGGTCAACAAGACAACATTACCTCCCATTAATGAAGTCTTGGCCTTAATATTCTGATTTGAAAGGAAGTTATTAACTTTCAAAATCGTATGAATATTATTAACCCTAGCGACAATTGAACGAGACATCCATTCATGTGTTTCCAGTAAAACCGCCTCATTCGAAATTAAAATCTACAGGTCCGTATTTGGTGTTTCAACTGAAGAGGAGCTGTGTGCTATTTCTTTGTTTGATAAAACATCCCTGAATGACCTACTGTCTCGAAAAGCTGGAGAATTAATAGGTTTAGGGGAATGAGGTTTAGGACTAATCTGGTTCTGCAAGGGTTTGAATTTCTTCTCCGGGAACCTAGAGCGGAAAGCCCTAAGCTTGAATTTGCCAATAGAAATCATATTAACCTGTTTCAGGATCCAGGATAAATCCTTTTCCATATCTGGCCTAAGGAATCCAAAACTACAATTGCCTTTTGATAGTTTTGTTGCTAGAGAAACTCTTCCAATAACGCCATACCTCGCAAAAGCTTTTTCTAAATCTCTATACCTCCAGTGTTTCGGGAAATTTTCGAAGTAGATAAGTTTCTGAGATGAATACCCTTGCTGATCTTCCGCTGACAATAAATTATCGTTTGCTGCAGATAATTTCCGTGCATGGTTTTCTGATTTATTAGGGTTAACCCTAATAACCTGAGCATGAGCTGTGTTGATGATTGCTGGATGTTCTTGATGATTGATGTGTACCTGAGATGTTGGCTTGATGTGTACCTGAGTTGCTGGCTGTTTGTTGTTCGGAGTGTGGCGGTTCGAAATCGCCGGGCTGGGGTTCCAGCGGTCGTCCATCACGTCTTTTGTTCTATGGAAATTACAGTTTCCTTGGTTAAATTTATTACAAAAGATTCTATTTTACATCAATATTTAATTAAAAAATTAATTTAAATGATCCTGTTAAACTATGATTAATTGGAGAATCAATATTAAATAATTTATCTAGTCTTTTTTACTTGCTAGAATCGTAGAATTGATGATGATTTTTAAATAAATTTATTTTTTTAATATCAAATAATTTCTATCTACATACAATTTAACTGCTCTTTGGCAGGTGCATTCCAACTTACCACATCTACAACTAGTGTAATATGAGTCTATAGATTTATATTAAATATAATATATACTAAGAAAAATTTAACACGTGAATCAAAAATAAAAGGTTAGTTATATATAAAATAATTTACACGAATTATAAAAATAACAAGACTTTTAAAATGTATTAGTTCTGGATACCGCGTTTCGTTTTTTTTTTTTAAAACAACATCGGCAACGTTTACTGGCATTTTTTCTGATGTGGCATGAGGCATGGCAAACCGATAGGATGTTCAAGTCAGCGAAATTTTATCTAAAAATGTGCACATGTTGTTTTTAAAAAGAAATAAAAGGTGATATATCGAATTGACACATTTTAAAGATCGTGTTATTTTTGAGATTTCGTGCAAAGTTGATTTTATATGTAATTAACTCAAAAATAATCAGTGTTCTTTTTTTACTAAAAAGTAAAAATTGGTTCATGATTTTGTCATATTTTAATGTTTATATTGTAATTACAAATTACCAACGTGGCAATTACTAAAATCCAACAAGTCTATGTGGCAATCCTCACTTTCAAATCAACAAATTTGTATTGCAAAATAAATGGTGTTTCAATTAGTCAAAAATATAAAGTGTTGGATTTTGCCAAATTTTAAAATTTATGTTATAATTATAAATTCGCTAAAATTTACGATTTAATATAAAATTGTTTTTCTATTAATTGGTTTTATTCATTTCAAATTGGTAAGTATTATTTCAAATTATATATGCTCAATAATTATTTAACTAATTAAATACTACAAATTTCATCATTGATTATAGTTACAATATTTTAAAAAAGGTCACTTCAAATTCAATACTTAAGTATATAAGTAAAGGGTTAATTGTAAATAAATTCACCAACTTTATTTTAATTTACAATTACAATATAAACTTTTAAAATTGGCAATATCATCAACGAACTTTGCAGTTTTTGGCAAATCAATACGCCAATTTAAAAAAGGTCAAATGTCGTAAAAAGGCCAAATCTTTCACAAAAGTTTCATAAAAGTCCTGGCCTTTCAATTTTGTCGATTTTGGCCAAAAACTGATTATCTGGTTTCACAAAAGTCTTGACCTTTAAATTTTGTCGATTTTGGCCAAAAATAGATTATTTGGTTTCACAAAAGTCCCGACCTTTCAATATATGTGCATGCCATGTAGCCGCCACATAAGCAAATTGAAATCAAATTAAGAGTTGGCCACAATAGAAACCAAATAATCTGTTTTTGGCCAAAATCGACAAAATTAAAAGGTCAGGACTTTTGTGAAACTTTTATGAAAGGTTTGGCCTTTTTACGACATTTGGCCTTTAAAAAAACATTGACGTGGACATTGTATTGCATGATTGGTCGATATATCAATCTGCCAGAAAATGAAAGTTGGTTACTGATGTTGTCAAGTTTCAAAGTTCGTGTTATAATTACAAATTAAGATACAGTTTGTGATTTAGTTTGTAACTAATTCATAAGTAAATGATATTTTTAGAAATTGATTTATTTTATTTAATAAATTAAATTTTAAAATATCTATTCCAATCTAACTATGAGACGACACATTTAAACCTTCCACATCCAGCCTAATTCTAATTCGAGCCGTGTAGGTTTTTTGCGGAAAGTAAATTCTGGTCTTAAATCCTAAACGGACGCATACATGAGTACGGTTCGAACCGCGACCTCACTTTAAGAGTGTATTATTATAACTTAAGTGTATTAAAGTTGTATAAGATTGTAAATAAAGAGACAAAGAAAAAGGAACTGTAATATTGGATTAATACAATAATTGCTTAAAAAAAAGATAAACAAAAGACATGAATATTAATAATCAAACGCAATACAAAAAGGCCTAACTAGTAACAACCATAAACATCTCAATCAATCCCTTTTATTGAAGACATAATATCTATCTATATACGCAAATTTCAGGTTCCAACTTCCTCCCTTCCTTTCAAAAAAAAAACTTCCTACCTTCCATCAACACACAAAAATAATGAAATTCCTTTTGCAATTACAGCTTCAAACCCAAGTCTTCAAAACCATATGGTTCGGAAAAAGAGAGGTAATTAATCTCGTGGATACAAATAATTTTTTTTATGATCGAATAATTTTTTTTTCTATTTTGATTACTAAATTTTAATTTTGTTTCAATAAAATTCGACTTCCACGTAAGAATTGGGCGGGAAAACTTTCGTTGAAGTAAAATTAAAATTTGGTAATAAAAAAATTCGATCACCAAAATAATAATAATGAGAGTTTAGGTGCTCGTAGGATCAATTACCGGGGAAACGAGTAAATCGACTATAACCTTGACATATACGAGTTAACGGGGAAGTAAGAAACTACTATTGGAGCACTTTTTGATTTTGATTTGCTTTTGATTTTAGGTTTCTCTTCTGTAGACACTTTCATGACTTGTGCATCATCTGAAACTCTTGAAGGAATAAAACAGCTCAAAATTACTGAGAATTTCACCATTTTTTTTCTTTCTTGGTTGAATTTGTGAAGTATAGCTTAGGTCTTTTTTTAAGTTGAAGAAGTAGAAAAGTGGGGGAAAATATTTCAGGTGTTCTCAGTTGATGAGAAAATCAGTTTATTTATATAGGGAAATGATATAAATAGAAGGAAGTTGCTAGGGTATGACTATTAACTTGACGTGCAAGCAAAGATAACTAAATTAAATTTAATTACGAGGTGAGACTGTGAGAGTATTCACTTGACTCGGCCACCTTTGGCCCAGGTGAAAATGACAAGGATGCCATTGAAAGGTGAACCAAGTTTCCCAACAAATGTTGTTGAAACATTTAATGTGGTCATTCATCTTTTGTATGACAAGTCAAAAGGCTGCAAAATACAATTATAAGGGTTTACCATAAAATAAAAAATTAATGTCATAAAAATTTATAAAATTTATATATTTTCTCAATTTAATCACGTTTTTTAAAAAATTTCATAAACAATTAATTTTTATTTTTTTCCAAATTTATACACGATGCTGACGTGTCACTCATTCATTGGTTAAAAATGACTTACACCTCAGCAAATTGCACCAATGAATGAGTGTCACATCAGCATCGTGTATGAATTTGAGAAAAAATGAAAATTGGTGTATGTTTATGAGAAGTTTTAACGAGCGTGATTCAATTGAGAAAACATGCAAAGTTGGTGAATTTTTATGACATTATTCCTAAAATAAATGATGACTTTAGTTTGCTTTAAAACTTTCATACAAATTTTAAATTTTATACTTAAAACACGATTTATATAGCTTTTTTATAATTTAAAATATTGAATAATAATAAAATAATTTGATAAGTCCATTTTTTTTATCAAATTACGAAAATATCTTTTAATAAACTGATGATTTGTCAATCTTGTAATTTATTATAATTATATCTAATTTTCAATTTAAATTTATTTTTGGATATATATATATCAACTTAAACCTACTAATACTCCATAACTCTTCTTAACTTTAATCAAATATTAATTATATAAAATAATCATTCTTAAATTTAAAATAAAATCATTAATTATGAAGAACTTTTAAAAATAGATCTAAAAAACTAAGTAATTCCCAAAATATATCAAAAACATTTAAAGAGAGTAGGATAATCACTCCCTATGTACTACGCAAAACCGGATCAATTCATCCCCCATTCACCGGAACCACTTCATTCCAACCGTAAACCGCCGCACACTCATCGAAAACCATCACACACCGGAAACTATCGCCGACTCTGACACCCGCCGCCGGAATTTTTTTCGGCCAACCTGTTGAAGAACAAATCTGTTCTGCAACATATTGGTTGGAAAAAAAATTCCGACCCGATCTGAGAAGGAGCAGACCGCTCCTTCTAAGATGAGGAGGAACCGGCAGCGGTGATTTTTTTAAGGATGTCGGAATTATTTTTACGAATATCAAAAGTTTTTTTATCAGTGGGTGTGTGGCGGCGAGGTGGAGAGATGAAAAAATTATAATAAAGTCTTTAAATATTTTTGAAAAGATTATTTAATATATGAATTTTTGTAATAGTAGGAATTCTATTTTTATTTTAAAAAAATTCGAGTATTAGTTTGCAAAATTCAAAAAATAATAAAGTATTTTTAAAAAAAAATTACCAGTTTTTTCTATATATGAAGAGTGTGTTTCAAACGCGGTGTAAAAATGAGGGAGAGGCATATTTACACTGATTTGCCTTAGTAGTGAGCCTTTTTGATGTGGTTTTAGAGGAAATTACGCTCTCTACCCAATTTTTCAAACTATTTACAAATCTATTCTCTTAACTTTCTAATTTGCAAGCGTGCGTGTAGCGTGCGTGTTTTAAAAAATTCAGTTTGCATGAATATGCTCTTTTTTTGTAAAAGGTGCTAAGATGGGACTTCTTGCAAGAGTTTTTGATATTTTTGTGGCTCCCTTTACTAAACAATTCCAGATTTGCCTTTTTTGAAAATAATTCCGGATTTTTTCCTCGGGCCACACAGCCCGCTATATGAGGTAGCGGGCTGGTATATATGAGATAGCGGGCTGGTAGCTAATCTGGGTGATTAGCTTAATCACCCAAATTAGCACCAGCTCGCTATCTCATATAGCGGGCTGGTCCCTAATCTCCAATGATTGGGGATCTACCTAATGATTGGGGAGAGAGTAATTGACTCTCTCTCTCTAATCATTTGGGGTAGACTATGATTGGGCAATAATTGCCCAATCAGTTTTTTTTAAAAACCCCTATTTAAGAAGTAAATTGTAATTTAAGTTAATTATTTTCGGGTTAGTTTCGGACACTTTCGAGCGTTAGTTTTTTTAAAAAAATTAAAGAAATATTATAGGTGACCTTTCAAACTTTATTAGTGTCATTTGTAATTAGTGTTTGGACCAATCTAAGTAAGAGTTTTAATTGCTCAAAGATGGTAGAAAAAAACCTGATTTAAATATGAAAGTTTAAGAAGCTAAGTTTGATGTTGATTTTGAAGATCTTAGAGATGTCGAATAACGTTCGACTAAAGGAAAGTCGTAGATGGTGTTGCGGACTATATAAATGTCCAATTTGTTTTGAGTTAGATCTATTTTAATTAAATAATTTTAATAGCTAAAGTTGCCTAAAAATGTAGTTTTGGATTAATTGATTATAGCTAAATTTTACTAATTCACGCTTTTAGTAAAAAAACACGACATTGCTATGCTATACTTCTAAAAAATAGAATTATAAATTTAGGGTTTATGATTTTGATTGTTATCAAGTGTTTTTACCGTTTTTAAGCGTTTAAAAGCTTTTCTAAACATTTTGCCGTTATGAATTTTTCAAAAATCAGATAATAATAAATCACTAGGGTTTCGTACATAATTATAAAAAAAAACCATACACAGCAGTTAAAATAAATCAATAAATCAAATAATCAAAAATATGTTTACAACAATAAAAAAAAGCTATAAAATACAACTAAATGTTTGTTCTATCTGGGGTCCGTAAGTGTGTCCTCAGGTTTCGACCACTGTTCTGACGCCGACTCATCTGGCTATGAGTCAATGGCCGATAAGGTCTAAGATCTGGGCCGAAGCTGGGGTCGCTACTACTTGGACAGCCCACATCGTCATTCTCGTCATCAGAAGCCTGTGAGGAGGGGTTCCCTAACCTCATGAAAAATGAAGGAGGCGTCATGTTAGCAAGTTCACCAAATAGAGGTGTGGCAGCCTACAAATTGTTCACCCACTCATCAGTGAGCGAAAAATGCATTTGGGATGGGCTCTGAGTCGGGCGGGGAGAGGAGGAAGGCGGCTGTGGAATGTAGCCCTCAAGAAGCTGGCTAAAACTACCTACTCCGGGCGTTTGCGGATAGGACCAATTGTCTTCAAATAGTCCTCCGTACTGCTGAGCTGGAGGTGCCTATGATAGGAGTATTTTACTCCTATAATTAGGGTCGATTATACTCGGTTTTTATCACATTTAGTATTAATTTCATACATTATTTGACATTTTTATGTTTGATAGTGTTTGTTAGTGTTTCAGTGGAAATTAGGTGATTATCGAGTATTTGGAGCTAATTAATGAGGGATAAAGCGTTGGAGTAGAAGCGTAGCTTGCGGACGAAGAAATTAACCTCGTGAGGAAGGATTCAAACAAGTATATCAAATTTCGAACGTACCTTGTGCAGTAAAAGATATGTTCTCGTTCGAAATAAGCAATTTCGAACGAGACCCATGAAGAAAAAGCATGAGTCTCAAACAAGAAAGGGTTTCTCGAACGAGACTCAAGAGGAAATCTGAAGGGTTCATTCGAACCAAGGAAGGGGAAACAAGATTTTGTTCTCGGAAACTCCTATTCTCGAATGAGAAAGCAAAGGCAAACGAACCATGGAAATTTGGCTTAGGTCTCGAACGGGAATCAAGGGTACGAACGAGAAAGAGGTGGATTTTGCCTAATCAGAATTGGATTTAGATTTAATCTCCTTTTCCGACTTCAAACGCGAATCCTATTACAAATTCAATTTGTAAATCGACTTCGAAGATTCCAGAACTTCCTCCACTATATAAAGACCTTATAATAGACTAGTTTAACACATTAGATTACATTAGTTATATTTTCGTTCTCTTAAAATAGCGTTTTAGCTTCTTTTTCCAGCAGTTTATAAGTAGTTTATTATTAGTTTCTGCAAAGAACGATTGTGAAGATTTCAAGTTTAATCAAGACGATTCTTCCGAAATTGACAACTCCGGTATTTATTGTTCTAATTATGTTTAATTCTTCATCTTCTTCTTTGTTTAATTAAGTTTGAGCATGAGTAACTAAATCCTTTGTTCGGGGATTGATATGAACACTTAGATTAGTTTTCGAATTGGATTAAGATTTATTAAGTGAGTAAAACTGTGTTTTAATTACTACAACTAATGCTTGAATTAATTTGATCACTTAGTTCATGATTTTGTTTTTAATTAACTAATTGAGAGATTATTAATTAAATAGACATAAGTAATTAAAAACTTAGAAGAAAACACCGTGAGAGCGGATTGGAATTTAGATAGTCGTTGAGTTTGCTTCATAGTTACAATTTGGTTATTTAATTCAGTTTTAATATTGTGAGAGCAAGTTAATAATTGATTATTTAATTAGGTTGTGATTTTATTTGAATCTTTGAGGCTTGAGAGAGCGGGATTCGGTGCATTAGAATAGCTCGATTCACAATAAAATCACTAAATAAGTTTCAATCCATTCTTTTACTAGTTTATTTGGAATTATCAATCCTTGAGCTTTTTGTCATTATTGTTTAAACCTCAATTTATTTATTTGATTTCAGATTTTTAGTCTAATTACTTGAGTTAGTTTACTTTAGTTTTTAATTAATTTACACAAATCCATTTATTTTTCTACTAGCCAATTAAAGAATACTAGAAATTATTTGTTTAATTCATTGTTCCTTGTGGGAGTGATACTTGGTCTTTCAAGTTATATTACTTGCGCGATATCGTATACTTGCGATTATTTGCCAACAGTCTACGTCGGCGGTAGTGGCTGAAACAGGGTAAAAGCGGAACCACGATAATGTGAGAAGTCCGGCGGTACTGAATAAGACGAAGATGGTGGCGCCTCGGGCTGCGAAGAGGTGCTGCTGCCGTAGTGCTGCGTATACCCGGTATACCGCCGAATGAAGTCCTCGGTATTCCCCTGATAATCGACCTGGAAAAACAAAACAAATTATGTAATTACGGTTATTGATGTTATAACTCAAAAAATGTAAATTCAAACTCAAACGTACCGGTGTGGCCAGAGGATCCTGCGGCGTGGCCAGCGGAGTCGTGTAAGCGGTCTCCCCAAAACACGGGTCAACATAAGGCAGGCGACACTGAAAAAAAGGAAGTCGGTGGCCCTTGGGGCTGCAAAGAGGTGCTGCCATGGTACTGCGCATACCCGGTATACCGCCGAATGAACTCCTCGGTATTCCCCTGATAATCGACCTGCAAAAACAAAACAAATTATGCAATTAGGATTATTGATGTTATAATAAAAAAATGTAAATTGAAATTCAAATGTACCCGTGTGTCTAGAGGGTCCTGCGGCGTGGCCAGCGGAGTCGTGTAAGCGGTCTGCCCAAACGACGGGTCGACATAAGGCATAGAAGTAGGCGGTACTGAAAAAGAGGAAGCCGGTGGCCCCTGGGGCTGCGAAGAGGTGCTCCCGTACTCACGCGTAGACCCGTAATACCGCCGAATAAAGTCCTCTATATCCCCGTAAAAGACGACCTGGACAAAGAAGAAGCCAATTGGTCACTGTAATTAATGGATGTATAACTATAAAATTGTACATTGAAATTGAAACGTACCGGTGGGGGGAAAGGGTCTGTCGGGATATCACGGGTCGCCTCTGGCTGTCTGGGTCTGTCTCTACGACGTCCTCGTATGCGCTGTATATCCATAGTCGGCGGATCGATCTCTGAAATAGCGTCTGGCGGAACAGCAGGGTCTGGCGGTGGCCCGCTGACGTTCCGTCGGTCCTCACTAGTGGCTAGCTAGGAAGTGCGAGCGTAAGTCCGAACACTGGAATCCGCCTCAGACTGCAAGCGGATCCTCTCCATGGTATCGCGCTGTAAAAAGTTAACGTAAATCGTCACTTATTATACATTATTAACAAAAATAAATAAATGAAAAAAAATATTAGCAGGACTACGTACATGAGAACCGAGCTCAGCCCCGCGATGGATAATCCATCTCCTACTCACGAGCATGTACCAGTCCATGTACTCTGAATGGAAGTGCGGCGGATGCTCGAGTACATGCCCACATACCACATATCTCTCTCTAGAGTCCTAGATGGCGATATACTCACTGAAATCCGCCTGGAAGTCTGAGCTCCCACGGAATTGGACGCCATGCATGATGGGTTGCTGGAAGGGGGCCTCCAGAATAGGCTGAACCAGTCCAAACTGCTGAAGCACCCTGTCTGGCTGGTGCCACTCGATAATGTGGAAGTAGATCACTGTACGCACATTGAAATTCACAATACTAATAAAATTCATACCTTCGCCATGCCAGAAGGATCCACGATTCACATTGACCACATTATCCATGAACTTTGTCAGTTGACTGTAATTGTATTCCCAGTCCCCATAGACGCTGTAGATTGACCTCTCTTTGCCGTACTACACCCTTTTATGCGGAAGAGACACTCCAGTAAATTCAAGGAGTCCCGCAATCAGCATCTTGATCCGTATGTCACGCTGACCTAGCACTTGCGTCTAAATATAATGGGCGATTTGAGCAATCCCAAAATTTCGATGGTGACAAACTGACACTTGCATTTCGCATGTGTGTGGCCCGTTATATCTTGTCAACGTCCATATGTTGTTTTTCTGAAGAAGTGTGGCGCGTAGCCACCATCGGCATATCTCGTTGTGCTTGCAAACGAGAATTATTGTCGTGTGCGTTGTCCGGTAACTCTTGAACTCTTTTCCCTTGTCCACCGAATAGGTAACAGCACAAGCCCGAACAACATCTCGGCTCGAGAAAGTCATCCCTTTTTCAAACTCCATCCCCCGCTCCCACTCAACTTTCGGCTCTTCCCATGAGTCCAAGTCGACGTCGAAGTCTTCGAGATCTACACGTCTAACATGTGCCGGCAGTCGGGACTGGTACACTGTATTTTCTCCCAAATTACTCGGTTCAGCAACAATAAATATGTCTTCCAATTCTCTTCTTCGCTCTCGTAGTGGTCGTGTTCTCCTTCTTCCTCACTGTCCCTCTCCGACTCACTAGAACCAGATTTATGCAGCTGATCAATAGAAATATCATCACAAACCGCCTTGCGGTACTCTACGTACAACTCTAAAAGTTTTAGTGCTGGCATGCGAGCTGCCTCGCCCAAAATAGCATATACACGTTGGTCGCCCTGCACATCAAGCAACGAATATGAATATATATGGTCCCCTTGAACATGAGGTACCCGAAAATATATCTTGCTGATCTCCACCGGGCCCACAGTATACTGTCGATCCACAAATATCAACCAACTCTTGAAACTTTGTTTTTCCACTCAACGACACTTGCACATAACCACCCCCAAAGTATTCTACTCCACGGGGAGAGTTTACGATGCTACCGTCAAACCGTATCACAAACGACAAATCGATTGTCCTCATTGCTACAAGCATGTGTCATGAATAAATGTTACTCTAATTTCTAAAATAAAATTCTAATATTCACGGGTTACTCATCAAAAATTTAAAAAATTTCTAAAATATAATTTAAAATATAATTTTTACGTACTTTTCTAAATTATAAAACGTAATAATAATCATGTATACTAAAATTTCAACCATTTTCTAAACAATGTATACTATATTTTCAAGGCTTAATACATCTGCGTGTCCCTGCACTTTTCTGTTTTTGCATATAAGGTCCCTGCACTAAAGTACCCCATTATTAAATCCCTGCACTTTAACTTCCATCATCCCAAGGTCCCTCTGTTAAGGTTCTGTTAGCGCGTGCAGTACACGCGCCGTTAATGAGACTAGTATTCAATTTTATAGTTTGATATATACAAATAAGGTCCCTGCACTTTTAATTTATACAAATAAGGTCCCTACACTTTAATTTTATGTAAACAAAGTCCTTGTAATTGTTTTCATATAAAAATTTATTTTAATATATATATTTTAAAAAATATATAATTTTTAATTAATAATTTATGATGTTAATGCAATTTAATTAACTTTTTATAATGTTTAAATTAACAATAAAAATATATAACACACTCAAATTCAAAATTGACATATATGAAGATCGACGTTTGTTTACTTTTTTTTTGAGAATACGTCTGTTTATTTTTGTAAGTGCGATGTTGTTATATATTATTTAAAAAAAAATCACTGGTATAAAATATCATTTTAATAATTAATAAATAATATTAAAATTAGTTTTATTTAGGTTAGTTAATATTTACTTATAAAAAATAAAAAATCTAGTTCACTTTTATTTTTTAATATAATTAAAGAATTAATTAATTTTATTTTTTATTTAAAGTTAATTAATTTATAATTGAAAGATTTAATAAAATTATATTAACGATCATTTTATCAAAATAAATATGATTTAAGTATTAGAGTACATTTCGTGAATGAGGCCCTTACACAAGAAATATTCAACATTAGTTTAAAAAAAAAAATTAAAGGTAACATAAAAAATTATTAAGAAATTAGAAATTCATTCAGACTTCCGCTTGATATGTCTCCTTTAAAAATAAAAGTAGATAGCTCGAACTTGTAAGTTTATATAACATACTCAACTTCGAAATTGACATATATCAAGATCAACGTCCGTTTACACCTCTAAGTGCGATGTTATCATATTATGTAAAAAATAAAATTTATCGGTATAGAATATTATTTTAATTATTTAATAAAAAATATTAAAATTCGTTTTATTTCTCTAAGTTAATGTTTATTTGTTAAAAAAAATTAAATTCACTTTTATTTTCAACATAATAAAATAAATAAATAAATTATATTTTTTTTATTTATAGATGAATAATAATATATTAAATATTTAGTAAGAATGAATGAAATTTTCAATAAAATAATAGCTAAAAGGTATAATTTTTGACATTATTATTATTTAAATATGTTAAATTCATACCCTTTAAAAAATATTAGTTTTAATATTTTATACTTAAATTTAATTTTATTAAACTAAAAATTAATGCATATTTATACATAATCCCAACATTTAAAAGTGCAGGGACGTAACATTAAAAAATTAAAAGTGCAGGGATCTAAAATTAAGAAAACCGAAAGTGCGTTAACGGCGTCAACACTCGCCTTAATAGAGGGACCTGAGGATGATGGGAGTTAAAATGCAGGGATTTAATGATGGATATTTTAGTGCAGGGACCTTATGTGCAAAAATAGAAAAGTGCAGGGACACGGAGATGTATTAAGCCTATTTTCAAAATACTATTTGTTATAAAAACTATTATATCTTATTTTTTAAAAATTTAAACAATTTTATAAACAATTAACACAATATTTTTAAAATACAATTTTTACGTACTTTTTTAAACTACATTATGTAATAATAATTATGTCATATTTTTCTTAAAAATTAATAATTTTATAAATAACTTACACTATATTTTCAAAACACAATTTCTAGACAATTTCTACACTATATTTTCAAAATACTATTTTCTAATTTCTACACTATATTAACAATTATAACAATTTCTAAAATAAAATTCAAAATATATTTTTTTACATACTTTTCTAAATTACAAAACGTAATAATAACCATGTATACTAAAATTTTAACCATTTTCTAAACAATGTATACTATATTTTCTAAATACTATTTTTTTTTATAAAAACTATTATATCTTATTTTTAAAAAATTTAAATAATTTTATAAACAATTAACACTATATTTTTAATATACAAATTTTACTTACTTTTTTAAACTACATTATGTAATAACAATTATGTCATATTTTTCTTAAAAATTAATAATTTTATTAATAATCTACACTATATTTTCAAAACACAATTTATAGACAATTTCTACACTATATTTTCAAAATACTATTTTCTAATTTCTACACTATATTAAAAATTATAACAATTTCTAAAATAAAATTTAAAATATAATTTTTACATACTTTTCTAATTTACAAAACGTAATAATAACCATGTATACTAAACTTTTAACCATTTTCTAAATAATGTATACTATATTTTCAAAATACTATTTTTTATAAAAACTATTATATCTTATTTTTAAAAAAATTAAACAATTTTATAAACAATTAACACTATATTTTTAAAATACAAATTTTACGTACTTTTTTAAACTACATTATGTAATAACAATTATGTCATATTTTTCTTAAAAAGTAATAATTTTATAAATAACTTACACTATATTTTCAAAACACAATTTTTAGACAATTTCTACACTATATTTTCAAAATACTATTTTCTAATTTCTACACTATTAAAAATTATAACAATTTCTAGACTATAATACTTAATAATAATCCTACGAATTCTTCTAAACTATATAAATATTCAAAATGATGTAAATTTTTTTAAAAAAATTAACTTCTAACAATTATTAAACTATAATATTTTCTAAAAAATAAAATTCTAATAAAATTCTAATATTTTCTAATCGATAATAAAATCTAACATTTTTTAATTCTAACATTTTCTAAAATAAAATAAAACTAAATTAATTAAAAATAAACACGAACTAGCCTCTTGTAGACCTCGTAAAATAGCAGTCTGAAAAATAACGTTTATCTCCAGAAAAATATCCGTCTAACTCCACAAAATAAACCCCGTCAAGTTTCAATCAAGTCAGAAAAAATAAATCCGTCAAACTTCACTAAAATCCACTAATTATTTTTTTTACGAGAAAACAAACTACATATTCTATATTTCTTTTTATCTACTTTTTTTCTTCTAAATAAGTGAGTGCTGAAGTGTGAGTGCTGAGCTTCAGCACTCACCTATTTATACTAAAGCAGCCCGCTATATGAGATAGCGGGCTGTTTTTTGTCACATGATTCCTTGCAACAGCAGGGAATCATTTGACTGACCAGCTGGTCAGTCGGTCAAATGACTCCCTGCTGTTGCAGGGAATCGGGACCAGCCCACTATATGAAGTAGCGGGCTGGTGCTAATTAGGGTGATTAAGCTAATCACCCAGATTAGCTACCAGCCCGCTATCTTATATGGCGGGCTGGTATGCAGCCCGCTATTTCATATGGCGGGCTGGTATGCAGCCCGCTATCTCATATCACGGGCTGCATAGGACCAAGTACAAAACGAAAAATAAGTGAAAAAGAGGTATAAATTCGGAATTTTTATTATAAGAGACACAAAAATATTAAAAACCCCTTCTTGCATTGTACGATTTGTCAGCCATCTTTGCCTTATGCCGTGGAACCATACCATGTGTCTTCCCCATGGCTGTTGCTACGAAGGTTTTTCCACTACTTAAAATCCTAAATATGCCTTTTCATTCTTTTTTATTAAACATAATTCTTTTTTCTTTTAAATTAGTTCTTCTTGTTCTCTCCATTAATCATCTTTTTTATATTAAAAATCAAATTATCATTCAAAATACTACTTGTTCTTTTTTTATTTTAATTTCCCAGGGCAGTGCACGATCGCGCACCCTGAATGGTGCACGTTCGTGCACCTCCAAATGGTGCATGACACGTTCGGGCATCCGAGTGCACAGCTCTGGGAAAGTTGATTTCCCGGACTTTCGGACGTGCTTTAACTCCGTTTTTCCGCCCCTAACACGTATACACAATCCAATCTATCCATATTCACGTTCAAAACGTAAAACCAATATGTATACGTTCGATTCGATACGATAACCATTTATAAACGAATATATATTCGAAATATATAAAAATATATCAAAATAAACGTTTAACACGGGTTTAATACCTCGATTACTTGAGTAATTGTTGAAAAAACGGAGTTAGAATCGAGAAACGTATCGAACGGTCGAAACCCTACTTCATCGCCGATGTTTCAGAGCTTGTGCTCTTTTTTTCCTTTTGAAAAGGAAATAATATAAGGCTTCTGAACCTTAAATTGTAACCTCAAATTGTGTATATATATAATTGGCAAAAGTACTTTTTAGTACTAGCTCAATCATGCACTTTAAACCAACTTCTAAACTAGTCATCCGTAGTCTAAACGGAAACGACTATCGAATTTCGTGAAAATTTTATCAAAAATCAAATAAAATACAGCAAGAATAAAAATATAATTTTTATTCCCATCCGACTTATATTTTATTCTTAATAGATCATTTTCGATTTATTAAGTCCGCATTGTCTGTAATTGATAAAATTTCTGCTTCCAAATTTTATCAAATTTTTACGATAACCTTTTTACAATATTTCACGAATATTAGCACTAAAAATATTCACTAGGAACTTATGAATTATTCTGCACCCAATTTATAAATCCATATTGTCCCCGTTAACTATATAATTAATGAAATTTAAATTCTAAAAATTTAAATTTGTAATCCTATAGCCATATTAAAAATTGAAAAAATAACAAAACTGTCAAAAAATAGGCTCTAATTACACTAATTATCATTTAACTCACATATTTTATATTTATACCACAAAACACCAAAACTTTACATTCATGTTATCCTAATAAAAAGAGAACATGCGTGCATCAATAAAAGAGAATCTATGTGAATAATGATGTCAGCTCTTTTCTTTCTCTTTCCCACGTGGTCCTTTTTTATCTCTCTCATGTGGTCTCATCCTCTCTTTTTTTCTCTCTCTTTCTTTTGTCATGTGGTCCCCCTTTCTCTCTCTCTTTCATACGGTCCAACTCATTTCTTTTTCTCTCTCTTTTTTTCTCTCTTTCTTTTCCCACGTGGTCCTCTTTTATTTTATTTTTATTTTTTTCTAATAAAACAAAACTTTTATCATATTTATATACATAATTTTTTTAATAAAATACAAATCTTATTATATCTACTTGTTTGATATTTAATTTTGAAAAAGTTAATACAAATTTTAATTTAAAATATAAATATATTTAATTTTAAAAATACAAAAACATATAATAATACAAATTTTAAAAATATAATTTTATAAATTATTTATCGGATTCATTGTTAATACATTCTGAACACAGGTTGATGCATTAATAATATATATTTTTATGTATAAATTATGTATTGACGATGTATTAAATATGTATAAATAATATATAACAATGTTAGAAAAAGACATAAAAAAAATGATTCGAACAATCGAATTTATATAAAAAATGTATCAAAAATATATCGGAGATATATCATGTATGAATTATATAGTTAAAAATATATATATCATGTATCTATTAAGTACACTTAAAAAATAAATATCTATCATGTATAAATTATATATCGAAGATGTATCAAATATGTATACAAAATATGTACTAAAACTAAAAAAAGATGTATAAAAAACAAGAAAAAATGATTCAAACGATCGAATATATATCAAAGATGTATTAGATATGTATCAAATATGTATCACACATGTATCGAACCAGTATCAAATATTTATCAAATATGTATTAAAAGAATATATGTAATAAAACTTAAAAAGGACGTATAAAAAATATGAAAAAGGGTTCGAATGATCGAATGTGTATTAAATATATATCGGAACTGCATTAAATATGTATGGAAATGTATCAAAATGTATCGAAGATGTATTAATAATATACCGAAAATGTATCAAAGATGTATTAGAAATATATCAAAAATATATCAAAAATGTATTAGAAATGTATTAAATATGTATCAGAAATGTATCAAATATGTATCAGAAATGTATCAAATATGTATCGGAATTTGTATCAAATATTTCTCCAGCATTTTTGTAAATATTTTTCTAATCTTGAATATTTTTTAATTTTTTGACAGTATTTTTATAAATACTATTACGAATAGTTTTAAAAAGCATCTATTCAATAATAAATGAAAAAAAATAAAAAAAAATATGAAAAGAATAATTTTAAAAGTATTTTAGCTTTTAAATTAATTGAAACCTCCAACTACCTCCACCACAACAACCACTCAATATCATTACTACATAGTTAAATTATACTCTATAATTGAAAATTTTAGCTTATCAGAATGAACAATTAACTTTATACACAAAATCCTAACATTAAGATAAAATAATCTTTTCAGAATACTTCACCATCTTCTTATTCTTCTCTTCTAACTCTTGTACAATCGGTCACAAAACTAATCGTCAAGTTCGTATTAATATATTAAACCACATCACACAAGATCTAATATATATATATATTTAGAAATCACATTTTGTCATATTGTTTTGATGCCAAAAAAAGTGGAGAAATTCAAAACATTAATAATTTCCAAATTAACGTGTAAAAGGGACCAGTCCACATTGAAAAAGTGGGACCCCAGAAAATAAGGAGAAGAAAGTAAAGAGAAAATAAATGAGCAGTGTATTAGTAAAATAGGCGGCTGGTAGAAATAGCAGTGCACGAGAAGGAAAAGAGAGTGGGGATGAGAGAAGGAAATCAGTTAATGAGGGTGGAGGTTTGGACACGTGTAAGTTTAAGAAAGATGACAGTAAATGAAAACTAAATGAGTTTTGTGCTATTAATTAAAATAATAGTAGTAACAAAGAAATAATTCTATCTAAGATGGCAATTGGTGAAAAGCAATTATGATTTATGACTATTTTTGTTATTTTCTCTTAAAAGTTTAAGGACACTTGTAACTTAAATTTATCTTTAAATTTAATTTACTTACTCCTGTCTAATAAAATATTAGACACGTGGCTATATTTTATCCCTTAAATTTACGGGTTATTACATTCTCTCCCCCTTATATAAGTTCGTCCTCAAATTTACATATACTTACTTTTCACTTATAATTCAAACTTCAGTTACACTTAATCTCACTTCATGCTTCGGAAAGCATAGCACCATCTCGATTGACATCCTCAATCATATCTCTCTTTCTCAGTGTTGTTCATATCATCTGTTTGGACTTTCGTTCTGCAAACAGATTATCCACTTTATATACTCCTCTTGATCCTATAACTTGTATATAATACCTTTTACTCCTTAGCTTAGCATCCTGCAACGCATTCCAAGGACTAATCTCTATTGTTTCTCTTTCGCCAAGCGATCCAAGTGTGTAGGTATAAGTTAGCATCATTTAAGTTACTTCATGATTATCGTAAAACTAGGTTATCTCCACTAGTTTTCGATAACTCTACTCTTTGTCATATTGCCTTTGTCAATTGGTTGGTTTTCACTTTTATAATGCGATATAGGTTTAACCTATCTATCTCATCGCTGAACACAATCCAACTTGTTTTCTTAGTTCTCGTAAAATTGTATCTTTATTACCTTTTTTAGGTAGTTCAAAAACTTAGAGCAATTTTTTCAGTGCTTTCTTATTTATTTTAACTTATTTAATTTCTTTGTTTCTTTCAAACTTTGGTTGTTCGTTTATGGCTCATCTTATTATTGAGATGACTTTTTATATGTTTTATGATTACTGTTTCATAAACTAAGCACTCATCTTTTACTTCCCTTACGTTTCTATACCTTGTATAGAATGTTCTTTAACTCCTTCTCAATCTGTAGTAATTTCCTGTTACAGATTGGATAACTGATCTTCTCTCTTGCCGAAATGTGGTTGTATAGGTGGTGGTGTGATTACAATCTAACTATCTCACCATTGAAAACCTTGTAACTTCCTTTATAATCACCGCAAAACTATACTTCCATTACTAGTTTTCGAGATTTTCAATGTTAATTACATAGCCTCCTTGTTCACAGCTAACAGTTTTTATAACTGTACTATAGCTGTTACTATCGTGTTTAATTAACTGATTATCAACTTTAACTCCATTTTCAAACTATTTCCCGTTAAAAACAAAATGTTTATTAAATATTTTCCACTTCTAGTCGGCCAAGCTTTATGCATTACTGTCCGATATTCAAAATACATGTACACTATTTGTATATTCCGTTACCGTTCAGTCTAGACTTCACAGTTATACGGCTCGGTTCTCGAAATTTTCATTTTTTTTTTGAAATTACTGTCTCATACAGTTTTCAAATTCTTTATATATATATATATATATATATATATATATATATATATATATATATGTGTGTGTGTGTGTGTGTGTGTGTGTGTGTGTGTGTGTGTGTGTGTGTGTGTGTGTGGAGCTTATGTTGATAATCTCAAGCTAATTAAAGTTTACACTTATTATCGTGATTGCTTGCACTTTTGGCTCACTGCCAAAAATTCACACAAATTTCACAACATCGCCTCCATCATCGAGCATCATCTACCTCTCCGCTCATCGATTACAACGGCCAAAACTTAGATAACCGTCCTGTGATTATCATATCCCAATATCAAACCGATCTAACGGTTCGATTACTAGTTATTGGGATTTTACTACACTCTGTTAGTCTCTAGATAACATCTGAAACTTACTCATTTGATTCACTATTTTCATTTCTTCCTTACCTTGATAACATTTCCATCTTATTTTAATCTAAGGTTTATTATACTATTTAAGTATATTGTTTATTCATTAAATAGTTTAATAATCATTTATTAATAACTACTTCGTTTGACACGATTTCACAAAGTCTGTCATTCGTTAACTCAATCAGCGACCCTCTTCATTCAAATCAGAGCTAGTAGTGTAACTACTTGGTTCTGAGAATTATTTTCATTTTCATCATCTTTCTTTTAATTGATTTGTTGTTGTTTATTGGTTAAGTGCTGAGGTTTACTCCTCTCAGACTTATGAGTTTTGGTTCATCTAACCACTCGTATGGATTTAAGAGATATATCCATTGCTGACATCTGCTCTGTCTGTAAGACCAATCTCAGATTCTTTTAATTAAACACATACGTAGGACTTTGTTCAATGGCAGTTACTTGAAGTCAAACTAACCGAGTTGTGTTGAATTAGATGCTACTCTTTCTTATCTTAATCGTGATAATTTTCTATTATCTATTATCTAACTTTTATTTATCACAAAAGTCCATCACTAGACTTACATCTCAGTCTATCTCAGAGTAAGAATGTAAATTCTCACTTCCTACTCTTTCTCAATCCTTATTGTTTTCTAATGTTTCAGAATGGAACACTAGAGTCCGGACCTTTATTGTCTGTTATGAACAATAAAAATCACAACATCTTACCTTCAATATCTTTTATATATCCTACCTTGACTTTATTACAAAGTTTTTGTTCAAGTATGCTTACATTTTAAAACAAATACAGTTTGTTCTGTAAAACAAATTGTTTCTCAACAATTTATTTCATAAAATTTTGTTTTATAAACAAATCGTTTCACAAACCAATCGTTTCAAACATATGTGCATATGTATATCCATATATACAATTATATGTGTGTACCAGCTGGATTTTCTTTAAATCCATCTCTTCAAAACTGTGAATCTAACAATTCACATTTTAAAACTTTTGTACAATTGTGGCTCACGGTGATGACATATCCCATCCCTAAAGAGTTGCTATACAATCCAATTTCTCTTTGATATACTAAAATACATGATGTCCTAACAAAATCATTTTATATAAGTATATGAAATTCAAGTATTCCTTTTTCTATGGTGATCGTTGCAATGTGCATTCATGATGCATTTGAGCACAATAATACCTTCTTTTAAAACAAAACTGTAATACTCACTCTGTAAGCTTCTTTCAAACTACTTCTCTGTAACATTTCAAGTTTCTTAATCCTAATTCTTTTATCTTCACATTAGGATTATTATTTCTTCACATCACTTGATTATTATTTCTTCACATCACTACGTTTCTTCACATTCCTAACTTGTTCATTTCTCATTTATCATTTAACTTTTTATTTTTACTTGTATGTGTATTTCTTTTTGTTTAAGGATATAATTTATATCTGTACTTTATGTTTTCCAATTCTAACGCGAATATTGAAAACACATAAACATACTAACTTAAATATTAGCACATAATTAAATATTATCTGACGATGATCGTCGAGATTGAAACGCCTCGCGAATCATCGGGCCTTTACCACGCCCTCCGCGGAATTTCAGTTTTCCTTTATCCTTTCATGTTTTTTACAATGTTTCCTTTATCCTTTCAATTTTCCTTTATCCTTTCAATGTTTACTTGTGTGTGTATTTTTTTACCACGCCTTTTTCATATTTTTTACAAAAACACTCAGCCAAAAGTTCAGTTTGCAAGCGTACTTTTTTTTTCTTTTCATTTTTACTCTCATCTTCACTCTGTCACTATGATACCATCAAGAGCACCATTTTTCTTTCACCAACTATTTCTTCCTTAGTTTTCTTCTATTATCTTTAAAAATCAAATTAGTTTTCGTGCTCTTATTTATTGATTCGAATTTTGCTTCAATTTCTGTAGATTTTTACTATTTTTTCAAAATTAGGGTTTGTTTTTTTTTTCTATATAATATTTTTAATTTTTATGATCTTTTTATTAATCTATATGAATACTTCTACTGGGTTTATGCAACCACTTCTTATTGTTGTTCAAAAAATTGTTTAAAAGTTTCAGATGTGTTGTGTGTATCAATGCATGCCTTGTAAACAGGGTTGATTGGAATTCCTCTTTATAATTATGTCAGTTTTTTAGACTTTCATTACTTTGTTTCCTTTATGTCCGGTTTAGGATTTTATTTGTTTTACTATTAATCAACTTTATGAGTCAATAAACAACAGTTTTGATGTTGGTGAGACAATTTTTGTGTATTTTTCAAATATCGATATTCTCTTAGATTAATGTTATTCCTTCTTAAATAAATAAACTTTAAAAGTTTAATTTTTTATAATCATGAGATATTAAAATTATTCTTATTTATTAGTGACTTTCACTACATCACATTGACTCGTGGCCAAGTTTTTCTTTATGTATGAAGTAAGGGGTTCTACCTCAAATTCTCCCTAGACCGTGATTTGCTTGATTTAAAAAAAATGGTTAATTATACTAATAATTAATTTCTACCAATTTCACTAACAATTAATATAGAGTAGATTTATCTTTGATTTTAAAAACTATATATTTATATTCTATATAATAAAAAAAAATTAAAATTCTTAATAATTTTTTTGCTTCAATTAGCTAGAGTTTTAATTAATATTCAATAATTTATACTTTATATTTTTTTCGGTGAGAATTTATAATTTAAATTTGACACATACGACAATTTTACAATTTTAAAAAAAATTATTTGTTTTTTTTATTATATATTGTCTCAGTTAACAAATAATATATTAAATTGTTTAATAGATGAATCATGAATGGTTTTTTGTTTTTTTGTTTTTATCTAATTTAACAAAACAATATATGAAAAACTATTTTAACTAAAGTTTACACACATGGTATAACATTAATGGGTTTAATAAATATACATATACACATGTATGGATAAAAAAAAGTGTTAATTACTAATACCCTATGAAATCTGCTCCGAAATATTACTTCTCCCATAAATTTTAAAAAATCAACTGTTTACCTTCTGATATTTGTGTTTTTTTAACTAATACCTCCCTTCATAAAACGGTTTTAGTTAGCTGAAATATAAAATTCAGGAGGAAAATAGTCAATTTTTAAAATTTATAGGGGAAATAGTATCTCGGACCAAATCTCGTGGGGGTAATAGCAATTAACCCTAAAAAAAATGAGGTCCATGGATCCTATCCTGACCAAGGTACATTCGCCACTGCCACAATCTAGCTTTTCGATTCATCTGCATTAAAAAGTTGAATCCCCATGGATAATATGGCCGCTTTTAACTTAGGTATTTTTAATAAATAATAAATAATTTTTTTTATTAAATTTTATCCATTCCTATTCTCATTCCCACACTAATTTTGAACCAAACAAAAAATGAAAACAATCATTCCCATTCATTCCCATTCCCATTCCGATTCCGATTCCTAACTTTGAACCAAACGGCCCTTTAATTCTGCAAAACCATATAATATGGAAATTGGCTATAACCTTGACATATGTGAGTTAATGGGGAAATAAGAAACTACTATTGGAACACTTTTTGAGTTTGATTTGCTTCTGGGTTTCTCTGCATTAAACACTTTCTTGCTGCTGGAGATGACTTCTGCGTCATCCGAAACTCTTGACGACGACGATGAAGGAATAAGACAACTTAAAAGGGCTGATAAGTTTATCATTTTCTTATCTATTTGATGTAAGAGACTCCTTTCTATTTTAGTGTGAATTTTAGGTAGTTTTATAGGGAGAGATGAGAAAATGAGTTAATTTATAGGGAGAGATGATAAATAGAAGGAAGTTGCTTGGGTGTGAGTATTTACTTGACATGCAAGGAAACATAATTTAATTCAATTAAAGCGGATGACTGAGCCAGGTTTGACCCAGGTGAAAATTACATGGATAGTCATTGAAAGGCAAACCATGTTTCCAGGAAACTTCCTCACTTGTTCTGTTTTAGGACATTTGTCTTTTTGGATGACAAGGTTGCAAAATACAATAGCATGATCTTAATTAGTAATTGTCATGCGATTTCTAATTTTTTCTAATTTAAAAACGACTTGTTAATATGTTTATAATTTAACACACCAATTATTGACAACCATAATTTCATATGTCCACGTCTATATTTCAAACAGGTAAAAAGTGATAAGCGACTGAAATATTCAATAATAATTTACAAAGCAATAATTCGGATGACGAGTTTGCAGTGACAGAGCCACGTTGTGGTTAAGAGGGGCATTTGCCCCTCTTATTTTTCTAAAATTACAAATTTTTCAAGTAATTTTTTTAAAATTTAACGTGTTATTTAGATAATTAATACATATTGACCCCCTTAATTATATATATATCATATAAAATTCTTTTCTATTTTTCCCCTCTTATTTTCGATTTCTGGCTACGCCACTACGAGTTTGTGATCCGCCTATTTGAATTTAAGCGGGAGATCAGTTCGTAGTTACAAACTTGAAGAATTGAAATGTAATTAATGTGGATAGCTTATAAAGATTAAAGAGATTGTGATTTAAGTTTAAAAAATTTGACTAATTGAAATATCTTAAAAGTTCATTAGCCAATTTGCAAGTTTGACGGATAAAAAACCAAATCTTTGTCGAACTGGGTCAAACAACCCTCCTGCACTCTCACTCTAGAGAGATAAACACACATTGCAATTAATTTGGAGAAAAATTTAAAAAAATTTTTGATATTCTTTTATTTTTTTAAAATTGGTAGTTAATAGGCCAAACTCATCTTCAGGTTCCTCTACGCTTCACTTTTTTTTTCATTAGGTCCCTATACTTCAATTTGACGTTAATGGGTCTCTTGAACTTCAATTTTGTTGTTATTATACTCCTAGACGGATGGAATATGGAGAGTGAGCTACACTTTTCGTTAAATAATAAACTCCGTTAAATAATAACGTGTCAAAATAAAAAAAAATAACATGGCTAAAATTGAAGGACCAAATAATATATTTTTTCAAAAATAAATCAATATGCCAAAAACAATAATGACCGGCCACCACTTTTCAAAGAAGGCTGTTAGAAAAAATACTAACTTGTAATAATCCGGAAGTCGGATGTCGATCCCACGAAGATGAGGTTTAATGTGAGTGAAATTGATTTTGATATCCAATTCTTTTAACAACAAGAGTAACAACTACGAAATTAAACGAATAATTAACTATTAAACAAGCAATTAACAACTAAGCGATCAATTATAAAACGGGTCTATGTAATATCCCGGAATTTTTTTAAAAATTTTCTAAATTGTTTTCGGTATTAAATTAAATTTTCGGGGGCGGTTTGATTCGTAGTTAAATTTTGGTCCGGTTCAATTTCAATTTTGGGCTTATTTCTCGGTCCTTGGGTCTTGGTTCAACCATTTGGTTGAACCAAGAAGGAAAAACCCAGGTCTCGTAAGAGACCTGGGAATTCCACACACAGTCCCGTACGGGACTGTGCCTGTCCCGTACGGGACTGAGGATTTCACACACAGTCCCGTACGGGACTGTGCCTGTCCCGTACGGGACTGTGAATTCTTTCACAGATTTGTGAAGGGCAGTTTTGCCCTTTCACCGACCCTACTTCCACCTCGTTTTTAACCTAATTCCTACGTCTAAACGCTTAATATTTTTGACCTAAAACGTTCACCACGCTGCAAACAATTGATAGTAACCTTTCCTTTCCGTTTTCGCTGAGGAATCGCTAGCCGTAATCTCTTCCGAAGTTGACAGAAAATTTCTGTGGTAAGTTGGTTTCAATTTCAGTTTTAGCTTTAAACGTCCCTTGCTTTAATTGATTCGTTCTCCTTCGTTTCTTGATCGAATCCAGTTCCGTTTCGTCGATAAGATTATAGACACACGCCTCTTCAATTTCCATTCTTGTTTTCGCCAAAACGGTACGTAATCAATCCCGTTTCAATCGCCGCAAGTTTATCGTTTTGAGTTATTTATCCACTGTTCTTGATTTCTTGATTTCTGCCGATTACCTTCTTCACTTTGGTTATGATTTCTACCTTATTTGAGACTACAAATCTTAGTATGATAGTTGTTAAATGGTTAAGCTTCCAATTTGAGGATTTGTTTCATAGTTTACGGTTCGATTCTTCGTCGTTTTGAGATCGCATAGGCTGTGCGTGAATTTTGAAATTTCAGCGATGTTTAATTGGTATTGATGCTTGATTTTGATTGTTCATGGACTTTAGATGGAAGTGTTATCTTGGTTTTGTTTGATAATTAGGAACTTGTTTAGTTTTGATTGTTAAGAATCATGAAAGTTATTGAGTTGTGAACTTGTTCTTGATTTGCTTACTTTTGAAATTGAGAATGGCGGGTACTGTTAATGGCAGAATGAGTTTGATTCCTTGATTGAGAAGGATGGTTAAAAGTAGCATCTAATCACTAAAATTGTTTGTTTAAATAAATTGAATTCCTTAAGTTGTTTTATCTATTGAATTTGGTTCCGTTTATAACTTGAACTCGTTGATTTTAAATAGACAATTAGAATACGCTAAATATTCTATAACTTAAATTAATATAATTACTCGGGTAATTATATGTAATCTTAATCGAAATGTCAATTGACTAAATTGCAATTTAGCCCCTAAAAGTTTCTAAAAGCTTATTTAAGTTATGTTTTATCTTTTGGGGACTTCCAATTGATTTTTAATTAGAAAATGAAGAATGGGAAATTTATTGGATTTCATAATTGACTAAAAGTACTATTTAGCCCTTTTTGGCTAAAGTACAGTTTAGTCCCTATTTGGCTAAAGTACAATTTAGTCCTTAAACTTTTATGACTTACTTAATTAAGTTTTTGGGGTGTAACTTGGGTTACTTGAATTATAAGATATTAAATTCTATTTTAATATAGATAATTGTTTTATTAAAGTATTTTAAATTATAAACTCGGGTTTATAAATTTAATAAAGTTTTGTTTTGGGTTAGACTGTGGTCGCCCAACAAGTGGGAAGAAGCTTGGTAGTTTTAATAACTCGGCTGACTCACTGATACGGATTTTAACTTAGGTTAAATCAATTTGTTTATTTAAATTACTAAAATTGTAATTTAATATATAATTAATATGATTGTATTCTATAACTTGGATTATATTTGGAATGCATTTAATATAAGTGATTATTAAATGTGGTTTGGTTTTGCGTTGTGCTAGTCCTATGTGTTGTCTAGTACTCTTTAGAGTTAGGGTCTGATTTTAATTACATTTTTAATATTTTATTTAGACCCGTCGACTGTTCGTACTTCAGAGGCGAACCAGAGTTAGATTGCTTGTCAAGTTTCACGTGGAATAGCAAGCAGTGAGTTTATATCTCTATTTACCTCTTTATTAAGCAAATGTTATATTTTGTAAATATATATGTATAAGCAGCTTTTGAATTGTTTTCGGCATTGTGGATTTGATTTGGAACGTGCTACTCGATGGGCTTCATCGGGACTGCGTGCGCACCGGTAATGATTATGGTATTGAGGTAGGTTTGAGATACGTCTCACCTTAGTGAGGGCACCGGTGGAAGATACGTCTCCTGGGCTCACTATTTATTAAGTGATAGTCGGGGATCGGTTTTGAGATACGTCTCACCGACACGACAATGGATTTAGAATTGTGGTTTAGGGTTTCATTGATAATCCATAATGAAAATGTTTTATTAAACGTTTTAAAGGTTTTTAACTTAATAAATGTAAATGGTTATATAAACTCTACTCAGTAAATCTGACCCCGTTGTTTTCCCAAATTTTCCAGGTTTATGATTTGAGCGTTGGTCTATCTCCGTTTCTTCATTCTCGGAGGTTTTATTTTATTTTCAGAATAAAAGAGTCGAACTGTTTTAAACTCTTAGACCGTAGTAGTAGTAACAGTTATTCATGTCTTAGTCTTTTATTTATATTCTTGACTATTGTTGTTGGATTTGTCCAACTATTACTTTATCGCTTTTGGCATGATAATTACAGTGTTTATGGTATTTATATTATATTGCCATACTGTTGGAGATTTTTCTGAGATAAGCGTAGTTTAAATATATATTGCTTTATGTACTGCTAGACTAGGCTGAAGTCTCGGTTGCCCCCGAGCATGTGGTTTTATGCAGGTACATTGTTTAAATGTTTTAAATTGATTATCCGCAAGGCTAGCTACGGGTTTTGGTACAACCATACCCATACCCTAGCGCCGGTCACGATTCTTGAAAATGGGTCGTGACAAACTTGGTATCAGAGCTTTGGTTTTAAACCAAGGCCTTTTTAAATGTTAATTGTTTAATTGTTTTGGCATGCTAAGTGGTTAATTTACCCTAGGAACTACTGCGGAATTAGGATTCGAGTCTTGTCTTTGAAACGTCATCTTTTGTTTTCAAAACTTTCTGCCTACTCCAATAGGAATGTCGTGAGTCAGTCGTGTGAATTTATTGCTTTATTGTTTACTATATTGTTATTTTCACTTGGGTGAATAAATTTTTATCGTTGTTGATTTCTCGGGAAATCTTAATTGGTGCTTGTTCTATTTCATGCTGGGGTATGAAATTTGCTGTGTTATTTAAAATTGTTCTTGTTTCATTCTTAGGAATGAATACTCGTACTCGTGCTGCGGCTCAGCAAAATGCTGAGGCTGATGACGCGATCTCTATGGAGGTGGATCAGAATGAACCAGAGGTTCATGCTGGCAGAGGACTAGCAGGCAGAGGTCCAGCTGGTCGGGGTCGAGCTGGTCGAGGCCGAGGTGGCCGAGGTCAAGCTGGCAGAGGTAGAGGCAGAGGCGTTGGACGCGGTGCTGCAGGAGGTGCTCAAGCACCAGGTGTGGCACAACCTGAGTTGGGCGATTTCGACTTCAACACGTTTTTGGCTGGAGTCGCTGCCTTACAACTCAACCAGGTTCAGCTGCAAGCGGGACAGGTCGCTTTGCAGGATCAGTATGCAGTTTTGGGTCAGATTGCCCAGCAACAGCAACCACAGGCTGGTGGTGCAGCAGTTGGTGGTGTTGGAACCACTGACAGAGACTTGGTTTTGGCTTACATGAGGCTGAAGCCAACGGAGTTTGACGGTTCTGGAGACGCGCTGGATTTTCTCGAGGAGGTTGAGCAGAATGCTCGGCGACTTCAGGCTACTGAGCGTCAGACCGTCGTTCTAGTCGAGATTTCCATGAAGGGTTCAGCTGGTGACTGGTTTCGTGGCTATGTTCATGCTGACATGGCTACCATCTCTTGGGCTCAGTTTGTGGCGAGATTCAGAGCTTTCTTCTTGCCGTTCTCAGTGACAGAGGGTCACAGAGACAGATTGCTTTCACTTACTAGGGATGATAGGTCAGTATCCGAGTATACGACAGAGTTCGTGAGGTTGGGTCGGTACGCGCCGGACTTGCAGACAGATCAGGAAAGGGTGAACAACAGATACGTAAAAGGCTTAGGGCGCGATTTTGTGAGTCTGCTGACCGAGACACGCAGAGATTTTACAGACGTAGTAGACAGTGCTCGGCGTATGGAGAGCTCGTTGCTGCAGTTTGGGGATATTTCTGGTCCTTCTCAGACCAAGAAGTCTTCTGGCCCTGGACAGCAGAGTGGTGGCGGCAGCTACCAATCGGCACCTTCTCAGTACAAGAATAAGAAGAGGGGTGTCAAGAAGAGTTATCAGCCGTACACCTACAGTTCAGGCAACAGCGGTAGTAGCCGCAGTTTTGGGCGCGGTAACAGCGGAGGTGCTAGTTTTCCTTTCTGTCAGAACTGCAGACGTCGACATCCAGGCGAGTGTCGTTTAGCACCAGGAGGTTGTTTTACTTGTGGCCAGCCGGGTCACTTCGCCAGAGAGTGTCAGGCATCTGGACACCAGATGTCGGCAGCTAGTGTCGCTCAGCCATCCTATCAGAGTCAGAGACCAGTGTTCTCTGCACCAGCAGGGTTTTCTCAACCTGCTGCTTCTTTTGGTGGCCAGCGGGGCCGAGGTTCTGGAGGGCGTGGTTTTGGAGGCCGTGGCAACGGCGGTAGAGGTTCTAGCAGCTATGGTACCGGGCAGAGCTCTCAGCAGCAGAGTCAGGGTCAGGCCAGAGTTTTCGCCTTGACTCCTCAGGATGCTCATGCATCTAACGCAGTGGTGCAAGGTACTCTTCAGATCTCTTTCGTAGATGCACTTGTTTTATTCGATGCGGGTGCAACCCATTCTTTTGTGTCTACGTGTTTTGCTGCTAAGTTGGGTGTAACACCAACAAGTCTGAGTGAACCTTTATCTGTTTCTACTCCTTTGTCTGACTGTGTGGTGGTGGATGTTGTGTATCCATCGTGTTCCGTGGTTATCCATGGAAGAGATTTGCGTGCTGACTTAGTTGTTTTGGATGTTCTTTCATTTGACGTGATTTTGGGGATGGATTGGCTGGCACGCCATTATGCTTCGATCGACTGTCGAGGAAAGTCGGTTGAGTTTCGGATTCCAGGTGATCTACCCTTTTCTTTTCAAGGGGAAAAGGCGGAGACACCGAAGAATCTGATTTCTGCGATCAAGGCAAAGCGGATGATGAGTAAGGGTTGTCAAGCTTTCTTAGCTGTGGTTAGAGACATGGATGCTGAGGTGGGCAGTATGAACACTGTCCCTATAGTGAACGAGTTCACTGACGTATTTCCAGAGGAGTTGCCTGGATTACCACCTGATCGGGATATTGAGTTCTGCATTGACGTTGTTCCTGGAACTGGTCCTATTTCGATACCGCCGTATCGGATGGCTCCTGCTGAGCTGAAGGAGTTAAAGGAGCAGTTACAAGAACTTCTGGACAGTGGCTTCATCAGACCGAGTACTTCTCCGTGGGGTGCTCCAGTTCTGTTTGTTAAGAAGAAGGATGGTTCCTTTCGGCTTTGTATCGACTACAGGCAGTTGAATAAGGCTACCATCAAGAACAGATATCCCCTTCCTCGCATCGACGACTTGTTTGATCAGTTGCAGGGTGCGAAGTGCTTTTCCAAGATTGACTTGAGATCCGGGTATCATCAACTTCGGATTCGAGATGTCGATGTGCCTAAGACTGCTTTCAGAACGCGTTATGGGCATTTCGAGTTTCTAGTCATGTCGTTTGGGTTGACTAACGCACCAGCAGCGTTTATGGACATGATGAATCGGGTTTTCAAGCCGTTTTTGGATCAGTTTGTTATCGTCTTTATTGATGACATCCTGATTTATTCTCGGAGTGAGGAGGAGCATGCTTATCACTTGAGGACTATACTACAGACCTTGCGAGAGCATCAGTTGTATGCTAAGTTCTC